>NC_142081.1:165872560-167135060 GCF_054644295.1 Miniopterus natalensis
GAAGACACTAACTATAGAAAAAGCAGGGATCCTATTTTGATTTTCTTTGTTAATAATGAGTGACAAGCTCTTCATTAGAACTGCAGTTGCAAAAGAATATGTGAATTTTTTCTATCGGAGGGTATGAGAAAGGAGAGACTGACCCACCTTTGACATCATGGGAAGTGGACAACCTAGGAAGAAGGCGCTAAATGGTTAATTTTGTCCTCATGTTCATAGTTCAATGTTTGGGCAAGACAAATAATAGGAAGGTATGTTGTGGAGGAAACACCTTTTCTAGTACAGAGGAAGCGTGTTACAGGTCTCGAGATCTGATCTGTCACCCTTAAAAGCCCAGGGCCCAGCCGCCTAGCTCGCCGCAGGCTCCAGCGGTGCTCTGCTAGGCAGAGGGGCAGCTGGCACTCGGTGACGTCCCAGGTCTGCACTCCTCGGTGAGCCCGGGCAGGGTGCATGGTTGGCATCCCACAGCTAGTCTCAAAGGGATGTGACTGCTGAGAGTGTGGTGTCTGTGGCTCTGATCTGACTTTCGAGCTGGGACCTGTGATTGAAAAAAAAAAAAGAAAGCCGGACAGAAGACACTCTATACCTTTTCCGTTAAATGTAACTGAGTGCTTATTTAAAGCTGGATTTTGTGTTTGGCATTTGAACAATGAAAAAGTAAAATATAGACTCTGCCCTCCATGAGTTCACCAAGAAATTGGGTAGAGGGAAAGATGAATAAAAACTTACCTTGCAAAGAGACAAGTTTACATGTTTAAATGATTTAAATGCAGTATAAATGACAAAAGTTGTTTCTCATATGTATTCTCCCATATAAGGGCACACACACAAATTCTGACTATAGTTGTGTATGGGTGTATGGGGGGGGGGGGCTAGGATTTTATAGTATAGTTTTTCTTCCCCTTTGACTCTCTGCCCCTAAAGAAAAATCATTTAGATGACAGTTGAAACCTAATAACCCAGGTTAGCCTGGAAGTTATCTTTTATTTTTTCTGCAACGCTACAAAGGTATTGAAATAATATGGACATCTTAGAGGATATGAAAATAATTATGGCTATGAATTTAAGAATATTTTAACAACAGGATTAAAAGTCATAGTCATAATGAATTAATTCCACAGTATTGAGCTTCAGAATAGGTTTACGTAAAAGAGTAGTGACAAATTTGTAATACTAGTTATTGAAGTTTTGCATATACTTTAATATTTGAAGAATTTGAAATAGCCACATTAAGTAGATGAGATTTATATTTTAAGGTAATTTAGTTGCTTTTTAACAATGTTTAAAACATAAAATTGGCTTTCAAAATTTAATGTAATAATTTGAGAAGTTGGTACAAATAGTGGCAAGTGTGTTTTATAGAGAAATTTTATTACAAATTGTATTAATTTATCTGAGAATGACAGATAATCAACATAACTGTGAATTAATAAACATGTTTAATTTTTCTCTCACATAAAAGCCCAAGAGGTTTCATTAAGGAGCAATTACTAAAATCAAAATGAAGGAAACACATTTTTAATTATAACTAGGCAAAAACCAAGACAGATTCCAATGGTGTTGTACCAGAGAATGATGAGCACAATTTTATCGTAATTCAGGGGGAATTTATAGGTCTGTGTCCGATATTCTGGGTGTGGTGTGCTAGCTAAAGCAGCTGACAAACTTAAATCCTACCAGATGACACAAAATTAAGTTGTGATATCAAAAAACTCTTGATACAATGTAGACTAAGGAGACAACGTTAAGTGGATTTATTGTATTATCTTTTTAAACATCCTCTAAAGCATATCCCAGTGGGACTTGAAGACACTCCCTTCATCAACGTATTGGGAAATCTATTCATAAAAGGAGAGCAAAAATTATGTAAAATAATTGGAATGGTTGTTTCCACTACTGCAGAGATGAAAGTGAAAGATGCTGAATGAAGTGATGGGAGGGCAGTAGCAGCATTATCTATTTAGTTGGGGGAGGGAGGGAATCCCACAGTGTACAGTAATAAGCAGCAGTCTGGAGAAGTTATTGAGACTGATAAAATTAAATGATTTCTTTTTTTTTATGAGCTAATAGATTACAGGGTTTCTAGGAGCAATATGGAAAAGAAGGCTAATTAAATTCTATTTTAACTAAATTAACAGCTACAATAATAATTTAAATCTAAGTCTGTCTTTTAAAGCAGTATAACAGAATCCTTAGTGTTCACAGTATTATTTTCACAATGTCTAAATATAAACCAAAATTACTCAATATCTGAAGAACCGGGAAAGAGTGATCCATTCTCAAAAATAAAATACAATCAACAGAGATGATCCCTAATATGACTCAGTTGTTGATATCACCAGAGAAAGGCTTTAAAGTCCCAGTAATAACTATACTTGTTAATATGAGAAAAAAAAAAAAATGTAATGAGTAAAAAGACATGTAATAGCAAAGTTAGAAACAATAAAAAAATAACCAAATGGAAACACTCCAACTAAAAATAATATGAAATCTGACAAAAAATTCTATTGATTGGTTTAACAAGAAAATGGGGATTAAAGAGGAAGAAAGTCAATGAATTGAAAAAGATCAATCCAATTTTTTAAGGCAAAGAATAAAAAGAAAGAAGACTGGAAAATACTAATATGGGCTCATGGATCTCTGAGAAAATATTAAAATGTAAAGAATACTTGATATTTCAGTTCCTGAAGGAGAACAGCAGAAATAGTACTTGAGGAAATATTGAATAAAATTTTTCTTAATTTGGTGGAAAACATAAATGTAGAGTTTCAAAAATGTCAGTGGATCCAAAGCAAAACATAAACATATATTTTAAAATACCTAAAAGAAAAACACACACCTAGGAATCTCAAAGACAAATTATTGCAAACCAAAAATAAAATAAAATGAAAAAACCAGAAAGAAACCAGAGTAACATGGCACATTATACAGAGATGATGTGACTTTTCAACAAAAGCTATGGGTGCCAGAAGACAGTGGAATAAGGTCTTTAAAATGCTGAAAGGCTGCTGTACACCTGAAACTAATATAATACTGAATGTCAACTGTGATTGAAAAATAAGAAAAACTTTAAAAAATGCTGAGTGAAAAAAATTCAACTCAGAAATATTGTATCTTGCAAAAATATCCTTTAAGAATGTAAATGAAATAAAGATGTTTTCAGATAAGATTTATTGCCACCAGAATGTAATAAAAGACATGCTACAGAAAGTTTTTAGGCTGAAAGGAAATGAAATGAGGATTTTCAGGAAGGAGTTAAGGGGGCCAGAAATGTAAAAGACTATGTTTCTTATTGTCTTTAAAGTACATTATGGTTTAAAGAAACATCATAGTACCTTGTAAAGATTATAATACATATTGTGATTATATCATTAAAGGTGGGTAATGTACCGTAATAGTATGATGGTTCTATATTTTACTTACAGAGGTACAATATTAAACATAAGTAGAATATTCTGAGGACATGCACAAATAATTGCAGTAATAATTGTTATTTGTATTAATGAGTTAGATGAATATATGTATATATATACATATCTATCTATCTATATAAATGAGATTGGAATTAATTAAATGATGCATGTTCAAATGTAGGTGGTACAAATAAAAAACTCTTTCTGAGAAAAGTTTTCCATGGGAACATCCATTAAACAAAATCCCTTCATAGCACTGCCAAGATGATAGACCATGTAAGATTAGACAGAAAAGCTGTGTAAAAATCCTGGACTTCAGTGCAAAGATATTAAGACATTACACCAAAGTAAATAAATCAATGAGGAAAACCTACTTCAAAGATGTCAGATTAAGTATATAGAGATCTAGTTCATGGACATGCTTGTTTCAACACTAAAGATCTATATAAATGGAATTGCTTGAAACATTTTATGATCTTTCTACTTTCTCTAGATGTAGCTGGCTAGGATCATATCAATTACAACTTTGTGATGAGTATCACAAAGCATCAATCTCTTAAATAGATAAAACTGTAGAAAAAATATATAAGAATGTTTCTGTTATCAGTGCAGGTGGGGCTCTTGAGTGCCTCGAGGAAATGTATTTTCTTAATTCCCCACGGGAGGATGGGGTTTCATGGAAAGCTTCATTGATGATGTAAAATTAAGGGGGTTCCCCTCCAAGGCCCCATCTCTGCCCATCCTGCATGGAGAAAGTCCAACCATGTCTTTAGCATGACCAGAATAAAGGCCACTGACCATATTGTCTGCTCCATATTAAAGTCCAGTCCAGTCCAGTTCAGCATCTGGTTAGCTTAGCTTGTGTTCCCAGCTGCAGTCCATTGCAGCGGCTTAAGGCCACATGGCTATGGAGAAAGAACGGTAGATGCATGGGTGAGTGCAGGTCACAGAACAAGAGAGAGGAAACTCTTTGTCTGGGGATTTTACCCAGGAGCTCCTTCAAACTAATCTTTCAAAGATTTTGCATCCTTCTGATGGAGTCCACCCCCTAGCCAATCCACTGTTCCCCAGGCTAGACTGACAGGCAAGTGCCTCCTCTGAGCCACCCCAACTTCTACTGTGCATGTACCTATCTCCCCTTAACAATCCAGTGCTGGATGGGGGACGGGAGGGGTGTTAATCCCCTTGGAGGAACAGTGCTGTGTGAAGCTGTAGCTTCCTGCTGAAGCAGATAGGCTTCTGCTTCCTAACTCGATATGCTGAACAATGACTGACTTCTCTTTGCTCTCTTCCTATTATTAATATTAACTAGCTAATTACCATGATAACACTTCCAATAATCACAGGTTCAATACATTTAAATATATATGGGATGTGTGTGTTTGTACACTGGTTTCAAATAAATGGTTACATATATACTCATACATACTATATTATATTTATATTATATTATATTATATATATTATATTATATTATATTATATTATATTATATTATATTATATTATATTATATTATATTATATTATATTATATTATATTATATTATATTATATTATATTATATTATATTATTATAATTTATTTATTATACTTACCTATAAATAGTTATGTTCCTGGAGGATTGGGTGGGTGGAATTTCTCCATCACTTGTGGGAATGGGGTTCTTGCGATACCTTGAGAAAGGAATTCTCTAAGATTCGCAAGAGAGAATGAGTAGTTTTTATTTGTATGGAATTATATTTCTTAAAGTCTCATTGTCTTTAAACCAGTCCTGGAAAATACGCATCTGGGGCTCCAGCAGAGCCAAAAGCGAAGCCAGTGTGTAGAGTTTTCACTCCACGGTGGAGCTGTCTGGCAGAGCATAAGGCTAGATTTAGCCCACCAGTTCATTGCGTGGGTCCCACATGCCCATAAGCCACATGGGCAAATGCAGGGGAGTGGGCCCTGGCAACAGAACTCCCAGGAGGGCAGGCAAGCAGGAGAGGAAAGAGAGCAAATTCCCTTTGCTTTGTAGTTTAAATATCAAATCTTCCCAAACTTGCTGTGGCCATGCCTATTCTGGCCAGTGACCTGCTCCTAGGTGTGATTGACAAATAATTACCTTCCCACAGCACCCAGACCTTACTGGGCGTGTGTCTACAGTCCAGCCCTTCCCCCCAGCGATCTGCTGGGAACAGACCTGGGGGAGCGTTAACTGCAGCTTCCTGGCAAAGGTGTATAAATGGCATGCCTATATTATTTGGCCATCCCTTTACTCCTTTCCTGTTGATTAATAAGCAGGTTATTATAATATTATCATCAGTTGTATATACTATCATATACAATATAGTAAATATAAGCAGTTGTGTCTGGTGAGGAAAAATCCATTACAACCACATCACATTCAAATTTAAATAAGGCCGATGTCCCAGATGCTAAGGTTAGGAGGGCGCACCAATCAACACAGCTGCAATGTCTTACTCTAATTCTCATCTCTGATGCTCTTTTATAAGGAGCCCACATGCTGTAAGAAAGAAATAGATGATTTCAAATCTACTAATCATTATCATGATGTTATTAATTTAGACCAAGATAATAATGAGATGGTGTTTGTGAAGAAAGACTTCATTATGGAATTAATTGCTTTGATTAGGGTCAACACCAGAGAAAAAAACTTGCATAGCATTTAAGAAACAATTACTTTGATGGCAATTCAGGAGCTAAAGACATGCAAATTTAAAGAAAGCATTTTACAATTTCCCCTTTACATTCAGATGCTAAATTCCCTGATAAACCCTACTTGTTCAACAGAAAATTAAAATCCCTGAATTGAAGATCTGGGTAACAACATATTATTGATGTATTCTGTAAATGTTCAAATTATTCTTGGCTTGAATTTTGAATTTATTTTATGGAAACAAAAAATGGCATTACAAAGTCAATTTTAATCTTAATGTTGATGTTGTGGTTGTTTTCCTTAATAGATGTCGATAGAAGTAGATTATAGTTATCTTTATGAATTTATTGCTACACTTTCTATTCTCATGGTTCTTAAGAGAAGACATGAAATGAGGAACTTCTCTGTTTAACACCTGCTTCCAATTCATTGACTAAAAATGCAACTTAATTCTTTTGTTTTTCTCTTAGTATTTTTATTGCATTTCCCCTTTGATGAATGTTTAAACTCAATTTGGGTGAAAGCATATCTGTCCTTTGTTTCTCTGAACTTGTGCACAGTTTGCCATTAGACCGCATGTGCTGAATTGCGATTCTTTGTTGTTCCTGAATAAACCCATTTTGCTGGTGAAATATCTGGCTACTTGTTAAAGGCCAACAAGTTAAATAAACTACGCAGTTTTTAAAATGTGGACTACACTGCAGTGTTATTTGGGACAATAAAAACTACATACACATGAGTGTTCCGGAAAGGACACACTGCAGTGGACAGTGCTAGCCAGGGAAGGAGTGATTATTTGAAGCTGGATAAGCAGTAGAGGTGATACACAGGTCACCAGGTTACCATCATTAGCTAGTTATTCAAAGTAAAGCACAGAGAGAGGCAGGCGTTCTTGAGAATATTCAGCTGGGAAGCAGAGGCCTGCTTGCTTCACCAGGAAGCTACAGCTCCACACCCCAAGGAATCTCAGCATGGTCCCTCCGAGGGGATTAGCACCCCTTCCTTCCCCATCCAGTACCAATTGGGTTTGTGTGTGGGGGGGGAGGAGGGCTCTCATTGGGCTTGTCTTTATGCCTTTTATTGGGCACAAAGACAAGCCCAATAAAACCAAAATGGTGCGGGGGAGGTGCTTGACCCTAGAGGCCCATCAGTCTAACCTGGGAAAGGGGTCATTGGAGCCAAGGCAAGCCTGAGAAAGTTTGGGAAACTGATTGGTTGTTTGAAAAAGCTTCTGGTTCCTCCCAAACCTGAGAATACATAATCTCAGGGGAACAAAGAACACACACACACTCTCTCTCTCTCACTCAGTGACCCGCACTGCCCCAGAGAGGGCTCTGAAGAACTCTGAAGCAGAAATTCTGGTCCTGGTCTTTGCCTTAACCTTGTTGAAGACACAGTTGTCCTTTTTCCATGGTAGAAGTGAGGGAGATGGTGTTGTTGGAGAATTGCACAGTAATACTAGTGGGAGTGGGGTTCTTACAATCTCTTGAGAAAAAGAATTTTCTAAGACTAGTATGGGGGAATGAGTGATTTGTATCCATGTGAAGTTACATCCCTAGCCTTCCAAAGTCCCATTTTTCCTTAAACCGGTCCTGGAAAATGTGTAGCTGGGGCTTCAGCAGAGCTAGAAGCAAAGCCAGTGTCCAGAGTTTCTGTTCCACCATGGAGCTGGGTCCTGTGTAGCATCAGGCTAGTTAAAGTCCGTTAGTCCATTGTATGGGGTCCATGTGGCTGTGAGCCATGTGGGCAAATGCAACAAGAGAGCCAAGAGAGAAGTCCTTTGCTTAGGAGTTTAAATATCAAACCTTCCCACACTTACAGTGGCCACGCCTGTCCTGGCCATACCGTTCCCGGGTATGACTGACATCATTTCGACTTTCCTGGGCATATGTCTATTATCCAGCCCCTTCCTCCTTGCTCAGGGGGAACAAGCTTGGAGAATGTTGAATGCAGCCTCCAGGCACAAATGGCATGCCTATGTTATCCGGCCTTCTCTTTATGCTTTTCCTGTTAATTAAATACGGGTTAGTACAGCAGTGTCAGGTGAGACGTTGGGAAGCCAGGAGGAGAACTGTTTTGCTATTACATCACAAATAAACTGGGCCACCACACCGCAACCTCCCATGCGTGGATCTTTGAAATGCTCTTCTCGCCATCGGAGGAAGAGCCTGTTTCCCACTGACAACAACCAGACAGTGCTCTGAGAAGACTTAGAGAGTCTGCATAAGACAAAATTCCTCGGGGAACAGTCTTATCCAAAGAAATAAGAGTCTTATGTACTAGCCACATTTAGCCCAGAGTACAAAGTCAAAAATGGGCTGACAGAGGTTCCTATAAACTATGTGGGATTGGTTGAAAGAAAAATGGAAAACACATTCTTTTGTGAGGCTGCCTAAGACATGATTCTACCAGGGAAATTAGCAAGGAGATGCTAGACATAAATACTAGCTTTAAAGGGTTCAATAGGTAACTAACTATTGATATGGTTTCTAGCCTTCTTTGTGTTATCTAATTATATTTCATTATGTAATTGTCTATTCTTTTGTGTCCTGTTGTCTTCAGTGTACTATGTAATTGTATAGCCCAGAGCCCCGAGTCAATCACTGTAATGACCTTAGTGGAATGAACTGTTGAATATAACACGCATTTATCAATAAAATAAAAATCTATAAAAATGAGCATTTAAACTAAAAGGACATTCATAAAAAAGAATATAAATGGTTAATAAACTCAATAGGACAGACATCATTCCAATCAAAGAAATACAAATTAAATAATTATGAGATCTATTAAATTACAGGCGTCATTTTTACTACTTAGGAACGGTAGAAATGATGGGATTTTGAGGCAGACTAGCCAGATAATCACTTTGAGTTCAATTACGTCCAATAGAAATGGACTACCAATTAAACTAATTGTGAGTGAAAACTCAATGCTCTGTTTCCCCTTGAAACTCCAGCCTTAAACAAATAAAGGAGAAATTTGTTTAAAACTCCAAAAGTATGGGTTTTACAAAGGGCTTTTCCAAATCCTCACTAGCTCTGTGAGAGACTAATGAGAGCTCATAGGCTTGAACTCCATTCTCCCCCTCCAACACACACCTTTCAAACTTTTAGAATTTAGTATAGTCCCTGGCATATACTAGGCATCAAATAAATATTTATTGAGTAAATTAATTAGTACTTTGAGTCAGTTCTCTCCCTTTTATTAGAATTTGACAAAATTTAATAAAAATCATTGACCTTAAAAGGTTCCATCAGGAATCAGGTGTAAATGTCTATTTGAATTAAATATTTAAGATAAAAATGAATGTTTTGTACATGGGGACAAAATTAGAAATTAATATTTTATATATAGGGATAACATTTAATGTTAAATTTAATATTTAATAGATTTTATATTATAAATTATATAATGTTAAATACAATAAAAATTTAATACTTTATACATTGAAATAAACATAGAAATGCATTTTTTTAAAAACAACAACAAACTACAAAAACCCCAAATATAATCTAGGCTATGGCATAGACTGAAATTATTTGTAACTTTATTTCCGGGGTTCAAAAGATGACACCTTCATTCATTGAATAAATACATATTGAGCACCTTCTCTGTGCCAAACACTCTACTAGGCATTGAAATGTATTTTGAGCCCAACAAGTATTCCCACTCACCCAGTGCTAAGTTTTCAATATCTAGGGACAGATGAAAAATATTTATCTGTGTCTGATGGTGATAATTTTTTTTTTATTTGATGGCAGGATAAAGGGTTAAGTGAATACTGATAGGTGTTGATATTTCTCCTAAGAGTGGACTTTCTATGTCTCTGTATTTGTTTCTGGAACTGCTAGACTATTTCCAAAGCAGCTGCATTTTACATTTCCAACAGCAGTATATGAGGATTCTAATTCCTCCATACCCTCTCCAATAGTTTTATCAGATTTTTTTATTCTAGCCATCCTACATAGTGTGAAGTGTTATGATACTAGTTTTGATTTGCATTTTATTGATGGTTAATGATATTGAACATCTTTTTAGGTGCTTACTGGCCATTTATGCATTTATTTAGATAAGTGAATCCAAATTTTTTTTCATTTCTAAAATTGCGTTTTACTTTTATGATTGAATTGTATGAGTTATTATATATTCTAGACACAATCCCTTATCACATATTTGCAAATATTTTCTCCCATTCTGGGATTGTCTTTGAACTTTCTTGATAGTGTCCTTTGAAGCATATATTAATTTTTTACTTTTCATGATGTTTAATTAATTTATTTTGTGTGTGTGTGCTTTGCTGTCATAGCTAAGAATCATTTGCCAAATCTGAGATTGTGAAGATTTATACTTATGTCTTATTCTAAGAGTTTTATAATTTTAGTTCCTACATTTTGGTTTTGGATTCATTTTAAGTTAATTTTTGTATACGATAAGAGGTAAGGGTTCAATTTCATTCTTTTCCATGTGGTTATTTAGTTACTGTACACCATTGTTAAAAAGCCTATTCTTTCGTTCTTTCTTTTTTTTAATTTATCTTTATTGTTGAGAGTATTACAGGTTTCCCATTTTTTCCCCCCCAATTGACCCCCTCCACCTCACTCCCACCCCCTCCCCAGGCCTTCACCCATTATTGACTGTGTCCATGGGTTGTGCATATATGCTTATAACTTCTTTGGTTAATCTCTTCACACCCTCCACCCCCCTTCTCTCTTCCCTCTGAAATATTATCGTCCGTTGCCTGTGTCAATGTCTCTGGATCTATTTACTTCAGCAGATTCTTTTGTTCATTAGCTTCTTCTTAAAGAAGACCCTTCAACTTTTCCTGTAGTACTGGTCTGGTGGTGATAAACTCCTTTAGCTTTTCCTTGTCTGAGAAGCTCTTTATCTGACCTTCAGTTCTAAATGATAGCTTTGCTGGGTAGAGCAATCTTTGTTGTAGTTCCATGTTTTTCATCACTTTGAATATTTCTTGCCACTCCCTTCTGGCCTGCAAAGTTTCTGTTGAGAAATCAGCTAACAGTCGTATGGGTGCTCCCTTGTAGGTAACTAACTGCTTTTCTCTTGCTGCTTTTAAGATTCTGTCTTTGCCTTTAACCTTTGGCATTTTAATTATGATGTGTCTTGCTGTGGGCTCTTTGGGTTCCTCTTGTTTGGGACTCTCTGTGCTTCCTGGGGTTGTAAGTCTATTTCTTCCCCCAGGTAGGGGAAGTTTTCTGTAATTATTTTTTCAAATAGGTTTTCAATTCCTTGGTTTCTTTCTTCCCCTTCTGTTATCCCAATAATATGAATGTTGGGCCGCTTGAAATTGTCGCAGAGACTCCTTACACTGTCTTTATATTTCTGGATTCTTTTTTCTTTTTGCTCTTCTGGTTGGGTGTTTTTTGTTTCCTCATGTTCCAAGTTGCTCATTTGATTCTCAGCGTCCTCTACTCTACTGTTGATTCCCTGTGAATTATTCTTCATTTCAGTTCCTGTAGACTTCATTTCAAATTGGTACTTTATTATGTTATCGATTTTCTCAGTTATTTCCTTAATAGTTTGCTTAAACATCCTTATAAACAAAATTCTGAACTCTGTAACTGTTAGCTTGCTTGGATCTATTTCACTTAGTTCCTCTTCTAGAGATTTCCTCCGTTCTTTCCTTTGTGACATGTTTCTTTGCCTCCTCATTTTGGCTGCTTCCAGGTGTTTGTTTCTATGTTTTAGGTAGAGCTGCTATGTCTTCTGGAATTGGTAGAGTGGCTTTGTGTAGTAGGTGTCCTGTAGGGCCCAGTGGCTCAGCCTCCCCAGTCACGTGAGATGGGCCTTCCAGGTGCTCCCCTGTGTGGGCTGTGTGCACTTTCCTGTTGTAGTTGAGCCTTGGTTGCTGTTGGTGTCACTGGGAGGAACTGACCCCCAGGCCAATCAGCTGTGAGGACCAGCTGCAGCTACAACCAGAGAGCTGCTGTGTTGGAGACACCCCTATGGAGCAAAATTTACTTCAGTGGAACTTTGGTGCTCACCAATGCGCCCCTTGAGTGTGTCACTCGTGGATGTGGTAGGGTTGTGATCCAGCGTGGTCGAGTCTGACCACCAGGTGCACTGTCTCTGGGGCCTCCCGGGAGGTGCAAAGTCAGCCTGTGCCAGTGCCTTGCCCAGGGCCCCCCAGCATGAGCTACACAGCAAACCGTAGTTGGCTGCTCCTTGTGCTGGGCTTGGAGGTGTCCAGGAGAGGCCAAGCTCTGAGCCAATGCAGCTGCCGCTAGTGCCAGGCCTGGGGCCGCTTATCAAGCCCTATGGAGCAGCTGCTGCTTGTTTGAGAGATTTTAGGAAAGTCCTAAGCATGAGGCTCAAGAGGCCACTTGCACAGAAAAGCCCCTGGAAATGGCCTGGATGAGCTGCAGGTGGGGGGCGGGGCCTCCGGGAATCCCGGGGCGGGGCCAAGGGCATGAGTCAGGTGCTGGCGACTCAAACATGGCGCCTGCCTGCCGGCTGCGTGCGGGGAGGACTCGCCACAGGAGCCATGGCCTCCGCCAGCCCTTCTGCCTGGGAGGAAGCCGCCCTCCGCCTCTCGCCCGGATCTCAGGCAGGTTAGTTCCTCCCGAGTGTCCCGGGTCCTTTCAGGCTGCTGCCCGGCGCTGGGCTCAGAGGGCGCGTCCGAGTGAGTCCGTGCCGGGCCCTTTAGAGGAGCTGCTGGGGCTCCCGCAGCCTCCGCGACCCTCAGGGACAGTCCCCGCTGGTTTCACAGCCTGGAGTTGTGGGGATGTCTCTTCCCAGCCCTGGAGCCCTGGGCTGGGGGCCTGCTGTGGGGCTGGGACCCCTTCCTCCTCCGGGAAACCTCCGCCGCCGAGATTCCCTCCTGGGTTTATCCCGCGGCACCGGGTGTGGGCCTGTGGCCGGGTCTCTGGGATCCAGCCCCGACCCGCCCGCGTCTCCGCCCCTCCTCCCGGTCTCGGTGCTTCTTCAGCTCCCTGGTTGTGGGGCTTCTGTGCAGCCACATCTCAGGAGGCTCTGAGTGGTGGTGGTTCTGTATTTTAGTTGTCATTTTGATGTGGTTGCCGGAGGCGGCGGGTGCGGCTGTTACCTGCGCCGCCATCTTATTTCTCTCGAAAAGACCATTCTTTTTTCATTGCATAATCATGGAAACTTGTTACAAATCAGTTTACCATAGGTGTATGTTTTATTTCTGCACTCTCAATTTTATTCCATTGATCTATATGTATATCTCTGTGACAGTGCCACAAAGTCTTGATTATTTTTAATAGGTTTTGAAATTGGGTATCGGTCTTCCTACTTTATCCTTTTTTTCCAAGATTTTTTTAAATTATAGGGTCCCTCACAATTCAAAATGAATTTTAGAATCAGCTTATCAGCTTCAACAGAGCATACAACTGGAATTCTGAAAGGCATTTTATTGAATCTAGCTTAGTTTGGGGATTATTGCCATTTTAAGTGTTAAATTCTTTCATTCATAAACATGAAGTGTTTTCCTATTAGTAAGTATTTTTTGATGTTATTGTGAATATAACTTTTCTTAACTTTATTTTTGGATTGCTTATTTCAAGTATATAAAAATACAACTTGTTTTTAGAGATCTTTTATGCTGTTATCTGGATGAATTGGTTATTGGTTCTCACAACTTTTTTAGTTGGTTTCTTAGTATATTTTTTCATATAAGATCATGTTATCTGCCAATATTGGTAGTTTTAGTTTTTTCTTTCTAATTTGGATTACAGTGATACCTCGATTTTTGAACGTTGCTGTTGACGAATATTTCTGTTTATGAACACCATAAACCCAAAAGGAAATGCTTCGGTTTTCAAATACACCTACGAAGTTGGAAGTTGAACATGCCACAGGGCTTCTACTGAGGGCAAGATCCTGAGGCCCAGCTGTGGGCTGCGGATCCCTCAGTTTTCCAGTGTTTCAGAACTCGATTCGTCTTCCGGAACTGACTCTACTCAAAAACCAAGGCAAAATTGTACTTTAATTCATTCATCCATTTCCCTCCCCCCCTCTCTCCCTCCCCCCTCCCTCCTCTCCCTTTCTCTCTCTCTCCCTCTTTCTTTCTCTCTCTCTTCCTCTTTCTTTCTTTCTTTCTTTCTTTCTTTCTTTCTTTCTTTCTTTCTTTCTTTCTTTCTTTCTTTCTCTCTCTCTCTCTCTCTCTCTCTCTCTCTCTCTCTCTCCCTCCCTCCCTCTTTCCTTCCTCCCTCCCTCCCTCCCTCCCTCCCTCCCTCCCTCCCTCCCTCCCTCCCTCCCTCCCTCCCTCCCTTCCTTCCTTCCTTCCTTCCTTCCTTCCTTCCTTCCTTCCTTCCTTCCTTCCTTCCTTCTCTCTCTCTCTCTCTCTCTCTCTCTCTCTCTCTCTCTCTCTCTCTCTCTTTCTTTCTTTCTTTCTTCCCTCACTAACTACAACTTTTAGTATGGTGTGGAATAGAAGTGGCTAGAGAACTGCAGCTCACCTTGGGCTCCACTTAAATGATAATTCAGTCATCCTAACTCCAAGGCTCTGCTGCTCTTTCAGGTGCTCATAGATACAGTGCGGCTGCTTTCTACCTCTCTGCTGAGTTGAGGGTCTGGCACTGGTATGCAGACCCTTTACACTGCTAAGATAGCTTGCATTCTGCTGTGAAATGAGTGGGCAGATGTCTACTCACTTTTGAGTTAAACTGTTTTGTGGTGATACAGAATTTTGTGAGACATCAGCTTTAGTTAACTCGGATCTTAGTTCTTCCCCCAAGATATAGCATGGTTCTGAGTCAAGCATCAGATGCTTAGCTACCTGAAACTATTACTTTCTTTTGATTTTCAGGCGTTTTAGCTACCCACACCTCACCATCACTGCATCATATCATATTTGAGATGAATTATCTCTAAATAAGCTGTGTTCCAAAAGTTCCTTTCATTTAGATTTGATAACCCAATGCCAACCTTTTTGTTCTTAGCCTTAACATCACACTGTTTATTACTATATTATCATGATAGTGTTTACGATTCCAGGATTTTCTTTTTTCTTTTTTTGTGCTCCCCAATATAAATCACTGATTTAATTAGATAATTGTAATAGTATAAGTGGAGGCCAGCTCTGTGACAGAGTTTTCTGATTTTTATTTTTAACACAATGAGATTATTTTTCACACTTATCTTTTCCCTTCTGAAGAAATGTAGTATAATTTGATTCCGTTCTACACTGTTAAAATTTTGTTGTTGTTTTATGCTGTATCATTAGTAGTTTAGAAATGTTCATTTTCTGGCCAGTTTCTAAAGATGGTATCTTCTGATATGGTCATAATGACTTATCCATCTGTCATGTTACAATAGTTTATTGCTTTACTCTGCTACTGTAATATGCTGCTTAAAATCTCTCTGCTTTTAGCAGGCTTATCAGTTTGCATTAAATATTGCAGTGATCACATGATTTCCCTGTTCAAAAGTATTTATAAGCTACCAATACCTCTAGGATATTGTCTGAACAAAGTATATACAAGCTACTAGAATCAGAACTTCTAAGAGAGGACTTTCAAAGACTGGAAATCCTAAGGATCCAGAGTGGTAAGCAAAACTCCAGGACTGTGTTAGTAAACAAGGTAAGATGGAAGGGCTGTAGCAAAATGTAACCTTGCCAACTCTCATTATCAGTACCCAACCCCTGAAAGAGTGTTGAGTACCACGTCTTCATCAGGAGAACCAATTCCCGTTCAAGCCTCTGTCCATGAGCATGAAGGCTGGGGGCTCAGGGTTTCTATTGCATGTGTTGTGTGAGGGGGTAATCGGGGTGGGTACAGGGGGTTGGTGATTAGAAGGTCAGGAAGAAAATAAAGGATTCAAAATATACTTTCTTCCAAAGTGATCAGCTAATTGAAGATGAAATGTTGAATTTGTGGATGAGGGAACCTTAGCTGAGCTAGTCCAGGGAACACTACTGAAGTGACATTCTTCTTATAGAACTTCCTACAATTTTTTAAAATTTATTTTTATTGTTGACAGTATTACATATGTGTCCTATTTTTTCCCCTTTGCCCCCCTCCATATGGCCCCTGCCCCACCCCACCCCAGGCCTTCACCGTACTATTGTTTATGTCCAGGGGCTATGCATAGATGCATATAAGTTATTTGAATTTCTTGCAAATTTGATGATGAGCTTTAATTAATCTCCCTTAGAAGGAGAACTCATGTATGGGTATCAGGGGGGAAAAAACCAATAATACATTTCTCCATTCCTTCATACATGGGTGATACAGTTTTTCTAAGGATAAAGTTTTTTGCTAGAATTTATATTTTTAGTTATAGACATTATCATTTTAAGTCCTCTAATATAGAACAATTATTATCTAGGTCACAGGTCTTCATTTTATTCTGTCCATGTAAATGTTATAATAAATTTTGAAAACATTTAAATTAATACATTTTATTTTTATTATGTTACTCAATGGGTAATATATATAAAACTATATTTTTGCTAGGACATTTGAATTTTACAGTTCCTAATCAATGTCCCTGATATTTAAATAATTTAAAATAACTTCCAACCTGACTGTGTATTTCTGCTTCCTCTCTTTTAATCTTACTTGGAAGAATCATCTAAAAGACACTAAAACTCCATAGACCAGAAGCATGTTTACTTGTTTCATGGGGTTCTGGTTGATATAGTTCACTAATTTTCTTTTAAAATGAGACAGAGAGGTGAACACAGCAAGACGGTTCTCTGCTTGAATGCTACTACAGAAGATCAGAGATTTTTTCTCTTTTTTTCATCATTCAATTTAGACTTGTCTTCTGTAGCTTGAAGAAGGAAAACCAGCAGCAGTTCCCATAAAAAACAGCCATTCCAGGTTATCAGGTCCAATTACAGCTTCACAGTTAAGTATGTCTCAACTGGCTAAGGAATTGAAAAATAGTGCTAAGAACATATCAGTGGATATTTTGCTGAAATAAGAGAATTGGCTAGAAAGGAAAATTATTGTTATATAAAATATTTTTTTCATATAGAGGTTAAATATTGAATTTATTTGTCCACTTATGACTCAACCAAGAAACTAAACATGCAAGAAAAATTCTATATGGTGCTCAATTAAAATAATACATTAAAAAATAAAGGTTTCCATTTAAAATGCTTATTTCTATATCCTGATAGCAAACACAGTGGGCCTTGAACTGAAGTTGGCTTGCAACAGATTCTAAGAGGCAGATTAATATTTACAAGTCACTTCATTTGTTTTTTACTATAATAAAATGTTTGGTAGTGTTACTTGCCATGTAGGCAGAGAAAAAGAAAGAGCTGACTTTCATATGTCATTTGCCCTGTCACATGAGGCATTTCCTATATTCTAAATTTTTCATAATTCTTGCTAAATATGTAAACAGGCTTACAAAACTAAACTTATCCCCCACTGTTAAAATCAAAATAAGACAGAGAAGACATTTAAGAAATAGCAAAACTTCTTAAGAACTAAGAAAAAGAAAAACTGTATTTATTATTAATACTTCTTACTAGGTTCAATTTTGCTTATATTTGATACTAATATTAGAGAAACTGATTTTCAAGTATATTTTATTTTCTTGGACAAATGTATGAAAATAGACTTTTTAGCACTCTACATTCTGATTAATTTAGTATAGTTGCCCCTCCTTACCTCTGAGTTTCACATTGAAAATATTCGAGAAAAATAAAAATCCCAGGAAGTTCCAAAAAAGCAAAACTTGAATTTGCCATGTGCCAAGCACTATGCTGAATCCACACAAATGAAGTGAATTGTAGGCATACCCTACCATAGCCTACAGACAAATACCACTCCATTTTATATAAGGAACTTGGACATCCAAGGATTTTGGTATCCTGGAAGCAGGGGATGGGTCCTGAAACCAATTCCCTGCAAACACTGAGTGATTACTGTGTATCATAAAGTTCTACATGAAGTTTCAACTGGTTTTCTCTAACAGTCACTATGCTTTGTAGAATCATGCTTTTAAGGAAAAAGATAAGCAGCAGGAAGTCCCTTTGTCACCAGAAAGAACCAGTTAGAGTGGGTCTGCCTCAGGCTGGCCTATAGTGTGTGGGTTTGTGGCTTCCTGTGGGAAAGATTTCTCAACATGGGCCCAGATGATTTTTGAGAGTACACTTATTAAAGCTGTGGACAGTGAAATATAGGAAGGGCTTAGGGTAGAAGAAGCAACAGGAGAGAGTCTAGGCTGTGTTCTGCTTTGGCTCTCTGGAAAGGTTACCGAAAAGAAATAAGCCAAGCAGGGGCCTGTTGTTAGCTCAATGAGAAGAAGAGATAAGAGGCCTTAGAGACAGGTTCAGGAGGTTAACTCAGGATGAGCGGCCACTGCCTGCTGCTCCACTGGTTGCAAGTCTAATGGGAACCCTTAGAGTTTAGTAGCGAAAAGTAAAGATGCTGGCCTGAGAGGGAAGGAAGTATGGACGTGCTCCAGAGAGCCAGTGCTGGTATCATTTGTCTTGAGGGTTTTCCTCTCTCTCTTGAGGGGGTGGGAATCTTAGGGGAGATCTTAAGAGAGGGATTCAGAAGAATATTCATCAGCTTTCCAGGTACATTCTTTAATATGCTGGTGAATTAAAATAAGTTTATAGGGAAATGTGGGATTATTCTCTGGTCACCTTCACTGCTTTACTTTTATCTTGGGTTTGCCTGACTCTAAGAAGGTTTTTGTTATTTGTTTCCCTGACTTCATCCATCCTTGGGTTTGGTTGGCCAAAAGGCACTAATTGGGTTTCTGTTATCTATATCCCTGATTAGAGTGATATAAGCTATTTATTCTCTGGTTAGGGAGGAGAGGTATAAACCGTTTCTCTCAAGGATCCTTGGTTAGGGAAGATAAGTTCTTGCAATTCACTAGTTGTCTGTAAATTGTTCAAATTATTTGGCCTTGTTTAATTATCTTCTCTCAGTTTCCCCTCTCTACTTGCCAAGAAAATTTCCTAGCTTCTTTCTACCCTGCCTCACCTTCAGCTCTTGATTGATGTGTAATTCTTAGCACTACATATGACTGTAGGTGGAGTCTAAAACACTCAGAGATGTATGGACACTACACTTATGTTATTCATCTTTTATGCCAGGTTATTTAATTGACGCATAAATATTGAGTTATTATGAAAGTGTAAAATCTTGAGAAAATATTTAAGACTAGAAAAAGATGCATAAAGATAATGAAAATAATTTCCAAATTATATTAAATAAACTAACGGCTTCTTGATGACTGAAGAGAAGTGATAGTAAGGAATTGGGTAAAACACATGTTTATTTTTATTCAAACATCTTACAATTTCTTATTTAGTAATATATATTGGGGAATATGAAGAGATATGTTCAAAAATACCTGCACATGTATAGTCAGTGTAGTTTTATGTGTTATATTGGAAATTTAGAAGCAATCAAAAGTTTAATGATAAAGCCATAGTAAACAATAACTGTAAATGAACATATTAGTAGTCACTATGTCACTTATTAAATGAATCTTTATAGACATGAAAAAATGGTCCAGAGGATTAAAAAAAATTCACAAAAATTAAGATTAAACATAAACATTATATAACAAGAAATGTGTAAGACATATATACGTATATGAAAATGAAATATTACAAAAAAGAGACCATCATGGTAACATTACTCTCTAAATAGTGGGGATTTTTTTGTTTGTTTGTTTTTACTTTTTGTTGTACTTTCCAAATTCTCTAGAGTGGGATATGAAAATTTTAAAAATAATCACACAAAAAACATGATCAAAACTTTCCTAAAATTTCATACAATGACATCTATGAGAAATAGCTAATTTTGCCATAAAATTAGAAAGTAAAGGAAAATAAATGTTGATTATGCCGTTTTCTCATCCCATCTTTACCATAGAAATATGTTATATATGGATAAAATTAATTTTAACAGAAATGCCTTTATCTTTCACTCAAAAACTATAAAAAATGCCTAAATAGCATAAAATTAATGACATTACTTTAATCCTATAATTGCATAAAATTAATTTTTGTATTGTACTAATTTTTAATAATTTATTTTATTTATTTTTTAAGAATTGAGAATCCTCTTAATTCCTAAGATCATCTTTGTCTTTTTAAATTTTGAAATGTGGTCTCCTGGTTGCAGGATAATTTCCTAATGATTCTCTATGTGTCTCATACAATTCATTTGCTAATTTCTTAGGGCATTTTAATTCAGATAGAAATTGTGTTTAAGGACACAAGACCACCACTATTATAAATAAAATGTTTAGCAAATGCAGAGTTATTTATGCCAGCATGTGCTTGCTATTTCTGGGAACATTAGATGACTTAATTAAAATCTACCTAAGTATATATTCCAAAAAAAAAAGAAACTCAGTTAATATTTGCAGTTACTACACTGAGACATGATGCCACAGGCATTTGGTACTAAAAATATTTCTGTGCAGTACTGAATCATAGGTTTGACCAAGGCTAATCAATTACTTTGAGGATAACAATACATATAAACAGCAGTCTGATATCAAGGTAATAAAAATCAATAACTCGATCAATAGACAAATCTTCTATGAAGATTTTGAAGCACTTGTGTCTGGTTTTCTGCTATAATTATCTCTTGATGGACTTAACATGTTTATTGACTGTGAAATTGTATTTCTACAGAGACATGCACATCTGGAATAACAGCATGCAATTCAGCAGCCCCCAGAGTACCACACCATTGAGCACAGGACTTCAAATAGAGTCCTCACGGTGAAAATGAAGCTTATTCTTTGATATGCTAATGTCTGTCTTGGCTGAGTCTCATTTTAGGCTTGCCAGTACATCAGACAAACTTCAAAGTGTCCAGGGGGTACTTTAAAGTTACTGTAGCATTTGCTTATTTTGAGGAATACACACTCTTACTATTACACAAACAGTTTGGACTTTCTGTGTCTCACTATCACCTTATCATCTTTAATTAGTGCAAAACCCATGAGAACCGGCCTGTGAGATCAAATGGAAATGCCTGTTTGATGCTCCAAAAGCCTTAAGAGCCAAATGGAGGAGCAGCTGTTTTGTATAAAGTGAAGGAAAACAGAAGGTAGCATAGAAGAAAAGTGTGTGAAAACTTAATCATCTCCAAATGCTAAATGGCCTTGTCATAGTTATAAGATATGAAGGGTAATAACTGGAAACATTTTCTACTGAGGTGTTTCTGCTCTACAAAGATCCCTCCCTTCTCAGCTCTAGTGCTGTGGGCTTGGTTCCAGAAAAGTGTGTCATCCCTTGAGCTAGAATTTGGCACTGTTGGGCTAAGGAATGTTCTTTAAATGCAATTTCACAGTTGAGCTTGAGTTCCCACCCATGGAGGAGAAACTCCAAAGCCTCAAAGTGTCACACTACGAGAGTTTGAAGTTCTATGCTATTAAAGCGACAGTTGATTCTCACAAAATTCGTACTGTTTTACACTCATGGTAATTATATTAAAAATATAATAAAGTATTGGTATTCATCAGCCTTTTAAAAATGCCAGAAATATATAGATTACAAGTTGAATGGGGGGCTGGCTTTTATTCCTGGAACATGAGAAACCAAAATCCAAAATCTTAGTATTCATTTTGTTTAGTCATGGGATTTGTAAAACAGGAACTTTTAAAAATCAAAACCACCATAATATGAATGGAAATATGTATCTGTGTATATGTATATACATAAGTATTATAAATTATCAGCTTGTAGAGACAGACAATAAGGTTTTTATTTGTATTATGAAGCTTGTCTAAAGAACAATATCAGTAAAATAAGACATAGAAATAAGAAACTTAACAAAGCTCTTTTAGTGATTATGTGATTGGAGCTTTGGACTTAAGACTAGTATTTATACCACATGATACTGACTTGACAAATCATACCTTATCACGCTTAGTTTATAGAGTTAGGTGACATAATGCTTCATGCTATTGATATATTAAATCAAATTGACTCAGCAGCTCAGATAAATGGTACTATAGTTGAAAATTTCTCTTTGGGCAGCAACCATGCCTCCAGTATTGCCCTAGATGTTCATAAAGCTATTTCTCTCCTCCTTAGGCCCCAGAGAGTGACATTTCTAATACTATTTCATATCGTCTTTGAAACAGAATGCCAGGTAATGCAGTGTTTCTGAATAGACTGTATGGATTTTCATGTGCTTAAAGCAAGGGCTATTAGTTTTAGTGCTCTTAAGTAAAGTGATTAAGCATGACTATTGGCATGCATTTTGTGAGGGAGTACATAACAAGCAGTGCAATAATCTTGATAAGGCACCAGGCACATCAGAAAGAATGGATGTTTTCCTTTGAGCTCGATACAAGCAAGAGCTTCTACAGAGAATGCAGTCCATTAAACAGTGATGACCTAATTCACATTCAGTTCAGTAATTGGGTCAGGATGCAATAACTCTTTACTGAATTATACAATTTTTGACCTAAAAGAACTAAGATGCCATTATGTGCACCCCTCTTATTTAACTGAAGCTTGGGTTAAAATGACTTAAATACAAAAATGAAAAGGTGCATGATGTGGTAATGAAAATTGTAGAAATATAGAATGGAAAGAAATTATATATGTATATATATTTATATGTATTATTATATATATCTTGTCAAAGTCCCTTATTTTGAAGTTGTAATGAAACAAAGCTCAGAAAAGACAAATGGTAGGCTTATAATCTCATTTTAGGTTATAGGACTGAAATTATACCTGTGTGTTCTTAAAGATGTTTTTAAGTCCTTAATGTCACAAACTCTGGAATTAGAATGTCATGGTTCAATTCCTGGCTCTCCCTCTAACTACACCTGTGATTTCCAATATGCTAATTAAGTTTGTTTGTGTGTCTTTATTTTCTCACTTGTGAAAAGGGAATGAATATAGGGTATCTATTTTTTAATCTATGTATCTATGTCATCACTTGTACTGAGACTAAATGAGCTGATACATGTCAATTGCCTAACTCAGTGACTGACACATAGGAACTGCTCAGTGTCAGTGTGTGTGTATGAGCGTGTCCTGTGAAGGTTGGGACAATCATTGAGAAATATTTTGGAGATGTGATACTTCCTTTCTAAATAATTCAGCTTTGGCAAGCTATGATCCACAGACCAAATCTGGCTCACCATCTGTATTTGTAAATAATTTTTTTGGAATGAAGCTTTATTTGTACATTTATGTATTGTCTGTGCCTTCTTTCATGCTACAGCAGCAGACTTGAGTATTTGTACATTAGGCATGAACTACTGTAAATATTTTCTGTCTGGCCACTTACAGAAAGGCTTGAAGGCCCCTGCCCTAGAACGATGACATTCTCTTGTACAACAGCTCTAACATCCTCATAGCAAAGGAATTTGGCAGTGATATAATATTGATTAATATGTAGTCCATTTTCAAATTACTCCAATCGTCTGCAATGAGTTCTTTCACCCCCCACACTGTCAAAACCCTTCCTTTCTGTTCCCGGTAGTCGGTGCTCTCATCCAAAAGGTTCACACCCGTATTTTGTCACACAGAATGGGCCTCCATCTGATGTGGAGTCATTTCGTCACCTCTTCAAGGACTTACTTATTTTGAACTTACCACTTATTTAACTTGCCTTTTCTTATTGTTTGTTTCCCTGTAATCTGGTCCCCCCCCCTTTTTTTTACCCCTGGATAGTGGCCTTTTCCATTTTTGTTTATTGCTTATTTTCTATAGATCCAGGTATCTCTACCTCAGTAATATGACATGTTCTTATTTTAGAACATTTTAATACCTCATATTATAAGTAGGAGTTGTATGTGTGTTACTTGTATTTCTATCAACATTTCCCATTTATTAGTGGGAAGAATAATTGTTGATTACCTTAGATCTGGAAGGAACTGTAGAGATAATCTAGTATAGTGTTTAATATGGAGTTCACATGTAAATTAGTGAGACTAGATGAGCAAATGATACTATAAATGAAGTTTCCACTGAATAATTAAGACTGGTAGCTACTCATCTCATTTAGGACTTCATTTTACAGATTTGGACATTAAAATGTAAAGATTTTAACTAACACTGTTAGAATCTTAGAGAAAATTAGTATTGATTCCTTATTTGGTGTATTTCAATTTCCTGTATAGAAGAATTAATTTTAAAAACTACACCAAATTAACCCCATTGGAGTGTTTACACCCTATTTAAAGGTAGATATGTGTCTTTTCCCTCACTTAGTTGTTTATTGCAAACCCCAATATTACTGTCCTCAGAACTCTTTTTGTAGAACCCAGGAGCTCAATTCAATAAAGTGATTGTCTCCTAGGTGGCAATGCTTACAAATACTGACATAAAATTTAAGAAGTGCAGGGTTTACATTTAATGGCTCCCTAAAGGGGAAAATGATCTCACCTCCAGTAATAGCTGTACCTATTTTAGTGTAAAATTTGATAATATATTCTAATGTTCTTATCCAAGGTCCAGAAAGGGCTGATTAAGGAAAATTATCCACAGAAGGATGGCTCCTCAGTGTAAGCTATTTTGAGTTATCCCTATGCTATATGCACAAAAAATGGAGATAGTAGTAGGGCCAAAGTATCAAAAGTAAAATATTTAAATCTATCTAATTGTGAGAAATTAACTCTTTTGTCCACTGCTGATTTATCCCAACAGCCTGGAATTACCATATGAGCCTCTCACAATTCTTCTGCAGACACGTCCTTTCTGGTGGCACCTGCCTCATACCATTTTTCTTATTCCCTCCACTGGTTATCTTGGTGACGTCGCCAGTAGTTTTATACTTAAAAAATGGCATCTATGTTGCTGATGCTAGGCAAAGATATTGCTATGTATTAAAATATCAATTTTTTTCTATCAGTGACTTCTAATATCCAGATTTAAAGCCCTTGCTGCCTTTAAAATTAATAGTATAATTATTCTAATCCATTTGCTGATATCAGTGCTGTAGTCTTCAGTAGAAATAGTCATTAAAAAGCTCTTTCAATTTCATCTAGCTTTTCTATTACAGTCTCTATGCCCTTGACCTTAGATATAAGTTCATGGATATGTAATTATTCATTTAAAATATTACTTAACTAAATATAACATTAATTCATTAAAAATCATTGAATAACAATAAAATATGATGAAAATTGTAATAGTGAAGCCACAGGATAACATTGTAATACATAGGTGGGAGGCTAAACTCATCTAGGTCATCAAGATCTCCTTGAGAAGTGACATTTCAGACTTTGAGGCATGTTGGAAGAAGGAGATTTAGGAGGTCAAAAGAGGAGAGTGGGAAGAGGGTGTTACAGAAAGAGGAAAGCTCTGTGTGCAAAAGCTCAGAGAGGGGCAAGAGCACATTTGAGAAACTGGAAGATGTACAGGATTACTCAAGGCTCTCCCTTTGGAAGGGTGTTGAAAAATGAGGCTGGGATGATTGCAGGGGTAAAATTTTCAAAGATCCAATAACCTGTATTAAGAAATTTATATTTTCCCCAAAATAACAAACTGATGAATGGTTTGGGGTTTTCAATAACATAATCCGATTTATATTTAAAAGTAAATTGCTCAGAGAGAGAGAGAGAGCTGTTATTTGCAAAAACATGGATGAATCTTGGGGACATTATGCATTAAGTCAGACAGAGAAAGACAAACACTGTATGATATCACTTATATGTGGAATCTAAAAACACTGAGAGTAGAATGGTAGTTACTAGAGGCTGGGGGTAGAGGAATTGGGGATATGTTAAGGATACAAACTTGCAACTGCAAATAAATAAGTCCAGGAGCTCTAATGCACAACACAGGGATTATAATCAACAGTACTGTATTATAAATTTCAAAATTGCTGAGACTAGATTTTAAAAGTTCTCAGTGTAAAAATGATAGTATATGTGTTGTGTGTGTTAGCTAACCCTGCTGTAGAAATCAGATTGCAATATATAAATGTGTCAAACTAACACGTTGTACACTTTAAACTTACACAAAGTTTTGTCAATTATATCTCAATGAAATATAAAATAAAAAACATAAAAATCTATTAATCAATCAAACAATAAATTGCTCTGGTTTTATGGTAAAGAGTAGACTACAGAGGAGAATGTGTAGAAGCAGAAAACTAATCAGCAGTTGTTTCTGACTCTATGTATTGTGATGGTCAAGGAACTGGATGCAAGTGATGCCATTAAGGAGGTTGAATTAGTGAAGTGTGATAAATGGTTAAATGTTTTAAAACAAGAAGCATAGAAATCATGTACGCTTTTTCAGATTTTTGGTTGGGGAGCTAGGTTGAATTGTTTTCAGTAATGTGATTCTGGAGGGAGAGCTCACAAGTTTAGGGCTGGGCTGCAGAGACAGGGCGGGTGATGGTGGCACTGCATTGGCAGGGTGCCCAGGATGAGAGAAAAAGTTGGCATAAGCTAGAGTTCTTAGGACGAAACGTAAAGGCCGTGCAAAGCAAGAGAAACCTCCAAAAGAGAGACCGAAGCCCAGAGAGATGAAAGGAAACGAAGGGAGTTAGTTACTTGGTCAGGGCAGCCACGCTCAGGTGTGAGGAAAGGTGAGGCTGTGATGCCACACGGGCGGGCCTATCTAAGACGGCAGAGAATTAGGGAAACATGGATCTCCGTGCAGGGTCGAAAGCATAGCTGGGTTATTGGGGATTCTGCATGTCATGTGTACTCAGTCCATATTTGTTTCTCTAAAAACATTTGAATAAAGTAGAATTCCTAATGGACTGGCATTAGCATTGAGGTCGAAGAGCAGTTTTATGGTAAATGAACAGGCTTCAGATATCAGACCTCGGTTCAAGAAGTGCTGCTTATTAGAATGTTTCCTTGGGCAAGTCACATGACTTCACTAAACCGCATTTTCCTCTGAGGACTACATTCCAGTAAATTCTGTGAGCATTACATTAATTCCTGATTTTAAAGTGATGGGCACTCAGTAAATGTTTGCTGTTTTTTGAATAGAAGCCCGGGGCACATGCTATTTAAACTGTGCGTGGTCTCACATTTCAAGAGCACCATTCAGCAACCAAAATAAATTTTAAGAGAATTCCAATTCATTCATCTGCCTTATAAATCACCCTATAAAGTGAACAGTACTGCCTTTTAAAGAATTTTTTAGTACTTTCTTTCTCCTCAGTATGCTTTCACCCTCAATCTGCTTTGGGACATCTCATTTGCCAAAAGGCCCAAATTATCTCTGACCGTCCTGATTAGCACTGCAGTTTCTCTGTGACCTCCATGCATTGCCCGCCTCACTTACTGCAATAATGATTTATTTCTTGCTAACTTTATAGCTCTGCTCCATTTATCTTTTCATTCTAGGACTCAAGCTGAGGAGCGGTCTCAAACTAGAGCACATTGTTCTTTTGGCAAAATTAAAGAGCAAGAATACTGATGGAAACATAAAGATAGTTAAGCCTTCTGCTTAGAATTCGTATTCACATTATGCTGGAGTAAGCAAGACACATGGCTAAACCTGACAGCGGGGGGGGGGGGGGGGGGATGCGTCTCCCATAGGACAGTGTTACAAATCACATGGTGATGGGGATGGGTGTGTGGTAATCTTACAGGGAATGAGTACTAGTAACAGAACAGGCACACCATCTACCACAATAGGGAACAAAATTCAAAATAAAGCTAGATAAGTGTTCTAATCAGCATTCTCACCAAGTCTCCAAACCTTACTCAATCTCAGGCAGACAAATTAAAATGGTCTTATGAAGGAGAGATGCGGATTGGGAAGGGAAGGCCTTGGAGCACATTCACATGTTAACAGATCTTGCTTCTGATACAATAATTATTACTAATATAAGAGCACTTGAATGAGCAATCTAGGAATATAGGATATATTTTTTTATCAGAGACTTGGAAGTCTACATTTATTTTAAAGGTTGTATAATTTCTAAGAAGTAATTATGTCTATAAAACAAGCATGCAAATATGTGGCTGAAAAGGGATGTAGAAGATCACTAGGGTTGAGGAGGTGATGAAATTCCAAGGCTCAATTGTTGAACGAACATTGAAATGATGCCAGGATCCAGAACAGAGAGGAAGACTATGATCCAGGTGTCAAACTTTAATTGATAGAGGGGATAGATATATGGCAACGACACGGAGAAATGGAGGCTTGCACATAAGGATCGGTAATTTAACTGAAAATGGAGAGAGGAATACTTGAACATATTTTGGCCAACATTATCATCATGAATGTTTAAAGTCTCCCACAGCTTGAATGACATTGTTCAAATCAGCAGAAAGAGTTGTCATAAAATTTTGATGTGCAGGTTGATTCTGCTATATTTTGTTCTATGTATACTTTAAATAAAAAGATTCAGAACAAATAGTTTACCCTAATACTAGTTTTTCCCATCGATGGAATTAAAATACTGATTTCTAATTTATCTTAATATGGCCAACTGGAGTCACTTCTCAAAATGGGAATGGATTTTGAATGGGAAGATCTGAATTTGAGCATCACTTCTCCATGTCACATGACTTAAGGGTGAATCATCTTGTAATGCCAAGGACTGTGGCCAAGGTTCGGGCCAAGGACTATGCCCGCTATAGCGGCCACTCAGGGCCGAGGGGCTCACTCTAGATCCGGGGACAGTCCGAAGGAGAGCCGTGGGGCTGATGGAGGATGAGACGTGCCCGTTTATTCAGCTGGCAGGGGGCTAGACAACGCACGGGGACACAAGCTGCACGTCTGAAAGTCCCGGGCAGGTCTTGTAGGACCCAAACAATAGCGGCTCTCAGCCAGCACGGCTCAGACGCTCGTCAGCTGACGGGGCATCTGTTCCGACTCTGCTGTGTCATGTTTAGGTAACTGCGGCCTTCTGCCCTGAGAAGGTGGCCAGAGAGCCTGTGCGTTTTCACTTTCCCCACCCATCTCTCCTTCCTTTCCAGTCCTAAAATTCATACGCCCTTAGGTAGTGATTTCCAACTGGCGCGCCACAGCAGGCACACTGGTTCACCGCAAGAGTTTTTAAAACATGCAAGACCTATTTAGTCAGGGGCACGGACCTCTTTTCCCTTAGATTGTCCGATAAAAAAAATGACAACAGCCAACACAACAATAGTTTCCGGTGCTAATGGCCCGGCTTGAACCATAAATATCTAGGCCATATAATAGGGCTGCATCTTGTTGGTCACGTCACATAATAAGGTTGCATCTGATGGGAAAATTCTTGGTACCAGAAATCCTTATATACAAGTATAGGCCCTTGAAGCAAAAAGGGTAGGTAATTATGGTGTTTTTGTTTGTTTGTTTTTGGTAAATCAGTCAAATTTGTACTTATTTTTTTATTGCCAGATCAGCAAAAAATATAGTATATTTTTGGTGTGCCACAGAATTTTAGTTTATGTGTGCCATAAGATAAAAAATGTTGAATATCAATGCCTTAGGGTCATGTCCATACTTTATTTTTATAGTGCTTTGTGTCTTTCATTAATTTCCTTTGCAAAGTACTTGCATTTTCGAAGACACTTTGGTCATGAATTTTTAATTTAATGAGATCTTCTTATGATTTCTTACAGACTTATGACTGATGAGTAAGTGCAGTTATACATAAGAGTCACATTTTATCTTCCGAAGTAAGAAAAAAATATTAAGTTTCTGCTGCTCTATAGTTGAAATACCTTAAGATTAATTTGTTATACACTTTATGTACTTATATCCAGCCTACAGCAATCAAACTTCATTGTTTTACAGATGATAATAATAGAGGTTGAATTTGAATCACATTGAATTAGAATTCATAAGATCAGTCATGAAAACAAATTTACTTTAAAAATTAATTTAGTAATATTTACTATCTTCTAGGAATGATTGAACTTTACATCATAAATTTGTCATAATAAAACATATTATCTCAAGAGGAAGCAAACATTGCCATATGTCAGTAAAGAAAAGAAAGGAGAAGAAGAAAAATCTTTCTTTGAGGAGAAAAAGTTAAAATTCAGAATGAACTAAAAATAAAAGAAAAAACATTTAAAGAATTTTTATGTCACTGAATTTTAGATTTATTTTTTTCACAATGCTATGTAGAATCACTGAGGGGTTTGGTAAAAATCATTCAGATTCAAAGTAGAATGAAAAAAACCTAACATGAACATATCATTTAAATTTATCAAGCCCTGGCCCAGCAGGCATGGTTCAACATTTACATTTATATTACCCCATGTTGATTTTAGGGAAAAATTGAAGGAGTGCTTGTTTTTATTACATGATAATGAATGGGAATGGGAATGGGAACCTAAGTACACCTGCACATGGAAGGAATGCTGTAGAGGAATTTTTCTCTTGGAACTTTATGTGAATCCATACCTTGAATTCACATGTACAAATGACAATAAAGGAACACAGTTACATTAGCAATATACAACATTAAACAATGCTCCAAGCCTAATGGGAAGCCTGTCTAAGGTAATCGCCAAACTTATGTGACTAAAACACCAATGTAACCCAATGCCAGTTCTCGGCTTTTATGACTCATTACAATGCAATGTTCAGATTAGGGAACTAATAACTAGTTAACATTAAGGATAGATTTTTCAAATATCAACTTTTTATATTTGTAGAGTCAGCTTTAGAGTCTTTTAATTCATCATTCATACTTGAAAAATATTTTGACAGAAATTCTTTTCAATTTTATGTCACTAAAAAACTAAATCCCTGTTTACTGGCATTAAAGAGATATTAAAATAATTTCTGAGTTGGTGATCAGTATTACTGCATCATACATAGCCCCATATTGGCTGAAAACTAAATTCAACTCATAGCTGTTATTTTGAAAGTTGAAACATGATTTTCATTGTATTTTTTTGATAAATGTTTTATACAAATCCATTTATTTTTTCTTTATGCTTTATTTTCAGTTGCTCAGGCTTCCTTTTACACCATTACACAATGGGAAACTGTCCCATTCATTGGCAAAGAATGCACACTGATGAATTCCACCACACCATACATTATGCAAAAGCCTGAAATATCCCTGTAATGTGTTATTGTTCCCTTTGACAAAGAAGGAAAACTAATGGTGAATGCTGGTTGATTTTTCACAATATTTAGCAAGGTCTTGGGATTCTTTTTTTTTTTAAAGTTTTTTTACTGTTTCTGATTTTAGATTTTCTTTGTCAGCATGTTATAGTTTACATTTTACTCTATTTTATAGAATAAGTATGTAAATAGTTTTAATTTGTATTTTATTATATTTTGCCTACTACTGTTCAGATGGTGGCCAATAATATGTAATATGTTGGAATTTGTGGTCCTTTAAGAACTGAACATTTGTCTTCTGTGTCCTATGTATATAACAGTTCATAAAATATACATGTGCTTAGTTTTAAGTTCCATACATATACTTATTTGATAATTGTATGACACTGAAGCAGGGAATTCTTATTAATGCTAAAAGGATTTAAAAAAAATTCTGCATATCTCAAATATTCCAGTGAAAAACTAATTCCTTGAAAAACCCCTGCCATCCCAAATAATTTTGCAAAAATCTGGTTTAAATAAAGTTAAACATTTTATTTGTTGGAGAATTTCATATTTGGTTTTATTGTTCACAGAATACTTTGGGACCCTGCAGGATTGTTGTTTTATAAACCGCACTCAGAAAAGTGTAGGTTTCCTCTCCTCTTGTTAGTGATAATTCCTGTGCTTCATGATTCCTTATATAAATGAATATTATTCCTATATTTCAGGTTTCAATAGAGATCCATCAGTATTTAGTGACAGCAAAAGAAAGAAATACACTATAAAATGAAAGTTGGTCTAAATTTTTCCCCATTTATTTTTTGTCTCCGAAGTGTAACATGCCTATTTATGAGTTAATTTATTCCACACACTTGCTACATATAGTGAAGCCTGTTTCTTTTTCCTAAATGAAAAGCTGACTTTAGTACTAGGACATTAAAGAAGTCCTAAATATTATTAACAATATTTGAAAGCCACGATGTTTAGACTGCATTCTTTGTTCTTTTAAACGCCAGGACTTGATTATAGAACGATACAAATTTAAATTTAGAGTTTAGCATGAGTATCATGATCCTAAAAATGAATGGAAGCAAACAGTCAAAATTAAGAAAAAGAAAAAAGAAAAAGAAAGGACATCAGTTAAACTTTTAACAGCACTAGATCCTCATTTGTTTTAGCCTGGAAGGAATGTCAGGGTAATGTGGTCAAATTACCCTCAACCAAAGGTGCGGGGCCCTGGCTCAGTCGGTTGGCGCATCCTCCTGTGCACCGACAGGCTGTGGGTTTGATTCCCAGGCAGGGACATGCCTAGGTTGCGGGTTCAGTCCTCGGTCGGGGCACATGTGGTAGGCAACTGATCGATGTTTCTCTCACAGTGATGTTTCTCTTCCTCCCTTCTTTCTTCTGAAATTTAAAAACATATCACTGGGTGAAGATTTAAAAAAAAAGGTGCGTCAAAGCATATTTTCTAAATGCTTTTAAAGACTTAAAGGGGATGGGTAAACATTTACATTGTCTTCATTAAGGTAAAAACAACAACAAAAAACTGGAGGTAATGAGGGAATACAGTTTTAATCAAATTCTTCATGAACCAGAGACAAACTGTTCTTCTATTATTGTTTGTTCTTTTGGCAGGTTGTTCTTAAGATAAAGCCATATAGAAAGATCATGTGTCTTTGAGTAAATTGGAAATAATGCAAACATTTAAAATTAATCTATAGACTTTTCTCATTTTGATACTATATTTACAATTGATACACTAATCACTTAGACTTGGATTTAAGGTAGTTGTATTTTTCCATAAACAAACACAAACTATTTAAAATGAAGAGTAGCTCTACATGAAATTTGATAAGTAATTTTCAAATTACTTTTGTGGATTTCCTACATATTATATAAATAATTATATTTTATAAAATAATTGTTGGATTTGCTCCTAGTATATGATGGAAAATTCAAATCAAATTGTTATCGGTGGGGTAACCTCATCTGTTACTGGTAGAAGTGGAGCTCTTGGGGTGCCACAGGAACAAGAATTTTCTGAGGCCCCCATGGAAGGATGAGGCATCATGGAAAGCTTTATTGATGATGTCAGATCAAGGGGTTTCCCTTCCAAGATCTCAACTCCCTCTATCCCGCCACGGAAAAAGTCCTAGTTTGTCTCCAGCAGGGCTAAGATCAAAGCCACTGCCCAGAGTTTCCACTCCACATCAAATTCAGTCCAGTCCAGCATCTGGATAGCTGCAGTCCATTGTGTGGGGGGTTCACATTGCCATGCACCATATGGCTGCTTAAGCCACATAGCTATGGAGGAAGCTGGAGTGAGTGCGGGTCACAGAGCAGGAGAGAAACAAGAGCTCAAGAGGAACAGAGAGAGAAAGTTTCCTTGTTTGGGGATTTTAACTAGGAACTTAACCAGTGAATCCCCTTGGTTTTAGATTTTTAGCACTTGCAGTGGCTCTGCCCCCGCTATCCAATTATCTTTCTCCCAAGTTAGACTGACAAGCAAGTGCTTTCCCTACATCACCCCTACTTCACTGCACATGCGCCTATCTTCCCCTTGGTACAGTCCCTCCCCCCAGTAATTTGGGGGAATGGATGGGTGATTGCCTGGGGAGTGTGCAACTGCAGCTTCCTGGTGAAGCTGCCCAGATAACCATGCTTATAGTGTCGGCCTTCCATGTCCTCTCTTCCTATTTTAATATTAGCTAGCTAATTACGAAGATAAAATGAGGCAAACTTACTAGATTTTTCCTAATTATTACGCATTAAATTTTTTAAAAAATATATCTTTATTGATTTCAGAGAGAGGAAGGGAGAAGGAGAGAGAGAGAGAAACATCAATGACGAGAGAGTCATTGATTAACTGCCTTCTGAACACCCCACACTGGGGATTGAGCCCGAAACCTGGGTATGTGCCCTGACCAGGAATCAAACATTGATCTCTTAGATCATAGAGCAGTGCTCGACTGCTGAGCCACACCAGTCCTGGCCACATTAAAATTTTTATTTTTACACACAACAAAACATAAAGCTGCAACCCAATTGTTCCTAGTAGGGTGTATTATTTATTATATATATATATATATATATATATATAATATGTGCCCATGATAAACTTAGAGAAGGCTTATTTTAAAGTGTTTGGAAACTTGGTCAACATTTTTTTTTTTTTGATGCTGTAGAAAATTTACTGAATAAACTTAGCTAATTGGAACTTTATGTTTGCTTTGTCTCAGAAAATCCAACAGCTCTCACTTCCTGAAAATGATAGAGAGATATAGTTAGATGCTTAGTGTACAATATCTTAGAAACCGAACAAAGGCTGATAAACCAAAGATGAACCAAAGGATGGGATTCTTTAGGAAGCACAAAGTGAAAGAAACTGGGCACAGCCAGGATCATCATGTAGGAACTGGGTACTTTTACATATGTCGTGTCAAACACGAACACACCAGGCTCAATTACTGAGCCTAACTTTTTGAAGGTAAAAATGCTAAATCTCACAGAAATCGAATAATTTTCCAAGGCTCACCCCTAATTATTAATGATAAGAATTCAAATCTAAGCCTTTCTGAAGCCAATCTTCCGCTCCTTCTAAGACAGCGAATGCCTTCGCCTCCCCATTAGTGAGGTGCTCACAGTTATCACAGAGCCCTTCTCCAGTCCCTGAGGCTTGTCCTGCCAGGGCTATTATTTTAAACTGCCTAGTTTGGGTGTATTTTAAATTCCAACTTTTTATTAGTTTTAGAAGATTTCTGACAGTTATTTTGTATCTAATTCTTATCAGAAAATGGGTCCCATCTCTTGCATGATGGAGAATTACAGAAATTATCTGACCAGACAGGTTACACGAAGACGAAAAGACCAAGATTCTAGATCACTAAAAATGAAAGTATGTTCAGCCAGAGATTCCATCCGCCTGTGTGCAAGACCTTAGACTGGCTGTTCAGAGAACTTTGGTACTTTACTTACACTTGAGAAACAATTCGCATGCCAGCCATATCCAGGGAGAACGCGAGATGCATTTCAAACATCGATTTCAAAACTTCGAATTTTATTGTATTTTCAAAGAGAAAAAGTCAATTTCTCATACCTTAAAAGAAAAAGCCAAGCCTATGTAGGTGAGAAAAAAATGATTTTCCCCCTCTGTCTTCCCAGGTTCTCTGCCTGGGGACCTGCAAATTATATTGACAAAAGATAAATTAACAACAGAAAAACAGTTTATTAGCACATGCAGGAGAAGCCCAGTGATGAGTTACTGAAAGAGAGAAATGGCTTCAGATTACGGCTATTTTCATTTAACCACATATGGACAGACTCCTACCGCAAACGTGGGTTAGTGAATTTTGTTGTTGTTAGGAAGAAATAAGTTAATGCTTATGAAGTGCTTAGGATAGCATTTGCATATAAACAGTGCTCAATAAATATGATCTATCATTTTATTAGAAAAGTACAACATCGTTTTATTAATATAAAGTTTTGCTCAGAACTTCGGACGTGCAGTGTGTGTGTGCAAGTGACACACATGAAAAGGTGAGAGATCTATGAAAATGAGGCAGTGTCCTGCTCATTTAGAAACTCACTTTAAGCACTTACCAACTGAAACCTGTAGCTCACATCATATGAATTTCAATGTTTTGGTGTAAGATTGTTTGCAGCCTATTTCTTTAATCTACTGAGCCACGGAGCTCTGAGTGACTTGGTAACGCTGTGACTTGCTATTCCCTCACCCTGCCATGCACTTTGCCCTCTGTGCTAGCTCTATTCGTTGGGGAATATTTTTTAGACATTTATTTTGCAAAAATTTAATGTATCAATAGCTAGCTTTAAAAATGTATTAAAGTGAGGTTTCAAAAAAGGAAGTTACAACATTTAAAGTGTAACCTCCCTTGAGAACATAGAATTTAACAGGAGTAATAAATCATCATTTACATACTACTTAACAATTCTTAATTAATGTATTATTACTGTATTCTTAGTTTATATCTTTTAGTTTATCCTCAGCAAATTCTTATAAAAGATGTATGATATACTCATATATGATATACTCATATTATTTTATAAGTTAAAGAATCACAGGTAAGGAAAAATTAAATTACTTAGCACTATGGAATTTTAGAAGAAGTGAAGGAAAACTGATTAATCATCTAAGTTAGATTAAAAATCCTGAATATTCTTTAAAATCATGAAGAGTTTTTTAAATCACTGATGAAGGAGCCCTTGACCAGTTCTAATTTACCTGATTTCATGTATGTTCATGGCCCTGTTTGTTTGTTTTAATTTTAAGAATACTGAAAAATTCTAATTATATACAGGTTTGAGGATCACCAATCTATTTTAAATATTTCACTTTATAAACAAGGCAGCCTAAGTCAGGCAGCACTTTTCTATGACTCCATAAGTATGCCTCATTTAGAGACAGAACTAAGACTGGAAGGTAGGGCTCCTGATTCTTACTACAAGGTTCTTTCCACGAATAGACAACTGGCCTCATAGCAAACACTTACATAATGTTTAATCTATTCCAGGCAGTTTTTAAAGTAGTTTATATGTATTAACTCATTTAATCCTCACAATAACCCTAGGAAGTAGGCATACATAATTTTATTTCCCATTTTATAGATGGGGATGATGAGGACAAGAGGGAGTAATCTGAGTAATTAACCTTTTGAAGGTTACTTGGCTCGTATGTGGCAGAGCCGTGAATTAAATCTAAACCATCTGGCTCCAAAGCAGTTTCTCTTAACCATTACCCTTTAATGACTCCATTATTTTTTTATAGCATGTTCTAATATTTATCATTTTGTTGTCATACAAATTGTCACATAGTCAAAACTTTTGGAAGGATAGGAATAATTTAACCAAATTTTTTTACCATTATTTAATATATTACATGAAACACTGTTGACTAGATTTTTTTAAACAAGTGACTTACTATTACTCAAATCCATAGCAATAATACAGACTTTTATTCTCAAGATTATGGTTTTAAATATTTTATATTTACTGTTAGTGATTCAAAATATGTTAGTATTCATATATTTGTCATTTATTTTTGCTACTTACTTTTAATAATAATTCTATTCTAGCTAGTATTCTCATGCCAATTTCTATATATCATCTGGTCATGAAAGTCATGAATTCAGACAATTGTCCATATTAAAAATGCCACTTACAATGTGATTATATAGGCTAAATGATCAAAAAACTTTTTTCTCTAGTACTGAATTATTAGTAAAATTGCTTAAGTCAACAAAATTTTTGTTTAATCTATAGATTCATAATCCATTGTCAATCACTAGTGATTAGTTTAATGACTGAACTAGTGAGAAATGATATATCAAGAGCCCAAAGTCACTCTATGAAGATGATTTTGTAAAATATCATGCCCAAATAAATTATAAAATGCTAATATAAATGAATTTTTCAAACTTCATATGTGACAAATGAGGAAGTGAATATTAGTCTCATTAACTTGATAAACATTTTTGCAGTATGTTTCTTTGCCATGTTTAAAGGGTCTGAATTACATTATCTTTAACGGTACATATTTTGTGTGTGTTCTACTCGTAACATAAAGCTGTAGAAAGATCAGAGTTAGACATGTAAATAGAAAATGAGTATTTTATAATGGATAATTTAAATACACAATTAATGTTTTGTTCCATAAACTATAGACATCATTAATTACTACTGACATATTTTTAACTTAAGGTTATTATAACAATGGCCTTTAAAAAATATTATTCCTTGTATATTCTAGAATGCCATCATATATATATACCCTGAAAAAGAGTTTTAAGTTATCTATCTTTGAATAAAATCTATTCATTATATTTACAGTAAAGTTAATAACAATTTTGCAATTTCTGTTCTATTTATTAGTGATGTGTAATTGTCAGGTTTTTGAGATTTTAATGACTGTTTTGGGGACTTAACCTACTGCCCCCTTATCCCTGATCGCGGTAAGTATCCCTTAGGAAAACAAAGTGAAAAAAAAATGCTGACCAAATACCAGTTCTAATTGTCAAGCTGTGCATCTTCAATGTAATTTTTCAATTTATCATGAATATGTAAATGGATTTCAAAATTGATTCTATTTTTGATTAAACTCTTTATGCAAGTTACAATACAAATTGACACCCTTGAGTTTAAGGCAATTTGCCAATTCAGTACCACTGAAATAGGCAAAAGAAACATAGAATATGGAAGACACTCTATAGAGGCATTATGAACATGGTCATTGGAAATTATTTGTTAATTTTGCCTTATGCATAGAATCAATCAGAAACTTAAAGACCAAAATATTTGTAAATTAGAAAGCAGGATTATTACTCAGGTAATCTTAGTTGAGTAAACACAGAATGATTTTTGGAAGTGCAAAACACATGAAATAAGAGTTGAGGAAAAGAAGACACACAGAATGGGAATACTGTATAATTCTATTTTATGAAGTTTTAAATAAGCAACACCAAGCTACATTGTATAAACATGAATATTTATTTATTTATTTTAATTTTAATTTTTAAAAAATTTTTGTTTAAAATATTACAGATGTCCCTTTTTTCCCCCCAATGACCCGTTCCACCCCATCCCACCCCCTCCCCAGTCCCTCTCCCCACCATTGTCCGTGTCCTTGGGTTGTGCATAGATGCATATAAATTCTTTGGTTACTCTCTCCCCCTCCACCCACCCGCCCTCCTCCATCCCTCTGACATTCGTCAGTCTCATCTATGCTTCCATGTCATTGAATCTATTCTGTTCATCAGTTTATTAAGTTCTTTATATTCCACGTATAAGCGAGACCATGTGATATTTGTCTTTCTCTGCCTGGCTTATTTCGCTTAGCATAATATTCTCCAGCTCCTTCCATACTGTGGGACATTCACACCATGGAGTACTACACAGCTGTAAAGAAGAAGGCTCTCATACCATTTGGGACAGTACGGATGCATATTTAGGTGGTTAAAGGAAGTGATTACCAAAAAGCATGCTATGATCATCGCCATCAGGCGGGGCAGTGTTGAGATCTCTCAGGGACTGTGGGTAAAATCTAGAATTCTGACAATATTTGTATTTTAACCCAGGAGGTTATTGCATGAGTGTTTGCTTTAACACAATTTGTTAACCTGACTATTTATGCTTTTGTATGTCCTGTTCTGTATGCATGTTCACTGGCACAATGGAAGTGTTAGATAACAAAAGAAATAGAATAACTGGGAAATAAGGAATGTACAATCTCCATAAAAATAATATAGAGTGGAATCAAAATAATTTTCATCAACAAGATACTTCTGCTATACTATCAGCTAATATAAAGTTATTAGTTAGGTAAAACAATTTTGGGTTTGGTTCTTTTGTTTAATAAAGAACTTTTGAATGTAGAAGAATTTTTCGCTAGTAATTTAATTAGATATTAATCATTAAAATACAGTTAACATCTAAGTGGTGTATCATATTAAAATTTATTAAATAAGTTTCTTAATGAAAATTTAAAATATGCAAATGTAATAGTTCAAGTTACTTTAATTTTTAACCATCTGCTTTTCTGTTTGCCCAAATAAAATAAAAAAGGAGATAGGAAATATTAAATGGTGACAGATTTCCAAGGGAAAATAATTGTATTGTAAAAGATTTATTAACTTTAGTTTTTCATCGGGTTACAGAATAAGCAACTAAATTTAATTTGACCTAGAAGCTAAACATTATAATAGTCCCAACAGCCCTAATTAGCGGGAGAAACTGAACTTTTACCATATAACCTTCAAATCATCTCTTTGAATTTACTCTTTGCTTCTAAATCTCACTGTTTTCCCAAGTGTTTCACTTGTCTCATTACATATTGTTAATGAAACAACTCAATCAACAAGCCAGGTTTGTACATGAGTCAATGTCTACTGAGGTGGAATTAAAAGTCAGGCACTGCCCTACAAAGTTTTATTTGTATTAAAAAAAAAAAAGAAAAAAAAGAAACGTCATTACCTTCTAATAATCTATTTAAAATTTGCCTTTAAGCATGATCATATTTTCTCTACATGCGTTTCTACCCCAAAAAGAACAGACCTGCAGGAAAATAATGCTAAGATACAGCCTCCTTTCTTGTTTTGTAGTGTAGTCACTATTATAACACTGACACTTTGTGTATTAATTGAGGATGAATGCCTGTAAACAGTTTAATGGCATTTGGAGTTATTCCTTGAAAGATACACGCTGGTGCCTGCTGTGAAAGTCAAAAATACCATCTCATCATGCTTGCTGGCTCCTCTCCATTTGGAAGTCATGCAACAAAACTGTACCTTTGTTCACAGAGAGGGAACCTCTTTCCCATCCCAATGTGGAGCAGAGAGACAAGTGTACCACTGCACACTTTGATGATAACCTTTGCCAGAAGCTCCAAACGGAAGAGTCAGGCTCTAATTGCTAAGGGATTTACAGTCTTTTCAAGCAGAAAGCTCTTTAATGAGAGTCATGGGTGCTTAAACTCACTTTGCACTCTTTGTTTCTTTCAAAGAGGTTGAGACTGTTAATGTTATATGCAGTAGGTAACTAGCTTCTTTGAGGAAAATTTAAGGGATTCAGGAAAGTGAGAACAGTTTTCCTTTCCATGATACTTGAGATGCACAAGAGATTATGATCTCCAATGAAATTTTAGAAAAGTGGAAACAAACAAAAAACAACAACCAATTATTGAACAGTTTAGGGTAGCTCTCCAAGACCTTGAATTTGGAAAAAAATGGTAATAAAAAGTAGTAATAGATGAAAATGAGCAATACAGTTTCTTGCTATACATTCTCTTGTCAATGAATCTCATTGGATGAATCCAGCTCACAAAGGGACTTGTGAAACCCAACATTTTAGGTGTCACCTTGACCCTTTCTCTGTCTTAATACAGAGCAGACTAAGAATAGGGTGAGAAATGGATCCAAAAGCAAATAAACTGTCTGGACACAGTCCCTGAAAGAGAAGTTATCTCAAAGGAATGCTGAGTAGACACAGCGAGTCAAGGAAGTTCAAGTAGAACTGTGACTTTGTGTACCACAGAGCACCTGCTCTACCAACATGAGCCAGAGTGTTCACACTAGCAAAGACAGCTGTGTGTGTGTGTGTGTGTGTGTGTGTGTGTGTGCACGCACCCGCATGCACATACTGGGATAACCAGCTTAATAAACTCAACATTGCAGTGCCCAAACAGCCTTGCTATTGAAACTACCTCAGTCACCCTCACAACCATCAGTGAACTTAACCCTGAAAAAAGTACTTCTATTTCATGATCCTTGGGAAGCCTCAAACATCTATTGTGACTAGAACAATTCAGTAGAATTTACCCCTCAAAGTATTCATAGGCCCTTGCAGTGCAAGACTGACCAGTTGCTGTGTCCATCAAAAATAGTATTTCTATGCAACAACTCAGTGGACTAGAGTCCCATCCAAAGGCACAGAGTATAACAAGGATGAAGTAGCTTGAAAGGAAACAATTAGTGTCAGAGCAGGTGGATTTGTGGGTGCAAGAAAAGACCCCCCTGGGGTTTGCAACAAATACTCTTACTTATGGTAAAATATGTACATATAAATACCTACATTTTTAGAGGACAATATTTGATTCATTATGAAAAAAATGAGAAAACAAAATTAGGATATAGATATTAATTAAATCCTGTTTATCCCAAATACTGGTAAGGTCCTCTGATACACAGGTTATACTGACATTATTTCAAAAGTTAATAAAGATAACATAAATCTAATAATGAATTGTTTCTTAAATAACTGAGTAATTTTAACACTGGAAATCATGTCTATATATATGTTAGATTTGAAATTTAATAGTGTAAAAATTTCTGCTTTACATATACACTCATATGCACATAAGGCACATAAGTTGTTGAATATATTTTATAACGTGAGCTAATACAATCTAGGGCTGTAAATATAAGTAATAAGTTTTAAGTAAGCTCTTAGAGTATATCATATTATTGTAATTTATATTATCATGACAACATCTACATGATCTATTAATTGTTTTATATATAAAACTTTAAAAATATTTCTAACCTTAAAGGAAAATCAGGGAGAGTGTGGTTTGTTGTTTGTTAGGCAGTAGGAGCCAGATGGCTGGGACCAAACATTTACTCCTGGGTGTTCAATGTGATATCAAGGAATAGAAAAGCAAAAGGCCGTGTCTCACGAAGCAAAAGCAAGGCTGAGTGCATCCATAGAAGGGGAGGATCGGTCTCCTAAGGGACCTCTTATTACACATTTGTGCTGACTGCCACATTAAAATATTCAGGATTAAATTAACCTCCTAGCTGAAAAAAAGTAGATACACAACAAATCTGAATAAAAGAAATGGACAGAAACAGTGCAGGTAACCAAGAGCAAATTTCTTTCAAGAGGTAATTTAGCTCACCCCGTTGAAAAGACAAATGAGAATCTGCTCTAACTCATCACTAAAGACTGTTTAGTTTAAGAAATGACGTTACTAGGACGCTTATGTATGGAAGCCACTGCCAAAATTTGCCCCTTGGTGTTTCCGGACCCATTTTTATCTGATATTTGTGAAAAGCAATCATCTGTGGTATTCTTTGGTTTGCTGCTTTTATGTAGAAATGCTTAATGTGCAGACTATCTGAAGTAGCCTAATATGAGGAGTCATTATCTAGTTCAATAAGTAATTTTCCTCTACAGTTTCACTTTGCTAAAAACTGATTTGGAATTTCTCTTTCCAAATTTTTAATTACAGAAATATAAATAAACATTTTAGGCTTTCAGAAATGTAATTTTCACACAAATAGGCTTCTGTTATTTCAGTATCTATGCTTAGTCCCTCACACAAAAGCCACTGACTCCTACCTTCCTGAGTCTCATGTTATCCCAGAGGTCCTCTTTCAAATATCAACGCTTCTTTCCCACAATGACATGCAAAAGAATACGGGTTTAAGATTCCTTCTTTATCTTTATAAGTTAGTTTGATATGTATATTCAAAAGAAAAAATATGCTTATGTCCAGTTTTTAAATAAATGAAACCCTAGTTTGTGAAGAATCTTCTGTTTCTAAAAGAGGAGATGGAATTTATTAGTTATTGTCTGCACCACCCACCGAGGGTGTTGTTAGACCAAGGGCTTTCATAAGAGTTATCGCCTTCATGAAGGTCAGAGCAGGTGGATTTACAATAGCTGCGTTTTTCAGGGAGTGCTGAGACCTGCTGTGGTGAAGAGAGGGCGCCTTCCCCCCGTGGGACCCATGGCGATGCAGGTGGGCGCAGGTTTCCCCAGCGGGGAAGGGGTGGGAGCCAGGGCGGGAGGCAGGCGTGTGAGGGTGGCAGGCGCCCACGCAGCAGACGCTGTGCTGTGCCACCAGATCACTGCTGCAGGATCCAGGCTTTCTTTTCTTCAGCAGCAGGGGGTTTGGCTGCAGAGCCTCCCTGTTACTGTTTCCTGCAGAAAAAGAGCTCCTTCACCTCAGGCTGTGCCTGTCTTTGGAATGACTGAATTGGAAGCACAAAAATCTTTTCCACTTCCTTTAATTTAGGACAACTCAAAGAGATAGCCCAGTTCAAGAAAGATTTGGGATAAGCCGAGGCCTTTATTGGGCTGAATTAAAATTCAGTTACTCTCTTTGTCCAGTTTTCCCCTGCAGAAAGCCCTCCCAGCACACTTACTGCACAAGTCTCCACCTCAGAGTCAGTTTCCCAGGAAACCTGTCAGCCCAGGAGGAAGGGAGACAAGTCAAGGCAGAGCGTCCAAGGAGAAGGTTTGGTTTGAACAGATTCCTCAGTTTGGCTTTTGAAGGACATCATTTGCTTTTGGCTATAATCCTACCCTTACATACCCAATAAAAGCATTAATAAAATAATACTATTCTTTTTTTAAATGTATCTTTATGATTTCAGAGAGAGGAAGGGAGAGGGAGAGAGAGAGAAACATTAGTGATGAGCTGCCTCCTGCTCACCTCTGACCGGGGATGGAGCCCGCAGCCCGGGCCTGTGCCCTGACTGGGAATCGAACCCGATCGCCTGGATCCTAGATAGATGCACAACCGCTGAGCCACACCCAGCTTGGCTAAAATAATATTCTTTGAGTGAACTTTTTTACCTTTTAAAGTGCCAATAATTTCTGATTCCAATGATATTTAGAAAGAGACATTTGGTTTCTAAAAAAAATGGTAGTTACATACATTTCACAAAGCAATCTATTGCCAAGATATCAGCCTTAGAATTTATCCCATGCTTCGGATGAAGGATATAGTTAAATAATCTCAACTACATCTGAAAAAGGTGCACATTGTTTATTTGTTAATATGACTCACTGATGATTAATAGAAAGTAAATGACGACACACTTGGCCTGTGAAACTATATAACCTAGAAAGACATATGATTTATGCACAGATAATACAAGCCAAAAATTGCCAAATGTTATAAAACATACAAAAAAATAACAAGAGTCAGAGGAAACAATGAACGCTTCTTGCTTGGAAGATCAGATCAGAGGGGGTCTTGTAGTTTCATAAGTGTGGTAGTAGATAAGGTTGAAAGGAGAGAAACATCTAATTGTCTGAATGCTGGGACAACAGATTTATTAATTTGTAATTAATTAGCAAGAATATGAGAGGAGCTGCTATGGAAAGAAAGATGATTGGCTATTATATTTGTCATGGGACCTGACATCAAAGATGGCAGTTAGAGCTGGGACAGCAGAAAATGTACTGCTCACCCTGCCACTGGACACCCAGTGGGGCAGCTACTTGAAACCCAAACAAAATGCCACCTGCTCCCTAATTTCTGAAGTCGTCATCTTTTTCTCACTGTATTTATGGAAGCCTGCGTCGCAAGCACCAAGAAAGTAATGACTGGTCAGTGGTGGTAAGAGGAACAATGGCTGGTTCAACTCTCTGGCATGGCTTAGAGCTTTGGAGAAGGAGGCAGGGTATCAGTTTGTGGTCGAGACTTCCAAAATTCAGGTACTCCCTGCTGCTATGTTCTTGCACACTACCTGCTGAAGGGGTGGAGAAGACCATTTGTCCACATCAGGATAAATTAATGAGTTTTATGAGTGAGCTTAGAACTGACTTTTTATTTGCATAATTCAATTTTTCTCATTTACACTTGACTCTCAAAATAATTTATTTCTAATTTTTATGTAAAAGTAAAATGTATTATTTACATGAAGGGTGTCCAATTAATACTTGATAGCCATTGTCATGTAACAAATATATCTGTGTAAGATTACCATTGCTATACATTCTGATTAATTTCAACATTATAATTTATTAATGAACTCTCATTTTTTATAAAATTACTTGCTCATTTATTGCAGTTATTTGTCCACATACATATACACCACACACTTATGTTCTAAATTAAGAGAAAATGCAGAACTATAATTTGCATTACCCTAATTGATAGAAATGTGATAATAGATAAAACATTTCAAGATTCAGTATACATCATAATTGATACATTAAATCTAACTGGATATATATGTTCCCCATTCTCATGAATGGATTCAAAGACAGTGTCCCAGGAATCTATTCAAAGCAAGAGTGAGGGCAACCATTCTGAAACTAAGTACACTAGTAGTTTAATAGCTCACAATAATGCCTCTGTGGAGCAAGGCAATTAAATGTTGCATCCAATGAAAACTGCCGTGAGAATTTAGGTAGGTAAAATGTAATTAACTAAATGAGATGTAATGAAAATGCTACACTTAAACAGTAGTAAGAATGTATAGAGACTTGATTTACTGTAGTGGTTTGTGGTCCATTTGAACTCTTAGATGCGATTAAAAGACATTTCCTCTGAAAAGATCAAGGGATTTTTATCAGGGGAAATTGTTGCTGCTTGCCAGCTCTTTCCTAATGAACTTTAAAATGCCTATGTTGTACATGTGCCAATTGGCCCCATTTTGTTTTCAGGCAGGTGGTCAAAGTCATGCTCGTGTCACTGTTATCTGGATAACAACAGTGATGCAGCCGAAAGTCACCATGTCCTTCTCATAAAGTCTCGTAGTCAAACTCTTGCAGTTAGGAAACACCCAACGTTTCCAAATAAGTGACCTTCAGGACCCAGTTAGGCAGTGATAGATATGATACTAAGTTAATTCCACCCATTATAATTCCAACTATGAATTAATAAAATATGCATGTATTTTTTAAATGATACTTCAGGCTAACAATTGTAAAATTATTACCTTTAAATTATAGCCTTTAAAATTATTTTTAAGTGAAACACATAATAGAAATGCATCTATTTATGCAGAGGCTATATTATAAAAGTTACAAAAAATTACTCCATTTATGGTTTCTTTATTGAGAATAATTTCACTTAAATTTTTACCCATTATTTTTCAAAATGTAGGAGGTGAAATCATTATAGGTGGAGGTATTTCAGCCATCCCATCACTCAACCCCCCATAATATTAGTAAGAATATGAAATAAAGACAAAATTTGAATGAATTAACATTGCCTGCATTTTGAGCTATTTTCCCCAATATCTATAATTCTAGTCATCCTAACACATCCACCAGAATGTATTTTTATGGAAGATGTTTGTCTGTAAGTAAACGGAACAAATTATGACATCAAAATTGAAAGAATTATAGTACTTCTGTTTTCTTAACTAAGGTAACAAATAGAATTTTTATTGCTGAAAACATATAAAACATAAAAATAAAACAAAAAATGAACATATTGTTTCATCCACAGAAACATGTATTTTTCACTTTTATTTTAAGGGTATTTTATTTATTTCCCTTCTAGCAAATCTCCATTTACTTCAATTGTGTCTGAGCTAATTTAACCTCAAATACCACCTCTGCCTACATATGACAAAACGGCTCCTCCAGAACATTAGCTGCTCCCGATTATTTATTTTTGTCGGGAAACATCTGTTTGCTGCTGGTGCTGTTCATGTGGTTATTGTCTATCTCTCCCCAACTGCGTGTTCAGCACTGAGACGGGGCCCTGTGCTAGGCACCGCAGCGCTGCTTCAGCGCCTGGAATGGGGGGCCTGCGGTGAGCGAACGTAAGTAAAGGCCGAGGCCTGCTCACCTGCTCACCCAAAATTACAGTCTAACTTGATTAAGTGGTCAATTCATATTCCATTTCCTAATTACATCTTAGTTTCATTATTTCTCTTGAATTTATTATTATATTAAGATTTATAAAATCATAGTTTTAGCATTTTAATAGAAATATATGAATCGGAGCAACTATACAAGTAATTAAGTTGTGTGGTTTTTTCCCTAAAAGATTATAGGCAGAAAGAAGAAAATACTTATCCAAATTTTAAATTTGAAATAAATTTAGATTTAAAGATAGCTTTCACAGGATTACTTTAAATACCTTATTTTTTCATAGAAAATAATATTTAAAATTGTATATCTGTTAGTAAGAATTTTTGTGAGTTAGATGCAAAACTTTCGGAGAGAGCGAACTTGTTTCTACCTAAAAGAACAGAGTGGTAGGAGTTAACAGACTTCCCGTCTACAATCCTGAAAGCTGAGGAAGAATACACACGTGTTTCCCAAAGGCTGAGAAAAACAAACCACCACCCTAGGTTGTTGTAGCTGGATAAATTTTTGAGAGAAAAGACGACTCTTTTTTGACTGGAGTAGTTTTCAGAAACTGTCACCAATAATGTTTTCCCTGGGGAGGGGGGAGTGGACAGAAGGGGGCCAATGGGGGAAAAAGAGGGGCATCTGTAAAACTTTCAACATTATAGGTAAATTTAAAAAAGATAAATGTATTTACCCACTGAAGTACTTAACTCAAATGAAAAAAAAGGGGGTGGTGGTTATTCTAAATAAATGTTGCTAATTTAATTGTACACTGAAATTGTTGTGTGTGTGTTCTCTGAATACAAAAAATACTATATCAGTGTAATAGCAAAATGACTGTGAAGTAAAAATTAAATCAGACTCCTTGGGCCTGCAAAATGCTGAAAAATTCATAAGCAACAGAAACTGAAGGACTATGGGACCAACATTTATTCCTTTCCTCCAGGACCAATTCTGTGGCACATAACTTGTAACTGCTGTGGTTCATTTCACGTAACTGTGCTTGTTAGACCTTGAAACTCACACCTGGAAAATTAAAGGAAGGGAGAGAATCTTTCCGATTTACCAAGGCTGGGGTAAGGGATATCCCGACAAATGCAAATATATAGAAAGCCGTTGTTTTGCTCTGGCTCCTCCTGCTTTCTGCCCTTTGTGACTGTGTAAAAGTTCAAGGAGATTCGTTACCTAAGAGATCCTGCATACAATGCAATTTTATTTATTCACAATTCTATATCTGCTCTGCAATTCTGCCTTCCTTCTAGATACTGAAAAAGCAGGGGGGAAGTTTCTGTCAAAATAACTTTACACAGCAGTTATGATCACCTGCTCACAAGGTTGAATGTGCAGTGACCATACCGTGTTTTGTTTTGAGATGGTTGAATACAAAACTAGAATATTCAGGAGGCTTTTAGGAAGCAAACATTATCAGAAACTTTGGAAATTTAATATAATTAAATAGGCAAGTACATAACAAACATTCCTTTTTGGTTTCAAATATGACCTAATAAGCATAACTTAAATCCTAAATAATCACTTAATCATTTATGTTAAAAAATAACAAACTATGTAGGATATAAACATAACACGCACATAAGGCTTCTATAAAATTATTTAAAAAGAGTAGATAGTTTAAAGAAATATATTGGGAAATACAAGTCTTTGTAAAAATCACTAGGAATGCCCTTGCTGGGTGGCTTAGTTGGTTGGATTATCAACCAGTAACCAAAAGATTGCGGGTTCAATTCCTGGTCAGGGCACACACCTAGGATGCGGGTTCAATCCCCCTTCAGGCACGTACGAGGGGCAACCCATCGATGTTTCTCCCTCAAATTGATGTCTCTCTCTTTCTCTCTAAAAATCAATGAGAACATATCCTCAGGCGAGGATTTAAAAAAATCACTAGGAATAATAAATTCTGTTCTCAATGTTTATAGAAACAATTAGAGGTCTTGAGATGGGCATAAAGGTTCCAATTTTAAGTAATTTTTGTAAGGGTAAAATACGTCTGTGTCAGATTTTGGCAACACATCAAGTTCCAATTTTTTCTAGCATATTGTCCTGCACATAGTAAGTTCTTAATAAATATTTATTCATACCTAATTAAAAATGCAAAGCTATTAATTTAAATTTGTCACCTAGGTATAGATTGCTAAGGTGTTCTATATACTAACTTTGTCTGGGTAACATATTGGGTAGTTACTATGATCTGTTCTTACAAGTAAAAAATATTGGCATGAAAAAGATGTAACTCTTTATAATGTGCATAATTTGGTCACATATATTCATCCCCAAAATCCCCACCACTTGCAAATGTAACATTTAAATTTTTCATACCTATAAACATCAGAGCCTGGAGCACTAATGCATCATTAAGAAAATAAATGCCGCTTTTTGGTTATTTTTAACATAACTTTTATATTAAATTATTTCACATCTGTTGCAAGAAATAGTTCTCATTCAGCATATATCATTAATGTGAGTTTTGAAGTAAAAAAATAGCTCTCAAGATTTTTTGGAATAAAACAATCATTTATATTTGTTGTCCTTTTATTCTAAAAGCTATCAACTTTCTGTATAAAGTAGATTTTATAAACCTGCTGAGTCAATCACTCTGCAAACGATCTTGATGCAATCATCTTAAACGTACACCAGCAGGGGTCATGGTAATTTCCACGGATGACACATTAATAAAAATGATGCAATTTGCATCATAAGTTAATGCAAAATGTTGTGCATTTGTGTTGTTAATATTTTACTCTTGAAATATTCTAAACATTTATATTCCTTTAATATATAAAAACTACTATCCTGTGTGTTTTATTAAATATCATAAGATATCTAAGGAAGGGAAGCTGAGGAAAGGAAATGGAAAGGTCAGATTTTGGATTTTATGAAAAGAATTAAAACTACAAGCATTTTCTTTAGCCGGGCAGGTTTGACAAAGCGATAGGTAGATAAATGGAGGTGGAATTGGTGCAACATAATACAGTGCTTTGTGGCAGAGCAGATGTGGGAGGTGACAGAAAGAACTGCAGGGAAAAGATAACCAGTGGGATGGAGTAAAGGGCTGGCAGGAGTTGGTAACTCAAAAATAAGGAATAAATTTGAGATGACGTCCCAGGTTTCCTATAATAGAGGCTGTGATAATGGTGACGCAAATTATAGACAGGATCACGGAGAGTGGGATTTCAGTTAAGTGGGAAGACGATGCGTCTGCTTCAGACATTGATTGACAATTCGGTTTGAGCTTCCAATTTTATTTAGACATAAACAATGTTTGGTTGCTTGTCTTAGTACAGGGCATAAGGAAATTCGTTTTTGAGCTCTAAAAACCAGATGTGGATGAATAAGCCTGTAGAAATGTAGAATACTGAATCATAATAGCTTAGTTTTTAAGTGAATGTAGAAAGTATTTATCTGAGGTCTTTCATTGAACAGGAAGATGGAAGATCAGAGTTTAAGTGATGCTTCTCGTAGCCACACAGAGAGAATTTACAAAACTATGTCTGGAATCAGAATCTCATGTACTGTCCAGCCAGCGTGGCTCAGCGGTTGAGCATCGACCGGGGATCCAGGAGATGGAGGTTCAATTCCTCGTCAGGGCACAGGCCTGGGTTTCAGGCTCGATCCCCAGCAGGGGGGCTCAGGAGGCAGCCGATCAATGACTTTCATTATTGATGTTTTTATCTCTCTCTTCCTCTCTCTTCCTCTCTCTGAAATCAATAAAGACATATATATTTTTTAAAATCTCATGTTCCTTAAGTTCAGAACTGTTTCTTCACTGCTGTGTTACCTTCTAATCAATGTCAGTTTAGTGTCCCCACCTGTATTTGACTCAGTCTTATGTAAATAAAATTTTAGAAAGAATATAGCAATAGCTATGAATAATATTTTTTGTCTTATAGGTGCTTTGTTATTTATAATAAAACACTAAATTAGGCATTTGGTATAGGTTGAAAAACAGATATCTTAAATTCAGTTATCAAGTTTGAAGGCATTGGATAAATGACACTCTACCTATATAAGCATACCTATTTCAATAATTTAAGAACAAAAACAATTCAATTTGGTAAATACGTGTTTTTACCTTATAAATTGTTATATCAAATAGCCCATTTTCACTACTCAATCAGTTATTTTTGTAACTCCAGGGCAAATCTGAAACTATCAGTTTTAGTATAATTAGAACTAGAGTATTTACTTTTAAGGCACCATATTCTTCAAAAATTGGTCTGGCCTGGCTGAGCAGCATGATGGGGCAACGAAACCATGGATCAAGTAGCTAGTTATGTTCTTCTTTACCAGGCTGATTAGTGTGCATCTTAATTAAGATATTCTCTCTGGAAACTGTAGGCATACAGTAAAAAATATGCAGCAGAAACTTTCCCATGGTAAGTACGACATCCACAACATGTTCAATATTTTAGTGTAGTGAAATAAGTAATAGTAAAGTCACTGCCAATTTCCAATATGCCATGTTATCATTTGCATTTCAATATAACATCAGGATTTTTTATCTCCATTAATATAGTTTAAAAAATTTAGAAAGCTAGTAGAAAAGAGAGAAAAAGTGCTATCCCCGGAGCCAGACCAAATGGATTTGAGTCATGCCTCTGTCGTTTCCAAGTTGTGTGACCTTAAGGGAAATTACGTTAGCTCTGCCTGTCTCCATTTCCTCATCTTTTAAGTAAAATTGATAATCTGATAATACTACTGCTATCCAAATGGGATTTCTGTGAGAATTAAGTAAATTAATACATGCTAAGTGCTTAGACCTGTACCAGGCACATAACAAATATTTTCTTAATATTAGCTATTATTATGATTTAAAATTTTAATTATATATTAATGCCAAGTTTTCATCTTGTTAGTGGTGCCGAAGAAACATGTTGAAGGAGAATGTGATGGGTTTTAATGTAAGCAATTGAAGATATGTGCAAGACCATCTTCAGAGCCACTCCATGATTTTTCCAAAAAAAAGATCCAAATTTCCTTTTACCAAAATAATAGTTCAAACTTTCTGAATGGAAAGAAATAAGAATCATAGGCTTTCACCATTAGTCCATCCATTTTTAACACACACACTAACAATTAGTAATTGTTTCTAATGTGGATAATGATCTGAATGTGTATGTTTACATGAGCAAATGCCTGAAGAAGGTGTGATTGTCATTTTGTGCAGTCGCAAAGAATATTATCTACATTAACTTAATGTTTCGAGACCATTTTAGATAGAACTATCTCTGCAACATGAGAGCACTATATGGAAATAAGAAAGTGAAAATTGGACTGAATATGAAATATAAAAATAGAATTTGCCATTTTCCCACAATCCCAAAAAACTCTTTATTGTTGTCCAAGAAATAAAATACATTTTATTTTTAAAGTCAGCTTTATTTTAAAGACTTATTTTAAAGCCTAAATTAGAGCAGTGATAGGCAACAGATCCATGGGAAGGAACAGGAGACACAGAAATAGATGTATATGTGCAAGGACACTTTATTTGTGATAAAGAAGTAGGGGAGGAACATTTTTTTTCCCAATAAATGATGCATTTCTTATTGTTCAAGATACATTACGGTGGAAGGTAGATCTAAATGTAAGAAAAGGAATAAGAAAATTTTGAGAAGAAAAACACTTTCAAGGAGTCAATGGAGTAAAAATTGTCTTACAAGGCACAAAAGCAATAGCCTATAAGGAGAAAGAGATAAATTATCCTTATTAAAATGTGAGACATTTATTAATTAAAGGCAGATTAAGAGTGAAAAAGAAAACAGAGTAGAAGAAGCTACTTACAACTCATATAACCAACATAACGCTTATACTCAGTAACTATAAAGATCCTCTAAATCAATAGACAAACACAGAAAACTTAACAAAAAGTGGGCAAGATACCTAAATATTAAATTCACAAAAGAGTATCCAAAGAAGAGGCTAATGAACATAGTAATAAAAGTTAGTGCACACATTGCTTTCTTCTGAGACTCTAATTTCCTGTTTTAGGCCTATTTTGTTTTCAAACATTTCTTTTCTGTCCTTCAGATTGGATAATGTCTATTGATCTATAATCAACTGAATTTTTCCTCAATCTGCTTAAAGCCCATCCAGTTAATTTTTAAAATTTTAGATACAGAATTTTTCAAGTTTACATTTTTCATTGGATGTTTCACAGAGTTTTTATATCTCAGTTTATGATTTCTATCTGTTCTTTTATGATAGTCATTTATCAATTTGAATCCTTGAATATAATCACAATGGCTGCCTTAAATCATTGTCTAGTAGACACTCACCTCTCGACAAGATAAAATAATGGAGACTAAATATATACTGCAGCAGGAACAAATTTAAAAAAATACAAAAGTTATAAAACCACCATTTTCCAAGCACTGGACAGGAGGGAATGAAGAGCAGTGATCCCCAGCAGGCAGGAGATAAGTGAATTAAACCCTTTCAAAAGAAGTCAGAGAAAAGCAAACAGCATATTTGGAAAATGGAAAATGAATAGAAACTGTTAGATTTTAAATGCATATTACCAACTATCAAATCTAATGAAGAGATAGAGATTTTCAGATTAGATTTAAAAAGCAAGATTCAACCATATGTAGCTACAGGAAAATTGTTTTAAATGATAAAGCCATAAATGTCATAAAAGGAAAAAAAATGAAAAAGGTGTACACTTTGGTAAACGTCAAACTAAAAGAAACTAGAGATGATATTAACATCAGATGAGGTAGATTTTAGCAAAGAAATGTTACTGTGGGTAAGGTGGACACTTTGTAGTGATACAGTGAGAGCACGTTTTCTGCCCTTTGGGCTCGGTGGGATTTGCCCTTTTCCTTGGGTAGGAGATGTGATAAATCTGCACTGTGACAGAATAGCAAACCACAATATTCTGAGAATTCTCTCCCCCAAAAAGTTTCAGATTAGCTTGTGTCACAAGAGATATTTCATATGAGGTTTTAAAGGAAACATGAAGCAACAGCCATGTTCCTCCCATGCCAGAATGTCCACTCATGGGCCCCCGGCCGAGTTTCTGCTCTCACGGGCTGGGCTGCGCTCGCCTTGTGGGTGGGATGCACCTGCCACCAGGCGCTCCTCCGGCTGCCGCCAGATCTCCTTCGGCATCTTCCTTTCCCGGGCCCGCTGTGTGACAATGGGCCCCAGCTTCTCCGGCAGATGACCACAGCGTCACAGCTGGTGGCACGGAGATGGTGAGAGTCTGACGCAGGTCCAGCTTGGCCTTGCTCTCTCTCCTTCACTGTGCTTCCATCCTTTTCCTCTCTGCCATTTGCCCTGCTGACTTCAGGCTCAGCCGCAGATCCCAAAGTAAGAGCTGTATATAATAAGCTGTTTTATATGCAAGGTTAATTAGCTACAATAAATCCATATGAAAGGGGGCAATATCAAGGGAACATGATAATCCTAAAGGACTCTGTGTCTACAACAGACTTTTGGAGTACATGAAGCAGAAACTGAAAGAGCTGTATGGAGACTCAGACAAATTCAGTTATAGTCAGAGATTTCAACATTTCTGTCTCAAAAATAGAAAGAAAAGTAGATAGAGATTTAGCATCTATATAGTAGGCTGAACAATACCATCAACTACTTGAATTAATTGAAATGTATAAAATACTCCACATAAAACACAGAAGTGTATACTCTGTTCTACTCACACTGGACAATGAAACTGCTGTCATAATCCTAAAAGGACTCAAGTTACACAAAATATGTTCTCTGACTGCAATGGACTTAAATAGAAAATCAATAACAGAAAGATAGCTGCAAACTTTCCAAATGTCTGGAAACTAAATAACACACTTCTAAATAATTTATGTGTATTAGTTGGCTAGAGTTGTCATAACAAAATATCAGAAATACATGTTCTCAGTTTTCGAGGCTAGAAATGCAAGATCAAGGTGTCCTCAGGTTTGGTTTCTCCTTCAGAGGCCCGTCTCCATGGTTTGCTGACGGCCTTCTATTCACTGTGTCCTCGCAGGGCCTTTGCTGTGTGCACATGCATCCCTGGTTGCTTTGTGTGCATGCATTTCTCTCCTACAAGGATACCAGCCGGGTTGTAATAGGGCTCACACATATGATCCCGTTTAACTGTAAAAGCTCTTTAAAGTCTCTGTCTCCAAATGTAGTCATTGCATTCTGGGATTCTGGGGGCTTAGGGTTTCAACATATAAATTGAGTGGAGCTGGATACAATCAGCGTACAAATACTATGCATCTAAGAAGAACTTTAAATCGTATAAAGTACCTGAACTGAATGAAAATGAAAATATAACATTCCAAAATTCACGGGAAATCACTGATGCAGTGCTAGGGGGAGTTTATAGCACTGAGGGCTTATATTAGAAAAGAAGAGAGGCCTCAAACAACCTCTTTCCATCATAAGAAAGGGGAAGAAGGAAAACAAAAGAAAGCCAAAGTCACCAGGAAAAGTAGAAAATATTAAAAGAGTGGCAATCAATAAAAATAGAAAACAGAAATAATGAAGAAAATCAATTTGTAAAATAGAGCCTGTAATTTGAGACAATCGATAAAATCTATAAACCTCTAGCTGGACTGAGAAGGAAGAAAAAAAAGAAATACAAACTGCCAACGTCAGAAATGAGAGCAGTGCCATTATTACAGATTCCATGATATAAAAAGTCTAAGAAAAAAGTATTATGAACAATTTTATAAATTCAACAACTTATATGAAATGGCAATATTACTTAAAATATATGAACCACCAAATCCTATTCAAAAGGAAATATATAACATGAAGAGGTCATTGTTTATTAGAGAAATTATATATGTAGTAAAAAACCTTTCTACAAAACAAACAAAATCCTCCCAGGGGCTGATGGCTTCATTGTGGAATTAGACCACATATTTAAGAATGAAATTACACAAATTCTATACATATATGTCATACACAGAGGAAGAGGGCACATTTATCTCATTTATGATGTTAGTATTATTCTGATACCTAATTAAGACAAAAAATTAGATTTAAAAAATTACATTACAATATATCTCAAGATCACAGTTAAAATGTTTTTAAAAGTAGCAAATAAAATCCAACAAAATATGAAGTATATTTCAAAACTTAACAAAAATATAAAAAGAGAAAAACAGATTATAAAAAAATGGGCAAATGATGTGAACATAAGTAAATATGGTGTACACAGAGTGGGGCAAAAGTAGGTTTACAGTTGTTCATGTGGAAAATAATACAAGAATAAGTAAATATATAAGAATAAACTCTGTTCTGCATACTCACAACTGTAAGCCTGTACATACAATAGAATATCATTCAGTCTTACAAAAGGACATTCTGCCATCTGTCACAACATGGATGGATCTAGAAGATATTATGCTAAGTGAAATAAGCCAAATACAGAAAGACTAATACTACATATTCTCACTTAGTCAAATTCATAGAGACAGAGAGTTCCAGCAGCTGGAGGAGGAGGGAATGGGTGCATGATAATTAATGGTTAGAGCTAACAATACTGTATTGTTTACTCAAAATTTTCTAAGAAGGTAGATCTTATATTAAGTGTTCTTACCACACACATAATAATCAAAAATATTAATAATAATAATAGGAATGGGAGGCAATTTGAAGAGGCGGTGAATATGTTTATAAGCTTTATGATGGCCATGTTTTTATGGTGTATACTTACCACCAACCTTATTGAGTTATATACATAACTATGTACATCTTTTTACATGTCAATCACATTTCAATAAGCTAGTTAAAAAATATGCTATCATATACAAATAAGCACATGAATGCATGCTTAATGTTATTAATCATTAGAAAATGAAATTAAACTACAATTAGCTATTACTACATATATGTTAAAATGACTAAAATTCAAGAGTGACTATACCAAGGGTGGTGAGGTTGTAGAGCAACTAGGCTTATACACTGCTATTTAGAATTAAAATTTTATGACTTTTTTGAAAAACAATTTGGTAGGTTCTTATTTCAACCTATGTGTATCATATGACTCAACCATTCCACAGGCAGATATTTATCTATGAGAAATAGAAGTATATATGTATATAATAATTTGTACATAAATGTTCATAGTAGCTTTATTTGTAATAAATGAAAAACTGGAAGCAGCTCAAATGTCCATCAATGGTGAATGAATACATATATTTTGGTATATGTATACCATGGAATATTCATCATCAATAAATATAAATAAATTTGACACAAGCACCAAGATGAATGAATCTCAGAATAATTGTGATGAGTAAAAGGAGCCAGATTAAAAAAGATTTCAGCCTGTAAGATTTCATTTTCATGAAATTGGAGATTATGTATACATATATCTAAGTAATAAAGGTCAGGTTGGTTGTGGCGGGCTATGGGAATTTGGGGGAGGCAAGAGAGAGTGATTGCAAATATGTTCTAGAATATGCCAAAACCTATCAAATTTTGAGCTTTACTATGTGCAATTTCTTTATGTCAATTATACCTCACAAAACAACCCTGAATATGATGCTATTTACTTGAACCGTACAGCAGGCAAAGCATTGGTTGACTGGTGGGAAGGTGTGGCTGGGAATCGTTGGAAAGGCATTTGAAGGAACTCTGGAGTCACTGTGCTCTGCTATGGAATTTGGACTCACACTTGCACTGGTCAGAACACATCCGAATGACCACTGGGTTAATAAAGTGTGGCACACGTGCACAATGGGGTACTACTGGCTGTAAGACGAGGAAAAGTTGCATTTGTGACAAAATGGATGGAGCTTGAGAGCATCATGCTCAGTGAAGTAAGCCAGAGGGAGGAGGGCAGAACCGTGTGCTCTTACTCACAGGTGGGGCATAAAACAAAGCAACCAACCAACAAACCACCCAGCAGACGCAGGCAGCAATATGGTGGCTCGGGGGGGGGGGAGGTGTCAAGAGGGTCAAGAGAGTGAGTTAAAAACAGACACTAAAAGCACCACATCTCTATAGAATGAGCCGTGCACCGTGGCCTTTCATTTAACCCTGTTATGCACAGGCCAGTGTAGCGGGAGGGACCACAGCTATACAAACTAGATGCACAGAACTTGACTCCAAATGGCCAGACATAAAAACTTAAGCAAGCATACCATTCCATTTTCACAAAGTTAAAAAAAAAAAAAAGGCAAGACTAATATATAGCTTTAGAAATCAGTACTGATTATTTTTGAGGAGGAAAAAAGGTTTAACATTTAGATAGACCATGAAGCATGCTTGTGGGGCAACTTATTTCCTGATGTTGGCACTGGTTACACTTGTGTATTCATTTTATGGTAATTCCTTGAGCTGAATCATTTTTATATGTATAATTTTTGCATGTAGGTCATATTTTAATGTGATATTAAACAATATTCAGGATTCTATCCAACAACCAGGTAGAAAAACGTATCTCTAAGCTCAGCATTGCATAAGAACATTCTGTATTTTACATGAGTATGTCTAATAAGACAGGAGTACGCAAAATTCTTTCCTTAATATTTCTCAACACTGTAGACATGTATGTGACACAGGACAATTAACAAACAAAAAAGAGGCTTATTTCTTTTTTCCAAAACCAGTAGGACTGACTGAATATAGCAGAAAAGAAGAAAGAAAGTCAGCAATGCTCTCAGAGTCACAAGAGGTCAAGAGGAATGAAAATGTAAGTGCAAATAAGCCGTCAAGAATTGACCAAAAGCCAGTTGGAGGACTGTGGTAACAACACATTGAAACCTACATGACTAGGCCAATAATTCAGGTAGACTGGAGGGGTGAGCTGGAGAATGGTCATCACACTAACACTGGGTTGTCCCAGGGGGACAATGCATTGAATCTGGCCACAAAACCACACGGGAATATATTAATATTTGCTGAAAATGTTTGAGACTAAGAGAAAATGCTTCCACTTGTGTGTAATCTGTAAACTTGTATAAAGTGTTAATCACAATGACAATACTAACAGCTATATGCCACTTGTTTCTCCAGGTTGTCCTGAAGGGTAGATCCTGTTTCTTTCATACTATGACTGTGGAAACAAAGGCTTAGAGAATTTAAGTAATGTGTCTAAAGTGAGGAAGCCACTTTTTTTTTTTAATTCAATTTATTGGGATGTAGAAAGCCACTATTTTTATATGGGTCTGATACCAACAACCATGCAGTATGATTTCACTTATTTCTTCTACATTCTATCAAAATTTGAAAACAAAGATATATATGTTTTTGTTTCATGTAGAATTTACTACAGCTATTGAATTGGAAAAGCAAATTGTAAAAAATAAATTGTGAAAAATAGATTCAAGAAGTTATTCTCTTTCAGCCAGCTTGCATGAGAGAGAAAAGGGTAAGAAGTTCCCTTTTTTACTACCTTCTCATAAAAAACAAACAAACAAAAAATCAGTAGAAATTGGTACCAAAAAAAAATGGCATTTAAGCTGCTTCCCCAAGGCTTAATATATTATTATTTATATCATTTTTTTTTACTTTTCTGATCACTTTCTATAGTTAGGCTTGACTCCATGCATTAATATTTTTAGGTATTTTCATTATTTAGAAACTCAAGGTTTTGTTTTGTATTATGAATGAAAGTTTTATTAACATTAATGTTACACTGCTGCCCTCTTGTGAATGTTCAGGATTTTCACTAGTTTTTTTAAAGGGACTTTGCCAAATTGCATAAGCAAATTGTAGAGATACACTGATTTCTTTAATAATAAACACTGAATGTAATTAAATAGTACTTTGCAACCAAAAGTCATGACTAATTAGAAAGAGCTTTAAATAATTTCAATAGAAATTTCATGTGGAATCACTCTTAGCTACTTATTTTAGCTTCACATTTGACTTATTTGTGTGTGTGTGTATATATATATACACACACATGTAAAATATAAATTAGCCTAAATTAATACATATTAGATAAGACTTCTCGATGACATCAAAATTTTGAAGAGTAAACCATAGAAAAGATAACTAAATAATTTTCTCTAATTGTCTCTGTATCTTTTCTAGCAGCCTTATAAATAGCTAGACTCCAATGAAAAAATTTTAGTCAATGATGATATAAAATTATTTGTTGTTGATAATGTGAGTGTTTTTAGAACTCTAAAGAATATGATTCTTTGGGAACCAGTCATGTGAATTGTTCATTTAACTTGCAGTTAATTTAAGAAAAGTTTCAGGGTATAGCTATTAAGAAACAATAACCTGGCAGTCTTTCCTCAAAAAAAAGAGAAAAAAAGCTGTATTTTCTTTGAACTGAATTGAATTAATAACATCTACACTTTCAGATCATTGAATTATCCAAAGATATTTAATATATTCTCAATTTGAAGAGAAGACATATCTTCTACATTCTTGTTATGATTCACAGAGAATAACACACTTTATTTAAGAAAAATATGTCAAGATAGGGAGAATAATATTTCCTTAGCATAGGTAACACCAGATGAATGAAAGGTATGCAATTATAGTATATGCTTACATTATTTGACAAGACAATCCAGAAATTCAGAGGTCTGAAATTTTACTTTATTAATTTGGTCAAAAATCTCAATGCCCTGCCGGGCGTGGCTCAGCAGTTGAGCATCGACCTAGGATCCAGGTGATTGGGGTTCGATTCCCGGTCAGGGCACGTGCCCAGGTTGTGGGCTCGATCAATGACTCTCTCATCATTGATGTTTCTGTCTCTCTCTCTCTCCGTTCCTCTCTCTGAAATTAATAAAGATATATTTTTTAAAAAATCTCAAATGATTGGTTAGTATCATTGGGTATTTGCCTCTCATTGAGATCATGATATCACCTTACAGCAAGAAATTCTCCATTATATATTAACATTACAAGTTATTTTCCTGAGTTGAAAATCAATTACACATATACATCTGTTTTTACCCATATTATGTTTGTCTCACATAATTAAAAGGTATTTAAAAGATATCTCCATTCTATCTATATCTATCTATCTATCTATCTATCTATCTATCTATCTATCTATCTATCTATCTACCTACCTATCTATCATCTATCATCTATCTATCTATCATCTATCTATCATCTATCATCTATCTATAGCTATCTACTATCTATCATCTATATCTATCTATCATCTATCTATCATCTATCTATCTATCTATCTATCTATCTATCTATCTATCATCTATCTATCTATCTATCTATCTATCTATCATCATCTATCTATCTATCATCTATCTATCATCTATCATCTATCTATCTATCTATCTATCTATCTATCTATCTATCTATCATCTATCTATCTATCATCTATCTATCATCTATCTATCTATCATCTATCTATCATCTATCTATCTATCTATCTATCTATCTATCTATCTATCTATCTATCTATCTATCTATCTATCATCTATCTATCTATCTATCTATCGTCTATCTATCTATCTATCTATCTATCTGTCTGTCTGTCTGTCTGTCTATCTATCTATCTATCTATCATCTATCTATCTATCTATCTATCTATCTATCTATCTATCTATCTATCTATCTATCTATCTATCATCTATCATCATCTATCATCTATCATCTATCTATATCTATCTATCATCTATCTATATCATCTATCATCTATCATGTATCTACCTATCTGTGCTCTTTAGAATATAAATTTGATTGAGTTTGTGGTTGGCCTAGACAGACAGGTCCTTCTGAGTGGAGGAATAACTGACTAGTGCTCATGTACAGCATCAGGTACATCCGTTAATGAAGATGCGAGAGGTTTTCTAGGCTTTCCAGAGAAAAGGAAAGGGAAAGAAAAGAAGTGAGAACGAACGAAAGAGGAAAAGAAGGGGGTGGGTGCGTCACGCTCACCCGGAGGCTCACAGTGAACTTAGACTCGGTGACACACTAACACGCGGCCCTGGAGCTTCACCTTGAACAGTCGGTAAACAGATCACGCGGGAAAACGGGTCACCGCTTGTGGCTAGTGCTACATAAAATTTGTTTTCTAATTAAGGAGGAAAACTTCACTTTGTGATATTTTAAATTTCATTTATTATATCAGTTATTTCCATCATATTGCTAACAAATCCCCTTCTAATTAACATCGGCTGAAGTTGAATTTTGTCGTTTTCAAAGGTAGGAACCCCGATCACGACACACTTCTACTTGTAAAGGGAATGTTCCTGTCTCTTGCCTGTTTTTCTATTATACTATCATCTTTAAGGGATTATTTGTAAGACAGCCATTTAATCAAATAGCTTTCTTGATAGATTTGACCGAATCTAATTACTACTCCCCAATATTTCCACTAATTTAAACAGTTTCCAAGGATTCTCATTTATCTGTTGAAATAACTCCATGCAAATAGCCACTTTCTTTAGCCACTTCTTATAAGAAAACCTCCTAAGGTGGTATTTGACCCCTAAAATTACACTAAGGAATTAGGAAAATATATGGAAGGGATAATTTATACAAGATGAAATTTTGCTTTCATTAGAGCCTTTGAAGCTATCTGAAAACATTTGAACTATGCAAAAATCCTTCTTAGAGTAAATTACAGAGCCTATTGCTGTCCCTTTGATTGAGCAGGTCAATGAGTTTGAACTACGCTCTGCTGCCTGATAACTTCCTTGAATGAAATTTTATCTTATTTTTGCAAAGGGCTTGAAATTACTTCCAGTCATATGTGAGGCTCATCAGTTTCTATTTATAATTCCTTAATATTTAAGCCTGTGACAGGCATCAGTGCACTGAACATCCCACGGAGATTTACTCTCATTTACATGTTGATCCAACGGGGACTGGCATTTGTGATTGTGATCCGAAGACCTTCACACTCTTTACAAGACCCCCTCATAAAACTCTGGCATTTGTTTGGAAGGCTGCGCCTTACAGTGTTTTAATTATTGTTGTACATTATTGCTTTTTAAATCACTTCAGGGCATACATGTTAAACATGCTATGGTCCTTTTTCAAAAACTAAAGAAAAATACAAAATAGCAGTTATCACTGTTATTCAAACATTGTTGACACGCATCTGTAACATAATTTCCTGCCTCCATTACTGTAAATTGGTTCTGAAAATCATTTACAACCACTGTAACTATTTTTCTCTAGCCCAAAATGGGTAGTAAGTTATTTGTCTCATTTTTATATTTGGTATGCTATGAGGAAATATCACAGTGGTCACAAAACTAAATTACTTTAAAATAACAATAAATAAAAATAGCTCTTTATGCATGATGCCACCCTGACTTTTGAAAGATTTTCTATAATGTGATTTAAGTACTAATTACATAGATCAATGAAGATGTTACACTTGCTTCTTTTGGGTGCAATCATTGCAGTAGCTATAAAAAGCTAGAGAAAATAGCAAAAGTATTTTTACAAAATAGGCAAATTAAGAGATTAAATATAAGTTTAATTAGAGGATCACTATTGTATTGCTGCTGAAGTCTCACCAAAGAAACAGAAAACAGGGAGACACAGAATTGTTGGACCATCTGGATCATATTACAAACATTTTTTACCTAGAGCACTTTGTTTGGATTTATATATTTAGGGATTAAGTAATATTCTTATTAAAAGGAAAAATATATCACACAGTAGTAAAAACATCATAGAATATTGTGGCACTGTATGTCTAGCCAAAAGTTAATAATTCACTGGAAAGGATCCTGGAAATATCAAATGTTACCAGAACTCTCTACTTGGCACTTGAAGGTCAACACTAACTTTTACAAGGTTTGCGACAAGTACCCTTGTAGGCATGTAGTTTTGGAATCAGTGGTGTTTTATGCTACAATTAAGAATAACAAAGAAGATTATAACTAGAACGTGTGTTATCAGAGACTTCAGATTGCATCCCTATGTGAACACTGAAAGCTCCGGCTAAATGCGGCAATCCTCGCAGGCCCCGCTTCGTGGTGAACGGCACTGCACTCGGGATCCGGGCAGGACGGTTCCAACGGGCGTCTGATGAGCTGATGCATCTGCTTTACTATATGGCCCTTTTCCTCTGGTGACCTCCTGTCCTTGATGTCTGTTTTTGTATATTAATACAGCCACTCCAATTTTCTCATGATTCGCGTTTGCATGGTAGTATTTTTCACCTTTTACATTTTTGCTACTACTGTTTTCCTTTGTTCCTTATTGTCAACAACTTTACCTCTTTATATTTTATAATATGACAATTCACTTTTATCATTTTTCTTTAAACAGTCAATTGTCTGTAAAGACATTTTAAAAATTTAAAAAAACTGTTTGTATTTGCCCACAGATTTCCCATTGTTCCTTGTGCAGCTCCAACTGTCTGTCTTCAACACCACCTTTCAGCTTGGAAATCTTTCATTAGCATTTCTGGTCGTGTAAACATGCCATTGATGAAATTTTTCTTCCTTTTTCTAGCTAAAATCTGTTATTTCACAATAATTTTCAAAGGCTACTTACTAGATTCAAATAATTGACAGTTTTTATTTTCTTCATCATTTTAAGATGTGGATATGTACAATATTCGTGATTTGTTCATGATAGCAAGGAATCACAGATTTACTCACTGCCCACCCCGTGAAAGAGTATTTTCAGTTTCTTCAAGAAAGCTGGTAGTGGAGAGGAGGAGAATGTTCATGTGCTACTTAGGAAAGAACTCACAATTGAATAATTGCTATAGACTGAATGTTTGTGTTCCCCAAAAATTCACGTGTTAAATCCTAACGCCCAATGTGATAGTATTAGGAGATGGGGGTCTTTGAGAGGTGACTAGGCCATGAGGGTACAGCCCTCAGGAACTCAATTAATGACACTATAAGAGAGACTCCAGGGATCTTCCTTGCCCTTTCCCCTTAGGAGGCCGCAGTAAGAAGGCAGTTATAAATGAACCAGGAAGCACGTTCTCACTAGACGCCAGACTGCTGGTGGCTTGCAATGGACTTCCCAGCCTCCAGGCCTGTGAGGAATCGATATTTGTTGTCCACGAGCCACTCAGTCCGTGTGATTCTGTTATAGCAGCACAAACGGACTAAAGCAGTGATATAACATGTATAGTGCAGGACGACACAGAAAAGGTGGGAAAAATGAGAATTATGGGTGTAATTAATGAAGCGAAGCTTCCATGAGAAAAGAAACGTGGCTGAAATTAAAAGTGGTAAGAGAAAGACAAGTCAGAGAAAGACGAGTGTCACATAATCTCTCATATGAGGAATCTAATGAACAATAAACCAACAAACAAAATAGATCCAGGGACATGGAAGCATGGAACAGACTGAGGGATCTCAGAGGGAAGGGAGAATGGGAGGGAGGGAAGAGATCAATCAAAGGACTTAGATGCATAAATGCACAACCCATGGGCACAGACCACAGTGCAGTGAAGGCCGGGGGGGGCGGGGTGCAGAGTCTCAATGGAGGAAAAGGGGGGACATCTGTGACACTTTCATCAACAAAGATAAATTTAAAACCAAAGAGACAGGATGACTAAGAACTTCAAGGAAAACTCAAGTCCCACAGCCTTCAAGTCTTTGCTTTTTAAACCTTCCACTTGTTGTTCAGGCTTTTTTTTTCCATCTGAAAGCTCAGCCTCCCCGGTCGCAGCTCGTTCCCACAGCCTTAGTCCTTGAGACACCCCCTGGACAGTCCTAGGAAGCCAAGCTGACTGAGTCTGAGCGACTGCTGCTCCTGCAAGGTCCGGAAGGAAAGGTCAGAGGACTCCCCTTTTCCACATCAATAGAAGAACATGACTTGCTCACATCTCAGTGAGGAATTCTGTCTGTGGTCACTGCAGAAGCCACGTGAGACTCCCTGAATGTTCTTTTCTAAAGGAGGGAGTATCAATGCATATATTAAAATTTGCAAACAAAAATCCACACAATATACAGTAGGCCCACTATGTGTACACACATAAAGGGTGTAAGATGCTCTCACTATAGTAATAGCTTAAGTTTTAAAGATAATTATATGTAATAAGTAATATATGTGTGTATAAATATATGTTATTATTATATGTACAGGGTGTCCCAAAACATGTATACACAGTTTGAGTAATTATTAATTCCAATGGGTTAAAACTGAAAAGAAATAAACATCAACTGAGCTATCAAAACATGTATGTGTGTACATTTTGGGGGACACCCTATATTACTGTGTATATACACATACAAATGTCTACATACATATATACACATATAGAAATCTGTATACACACATACTCTATTTACCTGATTTTGTGTTAGTTTCCTATTGCTGTTGTAACAAATTACAACAAACTTGGTGTCCAAAACAGCACAGATTTCTTAGTTTACAGTTGTGGAGGTCAGTAGCCTAAAATGGGTAGCAGGGCTGCATTATGCCCAGCCTGCTGGGGAGAATCTGTTTACGGACTTTTTCTAGCTTCCCACGGCCGCCTGCATTCCCTTGTGTGTGGCCCCAGGTCGCTTTGACCTACTTTCATTGTCACGTCTCCTTCTCTGATCCTCCTGCTGGACACTTGTGACTACATTGGGCCCAGCCAGATAATCAAGAATTATCTCCCATCTCACTATCCTTAACATAATCAAAGCCTCTGCCATGTAAGGTATCCTCAGGATTCAGGAACTGGGATGTGAATTTGAATTAGAGGAGATGCATTTTTCTGCCATCACAGGTTTAAAAAATGAGAAAGATAATATCAAAAATGTTCTACTTGGAGATATGTTGAAACACTTTAGTTGTTTTTCTCTAATCTTTTAAAGTTATTAGTCATTAAGCCAGACCCTTACCTAGATCTGAAGTTTTTAAAAACTTCCATACAAAGACAATCTTCAAATATTAATCTGTTAATGAAGTCTATTTTTCTTCTATATGCCTACCTAATTAAATGTTTATTTTCAAAATTCATTATGTTAATATTGATAAGACCCATCAAATGTACTATTTCATTACCCCAAAATGACTCATTTTCTTCTAGGTACTTTGTAAAGCCCCATTGCACAGTAATAGGTATTTAATGGCAGAACTCCTCAATTAAATCTCTGCGATTCCAGGAATGTTCTTACCTTACCTTGCAAATGTTATTATCTGCAGATGTGCTCATTGGCTCAAGATTATTTTAAAGGTGAAAGGATCCTCATTATGAAGCCACAGGTTAAGAGGATAGTCATCAACCTGCTGCTAAAATAATTTGATGATTTTGCATCCACATGCATTACCTTTAATGATGCCATATACCAAAGCAGTTTGGTCTTCAGGTCCCTATTAGAAACTTGCTTTCTTCCTGAAATGAGTTTTATACTTTGTATAATATTGTCCTTTATGCTTTGCAGAGGTTAAGCCACTCTTTGGATCATTAGTGTTATTTTGCATTTTAGCCTGTCCTTAACTCCTTGCTGTATTTGTATTTGTCTTAGTCTCAAATTTGACCATAATTCCCCATTAAGCTGAAGGTCAAATTCTGGGCATTTCAGTTAACCACTTCAAGACTGGACATATGGACAAACAATAACAACACACACACACACACAAAACAGCACTAAAAGACACAAATCTTTACCTTTTAAGAGAAATGTACAAACATAGATTTCATGTTCAAATACCATATAGGTGGTTGAACAAAAGAAAATAATATTCTGCCCCAGCCAGTTTGGTTCAGTGGTTAGAGCATCGGTCCTCGGACTGAAGGATCTGGGGGTCCATGCTGGCCAAGGGCGGGAACCTCCGTTGCAGGCTCGGCTTCAGGGGCCACATACAGGAGGCAACCAATCGATGTGTCTCTCTCACATCGATGTTTCTCTCTCCCCCTTTTATTTTGGTAATTAAAAATATTAGATAAAATAAATAAAATGTATACATTTTAGAAAAATATAGTAATACAATAAAAAGTTATATATTCTAGTTCTGATGATTAAAAAAACTTTGTTTTCTAAAAATATTTTATTTATTTTATTTTATTTTTTCTATTTCTGGAAAGAATAATTCAGAGCCTGGTTTCTCTTCATTTTAGGTATAAACAATTCTTCAGAACATGGGTTTCCAACCCTGGATTTGCACCAGGGAATGCTCATTGTGGGGGGGTTCAAATTCAGCAGGTCTGGAACTGACCCCACACATATCAACTATTTTAATGTTCAACAGGTAATTCTGTTGAGGAGATTCTTAAAAAGCTGTTTAAACTTATGGTACAGGAGTTGCCCAAAACTGTGACCTATAAACTAAAAAATAAATAATTTTTATTAGATCCAAGTTATGTGGATTCAGGAGCTGCATTCATCAGTAAGCCCCTAATCAAAATACCTCTGTATGAATCAGTGGGCTGGATGGACTCTGTTTCTTGCTGAGATCATTTCCAATGAAAGCGGCGTTGAAATTCATATTATTGAAAAGCTGCTGTTGTCTTTTGACCATGACTTACAGGAGACTGTTCTGGTAAAAAGAATAATGCATATAGTCTACGAGAATCCATAATTTATCATCACTTTCCCTGTGTAAGTTTCTTCCTTCCACTGCATCAGGAAGAGACAATTCTGGATTAAAAATTGAGACAGAAGTATTAAAAACATTTTAAATATTTCAACACTACGATTTTCAAACATTAAGTTTATTATCTAATTTCATCCAAATGTTATATTCCTCCCTAGCATTACACCAAAAAAAGAAAAATTATTCATATAAGAAATGCTGCAGTGACAATAAATTTTCTTGATTCTAAATCCTCTTAGACTGAATTAAATGTTAATGAATCCCTGTAAAGTACAGAATGGACAGATCTGTAAGAAAGCTGGGAGCTATAGGAAGGTGGTTGCCTCTGCGAGAGATGAAGGAAAACGAAGAGAGACAGTCACTGGATTTGACAGGACGTTAGGAGAAACTGGTTTTCAGTGAGCTCTCCCAGGAGGGGGGTTCCCCTTCGCCGCTGCTGGAAAGCAGAGCCGTCTCTGATTCCTTGCTCATTTTAGTCAGTGTTTCTCTCTCTCTTAACGTAATTGCTCTTGAAGGCCCTTACTATAACAACATGAAATGCCTTGTTTGATTAGAAACATTATGTCAGTTTTCCCTCTTTCCTTGCCACAGCAGTTTAGTCTGTATCACCCGGTAGCTATAGAAAGTAGCACAATCTTCAAGAAGCCCAAAGCTAGATACTACTCGGTTATTAAACATTTATAATGGCCCTTTTCACTTTTTATTTGTACCTCTTATTTTTCAGAACTGGATTTACTTTCATCGAATCTTTGTTCTGTGCAATAAATATCAGTGTGTTTAATATGGTAATGTGCAGTACATTATCATAGTGTAGCCTTCAGAATTTGGTTTGCATTTTATTTGGATCATACAATATTAAATGCATTTATTTTCATTAACTTTTTTTAACAAAAATTGAACACATTTAATATATACATTTTAGTGAGTTTAGACATATGTGTACACCCCTACCATCCCCACTATCAAGGGGCTAAACACAATCATCACCTCCAAAATTCCCTTGTGTCTTTTTGTGTGTTTTGTGTGTTTTTGTAATAAGAACACTTAACATGAGAACTACCCTTTTAACATATTTCATAGTGCACAGTACAATACTGTTAACTGTATGTGTTATGTTACACAGCAGACCCCTGGGCTTATTCATCCTGTAGAAGTGACTCTTTATACCCACCGAGCAGCAACTCTCCCTCCCCCCGGCCCTTGGCCCTCATTCTAGTCTCTGCTTCTACGAGTTTTACTATTTTAGGTTTATCACACAAGTGGAGTCATATAGTAGTTGTCCTAGTGTGACTGGCTTATTTTCCTTAGCATAATATTTTCTAGGTTCACCCACTTTATTGCAATGACAGGATTTGCATTGATTGATTGGTTGATCTTAGCGTGTGGAATGGAGGGGGGGAGAGAGAGAGACAGGAGATCCGACGGGGGCTGGATCTGCAACCCAGGTGTGTGCCCTGACTGGGAATGAACCAGCCACCCCCTGGTGTACAAGGTGACACTCGGACCAACTGAGGAACACTGGCCAGGTCAGGATTTCCTTTTTTTAAGGCTGAATAATATTTTATTGTTTGAATATGCTATATTTTCTTTATTCTTTCATCTGTAGATGAATCATTGTGTTGTTTACATATATAAAATACTTATTGATTGGTCACTTTTCAAGCAAATTTCAGCACAGTGACATAATTATGAAATATAAAGTATAGACTAAATTAACAAATTAATCCTATAAATAAAAGCAATAATAAACCAAACCAAAAATAGCACAAGTATCCTCAGTGTGTTCCTAAATAACATGTCTGTATCATATCTTCTATTAAAAGGTATATTAAACTGGTTATGTTATATGAGTTTTAGAAGATTTAACTTAGAAAAATGCAGATGTCTTGTGTCTTTCTCTCAAAACAGAAAATTTTGTGTCCTAGAAAACAAGGTAAATTATTAACTCACCTGTGATTCACTTGAATAACATACTTTAAAATTATTTTAAAATATTTGTTGATCTACTTTACCTTAACCACTAGAAGATATCATAAGTCTATTACAGGAAGTAGTAGCATTTTTCTTTGTTTCTTGATCATTTGATCATATTATAGAAAAAAATGTGATGAGTTTTCTCTCTTTTCTTTCTCTGTAAGGGTACATGTTTGTGCATTTGCATAAAACTACATTAGAATAAGCTTTGTTTGTTTTTTAAATCTGGGAATATTTCCAAGAAAGTCTGGAAAAAATATTGTTTCCAAAATCAAGAGACTGCAGATATAAAATAATAACAGTCATCTATAGTTATCTTGGTCATGCACCTCATTCCCAGAAAATTCTAGCAATTTTCCCCAATTTTCCCAGGTGCAGTCTTCACCACTTTTTGTGGTTTTAGCATCTACATTGATTTTCGGGCACTTAGTTCTAATTTTATTTGCTTAAACCCTTGACAGTCATCTTCCCCACAGTCACGGCTATATTCTGATGGTCACGTCCTTGCCAGCGCTATACCGCTATCAAAAGACCTGCTTCAGGTGCCTGAATCCCCTAACCCCGCGGCTCACGTGAAGTGTCCACTCCTCTTGTCTTCACTTTTCTGCTCGATTAGAACAGCTACAGCTAGTTTCATGGCAAATCATTATTTCGCTGTGTTCTTCCTGCTGCACAGCTTTATAACGCCACCTTCTCTGTAGACACATACTTCTGCACGTAAACACACCTCCAATATGTCATCCAATCACGGCGACAAGCTCAAACTGCAGAATCTTAGGATAATCACTACGTCAGGTCCACACATCAATTTGTGTGGTCCAAACAGCTCTTAATTAGAAAAAACACGGGACGGGACCTCTCTCTTGTACTCTAATTCTGTGATGGCGGGAGAAGACCAGGATAACCACAATAAATACTGCCTTTTGAGAGAGGAAAAATAGGAGGCGCAGGGCAGACAGTAATCCACAGCAGAGGTGACCTTGCGCTCAGCCCCTGGTCCCTGGTTCTGCTTCCCAGGCATCACCGTTTCATCCACTGTCTCCCTGCCTCTTGGTCCTGCTATTTGGGGATGTCTTTCCTACCTTTCCACTTAGTCACGTCTAACTAGGGAATTGGACAATAGTGCTCCTCCCCACTTCTTTGCAGCCTAGTAGGTTTTTCAGATTATTTCCTGTTCATTGAAATTTGAAGAACCAGAAATATTTTTTAAATATCTCAAATAATCTTGGTTTCTTATATTTCAGACTAGAGGTGATTTGCTAATGTCACTGTCTCAGACAAATTGCAAGTATTGTATGTATCTGATTGCAGCTGATTATATGTATAAATAGTCCCCTCCACAATTCCTATGAAACACGATTTTTCTCTCTATACCTGTGTATTTTGAGTGGATGGGCTTTTGTGGGACCGTGACCTTAAGCTTTGTAGGAGCCCTTTATTTCTAATTGAAAAGATTTAGTAGACATGATTTTGATCCTTTCAGAATTTTTCTAAAAGTGTACCTGGGCCTCTGCCCCAAGGTGATGCTTTGCTGCAGGACGCTGAATTGGGCCTTTTCCCTAAGACTGCGTTGTGACGGCCACACATTAAATTTAGTGAAAAAAGAGCTTCTTTCAACCACGTAGTGGTTGAATCCTATAGTCTGTCTAAATTCGGCCGACACAATGGTGCTGTATCTTTCTTACAGTATTTTATCAAATACAGTCAGTTTGCAACCAACCCAACTTTCAACATGCTGCTACATTTTCCCCCCAGCACTGAAACATTTTAGATAGATTTTCTCTTCTTCAAAGTTAAGGTAGGTGAGTCTCCCCAAATGGTTGCCACTACGTAACCTGGAGCACCATTTTCCAAATTTCTGTAACAGTTGTCCTGCTGCCTACCACAGGTTCTTTATGTCAGTAATACGTATTTTCTATATTTGTTACATTCTATAAATCAAATATAGTCACAATAACGCTGTGTAATAGACCACTCAGAAACCTGTGTGTTGCAACTACAAACACAGATTTCTTTCTCCTGTCTTTCTTACTGAGCTGCTTAAAACAGCCGTGATTTGTTACTTCTTATGATTCTGCAGCTTGCCTGAGGTGCTGCCTTGATTTTGTTTAGACTCAATTATGCTACTGAATAGAGTGGGTGATGGATGCAGGGGGAACGGCTGGATCGGCCGGGCCTCTCATTCATCCTGGAGTTCCTCACGGTGTGACAAATTGAGGGTAGCAGTCTCTGAGGACAAAAGTGGAAGCTTCGTGATTCCTGAAAGCCTCGTTTCACCATTTCTAACTCATATTATTGCTGAAAGGAAGCACAAAAAGGTGGCCCAGAATTTTAGAGAAAAAGTGTAGAAAGAAAAAAAAAAAAGAGTCAAGAAAAAACCAGGAAATAATACTTGAGATTTCTAATTACACTAAGTATGACATAACCTGAGAAATTGTTTTGTTACGCATATAAGTAAGAATTTCATAAAAATATCAGTTCCTTTTATATAAGAGATATTAAATAATCATTACATTCTAAATTTAAACACTATTGCTTTAGGATTATTTACCTTTTCTTAAATGAATGTATTTCTAATTTTTATGAGAAGTGAATATGAGAAGTGACTAGCAACACAAGTTGTCTTTAAATTCTTCTTCTTATTATTATTTACAAATTTACCTCTACCTATATAGCTTATACATAGAGTTCATTTATTTTTACATACTTTTGAGGGTGATATTTACATTCTTTGAATGATGTGTACACAATATCTTTCCACATATTAGGCTAAATTATACAATTTCTTAAAAGTTATTATTTTTCACTTGAAAGATTTTAAAACCTAGAACTTAGCTATAGTCCAGCCAAAGATGTAGTTATAGAATTATTTAGTTAAGCAGAATATTGTGTAGTCCATAAATCTCAGCAAAGGTTAAATTTTGTCATAAAGATACATTTAATTGCAATGATAATGTGGTTACATGTTTACGATATTCATAGATGGCTCCAAAATATAATGAAACTATTATAGTGATTAAAGCAGATGCAATTTCTTATCCTATTAAAAATTAGAATAAGTCTTAAGACAAATATATATGAATAAACTTGTTAGTAAAATCTGACTATGCATAAAACAGCAAGAAAAATACATCATTAAAATATGTTTTATACTTTTGAAATAAGTTTATTTCAGTGTCTCTGAGGATATTAACAAAGTGTGATGTTCTGTTTTAAAGAAATAATTTGTGTTGTTGAATCATATACATTGTAAGTAATGTGTAGGTTTTTGTTATTATTTGTTTGTCTAAGTTAGTTATTCTGATAAAAAGTGTCTGTATTGTTAAAATGCCTCGTGCATTAATTTTTCCTTTTGAAAACTCAAATGCAAGAGCATTTGAGGAGAGAGAGCTGATAAACTAGCTTAACAAGGGGGCCATAAGCCAATTCTGCTGTAGATGCTCCATCCAGGCCCTCCTAGTTCTGTCACCTGACATTGCTTAACAGCTACTTGGTTTATTACTTAAACCTTCTACACTTCAGCTTCCTCATCTGAAAACTGGTTGCTCTTTTTTCAAAGGATGTAATGAGGGTAAGTATATTCATATTCAATACACTTCTTAGGACACCGCTGCCCTGAACTGCAGTCTTCATTGCCAACTGCTATTACTGCATTTGGGCAATATGCGATACGGGTTTACTTACAAATATTTCCACCAGAAAAGATAAATCCTCTGTAGTATTTTCATTTTAAATTGGACTTGGAAATATGCCTAATCCTTTTAGATTTGGCCTTACTTGGCCCCTGCTGTCCTGATGTGCTACAAATCATCACAGACTGGGGAACATTGGTTGAAATATTTGAGTTATTTGTAATTGAACTGCTTTTTAAATTTATTTTTTATTTTTTAAAAATTTTTCTCTGCGAGTTGCACAGCCTAATAAAACCCAGTCCTCAATTTTCAGGTCTAAAAGACTCTTCGAGGCAGAATTTGAGTATGGCTCATCCAGAAACCCCTCTCCGTGATGAGCACAGTAGGTGCTCATTAAGTTATTAGCAGCCGGGGCCTGGAAAAAAAGTTGCAGGCTGCATTTCAGGGAAGAAAATTCCCCTTCATCAGTCTCTGGCAGCCACTCTGGAAAAGCTCGAGAAATGCGTCAAGGGCCACTGTGGCCTTAGGAAAGCGCCCCCTCATCTTCCCCAGAAGGGGAAGCTACAGCATGGGGCGCGTTTCTAGCTGAGGTCACCAGCCCTGACTGTCTGCAGGCCTCTCCGGGACGGACAGGGGCCCCTCCTAGCATGTGCCTTCTCCACCCTAAGGTGAAGCTGTTCCTGAACATTTATTGAATCCAATTTCATTCTCTTGGGCGAGATATTAAAGGGCCCTTTGCTACAAATGCAGTTACTCCTACTAACTTCTCACTTCAAACATCTTCCCAGGCGCGTGTGGATGTTTCCCACTCACCGTCTCCTCCTGGAGCGACCTTTCCAAGGTGACTGTCAGCTCACCTGCACCCGGCACAGGCCACCTAAAGGCCTGAGGAGGGGCCTCCTTCCCTCTCTGCCAGGGCTCCCTGGTCGGAGGGAGGGGAGCCTGTGACCGCAGGACAGTTCCCAGGACGGGAAGAGTCTCTGCTGCGACCTGCAGGGAGCCACAGCCATCGCCCAGGGCGGGCGGGAACCAGGGAAGGCGGCCTTAGAACTGAAGCTAAAACAGAGGTGGGAGGCCTGTCCCATTACTAAGCCCTGGAGCATTCACTCTCAAGCTTGTCCACACTTGGAGACTGTAATTGAACTGTTTTTAAACCAGTGTTTTTATTATTATTTTAAGGACATTTTGTGCTGAAAAGTTTTCAGCACTTGAGAAACACCCTTATGTTAATTGTTATTATATCTCTATGCGGTAAAAGGGGGAAAGGCACTATCTTGTTTTTGAAAATAATAACCATTTTTTAAACAGCTCTGGAATTTCAGTTAATTTGTCTACAGTCATTGTATTTGGGGAAGTTATTAAAATTGTTTCTTAGATTTTATTAAATATAATAACAAAAAAACAATAACAGTTTTTTAAAACTTTAAAATACACAGAGCTTCAACATACATTATTTATTTAGATAGACATTTTTCCCATCTAAATTCTGGCATGCTCCTTGTTATGGTCTGAATGTTTGTGTTCTCCCCAAAAGGCACGTGTTGAAATTCTAGTCCTTAAATATAATGGTATTAGGAGGTGAAGCCTTTGGGAGGTGCTTAAATCATGAAGGTAGAGTGCTCATCAGTGGGAGTAGTTCTTAATAAAAGAGGCCACACAGAGATCCCCACTTGCATTGTGTGAGGAACGGCCAAAAGGTGGCCCTCTATAAACCAGCAACCCCCCCCGCCCCCACACCGTATCTACTGGCACCATGAACTTGAACTTCCCAGCCTCTAGAACTGTGAGAAATACATTTCTGTTGTTTATAAGCTACCCAGCCTGTGGTATTTTGTTACAGCAGCCCAAACTGACTAAGACATTACTAACACAGGAGTTATTAAGGTAGATACCTTCCTCCTAAGGCATTAAGAGTGATCCTCACTTTCCAGGACTATGAATTATAATTTAAGGTTTTTATGTGGCCATATAGTGACCAAATATCCTTTATTTTTGGAACATCTCGGTTTTGTACAAGGAGAAGGGAACTGTATTAGGCATTAAACTAGATCATTTGGATGTGTTGTGTAATTTAATGTTCATAACTCTGTAAGATGAATATTATCAATGTCTCTTAAATGAAAACAAGCAAACAAACAAACAATCAGAAGTTCAGTGGTCAGGTAAGTTGTCCAAGGATATTCAGTTAGAAAGTAGCAAAGCATGCCGTCGATGCTCTAAGTCTCCTATTTCTATATGTTTCACAAATTATTTTCTTTAAAGACGTTTCACTTCATACACATGTATGTAATTTATATATTTAAGTCATATTGTATTCTATTTAAATTGACAAACTCCAAGGCTTGATATTTTAAAACTTAAGGCATAATTATTAAAATGGAAATGCCTCCCTTATAGAGCAGCATCTAGTCAATCCATTAGATGACGATTTAACTATTAGCCTGGTATCAAACAGCAGAGCTCTGGAAATAAGAAATGCAGGAAAATCAATGTTGCTTCATGAATAGAGTTACTATAAAGTTCTTTGTTGGTATGTTCCTAATAAGATAAGCAGAAGTGATTCATAGAATGAGGTTTTTGACAGTTAGATGGCAAATATCTGAAATAAGAGTAAGACTGGGGGAGTGGGTACTCCAGAAAATATGGAAGAGATTAAAACTCAGATAATCATTTATTACACTTACATAAATTAAATTATTCTGTGAAATAAATATTTATATGTGTCTGTACATATACATACAATTTAAGACATAAAATTAAATGAAGAAATATTTTGTATTTGGTAGAATTCATATACATTGTACTAAAAAAAACATGTCAATAAAAAATTACTTTTTCAACTGAACTGAAAGAAGGAAATACCTGCTTATGTCCACCAGATGGTGGAATTGTAACACTGCAGCATCTCAGCCTAGCTTAAGAAAAAAATCTCAACAGATAGATGTCTCAAATAATTTTTATTTTTTCCTGAAAATTAGAGAAGAAAATCATTTTAATTTTTGTATAATTTATTTCTTTTCCCTCACACTTCATTTTTTTTGTAAAATGCCTCCCATGATATTATTGATTGAATTAAAAATATTTAAAATCAGCAAACATAACAGATATAGGCACACAAAAATATTTACTATATTATGGAAACTTGTCTCTAAATGTCCTGAATGACTTGCTCATGAAAAATAATTGAAATGCCAGATAGACTATAAAAATCATAACTGTCTTGCAGGGCTAACATTATAGTAAGTGTTTTACTTTGCCTAAAAATTAAAAGGAAGACTAACAGAGAGGTAAGTGAAAATTTTTCTTGAACTCAAGATTCATTATACCCTCAGGAAGCTCTAATTTTTACTTTCTTGCTTATGGGATTGGGTGACAGGAGATAATGCCCGCATCTCCCCAGAGATAAAGAGAGCTATGGAACATCCCTTCTCCCACTGTATCAAGGTAGGGCCCTTTTTTCTTTATAAATATGAATGAAAAATTAACCTGCCCCGGATAAGGGAGAGCAATAATATATAATTCTTTCAAATTGGTTGTTTACTGGGGAAAATTTTTCTATCCTAAATGTCTGCAATTGCAATCCAGCCATGAGGCCAATTTGGGGAATGAATTGATGGCACCTGTGTATTCCAGGTCCTGAGGTGCAGAAGTCAATTCAGATTCCTTCTGTGGGAACCCAACCCAGTCCAGGCCTTGGCGTATTCTCGTATCGAAAGTGTCAGATCCGTGGAACAGGCTGTCAGCTGCCAGAGGGGAGGGGCGTGGGAGGATTGGATGAAAGAAGGTGAGGGGATTAGCCCCAAAACATATACACATAATACACAGACACTGACAGCTGTGTGGTGACGGAGAGAAAGGGGTGTGGGGAAAGTGGAGGTGAGCAAAAGGGGGGCAGGAAAGGGTTTTGCTTGGCACAGTGGGCGCACAATGCAGTGTACAGATGATGTTTTATTGAGTTGTGCACTTGAAACCTGCGTGCTTTTACAAACCAATGCCATCCCAATAAGTTCAATTAATAAAAGTGTCAAAAATTAACTTACGATTAAAACAAAAAAATATATAAAATCCCAAAAGAAAATAGGACACCAAGAGTGAAGAATCAAAGAAACAGCAGAATCAGTAGAACTGGCTTTCAAATAATGAAATTAACAAACATCAGAATATGAGACACATTTAATATGTATATATCCAAGCTCTGTTTCTCGTGAGATATGTGATTCTGCAAGAACACACTCAGAGCAGCAGCTATTCCTCCATAAGTCAAAGGATTTCTTTGAGTGTGGTTTATAATATTCTATGCCTTTTTCCACACCTCTCATTTCCATGATGGGGATATAGCTCCTTCAAATCAAACCAAGGGAGAGAATACGAATCTCTAAGGCACCTCTTGGAAAGTGTTATACTTTCCCAATATCTTAGTATCAAGAAAGGACCTAGACTTATGAAAAGTGAAAGGCTATGGCTTAGTTGCCAGGCCCTGCGCTCGGAGTATTATCCGTCCACTGAAAATAGGGTGAGAGTGCAGCTTTCTTGAGTTCATTTCATTTTGAGAAAACCTACAGGTCCAGAAGGGCTTCTCATCGGGAGATGACTGGTGATCAAGTATCGTGTGTGCAAAAGCTGATGGGATGTTTAAAGAAGCCAGCTCAAGGCAGCATTGCCCATAGCAAAGGAGCTTCCTCTAGAAGACCCAGAGGGGGCGGCTGAGAAGAGCCCATGGAATCACTCGAAGGGAAAGTCACTGTCCTTGGGAATTCGCCTGACCCAGGAGCCAACATGCTTGGCTGCATAATAATTAAGTTCTTTCCTACTTTTATCTTCTTCTCTCCTTACCCCAGAGGAGCAAGAAAGAGACTCTGATGTTCCAGGGAAGGGGAAGCACGTACCTGCCAGGAAACTAAAGAAGCTGCCCACATGCTTGTCCAGCGCTGCTGGTTTTCCAGCCTAAGGCAGGCCACAGCGGGGCGCAAGGAGACCTTTACATTAGGGCAGTGCAGGAGTTATGTTTCTAAGGTGCTGGACTGGACATTTTAATTATTAAAATGAGACCACTCTTGCCCCACCGGGCGTGGCTCAGCGGTTGAGCGTCGACCTAGGATCCAGGCGATCAGGGTTCACTTCCCGGTCAGGGCACATGCCCGGGTTGAGGGCTGCAGCCGATCAATGACTCTCTCATCATTGATGTTTCTAGCTCTCTCTCTCCCCTCCTTTCCTCTCTCCAAAATCAATAAAGATATATTTAAAAATAAATATAAAATAAAATAATAAAATAAAATAAAATGAGACTGCTCTTAGTAATCAAAATGATCATTGAACTTTTATTATCTAAGAGGCCAAAAATCAAGATATAGAATGTTTCTGTTAATTCCCTCATGCCTTGTTACAGTCCACTCTCTCTCTCCCCCTGTTGGCTCCCAGGAAATACTAATATGCTTTTTATTATTATACGTTAGTTTGCATTTTCTTGAACCTATAAAAAATGGGATCATAGGTTGTTTTTTTTAATTTCTGACATCTTTTACTTCACATAATTTTGAGTTTTATCCATGTGTTTGCACCAATCAATGGTTGATTTTGTTTTATTGCTCTTTCATATCTTTTATATGACAGCAAAAACTAAAGATAATTTAATTATCCAATAATGATAAAGACATTTTAAAATATGTAGTATATTCATACAACAAAATACTGTTCAGTCATTAGTATTTGACATGTTTGATATGCAAATATGTTTTTCCCCCATTCTGTTGTCTATATTTTCATTTTCTCAACATATCTTTTGAAGAAAACATTGTTTTAAATTTTATTAATGCAATTTGTCAGTTTTTGCTTTCATTTTTTAAGTTACTTTGCTTTCTATAAAAAAGTTCTGTCTATGGTAACATCAAGAGATTGTATACTGTGTTATCTTCTGTAAGTTTTAAAGCTTTAGCTTTTACATTTATACCTATGATTCATTTAGGTTAATTTTGTTATTGCTGTGAAGTAAGGGTAAGCATTATTTTTTTAAATATAGGTATGAAGTTTTCCACCATCATTTGTTGAAAAACGTTTGTTGAAACGCACATAACTCGCAATACACCTAGACTTTGGGGCTCTTATTTTTGGTCAGTTCTTTCTCTACTGCAAGGGAAACAACATTCGAATCAGCCCACTGAGCTGACCTTTCTTGCTTTCTTCACTCAGAGTTTTTCCACCAGTTGGTCATAGTGCCATGGTCTTCAAACAGCATGCTGTTCACCCACCTTGGAACTTTCATTCGTAAACCAAAACTATTTTGTTGGTACATGGAGAGCAGGCCATAGGGTACCGTCCATTCCCCAGGAGGGTCCATGAGCTCCTCAGGTGGTTCCAAAGTCAGTCCTGGAGGAAAGCAGCTCACCTGCTCTTGAATAAAATGGGTACCTCCTTGCATTCCTCCAACAGCACGTCTCTGTATCAATCATGTCCATGCTCTTATGGAGCTCTTCTGGGCACTGCCTTCCTTTTTGGACTGTTTTTTCATCATTACCCAAGACATTACGGGTATTTCAGGTTTCAAGATTTTTTATGTCCTTCATTATAGGGAAGTTTTCAAATAGTCCCCAATAACAAACCAACAAGTATTTCTCAAAGAGAGTACTACAAAGCCACATCTGGAAATTTTCTGGTCCAATGTTCCAGAGGTTCCCATTGTGCTTCTGCCATAAGTTTCATTCTGTGTAAGTGTTAATTGCAGATGCTTTCAAAATTATGTTTGAGCGAGGATCATGCAGGCTGGAAGGCCTTGATCGAGTCACACTACTTTTTCCAACTCAGAGATAGTCTGCTGTTGATCAAGCCTCATTCAAATAAGTCTTTTTCGGGGATTAGACTTATGAATGGGAACTAGCAGTATTCTCAGATGTGGAACAAAAGTCTTCCAAAATAAAATAAAAAATAAAAAAAATAAAAGACATTATAGGACTCTGTACTCCTGCTTAGTCCCAGGGGTTAGCAGTGATAGTGATTTACTATTAGTTGCCTGTGAAAATGTTTGGTTTCAGTCTAGGTCATTTTTATTTTTTTAAAAATCACCAGTTGGGGGAGCTCTTGGTCTTTTGCTGGATTTATTAACTAGCTTTTGTTAGTCATATGTGTCACTGCTATGCCTAAGTCAGTCCTGGCTTGCTCTTCGGATATTATCATGATATCATCATTGTATTATAACAATGGCATATTATAACACTCAACATATGCATCAAGTCCAAATCCCTCTTAACCAAAATTTTACAATAAGCTGATGAAAGCAAATAACCCTGTGGTAATACAATAAATGTACAGACAGCTGTGATTGTTCAATGGTGATCTTTGGGTTCTGAATCAACCCAAACATGCGTCTCCATTCTGGAGCATTCAGAACCATGGAGACTCCGCTTAACTCAGTCACTCTCAAAATCCACTTTAGTGAAGGATGTTAGGAAGCTGATAACTTTGGTTGACAAAATAAGACAATTCCTTTACAGTATGTCCCCTGGTTTCAGGGGTTTCTTATTTTTTCTTTCTTTTTAAAAAATCTCTTTATTGATTTCAGAGAGAGGAGGTGAGAGGGAGAGAGAGAGAGAAACATCAATGATGAGAGTCATTGATCGGCTCCCTCCTGCACGCCCCCCACAGGGATTGAGCCGCAACCCGGGCCTGTGCTCTGACTGGGAATTGAACCGTATCTCCTGGATCCTGGGTCGATGCTCAACCCCTGAGCCACGCCCGGCCAGGTTCTTGTTTTTTCTTGTTGTTTTTTTCCCTAGCCCCACCACCTGAAAGCCTTCTGGGTGATAATAGGACAGAGAAGTGCTGTGTGTTATTTCAGTTTAATTTTCCCCTTCAGGGGGATCCCTGAGCCTAGGAGCCTTTGCACGGACTCATGGGGCTATGGGCTCAGCACAGTGCCAGGATTTGCCCAACTCTCTTTAAATTCCAGTTTTCTAGCTCTTAGAGAGAGCACTAGCCAGGGGTCGGTTTGTTTAGCTTGTGTCTCATTATTTTACATTTCTATGTATCCAACGAACCAGCCCCTCGGGAGTCGGGTCTGTCACTTCTCAATTCCATTTTTACTTTTATTATTCTACCCTATAGACTGTGATCAAATTTTAAAAAATCACTAGTCGCTTTTAGCTGCAGTAACGGAAGTCAGTGCAGTTTCTGCCCCATCCTGGCAATGGCGCCTTGGTGGCCGTCAGGTATCGAGAGCTCAGCATTCCTCTCCCCCTCTTCCTTTTCCTAAACAACGTGCCAGGATGCTCATTTCTTCTCAGCATTGCTCCTTTGTTTTGTGTTTGATCATTTACAATGTCTCAAACATCACTAATTTTTTTCTGAAAGGTCTAATGTACAATTAATCTCATTCAGTGTTTTTCTTCTCAGACATTAGCGATTGCATATCTAGAATTTAAAATTGGGGCTTTCTATAACTTATCTTTGCTAAACACATTCAAAGATTCAACTTCTTAAACAGCTTGAACAGAGTTGTAATAACTGCTTTAGAGTCCTTTTGTAACAATTCTAACACGTCATTCATGCATGAATCTATTTCATTTGGTGAATTTTTCTACATGGGTTTATAATGGGTTGCATTTCTTCTGCTTTATTATGCCAAATAATATCTTATTGGATGCAAGCAGTTGGGAGTTTTTCTTTGTTGGTTGCTGGCTATTATTGTATTCATATGAATAGTTCTGAACTTTGAACTGGCGTGCACTTAAATTACCTGGTATGCTCTCTCTTCCCAAAGCCCATTTCCTAATCCCCATGAGCTGTGACTATGTTACCTTAGATGGAGAATGGGACTTTGCAGGTGTCATTAAGTTAAAGGTATTGAGGTGGTGAGATTATCCTCGATTATTCTGATGGCCCAGAATAATCGTAGAGTTTTATGAGAGGGAAGCAGAAAGGTCAAGGTAGAAGATACGTAACTAAGGAGGCAGAATCACATGTATTGGCCCTTGGCAAAATTTGAAAACCCATCATATAAAGAAACAAATTGTAAAATTGTTGTAACTCTAATTCTTGCTCTGCCCCGAAGTTAGTAAAACTCCAGAAATCAGAACCAGGGTGCAGCGTTCCTAAGGTGCTCTCACGGGAAAGGTGGCTGCTGCTCCGCAGCTCGGGGCTTCCCTCTCTTGCAGAGTCCATGGGACCCAGGGAGCTCATGGTGGTTTTGGGGTTTTTCTTTCTCATGCCAGGCAGGCAATCTCTGCTCGAGTTCCCCTTGGTCCCCAGCTCTGCATGTCCCTACCAGCCTTGCAGGGTGTAGATTCCCTGACCACGGATGAGGCCCTGCACCCGATGGCTCCAGCCATCTGTCTGCTCCAACTCACGGCGCTCAATCCCCATCTCACTTCTAACACCGGCCACCGTCCTTGGATGTGTCAGTTGTCAGAAATGTCACTGGATTTTGCTAATGTTTCTGGAACTGTTATTGTGAATAAGTACATTAAAATGGTTTTTGCTCCTTTCTTTGTCATAATTTGTTTCTTTATTTTCAGATATTTCGGTGCCTTTACAAGGGCATGGTTAAAAAAACACATAGGTGACCCTAATTTTGAGATGGCAAACCAACAGTCCCGTCGTTATTTTGAGTGGACTTTCTAGTGACGCATTTACCATTGATCTGTTTCTGATGCTTTCCTGCGGCATCCGCGAGCATGCGCTGCTCAGGTCTCCTGCTGCAAAGGTGACCGGCAGCTCCAGCTGCTGCCCCCGAGGTCCGCGGTGGGGTCCATTTGCTCTTCCCGGCCAGGAGCTGAGCACAGCCAGTGTTAGTGTCAGCTCGTTCTGACGGCCACGAGACCTGCATAATGGATAACTTTGGCTCTGGGCCTCGTATTAGCCTAGCTGAAATTTTCAGAATTGTGCTGAAGTCTGAGACTCTTTCTACTCAGTTTTCATATTTTTATCTTTCCTTGTTACAGATATCAGTAGAGTCTAAAGGCTATTCTTACCTACAGTTTATTATAATTTCCAGCAATAAATCTTTTTTTAATTTTGAAAAATTATTAAAATTTTAAAAAATATGTCTTTATTGATTTCAGAGAGAGAGGAAGGGAGAGGGAGAGAGAGAGAGAAACATCAGTGATGAGAGAGTCATTGATCGGCTGCCTCCTGCACACTCCCCACTGGGGATGGAGCCCACAACCGGGAATCAAACCTCAATCTCCTGGATCACAGGTCGATGCTCAACCTCTGAGCCACGCTGGCTGGGTGAAAAATTATTATTATTTTTTTAAATTTTAGTTTACGTTCATTTTGTATTCATTTCAGGCATACAGCACAGAGGCTGGACAATCATATGCTTTATAAAGTTTCCCCCCTGATATTTCCAGTGCCCACCTGACTCTATACACAGTTATTACAATATTATCAACTGTATTTCCTATGTTCTACTTTACACTCCCATAATTATTTGTACTTCTTAATCCCTTCATCTTTTTCACACAATCCCTCCAACTCCCCTCCCCTCTGACAATCATCAACCTCATACAGACTCTATATCTGTGTCTGTTTCTGTTTTGTTGGTCTGTTTATATTGGTCTTTAGGTTTCACATATAAGTGTAATCTTACATAATCCCGTCTTGGCATCTGTTTCTTAGAAGACCCAAACCAAAGCTCTGCCATTGAATAAGAGTGTGTGTTACCTGCATGTGTGTGTGTGTGTGTGTGTGTTAGTGTTATTACAATTCATACCATATGGGGGGAAAAAAATCTTCCTTTGACAGGTCTGCCATATAAATGGCTGCCAAATAAAAATGAAACTTCAGCTAAAATAGTTCAATCATTCACAACATTTAAATTTTTTAAAAAATTAAAAATAAGGAAACAGGAACTTAATAGGGGAGATAAAAATAAATGCCAAAAGAAAATGAAGCCAAAATGCTAATTTAACATTTAATTTCTTCCAACATTTTACCATGTCCAAAATAACTAAAGAAAATATTGTAAATTTGCCAATAATTGGCTGACTTCTGACATCATTATCTACATGGCTTTTTCAAAACTTTAAGTTGGACGTAGATGGTCAACGATAGGATCAAAATACCTTCTACACATGTTGGTTATCTGGGGAATGTGTGCAGCTAAAATAGTAGCGTGTGTTCTAGAGACAGATGCCCTTTCTCCATGAGCTGAAGAAGGCCAATATCACTTCTGCTTCCCTTTTTATACTCCCTCAAGCTTCAAATGGTTTACTTTGTTAACTGGATTGTGCATCGCCCTAAAGTAAATCCCTGCTAGAAACAGATTACTCCATAGTTTTTTACTAAATAGAGTTGTTTCATTTTTTTTTTCCTATGGGGTTTTATCAAAATGACATATTCCCCTTAATAAAATTACACTGTAAAATAAGAAAAAAATATTAAGTATATATTTATAGCTAAACAAGGTGAAGTTATCACAGGATAAAAATTATTTTATATTTTCTCATTTTTCTTTATAGTTACATTTGTATAGTATTTACAGGTGTTCTGAGAAACAATACTGGGGTTATGTCCAAAGAATGATTTGAAAATGTTGAAAATATTTGTTGATCTATCCAGTTTTCTGAATATTTCTCTATTCAAATAATGTTAATCTATTGTTTGAAATTTGTTACCTACTGTTTGAAATGTGCTACCTACCTACTTTATTGGAAAACAAAAAACAAAAACCAGCTAATCCCCTGTGATTTCTTTTCCGGGACTGCCACAAACTAATTGTGTCCTTCCACATGCTGTTTTTATAAAGAGATGATGTGCTACTCCTATAGAGAGCCGGCTCTGTTGCACCCACTCGCACCTAGGTAGGTCTGTGTTGATGGCTGAAGCATATTGTGTAACGTCCAAGGTCACATCATAAAAGGCAACACCAACTGGAGCTGCCTTTTGACTCAGTGATCCCATTAGAATAAAGCGGTAGTCATACTGCAGGAATAACAATGATAACAGTAATAGCCCACATGGCCTTTATACGCAGCAGGCTCTATTCTAAGTTGTTGCTTATTTATTACCTGATTTAATTTTTACAACTATCCTCTGAGTTAAATAACGTTATCAACATTTGAGAGATGGGAAAACTGAATCAAAGAAAGGTTAAGTAACTTGGCCAAGGTCATACAGCAAGGAGCTGGTAGAACCATGATTCTAGCTCAAGCCACAACAGCAAATCCCTTATTTTCAACTTCTAGGCTCTACAACCACAGGGATGGATATGAGTAATAAAGGGATAATGCCCTTTCCAGGCTTTACGTGGGATAGTGCGGGATTATGGTACTTTATATGCGTGATATACTTGATGGAGGCAGCAGACAATTTGCATGAGGATACCCATCCATGGAATTACAGATTAATCAAAAGGGAAAGAATCATTATTCAGTTTTTCAAATTCAAATGAAGGAAATTTAGACTAACGAGCCAAGTGTTTCCAGAAGAAAAACTGACCAATACAGAGAATGCTCAAGTTATACAAAAGGAAGACCCACTGCCATGTTTCAAGTATTATCTGCTGTGTGTCATATGATGTACATGGCATTTGTCCTGCGTAATCTGGGAGCTGAAAAGGAGTAATTGCCTAGATTTGTAGTAGGTACAAGTGAGGTGAAAGTTTTACCTGTTTGAATTGACAACAGAGAGAACAACCAGGCTGTGGGAATGGAGCAAATAAGAAGTGGCTAACGTACTTTTGGGGTAAATATTAGATCTACCATCCTTGGCTTGCTTGTTTTAGTAAAGATTCCTTTACTACCTTGTTTTAAATTGATAATTTCTTGGATGCTTGAAAGAACTAATAATTAAAGTTGTACTTTAGCGCAGGGTTCATTAACTCAAACAAGAAGAGATAAAGGCAAATACGCTTCCTGTAGTTGGTTCATTTTTATCACTAAAATAGTTCAACCTGATTCTTAATTTTTGGAGCTAATGTTTAAGGCAGTACATTATTTCTGATAATAGTTCATTGATTTTTATGATGAAATCATGGTAATTAGACAGATACTGGGTAAGGATCTGCCAAGACTGGATAGGAGGCAAGCAAATTAGGAAAAGGAAACAGAGAGAAAGGGCAATAATTCTAAAGAGCACAGAACAAATTTAAGCACCATAGAAAATTATGAAACAGGGACAAACAAACAAAATTACATGTGCACAAGAAAAAAATTAAACAGAAACAAAGACAAAGGAGAAGGAAATGAGCTTGTGATTTTTCCCCTCTCCACTCTCAAGATTCAGGTTTCTAAAAGCCGGCCCTAATCACCCGTCTCTGACTGTCCTGGAGCCTTCAGTTTTCAGGTTACTTAGGATTAACCCCCCCAGGTCCCCAGCAGAGTGCTTCATAGCTTAGAGGGTTTGCTCGGATTTCTTTTCCATTACACAAGGAGAAACACTTAATACACATCATTCAAACAGTAAAATTAATTTTTAGACAAAGCAATGCAAGAGGAATCTGATGGATGTATTTTCTCATGGAGCACTCCATTAGTGTGAGGTTTCCTTGTCAGACCAAGATGTCAAATCCCTTCTCTTGTCCCTTCAAGAGCTCAGGAGAGCTTCTTAAGTATATGAAATACTGTTATGGGAAGTAAATGATAATTATTTGCTCTTCTTATCAACCTTGGAATACACACATGTTGCATGCCTGAACCAGGGCTGCTTTTGCTGTAAGAGAAGTGTGAAAGGTGGCATGCACAGGTAAGACAAAACCTGGGCCACGCAATCATTATTCAACATAAACATGTATTCTTTTTTAAATATATCTGCCAGTGCCAAAGGAGTAGAGGGAACAATACCCACAGCTGAAAAGGCTGTGGGTATTAGTAGTTCCTTTTGCCATCGGCTAGAGTGAAAACCCTCATAATTAATAATTATGGGGAAATTAGGTAGAGTTCCCAGTTTGTGTCTGTGTTAGGGAAATTTTAACTTCAGATTAAGCACTGTTCTGTACCCTAATAAGAAAACTTAAACGAAAGTTCCAAAAGGATTTTAACTGGGACCATAAATAAAGCTTAATATTTTGGGAATACAAAATGTCTGGTGCCCATCAGATGTAATTAAAATCATCAAGCATCCCATTAAAAATTACCAGCCCTACAAAAATAAAAGGATATTTAATCCACTCTTAACCAGTTGAAACCAACCCAGAAATAATAGGGATTATAGAAATGTAGACAAACACATTAAAAAAATTATTATGACTGAATTCTGTATGTTTAAGAAGCTAAGTACATGTTAAGTAGAGACATGGAAGATATAAAAAAGACTCCAATAAAACTACTACAATGTCTGAGAACACACTGGATGGAGTTAACAGCAGATTAGAAATTGCTAAAGAATATATGAGTTAATGTGTGAACTTGTGAATTTGAAGGCATACAGAGGAAGAAAATCTGTGCAAAATAAAACAGAAAAAGAGATCATTTCAGCTCTGGGAAAGTTTCAAGCTACCTAACATATTTGGAATTGGAGAACTCACGAAAGAAAGGAGAAAAGAGGCAATAGAAAGAATACTTTAGGAAATAATAACAGAATATTTTCCAAATTTAAGTGATCACTAAAACAGCAAGTCCAAGAAAAGGCTGTCATCAACAGTTCCAGGACCAAAGTGGGGCCTATGAGGGTGCACTGTCGTAGTGTCTTATACTGTATGTGAAATGCTGTAACACACCCCGCGAGCAGCCTGTGAGGCGTCCAAGTTACATGCAATAAACTCCATGGCAGCCACACTGACAAAAATAATTATAGCTAAAAACTCAACAAAGCAGATTAAAAAAGAGTCATAAAATACTTAAACAAAGACAGTAGAAAAAGAAAAAAAGGTAAAAAAGACAGAGCAAATTGAAATTATATAGCAAGATGATTTATTCATACCCAAAAATTTCAATAACAATGTTTAATGCAAAGATCACACCAAGTACAAAGCAGAGATTATTCAATGCATACAATTTGCAAGAACCAATTATACAGGATAGGGCAAGAGTGGGTTTACATTTGTGAGTGTTTGAAACAAAGAGTTTATTCTTGAATTATTATTTATTAATTATGTTATCATTTTCCATATGAACAATTGTAAACCTACTTTTGCCCCACCCTGCATACCACTTACAGGAAAATTTAAATGTAAAACATACACAGATTAAAGTTAAAAAAATGAAAAAAATGTATCCTATGGTTGAAGAGAAAGTTAGGTTGGCAATATTAATGTAGAGAAATCATTTTAAGATAAAAAGTATTATAAGGGATAGAGAAAGTCTGTTTTCTGACAAAGCTGAATTGAATTAGAATTTAACAGAAAAATACTCAAAATCTCTAAATATTTGGAAACTGGAGATAACACAATACAAAATATCCCATGGGTTAAAGATGTAATTAAAATAGAAATTAGAAAATAAAAAAGTGACATCAATATTAGCGTGATTCTACTAAAACAGTAATTAGAGATATAATTTAGCAATCAATAGCCATTTTAGAAGGAAAAAAACCACCTCCAAGTAAATGACTTTGGATACCATCTGGTAACCTGGTGAAAGGCGAACAAGGGAAACCCGATATAAGCAGGAGAAAGGAAATAATTTAAAACCTTACTGGAAATCAGTAAAACAGAAAACAGAAGAACAGAGAAACCAAACAAAACAGTTTTGTTTATTTTAAAGGACAGTTCTCTGATTCTGAGAGAGAGAGGAAGGGACCGCCGAGAAGCCTGGGGCCTGGCGGGTGGCTGGGCGCCTGCTGAGCGCCCTCCCCGGGGCCAGCCGGCCACCGGGGGCCAGGGTGACGCCAACCACCACCACGGCGACCAGCCAGGGAAACGGCGGGGTATTTCAAGAAGCTCAGTAACACTGATGACCCTCTAGTCAGAGTGATGAAAAAAATAGAAAAGAATCCAATGACTAAATCAGAAAAGAGGCGGGTGTCATCACAACAGCTGCTGAAAGTATAATTGGACATTATAAATAAACCCATGCCAATGAGTTACTCAAATGTTGGAGACCCTCTCCAAAAAGGACACACACCTTTATTCACTCTATCAGTACTGCTCTTGGACGATTGCAAGTCTATTGTTCTGTGGATAGGGGAGCAAAGAACAACAAATAAGGTCACGCAGGGACACCGGAGGACTGCTGCATTATTTAGGGACTGGGCTTTGTTGTCCCCGATTATTGTTTATGAAAGGCCTCAGCAGCCGCGAGCTTACATGCTCCTTGCAGACTTCTGCCTGACAGGGATGCAAATGATTTCTGTCCAGAAGAAAACATAACCTTGAAGTTTATGGCTTCCTGTCTGGTAGGATATTAACCATATTAATCAGTTTTGTATCTAACTTTCCAATATTATTCTAATATTATTTTTAAAATGCTGATAAATGCCCAGGTCCTCAAATGCATTTTGAAACAGCTCTACCCTGTTATTGAGCGACTAAAACATTATATATATAAAATTCATACTTGAATAAAGGTCATATCTTTAGCATTTAAAAAATACATTTTAACAAAAACTAAAGTTGTAAGGTTACTTTGAGAATTTAATTAGGTGGTCTAAAAAATGGTAAGCATGCAGTAACTTTGTACATGTTTGCTTTGTTACTATTATTATTTTCTTTTCTTTAGAAATTTTCTTGGGCATTTGCTGTGTAATTGTCACCCAGCGGCATCTGTGTATCATGTTATTAAAAGAAGGTATAACTATTCTTAATGTTTTCTGATCTCAGTAGAAATGCTCTAAGTGCTACATAGACTTGGGGAAAGAAAGTGATGATCTTCATTTCAGAGAAGAAAGGAACTCGGGAACCGTATTTAATTTTGTCCATTTAGAAATTTCATATAGCCTCAGCCATGAAGAAGGCTGCCAAGTTTCAGTTTCTAGGCAGCATTTTGGCATCCACTTTATATACAGACCGCTCAACTCCTAGGACAGGAAGCAAGAAAAAAATACTGATTTTGTACTTTGTACGCCCTTTTTATAACATTTTATAACTTTTATTTTTATATGACAACCATCTGTGAAAGTTAATATCTCCGTTCAAGGAATGAAGACACTGAGGCTCAAAGCGTTTTAATTATTTTCTCAATATCATGAAACTCATTGGTTACAGAACCTATATGTGAATCACTTGGCAGCCTTCGAAGCTTTATTTCTTTCATCAATATTTTACAGCCTTTTAGAATGCACAAAAGTTCCCAAAGGTCTTCTTTATTTCTGTGGTTGCAATTTCTATCTTTGAAAATTAGGACTCGTGCTTTACATGAGCTAGTGTAAAAATTCTCATGCATCAAGACACGAGTCTTTGTTTACTTTGATATAAGAATCTTTTTCTTTCTTTTCCCAATTGGACCAGCATTTCACACCTCATGCAGAGAGGTGCTAACTAAAACCCTCATGACCTGTTTCACCGGCATTGGGGATATACTCTTCTTTTTCTTTTTATTGATTTACTATGTTTAACTGAAAAATTTAGATGAAGGCTGGTAGATTACATGGATAGGACTGTGACTGTCCTGATGATGTTACTAACTAATAGGCATCCAGAAAACAATACAGTTTAAAATGTATTTCTAAATAACTTTGAAGTTTGTTTTTTCAAGAGAAATGTATAAAATAGGAACCACACATACACAATTTTTTTTGCATTCATATATATATATATATATGACACATATATATCATATCTATATCTATAGTCCCATGGAAATTAATATTTATCCCCAATTTGTTACCCTGGGAATTCTGATTATGTACTTTGGCCTTAGAATGTTCTTGTTAATTGACTGGATAAAACACCCTAAAAATTTAGGAACGCAACATAACTAACAAAATAAAAACAATCATTTCATGCTCTTATTAAACTTGTATTCAATTAAAAATATAAGTGCTCAAGGTCTACAGGCCAATGTACTGTTTATACTCTAGCTCATTTCAGTCTCTTTAGGTCCTCTTTGAATGTCTGTGTTAGGGCCTGACAGAGGTGCTAGGGGTCAAAAAGGACATGGCCTTGCTAAAGGAGGCAGCCCTCCAAGCAGAAGGACAGATTCGGCTCTTATATTTGTTCATTACCAGCTGTTTGACCTGACTATTGCTGTTTATTATTAAATATTTTATTTTGAAAACCAGAATTTCTCTTTCCAGAAAACAGAGATAATAATCCAATGGATAGATGTGAGTATTAAGTAAATTATTCCTAAAAAGGAATTACAAATTCACAAAACTGTGAGAGATAAAATTGATATGATTCATAACCATATTTTATACATATTTAGGAACAGTCTTCTTTCCACCTCCTCTCAGTGCTCGGGGATAATACGAGTTGGAGCTGCTGACTGTCAGATTAAAGCATTATTTTCATTCCTGTCAGGTTTGTGCTCAGAGAACACTTGTGAATTGCATAATTCAAACCTCAAATGGAAAATCATTTGATTTATAGAATAGTCTTAGTTCATAAGCAGCATTTCTATCTTTTGTTTGCTAGACAACAGCACATGCAAGACACCTCTGGAGGACTCACACTAATCTTTGTTTTCTAATCCACTGTGTGACTGAAGACCTGAGTCAGTGGCTTTGCTTTCATGAGATAACCCTGCCGTTGCATTTGAATTACTGCTCACTATTGTAGTTAGTAATTGCCACTGTGTAACTGCAGATTATACTCAGCTACTTTTAAAGATAGCCTTATATTTAAGCATACCGCAGATCTGTAAATTGGCAATTCTCAAGTGGGGGCCATAATCATAAACTCATAGTTTATACATGCAATTTAAGAGGGCTTATTTTAAATTATCACTGCTTTGCTTTTGTTGGAGGCTGCCAAATGATTCAATGTTTTGGTTTTAGTCCTATTATTTAATGTTTAATTTCAAGTAAAGCTAGCATGGGAAATAAAATTTCCATGTGTTTATGATAAGCCATAGAACATAACAGTTAAAAGTTTTAGTTCTACAGTTGGACTACTTGGCTCAAATCTCCTATTTTCTTCATATTGGCTCTATGACCTTGGGCAAAATACTTAACCTCTAGAGAGTTTCAACCCATAAACTGGGAATGATCAAACCAGTCACTTTGTAATTTAGACTTTATGAGAATAAGCGAGCTAATGTATTGAAATTACATAGAGCACTGCCTGAAAGAACAAATACTTAATAAATGTTATCTTATCCTTCAAATGAGGTCACTTTTTTTTTTAAATTAAGATATACTGGAAAAAAAAATCTAATAACTCAAGTTATTAGACTATAAAAAATTAGGTTCTAATCTTGACCTGGAATCTTATATATTTAGGTGTTTTAAACCTCTCTTTCCTCATCGATTTTAATAGCATATTAATATGCACCCTGCTTATCTCACGAGTTACTTTCAATAGGGTAATATAATAAACATGAAATCTGTTAACATTTTGAAAATGTTTCTATCTTATGAAATATTAAACAAGTGAAATAATGCAAATAATCTTTGAAGGTATTTTTTAAAAACATAATGAACATATTTTCTAAGATAAAACTTAAGATCAACCTCAGGAAAATTTAAACAATAATCTTATCAAACTTTACTTGTATACACACCAAATTCCAGGCATTGTACTATAAACTTTACATGTCTTTTTTCCTTGTTTAATCTGTCACATCAAGGTATAATATTATACTATAACATCAACAATATAGAGTTTCCATCATTTAATCCACAGCTTTATCAGTATAGAGTTCATCAGTACTTACACTTTACCAGTGAGAAAACTGAGGCCTAGAGAAGTTAAGTAATTTTGTTATTCGCGGGGAGCTCTCCATGTCCCCACATGTTACAGGTGGAAGTGGGCTTCTTGCAATGTCACGAGAAAAGAAATTTTCTGAGACTCACACGGAAGGCTGAGATGTTGTAGAAAGCTTTATTTCTGTGGAATTAACCCCCTGAGTTTCCAAGGTCCCATTTCCCTCTGTCTCGCCAAGGAAAAAGTCCCACTTAGGATTTCAGCAGAGCTAAGATTAAAGCCATTGCCCAAAGTTTCTGTTTCGTATCTGCACAGTCCAATCCAGCATCCCGAGAGCTTAGCCTGTCTTCGCAGCTGCAGTCCATCGGTGCATTGGGTGTGGTATTTGCACGGCCATGGGCCATGTGATTTCTAGGAACATGGGCACATGCAAGGACGCGGGGACAAAGCCGGAGGAACAGGAGATGAACCAGAGAGCCCAAACTCCTTTGTCTGGGGATTTTAACCTTCTAAGATTTCCCAAGTTTTCAGCGGCTCTGCCCATCCACATCACCATGCCCGTCCCCCCCAGCCAATTATCTTTGTTTCCAGGTTATACTGACAGGCACCTTTGCTACATCACCCTGACTTTATCGTGTATGTGTCCATGTCGCCCCTTGTCCAGTTCCCCCCGCACCCAGTGATTTGCAGGGAACCACCATTGGTTCCCTGGGGCGTATAAATTTGCAGCTTCCTGGTGAAGCTGCCCAGATGGCCATGCTTATAATGTCTGGCCCCCCTTTTGCTCCTTCCTATTATTAATAACCAGCTAATTACAATGGTAACAATTTGACACAGTCACAAAGGTAGCAATTTATACAATCTGGAATTCTAATTCAGTTGTGTTTTATGCTCGAGCTCAAGCTCTTCCCACAATGAGTGCTGCTTCTCCACTCTAGCTTTACCCACCACGAAGGGCTCTTCATTAAGCTAGAAAAATATAGACAAAAACCACAACAAAAAGTCTGCATTGTTTTTTACACCAACCCCTGAAATGACAAGAGCTGCTGCAAATAATACTTGACGGTAGTTCAGGATAAAAATCCTTAGCCTCCAGGGAGACAAACACACTAACAAATGTAATGGATCAGAAAAACTAGTCTAGTAAATTTATGACCTGGATTTTTTTTAAGTGGGGAGTTAAATGACAGGAGGCAGAAAGCAGATGTCGATTCTAACTGGAAAGTTATAGAACACAGTTATAAACAAGGAGTACGGATCCAAGAATTGGGACATGAAAGGTGCTTGACTTAAAATGGCAACAATAGAAAGATAAGTGGACTGAGTCTGAGATGACTGCTCTGTGAACAAGAGGGCGTTTGCTAGTCCGAGGAAAGGGAACTTTAGTTCCTGGCAAGGAGTGGGTCCCGCTGGCCGAATTTAAATGCTGACGGAATTTACATGCCATCTTTTAAAGGTTAAATACTCAGAAACCTAAGCATATACCTTCTTTTTTACAGGCAAAAGGAAAGAAACCATTATTTGTACAGTTGATCCTGGAAAATATATGGAGTTTGTATGATGCTGCCTTTTAAAGGCCGTCTTTTATTATTTTTTTTATTATTTATTTTAATATATCTTTATTGATTTTAAAGAAAGGAAAGGAGAGGGGGATAGAAATATCAATGATGAGAGAGTCATTGATCGGCTGCAGCCCGCAACCCGGGCATGTGCCCTGACCGGGAATCGAACCCCGATCGCCTGGATCCTAGGTCAACGCTTAACCGCTGAGCCACGCCCGGCCGGGCAAAATGCCCTCTTTTAAAGGTTAAGAGATGGAAACTCCGTGGGGCACGAGTGAGTGCACTGGGCTGGTTTCAAAGTTCAAGTAGACCGATTTTGTGACCTACCTTTTTTTTTTTTTTGTGAGAGGCAAAGTAAAGCCTTTAGCCCTTTTTACAATAGCAATCAATATTAACATGTCTTATATTATTATTATAGCTCATTTTGTTGTAAGTAAAATTCATCACTAATTGTAACACTCCAAAAACGTGTTTCCAAGTACCTCTTACCTATGGAGGCACCGTGTCTGTGAAGCAGGAGGAGAGGAGAGCTCATCTTTCTAAGCACCTACTATGTGCTGGCCACTGAGAACAAGGTGGCAAAGTGACCTTTCGAGGTCCTTCTAAGTAGGTTATGTTTTAAGGGTGGTGTGGTAAAAGTACTTAGGTCATGAGTAATGAACAGATTCAGGTGTTAACAGAACGGCGTAACAGGCAATGATTTGTCACTTCTGTTTGAGCAGAGAAGTGGGGAAATACACTTTGTAAATACTTATGGGAAAGCATTTCAGCCAGAAGAAATTACAGATTCAAACGCCAGGTTGGGAATGAGATTGGCTACTGCTATAGACAATGCTGTGTCCCCCACAAATTCATACACTTAATTCTACCTGCCAATTCGACGATATTAGGAGGTGGGCCTTTGGAAGGCGACTAGGTCATGAGGACGTAGGCCTCAGGGATGGGATCAGTATTCTTACAAAAGAAACTCGAGATCTCCTTGGCCCTTCTGCCAGGTGAGGACACAGTGAGAGGACAGCTTTCTGCGAAGCAGGAGGCAGGCTCTCAGCAGACAGGCTTTGCCGACGCCTTCTTCTGGGACTCCTGAACCTCCAGGGCTCTAACAAATAAATTGCTGTTTAAGCCATTCAGCCTATGTTACTCTGTTCTATCAGTCTGAGTGGACACATTCCCAAGGGACAGTAAGGAGACTGCCCTGGATTTTGGAGAATGGGGGAGAGTCCGGCAAAATACAAGTTTGGAAAAGGAGGCAGGACGGATCATGTTGACCTTGCCTCCTAGAATCAGAAATTTGGATGTTATTCTAGTGAATACCTAAATATTGGTATGAGTCCTATAATTTATGAGTCAGTAAATCCACAAGTATTTGGGCGGGTTGTTTGGGCAAGATGTAGAAAACATGTAGGTAAGAAGAGTTAGGAGGCTGGTGCAAGAGTCTCATCAAAAGCTGATGATGACTTGGAGTACGTTTATGAAGGTGAGCTTGGAGGCAGAAATAATAAAACAGGGAGGATTTGGTGATAAAATGCTTGTGGAGAGCCTAAGGAAAAAATAAAATTTTGATCTAAGAACCAGAATGAATGATGAACACATTTATTAGAAAGATAAAGTTTGAGGTAAGTGTATTTTGAAGGGGGATATGAATAATTGTGTTTTGTAAATTTTGTTTAATGTACCTTTTATATTTCTGAAATGTTGAATAGATGGTTGGAGATATAATCCTCAAGCTCAGATCGGGCTAAAAAATATTTGAGAATCATGGGTTATGATATAATGTATTCAGTGCCATAGTAGGTGTGTGGCCAAATGATTTAATAATCCTGGCCAGTTCAGAAACAGTTTTACAAAAAAAGTTTCTTTGAAAAAAGTTTTTCAAGGGACAAAAATGTTTAATATTTAATGAACATTTATTTTCTGCCAAGCCGTTTTACAAATACTTTTTCTGATTTAAACATTATGAGGAAAATGAGACAAAGTGATAACGTATCAGTTACCAAAAGCCATGTAATCTTAAGAACCAAGGTTGGAACCTGCTTCATTTTGAGTTGACACCAGTGTTCCCTCCACTTTCTACCACATGTATCCTGAGTTTTGCCCGAAAGGGGAGAGGGAAACATCAAGATGGAAGAAAGCAATAGGACACCTGTACAACAGGAGATGGGGCCCAACTTGACTTAAGAAGAGAGCTCTCTGTAAGCTGAGCTGTGGTACCCGTAGGTTAGGAGGTTGGGGTAAGCTTGGGGTCATGACGAAAGCCCTTGCATGGTTTGTCAAGAATTTTGGCCCCGATTCTATACAGAATAAGGGCCCACTGAAGACTCTAAGATGGGAATAGAACTATCCAGTTGGGGTTTTAAAAAGATTGAGTCTGTAGCGATAGTAAGGAGGTATAGCAATCTACATTTCATTTTATATATTATTTAATTAAAATAACTATTTTATAATGAAAGAGATGGATTGGAAGAGTAAAAAAAATCACAATTAGTTATTGATACCAAGTAACATTATAAATTCCCAAGCAGTTTACCCTTAAATTTTCTTAGAATGTAGTTTCTTAAGTTTTTAGGTATAATCATTCTTTTTTTTTTTTTTTTAAATATACCTTTATTGATTTCAGAGAGAGGAAAGGAGTGGGAGAAAGAGAAATAGAAACATCAATGATGAGAAAGTCATTGATCAAGCCCACAACGGGGCATGTGCCCTGACCGGGAATCGAACCCCAATCGCCTGGATCCCAGGTCGATGCTCAACCACTGAGCCACGCCCGGCCGGGCGGTATAATCATTCTTAAACAAAACAAATAAAATTCCAAAGACTGTTATGTGATTTATTATTAACCATAAGAACTCTGACCTTTGATCATCATGTCATTATAATATAATTATATAAACATTTAGGAGACTCTGCAGTTAAAATCAGACAAATTTCTAGAAATCCAATGTTTTTGAAGAAGTGAAGACACACTGTCTTTGGTCTATCCTCTCTATGTATCACACCAATATAAATAAAGTCATATAACTTATGTATGCTTAAATGTACAGACGGGATATTTTACAATACCGATATTTTGTAAAGCCTCTTGGAGCAGTGATCTCATACCATGTATATGCCAACGTGTGTACCAATAATTTGCTAAACACTATACTTATTTCCAATCTCTGTGTCCTGGGAATGCAGATAAATAAACCATTTCTCACAGCTGGAGCTGCCATCACATTTGCGTACTCATTTTGAGACCCTGGAAGGAACACTTTGATTCTTTAATAAAACTGCCTTTAGGGTGTAGATAAGGGAGTTTAAGCCTTAAGATGAAGAGGGGGCTCTTCAGTATTCTTGTCTATTGGACTCGCTTGCTTTTGAGGGTTTTAAATTAATTTCACTCCCTGACAAAAATAGAAAATGCTAAGAATAAAAATAACATATTGTATCCTTCTAAATTTATTACTTGACAAAATACTTATTAGCTGTCAAATTAATTTGAATCTCTATATCTTGACGATAATCATAATTCTCACATCCCCACTTGTTTTAATTAAAAATACACACAAAAACACACACACACATTAATCGCAAAGAAGACAGGTCATCTGCTAGATAGATCAAGGTGTATCAGTGATGATACCTCCTAATTATTATTATAATGGCTTTTTCACAGATTATAGCGGCTGAGGGCCTGGGACGCACCTGTGCAGCTCTCCTCCTGGACCAGGGGGCCCTCATTCTACCAGGGCTGCTGCCCTCCGCGAGATGTCGGCCCGCTCCAGCCCTTCAGGGCACGCAGCCGAAGCAAGGTGCCATCCGCATCTGTTCTACTTGCTGTGGTTTCCAATAGAAACGCACCTGGTCAATTGATAATAATAATAATAAAAAGGTGCGGTTCTCCAATGACAGTAGAAAAACTACAAACCGGAGTGAGAAGGGTATTCAAAATTAAACTTTGCAAACTGATTTACCAGTGCAGTGCCTCCAAACAATTTCCAAACATCCAGTCCTTGCTCTTTTGTTACAGTTGATGCATTCTACAGAATTTTAAATATTTTCTGCATTTTGTAACCCAGGTCTGGAAAACATCATTTTGAAAATGGACAGTGAAACTCGGTGTTTCCACAAGGAGGTGAGAGCCCATCGGTTACTAAACTACTAGGGGAGCCCACCGGTACCGTCCAGGGTACTGCCCCACGGCAACCCTGCCATTGACCCGAAGCTCCTCGAAGGGTTGCCAGCTTCTTTCAAAAGGAACTTATTGGAGGCTGTGAGGACAGATCAGAAAGGCTTAGAAGCTTTACGGGCTTATTTACTATTCGTCTTTAGGTACCTTTCTGGCTTCCTGGAAGGTCTAAAGTGCCCGAGGTGACAGTGCAATGATGGTGACTTTTCTTCAGGGTGGAGAAGCGGATGGTGGGCGGTCAGAAGTCTGAAGAACTCCAGGAGATGCTGAGTGACCCAGGTTTATTTTGCAAATGAGGGGGATATAGTCAAGGGAAGACGGGAAGAGCAGAGGTAAGAGCAGAATGGATGGGCAATAGGGCGAGGGTTCGGGACGCGCTCTAGGCCGGTCGTGGCCCAAAGGGCAACGTTCCATCAGGCTTTCCCTTCTCCGAAAGCGGTTTGGTCCAAGAGGCAGCCACATGAGGAAAACTTCTTTGGATGGAGGGTTAAACCCATTATCCAGAAAAGGGTATTTGCTTAACAATACTAAAAGTGCTTAAAAGGTCATCTTTTTATACATTGTCTTTTCTTGTTTCCCACATTTCTATCCTGATCAAGTTTACCTTTTACATTTATTTTTAGTTTTTCCTTCTTATTCCCCCACTTTTTTGCAACTTTCTGGTTTCTCCACATACGAGAAATTATTTGTCTCTGATTTATTTGGATAAATGTATTTACTGATTTTTGTCATGTTAGTGTTTGTACGTTTTGGTTTTAAAATAAAGAAGCATTTGAGGAAGAAACAATGTGTAGGTATATCAGATCAAAGGCTGAGCATTCACGAGCTCATTTATTTGTGTGTTTTATGTGCGAATAAATGAAGGGAAGCATGCCCTTTGGGAAGCTACCACAGCTTTCAATCTCTTTATGCAAATTCAGTGTTGTAAGCAGTGATTTAGTTCAAAATACACAAAAACATTGCTGCTGTAGGTAAAACCAAATTTTCACTGTAAGTATAAAGCATTAAAGTGTTACAGCGACAAAATAAATAATTCTTATCCACCAATGACATTACTGACAGATCTGATGTTATTCTCTTTTTTTAATTAAAAAATATATTTTTATTGATTTCAGAGAGAGGAAGGGAGAGGGAGAGAGAGAGAGAGAAACATCACTGATGAGTCATTGATCGGCTGCCTCCTGCGCCCCCCCGGGGATCGAGCCGCAACCCGGTCACGTGCCCTGACTGGGAATCGAACCTCGATCTCCTGAATCCTAGGCCAGTGCTCAGCCACTGAGCCACGCCAGCTGGGCTGATGTTATTCTTTTTATTATTTCCTGCTTGGTCACGATTCCTGCATCAGGGATGTTTATATAACAATGCAAAATCTAAAAACACATGTTACAATATAGATTGAAATGCCCCAAAAGCTCAGGACATACAGACAAATGCATTCTTTATTGATAATATTATTATTATGATTCTCATGGCTACTTTCTGCAGCAGTTAATTGCTATACATTTTTTCCTCAGATGTCAATCATTTGTAATTTACTGGTTTTATATTATTTTATATAACTTCTTATCAGGTTATTGAAAGGGCATTTCATTTCTTTATGCTTGGAAATTTTGAAGCATCTAAATTTCTCTGTGGCTACAAGATTTTAATCTGTTATTGATGCCATATTTAGATTTTTTTACAGCAGTTTACATAGTATTTGTTATGAAGCATTCATAACAAGACAGAATGACACAGAATAGTCCCTCGGCTTACTAATTTACTTTGAGTCCTGATACATTGCTTTTTCTCTCTAGGTGTATATGTACAAAAGGTACAAATTCTTGTTATGGATCTGAGAGTATTTAAAGGAGGTGCAGCGGAGTAGTTGCTCACAGGACAATAACAGGACATAATAAACTGCAACAAGAAAAACATCTTACCTTAGGGTTCCAGAAAACCATACAAATGTGTGCATGTTCAGCAGTCAGAATATAGATGAGTCATTTTTAGAAAAACAAATGCACTTACACAAAAAATTCAAGAAAAAAACCACTAACTGACCAATATCAAGAATGGTCATGAAAACAATGATAATATTAGTATAACAGCATGATATATAAAGCTAAAGGCCCTGGTTCCATGTAATTCTCCTTGATTGCTTATATGAATGATAGAACATCAGTAATGTCATGGAAGGGTGAGTGGAAGAAAGTACTTTAAACATACTCATAGACACGCAGTAGGCACTCTAACCCGTGTATTCAGACTCACAACCTTAGCACTATCAGAGACCCACCTCTTATACAGCAACTCTGCAGCCTAAACAAACAATCCTGCAGACATTGGTATAAACTTGCCTTCACTCTGTTTAATGGATTCTGCTTTTCCTTTCCTACAAAACAAATTCTTCATCTTAGCTGGGAAATGAAAAGCAACATCTGATTCTATATTCACAGATATCAGCTTTGTATAATGTTCATTCATTCATTCATTCATTCATTCATTCATTCATTCATTCATTCATTTATTCTTTCTCTCCTTCATCTATTCATTCAATAGATATTAAGAACACTAACTACATCAGGAATAGTTCCAGGCACTCAGGGTGCAGGCAGAAACAGAGAGACCTGGTTCTTGTTCTTTACATTTTAGTGGGAGAAGGCAGACAGCACGTCAATAAATTATAACCATGGTGAAAGTCAAGTAAATAAGATAGAAATTTTAACTCATACATTTTCCATAGGAACTCAGTCATGAGTAACTCTCTTATACTACAAGTTACATAAGCAGAGACTTTGCTCTACTCTTCCCCAGAGCTGAAGAGGTTTTAGTTTTTGGAAGAAGGTGACTATATAAAAAGCAAATAGATCACTGAAAAATAAACGCACATCGTCGATTGCACATTTGGGTGATTGCATGGAAATAAATATCAAATGAAGTATGTGTCATATTTCTATATAACTTCTCAAAATAATTAAACCAAGTATTGTATTTGGCCAGATTAACAGACTTTGTATGGCAACGTCCAGAAGGAAATGAAAACAAGAAAACAAAGTGTATTTTTTTCGACCTGTTAAATGACACTCCCTCTCCTCTGTTTTACCCAAATGGCATACACTCGTCTGGTCTGAAAGGACACAGCTTCCTCATGGATGTGCTGCCTGCCCACAGCTGGGATTTACCTTCCTCAGAGGGAGAAGCCCGACTCTGCCAGGTGTCCATATCATCATACTTTTAATTCCTTCCTTCATTATTTTTCCTCCCCGCAGTCTGCAAACTCTGTAAGAGCAAAGGCTTTATCCTCGTGTTTACAGCGGTTAAGGCCAGCGTTGGAAGGAGGACTTATCGAATGAATGACTGAGTGATGGTTGCAAATGTACAACCCTGATTAAATCCAACTCTTCAGTTACTCCATGTTGACGTCTACGCAGCCTAAATTAGCTGAAGAAACAGAAACCTGATGACTATCCTCAACTTAATTCATTAACACCAGACATACACTATATTCCTTTAGACCTTTCCTCTTCCGCTGTTTTACAGAAGAACAATGTTTATTGCCCTCCTTCTCCAAATCTCTCTCACCTTTCCAGTACCTACTCTCCACTAGTTGCCTGGCTTATTATCTCACAGAGAAAACTGACTACATCAGAAGCGAACCTATGAACTCCCACGGGAGAGCCTTCATCTGGGCCCATTCCCTCTGCCATTTTCCCCGTTACTATCTGTGCCCCCACAAGCCTGACTCCTCTACTTAAGAGCCTTATTCCAACTCCCTTTTTCTATTCAAGGATAAAGTTCCGACAGTTCTCACCTCCTTCTCCAAGATCAGTGGTTTTATTTTAATGAATGTAATCTTTGTCTACACTTGATTTCTTCCATCCATGTTGCTAATATTCTCCTCAGAAACAAAAAGATCAACAAAAACAATCTTGCCTAGAGGTTTCATCCATTAGCTAGCAATTGCCTTTTACAGCAGGGATTCTCAATATAGAGTTCATGCAACGCAAGTGTGATTGAACCCAGGAGGTCAATCTACATGAATAAAAAAACCCCACTGTATTTGTATTTTAACTGACTGAACATAATGCCCTTCAATTATGCACATTGACAACTCACCACAAACAGTACTAGCTCTAACAAAATATTTTTATAATATATATCACTGTAACATCACTAAATATCTTTTATAGTCAACATCACTTGAAATTAGAGTATTAGACTTTTCCTATATGTTATTTTTAAAGTTAAGAACTCTTGCTTTTAAGACGCTTTGATCAGTCTGTGGATGTTCACTGTTTTAAACTGCTTTCCTCACCATCCCTTCCAACCTTTTCTAGTCTGGCTTTGCCCATAATGCTCTAAAAATGGTTTTGTCATAATCACTGATAACGTGCATTTGCTAAATCCAGTCATCAAATCTGAATCTTGTGACCTGAGAAGGCATTTGTCACATTTCACTACCTTATCTTTGGAATGCTGCCTTCTCTTCCAAGGTCACACCCTCCTGTTTTCTTCCTTCCTCGCTGGTCAGTTATTTCTGAGTTTCCTTTGCAAGCTCATCTTCATAATGTTGAGTTCTACAGTTCTTAGTCCTTACACCTCCTTTTATTAAGTTGATCAAGCAGTTCAATGACTTTAAGTAGACTAAATGTTCATGATTCCCAAATGTATAGTTCTTCTGGACCTCTCACCTGAACAACCAATCGCTCCTTCAAATTGCCTCCTCACATCTATACTGAAATTTTAATGGACATCTCAAAAAAAAAAAAAAAAACAAACTTGTCCATAATTAAATCTACATCTCCCTACCCATCTTCTTCCCCAACCTCCAAACTCCCCCCACAGTCATATTCATCTCAGCTGTGGCAACTCTCTTTTTAGTTGCTTGGGCAAAAATCTCAGAGTCATTCTTCAATCCTCTCATATTTCACAACTAATTTATCAGCAAATCCTGACAGTTCTACATTATAAACATATTCTGTATCTGACCACTTCTCATTTCCTAAACGGCTATTAAGCTGGCCCAAGCAACAACGTTTTGTAGCTTAGATTATTGTAAGAGCCCACCAACAATCTCTGTTTTTACCCATGTTTCTTTCCAATATATTCTAAATGCAGAAGTCTAAGAAATCTTGTTAGACTTACCTCTAATTAACATTACATCTTTGCTCTAAATTCCCCAATTGCTTTTCATCTCACTTGGGATAAGAGCAGAAGACAGGCAGACATTGGTCACCCGTGTACATCTGCGATGTCTTCTATCACTTTGCTTCTGGCTTATTCCTCTCAAGCTGCATTAAACTTCTTGTGCTCTCAACACACAGCTATATCTCTTTCTCAGGAGGTTTGGAATTTCTTTCTCTTCTCTCTGGAACATTATGATTCTATATCTATGTGACTTGTTTGTTCAACTCATCTTTATTAAACATCCACTTCTCAGTAAGCTCTTCTTTAGCCACTTTATTTATATATGGACAATTGCCCCCCTCATTTCTATTTTTTATCTATTTATTTATCTTTGTAAAAATTATTACCATCTAACATATATTTTACTTACTGTGCTTGTTGTCTTCTCCTACCCCTGACTCCATGATTGAAATAACTTTGTCTTTATCCCTCTGGGGCTTAGGCTATTATCTGATAGTAATAGTCAGTAATTGTGTATATATATATATATATATCATATAAAGGAATAAGTGAATGAATGAATAAATGAAATTTTACCATATATCTCTTCATTTGTCTATTTTAATCTTCTGTTTTCAGAGGGACAATTGAAATTATTTATTCCTCATTAATGTTAATTTTATTAAAAACAGATATCATTTAATCCTGCTTAGATAAACTTCTTAGGCTTTCTAGAACTTTCATATAAATTAAGATACCTATACAACTAACTGAAAAATGTTCTTAAAAATGCAGATGGTAGTATTGAATTTGTGTTGGCAACATCATTCTCTATTTGTCTATTAACAAATAACATCACTAAATTAATAACTTTGTTCAAACTCATTTTCTTAAGTAGGTTCAAAAAAATGTAACTTCACTTTAAGTTATTTTACATTAATTTCAGGGAATATAAAAGTATTTTTCTTTGTTATTTATTGACTAATTGTTTTTCTTTTTACATAACCTTTTTAAATTTTATTTTTGAAAACAAAACTTTTTTTTAAATTTCACTTTTGAAAACAAATATTTTCTGCCCTTACAACACTGCAAAAAAACAACCCACAACAACATATTAATCCCAGGCTGATTTTGACCTTTTACAGTACAATTATTTTAGAAAATATTAAATGACATCTAGCAAATTGCTTTTCCTATTTAATTGGACAGATTGAAATGTCATTACATGTTTCCAGCAGTCAAAATAAAATTATAAAAATTCTATTTTGGATTTCTCTCATTACCAAGTTTGAACAGAATTAGTTATCTTAATTATATGAAACACATATTTCAAAAAAACATTAAAAGCTTAAAACTTTGGTGAAGTTTATTATATAATATTGCCCTATCTAATTGCACTGATCTGAAAACATCCAAAGACTATAATTACATATAGACCAAGAACAACTTTACACATAGACAGATGAGGTATGTGCAGGGAAGTATGAATTGTGGCATGTAACCTAAACTTTAAAAATTACCCAGTTCCACTAAATCAGATCTTTAATCACTTTTCTTTTCACGTTAAGCTTTCTTTTAAATGCAAATGCTCCTAAAATACTAATGTAATTGGTCATAAACATTTCATTGTAAATTGTGTGTTCACGATTTTCCTTATATTGAGAGAAAAGAGTCAAGAAAGGCCCTATATAATCACGTTAGTGTGAGGAGATGAAGAGGGCGGGGTAAAAGGCAGGCGCTCACCCCCAGGGTGCTGCCTGGACTTTTGCCTCTGTCTAGGAAAAGCTTGAGAGTAAGCCTCATCCCCACATGTTAGTGGCCTCTCAGAAAAAGTACTAATTTCAAAAAATTAAAGAGGAGGAAACACTCCAAACTTATTTTACGAAGTTAGCATTGCCCTGATACCAAAGCCAGTTAAGGGCACTACAAGAAAAAAACAACTGTAGGCCAATGTCCCTGATGAATACTTGTGCAAAAATCTCAATAAAATACTAAACTAAATTCAACAGGGCATTGAAAGGATCACACACCATGATCCAGTTAGATTTATCCCTGGGATGCAAAGGTGGTTTAACATGCTCAAATCAATAAATGTGATAACCCATATTAACAGAATGAATAAAAATCATATGATTGTCTCAACAAATAGAGAAAAAGCATTTAACAAAATTAAAAATCCGTTTATGACAAGAACCCTCCAGAATTTTTATAAATAAAATGTTGCAATCATGCGATGGAGTGTTGGGTTTCTATATGTTTTCTCCTAAGAAAATACCAAAGACTGTTTCTTTGAGGAAGGCTCTGGGTGAGACATTCCATTTGTGGTGGAGCCCAGCGTTGTCTCAGGGACACACATTCTCACTGAGTCTAGCTCTATCCTCAGTGTGTGAGATTCATCATGATTGAAAATCTGTGTCCCATCCTCTAAGGCTAAAAATCTCCAAAATTAATTAAAATTTGATAAAACATCTTCTTGAATGATTTATTGATATAGGTAGGCATATAAAGATGGCAAATATATAGAATATGAGATAAGAACAGAAGTAGGTAGAGAGCAAGAACACTCCGTGTCATATGTTCTTAGTCCTTTTTAATGAAGTAATTTGTGAAGCTGGCCTTGACTGTGCACTAGGAGTTAGAGGTAACAATGGATGGGTTGTAGTTAACAGGTGGGGAGATAAGACCTGTGCATTTGTTACAGTGCAGAAGAGAAGACCCAGAATAAGAACTGTAAGTGTGGAACGCTATATCAAAGGCAGATTATGGAGAACTTTTTGATTGAGAGGCCAATATTTAAATTTCATTCAGGGAGCAATAAGAAGCTGAGACACTTCCTTTGGCTAGGTTATGGACTATGAGTTTTAAAAAATCAGGACAAAGTAAAAGTAATGACTATTTTTAAAACATTTTCTATGGGCCAGATACGATGTAAGCACCACCATTTATTATTTCACTCATCTGTGCAACAAACATGAGCTAGGTATGCTGAATACTATCATCCCTTTTGAAGTGAGAAATCTGAGTTACAAAAAATTTAAGTATTTTATTTATTTTTTAAATATATCTTTATTGATTTTGGAGAGAGGAAAGGAGAGAGAGAGAGACAGAAACATCAATGGTGAGAGAGTCATTGATCGGCTGCCTCTTGCATGCCCCTGACCCGCAACCTGGGCATGTGCCCTGACCGGGAATCGGACCCTGACCACCTGGATCCTAGGTTGATGCTCAACAGCTGAGCCATGCCCGGCCGGGCAAAATTTAAGTATTTTAAAAAACATACAGCTGTAAGCAGCAAGGCTGCTATCTAAACTCAGATATTTTGTCTCCAGAATCCATGTTCTTTCCTAGGCTATACCACTCTAAGGCTGGCTTTTAAAGTTAAGCATTTCAGAAAATAACAGCTGCTGCATTCGAACAAGAATCCTAGATCCTTACTAGTATTATCCTTTTTTGTGCATATACCTAAACTTTTAAAGAAACTTTTCATGTGCTCAAATCTCCACATGCCAGAAACTGTTGTAATGTCTTTATTGTCATTATTATTATCCTCAATATAAGATTGATATTCAGGTAAATTGAAAAGCATAAAATGAAAGTAGTTTAATGAGGAGGGGCAATTATATAATCAAATACATGCAGTTGAAGTCCAAGTCAAGACAGTTCCCTCCAGGAACTTCTGCTGGGAAAATATGTTTTCTGGAGGCCCTTTATTCTTCTCTCTGTGATTAAAATGAGAAAAAGATACCTATATGTCTATGTTTTTAATAAAAAAGGGATATTGGATATTACTCAAATTCTATTTTATAACAAACTATGTGTGTAACTGTATAATATTTTCGGGGATTTATGGAGTTGGTTTTGTGCCTTTCTTCCTCAGTATGAGAAAATCCAATTAAAATCAGTAGTGATGACTAAGAGTCGGAATGATGAATGCTTGCTATATGCAAGGCATTATGGTAGCTATTTACATATATTTTCTTACTCAATTTCATAAAAATCCCATAAGACATATTTTTAACATATTGCATATAAGAAAACGTTGGCTAAGAGAGGTTTACTAACTTTCTCAAAATGACATAGCTAGTGACTGGCAGTGTCAATTTGAACATAGGTGCTTTTTATTTTAACTTCAAAATCAATATTTTTGCAGTTTAATGAGATAAAAATATTATTTATGTTAAAGTGAAATCAAATTATTTTTTAACTTTCTAATTATGCTTTTATACATAATTGTTATTATCATATGTGTAGTCTAAGACACTAAAATGTAAAGTCATGTTTAGCATTTATAACCAGCATCTGTTAATGGGCATTTTCATAGACAGAAATTTTATGGATTATTGGTAACATCGTTGCTGAAAATGAACAAAAATATCCTTCATGATCAGAAAATAGAAAGTGATAATGGATTATACATTGAACTTCTTTTCTTTTTAAATAAAAACATTATTAAATTTTGGGAGTTAAGAATGAACCGAATTAAAAATTTGACACTCATATATATTTCCAGTACAACTGTAAGTGTTTTCTCTAAAGTTTCTAGTTCATGTGGCTGCCATTCTACTATATCCTGCAGTTTCCAGGTGGATCTGTAAATGAGGACCTACCATTGCAGTCAGTATGACGCATACATTTGTTACCCTTGTTTAAAGTTGGTTTGATGTACAAGTCTGCTCTTGAAGTTGTAGTTTTATAGAGGCTTCATTTAAAGCTTACTTTTATACATACCTTTTAATGCACTATTTATGTGCCTAACATTTTGCCTTTCAAGGAGATTTTCCTTAGAAACAGATTTTACAAGAGCAAATTCTCTTTCATTTATTACCTAAACTTTATTCCTCTTAATGACATAGATTTACTTCTCCAAAATACCATACACAAGTGGTTGTTGTTTTTTTACTTGATCCAGATGTTTAGTAAAACGTATCAAAGGTGGGCTTTAAAAAACAAATTCAGAAGGTAGTTGGTCTCAGAGTCCAATCTGCTCCCAGGTGATCAAACGGGAAGAAGTGGAGGGCATGGTCACTAACTTCTTTACATTACGAGTGGCAGTTAGCTGGGTGGTTAAAGGAATAGCAGAGGGTCCAACCTTACTTTCAAGGCTTGTGTCTACACCAGTGACTTTCTTTCTTTCTTTCTTTTTATTTTTACACAGCCACTTAAGCTCTCTGCCTCTAGGTCATCCATCTGTAAAAGAGAAACACAGTTATCTTCCACTTTCCAAAAAATTCTGTGGAGAGGGTAATTAGTATATTCAAACAGATTTAGAAGCTTCAAATTAAGTATAGTACAAAAAAGGTTTGGCTTTTACATAATTTCTTTAGGTACCTTGAACACAACAGAAACCAAAACATTTTTTCAAGCAAATTAAATCACTTGATATTTTAAGAAGTGCATGAAATATTGGCAATATTTACTATCTACTAACGTAAATGACATACTTGTGAGGGAGAGTTCTAATTTATTCCCTGCCTCCCTCCCTTCCTGCCTCCCTGCCTTCCTTCTCTTAATAGTTTCTCATGCCATTTACAAGGAATCTCAACTTCTAACCATAGGACACAGGTAATATGTAATCTTCCACTGCCTTTCTTGCCCCTTATTTTTCTCCCTAAACTTGCTAATCACTTTGTTGCCCAGATGACTTTTCTTGCTATTGCCACTGCTTAAAATTTTCTCTGCTGGCTCTTTAAAAGGCTGATATCTTAGGGTGTCAGGCCTGTGCAATCTCATCAGAGATCACTGCCCACTCAGATGCCCCGGCCCAAGACATTTCTTTTGTTTGCTTATAAGGAATAGATTAGATACCATTTCTTTCTTTCTCTATTTGTTAGCAATATAAGTCCTATAAGACAAATCGCCAGTGTCATCTCAGTGCCTACATCAATGTATTGGTATTAGAAGGTACCTCATAAATATGGAGTTGAGTAAATTAGTGAATGTCCACATTTACTTTCCTAGAATGTGTATAGTTATTTTACTTTTTCCTTATAGGTTATTTTTACTTCAACTTCTATTATCACTACCAAACTTGCCCCTGACAATACCAATTAAAATTGTGATTAAAAAGGATATTACAAATCAACAATTAAAAGAGATAAGCCTATTTAAAAGTGGGCAAAGTTTTTAAATAGACATTTTCTCTAAAAGAGTTATACAAATGATCAATAAGCACATGAAAAGATGTTCAACTGAGTTATTCATTAGAAGAATGCAAATTAAAACCACAATGAAATGTAATTTTATACACACTTGAATGGCTATAATAAAAAAAGACATATAATAACAAATGTTGGCAAAGATGTTGAGAAATTGGAACCGTCATAAATTGTTTTTAGCAAAGTTAAATGCTGTAGCCACTATGGAAAACAATTTTTCCTCACTATGCTAAACATAGAGTTACCATATGACTCAGCAATTCATCTCTGAGGTATATATCAAAGATAAATAAAACACATGTCCATACAAAAATTTACACATGCATATTCAGAGCAGTATTATTCAGAGCAGCCAAAAATAAAACAAAGAAAATGGCTATGATATGGTGAATCAATAAACAAGAAATAGTATATATATGCAATAGAATTTTAGTTAGCAATAAAAAATGAAGTACTAACATGTTATAATATGAATGAACTTTGAAACCATTATACTAAGTGAAAGAAGCCAATGACAAAAACCCACGTACTTTATGAGTCCACTTACATGACATATCCAGATTATGCAATCCGTAGGACAGAAAGCAGGCCAGTGGTTTCCAAGGGCAAAGGACAGAGGAAGTGTGTAGTTACTGTTAATGGGTATAGAGGTTTTTTTTGTGGTGATAAAAGCCTTCTAGTAGCTCTGACAAGGAGTTAACATGAAAAATATATAAAGAACTCATACAGCTCAACACCAAACAAATAATCTAATTTAAAAAATGGGCAGAGGACAGTTTTCCCAAGAAGACATACAAATGGCCAACAGATATATGAAGAGATGCTCAACTTCACTAGCTACTAGGGAAATGCAAATCAAAACTACAATGAGATACCACCGCACACCTGTTAGAACAGCTGTTGTCAACAAGACAAGTAGTAACAAGTGTTGGAGAGGCTGTGGAAGAAAGGGAGCCCTCATTCACTGCCGGTGGGAATGTAGATGGCACAGCCACTACGGAAAACAGTATGGAGGCTCCTAAAAAAATAGAATAGAGTTATATGACCCAGCAACCCATCTTCTGGGTATGTACCCCAAAAACTGAAAACATTTATGTGCAGAATTATGCGCCCTTATCTATGTTCATTGCAGCATTTTGTGGTGGTCAAGACATGGAAACAACCAAAGGGTCCTTTGGCAGATGATTGGCTAAAGAAGACGTGGTGCACATATGCTGTGGAACACCACTCAGCACGAGAGAGATGAAATACTGCCATCTGCGACACCATGGGCGGATCTTGAGAATATCATGCTACGTAAAATAAGTCTGACAGAAAAAGTTAAAAATCACATGGTTTCACTCATGTGGAATATAAAACTGAAAGCCACAAGTGAACAAACAAGAAAAACAAACAAAATCTCATAGTGATAGACAACAGGATGGTGGTTACCAGAGGGAAGGGGGTGGGGAGGGTGTAAAGGGTAAAGGGGGTCAAATACATGGTGATGGAAGATTTGACTTTGGGTGGTGGTCACACAATGTAATGTGCAGGTGATGCACCATAGAATTGTATACTTGAAACATAATTTTATTAACCAGTGTCACCACAACAAATTTAATTAAAAAAAGACTAAGTCTTCTAAAATTATATGTTAGTAATGTTTGCACAACTCTGTGAATATACCAAAAACTACTGAATTTTACTTTAAAAGGGTGAATTTTATGGTATGTGAATTATTTATCAATAACAGTACAAATACATTTTAAAAACTAAAAAAATCCCTAAAAATGTAAAGAGGATGAGATCTATTTTGTTGTTTCTTTTTTAGTAGCATCGCTAAGACAATCTCATAATTTAAACAAAACAAAAATTTAAACCAACAGACAAAATAAGTTAAGATCCTCACTAAATCACATAGTAAGAAAAAGGTTCAGTAAAGGAAAATGAAAATTTTGTAAACATTCCACTTACAAAGCAAGACTATAGTACTATCATAGCCAAGCAAAGTCCAAGGTTTATGCTATTCCCTTTATTACCTTATGAATTAACCATATGGTAGCTCCAAAAGCCTGGTACAACTTCCTTTGGATTCCTTGGGGTTTTTTGGATCTGTATAAACTTTTTCTCACTCCCCAGAAAACTTTTTCACTCATTGGACCTTCTAAGCCAATTAAAAACAAAAAACAATACCAAAAAAAAATAAAATAAAATAACAGTTCTAAATCTATCAAGAATCTTCCTATAAATTACTTTATCCTGTCTAAGCGAATTAAGTTATTTTTTTACTATTTAAAATGGTAGTGTCTGAGCAAATGAAGATCTCAACATTAAAGGGAATTTCTAGTTCTGTAATCGTAAGCATTGAAATTATATAATATTTGTTGCATGCTTATTTTGAGCTTCAAAATATTCTAAAAAGTCTACTTGTATTTTTGCACTTAATCTTCAAAATAACTCAATGAGTTAAGCACTATTATAATTTCTGTTTTAAAAATTGAGTAGCAGGTACAAAGAAGATAAATAATTATCCAAGACACATCATTAACAAATGACAGGTGAGGGTTTGAAATCATGGCATCTAACTCATGGTATAACACTTTCCATGTGCATGTAATTAATAAATTACTGTGTGATAAATGTAACATCTGTTTAGTGAGAATTGCACACAGAGACATTCATTAGACATGGGCTATGGCTTTCACTGTACCTTCTAGGCCCGGGTGCTTTACCTTTGTTGGCCAAAAGGTGTCTTTTGCTTTACTGACTCCAATGTCTACAAAATTAGAGAAGCTAATATCAGGCATTGGGCTTGGAGAAATTATTTACAAATAGCATGAGGCTCTGTAAGTTATTCTTCACATACAATCACCCAGGCTCTTCTTCCAAGGTTACCACGTGGGCCAGCATGGATATAAAAGGGCATGGAGTGGTGCACATTCAAACAAAGGTGTTTTCCCACGTATAACCCTTTGTGTAACTACAATAAATGATGGTGATAAATGAAAAGCCTGGGTGTGTCCTTTATGTATTTTTGAGAAAATGTTTGCAATTGGGAAAAGTAGACCATTTGCCTGATTGATATTTTTAAATATGTTTTTCAGTTTCCATTTCTTGAAGGATATTAATTTTTATACGTACCAGGATCTAATTTGTTTGTTTAAAATATTGTTGTACCAACTTATAACTGTAGCTTCTTTATTCTGATAGCCTTCCCTTTAAGGCATCTACAAGAGAATAGATTTCTCTTTTGCCCTTTGCATGCAAATAGACCTTTCCAGTTCAAAAATTTGAAAATGTTTAATAATTAAATTATTTATATAAGTAAACAATTTATAACATTTTATAAGGGCTATCCAATAATCCTGGGAGAGACGATAGGATTGTTAGTTTGTTTCTTAGAATAGATTAATACCCAGGGTTAAGAATGTACATAAACCTTTAAATCATACTTTGGCACTGGGAAGACTTTAGAAATCAGACTGTTAGTACAATCTGATAACCTGAAGCACAAATTTAAATTCTAATTAACTACTTTTGAGTGTATAATAACAAGCTGTATTTATTATATTAAATCACAAACTACTTAGCTCTTCTTTGATGTCAGTAAAAGGTCAATTTTACTATGATAAAATTTAGGTGGGCCAAAATGAACTCCTATAGGAAGAAATCATTTCTAGGAAGTTGGAAACATGTATGGAAGATTTACCTGTGGACATACAGAACACAAACAAAGCTAGTACTTTTTTAAATAAATATTTCAAGCCTGAGATATTTTACTCTCTTAGAGCTAAATTTTCTTATTGATTATGCTACCTATAAAGTTAACATTTGTTTTTCAATGGCTTGGAGTAGGGAAAATTTCACCCTATGGTTTTTAACAGTAAATTAGACATCCTCATAGGCATTTCTAAAAGATAATTATAAACCACAATGGTTTATGATAGAAATAAGAATTAAGAGTAAAAATTATATGATATAATTTAGAGATATTTGAGGCATTAAATGGAATTCTACTTAGTGTATTAATCACTTATCAATAAAAAAATTGTTCTTTATCACAAAAAACCATTCAAAAGACATCAAGACTTGCTGCAATTCACTTTCTGACTCTCTTACTGACTTTTGTAGAATAAACCCCATTATTTTCCAGCATTTAATTTCTTTTCCATAATAAAGGGAAATAATTTTATGAAACATTAACACATTGCTCTAAGAGTGCTTTCATTTCTTTAGAGCTTCTTGTGTACTGCTCTTTTGCTAGCACCCTGTGACAGGTCCCTGTCTGCTAACTCACTCCTGATGGGAAGAGAAACGTAAGGAATCTGTTGAGGGACACCTTGCGGCGATGTCAGTGCACCGCACACCATTAGTTCGATAGGGAAAGTGTCTTGCCTTTTTTCACTCTGATAAGTCTGAGTGTCAGTGACATTTATCATAGTTTTCCATTAGGGAGACCAAAAGAAGGAAAGGCTACAGGTTAGAAATTAAGATTTGTTTTATCTCACAGACTGTTGAAAGCGCTTGCAAGTCTTTAAAATATGTAAATTATTTGTCTTGCTTTTAAACCTAAACATTTTAAAATCTTCTGTAATGAAATGGAGTATTGCTACTTAAAAGCCAATACAATTTTCACTTGAATAAATTTGTAGTTTTCCCAAGATGAATTTAATTTAATCAAAGGTGCTCACTCCGCTTGGATTCCTTCTGAAAGAACTCTGAACAGTATGTACAACTCTCCAGGTGAGAGGCAGGGACAGAGGGAGGGAGACAGGCCCTGCCATCGACGCCCAGCCAGCGCAGTATCCACGGCAGGTGAACCTCAGTGAACAGTGCTCACAAGCTCTTGTAATGTGCCTGCAACTTTTCTCTAAGTTTAAACTTGTTTCAAAAAGTTAAAACAAGTTAAAAACCTTAATTATTTCTCTTTTTAGTTCCAAGGTGTTATAAATTGGAGACTCAACTAATGCAGTTTGAAAATGACAGAGAAAAGCAGAGAATTCGCGAATTCATTAACAAAAACTTTAACAACTACAAAAGAGGAACAACACTTTAAACAATTGGTGGTATAATTTTGAAATTAATACTATCGGTTGTCTATTACTGAAATTGTTCACTAATTTAGGTGTATATCCAGACCCTTTAAGTTAGTGAAGAGCAGTGATAATAACCAGGCCGTGGGCAGCAACGGGAGTAACATTCAGTGAGCTAGGATGAGAAGGATGTCTCCAGGGATTTTCAAACCTCTTTTCCAACGTACAGCTTATATTTAGGAAATCGCACCACACTATAACTTGCTACAGTGTCATTAATGAGAGCTGTGCACGTTTTCGACAAAATTAATTTTAACATTCAGTCTACGCATTCTGAAAATGGTTCTCTGGAACTATCGTCAGATGGGATCGCTGTCTCCACACACATGACAATGAGACAAGCTAACCACAAATCCTGAGACTGTAGAAAAAGAAAAAAGTATATAGATAAACTGTTACAACTAAATAAACTTTTCCAACATTATTTCAAAATATCAAAATATCCCGAATCATAGTGCAAAAATTTATTTATTTACTTTTGTTTTTTTTTTGTTTTGTTTTGTAAATCCTACCCAAAGATATTTTTTCCATTGATTTTAAAGAGATTGGGAGAGGGAGAGAGAAACACGATGTGGGAAAGGCACATCAATTGGTCGCTTCCCACACTCGCCCATGGGGGCTGGGGATGGAACCTGCTACCCAGGTACATGCCCTTGACCAGGAATCAAGCCCGAAACCCTTGGGTGAGAGGGCCAATGCTCTAACCACTGTGCTCCCTGGCCAGAGCTGATTAATTTCTTTAACAGACTCTCAAAGTAACTATGAATCAAAAATGAATACTCTTATTTAATGTGCACTACTAACTGCTTGGGGTTGAAAGTTGTAGCCACGTGCTTACTAATAATATCAATTCTTCTAGCGTAGTTGCATACATTTTTCAGTTAGTCGTCCTATCAGCACATTTAAGTGGATACTCTCCTCAGATTTATAAACAATAATATTTACATATTAAGTAAAATACAAGTGTCTTGATTGCAAGTGTTTTTATATCGTGAATAAGATACAGAATTAATGGCAGACAATTGCATTGAACATTAATAAAATCTGAATAAAGATCAGCTACAAAATGAATATTTTATATTTCACTGAAATGTTATATGTAGTTTTTTCCCATGTGTGATTATATATCCATCTTTGGCATAAAACAGGTTCTATTTGTTCTAAATTTTAACAATGTTGATAGTATGATAGGTTATTTAGCTATCATTTATCTATATCTATTTATCTATCTTCTACTTCAAAACTCAAGTTACAAAATTGTCCATTATTTCTCCTTTTGTTTATGCTTGAAAACTGCAGTGAGGATAAGTTATCAAAGGAAATGTCCCATAACAAATCATGGTGGTTGTTTTAAATCTGCTTTATAAACAACATTTGCATCCTTCATAGAATAACATTTTATTGCTTTCTAAGTAAAGGTATCAAATAGCCCTAAAAGTATATTTTTTTCTAAAATATTCTGTATATTCTGGCTTATATTAGGAAAAAAGAAGAAAATAAATCAGTCAACAAATATAATATACTAAGACTCTCAAGCAACATGAAAAGGGTAAAAATGATTATCAATTTTAGTAAAAAATTATATTACATGTCAATCTCTCTCTTAATATGTTTTCATCTTCATGACTCAGCACTGTGTGTTCACCGAGCTATCATTGCACATACCAAGTAATAAACTGAGGTGGAAAATTGACAATCATCATGCTAATCAGATCACTTAGACCGGAGCCCCTGATAGCCCCTCCTTCATCTGAAATAGTATCCGAGTTATTCAGCTGGTTGTCAGCATCAGCCAGGCGCCGAGGGAGCCCTGATCTGACAGCCCAGCCCGCCTCCCCGTAAGGGGGACACACTCTCAGTCCCGGGAACACCCTGCTCCGGTCCGGCCGGTGTTGGACGTGGAACCCGGGCAGGGTGTACTCGAGCGCTGCAAAGGTAAACTCACAGTGTTTTTGTCTTGAGCGACGGGTAGTGCCTAACACCAGCCATCTCCTTACTGTGACCTGCCACCCAGCCCGTCAAATGGCTCAGGCACGGTCTCAGTGCGACGCGCTGTTCCCTTCACGGAGAAACGCCTTAAATCACGGAGCTTCTAATACCCTCTGATGAGTTTCATAAAACTGTTCCCACGTCATATTATCTTTCTCTTATTTATCTTACATAGCAGGTTTCTCTTAGGCTCATTTTAATTGTCAAACGCTTTTCACAGTTTTCTTTTCCTTGATTATTAGAGACCCATTATATTATCTTACAGATGGCGCCAAATTATCAAAGGACCTTATTTATTACTGAACCTGAATTATTCGGTTGGTCTGTTTAGTTTTGGTGCTCAGGCCTAAGAGATATGCAAACGACAAGGACAGCAACAGCACTTTGGTTTCTGATTAATTCAAACTCCTGAGACAACTCTGCGAACATAAATGTAGAAGCCTCGCACCGGGGGTAACGACCTCTCCTCGGCTCCCTGCGGTGGTGAGGGCGACCGTCCCAAAGGTACCTGCTGCACACGTACCCCGCTTTTTCAGGAGCTTCGCAGGCAGGGGTGTCCTTTCTCTGCCACTTAGCGCTTTACTTCGTCTTTTTAGACGTTCCATCGGGGGGTGAGACCTGTCTATTAATGTGATGGGCCCCGTGTGATGAAATAAGGGAGAGACACCTTTTAGCTTCTGCTCTACTTACTGTGCAGAGACATGGAAAGGAGCCCGTTGCCTCCATGCGATGGAACGAAGCGCAGCTGAACACCTAGAATTAGGCTGCTGAGTGAAGTGGATGAAGAGACCCAGTTCCAGTCGCAGCGCCCTGACGCCTCCCCGGGGAGGCCGATGCGGAGCTGACACCTGCCGTCACCAAACTTCCTCGTGCTTACAGAACTTGTTAAAAAAAGTAAAATATTTTTTTGGCACCCTTACCCAGAGACTTGAATTCTGTGGGCGTGGGACTCGCCCATGCCGTTTTTCCTCTGCCCCAGGCGTGGGCTTTATGCTTTCCACCCTCTTAAAGCCACGCGCCGCCAGGGCGTTTCCAGTCAGCGGCTGTGGCAACTGGCACACCTGGGCTGCGGCCCTGAACCGAAAGGCCCGTCCCCTCCTCACAGGAAAGTGGGCCGCAGTCTCCCTCCAGGGATGACCACCGTACGCACGTAAGAGGAATAAAAGAATCATCTTTTTGGCAAGCCACTCTGATTCGGGCGTTGTGTGCTACTACAGCGTAACTTTGAAGGCTCAGATAGGGTTGGACCAAAAGTCAGCATTCTAAAGTCTCCTCAGTCAGACATTATGCGAGTGGTCCACAGGTCACATTTTAAAAAATATCACTGATTTACACCACCTCTTTGCTACTTTTAATTTTTTTCCACTGCGACACATGATCGCAGTAGGGATTTGATAGCTTGAGATTTGATAGCCGCTGCTCCGTGAAAGCATTAAAGAAATCTCACTTCAAATATCAGGTCTGATCCCTTTATACATTTAAATCAAAAGAGTTCAAAATGTTCAGTTTTGTTTTAATTTTTCACATTAATACAATGGTCCCTTAACTTTTGTAAGACCTTATTTTATTATTATAAAGATTATTATTTATTTTTTTAAAAATTTTTTACACTAAATTTTTAGAGGGAGAGGGAGAGGGAGGGAGAGGGAGAGGGAGAGGGAGAGGGAGGAACATCGATGAGAGAAGCAGGACCAGCTGCCCGCTGTGTGCCCCCGCCAGGGACTGAGCCTGAAACCGGGTGTGTGCCCTGCCTGGGAATCAAACCTGCACCTTTTGGTGCCCGGGATGACACCCAACCAGCTAAGCCGCATGGGCCAGGCATAAAGACTATTTTTTAGAGCTGATTTAGGTTTACAACATCGGGAGGGAGGTGGAGATATCTCATACCACCTGCTCCCACACGTGCGGAGCCTCCCCCATCATAATCACTCACCAGGATGGCAGAGGTTTTGCCAAGGGTGAGCCGGCACTGGCACAACTTAATCAGCCAAAGTCCTTAGTTTACATCAGGGCTCACTCTTGGTTTTATACATCCTATGGGTTTGGGAAAATATATGAGGACATACATGTATCCATCATTACAATAGCAAAGACTGTTTCACTGCCTTGAAAACTCTGTGTCCTGCCTACTTTTCTCTCCCTTCTATGCCACCCCGGTAACAATGGTCACTCTTCTGTTTCCAGAGTTTTGCCGTTTTCAGCTGTCATAGATGGAATCATCGCACGTAGCTGTTCCGGATTCCCTTCTTTCATTTAGTCATGTCCATTAAAGGCTCCTCTCTGTCTTTCCATGGTTTGATAGTTCATTGTAATTTTTTCAGGGCTGACTGAAATTCTATCCTCTTGGTGCCCCACAATTTATTTACCCATTCACCCAGAAAAGAAGCTCGTCGTTGCTTCAACATTTTGGCGATGATGAACGGAGCTCCTATAAACATTCAGGTAGCGGTTTTGTGTGGACGTAACTTTTCGCTCTTTTGGGTAAGTGCCAAGGAGTGTGATTGCTGGATCATGTAAGAGGATATGTAGTTTGTAAGAAACTGCCAAACTATGGCTTAAATATTTGCATTTCCACCAGCAATGGGTAAGAGTTTTTGCTGCTCTGCGTCCGGCTGGAGCTCCAGATTTGTGTCATTCTAGCAGGTGGGGAGTGGTAGCTCCTTGTTGTTTCAGTTTACCATTCCCTGAGAACATATGACCTGGAGCATTGTTTTCATACACTTTTTTGTTTTCTTTGATATGATATCTCTTAAGGTCTTTGGCCCATTTTTTAATTGGGCTGCTTGTTTTCTTATTGTTGGTTTTTAAGAGTTGTTGGTATATTTTGCATAATAGTCCTTTATCAGTTGTCTTCTACAAATATTTTCTCCTAATCTGCGGCTTGTCTTTTCATTATTGCCTTTTTGCAGAACAGAAGTTTTGAATTTTAATGAAGCCCAGCTTATCAGTTATTTCTTTCATGGGTTCTGTTTTTGATGTTGTGCCTAAAAAGGCACCACAGGTCTCTTGCCTTTTTAATGTTCCTGTCCGTACGAGTAGAACAAAAGTTAAAATATATTCCTTTCCTAGTCATTAATGCAGACACTGACTTTCCATTCAGCCACCATTCAACATGCCTTTTAAAGCGCTGTGGGATAAGCTAAGTGCCATCTACGTGGAAAGAACAGGGAACAGAGATATTTACATGTCAAAGGTTTGCTTGCTTTAGGCTTCAGATTCAGAGGTGAATTAAAGCCCTTTCTCGAATTAAAGCCTTTACTGTTAAGCCATCATGGTCTAGGACAATGAGATACTTTTGTACTTTATTTGATAGACGGAACCAAAGATTTAGTACATGGCCTAAAACAAAGTATCTCTTCAATTTTTAGTGATTCTTATTTTTTTTTCATTGAATGGCAAGCCAGTGGCCTGTAGGGAAAAAAAATCTAATTCCCTGAGAGTCATCTGTATTTCTAGTAGCAAATTTGCACTTCTACACTTGGGGAAAAATTAAGATACATTTGTTATTGTTACTCTGGGCAAAAAAAAATAACACTTTTTAAGGGCCTTTAAGAAAAGTCACAAAGGTAGTTTGGAATTAAATAAGTGTCTTTATTAATCTGTAGGGTTTTAAAAACCCTAATAAGCCAGATATGATTGCTCTTTGAACACATATATGTAAAGAAAATGCCACATTATAGCATTTTCAGCCTCAAATCATTTGCTCTTTAACTCCTAATAAAAGTTCATCAGGAAAAAAAAAGTTACATTAAAGGCAGAAATAAAATTTAAAAAAAGTTCACCAGGAAGAAAGGGCACCTTTGGTTAATTAACAGTTTGTCTATTTTGCCATCTGGGTCTCTTAGTTTCTGTCTTTTGAGCACATAAAATCACTGTGAAACCTTATTTCTGAATCATATTTTTAGTAACAATTGAATAGGACTGGATACTCCTTTATAGCACATAGCTATCACTTTAATAAGTAATCAGTACATGCAATTTCTCAGTTTCTTTTTCTGTACCTCACGACCACGAAGATAAAACAGCCCTGTGAGCTGCTTTTCTGCTCTCCCAGAGTAACTGACCACGTCAGTAACCACCATGGGAGCAGCTGGGAGCTGACCCCACCCTGCAGTTATCTCACGGATCTACCAAATGCGGCATTCAATGCCCCAAGGAAGATCCAATTTCATAACACAAAAACAAAAGCTTATTTTGCACTGAAAATTCTGTAGGGTGGTTAGGAGATCCTTTCATTCATTCAGCAAATAATTTGCTGAATCTCCTTCAAGTACTAGGGATGTAAGATAGGCTTTATGTTCTCATGGAGAAGATAGACTTTTTTTTTGGAGGAAACACAATAACTAACTAACTAACTAACTAAATATTACATTGTAAAAAGTGATGATAGCTGTGAAAAATTAAAGCAAAGTGAGGGAAATCACAAAGGGTGGTGACATTTGACGCAGGGCCCCGAGGAAGCGGCCTTGCTGTTGGAGCAGAGCTGGAGGCCGGGTGTGGGGTGCGGGTGCTGCAGTGGGCCCGCCCGAGCTGTGTAGAATGTCTGCGGAGCTGCAGGGCTACGGCGAGGCTCGAGCAGCAGGAGCTGTTAGGCAGGCCCGGAAGGAAATGCCATCTGAAAGGCGTTCAGGAGAATAGTCCTGTGTTACTTCTTAGGGCCTAGTGAGTACGCTGAATTGTATGCAGTGTAAGAGGGGCAGCCATTCAAAGTTTTAGTTCGAGGACACAAAATAAAACAAAAATAAAATTCCCTGTAGATAGCCCCGATCTTTTCATGAGATTATTATTATTTTTCATTCTTGCGCTGTATTTCTTTTCTGGGTCTTATTCCATAAAGGCTCTACAAATCCCCTCAAATGTCCAGGAAATACCACACTCTTTTTAGCTCATATTTCCCGCCAGAACCGTGGCCATAAAAACTACTTTGTTCTTCAATACTCACTTTTAGTTGTTTCTCTAAACATACTCCCTCCTTCCAAGCTTTCATAACACCATTTACTTCTTGAAACAAAACTGCAAAATAAAACAAATAAATCCATTGAAATAGGTGTTTTTCTAGGGGGGGTTATTTTGTGGTTCAGAGTATACGGTTCTTTCTGTACCCTTACCCTCCTCCCTGCTCATTTTCTTAGGAAACTTCTCTTAACTTTCTGGGAGTTGGGTTGTTTCCATTGCTTTTCAGAGCGAGTGGGAGGGAGAGAGAGGGAGAGAAACATCGATGTGAGAGAGACACATCGATTGGTTGCCTCCCGCACGAGCCCTGATCAGGCCCGGGGATCGAGCCTGCAACCCAGGTACGTGCCCTTGGCTGGAATCGAACCCAGGACCCTTCAGTCCGAGGGCCGACCCTCTAACCACTGAGCCAAACCGGTTTGGGCATGTTTTTATTCTTAGCCATGAATAACTAGAAAAGTAAATGGAGTGAAATAATTACAGAACTGCTAGCAGTTCTTTGCTCAACACTTTAGTTTTGTGACTCATAAAAATATTAAATGGTTAAAGTTTTAATTAAGCTTTATTGATTCCATTGATCTTAATCTACTCCAGGCAGAACTGCCCCGTGACTGCATTCCAGCACTTCCAGGCCTTCTTTCCCAGGACCAAACTACACAGTGGAAGTAGACAGATACATATTTCTGTTTATCTTCTAAAATATCCTCACCTGTCAAAATATTTGTTCAATAATAAAATGCTAGAATAACATTCTCTGAGGTCGTGAGAGACCGGGTTTCATGAATATACAGGAGCTGGCGTGTTTACCTCACCTGGGAAAGAAGCAACAGAAGCGCTTTGTGTCAATCAATGTGAAAATGTAATTTAATCTGATGAGACAAAAATCAATTTCCCTTCCTCAAAGTTTCAAACTAGTTAAATATCACCTGTTCTGCTTAATTAGTTTTTGATATTTGTACAAACTCACCTTTAAACTTCATAACAATACAGTTTTTGTTTGAACTTCGGATTTCTTTTCTCTAGCCTAATTGCGTTCTGTTTTAGCTGGCTGGGGAGAGGAAGGAGCAGCTTTTTCTGCAGAGAAACCATGTTGTTTTAACAACGGTGTGTAGTATTTTCAGGCTCCACTGATTAAAACAGCCTCTGCTGCCCGCCTGTACTCAGGAAATGAAGCCTTGTCTGCAAACCACAGATTTACCACAAACCCACCATGGATTTTGAAAAAGGTATATTTGAAAGTTCTATTTTGTTGGTGGTGTTTATATAATCAGAAAGGACATATTTGGGTAATTTAAGAATTCAAAACCTGATTTGAAATGGCCTGACCAAACAGCATATATGCAATGAATTAGTTAAGAGTTTAGAAAGGAGACAGGTTGAATGGACATATCCAAAAGTGCAGAAAAATCACATGGCTTGGTATTTCTAAGGCAAAATCAACTCAAGTTTAGGAAGAATGAATACTAAGGCTCGTGGTTATTTTTATAGTTTCCATATCTCAGGAGAGAAGTACAGCTGTGGATATGGGGAGGGACAATTCAGGCTTTCCTTCGAGGAAGAAAGTGCTGGCCGCCTGCTGGCAGCTTCGGCCCTTAGAACTTTCAGGATGTTCTCACCTGCAGAGAGCACGCTTGCTCAAGGTCAGGCCCTTTCTGGGTAAGGGAAGTGGGAGAACACAGGAGTGCGGGGGGTGGGTATAGGGGCTTCATCATTCCTGTCCAACATAGCACAGCTTAGATGAGCACTGATGCCCATTTTGCAGAAAATAAAAACAAAAACACAAACATATTTGTAAAGAAAACAAGCTTTTGCGTTAGTCTGATTTTGTTCAAGAAAAAGCTTGGCCTCCTGATCGTAATGGGTCCTTGAGCAATTTATGTCTCAGTTTCCAGCTCCACAAAATGGGGTTAAGAAGAAACTAAAAATGTCAATATTTTGTGGAGATAATTAAATTGAATAGTGTATACAGTTTTTATATATTTGACTCATGGTAAACCCTCAATACATATTAGTTATCTTTTTCATAAAAAAGGAGAGAGAGTGAAATATAAGCCTCATTAATTTTATTCCTGCATGCTTTAAAAATGTGAAGTTTAGCCCAGCCGGCGTGGCTCAGCAGTTGAGCATTGACTTGAGAGCCAGGAGATCGCAGTTTGGTTCCAGGTCAGGGCACATGCCCGGGTTGCGGGTTTGATCCCCAGTGAAAGGCGGGCAGGAGGCAGCTGATCAATGACTCTCTCATCTTTGATGCTTCTGTCTCTCTCTCCCTCTTCCTTCCTCTCTCTGAAATCAATAAAGATATGTTTTTGTTTTTGTTTTTTTTAAAGTGAGGTTTATGACATAAAAACCATGTCTATTCATTATTGGTAATAATATTAGCCCTGTTCTAAAAAAGAAAAAAGAAAAGAACACTGATAAGTCTTCCAACAGAAGTTGAATTATGAATAAGGGCATATTTTTTTTTTTTAGGACAAAAAATATGTGTGCTGGGGAGGGAAATTGATCCTATTCTACACTTTGATTTAAGTCCCTCTTTGTTACTGCTGTCCCTTCTAAATTACCATCAAAGCGACTGAATCAAACTTAGGGAGATACATCTGTAGATGCAATGGAAACCAGCAGGGGTGCTCTGCCAGCCATTCCCCATTTGCCCCATGCACCCATTTTCTGACACAATGCTTTGCACTGTACCTGAGAGGCTCCATCACAAGGATTTGCCAACAGCTGGCTTCCTGGCAGTTCAGGCAGTGAGGAGTACCTGTAGACTACTGGAGGCACAGAGAGAGATGTCTTTAAATGTTTATTTACTTTTACGTTTTTTGGCTCCCTTCCTGTTCCGTCCAGCCTCTCAGCAATAGCTGTGTCGCTCCTAGGCTGCAGGCCTGCCTCCGAGGTGCAGATCCCAGGGCTCTGAGGGAGCCGGTTCTTCCCTGGGTCAGTTCAGCCCGAAGGTCCGGTTTTTCGCTCTTGATAATTACTGATTGCCTCACATTCCCTTGCTCACGTCCTTAAGCCTGCCTTTGCCTGTGAACGCAGTACCTCTATTAGAGTTCATTCGTCTGAATCACCTAGGGTAAATTCTGGCTTCTGCTGGGCAACAAACCAATAGCATACCATCTTCTGTGTATGTATGTATATATATGTACATATGTACATATGTATATACATATATATATATACACACACACACATATATATGAATATTTATTGACTTTTTAGGGCTGTACTATAAGTACTTCATGTACGGTAATTAGACTAATATTAATTTTTTCTTCCATTCTTTGAACCTATAATGACACTTCTACATAACATTCAGTAAATAACTGTATATTATCAGATATACTTTCTCTTATTACATTTTTGTGTAATATCTTTATATTTAGGGATAATACAGGGGTGGGCAAAAGTAGGTTAAATTACTAGCCATCATTACCTAAAAGATAAATCATAAGTAAGGGTGCAAAATAATAACAACAATAATAAGGAGAAAATAACTAATACAAATAAATAGTGCAGTAATTCATAAATAAATGATAGTACAAGAACAAACTCTGTTTTGTGTATTCACAACTGTCAACCTGCTCTTGCCCACCCTGCATTACGATCCGTATTACGGACATTTAGGTCTCTATTACAGGTCTGTGGTCTTTGGTTCTCTCAAACTGATGCTCAGCTCCAAGAGAAATATTTTAGGCTTCACTTAGGCTAAAAAACTTTATACAGCAACAAATATATTTCTAAAACTAATAATCAAATATGCTACAAACAAAAAATAAATATAACAGACGTTATACCTATTTTCCTTGTGTTCTTGAGTGACAGTAGTTTTAATTTCCTGGGTATGAGCAGAGTTGACAAGTTATTATAATCCAGGTTTATTTTAAAGAAGTCCACTCTGCTGTGCCTGTGCAAATCTGCACAAGCTGGAAGACTGGCTCTCTGAACCTGCACAGCTGCAATGGAGTGATTGACTATCTGTTCATCATTCTCTTGGCAAACTTATAATGTTATTATTTAGAAAAGATTAAAGAGAAAAATCATTATAGTGACTCATGTTGGAAAAACAGACACTAGATATTAAAAACAATAGAAGGTTATTTCCAGTTGAAGCCTCCTTCAATGAACACAGTCCAGCTTAGCTATATTCTGTGCCCTGTTGTCCCTGTTATTTCACGCTCTTTAATATTATCTTCTCTAAATGACAGTCTGAACCCCTTTTGGATTAGAACAGTTCCTAGCACATTGAATTAACTATATCAACAGTAATTATTATATCATTATCATCATCATTGCTATTTATTATTGTTCAGCTCGACCAGTACCTCTTTGATCTGGTATTTTAAATTTGGGCTTGTTGTCATTTTAGAGAACACATATTTCAATAACAAAATAATATGTCAAAAATTCATAATACTTTAAAAACAGTGCCAAATTGTTCTTGTAAATAATCAATATTCATATAAGTAATCAATTATATTTTAGTTGCATATCTATGAGAGATATGTACACATGCACTTAGAATATATAACATTCGGTAAATTTCATTGAAGTATGTAAGTAATTTTATTGAAATATGAATCAATTAGGAAAATCTGATATTTCATCTGATCAATACAGAACTATGTATTTCATGTTGTATAAACTTCTGCCCCGTGGAACAATTAACGGAATTATGGCATTTATAATATTGTTGATCCCTTACTAATTTTCCTTCAAATAATAAAAATACATTTTAAAAAATCTTTATTATCTTAAAAATACTTTCTGGGTAATGTACCTGTATAATTTTTAAATTTGTATGAAAAACCTCATGGGAATCTCTGTATGTGATTATAATTATTTATAAGAGATTTCCTGGCTCTCCTGTTTCATGAGGATTAGAGACGACAGTTTGAGTTTGTCTCTACTTGAGGTCAGCAGAGGATATCTTTCCCCTGGTGGATCCAGAGATCAGAGCAGTGAGCTGAGGTTGAGTGCTGACAGAAAATGTTGGGATGCCAGAGGCCAGAAGAGAGGTGAAAGGCAAAAATAGAAACAAATGAGGCCAGCACTCATCCAGCCAGAAGCCCAGTTACTTTCTCAGATCATATGAGACCCTCTTTGGGGATTCCCAGTTATATAATGAATCAGAATCAGACTGAGAAGCCGCAGGAGAAATTGTGTAGGCTGTGGTGGCTTTGTAATATGTCAGTTTGGCTGTGAGAGTCTGCATTCCCCAGATTTCCTCTCTCTGAATAGTTCAGGTTTAGATGGGCCACAGAGCGGGCTCCCGCGTGCGATCTGGAGGGCCGAGGTTCAGCAACAGCCACGGTGCTGTTCGCACACACTGCCGCTCACCTGCCAGCTCGTCAGACGGTTCTCGGTGGAGGGCAGCCGTGGGGCTCAGGTGTCATTTGATCTCTACCTGATCCACACAATGACTAGAACTTTGAATAGTTTAAATATCCATATGTTCAACTAGTATCATTCTGACCTGGTTGCCCAAAACATAAGGATCACAATATAGGTTTTGATTTTTTAATATAAACTCAAAATTTGTCTCCAAGTTTAGAGAGTTTATGAACATCGGCCTTGATGGAACTTCTTAAATGGTGTAGAGACACAAGAAATAAGCTCCTATTTCAACTTTCTCTGATGTGCATCAAATATTTTACATCAAGTAAGTACTCAGATAATAATAGATGTTCCCTTCAAGAAACAGAAACACACTTCTGACTTTTAAACTGAGAAACCTATGGTGTTTACTTCATCATCTGAAAATGAAAATTGCTACAAAATATGCGTCAAGTGTTTCTATTTTGATAAAAATGATAAGTGATAATCTATGGCATATATGACTCAGAGAATTATGAATTTAAGAAGTAGCACAATTTTAGAATTTATTTTACAGATCATTTAAGATAGGCATAAAAAATGTTCTGCTACATTATGCTTAACTTCTCATAGTCTTTTTTACCTAAACTTGTTCTTTGTACCAGAAAGGAGACATTTTTCTTCACATTTTTCTCCCTCAAATCAGTGAAAACCATGATTCCCTTCCTTCTGATTACCTTAACACCGTATAAGTCATCTTTATCTAGGAAACATTCCTGAAGTTCTATTTGATGACAATTACAGAGTTAAAAAAAGATAGTCTTTACCCACAACATAAAATAGCTACAAGAAAATGTGTTACTGCCAATACAGTAACCCTCCAAATACAGAGACCCTCCAAATACATTTCTTATTGGAAATAAAACAGAAAATTATTAACACTAATAAAAGAGAAAATTTGAAGTTTAAAATTCAGGGATTCAGATCCAAGATGATGGGGGACTGAGTGGAAGCTACACTGACACTGTCCTGGGACTAATCTGAGTTTACAACTAAAACATAAAAAAATCATCTTGAAAACCATCCTGAAAAACAACTGAAGACAAGCTGGAGAGCACCCTCATAACCAAAGAGGAAAAGTGGATCCCACATAGAGAATGGTAGGAAGTGCGGACCGAGAGGGCTGGCTGGGCCCCCACAGGCAGCAGCTGAAGGTCCCAAGGGAGATCTCAGCTGTGCGGGTTTCCACTGAGGACTCAGGGGCCTAAACCCCACGCTGGGCTCCCCAGCCCAGAGCACCAGAACGGAGAAAGGTGCCCACATAACATCTGGCTGTGAAAAGCAGCCAGGTTTCCGTCTGCCAGGGAGAGATGCTGGAAATGCAGGCACCCTCTTAAAGTGCCAACGCACAAAGTTTCCTGTGCAGCCACTCACCTTGGGCTCCGGTGGAGGGGGAGTGGAATGGACTGGAGCTGTGTGGGGGAGAGTCTGGGGAGAGTCATTCCCCCAGATTGTGGGGGACATCTTTCTTGGGAGGCAAACTTTCAGCTTTTGCCTGAGGGGGGGAAGCAATTGCCCCACCCTGCTGGAAAGCCTCTCGCCCTGCCCAGAGAAGTTTCTACAGCCTGAGGCTTGTTAAGAGACAGATAACAACCAGCTTCCCCACCCTGTGGAGCTTCTACAGCCTGAGGCGCATTAAGGGAATCAGATTAACTAGTCTGCAGACTGAGGCAGACCTCAAGGTGCTGTGAGATTTTGCCTGATCTGTTTTGGGACCTGGGCCTTAGAAAAGCAGACTTTGGTGTGCATCTTGGTCCTGTCCAAATGCATCCAGCCCCAGCAGTGGAGACCTCAAGCCTGGGGTTGTTGATAGCCCCAAACAGGCTACTCAGGGCCAGTCACAAACTGCATATGACATTGGCCTGACCAGAGACCCTCCAAAAAGACTGAGAATCCTAGAATATCTACCTAACATTTAGCCAAAATGGGAAGACCAAAAAGCAAGCCCCAAATGAAAGAACAAGAGAAGTCTCCAGAAAAAGAGCGAAATGAAACAGAGATAAGCGATCTCTCAGATATAGAGTTCAGAATACTGATTGTAAGGATGCTCAACAACATGAAAAAAGATTTGGAAACTATGAAAAATGACCAGTCAGAAATGAAGAATGACATAGCCGTAATAAAGAAAACATTAGAAGGAATAAACAGCAGATTAGAAGCTGAGGATCGGATCAGTGAATTAGAAGACAGGTAGAAAAAAATCAGTCAGAGACCCCAAAACAAAAAAACAATTAGAAAACAGGAGGACAATCCAAGGGAGCTGTGGGACAGCATGAAATGTAATAATATTCATATTATAGGAGTGCCAGAGGAGGTCGAAAGTAAGCAGGGGTTAGAGAACCTGTTTGATGAAATAATGGCAGAAAACTTCCCTAACCTGGTCAAGGAAAAAGTCACACAGGTTCTGGAGGCACAGAGAGTCCCAAGCAAGAAGAATCCAAAGAGGCCCACACCCAGACACATAATAATGAAAGTGTCAAAAATCCAAGACAAAGAATCTTAAAGAAAGCTAGAGAAAAGCAACCTGTTACCTACAAAGGAGCTCCCATAAAGCTGTCATCTGACTTCTCATCAGAAACTCTACAGTCCAGAAGGGAATGGCATGGAGTATTTGAGGTAATGCAAAAGAAGGATCTGAAACCAAGACTACTCTATCCAGCAAGATTATCAATCAAGCTGGATGGTGAAATAAGGAGCTTCTGAGACAAAAAGGTTACAAGACTTTACCACTACAAAATCAGCATTACAGGAAATGTTAAAGGGACTGCTATAATTAGAAGTAGAAATAAAGAGAATGAGAAACAGCTATAAAGAAAATGTCAGTAGGTAAGTATCTTTCAATAATAACCTTAAATGTAAATGGATTAACTGCCCCAATAGAAAGATACAGGGTGACTGAATGGATAAGAAAACATGACCCTACTATATGCTGTCTACAAGAGACCCATCTCAGAACAAAAGACTTATACAGGATGAGAGTGAAGGGATAAAAAACATTTTTTCATGCAAAAGGAAATGAAAAAAAAAGCTGGGGTAGCAATATTCATATCAGACAAAATAGACTTGAAAATGAAGACCATAACAAGAGACAAGAAAGGTCATTACATAATACTAAAGGGATCAATCCAGCAAGAGGATATAACCTTGATAAACATATATGCACCCAATATAGAAGCACCTAAATTTATAAAAAACTCCTAGAAGACTAAGGGAGAGATCGATAGCAATGCAGTCATACTTGGGACTTTAACACCCCATTGACATCACTGGATAGCTCTTCCAGATAGAAAATTAACAAGGAAACAGTGACCCAAAATGACACACTAGATCAGATGGATTTAATCGACATTACAGAACATTCTACCCCAAAGCTGCAGAATATAGTACCGGAAGTTCTAGCCCCAGGGACTAGACAAGATGAAAACATAAAAGGCATCCAAATCAGAAAGGAGGGAACAAAACTGTCATTATTTGCAGATGACATGATATTGTACATAGAGAATCCAAAAGACTCTACCAAAACACTACTAGATTTAATAAATGAATTCAGCAAGGTAACAGGATACAAAATTAACACACAGAAATCGATGGCATTTTTATACACCAATAATGAGCTCTCAGAAAGAGAAACTAAAAAAACAATCCAATTTACCATTGCAACTAAAAAAATAAGATACCTAGGAATAAACGTAACCAAAGATATGAAAGACCTTTACACAGAAAACTATAAGACACTGAAAAAAGAAACAGAGGAAGACATAAACAAATGGAAAAATATACTTTGTTCATGGATTGGAAGAATTAACATTATTAAAATGTCCATATTACCCAAAGCAATCTATAAAGTTAATGCAATCCCTATTAAAATACCAACAGCATATTTCACAGATCTAGAACAAACACTTCAAAAACTTATATGGAACCAAAAAAGACCCCAAATAGCCCCTGCAATCTTGAGAAAGAAGAACAAAGTTGGAGGGATCACAATACCAGGTCTCAAAATATACTACAAAGCCACTGTAACCGAAACAGCCTGGTACTAGCACAAGAACAGACATATAGATCAGTGGAACAGAACAGAGAACCCAGAAATTGACCCATGCCATTATGGTCAATTAATATTTGATAAAGGAGGCAAGAACATACAATGGAGTAAAAACAGTCCTTTCAGCACGGCAGGGGGTGGCTCAGCGGTTGAGCGTCGACCTAGGATCCAGGCCATCGGGGTTCGATTCCCGGTCAGGGCACATGCCCAGGTTGCTGTCTCAATCCCCAATGACTCTCTCATGATTGATGTTTCTGTCTGTCTGTCTCTCTCTCTCTCTCCTTCCCTCTCTCTGAAATCAATAAAGATATATTTTTAAAAAAACCAAAAAACAGTCTTTTCAATAAATGGTGTTGGAAAAATTGGACAGATAGATGCAAAAAAATGAAACTGGACCACCAACTTACACCATACACAAAAGTAAATTCAAAATGGATAAAAGACTTAAATATAAGGCATGAAACCATAAAAATCCTGGAGGAAAACATAGGCAGCAACATCTCAGGCATCTCTCGTAGCAATATGTTTGCTGATACATCTCCTAGGGCAAGAGAAACTAAGGAGAAAATAAACAGATGGGACTGCATCTAAATAAAGAGCTTCTGCACAGCAAAGGAAACCATCAACAAAACGAAAAGGGGGCCCACTGTATGGGAGAACATATTTGCCAATGACACATTGGATAAAGGGTTAATATCCAAAATATATAAGGAACTCATACAACTTAACAAAAGGAAGACCAACAATCCAATTAAAAAATGGGTAAAGGACCTAAATAGACACTTCTCCAAAGAGGACATACAGATGGCTAAGAGACACAGGAGAAAATGCTCAACGTTGCTAATCATCAGAGATGCAAATTAAAACCACAATGAGGTATCACCTCACAGAATGTTTACCATCAACAAACCAAGGAACTGCAAGTGCTGGCGAGGGTGTGGAGAAAGGGGACCCTAGTGCACTGCTGGTGGGAATGCAGACTGGTGCAGTCACTATGGAAAGCAGGATGGAGTTTCCTCAAAAGATTAAAAATTAACCTGCCATTTGACCCAGTGATCCCACTTCTAGGAATATATCCTAAGGAACCCTAAACACAAAGAACTTATGCACCCCTATGTTCATAGCAGAGAAATTCACAATAGCTAAGATTTGGAAACAGCTCAAGTGCCCATAAGTAGATGAGTGGATAAAAAAGCTGTGGGACATTTACACCATGGAATACTATGCAGCTGTGAAGAAGAAGGGCCTTTAGGCCTTTGGCACAGCATGGAGAGTCCTGGAGAGTATTATGCTAAGTGAAATGAGCCAGTCAGAGAAGGACAAGTACCACATGATCTCACTTTTATGTGGAATATAATAAACAAAGTAAACTGATGAACAAAGTGTATCCAGAGACATAGAAGCTTGGAACAAACTGAGGGATCTCAGAGGGAAGGTGGGGAGGGGGGTGTGGGTGGGGAGAGATTAATCAGGGAACTTGTATGTTTATGGGCATGGCCCATGGACTCGGACATTGGTGTGGGGAGGGCCTGGGGGTGGGATGGATGTGGAGTGGAGGGGATCAATGAGGTTTAAAAAGGGACATCTGTAATGGTCTCAACAATAAAGATAAACATTAAAAAATAATAATAATAATAAAATAAAATAAATAATAATAAAATAAAATAAATAAAATAAAATAAAAATTTCAAAATATATGAAGAACTCATAAAACTCAACACCAGGAAGACAAACAGTCCAATTAAAAAATAGGCAAAGGACCTGAATGGATACTTCTCCAAAGGGGACATACAGATGGCTAAGAGACATGTAAAAAGAAAAAAAAAAGAAAAAAATAAATAAAATTCAGGGACTCAGAAGAATTTGACACTTGAACTTTCAACTAGAATAAAAAAATAAGTGATTCTAGTTCATGAAACTCGTTTCTGTAACTATTTTGTTCTCTTGGTAGGTTGTGACAGTGGTAATGGCTGAGAGAAGTGACACTGTTGTGCCTTAATTCAATATTTGTATTAGAATCATGGACCAGCTGCCCTGGCCTGGTGACTCGGTTGATTGGAACATCATTCCTTGCACCAAAAGGTTGTGGGTTCGACTCCTGGTCAGGGCACATGCTTAGGTTGCCTTTCGATCCCCAGTCAGGAAGCATATGAGAGGCAACTGATGGATGTTTCTCTTGTACACCACCACCTCTCTCTCTCTCCTCTCTCTTTAAAAATCAATACAAACATATACTCAGGTGAGGGTAGAAAATCATGGAGTAGCTATGTAATTGTACTATAAGATCAAAAGAATTGGGACTAAGTTCAATAATATCAACGTAAATACATCATCTATTTCCCAAATGTCTATCTTTGGTATGGGCCAACCTCCCTTCTTTTGGTGTGGTCAGCTTCTAACCTTACCCATTTACCTCCCTCAGACAAACTGTTTTATCATTCATCCCTTATCAAAAAACATAAAGAAATATTCTAATCCTAGTGACTTTCGTTCATTTATTATTTCAACTCTTATTTTCTTTGCTAGGAGTGAGTACACAGAGTCAAGCTTTTTGTGATAAACAAATTGAAGTTCTCGAAAGCACATTATTAACCACGTTTTTGTTAACAAACCCTTGTTCTTAGATAATTGTCTGTGAGTAAAAGACTTCTCATCTTGTGAAAGGATTCTGAGACACTCAGGGTGTCAGAGTCTCTGAAATCCTGTCACAGAGGAACTTAAGTGCAAAGCCACCAATGCCTACTGGAATTTGGTGGAAAGAATATGCATATGAGTAGTAGTTTAAAAAAAATAAATTAAAGAGATAAAACACAAGGATGTGACTTTTGCAAAGGGTGTATTTTTATGTAAAGTATAAACTTAAAATGCTTTTTAAAATGCACTACACAATGAGAAGAGCCCACTCAATGTTCCATTTCATAGAGAGGCAACCTATCTTAAATAACTTGTTCACTTTAGTTTGAAAATTTGGTCAATTTTTACTGCCTAACAATGATAAGAAGTTCTAACACAATACTAATGCTTACTCTAGTAACATTTTTTTTATATATTATTCTTTCATCACTAGATGACAACTTTGTCATGGCAGGGCAACTCAGAATGTTGTCTCCTGGAACTTAGAACAAACTGTCCCATGAGTGCTTAACCATATTTATTATTTTCTTAACTTTGTTGTGTTCTATACTCTAACTCATTTCTATTCCACTTTATGTCTGGTGAGTGACAAAATTGCTCTGAGAAAATGTATATAATCTTAAGAATTATTAAAACATTTAATCAAATATTATTGAATAAAAAGGCAAATGTTAACAACATTTAATGTGACTGAATAATTTCAGCATATTTGTTTTAGTCTGTACATGTAACAGCGAGCTACATTTCCATATAGATGTAGAGTTGCTTCAGTGAATCATAAAGATCACCTCTTTAGTCCCTGTATGCTGTTTAAGATTAATTATATTAAATACATCGACAACAAAAATCTTATCCAGAGATGCATCTGAAACCATGTCTGCATTTACTGCAGTGCAATATATATATATATATATTAGGATTTTATGTTTCATCCTAAATGAAGTCTTTGAGAACAGAAATATGAACCTCCAGGTAATCCCTATTTTTGTCTTAAGAGACAGGATGTAATTGCCTTTCATGTTTCCCTTCTATCACCTCTTATTTTAGCATTTAATCCTTCACTCATTAAAGTAACTGCTTGAAGATGGCATTTATTATTGGAACGTTACAGACATGCTAAGTGGAGTGTGACAAATGAATTCTATAATTTGAAACCCTACTAGCTCTCAGGTAGTGAGCAATGCCTCTTGCCAGTTTTACTGACTATTAAAGAGACATTTTATAGCACATGCTGCTGCAGATATGCTGTTTCCAAGCTAAAGCTTGATGTGTTAAAGTCACATTGGGCCTGTCATTCTAGAGCCAAGTCTTAAATAGATGAATAAAATAAAAGTTTTTGTTTCCAAGGAAAGAACACATTTCCCATTGTTAAATTATATGCATCAATAACAAATTTGGGTGTTGTAGAGATGCCAATCTTGTTATGTGTTTGTTTGTTTTTTTTAATTTGGAGAACATAAACATAAATGTGTTCACGTTAATTTTTATAACTTGGTAAGCTTTTATTTTTATTTATTCTGTAAGCAATAATGAACTCTCTCTCCAAGTTTGCTGATGAATTTCTCTTTAGAGCAGTTCCTGTATTGCAATACAGTTATTCGCATAGAGTTATGTGGAGCCTCATAGCAAATCTGCATGAATTTGGTAACTTGAGGTTATGTGCTAGATTACACAAAGGGCTTGGAGTTGGGAATTTAGAAGACTTTGTTATTTACTAATTTTGTGTTAATCCCTCTCAAAGTCTCAAGTTCTCACAAGTAAGTTGTATGGTTGGGTGAAGGTTGTATTAGATAAAATATTCCATATATTTTCAATGATGGCTGATGCACAATAGGCCTTTAATAAATACAAATCTCTCTCTACAAGTACCTATGTATCCAGAGCTCCTAACCATGCTTGTAAATGTGCTACCAAAGAAATAAGTACCTGTTTTAATTCAAATCCCTTCCTCTTAGAATCTTTCCAAGAGATTGCTCACAACATTTTTAAATTGTAAGAGGGCTGCTTTAAATGCAATAAGCTCTAAAATCATTTTTAAAGGATCACCAGTAAATGTTTTATTCTTTTCCAGAAGATGACACTAGCATTAGTGCAGAATTTAATTATGTGTCTCCTCCCTCAAAATTCCAAAGACAAACTATCTGGTTTTCTCTTTTTCAATTAAAGTATGAGACTTATTAGGAAGTTATCATCTTTTTATTGCAATTAAGGTGAATTGCAGCTCTAATCACATGACTGTTTTTGAGGCATAAATAGCTAATATTTTAAAAATCATATTTGTCTTTTATGGTGAAAACTGTACTCACTATAATAATGTCAAGATGAATGTGTATTCATGTAGTTATAGTTAAAATGACAATAAGCCAACAGCAATAATGCACATTAATTTTATACAGTTTTCCCATAATGATTTATTGGTAAAAGTCATTGCATTAGAGACTCTTGCCATATTGAACACAGACCAGGTTTACTGGCTGTAATTTTAAATATTTTTTCCCTCTTCCCCCATCACATTTATTCATTGAACAAGATTCCTTTCCTGATTCTGTATGTAAATTCATAGTCTTGTGAAACTTCTGACTACTGTAAAGTTAAAAAAGGACTACTGCTAATTCACATCATCAGTATAGTATGAATTCAGATACCCTGCCTTGTTAAATAACAATGCTTAAATCTTCATGTGCCAGTAAATTTTTCACCTTCCTGGAGCAAGGATTTAAAGTGGGCAAATGCAGAGCTTCCTGACGCAAGCAGGTGGCTGGGCTATCTAGAGTTCTGCTCACTTTCCCCTGGCCTTATCTCAGAGGTGACACAGAGACACCATGGAAAAAGTCAGGGACAAAGAGTTTGGAAACTGCTAGTATGGAGGAAGGTCTAACGGAAAATATTAATATAAGAGAGTGCAGATTAACTCATGGTGTACCTACTTCAGGAGTGATGAACTACAGGATGAAAAATGTTTGTTACTGCAGCTAATCATGGAAAAGAAAGTGGGAAGAAATATTTAGTAAAGTAGCTTTTACTCTAGCATCTTACACTGTCCTCTGAAATTCTGGATGAAGCCCTCTTTGGTATACTTTTTAAATGATTCATCTTCTCTGAAAACTTTGATGGTATGTTTCTTGCGTATGTATTTCTTATACCAACTAAAATTTATTTCATGACCATTGATTTTATTTTATTTTACTGTCCATTGCCTATTTTTATTCTAATAGTGCCCACTTATAATCCTTGTATCATTATATATATATATATATATATATATATATATATATATATGAATATCTAGTAGGATAAACCTACTTTAATTGCTATTCTATATAAAAATGTATTATATTTTATCATTTTATTTTTTGTTAATTATCAACCGAAGATATTTTTCCCATTGATTTTCAGAGAGAGTGGAAGGGAGAGGGGGAGAGAGAGAGAGAGAGACATTGATGTGAGAGAGACACATTTTTTGGTTGCTTTCCGCATGAGCCCCGAAGCAGGCTGGGGGTCGAATCTGCAACCAGGTATATGCCCCTGACTGGCAGTGAAACCCAAGATCTTTTGGTTTACAGGCTAATGCTCTAACCACTGAGCAAAAGTGGCCAGGGGACTCCTTTTATTTTTATTACAAGATTTTTACTCTCAAAAGCATTTGTCTAATAAAAAAAGCCTGGAGTTTTAATTGGTCTTACATCTCAACAAATGAATTCATATATATATATATAATGTAAAAGCAGCTGATCTAATTACAGTGATGTCACTCCTAGAAAAATGTGCATTTCATTTATCGTATTAAACTGATTCTAAGGCACTTTTGTGAAGAACATTTTGGTATAAGGATGCATTTAAAATTGATGGTGCCATGGTTTCATTGGGTTTTGAGACCCATAACAGTAGTTTCTAGAATAATGAATGGCACAAAAGCATATCAGGAAAAATGAAATGAGAAATTTTTTTCTCTTAACTTTCAGAATGCTTTACAATTTTGTCCCTATCTTCTACATATGGTGTATTTTTCCCTTATATGTTTACAATATACAAATCATATAAATATTATATCTTTACAATTACAAACAGAACCTGAAAATGCGTGTTTGTGTGTGTGCATGTGTGTGTCTGCACCAGTGAACCCTGCACACTGCATGTGTCCACCAGTGGGTCCTCTTTAGTTGTTTTGAATTCTTCTAACAATATAAATTAGACATTTTAAAGTGCTTTACATTTATTTTCTAACTTTATTTCAAAAAGACACAGTCCTTTCCACTCTTCCTGTGATTTTTCATCAGAGCGTTTTACAATACCTGTTGATTGTTTCCTCTGCAGAAGTTTCAGAGGAGAAAGGAGCAGATACACGGGTTTAGATCGTCACCTTGCCGGGAGTGTTCAACAAGAGAAAGCAAAGAAATATCACCGTTTTCCCCTTCTTTCCAGCTTACAGTGAAGGGTTGTCGCTGTCGCTCTGCAGTTGACTGAAATGCATCCAGTGTCTGATGAGAAGGTCTCGTCTTCAGAGCCTCAAGGCCGGGGTGGGACTGACGCGCTGCTGCTCTGCGATGGTGTCGGGCGCCTCCTTCGGGCAGCACCTGCTCACCCAAGGGCCTGGCCGGGTCTGTTTCGAGCGCGGTGTGGCGACTGTCTGTTACTGACTTGTCCCCGAGGGCCAGCTTCCTCACAGGGCTGTCACACAGAGGCTAGTGCAAGAATGTGCTCACTCCTCTCCCTTAGGCCAGGAGGCAATGGAAAGGAAAAGCGCCAGAGCCCCATCAAGATTGTGTGAGGTAGGGCTCTTGAATCAGTTCCCACGTGTGTTCTTATAAATTCGACAGCAGTATAATAAAACATAAATAATGAACAATTATGTGACAGTTAAGAGAAAGGTATGTTTCTTTTCAGATGGCAAGTTACTCATTTGGAATGGATTTTCACATGACTTGTGGAGATGCTGTTATCGGTGATGTTAGCGCTGATGCGGGCGGTGTTGGTCCACCCTTTATTAATCACAGATTCAAAAGGTCATGTCAAAATTACTTCAAAATACAGTATTTCTAAATAATATAAAAGAGAAAAAATTAACTAAACTGAAAACTCTAACAGGTCCCACAGGGACTAGCTAGGAACTCCGGCTGCTGATTTACTCTAAAATAAATAAACTGTATTTTATAGAATATTAGTGTGATAGAAAACAGAGAAATTCCACTTGGTTCGATCATTCCAAGCTCCTTAAACATTTCTAATCAGGCAAGGAGTGTGTTGGGATCTTGTCTTTGTGGTTTTGTTGGGTGAATTTTGATTTTCACGTGCATTGGCCTCTGGATAGCAGACTTGGTATCCAGTGGCCTGAAGTGACCATAGGGCTGTTATAGGCCTGAAGTCTGCTGCTATGGTCCTAATCCATACTGCCAAAAATCTGTGGATAGCAACATTAAAACCACCAGATCAGTGGAATAGAATTTAGGAAGCATTTACTGTGCATATAAGAACAGTGTTTGAACTAGGAGTTCTCAAGCCAACCACGGAATGAGACACAGATAAATTGTTATAGAGCAATTTATATAGTGAAAATAGAGGCTGTTTAATATTTACAGGGATGGGTTACAGCATTAGAGTTTTCCTAGGGATAAGGGATTGTGTAAAAGTGGTTACCTCATGTCAATTTGGAGAAACAGTTTAAGTTGTGTTTATAATTTTCCGAGCATTTATAAAGATAAGCTAAGTTTCACTTATGTTTATGAAATAAGCTAGATTTATTTTGCTTACGTGGCTGAAATGGTTTGTCTGCTGGGGGAGTTTTCAAGTCTCCATGTGCTATTCAGTTTTAACAAGACACTGATGCTTGCCTCACTTCTCTGATTTTCATTTTCTTTGATAATAGAGCCTTGTCCTGAATCCAAGGTTCTTTATTAGGACCTGGAGGCCGGCTCGGCTCACGCTGTCTTTCCCCCATGCCCTGTGGTTCCAAACTACTTTCATTTTAGGCTGGAGCTTCATCTGTTATTCTTTGGATCACCATGATTAATTTTACTGCCACCCATCTTACTTCCAGTTTTGCCTGCCCTCCACATTGCCTGTTATTCTCCACCTTATAAATCAAGCACACACAAAACTCAATCAAAGATGCAAAAATCAAAAAGTAACAAAACAGAATTAAGATTTTTACAGCTTAAAGGCCAACTCAAGAGTTGGTTTGATTCCTAAAATCTCAATTCTTTCTTTTTCTGAATTTTTCCTCTCGTTTGCTTGTCTGAATGAGGAGTCCCAGGATGCTTCTTAGTCAAGCAGTGGTTAGACCTCTTACTTGTTATATTTACATTAGAGAATATTAATTCCAGAGCACCTTTTTACAGCCTTAATATTCCCTCAGAGACTGACCAATAAGCGATGCAAAGTTTTTTCTCATTTTTTCAAAAATATTTTTACATAGCCCATCAGGAATACACTTCTTATGGGAAATCTGCTGCATACATCAACTTAAGCATGTTATATGACTTTTTTTTAAACAAATAATAGAAATAGTTTGTGGATAAAATCTACTTTCCCACATTAGAAATGTATCCCATATATATTTAATTGAGTCTCACAACTATTAATAGAAAAAAATAGTACGTATAAGATGTAATAATTTTGGAATTTTACTTTACATTACTAAATGAGAAAAAAGTCTTTGAGCTTTCACCTATTCAGTTATGTATGCTTTTGAAGTACATTTATTTAGGGCTTATTATTTGGTACTATGGATCAAGAGTAAAAGAAACCCATAGCCCCAGCGTTCCTTTTTTTAAAAATATATCTTTATTGATTTCAGAAAAAGGAAGAGAGGGAGAGAGAGAGAGAGAGAAACATCAATGATGAGAGAGTCACTGGGGATGTGCCCGCAACCCGAGGCATGTGCCCTGACCAGGAATTGAACCTTGATCTCCTGGATCCTAGGTCGATGCTCAGCCCTGAGCCACGCCAGCCTGGCCAGTGTTCCATTTTTTAATCTAGAGTTCTGACCACAGAACATCTGCTACTGTGTGTGTAGCCTTGATTGGTTATGATCCTTTGGCCAAAGGTTCTCTTATGATTAATTTTGGTTACAAATAAATGTTCATCCTTTGGCACCTACAGTCTTATAATTATGGCCCAAAGTTGTTTACAATTTCTAAAGATATTTATAATTTCTCTGCGTACTACCTAAGTATCATGAAACCTAGAAAATATTAAAAATAGAAAAATCTGTCTAATTCATTCTCACAAGCACCATTACTATCAGTTTATGATTTTGTCTGTTGAGCATGTTTAATTAATAAAAATATTTTTTATAAATACTTTTTTCCTACTAATAATTCAAAAGAAGGAAAAAAAATAAAGTTTCCATTTAAAGATTCACCTTAATTTAACAGATGATTTTAAACTGTGTCTAGAATCCTGATAATTATAATGTGGAATATGCAGTCATGAGCCACTTAATGATATTTAGGTCAATGACTGACTGTATATACAACGGCGGTCCCATAAGATTAAAATGAAGCTGAAAAACTGTCTCCTAGTGACATTGTAGCCATTGTAAGGTAGTGGAACCCATTACTCACCTGTTTGTAGTGATGCTGATGTAAACAAACCTACTGTGTTGCCAGCTGTATAAAAATATTATATACCATATTTTTATTGTACCTTTTCTATGTCTAGATATGTTTAGATACACAAATAGCTACCATTGTATTACAGTTGTCCACAGTATTCAGTAGAGCGCATTCTGTCCAGGTTTGTAGCCTGGGAGCAACAGGCTGTGCCATGGAGCCCAGGCGTGTAGTTGGCTATACTTCCTACGTTTGTGTAAGTGCACTCACGCGGGCAACATCACATATCATTGCGTTTCTCAGAACATATCTCAGTCTTTGAGTGATGTATGACTCTGTGTGTACACACGCCTGCACACACACACACACACATGTATAAATGGAAAAAGCTTATTAGATATGACTAGGTAGTAACTAATTAGTTTTCTACGGAGACTTCTCAACAAATGTTTTTATAAAGTATTCTTTTTAAATGAAACTAGCAAATAGTTATGGTAATATTTTAACAGCAATTTTCTAACAATACCTTATAAATAAAGGTTTCATGAAAATATCTTAGATCAAAATGCTACATATTAGTATCTTAAATGAAAAATAGCAGTCAGAATATTTCTGTATTAAAACATTTCAAAATAAATATAACAATCCAATTCTATTGATCGGCTCTTAGATCTTTGTATTAAAATGGGGGAACAGCCCTGGCCAGTTTGGCTCAGTAGTTGGAGCGTCAGCCCAAGGACTGCAGGGTCCCGGGTTCAATTCCAGCCAAGGGCAGGATCCCCTGCCCTGGTTAGCGTGTGTGCGGGAGGCAGCCAGTCCTTGTGTCTCTTTCCCTCTCCTTTTCACTCTCTGAAAAATCAATGGAAAAAATATCCTTGGGTGAGGATTAAAAAATAAAAATAAAATAAAATGGGGAAATATATAACCTCACCTCTATTTTCTATAAGTTGTAAAACTTACAACGTTTCTCGTGCACACTAGAAACACAGTAAATCCCTCTCTCTCCTGTTATAAAATCTGCTTTGCTGTGCTAGGGAAGCTACTCTCATTTGCATGTTAATTGAAAAGAAAATAGTGGGAAAATGTTAGTAAGATGACAAACAAGAAGCCCACTTATCCCACCTGAACTTAGTGTCATTTGTTCATTCCTGTTAGATAGGGAAATGACAAGACCATCCAATTAATTACTCACATAGATTGCATTTTTGCAGCTATCTGCTGGGGAAAAATTATTAATCAATGAAGATGAAATGAATCATAAGCTCCCCTGCCCACTACACACAATTTTAAGTTTTGTCTGATATGGGCTGGGGTATTTATATAGATTGAAGATGCAGAAGCTCATTTATTTAGTCTGATTTCGTTCATTAAATTGTTTTCATCCATCTCTGTTGGTATGAAATCAACCTACTCTGAATGAAATCTTGTTCGGTTTTTAAGCAGCAGGCTTATTATCCCTAAAGCATGGCTAGAATGCTGAAAAGCAATATGTTTATGTCTATAAATCCCTTGTTTTTAGTATAATTGAGAAAATACAACTTATAAAGTAGAGAGAACAGTATTACTTCATATATTTAATCATATTGAAAAATTCTGGAGAGAAAATAATAGTAATATTTCCTATCTAATAACCTTGTGTGTTCGTGGGTGAAGTAGTTTAGCTAGCTGTTGACTAAAGAATACTACCTATTAATGTCTTTGGTGGGAGAATATATTTGTAAGGACATACTTATTTCAAGTTGATAGCCTTCTAAACTCCTGCATATTCTTTGTCTTTATTTTGAGATGGACTGACAAATGTTTGAATGAGATAGACATTAAATCTGTAGAGTGTCCTGTGCCTGATTATAACAATAATTTCAATATTATATCAAAGTAATTAAGTGACATATGTATGACTCATTCCAAGTTCATTACAGAAATAATTGTGATTTAGAAAGTGGACAAATAAGAAAATACTAGATCATTTCATTATATTAAAGGTAATATTATTAAGCAAACTGTATAAAAAAACCAAAGTGTGAGGCCAATGGATAATATTAGTGGTCATGAGATAAAGCTTAAATAGTAATATCAGATTTCTATCTCTGGAATTTCAAAAAATGTATTAACATTGAGTAAGCCTATAGATAGATTTTTTATCAAGCCAGTTAGAAACATTCCCACAACTTAGGCCTCCGAAAAGAGGTTGGAAAGTTAACAGTAAGAAAAAACATGGGAAGTCAGTTGTTAATCATTCTTATGTCCTGAAAAAATTGTTCTTATTGTGCCAGATCTTGAAGGCAAAGTCTCAACTCTTCGTATACTATCAATGCCTAAAGACAGTCTCAGAAATTTGTCACCTCTCATGTCCTCCACTCCTTTACCTCCATTGTGTAGCCACAAAAATCTCAATGGATTTCCCTTAATACAACCCCCAGCTGCTTTAGGTCCACCAGCTCCCTCTGCTACTTCCATGCTACCCTTAGGCTTAAAATAATTTTTCTCCTGGCCCAGTGCTGGTAAGCCTGCAAGGCTAAGCTCTGTCTTCATAAATGCATAGTAAAATCTTGCTTTATCCTTGGAGACTTAGCTAGAAATACCACATGTTTCAAATTGCACAGGTTTTCTAAAAGCTTTCAAATTGCACAGGGTTTTTGGCCCCTGGAGCAGTAAAAAAGTAACTATTTCTAATATCATAACATAACTCATCTCTCCATCCATCCATCCATCCATCCATCCATCCATCCATCCATCCATCCATCCATCCATCCCTCTATCCATTACTTTAACAACATCTGTTGAACATCTACTGTGTGTTAGGTGATGTTCCTGTCACAGGGGCTACATCGTTACACAAACAGATAAAGTTCTTGCCATCATGGGTCTCACATTCAGGAGGAGTAAATGATAGCAAACAAATCATGTGAGAAGGGCAGTTATGTGATTCCTGGTAACTTGGATAGGGATTCGTGGGTGAAGATGATTTGTCAGAGTCTCTATGACAAAGTCCCATTGGAGCAGAAGAACAGAAAGCAGTGTGGGAGTGAGCCTGTGTAGCAGCACAGGGTGGGTTTCCGAGAGAGGAAAGGGCCAGTGCAGAGGGCTTGAAATAGGAACCTGCTCCATGTCATCTCTGCCCACAAAGGAGACTAATATCACTGGAAGCAAATAAGCAATGGGACAAAAGGTTAAAAATGAAGCCACAGAGCTGCATAGGTGATGGGAGGGTCTCGTGTAGCTTTGTAGGTCACTGTAAAGACTTTGACTTACAATGTAAGTAGATGGGAAGCCATTGCAATGCTCTGTGAAAATTCTTAATACGACTTCCCTTTGCTTTAAAGATCTCTGACTGATATGTGGAGACTGCATGTTGGAAGCAGGGGGAACAGTTAAGAGAATATTGAAATAACCCAGGAGACAGATAACCTTAGATTGTACCAGGACGGAGGGAGAGAATAGATTGTGTGTGTGTTTATAAATTTTTGAAGGAAATATTTATTGGATAGTAAGATGATTTGCAAATGGGGTAAAAGAGAAAGTAGTCAAAGATAGCTCCAATTTGTGTAAGTGTAGTTGTGTGTTTATATGTGTATGAATGTGTGTGCCACAGTAACTGGTTAATGCAGTTTCCATCAGCTGATGTGGCCGACAGAGAGAATAGTTTTACAGAAAGGATATCTTCTTTGGGGGATTTATTAAGTTTACTGTAGCTTCTAAATGGAGGTGTCATGTTTGCAGATTGACACGTTCACCTGAGTTTGAAGGGGAGATTCTAGGTCGAAGGCCCAAAGTGTGAAATCCTCAGTGGGCTAATGCTATTTTCAGCTATGAGACTCAGTAAATTCTGTGTTGAGTGGAAATAAAACAAGAGAATGGCCTCCTCTTTCACTCTAGGCGTCTCTAACATGTAGAGACCTGTATCTGAGAAGTTGGGTAAGAACCTATGGAAGAGACTGAGTAAAAGTGCCTCATGAGATAGGAAGAGAGCCGAAGGAGACTGATGTTTCAGGAGTGACATGGAAGTTTTTCAAGGAGAGAGTGATGGGCGCTGTCAAATGCTTCTGACACTTCTTGGAAGATGAGTGCTAAAGGTTTGCATTGGATTTGGTGACATATAGGGGCCACTTGTGACCACGACAAGAAGTTTCCTTTGGACTAGTAGACATGAAAGCCTGACTAGAAAGACAGAGAGATTGAGAGAGAGAGACAGGAGAGAAAGATTCCTCTTCCCTCTGTTACCATTCTTAATGTTGTGTTATTTTAAGGTTTGACTGAAGCAAAATCATCCTTCCCCTGACTGACTTTGCATATACTGCTACTTTTCCTAATTTAATTGATAGAATTTAAGATCAATCTCAAGACTTTTCTTTTTACCTGTGTACAGTAAAATTCTCCAATCACTTCACTTTTAGTTCAAAATAAATTAATTTTAGTCATTAAATCAGCTACCCATATGGCCATGATACCCATAAATGCCATTCTAGATGTTTTTGTGCAGGTATTTTTAGATAAGATTAACACTTAAATCCACAGACTTTGAGTAAAGCAGATTACCTTTGATTATGTGGGTGGCTCTCCTTCAATCACTTGAAGCATTTAACACAAAAATGGCAGTTCTCTGGAGAAGAGACGTCACCTCTTGCAGGGGTCTCCAGCCTTCTGGCCTAGCCTGAAGATTTTGGACTTGCCAGTCTCCACAATTACATGAGACAATTTCTAAAAATCTCTCTCTCGATAAAGAGGTAAGTAGATAGATAGATACATGAGAGATACAAAGATATACAGATATATGCACACATGTACACATACACATCCTATACTCTGTTTCTCTGAAGAAATCTGACTCATATATAATAAGCAAATTCTGAATTCCATTTCTTTCTTTTTTTAATATGTTTTTATTGATTTCAGAGAGAGGAAGGGAGAGGGAGAGAGAGATAGAAACATCAATGATGAGAGAGTCATTGATTGACTGCCTCCTGCACGCCCCCCACTGGAGATCGAGCCCACAACCTGGGCATCGAACCCCAACCTCCTGGTTCATAGGTCGATGCTCAACCACTGAGCCTCGCTGGCTGGGCTCAATTCCATCTGAAAAAAAGTTTGTATTTTCTTTCTTCCCTTACCTGCTCCATTCTGGGCACCTGAAACGGGTGTCATTCGTTTTCTTTCTAGTTTTCCCTGCTCTTATGCTTCTTTTCCTTACAAGTCCTCCAACTTGTCAAACATGGCTAGTGATGCCGTCAGTGTTGGAGCAGTGGCCTGGCCAGGTCCTAGTTGACTAGCTGTGTCATGATCTGTCCCTGATGTTCTCTAAGTTTGCCTGGTAAGCAGACTCTATCTCTTGTGGAAAGTTTTGTGAACTTTCAGACACTGTCTTCCATTGGGGATCCCTCACCTGTATTTCACTGAAGGGAAGTTAATTTTTACCCGATGGCTACTTAAAATTCCTCCCCATCTCTTCTGATAAGCCTTCTCAAGGCAATCAAGAGAGATTTAAAAATAGCTGCCCTCCAGCCCCCCCACCCTGTTTTTTGGTGTGTGTTTTTTTCCCCTCCAGAGATACAGCTTAGGCATTCTTTGTCCCAACAAACTCGAGGAGCTGTCATCGTGAATGTACCTTTTATGAAACTCTTAAAGTCCTCGTGACGGCTCCTGGTTCAGTAAGCAGACTGCGGCAGACAAATAGCAAGTTCTGTTTGGTCTTTTCATAAAGCCCCTTTGACTCGACTTGATGTGAGATTAAAAATAAGTATCTCCCTTTTCCCACTGTGAAAGAAGAGAATATATCACAGGATGTGATATTTACCAAAGAAATTCTAACATACAATTTAGTAAGATTTTAATTCCGATCATTTTATATCCATAATATGAATGAGTCACATGTTACAAAATATACTTGTTATGTCAAAGTGAAGCAACATGTTTCTTCTGCATACCTCAGAATTATACATTCTAATTCTAATGCTACAGTATGTAATTTTAAATATAAATATTTACCTGACTTTTCTATTCCAATAAAAATACCTATTGTGGGATATTGTTATTCTTTTTTGGTGTGTATATGTGTGTTCATTTCCAGTTTTAAATTTGGTCATTTCTGATATAACATTATTCCCCATTACTATAGGGTTTAATTATGTAATTCCATCAACCATTTGGAACAAAAGTACATAAATACAAAAATAAGTAAATAATACCATTAACTGTAAGAGCGTGTTTGAGCATGAAAAAAGTACATAAATACATAATGAGAATAAACTTACCCAATTTAGCATTTGTGTAAGGATCCTCGCAATTTATGTTGATGATCTGAAATACGAATGAACTCAAATGAGTGACTTTATGGACACTCAGAATGGAAATGGGACTTGGGTGTGAGGGAGCTTACATAAAGAATTAAGTTTTAGACATTAATAAGAAATGCAAAATGAATTTCTGTTGGAAGCTAAAATATGCATTTCTCTTTTTGAGTGTTAGAATACATTTTTCCTTTTTAAGAAGTTTTCATAAAGTTTTTTGAAAGACTTTGTAAGAGGCTATTTTTGGTACCTGCATTTACTTAAACATATTATCTGTATTTCTGTGCTAAGATTATGATGGAAAAAATCTCAACTGGAAAAAAATCACTAATATATGAATAATGAACATGATCAATTTTTTTAAAGATGTAATGAGTTCTTCTCACAGGCTGTGTTTTTCTGAGAATGTAGCCAAGTGGCTTATCTTCTAAATTTACCCAGAAGATAACCTATTTGTAAAGAAATAGAAGGGCAGGAAGTCAAATGTTTATTAGTAAAATTATACAAGCTTATATAAAAACATATACAAAATTTATGTATTGATTAATTTTGCTTAAATTTAAAGCAAAATGTGTTTTGGTGTTTATGTTACCATTGTTACTGATAAGAAAAAACTGAAAGTCTATTTTGATTTTTTTCAAAGGGATTTATCTCTCCCTCTCCCATCTTTTTTCTTTCAGGGTGCCCTAAAGACCCTCTCTTTATCTTTGGTTCCAAAGTTTCACTAAGATATATCTGGCTGTGGATTTTTTATTTATTTATCATTCTTGGGAGTCTCTTGGTTAACAGACTGTGGGACTTGGAGGCATTTAGAGCAGAAATAAATGAAAAAGAAACTAGAAAGACAATAGAAAAGCTCAACAAAACTAAGATTTTGTCTTTTATAAAAAGATAAACAAAAGTGGCAAGTTTTTAGCTGGGCTGAGCAAAAAAGAAAAGACTCAATTAAAATACAAATGAAAGAGGAGACATTACAACTGATACAGAACTATAAGGGATCATAAGAGACTATATGGACACTAACAAATTGGATGACCTAAAAAAATAATTAAATTCCTAGATACATGCAAACTACCAAGACTGAAACACAAAGAAATAGAAAATGTGAACAGACCAATAATGAATAGACAGATTGAAGCAGTGCTAAAAAATCTCCCAACAAAGAAAAGTTCAGGACCAGGTAGCTTCACTGGTGAATTCTACCAAACTTATAGAAAATGAATTAATGCCAATACTTCTCAATCTCTTCAAAAAGATTGACAAGGAAAAAACATTTCCAAACTCATTTTACAAGGCCAGCATTACCTTGCTACCAAAGCCACATAAGTAGGACACTACAAGAAACTATAGGCCAATATTCCTGATAATATAGATGCAAAATCTTCAGGCTGACCCAAGATTCTGGTGCCTCGTGATTTTTCAAATCCCTGTCTTTGCTCTTTGTGGGCCCCCAGAAGAGTAGGGTGTGCCAAAGGCAGGGGAAATCCCAGCACAGGAAGGCTCCCAGAGGGCTGATTGCCTGCCCTGTCAGCTCCCACACAGGCTAATTGGAAACCTGATTGTAAGGTAGCAGCCCGGAAAGTCAGGACATTAGATATGCAGTCTAGCTTCTCTCAGGGAGGAGCCAGGAGCTGGGTGTTTTTGCCTACTAGGTCTGTGCTAAGCCTGGAGGATTAGCCACTGGGAGTGCTTATGTATCCATATAAAACTGCCTCTTTGTTCTTTGTGTCCTGGGGGACTCAAAGCTACAGAGCTGTTAGCTCCCAGAGCTAGTCAGTCTGTTGGGTCACAGCCTTATAAATTGGGGCTCTGTCTATGTGGACTTTCTGCTATCAGGAAGAAGCTAAAGACTGTTTTATTACCGGGGAGCACTTGGAGCCGAAGGCAGGGGAGGTGTCCACAGCCTTTCAGGCTCCCGAAGGATTTCAATCAGCTCCCAGCTGCAGGCTTGTTAGAAGCAAAGGGAAGGCCACGTTATAAGCATGGTCATCTGGGGAGCTTCACCAGACAGCTGCATTTTCACCCTGCCCAGGGAACCACCTGCTCATTCCCTGCAGATCACTGGGGGAAGGGAGATGGACTTATGCACAGTGAGTCAGGGTGAGGTAGGGAAGGTGCTTGGCTCTGATTCTAACCTGGGGAAAAGATAACTGGCTAGAGGGGTGGAGCCACTGCAAGCAGTGAAATCCTGAATGATTCATTAATTAAACTCCTAGTTATAATCCCAAGAAAAAGAGTTCTCTCTCTCTCGTTCCTCTTGCTTGCTCCTGTTTCCTTACACTCGCTTGCTCCACACCCACACCAGCCCACCATGAGGTCCTAGAAGCCGCATGGCCCACGGTCATGAAGACCTTGCACATGTTGGACTGCAGCTGGGAACACAAGCTAAGCTAGCCAGGGGGTGTACTGGAGCGGATCTGAATCCAGAGCAAAGACTCGGGACAGTGGCTTTGATCACAGCTCTGCTAAAGACATAATGGAGCTTTTTCCATGGTGAGATGGGACCTTGGAGGGGAACCCCCTTATTGTTACCTCATCAATAAAGTTCTCCATAGTACCTCATCCTTCCATGGGGGTCTCAAGAAATTCTTGTTCCCTTGTCACCCCAAGAAGCCCACTTCCACCAGTGACAGGTGGGGCACAGAGGTCACCCCACCAATAACAAGGTGATTTGGGAGCCAGTCATAAAATTTGAGGTGCTAAAGTTGCAGTCCAACCATTTTCTTCTCAGGGAGAATCTGGAAGTTGGGGGTTCCCTCTGATTGTGAGGCTCTTTGTGGGGGTTGGGGGCATTATAGTACCAGCTTGTCTCAGCTTTTCTTACCTTTCTCAATGTGGGTATTTTCTTAGTCTCTCAATGTGTAGAAATCACCCAACTAGTTTTGGATTTTTCTCAGAGGGAATCAATTCATGTGTGAATGTTTATTTTCTGTGTCTGTGAGAGAAAGGACAATTAGGAGCCTCTTATTTTGCTTTCTTGCTGAGATAACTCTTACCATTTCTTTTTAAAAATGACTTATGTCCAAGTCAGCAAATTAAGAAAGAAAAAAAAAAGGAAAGCAATGTAAGAACTCAAACTATTGTTTGAAGAAATTCAGACAAAAAATATGAATTATACAAAAATTATTAAAATTAATAAAATGTGATTTTAATTACAAAGTTTACAAAATTTTCCAAGAAAATTAGTAGTATATAATTCAAAAATTAATATAAGAGAAAGGAGCCAAACATATACAGGGTACACCTGCAGAACAACCAAGGGGGAGGATGTGTCCTGGTTTATATTATAACTACTTATATGGCTATGATAATAAAAATACCGTTGTAATGATGCAAGAATGGGCAATTCTCCAGGTCACAGAATCAGGTCACCCTTTATTTATATGGAAACCTCATATACACAGAGCTGGTATTACAGTGCAATAGTGTAGTATTAAATAAATAGTGTTGGGTCCATTTGCCATGCATGTAAAAAAATATTTTCATTATAACATAAAAATATCAATATCTAATGATTGTGAAGATATATCTGGAAGGCAAAATTTAAAAACCTTAGAAGAAAAGCTTTATTAATTCAGCAAATGGAAAGATTTATTAGAGATCCCAAAATAATTAGGCAAAGGAAAAAAACACACACAGATAGATTAGTCTGAAATTAAGAATTTGTGTCTAATAAACACACTATTAAGAGCAAGATGTGACAAGTCAAGACTAATGAAAGTATTAACAATACACATAATCAATAAAGGCTTTAAATACAGAAACTATAAAGAGCCTCTACAAATTATTTGAAGGAGCATTCGAATCAATAGAAAACATAAACAAGGATCTTGAGCTTGTTTTAACAAAATACATCAAAATTTTAAGAAACTATGCTCAATCCCATAAACTGTCTTGGAAACAAAAATTCAGATCACAGTAAAGGTTATTTTACATACACTGTGTTGAAAAACATAAAGCATATGATAATATTAGGCGCAGAAAAGACTATGCAGCAACGGCAATTTTTGACACCCCTGCTGAATGTTTACATTTATGCAACAACTTTGCAAAACAATTTTCACTTTTTAAAATTGATCATTACAATTTATGACACAGTCATTGTACTTCTGGGTGTTCAACATAGGGAAATACTTTTACACACGTACCAAAACTCATGTGCATGCATTTTTATTGCAGAATTGTTTGTCAAAGAAAAACAAAAAGGAAACAAAAACCAAACTTTGACAAACATAAAGTAAAAATATTGTGTCATACTTAAATAAATTTTACTATATACAAAAATGAAATGACACAATCTGACAATGCCAGGTCTAATAGTTGGTGATCATTTTCTTCTATTGGACTCTAACTCTCAAAATGGAATGTTGAGGACATTCAAATCACAGAAGAGTGAGTACTGTTCATACAAATATCAAAAAGTGGCCCCCAGATTCCACACAGATGTTGATTAGGGATAAATAATAAAAAGGTAAGGAAAGAGTAACTGAAGGAGAGAGCAAGAAGCTTTCACAGAGTAGCACAGAGAGAGCCTGCAAAGTGCAGGGTGGAGCAACAGCAGGTTTGCAGTTGTTAGTACTTGGGACGGTTTATCCTTGACTTATTATTATTTAATTTTATACAGTTTTCTATCCAAACAACTGTAAATCTACTTTTCCCCAACACTGTATTTTTTAAAATGTTATGCCATCATACTTGAGTTTTTGTTTTATTAATACACATTAATTTTCAAAGCTGTGTTTTACATAGTATTTTGTATTTAGAATATATTCCAGGAATAATTGAAAGCCACATGTGCAATCACACATATATATGTGTGTGTGCATATATATGTACATATATATACATATATATATGCCCTATTATATCTACAATATACCTGTATAAACATGCACCAACACAAAGATTAGAGACTTTTAGGATTAAGTCCTTAACATGCATCTTCCATCATATAGGGAAATCTTCATTTTGCTTATAAACATTTTTCACTTCTCTGTTTATCTTCTACTGAACAAAGTTTTGGGTTGAAATGCTTTTTATCAGGCAGTCATTAAATTTTTTCTCAGAAAACTTTGTGTCAGGCCCAGGTGTGCCCTCTCTATACGTTTGTCAAATTGCAGTGTCTAATTCTATTTAATAAACATAAAGCCAATTACACACGGTTGCTTTGAGGAGCAATAAACATGACTGTTTGTTCTGGAGGTGTAGGAAATGGCATTGCAGCAAGCGTGGAGATTTTATTTGCTCTCTGTTTGCCGATGCTGGGACACCTCAGCAACAGGCACTACTCAGCGACCTATATGCTTTTCTGAAGGACATTTTGAAATTGTATTCGCATAATCTGAAGCAAGAACATAGCAATTCCCCTTTCTTCTATATAAAAGCAGGCATTATCTTACAGCATATGACTTAGTCATTTGCTAAACTAACAATGACACATCAAAATAAAGCAATGTGCCGGGAGCATTTCCACACAATGGGGTTTTCAAAGCGCAACATGAGCTGCCATAGACAGTTTAAGATTCTGATTAAGATAGTGCCCGAGAACTTGTTAAAAATGTCAGTTTATCTGTTTCATGTTGGCAGGGGATCTTCAATCAAAATATGTAGTTACAAAGTATAAAATAGAAAAATAATGTATTTCAGTTTTAAAAATATATGATCAATGAAATAGCATGTAGAATCAAGTATGATGATTGAACAATATATTTTAAATGAGCTTAGTTTTTTCTTAATTAAATTAGAACCAGAAGAGTAAGATCCTATGACTTTGACAAGTCTCTCTTGAAATCTCTTCAGACACAGAATTTATGAATTTATGAAAAACAATATAAAGGGCTATTTACTGTTTTAATAATCTAAAGAGTATATCTTTTTAAAAAAAGTAGCCAGACTTTATAAAGTTGAAATGAAAAGTAGTGTAGAATAAAATGATGGTTTTGAACAGCATATGTGTATAATAAATATGTGGTTTTACTGATATAGATCTTTAACACTTTAAGATAATACCATTATCTACCATAAAACCAGTAGAGATTAGCTCATAAGGGAAAGGAATTTTAAAGAGAAAACTCTGAATCTCAGTCTCCTGAAGCAGCCATTGCTACTAGTTTTCACACTAAATACATTGTCACTGAAAAACGCAAGCAATCTCAGTTTAGTGCTGAGGGAATAGTTTCATATCTCCATGTGCTACTTATTGTGTCAGGTAGTATATTTATTTTCCATTCTATATGGATTCTAACTTTTCATGTCAATATTTTATTCATTATTCTTTATCAGAGTAACTGCATTAGTAGATCATTTAGTTTTGCCAATCCAATAAGCACCAATGTTGAAAATATAAAACACTGAAGAATGACCGAGGCTGATGTATATGACAGCAAAATTAATGTTTAGAAATTTGGTAAAGTAATTGTTACATAATTATGGTGTGGATTAGGGGGAAAAGAGGGGATGAGAGATGGTGCATTGACTAAAATATGCATGACATAATTTGAAACACTATCTCGTAATCATTAAAAACTTGTTTTATGAATTGTCACATACAATCTTTTTTTTTTAATTTTTTTTTTACTCTTTAAATTTATCTTTGTTGTTGAGAGTATTACAGGTATACCATTTCCCCCCGCAACTGACCCCTCCACTTCGCTCCCACCCCCTCCCCAGGCCTTCACCCTGTTATTGACTGTGTCCATGGGTTATGCATATGTGCATATAACTTCTTTGGTTAATCTCTTCCCACCCTCCACCCGCCTTCCCTCTTCCCTCTGAAATATGATCGTCTGTTGCATGTGTCAATGTCTCTGGATCTATTTAGTTCATCAGAGTCTTTTGTTCACTAGCTTCTTGTTAAAGAAGACCCTTCAACATTTCCTGTAGTGCTGGTCTGGTGATGATGAACTCCTTTAGCTTTTCCTTGTCTGAGAGGCTCTTTATCTGACCTTCAGTTCTAAATGATAGCTTTGCTGGGTAGAGCAATCTTGGTTGTAGTTTCATGTTTCTCATCACTTTGAATACTTCTTGCCACTCCCTTCTGGCCTGCAAAGCTTCTGTTGAGAAATCAGCTGACAGTCCTATGGGTGCTCCCTTGTAGGTAACTAATTGCTTTTCTCTTGCTGCTTTTTAGATTCTCTCTTTGTCTTTAACCTTTGGCATTTTAATTATGCTGTGTCTTGCTGTGGGCCTCTTTGGGTTCCTCTTCTTTGGGACCCTCTGTGATTCCTGGACTTGAAAGTCTATCTCTTTCCCCAGGTAGGGGAAGTTTTCTGTAATTATTTTTTCAAATAGGTTTTCAATTCCTTGGTCTCTTTCTGCCTCTTCTGGCACCCCAATAATATGAATGTTGGGCCCCTTGAAGTTGTCCCAGAGGCTCCTTATACTATTTTCATATTTCTGGATTCTTTTTTCTTTTTGCTCTTCTGGTTGGGTGTTTTTTGTTTTCTCATGTTCCAAATTGCTGATTTGATTCTCAGCATCCTCTACTCTACTGTTGATTCCGTGTAAATTATTCTTTATTTCAGTTCCTGTAGACTTCATTTCAAATTGGTACTTTATTACGTTATCGATTATTTCCCTAACCATCTGCTTAAACATCCTTATAAACAAAATTCTGAACTCTGTATCTGTTAGCTTGCTTGGATCTATTTCATTTAGTTCCTCTTCTAGAGATTTCTTCTGTTCTTTCCTTTGTGACATGTTTCTTTGCCTCCACATTTTGGCTGCTTCCAGGTGTCTGTTTCTATGTATTAGGTAGAGCTGCTGTGTCTCCTGGAATTGGTAGAGTGGCTTTGTGTAGTAGGTGTCCTGTAGGGCCCAGTGGCTCAGCCTCCCCAGTCACCTGAGCTGAGCCTTCCAGGTGCTCCCCTGTGTGGGCTGTGTGCACTGTCCTGTTGTAGTTGAGCCTTGGTTGCTGTTGGTGTCACTGGGAGGAACTGACCCTCAGGCCAATCAGCTGTGAGGACCAGCTGCAGCTACAGCCAGAGAGCTGCTGTGCTGGAGAGACCCCTATGGAGCAGGATTTGCTTCAGTGAGGCTTTGGTGTTCACCGAGTGCGCCCCTTGAGTGTGTCACTCGTGGATGTGGTAGGGTTGTAATCCAGTGTGGTCGAGTCTGACCACCAGATACACTGTCTCTGGGGCCTCCCGGGAGGTGCAGAGTCAGCCTGTGCCAGTGCCTTGCCCAGGGCCACCCAGCATGAGCTACACAGCAAACCGTAGTTGGCTGCTCCTTGTGCTGGGCTTGGAGGTGCCCAGGAGAGGCCCAGCTATGAGCCAATGCAGCTGCCGCTAGTGCCAGGCCTGGGGCCGCTTATCAAGCCATATGGGGCCCGCTGCTGCTTGTTTGAGAGATTTTAGGAAAGTCCTAAGCATGAGGCTCGAGAGGCCACTTGCACAGAAAAGCCCCTGGAAATGGCCTGGATGAGCTGCAGGTGGGGAGGGGCGGGGCCTCCGGGAATCACGGGGCGGGGCCAAAGGTGGGAGTCAGGTGCTGGCGACTCAAACATGGCGCCTGCCTGCCGGCTGTGCGGGGAGGACTCGCCGAGGAGCCATGGCCTCCGCCAGCCCTTCTGCCTGGAGGAAGCCGCCCTCCGCCTCTCGCCCGGATCTCAGGCAGGTTAGTTCCTCCCCGAGTGTCCCGGGTCCTTTCAGGCTGCTGCCCGGCGCTGGGCTCAGAGGGAGCGTCCGAGTGAGTCCGCGCCGGGCCCTTTAGAGGAGCTGCTGGGGCTCCCACAGCCTCCCGACCCTCAGGGACAGTCCCCGCTGGTTTCACAGCCCGAAGGTGTGGGGACGTCTCTTCCCGGCCCTGGGCTGGGGGCCTGCTGTGGGGCTGGGACCCCTCCCTCCGCCGGGAAATCTCCGCTGCCAAGATTCCCTCCGGGTTTTACCCGCGGCACCGGGTGTGGGCCGGCGGCTGCGTCTCTGCGATTCAGCTCTGATCCGCCTGTGTCTCCGCCCCTCCTCCCGGTCTCGGTGCTTCCTCAGCCCCCTGGCTGTGGGGCTTCTGTGCAGCCGGATCTCAGGAGGCTCTGTGATGGTGGTTCTGGATTTAGTTGTGATTGTGATGTGGTTGCGGGAGGCGGCGGGTGCAGTTGCTACCTACGCCGCCAGCTTGTTTTCCCTCTACAATCATTTTTTAACAATGATTAGCCAGTCAGTATTTGTCCCAGTTTTTAAAACCAGGGTGGCCTGTAGCCTTGTTTTCCTCACTGATTGTTTCAAATGGTGATCTGTGCCCAGAAGAAATGAAGGACAGGCACTCAGCCCTGTGACCAATGCAGCGGTTAGGCAGTGTCTTCTCTGAAATAGCCATGTTTGAGCAGACTCCTGAAGGAGAGTTTTAAGTAGCCTTGCAGTTTCCTGAGAACTGTACTCCAAGAAGAGTGAAGACAGTTACAAATCCGAGGGGGAGGCGCACTTGGGGTTTTCTAGAGCCGGGCAGGCCAGAGCGGTGGGGTGAACCGGGCCCAGGCCACGGGGAGGACAGGGGCCAGGGCTCCCAGTGAGGAGGGTGCCCTTTGCATGTTTACTCCACTGGGAGACGGCGAGGGCATTGGCTTACGCAGGGCTTGGCTTTAGAGAATCGAGATGAGAACAGGGGGTAGTGGTCTGGAGACTACTGTCACATCCAAAATGAGAAATGGTGATGTTTCTGTGAAGGCTGTGAAAGTGCTGAGCCTTCAGATATTTTCAAATTCTAACACCAACAGCACTTGCATATAGACTGGCAGTGGGGTGCGGGAAAGGAGAGAGATAAGGTTGATTTATGAGTTTGGGCCAGAAAAAATGAGAATAATTGTCATTTACTTAAATGTAAATATATAGGGAGAACATTTATTGGAGAAAATCAAGCTTAAAAAAGTTGCTTGTTTGGGAGTTGTACTTGACATGTCTCCTACATTAAGTGACCTGAGCAAGGTCGAAGAAAGAGAAGGAGGGAAGATGGGATCCTGGAGGCCGACGGACAAGTAGGTTGAAGACCGTAGACTGGCTCCAAAACTCAAGGCTGATACATGGAGATCTGATTGGCAAAAACCAGATATTGATGGTGATCCTGTTAAAAACGACTGCACATGAGCAAGAGACATGTTAAAATGATGCCAAAAGGGAGTAAGTGTAAAGGAAACGGGAAAGAGATCCCAGACAAAATTTGCAGGAGTTTCTGTATAAAAAGAACATAAAACTAAAGAGTAGCTAGCTGAAAAAAGATATGGGGTAAAGATGTTTTTAATGTAAGTGGTGTTATTATATCCATAAGTTGATATTAATGATTGAGTATAAAATTATATTATAATGCAGTAAAGAAGGGGTTAATTGCCGGAGTAATGTTTTCAGCCAGGGAAGGGGAAGTGGGATTCAGGGCATGATTAGAGGGTTTGGCCTACTTGGAAGAATGGTCAGTCTTACAATATAAGTGCAAAGACGTAGGAATATATAGGCACAAAGATGGTTTATAGAAAGATATGGAACTTTCCTTACCTCTGCTTATACTTTCTTATTGATATGTGGAGAGAACAGTGGGGTAAAAGTGTTGGAAGAACAAGCAATGAGAAAGTCTCAGACATTGAGATATGTTCAGGGAAATACAGATGTGCAGGAAGTCAAGTATCGTGGGAAAGGATTTGCCCTTTCCAGGCAAACAAATTTCCTTCCCATACATATTGGAGAGAAGAGAGTTTATTTTATATCACCTAACAACTTTCTGTTAAAAATTTTTATTAAGAAATCCTTTTTCTATTTATATTTTGATATATGTCAATATTTATAACACACACACAAATACATTTTTCTTTTTTATTAGCATTTATCTTTCAAAAGTTTTAATTTAATTTTCAGTGAATTGATTCAGTTTAAGTGCTTTTAAGCACTTAAAAGGTATAATAATCAGATTTAATAACAAAAACATTAATAAACAATACTTACTTGGTGTATAAACTCAAATAGACTTAAATAATATTAATAGAAACATAAATGTTTATAGAAATATACTAAAATATATCAATCAAGAGTTAAATAATGAGCACATTAATATTCATCACTTAGAAGATGACCTATGTAATAGAACTGAATTTTAGGGTGATTATAAAATCACCCTGCAGATTTATGAAATAACTATAAAATTAAGAGAAAATAATAATTTTATTGCATTTTTTTCATAGTCCCTGATATGAGGTAGTTGGTACAATGTGAATTTCATAGTAATTTTTATGGTAATGCTAATTTATTTAATTAATTGAGTGCCCTTTATGGGTAGACTAAGCTAAAAGATAAACGATGCAGGTCGTAACAGTGAAACTCTTTGCTTGAAAGATTAGCTAGGAAGAGAAGCTTCTAAAATATTTATCAGGAGGCTAAAAGTTGGAAGATGTTATGTATTTCTGGACAAAAACTTTAGATTCCTACTATTCTTTTTTGCATCTCTCATTGCAGATAAGGAATACCTTTTAAAGGTTTTCATCCTTAACTTATCCTTAATCTCTTTTGAGTGTTACATATTAGGGTCCCTTCATTTATTAAAAACACACACCAAAAAAACCCACTTATTTTTAAATAGTTATAAACTTAAAATGAGTAACAATAGTAATACAAAGAACATTTTTAACCCCAATTTACCATTTTTTAAATTAAATGAATATATCCTATTTTTCTGAGTATTTCAGTTAATTCCAGAGACTGTGGTCTTTTCTCCCTAAATAATTCATTTATTTCCTAAGCGTAGTCTCTTACATAGTTATGATAAAATTATCCAATTTAGCCCATTACATATTTATAAAACTGTTATTTAATATACAGCTCATCGTTTCTCCAATTGTCTCAAATTCATCCTTTATAACATTACACACATTTCTACCCGATCCTTTGTTCAATCAAGAATTAAATATTATCGTTCACGTTTCTTTAGTTTCCCTTCCTCCGAAACATTTAGCTACTCAGTCCTTTACAGTGTAACTTAGTCCAGATACCTCACCTACTTGTACTTGATATTTCCTGACGATTAGAGTGAACGCTTCGTTTCGGAGGCGGTTTTACAGAATGAGCCTGCCCTCCCCGCTTCACTGCATCCGGAGGCGCGATACGTTTGCCATATTTTTCTCGGTGTTGTCCTAGATCACTGATACTGATGGCTCCCAGGGTTCATCGGTGGAATAGCATCCTGTTTCTCTCTGTGCTTAGTGATTATTTTATGGGTGGACACTGGAAACTATGCAAGTACCCTGTTTTGATGTGCATTGAAGAGTGTTGCCTAAAAAACTTTTGATGTGATGGCAGCGAAATGGTGTCTGTGACTGTGTCATTCCTTCTCAGCTGGTATTCTGCTGCAAAAACACTGCACTATTTATGTGACTGCAAAGGCAGATAAGAGAGTAGGTTCAAAAAGTACGACTTCCTGCTAAGCGACGCATCTTAGGTCATCTTCAGCCGTCCCTCCTGCCAGCAGACAGACAGGCAGTTAGTACGACCCCTCGTGACTGGACATTTCTTTTCTAATATAATGAAAGTATTCTGGTCCCACACACATTTCAGCCCAAGATTGGTGCTCGCTGTACTTATTAACATAAGGCTACACTTTATCCATCCTTTTGATGCTGCTTGAAGCATAATTATTATATTACCACTTATCCATTAAACTTAATTGAGTGCCTGGCAGCCTGGATCCCCAGTGGGGCCTGCGGGAGGCAGCCGGTCACTGACTCTCGTCATCGATGTTTCTCTCTCTCTCCCTCTCCCTTCCTCTCTCTGAAATCAATAAAGACATATTTTAAAAAAAGAAAACTTAGACTAGTTTGTGACCAATTGTGCAACGTATTGACTGTATCATTTTGATCAAGTTTCTTAAGCTCTGTTTCTATACATAACATAACATAACATCATAACATAACATAACATAACATAACATAACATAACATAACATAACATAACATAACAACATAAACCACCTTCTGCAGTTGCTCTGTGTATGAGCACTGAGTACTTGACTAGAAAATAATATGCCTCAGATGAGAACTGGCTATTATTCTGTGAGTACCAAGTACTTTAGTTTAAACATAGCTGTAATTTTTTTCCTAGGTAGATTAAGCTATGCAAATTGTGGTAGAAATGTATCAAAATGAAAACAACATGACAATCCCAGAGAATTATAAAAAGAGATGCTATTTCAAATACTGAAATAGTCCATCTCTCTGCCTCCAGGTGAAAATATGCCGTAAATATCTCAGGTCATATTATTTCTTTAAAATGTTCATTAAAAATCTGAATAAAAATAATATTACTGAATTTCAAATTATTGTTTCAGTTATACCTCTCTGATGTATTTTAAGTTTTCTTGACAACCTATAAAATCAAAGAAATTAGCTGACCTCAATCCCCAAGCCCCCCCCACCCACCATAAAAACAAAACAAAAAAACTACATATAATAAAAGGTAAAGCTGTTACTCATCAAATTGAACCTTAACTTTTTGTTTGACCATGATGCCCCCACAACTTACCAAAGTACAGAGAAAACTGCATAGAAACCGTTTAATTTAGTTTCTAAATAAATAGGTCCCGCATATTGGAATTTTTTTTCCAAGTTCTTCTTTCAACCTTTATAAAGGCGCTCTACAGTCCACACTATTCAAGGCAGGAAATCCCTGAAAGGAGGAGAAATCGGCATGGCCTCAGCTCCCAAAATAAAGGGCAGTATGTGCCAGCACTCATCAGAGAACGCAGTAATCACAAAGCAGACCCTGGCGAGGGGCAGGCCTGGGTGATCTGGAAACTCTCCAGGGATGATTTAGAGAACAGGAGGGAGGCAGACAACTGCCCTAATAAAAGCACAGCGCGGAGCTAAGGAGTATGAAGCGGCAGAGCTGAGCTAAAGGCTGAGATTGAATGGTGTCCTTTCTAAATTTATTATGGTAATATTTAAAAATTTGATTAGATTGATTGGGGTGACATTGGTTAATAAAATTATATAGGTTTCAAGTGTACAATTCTTTAATATATCATCTGTATATTACATTGTGTGTTCACCCCCCAATGGTCAGTGGCGAGTTTGTAATTTGTCTACATGGTTCAAAAGAAAACATTTTAGTAAATATTCAAATCAAAATGAAATATAAAAGACAATTAACATAAACATAAATACACGGTCTGCTTAAAACTGAATATGAAGTAAGTTCTGTAATTTTTTAATTTTTTCTCTTCCATGGATATTTTAATTTTATAAGAAACTTGAACCTTATACACATATAAGATGAGACTAAGTTTTCCCCAATTTTCTAAAGAAAGATTAAATCTCAACCCAATTTTGAGCTCGTCAGGAAACCTTATTTTCACCGTAGTCTTGGTGAGGTACAGACTTCCACCTCAGTCTGATTTTCCAATTAATAATGTCATAGGATTCACAGTACGTTTTTACATCCATTAGTTTACCTGTACAATAACCTTCTGGGGAAGGACTATAATGCAAGTTTCATTCCTACTTCCTTTTTTATTATGCTTGATTTTAAACAGGAAACAAACTTTTAAGTATGACTTGGAAGTCATAGATACAAGGGTCACTAGATCATGTTGAGAATGTGCTCATTTTGTGAACAATAGAGCTAGGATTCAGAGAGGCTCTCAGTTTACGCAGTATCACACAGCACGCTCGGGCAGAGTTAGAACAAGAACCTGCATCTGAGACTTTAACGCCAGAGCTCTTTCCCCTACATTTCAGCTGTACTGTCTTTTTAAACAGAGCCGCTACCATTTATCTATAATGTGATTTATTCATCATTATTTCTTATTCATGATTGTTTTAGATCAACTATCGTAATCTATTTCCCAAAAATGTAAAACTGAAACTTTGTCATGGTAAGAAATCTGTTTTTCACTTCCATCCCTTTCTTTCTATTACAAGTGGTTTATTTTATGTAACCAAAATAATGTGTCAATTATTATGTATAATTTTTCAATTATTATGTATTAGTTTAAATGTCAGCATCAGTGATTTTAACCACTTTGTAGTTGCAGGGCTTTCAAAAGCTTGTGTAACAGATCAGGATATAAAATATTCTTTGGGGAAAGCTCGTATTCTCTGGAGACTCAGAAAATAATTTATTTTTGTATTGCTAAGGTCCTTTTTATCCACTTTAAGCCTGCTGTTTCAGGGCCCATTTCATAGTTCACTGGTATCACTAAAATTGGGAACATGAAAGAAAAAAATAGACAATATAAACTTTATAGGGCTTAGAAGAGTATATAATATACTTGCAAATATTTGGGGGATGCAATGGAACTAAGTTAGGACCATGTCTGCCTGTCAGTGTGGCTATTATGTAAATTTCACTTTTCTGTGAACTAGTATAACCATTTGGGTTTAGAAAGGTGGAAAACAGGTATAATCTGAATGCTTGAGTAAGGTGATTGGGTGAAGAAAAGCATAGACTTAATTTTGGGAGGCAGAAATCTAATTTGGAGGCCAACATTTAGAAAGTACATTGTATGCATGTATTGAATGCCCTCTACTTTTAAGAAACCTATCTATTAACTTTGTATGTGTTCTATTAGATTTCATGAGTCTTGTGAAATTCATAATGTGATCAAAATGACAGATAATGGAAAGCTGGAGACCACATATCTGATCAGTTAAAACAAAGAACTTCTTAAACCTTGTTTCCACTAAACAATGCTATTTCCTAGACATATATTCTTTTTTATATATTTGCCTAGGTCCAAACATAGTGCATCTTGATATATATTTTTATATTTTGCTCACACTTTAACTTCCTAAACTCCTATTCTTTGTACCTAATATATAAGATTTTTTTCATGAGCATCGAGAGAAAAAAATCTAGGGCAATTGGTTTGTCTTTGGCTTCCTAATTTGTTTTCTTTTTCACCCCAAGTTTGGTGTCTTCCAGGATTTACTTTGGTGACATATAGCACAGATTAAAAGCATAGTTTTTATTATGAGGTCCTTCTTACTATCAAAGATGTTCTTAAACCTCAGTGATCACCTTCCTATGAAATCATTGATTAATACTTTAGCTTAACAAAATCCATTCAAGTGATGATTTATTCATTCAATAAACAATATTGTGTACTATAGCTAGGAATTATACAATATTATGTACTCTATTCCAGGACTTATAGCATTCATTGAAGGCAGAGGGATGGGCAAAATTACATACACCCTCTGCCTCATGAACCTTATGGTCTGGTAAGTGACAGAGTCATTGGTTAAATGTCACAAACATGTATGGATAATTAGAATCCCCATTACTCAACTAGACTATTAATAAAAAAATATAAGTATAGTGAATTAAACTATGCTCTAGAGGAAAAACCAAGAAGCATTTATTCAGTGATGGGCCATATGGCCTTTTACTTTGTTCATTTTTGCCAGTGATTCAGAGCAAAGGTGTATCAATTCTGGAAATTCCCAGTACTATAACCATATGAGAATAACCACTGTTAACATGCAGCTATTCAAATTTGAGAAGCTATAATTTAAAAAATTCATAATGCAATTTTGGAAACAACTGGGGTATCTAAAATAAAACAGAACTAAGAAGCAGAAGACCCAGAATATTAAAGAAGAACAAAGTTGGGTGACTGACACTAACCCACATCAAGACTCATTATAAAGGTACATACAGTAATAAAGGCAATATGGTATTGGCAAAACAATAGACATATAAGTGGAACAAAACAGGGAGTCCTGAAATAGACTCACACAAATATAGTCGACCCATAATGGGCAGTTCAATGGAGAATAGATACTCTTTTCAACAAATGGTACTGGAACAACCAGACATCACATTCAAAAAGAAAATTAATCTATACACAAATATTACGTATTTCACATAAATTAACTCAAAATAGATCAGAGTCCAAAATGTAAAATCACACAATTTCTAGAAGATAACATAAAAGCATGTTTAGGTGATCTTGGGTTTGACAATGACTTTTTAGATACGACACCAAAAGCACGATTCATGAATGAAGTGAAGTGATGTTAGAATTTGTTAAAATTAAAAACTTTTGCTCTGCAAAAGGTATTCTTAAATAATAATAAGACAAGTTACAAATGGAAGAAAGTATTTGGAAAACATATATATGATAAAGAACTTATATACAAAATATACAAAAACTTTTAAAACTCATACCCTGGCTGGTGTGGCTCAGTTGATTGAGGGCTCAATACCACATCTGGGCACATGCCGGAGGCAACTGATCTATGTTTCTCTCTCACATAATGTTTCTTTCTCTCTCTCTCCCCCTTTCTCTCTCTCTCTCTTTTCTTTCCTCGCTCTAAAATCAGGGGGGCCCGGCCGGGCGTGGCTTAGCGGTTGAGCGTCGACCTAGGATCCAGGCGATCGGGGTTCGATTCCTGGTCAGGGCACCTGCCCAGGTTGCGGGCTCGATCCCCAGTGGGGGGCGTGTAGGAGGCAGTTGGTCAATGACTCTCTCATCACTGATGTTTCTAGCTCTCTCTCCCTCTCCTTTCCTCTCTCTGAAATCAATAAAGATGTATTTTAAAATCAGGAGGAAAAATACTTTAAAAACTCAATAGTAAGGGAAAAATAAATTATAAAATGGACAAAAGATCTGAACAGATACCTCATCAAAAAGATATACAGATGGCAAATAAACATAAGAAAAGCTGCTAAAAAATATGCCCCCCCATCATTTATTATTAGAGAACTGCATATTTTTAAAAAAATTGAGATATCATATCAAAACTATCACAATGGTGCAAATCCGGAACCCTGGTGAGGATGTGGAGCAGTAGAGCTCTCTCCTTCATTGCTGATGGGAATGCCAAATGGTACAGCCACTTAGGAAGGCAGTCTGACAGCTTCTTACAAGGCTAAACGTAGGTCTACCTTTCAATCCAGCAATCACACTCCTATTTACCCAAATAAATTGAAATATATAACCACACAAAAACCTGAATAGGAATGTTTATAACAGTAACCAAAATGCCCTTCAATAGATGAATGAATAAATAAACTGTGGAACATCCATGCAATGGGTATTTAGCAATAAAAACATAATTAAAGAAAAGAGCTCTCAGGTTATGAAAAAGCATAGCGGAACCTTAAATGCACATGGCTAAGTGAAAGAAGCCAGTATAAAAACACAACATACTGTCTGATTCCAGCTAGTGAGATTCTGAAAAAGGCAAAACTATGGAAACAGTAAAAAGATCAGTGACTGTCAGGGGTTCAGGAGGAAGGGGTGAGGAAGGGTGGAGAAGTGAATCACAGTGCCTTTGCAGGTGAAACTATTCTGGGTGGTACATCATGGTGGATACATGTCTTTATGCATTTGACAAAACCATAAAACTGTAAGACACAAAATCTAAACTCTAAAATATAGACTTTAGTTAATAAAATAAATAGCTATCAGTATTGGTTCATGAGTTGTAACAAATCTCCCACACCAAGGCAAGCTGTTAATAGTAATAGGAGAATTTGTGTGTTGGGGGGATGGGGAAAGGGGTTCTATGGGCACTTCTGTACTCTCAGTTACTCAATTTTTCTGTAAATTTTTCTAAACTAAAATTGTTCTACAATTAAATCTATTAGGTATTTTTAATTTATCTTTATTATTGGAAGTATCTCAGATGTCTCCTTTTTTCCTCCCATTGATCTCCTTGGCCTTGTATCTGCCCCACCCCCAGGCCTTCCCCATACTATTGGCTGTGTCCATGGTTATGCATTTATACATATATTTCTTTGATTAACCTCTCCCCACCCACTCCCCCACCCCCGCTTTCCTCTGAGATCCCTCAGTCTGTTCCCTGCTTCTATGTCTCTGGATAGATTTTGTTCATCAGTTTATTATGTTCTTTAGATTCCATATGAGTGAGACCATGTGATGTTTGTCTTTCTCTGCCTGGCTTATTTCACTCAGCATAATGTTCTCCAAGTCCACCTGCCGGAAGCCGTTCCATCCTTGCTGCTTGACACGGTCCTTCCAGGAAGAGACATCTGCACAGCCAGTGCTCCATGGGACTTGGCGTGTGGCAGATCCCTCTTCCCATGCCTGTTCCCCTTTCTAACGCTCTGCGTCCTTACCGGAGTCACTGCACCAGAAAAGGGCATTGCCCTAGCTGGAAACTTTTCCCCAGCAGGGGAGTCAGATAGAACTGGAAAAGACAATGATTCAGTAAAAGCCCCAAGGAGTATGGGAAAATCATGTGCGGCTGATGAGGAACTCAGACTGTCAGCAGAAAGTGTAGGACTCGGTAGGCCCGTTACCGCAGGGTGTTCCCCACTGGGGGAGGGGCCTGGGCCGGGCCCCTGCTGACTCGGGGCGCAGGACCATCCACAGGGAGCCACCAGTGAGTTCCCAGTGAGGAATGTATTGCTGGGGGATGTTTATATTCATGGAAAACTCTGGGAATCCCCACAAGGAAAGAGCAGTCTAGGAAAGAGATTATTTCAATCTACACCTAGACCCTTATCATACACAGAATAATCATACACAGAATAATCATACACAGGATATCACACTGCGGGGTGCTGAGGGGAATGCCAACGGAGAGACTGAGGCAGGTGCCAGACAGGCGGTCAGTCACCACAGCTACAGACCCTTAGGACTTGCAAAACCTTTGCATAAGAAAAGCTGGTTTAGTTATTCTCCTTTTAGCTGTGTGGTGGTAGAGCAATAAAATAGCAACTTCAGAATATAAATAACAAACTAGAGATTGACATGTAGAATAGCCTTAGAAATATAAACAATAGGTAAGACTAAAATTAACATACCTAAACAGGTGTAAATTCTTTAGCAAAGGTCAGATAAGAAGGTATATTCATTAACTGTGAAAGGCCAAAGCAGAAACCGGAACAAAGCATGATGTCATGTTGTTTAACCAGCAATAAAATCAAATAGTATAAATACAGTTGTAACAGGCAAGAAAGGTGAAGCTGATTCTCATGGTGCTCTGAACGCTGTCTCCGTGTCCTTCATTCTTCGCTGACGTCCACACCTTTGGGGACCCCTGGACCGCTGGGGTTGGACCCCAGCATCCACCCATACTGTCCCAAAGGGTACACGATCCTTCTTCTTCTTTACAGCTGCATAGTATTCCATGATGTGAATGTGCCACAGCTTTTTCATCCACTCATCTACTGATGGGCACTTGGGCTGTTTCCAGATCTTGGCTATTATAAACTGTGCTGCTATGAGCATTGGGGTGCATAGATTCTTTCTGATGAATGTTTCAGGATTCTTAGGATATGTTCCCAGAAGTGGAGTCACTGGGTCAAAAGGCAGCTCCATTTTTAATTTTTTGAGGAACCTCCATACTGTTTTCCACAGTGGCTGCCCCAGTCTGCACTCCCACCAGCAGTGCACTAGGCCCCCCTTTCTCCACATGCACTCCAGCGCTTGTCGATTGTTGATTTGATGGAGCCATTCTCACAGGGGTTTTGAAGGTAGCTGTGGGGATGGTGAGAAGATTGTGCTCTACATTTATGATAAATTTGATCTTAGGTATGGAAAAGGGAAACCATAAGGATGATACAAGTTTGGTGCCCTGAACAATCGAGGGAATAAAATTACATAATGTGTGTGTGTATAAATACATGCACATACACATATCCTCATTTTTTAAAATGTTAAATATTGAGTGTAATGTTGACCTGGAGTATGAAAAGGACTACGGAACAATGTGCAAGTGACTCTCCAGTGCATAATGGGCAGTAAAATCTAAAATAAATAATACGGTATTTTCTTTAATTATAAAAGTAAAGATTAGTCACATCTAAATATATAGATTTCACCCCCTATAATTTTAGCCATTTTCCTTCTAATGTTTTCATTAAAAATACCATCTCGGAATACTTTTCTGTAATATCCCTTTCAATTGCTCTCTACATATCCCAATCTTATAGACATCTTGCCATCTTTCTGATCCCTGTAGGAAACAAATAATTTATCCATTTTCTGTCAGATAAATATATATTAAAAACATGCCACCAGTCTTTATCTTAGGCAGGGTCTATAAAAAGTTTATGTAATAATGTACTAGGTGTTTATAAATTTAAGTATGATATAGCACTAAGCTAATTTTAAAGTTTTATATATGAATATGTGCATAATAATATATGTGTTTGAAGATGAGTGCATCCAGAATTCAGAGATAATAAAACCGTCTATTCCTTTCTGGCTTTGGAATTTCAGATACCAGTGGGCATATTAAGAAGCAGAGATAAAAGGAGGACGGAAGAAATAATTCGAATGCTGGTAAAGTAATCCTCTGCACTGCAGCAGTTCACCATGCTGTGTTATATATAGAAATAAAATCAGTCATTGTTTCTAATCCTGCTAAATAAAACTGAACTTTTGGAATGGCATGCCACTTGACCTTTCTGGTTTCAGGAGCAGTATTTAACTGGTGCGAAGGAAAAACACTTGCAAAGTGTCTCCTGTTGAGATGACAGATTCTCCTGCTAGTTCACACAATGTTCCAAAGGCAAAAGTCCCTTGCTTCAGAAGGCAAGAGAGAATTATTTTCCCAAGGAGCTGCGCGGTCCACACCGAAGAATGACATGAGAAATTTTCACCCTTTTTCGAAACTCGTACTTTCAGCAGGCCCCCTAAAATCAACTCCAGCAGTTAAACACTCAAAAACAGCTCACTTTGAGATCGAAATACTTGATGCTCAAACAAGAAAGCAGATATGTATTGTGGATAAGGTGAGTTTATTTATTTAAATTTCTCTTCTCTGCCACAAAGATTATGAATCTCTTGATTAAATGCTGACAAGACTGTAGTAAAATGCATTCCTAGCTTTTAGTGTCAATCTTTTTATGAGCTGGATAGATCCTTTCTTTATACCTTGTTTCAGCAGAAGAGATTCACTGCGTCTCTCACAGGCCATTTAAATGGTAGCTAATTATTAGGCTCTGGTTTTCCTACTAACATTGACCACTGTCAGAGGCAAAATTCCCATTCTTCACCGTCTCATTGAACCTGAAAAGGTGCCTCTACATTTTCTCCTCATGCAGTTTGTTGTATATTCATATTATCATAGAGTTCTAATAGTATTTGTAGAAAATAGCAAGCAAAAGCCACTGATGTTTCTAAAAATTATATTTTGCATATATGATGAAATCTCATCATTAAAAAACATTTAGAATTGATTTAATTATTTGTCTTGAGAAACAAACATCTCACATTTTATGAAAAGTTTGTTTATTTCAAACCCCCAGTGTTTAAGAAAATTTCTTTTGCTTTATGTTACCCACTTATATTCATATCATAGATGTTTTAATAAGTAAAGATAAAAATATATACTTTCTAGCTCACATAATCATGTATACATTGTAGGTACACATATGTATGTACAATATTTCAAGCATTTTTAGTCCTTCAAAAGTTTGAAGACACTAGTTTTCAATAGTTTAATGTATTAGGAGAAAGATTGATGTTTTAAATAAAATATACTTTCATTTATTTTTCTTTGCTGACATGTTAAGTTTTTGCTGTTGTTCTAAAAATAAAATTGAACCACTGATTCCATTTAACTAAGCTCTAGCCGTGTTTCTAGATAAGAAGGGAAGAGAAGGACTTGTTTACTGTTTTAATTGCCAAGGTAATAATTATGTTCTTATTTAGTAATTATAACAGATGGAAATGAAAAATAAAGCACTTTTATAAGTTCATATAGGACATAAGTGGGACATAGATTTGAAACCATTTTATGCAACTCGAAATCATATTTCATTTTTATATGGTACCATAGGAGCCATATATAAGTGATGTATAAAGAATTTTAACTTATGAATTTCATACATGGTATAATCTATTCTACCACCTCGGTAAAGATTTTATATTTTTTGTATCATACAAAAATAAGACAAAAAATAAAACTATCATCTAGAAGTTGCTGATGCTTATAATATCTCACCATTAAAAATTCAAAAAAAATTTTAATGATACATTTAAATTAATGAAATAAGGCAATCAATAGAATGAATGTTGAATTGATTAAGGATTTAGAAAGATCACGATCCTAAAATGAGACTAGTTATTGTCTGATAAATATCTAAACCTTGACAAAAAATTCTACCTTAAAATAATGAAAAACAGGTGGGCTCCTAATTATTTTCTTTATACATTTATATCTCATGTTATTGAGATTTTATTTGAAGCTAAGGCATGGCATTTTACTTTCTAGTAATAATTAAATTGCAAAAAACATTAAGCATGTAGAAATCCAGCATTTTTTAGAGATATGGATTTGGCTCAGGAAATCTCATACTTGAATTGTAATATTCCTGGTATTTGCATTTCCAGGAACAAACTTTTAGGGAAACTTAGTAGGCTAGATAGGGGATTTATTCTGAATTCCTCACCAACCTTTATTGGACAATCAACACCATATGATGTGCAACTTACTACATCCAAAACTTTTAGATTTCAGTAGAACTGGATTTTGTTTCATCTTGTTTTAGTTTTGTGATATGGTAAATTGTCTCATAGTGATGACATGACATTAAAAAGAAAAAAACTGAATTAATTTACTGTTTTCTTTTTTGCTTCATGATTTCTAACAGTTCAAATTTGTAACCATAAGAAAGACTGATTTTGTTAGCTGTTCAAGATATTGTTTTTCTTAGACAAATTAATAGCTATATTAACAGTAAGGTCATGGTAAGTGCCTTTCATTGCGTTTGGCTCTATCCAGCATACAAAAGAAGTGGTGCCTATGACGGAGTCCCTATCTTTCAGTAAGCACTGTCTAACACAGTTGTAAAAGTTAAAGGTCATGTACTTTGGAAGAAAGCGTATCTAGACTGAACCCCTGCAACATCAATCATATTTATCAAGGCTCAGGAAAGGCATTGAATTGCTGATCCCAGGATCATTATTTAGAAGATAGGTTAATAAAATAAATCTATTTTGTAAGTGTATAGTAAAGAGGAGGAAAATGGTATGTAACAGGCTTAGCATAGTGCCTTGAAAATAATAGGAAAATATTTTTGTAGTTTTATAATAATCATTTGGAGAGATAAATTTAATGTGTATAAAAATCTAAGAAAAAATAAGTGATGAATCTTGTGATACTGGCACAGAATTTCAATTGACTTTTTAATAATTATTCATTCATATAATTTGTTATAGTGCTTAGTTTAGATATAAATGTTTAGGTATCTTGAATGGGATGTATGTATCTTAGTAATATATGCTACGCTCTCGTAGAAATTGTGTTTGCATCTAAATATTATAACATTAATGAACAAAGTATGGACTAAGGATATTCATGAGACAAAACCATTGAGAGAATTCCTGTGATTAAAACTATGTTGAGTCATGTTCTACTTACACACACACACACACACACACACACACCCCAAACAAAACACTTTCCATTGCCTTAAATACCTTCTCCAGCTTGTGTCCTATTTCTCTTATTAACGTCACCGTGTTCATTTCATCTGACCACCATTTCCTCTTCTCATTTCATCCTGAACGCACTCCATTCAATCTGCCTCCATTACTTTCCAGAACATGAACTAGCCGAGGTCACTGGGGGCAGCGGTAAGTACCTTGCTAAATGCAAAAGTCACTTCTCACACTTACCCTACCCAGTGTATCAGGAACATTTGCCACTGTTAAGCACATCTTCCCTAAAACAATTTTACTATCTGGGACTCCACACATTTTTTTACTCCTGCTTTATTGGCTTTTCCCTTTGTTCTCGCTGCGTTTCTCTATCTGCCTTACTAGGTGTGGACTGTCACCCACTCAGTCATCAGCACTTCTCCCCCTACTGGGTTATTTAACTTATTGAGTCCCATAGTTTTAAATATCATCTGCCTACTGATGACTCAAAAACATGCGATTGCAATTTGTACTCTCTCTTAAATTGTAAATCCATGTATGCATGTATGTATGTATGCATCTATCATCTAACTACCATCACCTATCATCTAATCTACCTAAATGTTTACTTGGAATCTCAAATTTAGTAAAACTGAAGGCTTCCTCCCCTAAAATTTTTCCACAATATTTTTTTTCAGGAAAACAGTGGAATCACATTTTTCAAATAGCTCAAGCCAAACACTTAGAGGCATCACAACTCATCTCATTTCACAACACATCTGCACGGTGCTGCCTTCACATATATCTAGACAATGAAAGATTTTAGCCACCTCTTATGCTAGAACTAAAGTTTTCCTCTGTTTCTGTTCTTAGTACCTGCAATATGTTCTCTACACAGCAACAGAACTAACCTGTTAAGTTGTGTCAGATAATATCATTTACAATTCAAAAGTCATCAACCCTCTCCTTTAGGTCTTGACTTAACTGTCACTTTTTTCCTCTGGGGCTTTCCTTACTACTTATTTAAATTTCAACAACTGGCAATATTTTCTATTACCCTTCTTTGCTCTTTGTTCTCTTTTGTTTGTTTGTTTTTTGACTAGCAATTATTTTCTTTTTAATTTTGCTTATTATTTGGTCTACCCTTTGTATGCCAAAGTCATGAAATCAGGGGTTTGGTTTTAATCACCCCTGTATATCCAACATTCAGATATGTGCTTGGCACGAAGAAAACGTTGAACAGTGCTTGGCACGAAGAAAACGTTGAACCAATATGTACTAACTACATCAATGCCTGTTCAAGAGACGTGGATTTTACAGTGCACTCATGTTTAGCACTGACAGTTTTAAGGTAGAGGAGTATGATATTTGAAAATACTTTTTACTGTTTTCTAAATCAAATTATCCTTGGAATGAATGTAAGCGTATTCATAGAAAAACAACAACATTTAAATCATCCATTCTACTGAATAGTGTATAATTTACTAAACAGTCACGTGTGATTATAAAAATCTAACAAGCTTTTCATAAAGAAGACAGTATAGATGGGGATATTTAACTGATTTAGTTATTTCCCACAAATGATTAAAGTAATATGGCCAACTGAGCATGATAAGGTAAAGAATATATTTAAAATACATTGTTAAATAGCATTCTTAAGTATTTCTTGGAACATCAAAAATATATCAGAAATATAAATTTTCAAAATTTGACAATGAATTATTTCTAGTTGCTAACTATTCCTGTCTCACTTCTATTTTGTAAAATGTCAGAAGCTTATCTTGTGATAAGTTGATGATTCGAGAGCATGGCTAGATCTCTAAAAGCTGGGGTTTATAAACTCTGCCAATATCATCCCATTCTTTAATCTTTAATCTTTTCTCCAAGGAGCTTGACCACAAGAGCCCTCTTTCTCTTATTGTTTAATTTGCTCTGTGTCAAAACTCCTAAAAGCTTTTCAAAGACTCTTACCAATAAAATAAAGTGCTCAACAACTCTCCAAACCTTTTTACAGTAACAATACCTGTTTTTACCAGAAAACAGAAGAGAGACTTATAGTGTAGTAAGGCTGCAAACAAATTGCACTTTTACTATTTAGTTAGAAATCTTGAGAATTCTTAATCTCTGGCATTGCCACTTTTCATCTTTTATCTTGGACAAGCTCCTTAGCACATTAATGCCTCCCTTTGTTCATCTGTAAAGTGAGAATAATGGCCCCTGTTTTAAAATGGCCTCATGACAGGTTTCTGAATTTTGTGTATATATAAATGACATTACTTACTTTTCCTTCCATTCCTCTCCTTCCTCGGCCCTTCTTTTTCCTTCCCCCTCTCCTCCACACCCCTCCTTCCTCCGTGCCCCCCCCCACTTCCTATCCTGTTGCGTGAAATATCTGAAAGCGTCTAAGCCTTGGACTGAGACACAGCAGAGTCTATATAAGTCTACCTGCTTTATCTTCTTCCTTGGACATGGTCCGATATCTCTGCCCTTTATTGTTCTTTCCTGTAAAAGGATTTAAGTATTATTATCCTTGCCCTTTTCAGAGGAGAAATTTGTGGGACAGAGAGCTGAAATGAAGAAAGCAGTGTGTTAGAACCAAGCTTTGAACCTGGCCAATGCATGTCCTGTGCCTTGCTCTTGACGATCATACACCCACTTGACAGATAATGAGTTGTCATCAGCCCAAATCCCCCTGTTCGCTTTTATTTCATGACTGGGGTGTCTGACTTCTGACACAGACAATGTGTTTCAAGACAGAGGTGATTTTTTCAGGGATGTCTACTTGCCCTTCTATTTGAGACACAGGAAAGTTCTTAAGCATTCTTTCTATTTTATATATATAGACATGAAATTGCATTAGTTAACATTCAAACCTAGAAGTTAAGAAATGTGTTTAAAGTCCCTTTAGATAATAAATTAAATATAAAATGTGATATCAAGATTTTATATCATTAAAAATTACAAAATTGAGAATGTTTCTGCAGAAGAGGTAATGAACATAATTGTTTTCTGTGAAACCAGAGGTGCTCTAACACCCACCCCTCTTTTTGGATGTACTTGGGAATTTCATAATACTGCAGGCAGTTCTAATTTAAAAACAATCAGTGTACTTTCATTAATCTTATTTGCCCTGATTTAGATTTCTCTCAGAAAAGGTAGTTTTATTATATTTAATGGATACATGTCATGAGAGGAAATGTGATACAGTGTTTTATTCTCTAAGGTCAGACATATTTGTGCCTGCGTTAGACCTAAATCATTTTTTGCCAATTATTCTGCCAATTTAAAAATTATTGTTTTATCATCTGAATATGTAACTTAACTAGTCTGACTCTTGGGATTCCTCTATGAAAAGTGGGGCAAATATCTGTCTTCCAGGAGTAAATAAGGATTCTATATTTGTAAGTAAAATGCAGCACCATGCCTATGCATGGTTAGTTGTCTGTAAATGAATGTAATATTTTAGATAGTGCCAATAAATTAGAAATAATTATTATTCCACCAAAGTGAGGAAAATAATGGAATTAATGTGTTTCTAATATGACTATTAGAGTTTAAGCATTTTAAAAATGATAGTCATTATTAACTTTTTCTGAAATGATTCGGAAGCATGTTAGAATTAGAAAGCATAGTCAGAGACAATCTTTTTAGCATCAGTTTCTAGCAGCCTATATCCAACTATCAAACCCCAAATAATATGAATCTGTTACTTACACCACGGTATACCATGAAAGATGCCAGTGATGATAGAAGCATTGCACACAATGTAATAGTAGGGAAAAAAATAAACTCTAGAAAACTATGTATGAATAATATTTACAAAACAAATATAGGCTGCTATGTGTATTCAATTACATTTACCAACATTTTTCATCTAAATATATCACCATATAGAAAACTATTTTCATTTATGCTTAAGCTATAAAGAAGATGTCATTTCTATGTACTAATTCATGAGATGCAATGATACGCCATTTAAAAAGTTTACATATATAAATAAGTTTTAGAGGATGCATCTAGAAAAGAAGAGTTGAAATTTATCAGATTCAGTGTTTCTCAAGCTCTCTATTATGAGACTTTAGAATATCACAATCAAGTACTTATTAATTCAATAGATATTTGTGGAGATAGTTGTCTAGTGTTCTACTAGGTGTTTGAGATAATGCATTAACTCATATAGATGCTGTTCATATCTTCATAATTTTACTGTCTCTTGTGGAGGTCAAACAATGTAGATATAATTTAAGGTACAGAGATATATTTATTCCTGATATGATTTTCTCGGAATATATATAAATATATATCCTTGATATACATATATGTGTGTGTGTGTGTGTGTGTGTGTGTATAGTGAGAGAAAAAAGCAGGCAATTTTGAGTGGTTAACACAGGGATAACTTCATGGTGAAAAGAGTATGATATTCCATTACCATTATACTTAAGTCTAACTGGGACTTACTGTTTGGATGTGTAATGTTTTAATGAGTTGTAATTAATGAATCTTTCTGTGTGTAAAACTGTTACGAATTTGTCAAAATAATAGTTGTTAAGTGGAGCACAGGGTGCCAGATGGCAGCTGTGGTTGGCCAAGAGAAGCTGAAACAGACAACTTCCTCGCAGGTCCTGGAGGAAGTACACGTGTACCCTGAGGGGCCAGACAGGGAGAGCTTTTGGGTTCACAGGCCAATGCTGAATTAATCAATTCAAACCAAAAGAGCAGGATTTCAGAAAACTTTAAGGGGCTCTTATCTAAGGTTCACACAAGGAAAATGAACTGGGAGACACAGGGGACTGTTGGCCACAAGGGCTATTGCATCAGGAATGTACATTTACTTGTGACTCTGAGGGCCACTATCTAGCGCACACACTTACATGAGGGCTGATGTCAGTTTAAGGTCACTGCAGGCGGCTGGTCAAACTAAACAGATGCCAAGGCAGCAAAGCCGTGGAGGAGCTTAGTTACACTCTTGAAAAACATGAAGACGTGCATGCTGTACAATTATCAAAAAGTTTATGATGTAGGAATTTGTAGTTCTTTTGTGATCTAACAGTTCAAACAAAAATGATAAAGACTGTCCTTATATAATGTATGTCTGGGAAATAATTTTGGTTTGAACATTTGATTTTGTAAAAATATTTTTTGAGAAATTAAAGGCAAATTATATATTAAGCATGTACCTTGTCAGGATTAACATTTTACTCATACATTTTTGTAGCTTAACAAATAACTAACAAAATAATTACCTAACTTGTTGCTGTGATCTTGATGTGTCCTTAACACACATTTTTACCATTCCTTTCATGTACCTTAGTGCTCAAAGTTATTCCTGACAGCTTCCCTATAACTATTCCTCATGAAATTAGGATTTAAAAAATGAGCAATAAATTAAGGCAACATTAAGAAATACAAATTCCATTGCTTTATATTTTTAATTATTTAAAGACTTCAGGAAGAGAGGTCTGAAGAGGCGATAATGCAGCAAGTGGATACTGAAGTTTATATCACATTAAGACCTTTAATATCCTCACACCTCATGTTTCTGGACACAAATGTGTGCTCCCTGAGGTCTTAAGTCTGCAGTATTAGAAGCACAGGCATAATGAAATTGATATTTTTGTCAGAATTTGTGTAATGACAGCATCTAAGTTTAACACAGTCCTAAATTATACATAAATGTGAGTGATCTTAGATTCATGTATATTTACATTGCATCTTACTTTCTGCTGTGAAAATTATGCTATTCGCATGACTATGTTGCAAAAGCTCAAAGGTTCAGAGGGCAATCATTGTTGGAAGCTATTGCCCCTGAAATGCTTTTAGTTGATTCTGATTAAATACTACCTACAAGAATGTGGTCCAGGGACATAATCCTAGAACACCGCCTGATCCTTCACCCCTCCTGCCCTCTCTCCTTGTCTTCTTTCCTGATTGTTTTTCTTAATATACACTGAAGAATGCTAATCTTCCACTTGGTAGGCACTGGAATAGACCCTGGGAACACTGGGATGAAAACAACCCAACCAAACCAGTGACGGGGTGGGGCAAATGTAGGTTCACAGTTGCATGTGAAACAGTTTATTCTTCTATTACTATTTATTAATCATTGAATGACTTTCCATGCAAACGAGTGTAAGCCTACTTTTGCCACATCGTGTATATTCCTTTCCCTTCAGCTGTTCAGAGTATTGAGATTGATAATGACGTGTAAACAGTCCCACAGAAGGTCATATTACACAAGCTGAAACAGGTATGGACAAAGCGGTGCTGAGCCCAGATGGGTAATTTTCTTTTCTGTGGGAGAAATCGAGAGTGGCTCTAGAAATCTCTCCCAGGCCCACAGTGCCAGCACACTGAAGGGCCATGACGGCGATACCGCTGAGAGTGAAGGGTGATCTCCTAAAGCAGAAAGGATCCCCTCTGAACCCCTACATCCCTAGCCTCTTGGGCTTTGACTGAAGGCACACTGCTAGAGAGGCACCTTTGGAGAATTTAGGAAGGAACAGGAAGATGGATTCCCTGCTCACTTAAGGCTTTCAAAGGCGCAAACATGTCAGGCTCTATCCCATTCGTATATTATATTTTATTACTGGATTTTTTAAACTGACAGTCATCAAACAATTTTCAATCCCTGTTGATCTACTGGGATTCAGCTGAGTAATCTGAGACCACCAGCCTGTAGCCACATAAAGCCTACGGATATCATACTCGTTTATTTCCTTATGAGAAGTTAATTCTCTTTTAGGCAGATTTATTTTGAACTGCCTACTACATCTAGATAACAGATATTTTATTTGAGAATTGATCTTAGTCCTAAATCAAAGGATGCTATACCTGACTTCTTATAAACTCATCACTCTAACATCATTCTGTGAAAAGAGCGAATCCATTATCACCTGTCCTTTTTTTCTGATTGCAATTTAACTGTATTCATTTCACACTTTTACTGCCTCCAAAACAGACATTTAATATTGCTTCATGTTTAGGTGTTTCTAGCTTTGCAATTATTGGTTATTTGATTTTAAAAAATCAACACATAATGTAATTAGTAATTTATTTTGGCAAAACTTTTGATGAGTTACTGGTTGACTAATTGAGTCCTTTATTTGTCAACACTGGTCTCTCTGTCATTGAATATAGATTTATTATCTGTTTCTCATAAACTTCATCTAATAAGATTCTGCTATAATCCAAACTTAATTTAATCAGGAGTTTAACACAGAATCCTGAGGCCTTTATTCAGATGATATGCTCCTCATTTTTATAGATAGGCAATTTCAAAGAGTGCTCACTCTAAAATTCCTGAGACATTACTTTTATCTTAGAGCTATTTTATGTAATTTTTTTAACTCTTGACATGATTTAAAAAAAAACCCAACAAACATAAACAGAACAGCCACAATTCCTGAGCTGTTGATTGCTAAAATAAAATCTGCATTTTAAAATGGGAAGAAAAAAATCAAATAATTTTTTGATAATTAAAAAAATAGACTCATAAATTTATTTACTTGCTTTTAGTTTTCAATCAGCCTTTCTGGCATTGTACAGATATAATGTCTTCTTAGGCCTTTGTTGGTCATAGAATCCTTATAATTTAATGGTCCCTGCATGTCATAGTTATTTAAGTATGTAGGCACAATTTGGCTAAAGTTCCTAATTTCCAAGCTAACTGTTGTTAGGGCTATATAGTGCTATCATAAAAACAGAATCTGTACTCAGATTTTACCTTTGCTTCTGCACACAAAGATATCCACTTCCCCTTTGCCTGATTGTCTCTTCTAATTACTCACACAATTGAATCAGTCCTAACATGAGGAGACAATGTGTGCAGCTCTATAATACGTAATGTATATGGAATGGAATGAGCAATTTTTTTTCAGATCTGCCCATGCTGTAGGCTCACAATCATTTATCTATGTGGATGAAGAGGCCAAGACACAGCAAGTGATTGCAAGATCAAAGTGTCCCCTTCAATAGAGGATTCACCTGAGAAACTAACTCTTTAATGGACTATAGAAAAAATCCTACCATAGTTTATTAAGCTGCTGGCTCTCTAGAATCTCTTGCTTGTACTATATTATATTAATCAATAAATCACTTTATTCTGTACACAATACATCTCCTCACTGAACTGTTACCATCCTAGTTTAAGTCACCATCACCTCTAAAATACAGACTGATTTCAGTGGGTCTTCATTGGCCACCCACAGTGAATGTAGGAACATGAACACATATACTGCAGTTTCTATCAGATGTACTTATAGTCCATACAGGCTCCACAATATCACCAGGTAAGATAAAATTTAGACTTTGTTATTACAGATGAAATGGTTTTGTTTTTGCATGGTCATTTTGTCACCTCAAATCTGTTTAACTTACAGAAACCATATTGATTCTTTTAAAACCTAAGATATCATGTCACTTCTCTGATGAAAACCCTTCAACAAGTACACGTATCGCTCAGGTCTCCTGTTCTGAAAGGTCACGCATTATCTCTGCACCCTCATCTCTCTGGTCATATATTTAACTACTCTGTCCCTACATCCCTCCCCTGCACATACGCCAGCCCCTGGCCATTTCTTGGCATGGCGATCCCTGGGAGAAGGGGAGGTGAGGAATGCAACAAATATTTGCCAGAATAATCTATTTTGCTACAGAGCTTCAGTTTCCAGGAACCATTTAAAGTATTCTTCTCTTGTTAGGACACGAAATATATTTTTGGAAGAGAAGTATTCAAATTAGATGGATTAACAATATCTGATGTTTAAAGAGGTTGGTAAAAATTCTACTTCTTGAGAAAAATGGTTACCCATATTAACTCATTTCCTAAAATATACTCTGTATTAGAATGAGCATTTCCTTGAGCCATCAGGAAAATAAACTTCACATTTTAATATTTTATGCATAACAAGTTTGGGGGGGGTTGCCTGAAATTCAGTTTAATAGCATCATGCATTTTTCAAAAGCAAACATAAAAGTATCTTGAATACTAATGTTAATATTTGTGAGTTGCAAATAGTTATTATAAAACTAAATGCATGACATGCTTCACAGTGGTACCATTTTTGTACATAAAATTTGAATTTTTAGTGTATTTTTTAAAGCTAAAGTTAGTCAACATAGTTCTAAAAAAATATCATCAGTAGAACCAAACGTAAAAAGATTAATTATACAACAGAGTTAACCTTTCAGGTGATTTACAAGCCTGGTGTAAATTTTTAGAAAGTAAAAATTACCCAACTGAATTTGTTTCTAACTAGTACAATGAAGTAATTGAGCACAGTCACAAGCCACTTAAGTACGGGGATACCTTCTGACAAATGCGTCATTAGGTGATTTCATTGTTGTGTGAACATCATAGAGTGTACTTGTACAAACCTAGATGGTATAGCCTTCTCCACACCTACACTGCATGGTATAGCCTGTGACTCCTAGGCTACCGACCTACACAGCACATTGCTGTACATGGTAATGTGAGATTATATTAAACACAAGAGAAAATGACGTAATCAAGAGGCTAGGTAAACATGAGATGGTAGGAGGCATACCGTTTTACAGCACATTTTTAATATGAAGAAAAATCATACTCTAAATTAATGATAAAAAGTATAGTATAGTAAATACACATACTAGTAGCATAGTCATTATCATTAAGTATTATGTACTGTACGTAATTGTATGTGCTCTACTTTTATATGACTGGCAGCATTTTGTGTTTGTTTTTACACCAGCATGACCACAAACAAATGAGTAACTTGTTGTGCTGTGTTCTTAGGAAGACTACTACGTCGCTGGGTGATAAGAATTTTTCAGCTCCATTACAATTTTTTGGGAACACCATCCAAATGCAGTTCATCATTGATTGAAATTTCTCTATATAGCACATGACTTGTGTTTTACTTTTACTTTTTTCCTCTACATTAACGATTTTCAAGAATTTTTAAAATGAGAAATACCTGACTATTTAGTCAGGGGCACTGACCTCTTTTCCCTAAGATTGTCAAAGAAAAACATGACAACAGCCAACACAATAGCCATCTGGTATGAAAGAATCAAAATCACAGCCATTTTTTGTCATATCAGCAAAAAATATAATTTTTTTTAGTGTGCTGCAGAATTTTAGTAATTTATATGTGACATGAGATAAAAAGGTTGAAAATTGCTGCTCTAAATGATTGATATTTTTAATAGTTCTTTAGTTCTTAATAGCAAACTAGTCAAAAGCTTAGTAGTTTAAAACAAACCACTGATTTATCTCATTAATCTGTTATTTTGTGATTTAGTTTTTTGCTGGGTTCACTGGAGTACTTGCAGCCATTTGCCAAGTAGCTGAGTGACCCTCATCAGGGTGTTGGGGGTGCATAGGAGCAACAGGGCCATGTGTCTGTTATCACTTGGGAAGTAGCTCAGGCTTCTTTACATGGCCTGATCAAAGGTGTTCTCAGAAAGAGCAGAAATACATGGCCTCTTGTGTCTTAGATCTGACTTGTACAATCTCACTTTCAACACATGTTTTTAATTAAAACACATCAGAAGCCAAGATAAATTTAAGGTCTGAGAAAAAAAATTCTACCTCTTGACGGGAGAATCTGCAAAATATGGTGGCTATTTTTGCAATCACCACAATAGTATAGTATAGTGTATAAAGTATACTTTTATTACCAATAAATAGTATACATACATAAACACAAAACATTGCTAGATAATACTGTAACAATGATTTTACTATTCCTTGCTAATCCTATTAAAACTGAGCCCATTATTACTTATCACTTTCATTGTTATTTTCACTATATTTGTGCCTTTACTCAAAATATAATTCATGGCAATGCTAATTGAAGGTGTACATGAATGTTATCTTTCCTTTATTCAACTGCAGGTACAGTGGCTTTGGCAAATGTCCCTGCCATTTTCCCTGCAAATCAGCAAGTAGAAATTGATTATGCTTTAACTAATAAAGTCTTCGCCACACTTATAAATCCTTTCTTATTCTGAACAAGTCTTTTTATTCTGGTCATCACTAGGCAATTATATCAGTTAATATGAACCGTGAATACTTTACAGATTATAATTAAGAAAATTCAAACTAGATTTAAAATTTACCACATAGAGATTTTCTCCCTCCAGTTTCATCTGTATTCGCACTTTAATGAACTATATTAGATGTAGAATTTTTCTATTTTAAAAATCATCACTTTTTCAACAAAGTAAATGTAAATTAACCAAAAGCACATCACTTAGTCTTTCCCCTGTGATCATGAAGCCCCACAACCGATCAATGGGGAATAGGCCCAGCCATTTCTTAATTACTTCACACTGCAGTTCATTTTCTTATAATAATACCTGTGAATATTTAGAAAAGAAAATGACTGTTTGACTACTAGTGTTTTTGTTTGTTTGTTTTTGGGGTTTTTTTGTTGTTGTTAATTCTCTACCAAGGATATTTTCCCCATTGATTCTTATAGAGAGTGCAGGGGAGAGGAGGAGGGGAGAGAGAGCAAGAAAGAGAGCGAAACATCGATGTGAGACATTGATTGGCCTCCTGCAAGAGCCCAGCCCAGTGGGGGATTGAACCTGCAACCCAGGTATTTGCCGTTGACCAGGAATCAAACCCACAACCCTTCTGTGCACTGACCGATGCTCTAACCACCGGACAGGGCTGATTAGTAGTATTTTTAACATATTTTTTACTGACTACTTTTTAGTTTCTGTAGAGGTAATACTATTTTGTTTGAAACGGTCCTTCAGTGTTTATACAGAAACCATTTCATTTAAATATGGCTTGGGCTTCCTTACTTATTACAGTAATACCCAGTTACATGTAAACTTTTTGAGTGCGTCATTTTCTTGGTTTCACAAACTTACGATAGGAAAGCATAATAGAGGTCATCTGAGAAGTAAGTATAAGTGTTAATTCCACTGGGCTTTATTTTATTCTTAAAAATATGCTTTTAACTCTGTGCTCTTTATGATCTTATCCAGTACTAAAGTATTCTAATCTAAGTTATAAAACATATATTCTAAAATATTTGCAAAGAGAATTCACCAAGAAAAATTTTGTGTTCTCAAAATCTACATTAGTTTCTAATTTATAAAACATTTTTCTTTTTTGTATTTTGTTATCTCAATTCTAATATCAATTATAACTATAAATATTTTAAATATGTTATAACTTCTTATATATGTATATTTATTACAATATCAATAATGCCTGGGCTATATTGCTACATAAAATTTATACATAATTTATTGGGAATAAAAATATTTATATAAATATACATTATTCAGATGTATATTTAAAAAAATACATGGTGAATATTATAAAAAATAATTTATATACTAATGCCATTTTCTTTTTGAACTGAAAGGACAATAAACAAATGTGTTATTGCTGTATATAAAGAAACATTTGCTATGCTAAAAAATCTAAAATGTATGTGTGTGTATGTGTTTATAAGTACATATAATTTTGAATAAAACAAATAACTAATTTTAAATAATTCACTGCGATATAAATAAATAAAACTTATATGATATAATTTTCCAGTTTCTTAAATTGTAAAAAACAATCCAGTTAAACTTAAAATATTTAAACCCTATTAATACTGACTGGGTTTTTTTGGACACTCATACTGTGGTATCCATTTCATTCATAGTGAAAATCCTTGATATTCTACAAAATACCATACATATGCAGAATTTATTTAAAAAATTATATAGATGGCTAACTTATGTTTTAGTTACAATCTGAAGATCACCAACTAGTAAAATAATATTTGCTTACTCAGAAAACTCCCACCATTCTGAGTAAAATAAGGGCAACTACATATTCTGTTTACTATAATGTACAACAGTCTAATGGAAGTTCTCAGAGGAATTTTCCCCACTTTCCAGAATCAATCTTAAAATATGATTCTCTAGGCTAGTTCAGTTCTCTTCCCTGTGTCCCCACAATGGGAAGAAAGCACTCTTGCCAGCTAAAGCTCTGCACTGGATACTCTGTGTGCATGTGCATGTGTGTGTGTGTGTGTGTGTTCTCACACCTCGACAGCTAATTATTTCTATTAAATTTATTTTGTATTTTATTTCTTTCTGTGTCTTCATTGGTGGACACATTTCTTTTTTTTTTTTAATGTTTCTTTATCTTTATTGTTGAGACCATTAAAGATGTCCCCCTTTTAACCCCACTGATCCCCTCCACCCCACCCCTATCCCACCCCCAGGCCCTCCCCACACCAATGTCCACGCCCATGGGCCATGCCCATAAACATACAAGTTCCCTGATTAATCTCTCTCCACTCACAACCCCCTCCCCGCCTTCCCTCTGAGATCCCTCAGTTTGTTCCAAGCTTCTATGTTACTGGATCCACTTTGTTCATCAGTGTATTTTGTTTATTATATTCCACATGTGAGATCATTTGGTACTTGTCCTTCTGACAGGCTCATTTCACTTAGCATAATACTCTCTAGTTCCCTCCATGCTGTCCCAAAGTCCAAAATGTCCTTCCTCTTCACAGCCGCATAGTATTCCATGGTGTAAATGTGCCACAGCTTTTTTATCCACTCATTTACTGATGGGCACTTGGGCTGTTTCCAAATCTCAGCTATTGTGAATTGCACTGCTATGAACATAGGGGTGCATAAGTTCTTTGTGATTGGTGTTTGGGGTTCCTTAGGATATATTCCTAGAAGTGGGATCACTGGGTCAAATGGCAGGTCAGTTTTTAATCTTTTGAGGAACCTCCATACTGTTTTCCATAGTGGCTGCACCAGTCAGCATTCCCACCAGCAGTGTACTAGGATACCCTTTTCTCACACCCTCGCCAGCACTTGTTTGTTGATTTGTTGATGGTAGACATTCTGACAGGTGTGAAGTGATACCTCATTGTGGTTTTAATTGGCACCTCTCTGATGATTAGCAATGCTGAGCATTTTTTCATATGTCTCAGCCATTTGCATGTCCTCTTTGGAGAAGTGTCTATTTAGGTGCATTGTCCATTTTTTAATTGGATTGTTTGTCTTCCTTTTGTTAAGTTGTATGAGTTCCTTATATATTTTGGACATTAACCCTTCATCAGATGTGTCATTGGCAAATATGTTCTCCCATACAGTGGGCCCCCTTTTCGTTTTGTTGATGGTTTCCTTTGCTGTGCAGAAGCTCTTTATTTTGATGCAGTCCCATCTGTTTATTTTCTCCTTAGTTTCTCTTGCCCTAGGAGATGAATCAGCAAACATATTGCTATGAGAAATGTCTGAGATTTTGCTGCCTATGTTTTCCTCTAGGATTTTTATAGTTTTATGCCTTATATTTAAGTCTCTTATCCATTTTGAATTTACTTTTGTGTATGGTGTAAGTTGGTGGTCCAGTTTCATTTTTTTGCATGTATCTGTCCAATTTTCCCAACACCATTTATTGAAAAGACTGTCTTTACTCCATGGTATGTTCTTGCCTCCTTTGTCAAACATTAATTGACCATAATGGCGTGGGTCAATTTCTGGGTTCTCTGTTCTGTTCCACTGATTAATATATCTGTTCTTGTGCCGGTACCAGGCTATTTTGATTACAGTGGCTTTGTAGTATAACTTGATATCTGGTATTGTGATCCCTCCAACTTTATTCTTCTTTCTCAAGATTGCCGGGGCTATTCAGGGTCTTTTTTGGTTCCAGATAAATTTTTGAAATGTTTGTTCTAGATCTGTGAAACATGCTGTTGGTATTTTAATAGGGATTGTATTGAATTTACAGGTTGCTTTGGGTAGTATGGACATTTTAATGATATTAATTTTTCCAAACCATGAACATGGTATAGTTTTCCATTTGTTTATATCTTCCTCTATTTCTTTTTTCAGTGTCCTATAGTTTTCTGAGTAAAGGTCTTCTACATGTTTGGTTAAGTTTATTCCTAGGTATCTTATTTTTTTATTTGCAGTGGTAAATGGGATTGCTTTTTTAGTTTCTCTTTCTGAGAGTTCATTATTGGTATATTAAAATGTCATCAATTTCTGGGTGTTAATTTTGTATCCTGCTATCTTGCTGAATTCATTTATTAAATCTAGTAGTTTTCTAGTGGAGTCTTTTGGATTCTCTATGTACAATATCATGTCATATGCAAATAATGAGTTTTGTTTCCTCCTTTCCAATTTGGACACCTTTTATGTTTTCTTCCTGTCTGATGGCTGTGGCAAGGACTTCCAGTACTATGTTGAATAAGAGTGGTGAAAGTGGACACCCCTGTTTTGTTCCTATTCTTAGGGGAAATGGTTTTAGTTTTTCCCATTAGCATAATGTTGGCTGTAGGTTTGTCATATATGGCCTTTATTATGTTGAGGTATGATCCCTCTATTCCAACTTTGGTGAGAGTTTTTATAAAAAATGGGTGTTGGATTTTATCGAATGCTTTTTCTGCATCTATTGATATGATCATGTGATTTTTATCTTTCAATTTGTTTATGTGATGTATCACATTTATTGGTGAAATGTGGTGGACACATTTCTTTTCTCCCCAGTGTTTACTGACAATTTTTGTATTGCACGTGGCATTTTCTCTGTCAAGTGAATTTTAAGTGTTTGTTATTTTTCCTTATCAAGTAATTTTCATTTCTTTAAGTAGGATAAAGAGTGTCTGGAGACATCTGTTTATTTCAAGGAGTTCCTAAGAAAGTGGCTAAGTTTTAATAGTGGCAATAGTACATTTTATTTTTTATGTGTGGAATATTGCAGTACCTTTGTATGGGACAAATTCAAGCAGAATCTAGTTTGTGAAGTTTTTACTAAACCCATCATCTTAAATGTTGGTGGATGGATGATTGGAGGAATGATGATGACCCAAACTTCAGCTATAATCAGTGTAAAGTTAGAAGTAAATTTTTGGTTCAACTAAGAAACATACATTACTTGTCTACTTAACATTTTAAGATTAATTTTTTTTCTGATGAGAAAAATGTTAATGAGCATTTTAGGATTTGAAATCTAGGAATACTTATTTCTCCCATCTGCACCATTAATTGTGATATATAAAAATGAATAAATTGTTGTGATGATAGGTTGTCCTTTGTAAGTGGTTGTAAAACTGGCTAAACAGTAAAAGTTATCATGAATAAACTTCCTGATGAAGCTACTGAGACATCAATTTAGTAATCATAAAGTCTTACATGCTCTATTAATTATCATCTTTTCCTCTCTTTGTTCTCTAAATGCAACTAAAGTCATGAAAGAGTTGATCAAGCACAGTCTTGTGGCTAATTAACCTTACTTGTTTAAATCATTTAATGGTTAGTTATTACATTTTTCTGCTGTATTTGACTAAAAATGCTCCAGAAAGGGCACCTTTCAAAGATTTATTCAAAATCAGCACATTTCTAACATGTGAAAGTCAAATGTAATTAAAAATAAAAAAATAAAATTAAAAACTTCATTAAAAGGTTGTAATAACAACACTCTTTCACAAGTAGGCTTCTTTCAGGAACATGTAATCTTAGTCTTGATAGTTGATAAATTCAGAGAGAAATTATACATCAATTAGAAAATTATCATTTAAATTATTCTAGTTTTAAGAAAAGCATACAGCTTTCCCACAGAAATCACTTGTAAAAGAAATTTCAGATGAGATTACGGAACTTCTGTTTTCATGTGACTTTGCATTCTCAGCTTTAATTTTCACTTCAATTAAACTTACTTTAAAATTATTTTTTAACTTTATTTTATTGTTCACACTGTTACAGATGTTCCCATTTCCATCCCCTTTGCACCCCTCCACTCAGCCTCCCCTTTAGCCAACAGCGCACTGCTGTCTGTGTCTGTGGGTTACAGTGCCCTTCACTGTGAAAAGCAAACGACAGTAACACTAGGTTATTGTCCTCAAGGACACTAGATTGTTGGAACAGCCAGTGTGCAAACACAGGATATATGCCTTCATAAAGTGACAACTAGCACACAGAAAACCCTAATGAAGGAGTTTTTGATCATGAATATTATTTGTTTTTCCAAATTAGATGGTCCTTGAAGTAACTGATATACAAATAGTTGTTCCACTAGAGAGCTGCATGTGGATTTTAGGCATCCCTGTTAGAAGAAGCAACATATAAGAGTGCTTTGTGATTAAGTAACAGTGAGATAAAATAATGAACACTGTTAAAAACAACCACCAGGTTTTACAAATATAATTCACATATCAAAAACTAAATAATCAAAATTATTATACGAACATATCTATGTCTATACAAATATATAACCACCTCTAAAAACTGTTTTTAAATATTCCCTAGCATCTTCTAGAGAAGACTGATTCTATAAAATACTTGAAAATTTTACACTCAGAAAATTATTTAAGGTCCTTTTGTTATTAACAACATAACAGAAGAATTAATATCACTCTTCAGGGCTTAAATCTTAGAACTTTCTTAGTTAGTAAACCATATACATAGGAGAAATCAGGGGAAAAAATTGAATAGTGTGACACACCATTGGTTATAGTTGTATTTAGCAGTAAGTGAAATATGGTAAAAGAAACGTATTCATTGTTATACTTTTAATATATCATAAAATATTAAGTATAATATACTAAAGTTAATAAGACTTGCCTGGGCATTATTATTATTATTATCCCTTTGTGCACTTTTTTCATTTCACCCTCCAAAAATAACCATAAGCAGATCTTAGTATAGCAAAAAATAATGTATTCAATATGCTATACATGTTTAGAGAAGGAAAAATATTTTCCTTGCATGATCATTGAAATGTCCTTTGATGTAGACTTTGAAGGGCAGTTGGGATTTTCATAAGCCAGCAAAAGGGAACTGAGGTGGAAGGGAATTTTAGTTTTCAAGTTTGATACGGACAAAATCAGAAAATATTATAATGTCTTGTAGTATTTTGATAGAACATTTACATAACCTCATGAATTTTCCAGTTTAGATGAGGACTTTTAAAATTTATTTTAATACTATAAAGGGTTAATTTTAGTAAATTTGGACTAAATAATTGGTCAGAGCCCTATGCACATAAAGAATCCAAATAATATATCTGACATGGATTTTGGCGTACCAATAATAACTTTAGATGGGAGTTTGAAGAGCACAACTAACTATGAGGCTTAGATAGTACTTTTTTCTCATGATATTCTTTTTGTCCATATAAATTGATTTCATATCTTCAGGGTCCTCTGCTATATATGTATAAGCTCCTTACCTTCTATTTGTCTTTTGCATGTACTCATCTTTTAATACGTAATCTCACTTATTTGAAAACCAGAAAGTGAATATCATGAGCAGAGAAAATTCAAAAATTAATTTTAGAGATATAAATTAGGATGAACTCATATAATAACACCATTATTACTACATTTAAATTAAAATTTTGGAAAAATGTATTTAGATGCAATGTTTCAAGTTGTCAGCAACAATGACTAAAAAGCTAAACAAAACAAAGAGGCTATTTTGTAATAATTTTCACTTCAAACATGTTAAATTATGTTTTCTTATTAAATAAATATAAATCAAACAGATAAAAACTTTTTCCTTATAATTCTCTCTATTTTCTTTTCCTTTGCAGGTGATGCAAACATCTACTATTCAGGATGTTAAACAAAAATTTCACAAAACATGTAAGTTTTATATATACTTTAAAATTTATATTAGTCTTATTTTTATCAAATTTGTTCAGAAATATATGTAAGAAAATGTTCAATATTATGATGGAAAGAGTATGTGGGTGGAAATCATATTTTAGCATGGAACTCAGAAATAACACTGTGCTAAATAGCTCTTGACCATGAACATTCTTGTATTTTACCCTCTGACACTTTAATCCTCATTATGCTTTTGGTTTTTCACAAAGCTGTTTTCTAGTCAATATTTGAACAATTTTCATTCTAACAGGATACTTCCTACATATAAAAAGCATTAATTTATATTTAAGCAAAATATTAAGCAAAGGTTTTACTCTATGTATTTATAGTTGTTAAATTGCTTTTGCATAGAAATTCTTTATATATTTAAATTATAATATTTAGTTTAATTAATAGCTAAATATTAAGAGATCTCATTATTACTGACTAGGAAATATTTACATGGAGTTTGTATAATTTGAATTTTTATTTTTACATTTTAAGAAAGTTTACTCATAACTTAAAGATTCTGAAACTGCGTGTCATTGCTAGGAAGCATTGTTTAAATAAGCTTTCTTTAGAGCAGTTTTATAGATTCCTAGCAAAACTGACAGAAAATACAGAGTTCCCACTTACCCTCTGTCCTCATACATGCACAGCCTTCCCCACCGTTAGTATTCCACATCCGGGTGGTACATTTTTTGCAGCCCAGTCATCTACTCTGACGCATCATTGTTACCCGAAGTCCATCGTTAGCATCAGAGTCCATTCTTGGTGGTCTACAATCTATGGGTTTTGCTTGGGAGAATTTCCTTTACTTTTTTCCTTTTTAAATGCATTTTTATTGTGGTAAAACAACAACAACATACCATTTTAAGTTTACAGTTTGTAGTATTAACTATATTTACACTGTTATGAAATATCTCCAGAACTGTTTCATCTTGCAGATCTGAAGCTCTGTACCCATTAAACAGCTCCCCATTCCTTCCTCCCCAGCCCCTGGCAACCACCATCCTACTTTCTGTTTCTATGAATTTGATTACTTCAGATACCTCATATAGGTGGAATCATACCGTATTTTTTGTTTGTTTGTTTTGGTTTTGACCGGCTTATTTCACTTAGCTTAGTACCTCAAGATCCATCCCTGCTGCAGCATGTGTCAGAATTCCCTCCCTTTTAATGCTGAAAACGTTCTATTGCATGTATATACAGCATTTTCAACCCTTTGAATTTAGTTGAACAATGTTCCTTTCCTGAAAATATTTCTGAAGCTCACAAATTAGAACATTAAGCTGTTTAATAACACCTTAGAGTAAAAGAGGTAGAATTGTTTTATTATTTTCATTATTTCAGGAAAAAAATACAGATTTTTTTTCTGAATACTTTCTGTGCATGTGACATTATGCAAGGCTTAAAGACTAAATGAAAGTAGAAGACACCCGTTAGCCTTCAAAAAACAGCCTCAGGAGGAAGATGAATAAAATAATCAATGTATCCAAAGTTCGTAAACATTGGGGAGAAAATTATTTAGAATTTTTAATAGAAATAGAAAGCATAAACAGGCTAGGACAGAATTATTTGCAACATGCTTAAGTTCTTACAGAAGCTGAGTTCTGATGTTTCACACCACGGACATGTAAGATCTGACTATGCGGAGGGAGGAGAGCCAGAGGCTGTAGTAGGAAAAAGGAACAAAATCAGATAGCGATCAAAGCGAAAGGCCTGCCACGTTCTCCGCTTCTCGCAATCAGATTCTGCGTGCATTATGCCAGTATTTTATAAATTACTGAAAATCTTTTCTAATTCCAAATGTGTATCTTATCACATAGTCTATGTGAACCATGTGACCACGGTTATTTGCACAAGTATTTCCAGTTTATTCACATTCTAAATGCGTTTGACTTGAGATATTTTCTTTGCCTAAAGTACGGTTCTCATTAAAGTGGTAATTGTATTGTCATCTTTGGAAAGACTTAGATCATTTTTTCTAATAAAATGGTTTCAGAAAATTAAGATTGTAGTAGCAAGTAAGGAGATATTTGAAAATTACTATTTTTTACTGTAAGTTGGAAAGGCGTAAGAAAATGTTTGCATTTAAATTGATATGACCATATAAGAAATGTGTTATTTTTATATATGTCTGGAAATGAAATGAATCAAAGGCTAATGTATGTTTAGAAAGAATGTGCAGTTGCCTTGATGCGATTCTATGGCTGCTTTGTGATAGTCTGCATCTACATACAGACATACATAAAAATTACATGGAATCTTAAAATTGTACAGACAGAAGTTCTATATTTATGTGGTCCAGGGCCTATTTCGAGCAATTAGGCAAGTGAAGTTAGTCTGTGTGAAATCCTAGAAATGTCCAGTTTCAGAAATGGAAAATTGGATATGACAATAATACTGTTAGTTTTAAGAGCTGATTATATCAAGGCTTAGGGATTTCTTTTTTTCTTTTCTTTTTTTTTTTTAATATATCTTTATTGATTTCAGAGAGAGAGGAAAGGAGAGGGAGAGAGAGAGAGAGAAACATCAATGATGAGAGAGTCATTGATCAGCTGCAGCCCGCAACCCGGGCATGTGCCCTGACTGGGAATCGAACCCTGATCGCCTGGATCCTAGGTCGAAGCTTAACCACTGAGCCACGCCCTGCCGGGCAGGGATTTCTTGACAACTGTTATTTTACTTCTCTAAGCACAGTTCTAATCTTTAACAGCTTCCTATGAATTGTAATTTTATTTACTTTCTCAAAAGTACCTTTACTTTGAAAATATATCCACCACTTATAGAAAAATGATATTTAGAAAGTTTTGCATTTATATTTTAAAAACATATTGATCTCCTGATTTTATTAAATACAGACACAAAACATGTTTTCTTGTATTACATTACATGGAAGTAGCTCAAAGTTAATTAAATTGGACATTATGCTTAATATATCGTAAAAGAAAACTAAAAAATGTTAACACTAACAATATGTGACTGTATGTACAATAATTTTTAAAAAGTTATGCACGATTGTCTTCATATTTTATCCTTTTAGCATATTTTAGACCATGTAACATTGAATACTTTATTTGAATTTATAAATATTTTAAAAATAATCATATATATATATATTAACACATTGTTGTATTTATATAACTACAATTGTTAGGTTTTTACACACTTCCTTACTTTTTGATGCCAAATCATTTTTTTATTATGACATGTCTGATGCTGTTTATTTTCAGGCCCTGGAGTTATAATAAAAACTGTTAGCCTTATAAGAAAAAAATAGCTCATCAGAAGGCTGGTTTCCTGAGGGAGAATGCACCTCGCGTGTCTTTTATCTCCAGCCTTTGTGCTCCTAGGTGCTCTCACTGATCTTGATTTCTTGGCCGCCTACTATTTCTCTGACTCCTGCCAGCTTTACATTTTTCTTAGTTACTTTGGAACTTTTTTACCATGATTTTTCTTGTCTAAAATGACTGTCTTCTGTTCTTCCAAGGTTCATAATTTTCAGCTCTGTTTTGTTGAGGATCATTTTTAGATCACCCCGGCAGCACCAGCAATCAGACGGGTGAGGAAGCAGGAAGGGGAGGAAAATGCAATTACAACCTTAGCTGTTCAGGTGGAATGGAAAGAGCGGTGGTTTTCATAAAAAAGAGAGACACTTACCAAACTACACATTACATATACACACACACCAACACACACATAAACGTATTACTTTCACCTATTTTTCCTCAGCTCATTTAATGTACCAAAAAGTGGTGAAATGCCCTCAGCTGCAAATCCTCCACTCGTCTTCCTTCGCCGCCTCCCACTCGTGTGCAAGGCAAGGGTCGCTGCTGCCCGAGTCTGAAGTCTCCCCTGGAGGCCTCCGATCCTCACACCCACCCCTCCAGCTCTCACCCCACATTCAGTCCCACCTCTCACAAAGGCTGCAGAGGAAGTAAACCTCGTCAAAACCAAGCTGAAAAAGAGATTTATACAAGTCCAGGTGGCACTGACTAAAAGAATGTGAATAATTTCTAAGATTTCAGGAGAGCTTTTAAAAAAAATCTCCATGTCTGTATACTATTACAAACTCTAGCTGACAAGCATTACCCTATTTCACGTTACTCAGTTAAAAAATGGTTCCATGTATTCTTCATTTTAAATGAAATTTATTCTATCTTGTGATACAATATGACTCTAGTAGAATAAGAATTATGTTTTTTGGACAACAACAGAGCTTACAAAGAGCTACAGCCAACTGTATACATAGTAATTTAAATCTGTAATGATATATTCCATTTTATAGATTTAATCAATCAAAAATCAAAATGTTTGCCAAAATAACAAATACATCCCAGTGAAAAATCTGCCTGAATGCTAAAAGTTATTTCGCTATGCCTTATGATATTCAAAATTATTTAAATTCGTATAATTTAAACCTATAAAGAGAAGAATAAATAATGGGATAGTTTGTACTGATAAAATAGAAGATATATAAATAAAAATAAAGAATTTTCAAAGCAAAGGTGGAATGAATATACCCTTTAGGAACTGTGTCTTTACTCTTGTAATCTAAGCAATCTCTACCGGAAACTGGAAAATTTTGTTGTGCAAAGTTGTATAAAGGTAGTATTTCATCCAAATAGTTATTTTAATTAATTTTATTCTAATTTTTAAAAACATCTATTGATTTTATAGTTATCAGTGGTTTGCTATCATAACATGGGACCCTGAAAGATATTCCAATACCATGCATATCTCTAGAAAGTAACTAGCTACCAATCAGCTATTATGAATATGATTGTTTAGTAGCGGTAAATACTGTAATTATTATTAACACCACTGTTTTAGCCCTGGATGGTATGGCTCAGCTGGTTGGAGCTTCGTCCTGTCCACCAATATGTCTCAGGTTCAGTTCCTAGTCAGGGCACATTCCCAGGTTGCCAGTTTGATCCCTGGATGGGGTACGTACGAGAAGCAACCAACCGATGTTCCTCTCTCACGTCAACCTCTCTCTCTCTCTCTCCCTCTCTCTCTCAAGTCAATGAACATGTCCTCGGGTGAGGATTGAAATTTTTTTTTTTTAATAATGCAAATATGGCTAGGAAGTGCTAATGAAATTTCTCTTGTGAGACTAAGAATTAGTAGTATATGGACTTAAGTAAAAAAAGAATGGCAATCAATTAAAGTATAATTTTTCCATTAACTGTGTCCTAAAAGTCTCTGAAAGAAAGCAAAATCATTTGCCTGTGACGTGTGTTATCTATTAGCTGACACCACCATAAAGTTTCAGTGTTTATAATCTATTGGGATACTTGTCTCTGCAGTTCCCAGAATATGCCTTGGGAAGAAAGCAAGAGAAAGAACCATGACACTAGCAGGCTGAATGTAGTTTTAGCCACATGAAGGTATATATAATTTACTATGACAATTGAAATGCATATAAATCTTTGCCAAAAAGCCTGGGGAATATAAACAATGCTAAACTGTGAAAGACTCTGGGAGAGTAACTCAGAGCAAAGATAACAGACTAGAAGGATTTATCATGCATAGTGTAGAATAATGACCATTCTGCAGGCAATTTAAAAGGAGCCTCCTGCACCAGGCTGCAGAACTTCCTCCTCTCTCAACAAAGCAGCTCAAAAAATGATAAACGCAACCATAGAGAGAAGTGGCAGAATGCTTTCCTTAGAAAAAGCCCCTTGTCGCTAACTCAAGAAGTAGCTAACATTCTCTAATAGTTTCTTTGGCAAAAGGAATTACGAGCTTTGTCAATAATTTACAGAGAAATGTCATAATTTGGCAGGTTATTTATTCTTTGGTAATGGTCAAGGTTCCTTTTTGTGAAAACTATGGTAATTAAATGGCTATTCACTTACAATTAATTTAATCACTGAGGTCTAAATAAGACCCTTTACTAGTAAACAGCAATGTCACCATTTTTTAATATTACATGTGAGTTTTAAGAACAAGGTAATTTAATAAAACCTGTAAATTTTGATGTTCTGGCCATTGAAAAATCCCTCTAACAAATAGGCCACTGAACACAAAGAAATTGAATTATATGCCCTGACCCCCAGTTGACAATAACAAGAGTTCCATCAGTTACGTGCGTCCTTGATGACCTTGAGCCAAAATATTTCAGGAAGAGAGTGAAATTTCATGAATTACATTCTACCCATTTAAGTTTTAACAGGATTTAAAAAAATATCTAATTCATGTAGCATACTGTATCCAAAACTTAACCACTCTGTGCCACATACTGTTAATTTTTCTTTAGTTTTAGAGATCATTATAATTTTGAAGCCCAATATTTAACTGACAAAATTTTATTTCACAGAAAACGTTTAAGTTTCCACATGATTATCTTACAACATAACAGTTTAAGTTGTTTGTATTTTCAATTTTATTTTTAAAACAACCTTTTTATGTTACTTGAACAGCAAAGAAAAATTATTTAATTCAACTTAATTCAACAAGTACTGATTAATTAAATAAAATGATCAGGCACTATGCTATACTACTGAAAGATGCGCATTTATAACGTAGCCATAAAAAATTTCTAGCATGCAGAAACACACACATGTGCATACACACACGCAAATTGAATGACATTCTAGAATTGATTAATGTTGAATACATTACTTAAGAATTATGAAAATTATATTTTACATTAAAGTTAATCAGTTTTACTCTGTATGGCACAAATCCTCTCTTGAGGCTAAAAGTAATTGACAGGATATTTCCAACTCTCTTTTTCTTAAGCTTATTTCAAAATGGTTCAGTAATTATATGTTAATAGAGAGGAATGTTAAAACAAAAACAAAACAAAACAAAAGTAATGCTAGAAGAAGATGACTTCCTTAATCTTAACATTTCAAAAAAAAATATTTGTTTGCTCTTAACATGGCAAGTTGAGATAAAAAAATTAAAAAACTAAGTGATGTATTACCCATCAACATAATATTAAGAGCTGCAAACATGCTGAAATAATATTTAGAGGTGAGTTCAAATCTATCTCATTATGCTATGTAATATGTACTGTGAATCTCAAAGTATAATAATACATTGTTCAAAACAAGTTTCTTACTACATCTCATTAATGCTTTCTATTTGAAATTTAGCTAAAGATGTATAGAATAATACAATTTTGTTGTCTCCAAGTCTTCTTAACTAAAAGTCCCTTGCCATAGTATATCTCTTAAATTTCTTACTTAAGCCAGTGTGTTCTTTGTGCTTTTAATCTAAATCACAATATAAACCATCGGGACATATCAATGTCCCAGTACTGAAAATGTGCCTCTTTTCACTGTGACTATAGAATACTGGTCAAATTCACATTACTGTATACTTAATGTCATCAGGTGCTCACAGAAGTGCTGAGGGTTCTAAATACCTATACGATATATGATTGTTTACAGACTCTTAGGAGATCCAACTGTTAGGAAGGGTTGGCTGTTTTGCTAGTCAAGGTTCGTGTAAAAAAACTGTCACAACTAATAGCAATTCCTAAAATGCATGAGGTGTAATCCTGTTTGCAAATTGTTTTGTGACTCACGGCACAGCATTTGAACCTGTGTTTTGCTGTGCAATGTCAGGGTTATTCTGATCATCTTTTATGATATTGTAATGTTACCCAAGTCTCATGCTATAAAATAATTTTGGTTTATAATCCTCAAGCATCAAAATGGTTGGGTTAGCAACATTTGAAATTGAACAAATACGTACATTATAGATGCTTCAAATATTAGAACAGGTAGTCTATCTGCAGCAAATTGTTGATTTCCAATTTATATTCAAATAGTTACTGAGATCCTATTACAAATTTCTTGAAAATACAAATAATCTCATTGTAAATCCAGATGTGTTTAATTGTATCATGCTATTTTCTATAATTCCAAAAGATAATAGTGTTCCAATGTCTCATTTTTCATGTATGATTTTTTGACTTTTATATATTTTGTTGGCACAGCATTCGATTAAATTACATTATTTTTGCAAGATAATAATAGCTTCACTTTTTACTATAATAAAATACAAGAGAATTTTTTATTTTTAGTTTTTATTTATTGATTTTAGAGAGAGGGACAGAGAGAGTGACATCAATTTGTTGTTCCACTTATTAATGCATTCATTGGTTGCTTTTTGAATATGCCCTGACTAGGGATCGAACCTGCAGCCTTGACGTGTCTGGATGACACTCTAAGTTACCTGGCCAGGGTCCAAGATATATTTCTAAAATGTAAAAACTGACAAAGAATAAAGCATTATCCACCTATTACTGACATTTTCACTAATGTCTAGAGATACCTCTGTGTTCCTATATACACCTTTTACATATTTTAAGCATTATTCTCTAACAGCTTTCCCTATAAACGTATTTTCTTGATATATTTTTGTATAAATATGTATTGATCTACATGATCAATATTAGCGGAGATGTGCTATTCTTTTACTTGGTGTGTAATACACATTCCCTGGACACACATTCTAATTGCTTCTATCATAAAGCAATATATGCTTATTTATTCAACAATGTTTGGTAAATGTTAAAAAATACTCATGGAATGCTTACCATGTACCGTGCATTGCAGTGTTCACCTGAATAATATATGTTTGTGAACTTCTTTAATTGTATTTGTAAGAATAATAGGGGAAAAAACCGTTATAGAGAATAAGCTCATTTGCAGTTAACATGTATTGACAAATTTTCTTTCCTAATTTACAATATCAGGATGTCTTTTTTTCTTGTTCTCAATAACTTAATTTTTGATAATGATGAGTGGAAAAATATTTCATTTATTATTAGATTCCATTTATTGGATCACTAGTAAATTAATTTTTTCATACTCTTATTTGTGATTTGTACGCATTTTTCTGGAGATTGTCTGTTCGTTGTCTTTGCACACATCTTCTCCATTTAGATGTTTTCATTGTTATACGTATAAAGTCTTTTTAAATTAGTGGACAGGTCACAGACACATTTTTCCTATTTTACTGGAAAATTAGTTTTTATGGATCTAAATAAATCAATGATTTATACTTTCTGTTTTGCGTGGCCTATTTAAACCTATTTTCAACCTCTGGTCTTTAAGAATGTTGATTTATGTTTTATTCTCACAGTTTTCTCTTCTTGTGTGCTTTCAATAATTCCCATGGTCTAGAAAATATCACTAGTGAATGAACGAAATAAAAACTGTTTCCTTCCTAGAACTTTCAACTCTGTATTAATCGGCCATTGTGGCATCTCAATATCTTTTTTTTTTTTTAATTTTATTTTTGTTTAAAATATTACAGATGTCCCTTTTTCTCCCAGTGACCCCTTCTACCCCGTTCTACCCCCCTCCCCAGTCCCTTTCCCCGTGATTGTCCGTGTCGTCGGGTTGTGCATATCTGCATATAAGTTCTTTGGTTACTCTCTCCCCCTCCCTCCCTCTGACATTCGTCAGTCTCATCTATGCTTCCATGTCATTGAATCTATTCTGTTCATCAGTTTATTAAGTTCTTTAGATTCCACGTATAAGTGAGACCATGTGATGTTTGTCTTTCTCTGCTTGGCTTATTTCACTCAGCATAATATTCTCCAGGTCCATCCACACTGTCCCAAGGGGTACAAGATTCTTCTTCTTCACAGCTGCATAGTATTCCATGGTGTGAATGTCCCACAGCTTTTCATCCACTCATCTACTGATGGGCACTTGGGCTGTTTCCAGATCTTAGCTATTGTAAACTGTGCTGCTATGAACATCGGGGTGCATATATTCATTCTGATTAGTGTTTCAGGATTCTTAGGATACATTCCTAGAAGTGGGGTCACTGGGTCAAAAGGCAGCTCCATTTTTAATGTTTTGAGGAACCTCCATACTGTTTTCCACAGTGCCTGCCCCAGCCTGCATTCCCACCAGCAGTGTACTAGGGTCCCCTTTCCCCACACCCTCGCCAGCACATGTCGTTTGTTCATTTGTTGATGGAGCCATTCTGACAGGTGTGAAGTGACACCTCATTGTGGGTTTAATTTGCATCTCTGATGATGAGCGACGTTGAGCATTTTCTCATGTGTCTCTTGGCCATCCGTATGTCCTCTTTGGAGAAGTGTCTATTCAGGTCCTTTGCCCATTTCTTAATTGGGTTGTTTGTCTTCCTCTTGCTGAGTAGTATGAGTTTTTGTACACTTTGGAAATTAGCCCCTTATCAGATGCATCCTTGGCAAATATGTTTTCCCAGACCGTGGGGTTCCTTTGTATTTTGAGGCTATTTTCTTTTGCTGTGCAAAAGCTTTTTAGTTTGATATAGTCTCATATGCAACACATGGCATCTCAATATCTTATATATCTTCCAGACACCTCTGCAGGGATTCATTAGAATTTGACACACAAAGCTGGGGGAATAGATTCAATGTGAAAACATTCAAGTTTCTTTTCCAAATTCTAAGAATTGATGAAAATTGAAATGAAGTAATTCTTGGGAAAATAAATAGGAAAATGTATTTCATAATAAATTATCTTGCAGTGTAAAAGTGCCATTAAAATGCCCTCAGGTTCATGTGGAAGGTTTTCAACTTCTGAACTGTTCATCTGCCTCCCCTGAAAACTGTTTGTGGATTTATCAGTACTTAAATTACTGTGATAATGAGAAACCATAGTCACCCTAGGCGTTTTGTTTTGTATTTGAATCTATTGGACTTGGGGAATGGCAAATTAATATAAACTTGTCTAATCCCAGAACAAATGAAATATCTCAGTTATAAGCACAACTGATTGTATATGTGTATATATACACCCAGCTGTGTAGGTATGTGTGTAGATAGCCATATTATAAGTATATTTATTAAAACTCTTAGATTGTATGTCACAATGTCATTGCTTGAAAGGGGTCTCTGACTATTAAGAAAATGACTACTATTTAAAAAATTACCAATTATATGACATTGGTATTTCTGAGATCTCACAACCACAGTTCAAATATTTGAAATTCTTAATCTAGATACCTATACCAGTCTTCTGTTCAATACATTTTCTCGTATTTGGACCTGCTCTGTATCCTATCCCTACCTCCCTGCTACCTCCAATACCAAGCTCAAGCTCCTTATGGCATACGAGGTCCTCATAATGTTCTCATAGTGCGTGTGCATGCGGGTATGTGTTCTGCGGGAGGAAGTGTGCTGTGGTGATGGATGCTCTGAGAAACTGGGACAGCTTATCATGTCTAATGTAAACGGTAATGTGGGCATTATGATCAATCCTGGAAGTTCGCTAGAACTACGGTTGGCAACGAAGTGAACAAACTGATTACAAACTTAGACCAGTGAAGAGGAGAAGTGGTTTGCTGTCCTCTGCATGTGCTCTTTCTTGTCCCACGTTATTGCTTTGCCCCTTGCATCTTACTAAATTCATTTGTGGAATTGGCTTGTCACTTTATGCCTCTTACTTTCATACTTTTTATATTATAGTTTTAAATATCTGTCCATACAGCTTTTAAATTTCCCAATTTTAGAACCGTGTCTGTTTTCCTACAGAAGTCTTGCTTTGCAGGTGCTGATTATACAGTGTAATAGCACTTTGTCTTTTTTGTCTGCGTATTTCATGACTGTAGACTCTAGATTTTCTTTCCAAGGTCAGCAAAATTATACATGTTGGTTGTTGGTGGTTTGAGTGTTAAAACTTTTTGTCATCATTGTTGGGTATGGTATTGGAGATGGTTCTCTTATTTTTCAGATGCATAAACACTATCATACGTATCCTATCTTACCAGCTTTCTTGATTCCATTTTAACTTGATCACTTAATTATCTAGGTGGCATCATAAGCCTGCAAAGAAACGGTTAACAGAGAATGAAATGGTTCATTTAGTTCCAGTGAAGTAATGTAACAAGTGAATCATTTCTAAGAAATAAAACAACCGATTCAGCAATACTAAGTCAGCAGCAGGTATGTTAGTACATCAAGGCAGAGTTTCGTATAATAATACTTGATGCTTATTTCTTATAAAAAAGGAAACAGAATTCATGTTTCCTTTTTGTTCAGACTTTTAGGCTTTTAACCTTTGGAAACAGTGTAACAGAACTGTACTAACTAATAAAGCAATATAAGCGAAGTGATAATGCAAGTGCACAGCACTCTGTCAGGCCTTCACGTTCCTCTTTACAATTCCGTTCCCTGGCGAACGCTTCCTGTCCCTTTAATTTTGCTTTGTACACACGGCAACTTCCCATGGGAGCAAGCTTTTATCTGACAGGGAAGGAGAAAGTTGTATACATCTTTGGATGCCAAAACAAGGATAAGAGATGGAAGTTATTCAGAAAAGTTTGGCTTCACTGAAGTATGTTATTAATACAACTATTTAAAAATCATTTTATCAAAAATCTAAGATTAATCACTCTTTCTATTTTCTTCCTACAGACAGAAGTTATTCAGAATACTTTAAATCCAAACACCTTCCAGTGTACATTACTGTTGTCCAGCGTCTTATTCTCATATATGAATACAAATCATCATTATTATATTCATTATTATTTTATATAGAATTATCCACATACCCACAAGTTTCTTTGCTCAGTATTGTTTAGTTTATCTCACCTATTAAGTGTGGAATCAATTTGTTTTTCTCCAAGTTGATCCTTTAGATGTTCGTCTACTAATAGAAGGCTCTACTGGGTGTAAGATTTGGTGGTCTAACTAATAATGCCTTTAATTTACATTTTCATTGAAAGACACTCCATTTCGCTTATCTCCTACATGGAGTTCTGGAATCTTGAGGAACTGAACTAAGCTGTGTAGAAATGTATAGAACATTGTTTTATCTTTCTTCCACTAAATTTGAACAGAGCCAGGTCTGCATAGCATTCCTCTCAGAACTATATTCTGTTTCTATTTATTGTTCATCCCATCTCACCATACCAGCCACATTCAGCTCAGGATGTAAACAATAAAAATTGGTCACCATTTTCTTTCTCCATGGTTCACTATGAATATTCCATCACATAAATTAAGTAGTGTCTTTTGTTTAATTTTTTCCAATTACAGGTGACATACTATATTATATTAGTTTCATGTGTACAACATAGTGATTAGACATTTATATAACTTATGAATTGATCAACTCAGTAAGTCCCAGGACACATCTGACACAACACATAGTTATTACAATATTACTGACTATATTTCCCATGCTCTACTTTATATCCACATGACTATCTTCATAACTGACTCATAACTGCTCTTAGAACTTCTCCTTCCTAGTAGATTGGTGATATCAAGAAAAAGTAGAGGTCAGTGGGCAAGTTTCACCTAGAGTTTTAAGTGAGGAATTCAAGGTTTTAGGTAATCAAGGACACTAATCATTTCTGAAAATGTCTCCACTATTTTTCTTCTAGATGTCTCTTTTTTCAGCAATAATATGAAGCATAGGTTTCAGTTAAGTATTTAATGTCATCTGTAATCAAGAACTATCAATAATAATTATTATCATACAAATTATATGCCACACTAAATAACTTAATCTTTGTAAGCTTTAGTCTGGATGTTTTGATTATTAATTGGCTTTATATCTGCATATATGCAAAGATCAAATGCATGCCACCAGTAAGTCAAGAATAAAATATTTCACTTGTCTACTGCCAACTTTTATTATTTCTAAAATTGGATCTTTGAAAATACAAGTTGTGCATTGCAGTTAAAATTTATACTGTTGGCCAATTTCTTATAGAAGAAACTCTAATCATAAACAAAATGATAGTAATTAATATGCTCAGGTTAAAAGAAAATAAGGGCAGGCATCTGGCCTATGTACTTGAGTGAATCTGGCTTATAAAATCTTTTAGATGATTTAAATCTGATATCATTTATATCATTGCCCTCTTTCTTAATCATTCAAAATTTTAAAAAGATATTTTTGAAGAAGTAAAATATTTAAATCCTTCAAATATGTTTTATCGTACAGAATTTAATTCGATCACTGATGGTAATTTTTATGTAAAAGCTCTATAATAAATAGCTTTCAGAAATTTAAAATATATATATATTTTAGACCTATGGAGTTAAAATGTTTTTTACTCTGATTCAGAATATTAGTCTTATAAAAACTAAATATTGTAACAAACGTTAAAGAAACAATACTTTAATCTATCTAGAATTTATTCTAATATGTTGCATCCAATGCTATGCCAATCCATTTCTACTCTAAACTATTCTCATTCCCCTTCCCTTCCCTTCCCTTCCCTTCCCTTCCCTTCCCTTCCCTTCCCTTCCCTTCCCTTCCCTTCCCTTCCCTTCCCTTCCCTTCCCTTCCCTTCCCTTCCCTTCCCTTCCCTTCCCTCCCCTCCCCTCCCCTCCCCTCCCCTCCCCTCCCCTCCCCTCCCCTCCCCTCCCCTCCCCTCCCCTCCCCTCCCCTCCCCTCCCCTCCCCTCCCCTTCTTTTCCTTTATATAATGCTGAGAATAACACACTGATTACACTTTTAAATTTACTAATGGGTCACAGCCAGCAGTTTGGAAAATGCCACCTTATTAAAATAAATACACTTGAATTACATATGTTATTACATAATGATATGACCACTTCCATTTATCAAGAAAAAAACCCTAAAACTTGGCTAAAATATGATAAGAGTTACACAAATCAAGTTCAGCATCTTAGATAATTTAAGATCCTGGACAATGCATTATACCTACTACATAATCATAATTCAGCTCCGAGCCAGTTACTCAAGTTCAATATACTCGGCATTATAAATAATCTTCTAGATTATTCATGCATGCTAAAAGTCATTTTGTAACCTATGTCCTTTAACCTTGATAAATTGTCTTTTTTCCTGCCATTCTTCTAGCCTATGCTACCTCATTCCAGTAAGTACAGAGCATTTCAGAAAATGTATGTTTTGTTCTTTTAAAAGGAAACTGAGGGGATAAAAGGTAACTGAAACTAATCTAAAGGCTTACATAAGCAGTTAGTAACTCTCCCTTACTAGCACAAATGTTCAAAGATCACAAACTATAAATGCCAAGTGCATTTCATAAGTAGTTTTATAGTTTATCCATGTTGAAAGGCTTGGAAGGACATGGATTTTCCTGAAGGTATTTAGAGCTTCTAAGTTCTCTGATTCACCGTCATTGTGGATTCTGCCAATAGTCACTCATGTAGCTCACTGACACACATATTTGCTTAGAATGATAGCTAGTTTTGCACAGACATTTCCACCATTAACGGCATCATAAAGCACTATCGAAAGTGATGTCTTACATGAAGATTATTAGAATGGTCATAATATGACAACTTATGTACACTAATCACAGGTGCTCGATGACTATTTGTCTAATATAAATAGATTCTCATAAGCTTTGTATTTTTTCCAATACCCAAGGTTGGAAACGCAATTAAAACTGTAGAAGACTCTATTGCATTCATTTGCATCATACCTTCTTGGGAAGCAGATTTTCATTATGAGTAATAAAGTGGCTATTTTAAAATATTTTTCAACAAATAATGTTAGCTTACATTTCAGGACAACAAATGGCTATATAAATAATGATTGTATTAGTAAATATAAAAACAAAAGAAAAATGACCTACCTTTATCTGCATATTTTCTAATTTAAAAAAATCAAATGACAGAGTTAGATATTTATGCCGTCCTCATTTGCCATGCTATTACTAAGTTTTGTTTATATATAATCCTAAATAGCTTTTAACTCATGATTAGAATTTTTGACTTATGAGTTATTTTTTTTCATTAGAATGTATATGTATACATTGTCTTTTTGCAGTAAATTTAGAGAGAATTGATTGCAATAGTCTAGTTATGTCACATCATCACTCTTACTGACACTTTAAAAAGTAGTCTTGAAAATAAAATAATTGTGAAATATTCCTTTGACAATACTCTTAATTTACTATTTATCAAGTTTCTTTGCTTAAAAGTGGAGCTCACAGTCAAGATTAAATTTTCAATAGGGACTTTAACATAGGATCTCTTTTAAAAGAAAATAGTTATATTCTGGTAATTGTGAGCCAACATTTTTATTATGGCAGTATATAATGAAGATGTTTTGATTTTCTTATCCAGATAAAATTCTTTAGTAATCTATTTATTCCTAATGGTAGTATAAATAGGAGATACAAAAGTGATGTTTCTACTGTAATCAATATGCCCATAATGTTAATAGAGACAATAACCTACTTTCACATGCAATATTAAATACATCTTACATGAGATCAAAGTCCTCCAGTTTTGCTTTATTTCCTTACCTGATAATATGTTCATTGAGTTTTGAGAGAGAGAGAGAGAGAAATATCAATGTGAGATGTGAGAGAGAAACTCCCATACAGGCCCAAATGGGAATCGAACCCACAACCTAAGCACGCGTCCTGACCAGGAATCGAATCTGCAATCTTTTTGGTGTATGGGATGATGCTCCAACCAACTGAGCCATCCCCGTTTTAAATGAAGATGTTTAAGCTTTTCACTAAAGAATAAGTCTCATAAAGAGCATAAGTCAGACATAGGCCACATTCCTTGGTAGATGTCCACAGATTGACTGCATCTACATAACCAGTCTCCAGGTTAAAAAGCAGAAAATTACCACCCCTTAAGCTCCCATCTTGCTTTCTTTCAGAACTATCCCCCGCTGCTTCTTTACACCCTGCCAAGGGTAACCACTAGCTCCATTTTGGACACTGGATAATCATTGTTTTCACTTCCTAAGATCTAATCTGTCTTCCAATGAAAACTTCTAAATTTTAAAATGTGTTTACATTGTGCTGACAGTAAATGTTATTTTTCATTGAATAGATCCTAAGTGGTACCCTTCCCGAGTTGGCCTGCAGCTAGAATGTGGTAAGAACCAACTTTCACCTACCTATTTATTTAATTTGGAATCCCTTTTCTGTCACCAATGGCTAATAGTTATCACTTATTAAATGGAAGCACTGTCGTAAATGCCATGAATACATTATTGCATGTGATCCTTCCAATGAGTGCGAATGCTCCACTTTTATGAATGAAGAACTTTACTCTCAAAGAGATAATTTTTGCCCTTCACTGTCTGTGCATATTGGAGGCAGGATCTGAACTAACATCTTTCCGTCTCTAAAAGCTTTTACTGATCTGCTCCTTCATGCTTCTGCTTTCTAATATATTCTCAGGAATCTAGGTTACCTTTCTCTCTCTTCCTCTCCCCAACTTTTTGCTATACTAAAGCAGGATAAGTGAGGTAAGTAAGAACAGAAACAAATGAATTACAAGGAGAATTATTATGTCCATTATTAAGCCTTGTTTTTATTCCTATTCTCCCTGTTCAGAAAATTTATAAAAAGATATACTTAAAAATGAGTCCTGCTAAGAATCATTGTTATTGACATTGGATCAGCTTGACCTTGAAATTGGAATTGTTCAATAAATGTTGTGGGTAGAATGTAAATTTTAGAGGAATACTTAGTCAAAGTCCATAATAGTAACAAGAGGCATCTACTAAGAAATTTCAACCTTTAAAGTTTTCCATACAATGGTGAACTGTATTTTTGTGGTGCTTTTTAAATATTCAGACTATAATCTTTCAGATAACACATTCACATATGAACAAAGGATGATTTTCTTGTATCTCTCTAATATGTAATTGCTCTCATTGTTATCTTATACATCCCATCTTTGTCTGAGACCTCTATGTTGAAAACACAGAAATTCATGGCATTCTTAGAGTCACATTTTCTTGATGGTCTCAAATTCTTCCAAGTTCAGAATTTCAAGGTGAATTCTCATCTGGGTAGAGTTTAAAAGAGACAAATCATTGTCTTGTTTATTTTTGTCTCTGCAGGGCTTAATGTGTGCCAAGCACATAAATACCTTTCAACACATAGATTATGAAATAATAGAAAATGAAATAGCTGTATTTTTTGGACTTGACTCATATAAAGAAGATGCTGAGAATGTCACAGACATCAATGTCAAATGTAATTTCAATTTGAAGGACACTGTAAGGGATTGGGGAACTTTGTTAGTTCAAACTTTCTGGTAAATGTGAATTTTTACTTTCCCCTCACATTTATTTACCTTATTGACTGTACCAGTGTGTGATCTGAACGAAATACAGCCAAGTATCCTTGCATAGGAATGCGATGACATATTTAAAAAGAAGAGTCAATTAATTTAGTGAGATAAGCAGACTGGTGCAAAGGAGAGTTTATTTGGGGTAACTCAGAATTTTAAACCTGACCCTCTACTTACATATCTACAGGGCCTTCTTTTGTAAAGTGGAACTGATAAAGAACCTAACATATTTTTTTGTAAGATTGTGTTCATAGAACACTGTAATGATTTGCACATGGTAGATGCTTTAACAATCATAGTTACAACTATAAATGCACTTATAATATTAAGACAAAAAGACTTAACAGCAAAATTATTCAAGGCCTGAATATTTACATATACTTACTACCAGAATATATTTGCCAGAATGATTGCACTACAAACAATGACCTCATGTGAATTTAGTCTTTTACAGTTTTCTCACACAAAAAGTCATCACAAAAACATAAATAAAATTGCAAGCATTGATTTTTATGTGAAAAACAACAAACATTTATTGAGCTCAATGGTTCTGCTGAATTTGGCTGGAGGGAATTGCCCTTACTTGGCTTGGCCTACTCATGCAGCTGTAATAAGTTGGTGAACTGTTGGGGACTGACTGTTGAGGATAGTCACAACTACAACCACTTCTCTCTGTTCTAGGATAGTCACAGCTGCAACCACTCCTCTGTAGTCTCTCATGCTTCAGAAGAATATTATGAGCTTGTTCTCATGGTGGAATCAGGGATATAAACAAATGAGCACAAACACTCAAGAATTCCTGAGGCCAGGGTTGGAACTGGCATCTGATCCCTTGCCCTGCACCCTGTTTGCTAACGCAAGTCATTAGGCTAGCCCATATTAAGGAGCGAGGAAATAGACACCAATTCTTATTAGGGGGAACTAAAAGTCATATTGTAAGTGGTCTGATATGAAAATTGTGAAGAATTGCAGCCATGAATGCAACAAATCTGTCATACCAACTGGCAACTCAAATGTGTTGTCTCTTCCCACCTTGATTAGTTACCAGGACTTCATAATGTCCTGGAAGTAGGGGGTTGGGTTTCTGATTCTTAGAATCATTGGCTTTCTACAATATAAAGATGGAGTATGGGTAGAGCTGGCCCTTCTCTTTATATATCTGCTCCAACCATCTACACCCATTATACAACAGCCTTGACAAACCCCTACACTTAGCATATCTGGCTCATTCTTGAGAGGAAATACCCAAGGAAGATGTATTGCTTGAGTTAATTATGCAGAAAATTCAAGGCCTTAAATGACTGAAGTGTGACACAGGAAGTAATGGCATGGGCTCACATTAGACATGTTCTCTTGGCCCTACATTTTCCTCTCCCTTTGGAACAGGACATAGGCATGGAAGACCAAAGACAGAGGTCCCTGATAACAGAGTCTAAGAATGGTATAATTCATGACATGACTGGATTCTGTCAGATTGTGTTATTCACATATCATCTTGATGGAGCCACATTTTAAAATATAATGCCAGTGCTCTGTACTTTAAAGTTAGCAAGGGTGATAAAAGAGTAGAAACTAATTGACTCCCCAAAGGTGTCAATAGGTACATGTTGGAAAGATGTTGTTAGTGCACTTTCATGCGGTAAAAAGCCATCAGAATTTTTTGTCCCTATTAACATTTAATGTTGTTATACATGATTGTCACAATGACATCATTGACCATTTGGATATCAAAGTCTTTACCTTGATCCATGTTTCATTAGCTTCTTATTGTTGTGCAACAAATTACCACAAATTTAGCAGCTTAAAATAACACTAATTCATTAGTTTGAAGACACAGTGTGGCTAGATCTTCTGCTCAGTAATCTTTGCTGCATATTTCTCTAACTACTTCAAAATTCTGGAGTGCGAGAAAGCTCTAACTGTTTCCATTGTCTTCTTTTTAAAATGAATACATAAATAATAACAAGTCCCATGGGTTTAAATTTTAATGATCTTCATGTACTTATGGACACATCTACCCAACTACCTACTTGACAGCTCTCTCTTAAATGTCTGATGGCTACCACACACCTGGTGTACCCTAACTGAAATATTGTCACCCACAAACCCTGCTCCTTCCTCAGACTTCTTCATGTCAGTTAATGAGGTTGCAATGCACCTAAGGGATCATGCCAAAGATATAAGATCAGCTTTTATCTCACTGAATCCTCTCTTCTCAAGTTCAACTGACTCTATATCCAAAATATATCTGTAACTGATGAATTTTTAACATTTCCATCACTGTGACTTTAATCCAAACAAAAGTCATTCACCTCTTGACAAATTCTAAGTGCCTCCTGAATAATCTCCTTGTTTCTTCTCTTCCCATTTTCCACAGTATCACAGTGGTCTTTTAAAAAGCAACCCCTGCCTCTCCCCTGGTGCTTTGCAATAACCACTGAAATAACTTTACCCCAATTAATTTATTCTATAATAAAACTATTTAGAGAACAGCTGAGATGTATATGTACTGACACCCCAAATTATACTATAAGAGTACCTTGTATCATATTTGAGTATGACATTATCTAATATTACATTTTCTTAGAACACAGTAAGATATTAGCTATTGGTAGCCGAGATAGCACTGGGAAACCACTGTGTATTTGAAAATTTCCTAGATATATTTTATAAAATGGGTATATTGGCAGTTTATTTTACTTCAAAAATTTATTGTACATCACAATTTCTATGTAAAATTTATCTTAGATTTTATTGGTTCCTCATTAAAATTTATTTATCATTATGCCTTGAAATTGTATTAAAATAATATTTTCTTATTATTTAAGGTGGGCCTTTTTTGAAGGACTACATAACCATTCAAAGTGTTGCAGACTCCTCCATTGTCACACTTTATTTTACAGACCTAGGCCGGCAGGTCAGTTGGACTACAGTAAGTATTAATTTAACATGAAATATATGTGCCTCAAATTTTGATGTGAAATATTTGCTGATGTGAAACATTTCTCTTAAATAATTTATGGTGAAACAAAACTTTGTACCAAAGGGTATTTCAAACTGTCCCTTTTTTACTGTGATCAGTGGCTAAAATTCCATTCAAGAATCAGAGAAATGGAAGAAGAAACAGTTGAAAGAAGGAAGATGAATTTCTTTCTATATGTCAGACTCTCCAGTGACTGATGACCTCATTTTGGCTCCTCCTGTGCCTTGTCACTTTAATGGTATTTCTTCAACTTTCCTTCTGGGAGTCTGGTGGTGACAAAGAACCTTTGGACATTGGAAAAAAGGGAGACGAAATATGCAATAGAAATGTTCTAACAGGGGGAGACATTTTAGAAACTAAGAGTAAAGTAGTAAGACTTCTTTGGGCTGGGAGGAGGGTGTTGCTTTGGCTCTACTTGGTGATTGACTCCAATGGCACTAAAAGAATGAAGACTCCATTAAAAGACGTGGAAGGCTAAGAAACAACATACTTGTCACCAGTTCACAAGTTATGAGCCGTTGAAGAGTGTGAAACACACTCAGTAGCAAGAAATGCGGTGTGACCTTCAGAAACAGGCAATGAAATGTTTTATCTAATAAATAGTTTTGACATCAGTATACAAATAATAGTGCAATCATTCTACTTTTCAGTTAAATACAATTTATTTATATTGTTTAGACTTTAAAAAATTTTTTTTTCTGATTGTATTCCATTATATATCTGTGATGTGGTTACACTTTTAATAATTTCTATTCATAGTGGCTTTCCTTTTTGCAGGCATTAGCAATCAAAATTATCATCTACATTGCTTTGAGTTTTCCCTTTATATAACAGCAATCAATTTTTAAAATTGTTACAAACGAGATATTTTATGCATTATTATTTAATTCTCAAAGAGAAAATTCAAATTTCCATTCATTCATTGATATATTGTCACATTCTCTACTTTTCTAACAATTTTTCCTTTAACATATATAATCTTACTGTGTGTATATATATATATATATATATATATTGTTTGTTTGTTTTTGTTAAGTAGTTGCTTTAGTTTCCAAAGTTTGTTGAGCTCTCTCATATTAATTTGTTGCACTAAAAACTGAGTTTAGAATATTCTGAATCTTTGTGAAGTGTATCTTAATGTTTACAAAACAACCTAGTGATGCAGACATTGTAAGCAAAGGGTTTCATACTTAAATGTGATATCTACAGACCTTTGCTAAAAGAGATTTTAGACAAGCAGATTTTGATCTCCAAATGTTAAAATATTCAGTCTTTGTCTACATTTATAATGAAAAGGGAATTCTGTCTACAGAAGATGTGTCAGAGTAAGCGGCATTAACTGAGTTCCTTAGAAACCCCAACTGCATCTTTTGGATAAGCACTGAGGAGAAAAATTGCTAAGGTGGAATTGTATGAATATGGTACTAGAAAATTATAGCTTGAGAGGAAAGTCATTTAGGTGACAAAGAGGACTCTGGAAATAGACTAGATATTTTTAAATCAATCCTATGGTTCACACACCTTTTTCCTCCAAATGAGTCAGTCCTATTAAGTGCTAAAAATATACACATTACATTGCAATCACACCCATTTATATTAACTAAATTATGCAATAAAAGCAATATTTTACCACACATAACATTCTTGTATATTTATAAAATATTAACATGCAGTCCTAAAATAAAAGCATCATCATAGTGGGTCTTTCTTTTATTACTCTACTTCCACTGTCCTTCTGGGGCTCATATTACATTTCCATACTTCTTGTTTCATGGTTTTCAAATATCTGCTAAAATTCTCAACCTTGTCTTTTATTTTTTTAAACATATAAAAGACAATTTTTTTGTAAGTGTGTCTCTGATAATTCTGTTAGGTGAATCTTCAGTTCATCTATTCTGAATGTCTGCTGTTTTTCTTGGTTTTAGTCACAATATCTACACTCCTTATATATCTGCATATTTCAGCCTTAGTGCAGGAAAATTTGTGAAAAAGATTAAAGATAGCATGAGGCTTAGAATAATGTTATCTTCCTTCAAAGATAATTTATCATCCTACAGACGGACTAATGGCACTATTGGGTCCAGGTCATTTCAACCCAATCGGTGATTCAGGCTGAGCTTCTGTGCCTGTAAAGATAGATCTATTTCTGCTTCATCTTCATTCCCAGGGTGTAACTCTTCTATGCCCTAACCCCAATTCTGTAGATTATATAAGGTCACCTCTACCTTTGAAAGATAACAAGAAACAACTTTTATTTCTTGCATTCTCAGGCACCCTCAAAAGATTTAGTGTTGTTATCAGGCTATTACTAGTCGTCATATCTCAGGTCAATTACTACTCTAAAGCTCTGTTTAAAAACTCTTAACGTTCTAATTTTTCAATGACTTAGTAGCTCTTTGAAGCCTAAAAAAATATTTTGCTCAATTTTGCTCACTGATCCCATTAGGATGGTTTGTTTGAATAATCTGGAAAAAAATTATCCATTGTATATTATTCATATAACAGTTAAATTAAACAAATGAACAAACAAAAAACACTTCTACTATCACAGTAGCTTCAACAGTACTCACTGAGTACAAAGTGATCTTACTATTGGGAAATGCTCTTATATTTTTAGCTAGCAGCTCTCCTATCTTTAGAAGGTTAAGCTGGCATTACTTTATTTTTATTGGTAATTTTCAATAACTGTAAAATGTGAAATTCATTTTGTTATCCACTACCAATTGCAATTTTAGAAAATAGGTAAAGCTAGCATCTAATAATTAAAAAGATTTTTAAAAGAAGACAGAATGCATCAAGCACAGTCTAAACACAAGGGTTCTAGTGAATTGCAATTGCAGTGACATGTTTTAATTCTTTGTTTTCTAAAAGTGGGCTTATTGCCCACTTCCTTTTTCAATTTAGACATATAGCAAATTGAATATTCCACAGAAGTTCCAAAAACATCACAATGACCTAGTTTGCCTAGTAGAAGTAGTAAATTTTACCTTTAAAGCAAGACATTAGTTTAATACAGAGAACTTCCATAAGAGGGAAGCATGGAAGTAAACCAACATTGGAAATAAATTGCAATTTAGAAGTAGTAAAGATCTTCAAAGTAAAAAGCAAGTATATCTGCTTATTTTGATTATAGAAAGTCTGATAAATTTTTGGATTATAATGGAGTTCCTAGTCCCTAACTTTGTTTGACTTGCTTGGACTAAGCTGGTATATTTGCTGGTTATTTTGGTTTGGGTTTTTCTTTCCTTTTGTAGAGAAAGAACAATTGCTTTTTCAGAAGGCTGTCATTAATATTTGTCTATCTGGTCCTTCTTTTTATTTATTCTGAAACTATTTTCTGGTTACATTTCACATTTATTAAAATATCTCCCCTTCTTTCTATTTGTGCCCAAATAGACTTCTTTTTTTTTGTTGTTGAAGGATTCGTTCTCCAAAAGTTATTTCTTATCATTTTTAAGTGTGTTAAGGTCAGAATCTATTCTTCATTCTTCAGTACTGTTTTAGCCTCCCTGTTTCAGCATGACAATATTTTTGATAAAATATTGGGCTTCCTAGAACATATTATTATAATCTGGTAGTCTCTGTCAATTTATTTTTAGTAGATGAAGAGAAGATTGTAATTTAATTTCCTCTGGTCCAAAGAAACTTCATATTGTGATGGCATTTTTATTAATTTAATAAAGAGTGACATTTGGTCCAGGTTGACTGCTATTCCCAACATTTTTCATATCTGGCGTAGTAACAAAGAATTTACTCAAATTTGATTGGACTAGATCAGATAGAGTTGAAATAACTATTTTAAACTTTTTGTTGTAATAAACAAACACTTTCCTCATTATTTTAGAATATTAACTAGACTCTCTGAGTGGACATTCAAAAGTTGTAAACATTTTTCTTCATATCTGAATAATCAGGCAGGTTGTGTGCCCTGAATTAATATTATCTTTTAGTAAAAAAGTTGCTTATATACTGAATTTCTCAAGTGTTACATTATTTGACATTTTTTATTTATTGATTTTAGAGAGAAAGAAACATCAATTTGTTGTTCCATTTATTTATGCATCCATTGGTTGATGCTGGTATGTGCCCTGACAGGAATGGAACTGGCAACCTTGGAGTATTAGGACAATTCTCTAACCAACTGAGCTATCCTGCCAGGGACCCCAGATGTTACATTGTTATTACCCTCCTGTCAAGTCTTCCTTGGGTTTTGAGATGATAAATATTGTTAAAAGGAAGAATTATAACTAAAGAAACCAACATATATAAATAGTTATATGTGTGTGCATATATACATATATAATTACATATATGTATGTGCACACATATATATATACACATAACCTACATATATATCATATATTCTAACCACATACCTATACACATGTGTAAGTTTTCTTTCTTGGAAAATAATGAAAATTGGCAAGGACAAGGTAGTAATGGCAGTCAAATTTATCATTGTCATGCATGTATTTTTTCTCCATGAATGTACGGAGGTAAATTACTTTCCCTTTTCTGGCTGAAAATTCCAGAGGGTAATTTTAATCTGGTTTTAGCATAAAAACCAAACCCAATAGTGAGCAGTTAGCAGATTCAAAAACTATCAGAAAGCATGCAGATGAATAATCTTTTGCAGTAACGTGGTCTTTTTTCCAATAATCTTTCCAAATCTTCTGATTGTCTCTCTGTAGATGAGATATTTCTTTCCACATATATGGTTGCCCCTCAGCTCCAGAAATCAGAGGGTAACCCTTTAATGTCTACCCCTTAGACTCATTAGAATTAAAATCTAAAACTCCCAAAAGAGAGGACTGAATTATTTCAACTAGAATCAGTGTTAAAAAAATTGAGTTCCGCATTATTCTGCCATAAAAAAGACTGAAAAGCAACCCCACCCCTACCCCCCAAAAAACACAAGACGGGCACAGTAGCTCACGCTACTCAGTGACCAGGGAGGACAGTTCCCACAGAAGATGGAGAATGTGTGCATGTGGCTGGGAGACATGAGGAAATACATTTATAATAGTTTGGTTATTCAAATAAAAACTGTGTGTACTATTTATGAAGAAATCATTATATTAGGTTTAATGTTTATTTATTAGGTTTAAGTTAACTTTTTATATTTGCCCCCCTATCTCTTGGCTATTTCTTTTGAGGAAGATTTCTTGTTATTTATATCAGCACCTAGTCTAATTCTTAAAAAAACAAAAACAAAGCAACATGTCCACCTGCCCATTTCACCAATTCACGCAGTAGTCTGTCTGTAGATATGCCTACGGTCATAAGCAAACCTAATAACATCTATAAAAACTTATTGTTTAAGCTAAATCACTTTCTTATTTCAGGTATAATAAAGTTTAACATCTAAAAAATGTATTTTTTAATCTAAATCATCTTCTTATTTTCAGATATTTTTGGCTGAATACACAGGACCTCTGTTAGTGTACCTCCTCTTTTATTTGCGGGTCCCATATATATATGACACGAAAGAGAGCTCTAGACGACCCCGCCACCCAGTGGTACAGTAAGTAATATGTACAGTACATAGAAATTAAGGAGTTGAACTAAGATGCAGATATTATGTTAATAAAGATTGTACAGCCAGTTAAAGTTCATTCAGTTTTAGGGAAGTATATATTTAGGTAGCCATGAATAATGTGTGCACACCAACTTGCAAATTTATAAACAAGGAACTATTAAGTATACTTTAAAAATAGAGGTAATTTAAGTTGTTAATAATTACAATTAGCAAGAGAAATCTGGAAATTTAGAAGTATCAAAAAAGCTTAAAATTCTAAAGTTGAACGGCCTTGTATAGAGCTTAAAATATAAATATTTCTCTAAGAATATGGGCAATATTGGAAAGGAAAGAAATGATTACCTAAGAAATAAACAGGAAAAATGTTTTTACAAGTTTCCTTTAGTAAGTAAAAATCCAAAATAAAATTTTACTTTGAGGTAAGACAGGAAAAAAAAAGACTAGGACAGTCATAAAAGCAGAGTAAGCGGAATAGATAACTGTGGTAGCCTGTTGTGGAATAATCAGTCCACCTCCTCTCTCTCTTTCTCTCTCTCTCTGCACCAAATTAAAGAGAAATATTGCTCAAAATACTACACTGAGATAGAGGAAGGTAGGGTTAGCAATTTCAAGCAAGAACCTGGTTAAATGAAAACTTCCTGAGTAAAGAAGCAGACAGGAGGGATATTAAAAGACAGAGGATGATTTGACCGCTGTCACCTCGAGCGGAGCTTTTCCTTGCCCCTGCAGTCTGCAGTCCGGCACACGGGCCCCTCCCCACGCTGACAGGCCCGGGCCCCTTCCCCAGGGCAGTCACAGGCCACCCCTGCCCCCGTCCTCATTCCCCCCCTTTCTAATCTCTGATTCGGCTTCCAATAGAAGCTCGGCATTTCCTACTCGGCTGGCCATTGCTGTTCCTCCACGATGAGCATGTAACTAAAATGTTTCTCCTTTATGCAACTTTTCCTTTAAAATTATATATTCACAATCATTTGTCTTTCCCTCTATAAAGTTTTATAACGATGCACTCTGATGTCATGTCTGTCTTCACTGTGAACACATTGCCTAGTTTACAGGGAGCACACAATAAAGACATGTTGAATGGTAAGCTAGAGGAACAGATTACATACGTATTTATTTTACACGGTGCACTTTCAGAGAATAAAAGAGAAAAACATGACAGTGACGGGAGTTCTGAGATAGCTTTTCTAAGAAAGCTGCATTGGAACTTTTTTCTTTGTTTTCTGGGAGGATGAATGAGATTTTAAGTACCAAATTTGGGAAAGCTCCATGTGAGAATTCTCTGGGTACAAAGCAGTTGGTGCCTCTTCGTATGCTCTGCAGGAGCACAGAGCAAGCTAGGAGGGCAGGGCTGCAGAGAGGCAACGGGCACTGGCTCTCTCGGGTGGTCAGGTCAGCATGGAACCATTGCTCAGGACCCTTTGGGACGAGAACATCTGTCTGTCTTTTTCCTAAGTGAGGGGAATGCCCAATTCATTTAGAAAGATTATGGGGTAAAGAGTTCATGAGGACACTGCACTTGCACTTAGGTTTTAGACCAAAGATATTACATGTACAAGATTTATAGCACAGCATGAAAAAGGGACACTTTTTCCCCCAATTCCAAAGCAATTGACTGACCGTTGGTTACTATTCTTAAATACAAACAGCATATTTTATTAACTTCTCAGTGATAAATGTATTTGTTGAACATAGTTCTAAAGTAGTAAATACAATGAGTTCATTCTAGAGCAGATACACACAAGCACACCAACTACTTCTGAAATGTAAGTGTCTAGGAGAGCTCTATAAAATAATCACAAGGCTTCTAAGGCACCCAGATGGCTGATGCCTTTTCAGGATGGCTGATGCCGTTTCTCATGGTTAAAAAGATCAAATTTCAAATGCTATATCCACTTGCCACATACTCAAATGTTAATTTTCGAAAAGTGCTTTGAATGAAATCAGAGTCAAAAGTATTTTTCAGGTAGGTTCAGATCTATATGTGACTGAGCAGCCACGAAATTATTTGTATCTCTTAGAAGCCTCTACACACTAGGGCTAAGACTGAATTTCTTGCAGGATCTTTCTCCCCATCTGCAGTGAAAGGTAGTCCACAGCTTGTTGTAATTGTCATCCTTCTCTCAAAAAATGGCATGTAAGATAGAGGCTACATATTCAAAATTACCATGGTCCCTCCCACCAGAGGGACTGAATGAACTAGCTGTGCTGTGGCTAAGACCACTCCTCCTTACAGCTTCTAACTGCATCATCCCAGATGGAAAAGTAGCCAACGAAACCTTTCCTGAACTCACCATTCAGTCTGATGATCTGCCTTCAATGCAAGAGGATATTTTAGTATTTAGATACATTATCTCTTTAGTTTGCCCACCTCGTTAGCCCCACATTGTCAGGTCACCCCTCATCTCTCATACTCCATCTCAATAAATTCTACTGTCCTCTATTTGTTGCCTTCCCTGAGTCCTTCCCAAGTCCTGAAATCCTTCCACTGTGCCGCTAAAATTCAGTCCATTATTAGCAAAATATCTTCTATCTTCAGCCTTTGTCTGAATATTGCTTTCATATTCTTCCTCAACAGAAACCTGATACACTGCCTCCCTTGCAGCTCTGTAAACGAGACCATGTTTTCTTTCACAGCCCCATTATCTTAAAATTTACTTAAGAAAGAATAATATATTTTCAAATATGATCCAGAAGAAGTGTTAAAACCAAACCTACTTATGGATGTTCAGTTAATTAAGCATAGGACAGAGAAAGAGTTGATATTTGAAGGGAAATCAATCAAAATAAAATAAAATGGGAATGTTTTGAATGAAATGAAACTTACTGAGTTACCAATAATGTACAAAGTGACATATATTTAACTATAAAGGCATAAAAGTACTTGCTATTTTGGTCTCTATGCTCTCATAGTATAGTATAAAATAAGTAAGTGAATTAATTGAGAGGTATCATAGCTTGAACTAAAATTTCTAATTTAGGACTCTGCTACATTGCTGGGCATAATTTAGTATTTCTGCTCTCTTACAAAATGAAAAGTTTTATGACTGAAGGATTTATACAAATACACAAAAGAACCAACAAGTTAGGAGAGATACCAATTTCCTCATCAGTCTTTTGAACCCTTAAGGCAAGCACTTACATCAGGACCTTTGTTTTTGTTTGTCTTAGTGTCTAGAACTCTGCCCCCAGAAATCCAAACTGTTTGTTCTCTCACGTAATTCAGAAATTGTCTATTGTTCATAGATATACACAACACATATAAAATGCCTCTCCCATAATAGGTGCACAATTATATATTCATGAATTAATGAATAATAAGTAATTCCCTGATGACTGAACCAGGTAGTTTTGCGCTTGTTTGTTTGTTTTCCCTAAAGTCGTTATTATTCATGATAGAATAAGTAATTTATTTATGTTAAAATAACCCCCCAGGGTAAACTCAATGTTTTCGTGTGTTCTTCAATCTTCACCCAAGGATTTTTTCCCCCCGTTGCTTTTCAGAGAGAGCGGAAGGGAGAGAGAGAGGGATCGAGGGAGAGAAACATCAATTGGTTGCCTCCTGCATGTGCCACAAGCATGGCGGGGATCAGGCCTGCAACCGAAGCACGTGCCCTTGGCCACAGTTGAACCCGGGACCCTTCAGTCCAAGGGCTGATGCTGAAGCCACTGAGCCAACCCAGTTAGGGCAAAATTCAACGTTCTATTTTACATAGAGCGATTGGCACGCTGATTGTGACACTCAGCCTTTGTCGGCTGGCGTGCGCAATCTTTGATCCATATTGATTTCCCTGAATAATAGCCCAAGTTTTTGAAATTTTACATTTTATTTATAACAAAATAGATACATATGTTAATGAAAACATTTTTAAGTATAAAAATAAAATACACTTTTGTAAATCACATTTGACATTTACTTTAAAATTATTAGTTATATTAATGACAAGAAGAGTGGTAACTTAAAACAACAGAAACAAAAAACAACACACAGAGAGACAAACAAAATACTGCAACATGTTAGACTGGCAAAAACGAAACATAAAGCAGACTAAACAAAACACAGGTTGCACTGGTTCCACAGAAAATGAAATTCCAACTTTTAATTTATGGTACTTGCTAAAGGACAAGCAGACAATGAAAAAGTTACTCTGATTATTATAAAATGTCAAATGCATTCTAAGTAGGTTTTGGATATTTTTAAAACTTATAAATGATCTGCTTTAATTTACAGTCATTTTGAGATGAGCACATTTGCAATTATTATATTTTTATCTGTTCCTGGAGCAGGTGTGAGCATATAGTGAATGATGGGTACATAACATATTTCTAGTGTCATCAGAAGTAAATTTTTAGAGTGCTGTAACAGTACTTTCATTATTAAACAGACTTTTTAAATTTCTAGAATAAAAGTATTAAAACAAACACCTGTGTTTTGATTACTGGAAGCAATATTTTCTAATACAGAATATCATAGTGAACTAAAAAAGCCAGATTTTTGGAAGGGAATTTAATGTGTTCATGTTTTATTTTCTTTCCAGCTTGGCCTGCTTCTGTCATTGTTTGCACTATATCCGATATCTTTTGGAAACCTTGTTTGTTCACAAAGTTTCTGCAGGGCATACACCTTTGAAAAATTTGATAAAGGTGGGAATTATTATGTTTTATAATCTTAATTAATATTGAAATATTTTGTGTATCAAATAATCTGCAAAATAATTCAGTCATGTTTATTTTCCTCAAGCCTAGTTTTTTGTATTCCATTTATCAGCATATCTTAAACATTCAGTTCTGAAATTCCATTTCCTGGAGCTTCCTTGAACCAGTAACAATACATAGAAACCTTTTATTTTGGAAATACTTAGCATTATTTCAGATTCTTTGAAGAGGAAGAAGCTCATACATGAACCCTCTTATAAATATACATTTGGGTGACTAAAATAACGATACTACACCCATTTTTATCATGTCTCTGCTCTTCAAATAAATGGTAAATGCAACAGTCATTAACCATTAAATAACTATCAAGAAAATACAAAATTTTCTGAAACATTAAAGTGGAAACATACATTAGATAACATGCCACAATTCAAATTAAAATTTATTTTCCAATTTAAAATATATATATATATATATATATATATATATATATATATATATAAAATATATCTTTATTGATTTCAGAGAGAGGAAAGGAGAGGGAGAGAGAGAGAGAGAGAGAGAGAGAGAGAGAAACATCAATGATGACCGGCTGCCTCCTGCACGCCCCCAACTGGGGATCAAGCCCACAACCCGGGCATGTGCCCCGACCAGGAATCGAACCCTGATCACCTGGATCCTAGGTTGATGCTCAACCGCTGAGCCACGCCCAGTTGGACTAAAATATATTTTCAATATCCATATGTCCTTACTAAAATCTTCCTTTTTTCCCCCTCAAATAGCTGTTTTCTAAAAATTTGAACAAGGCAGCGATTCTATTGCTGTCATTGTAAAGAAACACTGAATTCTAGAATTCTTAGAAACCTCAGAAATCATTTAGACTAGCTTCTCTTTTGACAGAAAGTACTAAATTTTATTATACAGGGCAAGATCAGAGTCATAGCCTAGGACTTCTAAAATTAGCTCATTACCCTTTCTAATCAATCAACATTCATTACTACTAATGGTTAAAAAATCCATTCTTTTGTTCATTTACTGTTGCGAAATGAGTATTAATATATCTTAACTAATAAATAATTTATTATTACTTCATGTTTCTTACTAGATAGACAAAATTAGTTTTGCAAAATATACTGTTACCCTATATCATCAATACCCATTTATATTAATAAGGGTGAGCAAAGGAATGCATTACTTGAGTGCTATTAAATAGGTACTTTTAAAATTCTAATGTACTGGGTGAAGAAGCATTCCATTTATCCAGCTAGAAAATGTGTACCATTTTTCATGTAAATCTATTGCAGTGTGGCATATAAATGCATGGAACGGTTTAAAATGATGGGATATAAATATTATATATATGACTTTTATTTTGGGTTATTTGTAGGGCTGTGCCTTTTACTGGGGATTCACATCTTGGATTGCCTACTACATTAATCACCCGCGGTATACACCACCATGTACGTAGAGCTTCTTCTTAACTAACCCCATACTAAATTGCATGTATACACACTGCCATAAAACTAAAAGAAATAAATGGAACTGTTAATACAGATGGCGAGCTATCAGATAATTATATCTGTTAGTACTTTGGTAAATTCTGACTTCCCCACCATGAGCAATATGACGTTAGGACACTGTATTACCTTCCATCTCAAATCCTTTTAGACTGCAAAAGCATAATCTCAAAAGGTCAATGTATAACACATAGTACTTTTGATTAGAGGGTAGTGACCCAATGAACCTTGCCTGAATTTATGTATATAATGTGACAACCCAAAATAGGAGTGTTTGCATAACATCTTTTTCTCCTTTCTAGCATACGGAAACAGGCAAATCACAGTATCTGCTATCAATTTTCTGGTATGTATCATTTATATTATTTGCTAGTCATGCTCTAATTGTGGTGTTGTTAAAAATGCAAAACAGATTATGTTTGAGTATTTGCCTGTTAGATAATATGATCTATTTTTATATAATATACATAATGGTACTAAATGAAGTAAATCAAATAACTTCTCATTATCAAGCCATTAGTTCTCTAAATCTTTTAATCAAAATGTTCTATTCATGTATGAAGGACAATTAGAATTATTTTAAATATAGTAAGATTTGGGAAAAAAATTATACTCAGCAATTCTTCCTATTGTCTGCAAATTTACCATCTTATAAACATCTAAGAGCAAAAAGTTTTACAAGCCTAACACATGAACATCCAGAAACAGTGCACCACTCCATGCTGTGGAGAACAAACTGTGTTTTGTTGTGCTTGGCATTTAATCCAACTACCAGACCCAGAGGGCACAAGTTTCTCTAACCAGAGATAAGTGATAACTAAATATTTCAACCTCAGACATGAGGTTTTGGTGTAACATATAAAATGCACCTTAACCGAAGTATTTGAGGCTCCGCCTCACACCCTTGGTTTATGTTTAGTACTTTGTTAGAAGGTTCTTTTTTATTAAAAAGAAAGATGAAAAGAAAAAAGATAACTACACAAAAACCACATTTCATGAAGCGCCTCTGCCTTTCATTAAAGAGCATAGAGCATTGGAAGGAGTATCATTCCCACTCTTATAATCGAAAAAAACTGACCTAACTGCCAAAAAAAAAAAAGAGTTGGCTTTGCTTCTGCTGTTGTATAAAGCCAGATCATCACCTGGTGAGAAGATGATCTATTAGAACCCTGTTAAATATGATTGGAGTTAATTCTTAATTGCTTACGTGTGATTAGTTCACATTCATTTGGTTAATCATTAACAACCATAATTTTCTTTTCCGCTCCCTCTGTTTTCTTTCTGTTGCTATTCTGAGTTTTCTAATATACTAAGTCAAATATTATAAACACAAAATAAAAACACTTTACAATGGATACTTAATATGTTCAAAAGTTAGGTAATAGTACTTTGTGAAAATCTTTTATTTTGATGAGTTTTGCAATGTTTATACTATATTAAGAGAACTACATCATTACCTTTCCCTTTGTGTAAATTCTTCCTTTCAATATAACCTTTTCCTTCAAATGCGTCTGCTATTGCAAAATCTACAAGAAAAAAAATCAAACAAGTAGAATCAAATACAGTATTGGCAAATTTATAAAGACATCAGAATATCTTTCCCTCAACTTTTAGACGTTGGTCTTCCTGCTGTATACACTGTGGAGGCTCCCTCTGATCCCGCCTCTTCATATTTCTATGTCCCCTCTTCATCCTCTGAACCCAACTCCACTCAAAACAACAAATAAAAGCACCAAAGTTGCAATTGCAAAACAAAATATAGTTTATAATTTTTAATATTCTGTTATTTTATAACTAACAATTCTCTTCCCTTTATCCACTCTTCCTCTCAACTTTATTTTTGCTCTCCAGAAGCAATTATGGTTTGTTATTTCTTTATACATTAAACATTTCACCAAAAAAATACTTTGTCTTCTTTTTCTTACTGTCTCTTCAGTAATGTAGGAAATGGGAGGAGTAGATGATAACATATAAGTTTGTAAAGTACTGCACATAACTCTTCTCCCTGGTTTTGCCTCTGTGTCTTTAGTCTCATCATTTGTTATCCGCTCACTTAGGTTAAATTTTTTATTAAAATGCAAATATTCTTTGAGAGTAATAAATAATTCTCTTATCAAATAGTCACACCTTCTCTTGTAACATTTAGCTGAGAAGAACCTTGAGCATAGGACAGATATTTTTGATTAGGGGAGAGGATGCTCGGAGAAATAAATCACAGCTTTGAATCAGAGGAGAGTGGGGCCCTGCTGTGGAAACCACAGAAAGGCTGGGAAACTGCTTGTGCATAGTTGGTCTTTGTGGATGAGATGAGTGAGAGAAGCAAAGTGTGCCAAAGTTGGTGTTTTTTCCTCCCCACATCAGAATGTATGAGATAAGCATTTCAGCACTATTAACTCCTGATTACGTTGGGGAAAGAGCACCTAATGATGTTATGACATTAGTATAAGGCTACTATACTGGTCTAACTGAAACCAAAATGCTGTTTTATTCATGGTTCATCGTATGGGTAGAAGATTGATTTTTTAATATTTAGTTCTGTTGAGGTAAGTAGGAAGAAGGAAATATTTTGATGACTGAATGAGATAAAATATTGATAATCACAAAGTAAATGTTTTTTACCAGAAGGAAAACCATATTTTCTAGCATACAGTTGGTAGCTTTTCTTATTAATAAATATTTTTATTATATATCCCATTCTGTGTTTGACACTGTAAGTGATGAAAAATAAGTATTAAAAACTGTGTGGACTGAGAGATGAACAAAAGATATGAAGACCAGGCTAGGAGCATCTTCTCTATTATAGGACAGGGCGTATATGACAGCCAAAGAAAAGGGTCTTACATTCCTAGAATTTATGTTGCAGTTTTGGAGCATTAGGCCCAGGAGATGCTGGTGAGGCTTGAGCTTCTTAGAGGGTCATAGTGCCTCCTAACAAGGGCAACTAGTGGAGTGTACATGAGCAATGGCCAGGTGACGGACAAGTAGCCAGAGTCTGTGTGGGACAGCACTGCTCACAAAGGGTTTTCTAAACTGACCTGAAACCAGCTAGGAATCAAACGACCAACCTTGCAGTAGAAGGGTTGCTACTGTATTAATAAATTTAGAATATATAAACCCATGTCAAGTCTATCTTCAGCATCATGATTTGTCTGTTCATGACATTAAAATGTACCCCTTGTAACAAGTACAAAGCAGATAATCAGCACAACTTGATTCATCAGGCAATTTGAACCTACTTAACAAACGGTCAAGAATATCTTCAGAATTTCCAACTCAATGTGACATTATTTTAATTCTATATACCCATGAACAACTTATTTTATTGTTATGACGCAAAATTTCCTCTCCTTACACAGAGTAATAAAATATCTATTGAATCTTTGGGATTAATATATTACATGGATGGTTATATATCCACAGAATACATTTTTATGTATTTTGATATATCACACTAAAACATAAATAAAATATTTTTCAGATTTGTGAAGCTGGAAATCATTTCATCAATGTAGTATTGGCTCATCCCAATCACACAGGTTAGTCCCTTTTTCTTTTAATATTTTCTAGAATGAATTATGTTAATTATTATTTTAAGAAGCCTTAAATAGGAAGACAAATATTATATGGTTTCACATATATGTGATCTAAAAAACAACAAAACAAAGAAAAAACAGATTCACAGAAACAGAAACTAAGAAATGGTTATCAGAAGGGAGGGGATGGGGAATATATTCAATAATATTGTGATAAGTTTACATGGTGACAGATAATTACTAGAATTAGCACGGCGATCACATTGTAAGGTATAAAAATGTTGAATCACTATATTATACTCCTGAAGCTAGTATAACCAATATAAGATTGAACACAAACTATACATAATTAAAAACAAACCGTTTCTGAGTGGCAAATAGCAATAGTTGAAAATATTTAAGATATGCCCCAATCCTTAACCTTTAATGCCTAAGTTTTCCAAATATTTGAGCTAAATCATATGCCTTAATAGTGGTTTCTCTAAAATAAAGTTTATATGTACACACCCACACTCCCCCCCACCTCAAACAAAAATTTCACTTTAAAATGTGATAAAATAAACACGTGATTATGACTTAGAAGTAAAGCAGTGTGAAGTTCCTCGATGAATTTCCAGATGAGATGGAAATTACCAGTCAGGAGTTGTATCAGGGAGTGATTTCATGTATGGAAAGAAAGAAATCATGCTTGGGTAGGAAATTGAGAACAATACAGTATCAAAGAGAGTCTCGGATGAACCTGTGGAGCATTACAAAGCTGGGATGAAATGACAAAGTTGTACTATTGAGATGTCAATTTGACATAGTGATCAAATATTGAACAAGCATTTATACATAACCCATGGACATAGACAGTGAAGGCCTGGGGGCCAGGATTGGAGTAGAGGGGGTAAATGGGGGGGGGGGAAGGGAGACATCTGTAATACTTTCAACAATAAAGATAAATTTTAAAAAAAAGGACTAAACCAAAAAGTGAGTGTAACCTTGGGTGAGGTTGTTCCCTTCATGGGGCATGTCAAGAGTTGAAGGTTGCCTGTCAGCTGTCCTCCCTGAAGTTGTGGAATAAACTCTATGCTTGAAATATTTGGGTGGTCTGGCATTGTAATGTAAAAAAACTTCAGACTTTTATTTAGTAGAAGCTCTATTATAAATAGTAAGTATAGGTTGAGAAACTATATGGTTGAAATGAATTAAATTAGTAATAGCTAAACTTAACAATAATTACAACTAACAACAGCTATGTACATTTGAGATGATATCTATATACATATTTCTGTGTCACTACTCATATTGATTATTTAATCTACAAACTACCTCTGGAAAAAATTTGTATTGTGGACCCCTGATCATCCACTACTTCCAGAGGCTGATCAGTCATAAAGTAGAGGCTTTAACCGAGATTATCTTGTATGCAGCTTCCACCTCTGAAATTCAGTTACTGCAACATGGACAGTTTTCTCAATTTTATTTCTTTTGATGTATATGTGGGCACTACACAAAGATGTTTATATAAATGTTACCGAGAAAAATCTGTAATATTAAATGGCATACATATTTACTCTTATCTTGAAATGAGCAGTGCATGAAATCTGCACAGAACCTAATATATTTTTACTTTGATATTTCAACAATAATTACAACTTTGAAAACATACTGACATTTCATTATCACTTTAGAATTTTAACTAAAGAGATTAGTGTATGTGTTTATCTGATTAAATCTTGCTATGGAGAATAAACAGTAATATTATAATTCACCTTTACTTTTACAAATGTCATGTCTCAAAGTTCAACTTGAAATCATTATAAATTTGTTATCTAAAATATTTCTTGAAAAAATTTGAACGGTGAAAAATAACTAACAAAAATCAAGTGACGATATGCTAAGGATAATGAGAGCGGTAAACAACAATCTTGACTGCTGAACAGAAATGTTAGGTGTTATTTCTGAATATTAACTACACTGATATTCACTGTAATCCTCTTACAAGAGAATTTTACAATTTCCTTACATACATGACATCCTTATAAAATTCCCTTTGGATTTTCACTAATTCAATAGAAAGGGAGGTTTGAGGTATTTAATAATTTCAACCAAAATTATCTTCTTTGACATTACAGGAGACTAGGAGGAGGCATGCAAACATTAAAATGCACTTATTAATCTCAGTGGCAAAGCCACTGCCACAACTATGGTAGTCACAGTAACATTTTATACTGTTTTATTTATACTCTTAAAGAGTTGATTATTATGCTGTATTCTGTAATTTTACAGCCACATAGCTATAGACATGGTCAGAAAATGACAGTTATTTTATTTGAGCCAAAAGGTCATAGCATTTGAAAATGGTTCTCTTCTGAGCAATTTGTGAAATAGGTTTCTATAAATATATGATGGCATTTCGTGTGGCATAGTTGTTCTAGGGAATTTAGAATTATCTAATAAATATGTGTTCAAATTTGTAATACGTAGCATCATTGGCATTTTACTCTCCTTTCTAAAAGGAACCAATGCCTGTTTTCCAAGTCCAAGCTATAACCCCTTCACATGGATGTTTTTCCTGGTTTCCTGTCCTAACTATACCTATGAGGTACGCTATTATGTATGTAAATAATTGAACTTTATTTGATGATATAATAAATGCATGAATTTCTGTATTTACCTGTGTTATGGATTAATATATGAAAATAAATATGTTCTATCTGTAGATACAGGATAGTCAGAGATATAAATTATGATATGTATTTAAATTCAAGTTATTTGCATAGAAAATTGGAACATTTCAACCACAATTTTCCCTGGAAAAAAATATTTGTGCATATATTTATCTATATTTAAATAAAATTTTGTAATCTTCATGTAAAATGTATTGAGATGCTGTAAGATCTTATTTTTTATGAAAGTTTTTGGAATGATGTCTTCCATTTTTCTTATGAATATGATACTGTTTTATAGAATTTCTTATTACTTAATCATATTTAACACAAAAATTTTGGGGAAATTTATTTCTATCAATAATTTTTCTACTACTGTCTTTGAAGCTTTGAATTACCTGTTTAATGTGACAAGTGAGCAAATTACTAGATTACTCATAAATAAATGTTAATTTATGTTTTAATCTAACAGATTGGATCATGGATTAGTTTCACAGTAATGACACAAACACTGCCAGGTAAGACCTACGATTATTAACAATGGAGGTAAATGTATTTTTAGAAGTGATTTCTCAGAATCAGTTGTTATAGTACTAAAGTTTGTCATGTTTGCAGAAGGATTTATGCTTTCATTTTTATTTTTATTCTGGATTTCTAAGCAGTTTTAAAATATAATGGTGGTGGCTTGAGGGAAGGTGGGTGGGGGCTAGGTGAAAGGGGGCAAAGAGGGGACAATAGGGACATCTGCAATAGTGTCAAAAAAAATATATGTATGTATATATATATATATATATACATACACACACACACACACACACATTATTTACTATGTATTGCTGTGTATTGTGGCCTAATCCAAGCCAGGAAATGTAGTTTTTAAAAAAAGTAATGGTAATAATGCATTTAACTTGAAACCCTCTCTTATGCATGTGCACAAGAAGAGCATATATGTGCTCTCCAATTGTCCATGAGTATCTGTGAAGGGAAGACTGAGAGCATGAATGTATAATCTTGAATGCTGGGCATTTTAACACATGCAAGGAAGCCAAATTTTATGTATTAGAAGGGATATTTATTATATCCATTACATCCATTTTTTGTTCAACTGTACAAAAATTTTGAATCATAATTAATGTGGTTTATCATATGTATTTGTGTGTATATGTGTAGAGGTATATTATATACATATGGAAATTATTAATGAAAATTTCAGAGATAAAAATTTCCTTATTTGGTAGTATTTTGTGGCAAAGGAATATAAATAATGTGGATTTATTTTGATCTCTGGTATCTACTTTCTATGCTTATGAAACCATTCAATAAATATTGGTTGAACATATATAAGCTAGGCAACTAATATGAGTAAATAAAATTGATAGAAAACATTTGAGAAATACTTTAAGAGCAATATATGACAGTTTTTTTTTTTTTCTAATATAGCTTGCTACATCCATCACAGAAATAAGAAAGGATAATTTTTTTTTTTTTTCTTCTAGTTGGAATTTTCACACTTCTGATGAGTATCCAGATGTCTTTGTGGGCACAAAAGAAACATAAGATTTATCTGAAGAAATTCAAGTCTTATATGCATAGAAAATCAGCAATGATTCCATTCATATTGTAAGAAAAAAATAAATTATCTTATCTCATATATAGAAAAAATATACATCATCTCGCTAATTCAGACAGTCAAGGATGGTTTGGTAAAATATAGTTAAATTTAGAGTAATAAATTTGAGGTAAATGAAAAACAGCAGTTATAGAAATAAATGATGAAAAATAGCATCTAGGATATTTGCAAGAGATTGGTCCTTGGACAATATTTTCTTATTTCATTAAATATTCCATAAGACTATTTGCTTAAGACAAGTAAAATATCTGAATTCTAGAGTAAATATTTTTAAAAGTTGTGACATTTAAATCACTTGAATTTTACATATTATTTTGATAATAATTAAATTTTTTCCTTATTGTTCACTATGTTATTGACAAGTATCTAATGTCTTATGTTGGGAATTCAATTAGTGTGAAAATTTTTCCTATATTAAAATGGAAATACTTGTGATTAGTCATTTATCTTATTTATTCCTAATACATACATTGTATGCTATCATTCTAAAATTATAATAAATATTTTCTAAACATTATTAAATCACTTTAATATATAACATATATTTATTTATATATATATTGAAATATATACATTCCAAATGAATTATATTTAATGATGAAGAGAGAGTTCATTGGAGAATTTTTGAGATATAGAATGAAAGATTTTTTCTTTTACATTTAAAACTCTGATGTCCTCTCAAGCCTTGTGTGTGTGTGTGTTTGTAAGAATATGAATATGCCCATGTATTTTGACAAGGAAAAGGCTGACATGGCAAAAATCAAGAACACATTAGTTAAATATTTAGAAGATATTCTCACTTTCATCATTTTAAAATTGGGATTCTTTAGATTGGTTAATTTCTATGACCTTTCCAATATCTGTATATACTGTAGATATAGATATATACATAACAAAATACCTTCGTTAAAGTTTATATTATATATGTATTTGACAAAATATCCTTGGTAAAGGTAAGTCTATATGCATTCTGTGGGGGATTATTGAAATTTGTGGCCAATTACTCAAGAATGAACAAATCAACCCTTTGAAACATTGTTATGATTCCCTGGGCGTGGCTCAGCGGTTGAGTGTCCACCTAGGATCCAGGCGATCGGGGTTCGATTCCCGGTCAGGGCACATGCCCGGGTTGCGGGCTCGATCAGTGACTCTCTCATCATTGATGTTTCTGTCTCTCTCTCTCCCTCTCCTTTCCTCTCTCTGAAATCAATAAAGATATAAAAAAAAAATTAAAAAAAAAGAATATTGCAGGGAAAGACATCAACAAACTCTAACTCTCAAATATCCAGTCAGCAAAATAGCATAGAATCCTGCAGAGTCTAAAGGAAGCACTAATGTATTAAACCACATACATCTAATACATCTATGTAATTAACTACCTGTGATAAATAACCCTTAGTAAAAAGACAAAGAGTAATTTCTGTTTTCTTAACTGGATCCTGACTGGTGCCAAACCAGGAAGGGTGCACACAGTTGCAGAACTAGAACATCTTTGATGCAGCCAGAATGGATGTGACACGTATACTATTCCAAACGAAAGCCGGGGATAGTTTTCAGCAGGAGTGCAAAGATATAATCACAGATCTCAGCTTCAACCTCCAAATCTCTTAATGTAGTAAGTATTATGATTCCTGACAAGACATAGCTTTGCACCTTCCATTTGGAGTTTGTTATGAATAGTAGTCAATAATGTAGATATTTAATTTTGAGACCATAGGTAACCATACACAATTCAATAAACTAACATCAGAATTTTCTGATTGTTACTAGATTTTTGGATACATATAATATTAAAAAGAAACCTTATAGCTCATTTAACCTAACAAATAATTGTCTAAAATAATACTTTTTACTAGCCTTAAATAAAAATTTTCAAACAGTGTTAGTAAAATACCACATCTTTCTCTCTCACACATCTTTTCACAACTTTCTTATTCAAAGTAGCTAGAGAAGGGGAAAAAATAAAGTCGAATCAGCTGCCACGCCACCCTATGTTATCACAGCAAACCTCCTCTCCCCCCACTCCTTCCATCCTTTCTACCTCAAGCTGCAGCTTTCAAGGTGTTTTTGGTTTGTTTGCAAGTGTTTTCCAAAAATTGTTTGGCTAAGTTCAGATAAAAATAGGCCTGTAGTGCATTTGTCTTTTAGCAAAAGTTGTGTGAAAAGTTATTCTCTGACTCATTTGCAGACACACATAGCAATTTTAAACTATATAATTTCTTTAACAAGATAAGAAAAATATGGTAGCATCAAATAATTTTCAAATAAGTAAAACATTATTTTTAAAATGTGCAGGTTCAATCTTCTCTATAAAAATGTTATGCCCATTTTGATCTAAGCCTAATCAAATTGTAAAATTCAATATTATAGTTGAATATTTGGTACATTGACATTTAATCTTCTAGTAATTAAACATATTTTAAGATATTTTATATTTAAAGTAACTACTATTCAATACATGTTAAATTTTAGCACTTGATGTAGTTCAATTATAACATTTGTGCTCATAAAATAAAATAAAATGACCTGTGAGTCAATAATAAGGTTTTCTTCTATTTTTATTTTAATAATAAAAAAAGAAAAACCTTTTGGTTGCTCCCAGATATTAGAGGTGATTATAGCAAATGTTACTTTATAAGTACAATTAAAGGCATTTATACAGTTTTTGCATAATGATAATAATTAAAACCCATCTATTTTAAAGGCTGCTTAAAAGTTAGTTTTCACCCAGGTGCATCCTGAAGCCTATAATTAGCTTCCTTCAGAGGGGGGTGGGGGTGGAAATGTACAAAAGCATTTCCAGAGGCAGAAGTTCCCTGCTAAATGGGATTTTGTTATTTAACTGTAGCTTTATAATGCTACTGAACAGAAACATGTGAGGAAAATGCTCAGAGATATTTCAAAACATAAAACACAGGGCATTATTCTAAGTGAAATGAGTCAGACAGACAAAGACAAAAATACTGTATGACTTCACTGATATGTGGAACGTAAAAAAAACAACACCACACACCAGCCCATTGGTCCATCAAATCTATTCAAGAACCCCATAAATGACTCTTCTCCTTTTTCTACTTTCTTTTCTCTTGATAATATAATGTTTTCCTTTGTTATATATTATCTGTAGATTGTATATGTCAACAAGATATTTGGATGTCCTGAGAAATAAAACTGTTCTGAAAAATGTTTTCAGTGCCTCCCTGCGGCAAGCTTCTTGGCATCATGTTTTATAAAGCACTAGGCACAACTAATAGTGTAGAAACAACGTGATCATCCACTATGCCCTCTCTAGCAATGTCAACATTTAAAATTTTCTCTCTCACATGATATATGTTTTTATAGCCTTCAGAACATAAAACTGCTTACTTTGCTCAGTATTTCCCATTAGTTTATTGCAAGTGTCCAAACTTAGTGTTTTTTCATGAATTAAGTTCAAGGCAAAGGAAATGACCATTTTCTGTACTTACTAAATAACACTCTAGTTGTCAGTGTTTTAAAACTGGATTTTTTTCCTTATAGAATAGAAACTGATTTTACATTCACAACTTTAGATTCAACATCTTTTAAAATATATATATCTTTATTGATTTCAGAGAGAGGAAGGGAGAGGGAGAGAGAGAGAGAAACATCAGTGATGGGAGAGAGTCGGCGATCGGCTGCCTCCTGCACGTCCGCTACCAGGGACCCAGCCTGCAGCCCGGGCGTGTGCCCTGACTGGCAAGCGAACCGCGATCTGGACCAGAGGCCGGTGCTCAACCGCTGAGCCACGCTGGCCGGGTTAGATTCAACATGCTTACTTGATAGAAAGGAACCTAAAGTTTAACTCTTAGAGTTGTGTCACCTATAGATTGAACCCCTGAAGTCATTGTTCATCACTGCAGAAACAAGGATGGTTAAGACTTTATTATTACCTTCAAAAATGGATAAAACATACTGTCTATTAAGGCAGGAAGAGAATAAGTGTATATAATATGATAAATGGTATATAAACTGCTATAATAGAGTATACTGAGTATAATAGAATAAAATATATAATAATTACATTTGGGAGTCTAAAAGAAACAACAACCAGAACCTGCCAGAAGAAAAGAGAAAAAGAGTGAGTCAAGTTATGGAAAGTTTTATAGAGAAGTTGCCAATTCAGCTTGTTTTTAAAGATGATCTCATAGCTTGATGGTTTTGCCATTTTGGTGTAAACACAGTTGTGTGCATGTATGCACACACACACACGCACACACACACACAGAGGAATGAACATGAAGGCTGGTGAAAGTCGGATTAGACAAACACCTTTGAGTTTTGAATTGTGAAATGTGGCCCCATACTGTTCTGTTCAGTAGGCTCAGAGCCTGCCACTACCAGAAGGCAGAGCATTATTTTCACTTACATTTAATTTAAAATTTAATCTACATGTTAATTGAGTTGTAAGTGCTGAACAGTGTCAAATAATTATAATCAGGGTCTTAACATTTACAAGTATATATAACTATTCATCCCTAATTAATCACAGGTATGGAGATTCAGTTGGCAGGAAGAAACAGCTATTTTTTAAAACAAAGTATATAAAATAGTAAAATAGTTAAAGAGTAATTTGTTTTCAATACAGGTAAACTAAAAAAAAAACTCCTGTTATATCTATTCTCATTTGTTATTGGAAAGGATAACTACGTGTATGATGCCTGAGAAATAATCCCTCTGGTACAATTTCAGTGCATCGGTTAGTTCAGGCTGCTATGACAAAATGCAAAAGACTGGGTGCCTTAGAAAAATTTATTTCTCACAGTTCTGGAGGGTGGAAGTCAGAGATCAGGATGCTAGCAAGGTCGGGTTCTGGTGAGGGCCTTCCGGTGGGCTGCTCACTTCTAATATCCTCACATATTTATTTCACTTCAGATACACCTCTACTTGAGCCTATTGTTCCTCTTGTTCTTTGGCACTGAAAGTGGATTATCCTTCCAATTATAATACTTAACAAATACTGTTCTTAGGACAACTCAATAAGCTGGAGGAAGCAATGGGCTGTTCGCTCATTAATGTGAGAGTACTAGGTGTGTTTCTTGTACAATTTTTTTTTTAATTTTATTTTTGTTTAAAATATTACAGATGTCCCTTTTTCTCCCCAATGACCCATTCCACCCCATCCCCTTCCCCTCCCCAGTCCCTCTCCCCACCATTATTTGTGTATTCAAGTACAAATGCCCAGATTCTGCTCAAATTCATTTGCCTGGTATCTGAAATGAAAATATCTGAGTAGCTGATGCCTGTAATGGACTTTTGGTGTTGAATAGCTTGATTCTTCTGAGATGGAATCACTGATACTCATTACATCTCATTCAAACAATTACACTGATCAATGCAGTATTGTTTTTATGCTTCATTTACCAGACTTTCTTGAAACTAAATCATAGCTTTTTAAGCTAGAAGAGATTTTGCAAATGATGAAACTAAATATATAGGAAGTTAAGTGTCTTCTATTTTATTCTTTCTTCTGAAACTGAATTCTACTTTATTTTTAACTTCAATGTTATACACAGATAATTGGAAATATGCCCTATTAGTCTCTTCTAGCCTAACTCAGACCTATTTGCTAGATGAACATGCTCTAAAGGCTTGATTTTGTGGTTTAAAAATACTCTGAAGGACAAAGCCACCCAAACAACAAAAATCAATCAAGCAGCCAGCAAAACTTGTCTGGGCTTTTACAAATGACGTAGAGTAAAATACAGTTGGTGCCTTGGCACAGACCTTTGAAAAGCTTGATTACATGACAACCCTGAAAAGAACTTCTTGTAGCTGTCCTAGGTCACAGGGTCACATGTTCTTATTAGAAGCATAATGAAGAATTCTGGCTTACAATATATTCATATGTCACATATGTTATTTATTGATTTTAATGAAAGGCAGGGTTCCACTGTCATTTCTTTTAAATCTTACTCAATAGTTTTCTGCATGCGATATGAAAATTTTCTTTAAATGCTAATTTAAAGGCTTTTCATCCAGAAATAAAAGTTTTAGAGTCTAAGTTACCACAGTCAAGACATATTGTTGTTGTTGTTATTATTATTAAAGGAAGTGAGAAAAAAACAGAAAAAAAATATATTTTTAATCCTAATGTTATAGCAACAATCATTTTTCTATTAATGATCATTTTGGTTCAAGGTTCTATTTTTTAATCTACTGGTATTTAAAGACCTTTTTCCAGCAGAAAAAAAATATCATATACCCAATTGTGCATACAATCTCAACACTTTTAAGGATGCTAAAATATATCTATATATATCAGTGAATCACAGGTCAAAAAATACCTGACTGAATTAAATTCAAAGATGAAAATATCATTATTTAGTTAGGAATAGCATGACATTCACTTTAAATACCTAAAATTGAAGCTCACTGTAATTGAACCATCAACAGCTGCAGTTGACTGATAATGATTTAAAATTTTTAATAATTCCATGTCTCATGGAGGAAAAAAAATCCTCTTAGCCAGTCACTGCTCAAAGTCAATACACAGTGATGTAAATATTCAATATTATTTTAAGTCTTTTGTATTGTCAAGAATGGATTTTGTGACTTTTGAAATGTAATTCCATCAGAGAAGTAAGTCATATTGCTCAAAATTTATATTAGGAATATTTGGAGATGAATATATTTATAGTTTGAGTGGCATAAATAATATGTGTGGATTTAAGCCAACTAAGGATCTATTTTGAGCAGTTTGGTTAAGGTATAAGGAAGGAACGAAGGAACGGCTGGTTGTGAGCAGTGTTTGTTGTGACTTTAACAGACAGCAGCAGCTACAGAATGCAGAGTCTTAATGAAGGAGCAGCTCTAAAGCTGCCTGCCTGCAGATGCAATTACAAATGTTTTGGGAATGTCACAGTAATTTGTTTTCTTGTAAGGGTAACCAAATAAATCTGAGATTTCATTGCCTAAAAGAGGTGAAGTCCACAAAGTGTGAATGTTAAAAAATTCTTCAGGCTCTTTGAACACTAGTTTCACTTATTCTTTCTATTTTTCATTCCTTAAGCGCTGTATTATTAACATGGAGCAAAGGGAATAAAATCCTCACATTTGTTTGACAAGCTAAAGTTCAGTACTGTGAGGCTCCAACGATTTGAATTTCATGTACCACAATTTCCCCTGACATTTCGCTGTAAGGGGATCCCACACATTTACCAGGTTTCCATAACAAATATGGGAGAATATTTGGAGCATATAATGAGTTGACACACAAGAGACTGTGAGAGTGTAAGTCAATGTAGTTTGTCAATTTTGTATAAAATTAGACTTCAATTGGAAATGGGCTGAAGTCTAGTAGTATCTAAAGCAGGAGTGTAGGTAGTACCTAAGTTATTTCCAGTTAGAAGGAAGGTGCATGTGTGATAAAATCTAGGAAGTAATGAATGATTAAAGCAGGAAAGTGTAATAAAATGCTTTTGTACATATCAGTTTTGTAAGTTAAATTGAGTAGGCTCCAAAGTCAAATTGCTTCTCAGGCTCTTCTCTTTTTAATTGTTTTGATGTGATTCTGTGTGCCATGGGACCAATTCTGGACTGCCAACAGCTTGTGTGTAAATAAAGTTTTATTGGAACACAGTGACAAACACTCCTGCTGAGTGTATAGTAGTTGCAACAGACTTATAAGGCTTACAAACTAAATAATTCATTATCTGACTCTTTACAAAAAGTGTTTGTTAACCCCACTCCATGTGTATGTAAGTTATTGAAGGATAAATTTGTTATTTGCTTTGCAGATTTCTTATGTTCATGATTTCATATCTAATGATATAGCCTCTAATATAAGCTCGAAAGTTAAAAATGGGTTTATATTTGCCACAAATATTTTAATATAGTAAATGATAAATTCATAGTTGTATTAGGCAAAGTTTTATTAAGACAGAACTACTAAAACTGTGATAGGGCTAAAGAGTTTACTCTAGAAATTAGGATTTACATAAACATGAAAGGAATTGGCCAAGAGAAAGCCACAAAGGTAAGAACTGAAAGATAAGGTAAGATCACTGTCAACAACGGGCTGAGTCACTGAAGTAGTTGGGCAGATGTGAGCTTTCAGGAAAATTCTAGAAGTTGTGCATGTCTGGCTGTCAAAGTGAAACCATGAAAGGAAAACTGGTGGAGAAATCTGTGGAATTTGTTGCTTTGAAGGGACATCAGTGAAGGGCCTGGCAGTTGACTTGAGTCTACTATTGGCTGCTGGGGCCAGTAGTCTGAACCACCACCACTCTTCTTGAAGACACTGGACACCTCTATGTCTCTCTTTCAACCTGACTGACTCCTGACACCTTTGGAAAGCAATGACTTCTTTTTTATTTTCCACTTTCAATTCTGATTCATTTTCTTGTTTTGTTCAACTCCAACTAACAAAAATATACATGAGAGAACAATTTGGAAAATTGATGTTCTAGGGGTTAGGACTTCAATGAATGAATTCTGAGGTGATAATTCAACCCATAACTGTTTCCTACATTATGTTTGCCTTTGATAGTAAACTTTCACGATCTTGGTCACTAGTGCCTATGTTCAATGTAGTGGATTGTCTTTCTCCTCCGTTCCGCCCTCTTTCCTGCGTGCCCTTCACTGCAAAGTATGGGAAGCTTTAAGTGCCTCTTACAGGTTGGATTCTAAATGTATATAAATTCTTCCAACCAGATGTATTTGTGATTCAGTGAGGTTAGTTCTAGATGACTTCCTTGTTTCTAGTGTATTTATTATTTACTTATTTATATCTATTTGTTTATTTTTCCTTATTTGTTCTTTCCTTTGTTTAGTCACTAGCTCCGTGGGTGTTAAAAGGCAGGAGCAACAGCCACCTGATGGTTACAAATTGACATTCAACTTTTTAAAAATTTATATTTTCTTGTTACTAGTAATTTTGTCCTGTTTTCAAGCATTTTAAATAAGAATATGTGATTTCTGCCCGGCCGGGCGTGGCTCAGCAGTTGAGCGTCGACCTGGGATCCAGGCGATCAGGGTTCGATTCCCGGTCAGGGCACAGGCCCGGGTTGAGGGCTCGATCAATGACTCTCTCATCATTGATGTTTCTCTCCCTCTCCCTCTCCTTTCCTCTCTCTGAAATCAATAAAGATATATTTAAAAAAAAAGGAATATGTAATTTCTATCTTGGACATTAATTATTTGAGTTAAAGGTTAACCATAATTTTATTACCTGAGTTTCCATTTATGTTTATTTTGTTGTTCTCTATCATTTAAAAATATTCTAAGATCCACTAAATTATTATTCCCTCCAAAAAATATGTGGTTATAGTTCCATGGGGTCCTGGGGAAATTTTTTTTATGCTTAATTATAGAAATAGGTAAACACAATGCACATTAAATATTGCTGCTGAATCAGGCAGAAATAAATACATTTGTTTGTTTAAGATAGTATTTTAATAAATATACCAGGAAACAAAAACAATTTGTGACACCATACATAAAACATTCAATATAACTATTTTCCTATGAGACATAACTGGGAAAAGATAACCATGTTATCTTTCCCTTGTTAATATGTGGCCATATCATGTATTTTTAACAATTGTGTAGACTACATAGAAAGACCCCTTGTTCTAAATTGATATTAAATAATATCAATAAGAAGGTAGGCTATATTCCATCATAACTCAAAATACAAACATGTTCTCATATTGGTGAAAGTAATGCATGTAATTTTATTATGGGAATGTAAAATTCTCAAAGTTGCCTTAGCCCCCCCAATAATTAGTTTATATGATAAAAATAGAAGTTAAAAGATATGTTGTGAAGAGATTATTTAGCTTACTAATATATAAATACTGAGTTCATATATTTTTCTCTTACAAATATACTTCAAAACCTTATTTGCTATTTATAGATTAAGTAAATGCAGTTAAAACATTTAAAAATGGATAAAGACCTAGTTTTATATATAAAACATGTAATGAAAATAAAGTGTATTTATAATTCAGTAAAATTTTATCCAAACTAAAACCTTACCTAAGTGGGTAATTAATTTTTACAGTAATGAATGACATTTTTTAGAAAAGCACACATTTTAAAAGTAAAATGTAGGTGGGAATGGTAATGGGAATAATCCCATTTTTGTATTGTAAGCCTGAAAAAGTTGCATTTTATTTTTAGAGCTTGGAACGTACTGATTGCTTTAAGCCTGTTTGCTAGAGGAGAGGGGTGCAGGAGAGGAACGAAGGAAGGTCAGAATGAACAGCAAATGAGGCTGTCATCCCTAAGTTGAATCAATGGAGAAAATGCCATGGGGCATTATTCGAGTAATCAGGAAAACATGAATGTCCTCATTCTGTCAGAAAATATGTACAAAAATGACCTCTCCTTTTATCAGGGACAGTGGGACGCAACAGCATGGCTGCTATTTATGTACAGATAAGAAGGCCGTTCCTTTCTTTCTCAGCAATGACATCCTTAAAGCTTTTTCTTATCAGCTAGTGTTCTTCATGCCAAAAACATTTTCAATACAATGTTAATAGGAATTATAGAAGCATTTCTTTCATTGTACATTTTTTCACTAATAGGTTTTTATATTAGATTTTAAGGCAATAAAAAGCACAAAGCTTCCTGTTTCAGTGAATTTTTAAAGCAAACATAAGCATATACAATTGCCAAGCCTTACTAGCATGACTACCCAAACTTTGCCTCCGCTGGGAGGACATGTAAATCCAACACGTCCCAGCTGTGGTAAAATCATCACTTTGACACAGTCAATGTGCAATATTAATAAAACAAAGATAAAATACCCTTCATTTATATCACACTATGTAAAATACCAAATTACAAAATACCTTTATCTATAGAGTAGGCTAAAAATGTTTTTATTTTTACATAATATTTATTAAACTTAAATACAAAGTAAGTGGTTTTAGAGAGATTTCTTAAAATATTTCTGTGGTTCTTTAATTTTGAAAGATAAGAAAAAATGTAAACTAGGTGTCTCTCTCTGCACGAAAATTTCCTTAGTGAATGGGAAAGCACAACTGAAAATTAAGTGTGATTTCTTTGATTTTAATTATATAATGTAAGGCCTCTCAACTCCATATAAAAAGCTTCACTTACTGTCATTTACCAACCGAAAAAATGGCAATACATAGTTTATTATCATTTATACCCTTTGGTTTGTTACCGAAATGTCAACAATTAATTAGATTAAAATCACTTCTAAACTTGGTAACATGTTTATAACTCCATCATATTAGTATCTACAATTCCTTTCTTGCATAATTTTCTAGCTTTATGATTCAATGTTCCTTGCCTATCTTCTCTGGCATCTGTTTGCAACAGTAGTTCCAAAATACTTGAACACTGTGTACCACGTAAAAATTTACTCCCCTTTAAGGTGTTAACCAATGCGTCACTGAAAATTTCTAATTAAGAAACAGTTAATTAATTCTTATCTCTTCCTAGCCAGTTTTCAATCTTCCAGTTTCATCCTCCAAACTATCCAACACATAAGATTCACACAAAAGTTCTTTTCCTCAACCATGGTGTAGAATTTATTGCTTCTACTTTGGCTAAAGGCAGATCAGAGTTTAAACCAATTACATAAACTCTCTACATCTCAGATTTCTGGTCTGCAATTTTAACTAATTACCATCATATCATAAGAGTTTCTTAAATATTAAATAAGTTGATATATGTAATATAGATAATAAAATGTTTAACATTAATAGTGTATTTAGTAGTGGTTATTGTCAGAATATTTTTGCAGAACTGTGGTCTCTTTAGCACTCAAGTATTCAACTAAAATCAAAGCCAAAAGGCTTTATTACTTTAACCAAACCTATACATTTAAATTTTAACTAATTACTATTTTGCTCAAGCACCTATGTTCCCAAAAAATTAAACCACATTTCAGTTTTGGAGTAGATTTCAAGCACTGGTGATTTAGTGCTTCCATCATTTAACATGATCAAAATCTTAAGTTATCTTTATGAAACTGAAAACATTTTGCTTTAAACTTTAGCACAATGCCAATTAAATTTAATCACGTTTTCATCTGTGTTCTGCCCTATTTTGTCTATACGTTTTATATTCACTTGGTAGATCTATATTTAGTAACATGCCACGGGTCAGAGAAAAATTTTCTTTCACATGTGTGTTTGTGTTATTGAATGACATTTTTTGGTTCAGAGGAGAGACTTGGAGAATAATAAGGAAGCCACATAATGTTAATTACTCAGTTCAATTAAATTAATTGTTCAGTGGAGCAGCCAACATAGGCCTAAATCCATTACATTCAAAGTTAAACAATTCTATTTAAAATGCCACTATCTGAATATGTTTCATCTCTGATATCATTATAAGCTATTTAAGAGCAGGAATGCTTCTTATTTATTTAGCACATTTTATATTGCTTCCCAGACTAGAGTCTTTAATAAATATTTGTTAAAGAAGAAAAATAAATTTAAAATTTAATTCAAATTAAAAACATAAAAGTCCCAATGAACATGACAATGAAAAAAATACAACTAAATATTTTACAACATAAATGAGAAAATCTCCAAAAGCACATGAAGTAGATTTGAACAAATCTTTAAAAGCACCAGAGTTTTGGAAAGATAGACTCAGTTATCAGAAAAACATGTCAATGCTCCCCCTAACCAGTGTATATATTTATAATGTATTCCCTGCTCTCTCGGGAGAGAGATGCCTCCCACCCACTGTCAGGCGGCCTGCACTGCCTCACTGAGGGAGAAGTTCACTTCTACACCCTATTGAAGAAGGTATGACCGCCTTGGTCACTTGCTTTAGTCAAAAGAAATAAGGAAATTGTTCTGTGCTTTGTTGCAGCAGAAACTTTAAGAGCCTTCCCTTGGTTTCACCATGAAACTCCTCTGCTTCACAAATGAGACAGAAATTCCATTCCCTTAATGGGGCTCCCAGAATAAATAACAAGCGGAACACAGCCAACGCGTATGCATGTGGTTGGACATGTGGGTGAGATTTGGAGATTGTTATTGACTGAATGTTTGTGTGCCCCCCAAATTAATATGCTAAAATCTAATCCCCAACGCAATGGTACCTGGAGGTGGGCATTTGGGAGGTAATTAGGTCATGAGAGTAGAGCCTTATGAATGAAATCAGTGCCCATATAAAATGAGGCTAGAGAGCTCGTCTGTAAGCAGGACGCAGACTCACGAGACACCAGATCTACCAGCACCTCGATCTTGGATTTCCCAGACTCTAGAACCGTGAAAGGCAAATGTTTGCTGTTCAAGCTAATCTGATAATTTGTTATAGCAGCCTGAACTAAGGCCGAGGTTGGTTCTAAGAAGTGGGGTGCTGCTGTAACCAATACCCCCAAATATGAAAGCAGCCTTAGAACTGAATATTGAGTAGAGGCTGAAGAGTGGTGAAGTGTAAGCAAAAAAAAAAAAAAAAACCCAATATTGCTGTGAAGGGATTTAAAGGAGATCCAGGTTAGGACTCAAAGAAAAGAGGAGAGCTCTGAAGAGTGCATCCATCTTCCGAGAGCACATGTAAGTAAAATGTGATAGTATCCTTTTTTTCCTATAAATTATGGACCACTAGATGGAAAGATGCTTTATATTGCCTAATATATATCATAAACCAATTTACAAAGACAATTTTAGTGAAGAGCATTTATTAAAGACAGAAGGAACTACGAAGCTTGTTATAAGTAGCAAAGAACTTGGCTGAAGTGTATCCAAGTTCTAGCATTTTGTGGAAGGGAGGACTTGTGAGCCATGAAATTGGATATTTAGCTCAAGAGATTTCTAAACAGAAGTGATGCAGGAACAGCTTGGTTTCTCCTGTCTGCTTATAGGAAAATGTGAGAAGAGAGAAGTAACTTGAAGACAGAATTGTTAAGCAAAAATGAACTAGAACTTAAATTTGGAAATTCTCAGCCTATCCATCCATATTGCAAAAAATGAGAAAGCATCTTTACGAGACAACATTAGGAGTGCGGCTAAGCAACCAAGTGATAAGATTAGTGTGTGAACCAGGGACTTAATCAGTATCCCAGCAGGAAAATTGCCAGTTCAACCTGAATGCAAAGGAAATCAAAAGGAATGAAGGAAGGGTGTCAGGCTATTTGGATGATACAGGAAAGAACAATAATGCTATTTGGCTGTGAACACACTCTATCCTAGACAAGGAAGAAAGACACACATGCTCCCAAATGAATTCAGAGGTCGTCAGGGCTACCTCCTTAGTTTCAAAAGGAGCCACTGCCTGGCCCTCAGCAGACCGTATCACCTCTGCCCGAAGCTGGGGGAGGGCCCACCTGTCCATCAGTGCCCAGTGTCCACCCGTCTCTCAGCCTTTGTGGGTCTGCAGGGCAGAATACAAAGCCAAAGAGGATTTAAAGTACTAAAATATGTTCCAAACCACGCAAATAAAGTGCCTCATTTAATCCTTAAAATTGTCAGTTATATACAGGGTGTCCCAAAACATATATACATACTTTGAATAGAATTATAAAGGCAGTTTTATTAAAGTACATTTTATTTTCATTTAACAGCTATCAGCTATTAAAGTATGCATACATTTTTTGGGAACAAGCTGTATAATTTTTCCCAACTTTCTGAGGACTCAGATTTCTTACAGAGAAGTACAAAGAAGGGCTATGTTTAAGAAGTTATACCTGCCTATTTATATTTGGATATAGGTGGTAAGTATTATTCAGGAACTATCCAGAAATAAGTTTATTTATTGATTTATTTTTCATTTTTTTCTTTCCATTTTTAAAGTGGTACATAATCCTGTTAATTTCTTTAGAAAATCATCACCTTATTTAAATTTTAAAAAAAGTTTTTCAAAATAAAAATGAAGCTAGAAAGCAGCTATAAAGTTTCTTATTTAAATAAAATCATCATGAGATATTACTTTTTCTGATAAGCGTTGCACTAAGAACACATTTGTTTCAAACTGAAAAACAAAGCTTTACAGAGACATGCATATTTCAGTCACCATTTTACATAATTGGTTTTTATGTATTATATTTCATACAAATGCATGTTAGTTACCAGATTAGTTGTTCAGTCAACTAAATTTACTCTCTAGCAAACTAGAATTTAAACAAAAGCAGGTGTTATTTCTTAAGGAACGCTGTGAACCTATTTCTGTAATGAGCTTTCTGCATTTATCAAACTTGTCTGCTACTAAAACCTTCAAGAGAGCCACACATTTTAAATCGGTTGTTAATGTGAGGGCCTTTGAATACTTAGATTATAAAAAGACAGTTTTAAATTCCATGACATTTCTGTTGAAGCATCAGGGTCAGTCTAACATTGTTATTACCAGTGGAAAAACTTCACTATATTACATAATAATTAATTTCGGTAACAATCCTTGAAGGCATTGAAAAATTCAAATAGAGTGCATGGAAATTTCTCATTCAGCTGACCTTGTGGACAGGCATAGGCATTGCAAAGAATTTTCATAGACCGTTTTAAAGATCTGTTTATTTTTATGTTTAAGACTTCTTACTATGGGCAAATTAGCATTTGGTAATATTTGGATTATTGCACCAGAGACATGATTATTAATTTGTATATTATTTTAACATGTTAAATCTGGAAAATTGTAGCCTCAGTTCTTATATTTTCACCTCTAAGAAGCATCGGGAACATAGTGATGTGAGTAAAAGGGCCCATATTTAACCGCTAGCAGAAATGGTAGGCAGTGAGTCAAGGGGAAATACCTGATACTTGGTAGTGCCAAAGGGGAAGCATTGTCCACGTATGAGAGAGAAAAGGCGAAAAGGGAACATGTAGAAAAAAGTCTTAGGCCATGAAGGGATGCTTGGATAAATGAGTGACAAAGTAGTCCTGTTTAGTAGAGATATGGATTGTTCAGAAATGTTTGGGGAAAGGATTGTTTGAGGACCTGATAGAAGAAATTTGGGGGCCTCATAGTCCAAGATCTTGTAGGCCGACTTTATGGATTACCTACGGGGGTGTCATTTACCCGGGGGACGTGGGCAGGGTTACATAGAGATCTCAGAACCGGGTGGGCTTCCCTTAAGCCCTGGGGAAGTTTGCCAGTTTATAAAATGCAATGTTCTAATTTGAAACAGGCCCCTTAATAAGAGCGCTCACAGCACAGTGAGCTGTGTCGGGCCTGCGCATCCTTTATTCCCTCGCTTGAATGCCCTGCTCTTTCGTGGCAGGATTGCAGGGAACTGCAGTTGTGTCTCAGCATTAAAATACACAGAGGGCTGGTTAAAAGTAGAACCAGGTAAAAGAGTGAAGGATTAAAGACCAGGCTGGTGTGCACTGTGCCTACGCAGAGCATGCTGGGTTGGGGAGGAGTGGGGTGCCTGTTCAGTCTCCCTCTAGCTGTGAATTCTGCAATATAGAAAACAAGGCCGAAATTTTCAGTGTAATGGGCACGAAGGGTGGAATATATTCAGAGGGTGAGAAAAGTAAGAAGTTAACAGTGTCTGTATGTGGTGAACAGTAGAGATGAGAATGGAATTTTTCCAGGATAGAGAATTAAATATTGATAAAGAGGAGAGAAAAAAAATAAAACTATAAAAGTATAGATAAATTTTATATTATGTTTATATCTTCTTGCTAATTTTAGTTAAAAGATTGAAAAATCAGAAGGAAATAAACAAGAGTAATAACAGGAAGAAATTTAAATAGAAAAATAAGAAATCTGAGTTTTTTATCTGAGTTGTTAAGCAAGAAAATGAGACAATGAAACTATTAGTATAAAGATCGGTATGACTGTGGTAATTACCAAAACACAGAAATGAAAAAGTAGGAGAGAGAAAGACCAGGTAGGAGGCCGGGAGAATTCCAAGGGGTCAGTACCACTGAAAGTGAGGAACAGTGTGTGAGAAAGGGTGAGCCTTCACTAGGATTAGTGACCAACAATTAGGAACAGTATTTAGTGACCAAATAGTTATGAGGAAGAAATGAGGGTTTGTTATTTTTTGGTCTGAGAATAAACAGACATGTCAATAAATTAAAAAAAATAAAACAGGAAAACACAAAAGAAAGGTGACTCTACAGGTAAGATGTTCATATCCATACGCTTATTTTGGAGATGTTAGAAGTTAATAGGGAAAATATTAAGGTAAAGTTAGGTGCAATAATTATACAAAAAGCAGATCAAAGGTAGGAGTATGCATTTGGGGATCATCTCAGAGTGGTAAGTGAGATAGGAAAAGGGCAGAACTATAAACACTGAATTTTGGAGAAAAATCTAATTTTTGTAATAAGTAGAAGTTTAGGAAAAAAATCAACTTAATTAAACAAGTCATAACAACAATTAGATGCCAGTGTTCATGGAGGAAATAGTTAAGATAGCAATGATTTGTAAAATAAATTGATAATGCTTTGTAGTGTTCTGGCAAAAGTCCCCAAAATTCAGTTATAAGACATTTTGATTTAAAAAAAAAAAATCTTTCTTTAGCACTTAGAGGAAGTGCATCCAGAAATATCTATTATATACAGGTGTGAGCAAAGGTAAGTTTACAGTTATTTGTATGGAAAATAACACAATAACTAATAAATAATAATACAAGAATAAACTCTGTGTTTTGCGTACTCACAACTGCACATCTACTTTTGCCCACCCTGTATTCAACCTACACACAATCCCTTTGGAGCTATGCGTTTGTGAAACAGATGTGACAGCAGATGGTAGTAAACAATGCATTTTTTAAATAACTGATTAACAACTTTTGCCAAATGTCAGTGGTAATAAAGAAATCCATTTTATCTTGGACTACGAGGAATTAAATATTCAGTGATAATAAAGGCAACTATTTTAGGTTACTTGAATATCACTTATTGTTGGTGTAGTGCTAAATAATAGCAACTTGGTCTAAACTTAGCTCTGCTTTTACATTGCCTTTTTTTTTTTTTTTTTTAGCTGTGTAAGGCAGTTATTGTATTTCACAAGGCCCAGAAAAATCTTTAATCAATTTTGTCATGTCTTGATTATTTGGAAAGCAGGATGACAGATAGAGAAGTAAAATCTGTCCAATGTAGGGTGAAATTTATTACTGTAATTTTACAGAAGAGTCTCTTTGATGACATAAACTGCAAGAAAGAAGCATGAGCAGTTTATTAAAGACATATAAGAATGGTGAGACGAGATGGCAGCCTTTAAAGTGCTCCACACTTTATACTGGATAATTCATTCCTGCCCCACTGTAGAAAATAGTCAATTGATTTTGATTTCACATGTAGCTGTCCCATTAATTTTCAAAGCATAACCTCATGAAGATCAAAGTAGTTGAGTTTGCTGACATCAGCTTTACAAGTGAGAGTTTATCACTCCCTAAAGCGAAAAATGTACTATTATCAAGAAACACATCTGCAAGTCCAACTACTGTAGAAAAATTGTGACATATCAATTATGTATGTGGCATTTTTGATGTTTCCATTTCACTAAAACTGTTAACAAAATAGTTCAAAACTCAGAAAATGAGAGCCTTGCCTTTAATGATACCATTGGCTTTATAGCTTTATTTATTGAAGGGAGGTTTTATATTTTCCATCATAACCTTAGTGAATTTTCACTAGTTGTGTGTCAGAGATGTTGACTGACAAAAGCTAATTTGGAGGAATTATTTGAGATTCACATCATTAAGTCATGTATTTTACAATAAAATCATTTTCTATTCCATTTGTTTGGGTCAGAAAATAGACCTTATGTATCTAAAACTAGTCAAGACATTTTGGCATTAAAATGGATTTATATATAAAACTAAAACATAACATTCACTTAATTTATGAAATCTGGAGTAAGAGGCGTGTGCCCTTATAGAATGGAGGTGTTAATTTTATATGCCTAAACTTATTCTCGAGGGAAAGTATGATGCACTTAACATTTCAATCATTTATTATTATCGTCTCATGTAAAGCCCAGAAAAAAAATACTCAGAACCTACAGGGCTCAATAAAAATATTTTATATTCCAATCAGTTATTTCTTCTTTTTTAAAAATATGTCTTTATTGATTTCAGAGAGAGGAGGAGAGGGAGAGAGAGAGACATCAATGATGAGAGAGTCATGGATCGGCTGCCTCCCCTGCTGGGGACTGAACCCGCAGCCTGGGCATGTGCCCTGACCGGGAATCGAACCCCGACCGCCTGGATCCTAGGCCGATGCTCAACCTGAGCCACGCTGGCTATTTATTTATTCTTATCTAAAAGTTTCACCATTGAAACCACCTAGAAACATTTGGATGGGAACACAATTCTAAAAATACGCTAATCATCTCAAACAGGGAAAGAGCTTTGAAAAATTATTTATTTGTTTTTTGTTGTTTTTAATTTTTAAATTTTATTTTTGTTTAAAATATTACAGATGTCCCTTTTTTTCCCAGTGACCTCTTCCACCCTGTCCCACCACCCTCCCCAGGCCCTCTCCCCACCATTGTCCGTGTCCTTGGGTTGTGCATATAAATTCTCTGGTTACTCTCTCCCCCTCCACCCACCCGCCCTCCTCCCTCCCTCTGACATTCGTCAGTCTCATCCATGCTTCCATGTCACTGAATCTATTCTGTTCATCAGTTTATTAAGTTCTTTAGATTCCACGTATAAATGAGACCATGTGATGTTTGTCTTTCTCTGCCTGGCTTATTTCGCTCAGCATAATTTTCTCCAGGTCCTTCCATACTGTCCCAAAGGGTACGAGATTCTTCTTCTTTACAGCTGCATAGTACTCCATGGTGTGAATGTCCCACAGCTTTTTTACCCACTCATCTGCTGATGGGCACTTGGGCTGTTTCCAGGTCTTAGCTATTGTAAACTGCGCTGCTATGAACATATGTGTTCATGACAGAGGTAAGTCTAGTGTCAACACACTACAAACCAATGACCTTGACCAGGTTCATTAACCTGCTCTTTGTCTCAACTTGCCTAATAGTAAGGCTATTATTCAAATGCATTTATTTTTAAACAATTTTTGAAGATTTATGAAACCCCACTTAAAATATGAATGCCACTACTATTGGTTCAGTCACCAAAATCTGTGTGTAATCCTTTACTTCTTGACACCGTTCCCTTAAACCCAAATCAATAAATAGTCACTTTTACTTGAATTCCTATGTATTTCTGGAAGATGTTTACCATTTTCCATCCTTATTGGTATATCCCTAGGATAGACCACCATTATCTGGTACATGGATTATTACAACCGCCTCTGAACTTTTGTCTCCTCTCCTTCTGTGCTCTAATCCGTTCTCTATATTATAATTAAAATAAGGTTTTTTTAAGTTTTCAGAACATTTTTATATTTATAGAAGGATTTTGAAGATAGTACAGAGTTCTCATATATCCCTCACCCAGTTTCCCCAAGCATTAAAATCTTAAATTATTATGATACATATACTATTATTAACTAAAGTCCATAATTTATTCTGCATTTTTATTTGTTGTTTATTGTTCTTTTCTGTTCTGGGAATCCCATTTAAGATTCAAAAATGTAGTTACGCATTATATCTCCTTACACAACTTTTGGTTGTGACAGTGTTTTGGATCCTTTGTTTTTGATGGCTTTGATAGTTTTGAGGAATACTAGTTGGGTATTTTGTAGAAAGTCCCTCAAATGGAATTTGTCTAAGGTTTTTCTCATGATTAGATTGAGGAATGTATTTTTGGTGGAAGAACACAGAAATAAGTGCTGTTTTCATTACAACATATCAAGAGTGCATACTATCAACTAGCTCCTCTTACTGAAGAAAGTATTGGAAGTGAATATCTAGATGATAGGTGTGCTCCTTGCTCCTGGGGGTCAGTGCTGCTAGGCCCTCAGCCGAGAGAGGGTGGAAATAGCTGTGCAGTGCCAACCAGTGTATATGTACATATCTATAAATATTTCTATATGTAATTATTTGTATCTGCATTAAGCTAAACATGAGTTTATACTGATGTCTCCAACTCTAGCCCTTACCATACACAGATAATCTAGCTTTCTCCCCCTGCTTATCTATAAACTCCTACTCCAAGAGTGAGAAATCTGGCTTTGACCATCTGCGTCTTTTTACTGAATTGCTTAATTGCCATATGCATGCATAGCAGCCTGAGAATTGTTAATCTGTACCCAGGGAGAAAAGCATATTAACTACAGTAAAGTGCTTATGTGAAGTTCCTTTTGTGTTTAGTCTTTCAGATTGCACTCATTTCCCTTTTTTTTTTAGATCAGCACCTTTCCCCACTCCCTTTCAGGGAGGTTGTTTTGTGTATTCATAATACATTAGACTTTTCAAATTTTTATTGATTTGCAAGAGAAAGTGAATGGGAGAAAGAGAGAGATTGAGATTTGTTGTTCCACTTATTTATGCATTCATTGGTTGATTCTTGTATGTGCCCTGACTGGGGACTGAACCCTAAAACTTGGTGTATTGTGAGAATGCTCTAACCAACCGAGCTAACCATCCAGGGCCTACAGTCAGATTTTTATTTTATTTTTTTTTTTTGGTGAGGGGGACATGCTGCCTTGCACCTGTCATTCCCCTGAGCTTTGCAATTTTTTTTTTTTTAAAGAGACTTATTTTTTATAGCAGAAGTTTTAGGTTCACAGAAAAATTAAGGGGAATTAGAGAGTTCACATACACTCCTTGTTCCCCCACCTCCACTCACAGCCATCCTCGCTGTCAACATTCAACCCCAGAGTTATACATTTGACTCAATGGATGAATTACACTGACACATCATTATACCCAAAGTCCAGAGTTTACATTAGAGTTCTTGTACATTCTATGTGTTTGACAACTGCATAAGGTCAATATCGGACATTATAGTATCATGCAGAACTGTTTCACGGCCCTAAAAATTCTATGGGAATGTCTATTCAGCTCTACTCGCCAAACCCGGGCAAACACTAATCTATTTACTGTCTCCATAGTTTTGCCTTTTCCAGAAAGTCACATAGTTTGCCAGTATGTACCCCTTCAGATTGGCTGCATTTACTTAGTAATATGCATTTAAGTTTCCTCCATTTCTTTGCATAGCTTCATAACTCACTTATTTAGCATGGAATGGTACTTCTTTGTTTGGATATAGAACAATTTGTCTGTTCACTTATATAAGGGCATCTTGGTTGCCTCCAAGTTTTGCACTATCAATAAAGCGATTATGAACAATTTTTTCAGGTGTTTGTGTGGACATAAGTTTAATTCATTTGAGTAAATATCAAGGAGTGCAACTGCTGGATCTTACAGTAAGAGTATGATTAGTGTTGTAGAAAACCTGCAAACTAAAATGGCTGTACCATTTTGCATTTCTCAATATTTTTTAATTCATTTTATTTTATTTTTTCCATCACCATTTATCCCACCTATGCCTCTTCCACCCCCTCCCCTCCCCCCACAATCACCACACTGTTCTCCATGTCCATGAGTTATCTCTCTTTTTTCTTTTTTACTCAATCCCTACACCCCCCCCAATACCCCACCACCACCACCACCACCACCACCACCAGAGATGCCTACCTGCTCTCTATCTATGAGTCTTTGTCTACTTTGCCTGGTAGTTCAGTTTGTTCATTAAATTTCACACATGAGTGAAATCATATGATGCTTATCTTCCTCTGACTAGCTTGTAAAAAAATTTACATTTATGAAGGTTCACCCATTGTGTTGTAAAATTCTATGGCTTTTACCATAGTATAGTGTCCCATACCCACCATTAAAGAAACCTACATAATAATACAGAATACTTTCTATGCCTAAAAGCTTCCCAGTACTTCACGTATTCAAACCCCACCGTCCCCACACCTAGCAAGCACCAACTGTTTTACACTTTCTATAGTTTTGACTCTTCCAGAATATCATAAATGGAATCATAAATTATTTTGCCTTATTAGACCAGCATCTTTTACTTAGCAATATGCATTAAAGACTCATCAATGAATTTGGTTGTTTGATAGCTCTTTCCTTTTAATTGTTGAGCGTTATCCCATTGTATGGATGTGCTACCATTTCTCTACCCCTTAATATGTCAAAGATCTTGGTTGCTTCCAGTTTTGGGTGATTATAAAGTTGCTATAAATCTATCCATTTTTATGTACACATTCTGTGTTTTTAGTGTGGACATAGTTTTCAAATCAGTTGGGCAAATACCTATGAATATAATTGCTATATTTTATAAGATTATGATAAAATCTTACAATAATCTTATCACAAAATTTAGCTCTGTGAGAAATTTTCAAACTTTATTCTAAAGTGGCTGTAAAATTTTGCATTCCCACCAGCAATGAGTTTGTTACTATTTCCTCTCAAGCCATCAGTATTGTTATTTAAAAATATATATTTTAATGATTCCAAAATGTTTTAGTGGTATTTTTTTTTTTTTTAATTTGCAACTAAAAATGATGAACATTTTTCATATGCCTTTTCCCATCTTATATCTTTTGGGGGCAGTATCTGTTTAGATGTGTTGCCCATTTTTTAATTGTGCTGTGTATTCTCCAGTTGCTCAGATTTTACAATCATTTGCATATTTTGGATACAAGTCCTTATTAGATATGTGTCTTGAAACATATTTTCACCCACTCTGACTTTTCTGGCTTTCACTGAATCCCACAAATTGTGATAAGGTATTTTCAATTTCATTTATTTCAAGATATTTTAAAATTTCTTTTAAGACTTCTTTGACCTGTGTTATTTAGACATGTGTTATTTGATTTCTAAATATATGGAGATTTTCCAGCTATCTTTTTGTTATAAAATTCTAATTCAATTCCATTAAGCTCTGAGGATATAATTTGTATGATTTCTCACTTTGAAATTTGTTAAGAGCAGTTTATGGCTCTGAATGTGGTCGATCTTAGTGAATCTTCCATGTGAGCTTCAGATGAATGTGTTCTGCTGTTGTAAGATGGAGTAGTCTATAAAATTCAATTACATAAATTTCATCGATAGTGATGTTCAAGGAAACTATATCCTTACTGATTTTTCTGCCTGCCTGATATATCAGTTACTGAAAGTACAGTGTTCAATTCTCTAAAAATAATAGTGGATGTGTTCACTCCTCCTTTTAGTTCTGTCAGTTGTTGTTCATGTGTATTAACTCTTTTGTTAGGTAGATATAGGTTTAGAATTTTTATCTTCTTGGAGAATTGATCCCTTTATTATATAATGCCGCTGTTTGTTTGTTTTTAACTAGTCTGCCTCAACTTAAAGTTGGATTTATCTGAAATTAATTTAGATATAGCATTATGATGGGACATATTTCTCCATTCCTGTATTTTAAACTTATGAGTCTCTAAAGTATGTATTTGTAGAAATCATACAGCTGGGTCATGTGCATTTATTTTTTAACCCACGCTGATAATCTGTTCTTTCATTTGTGTTTTTAAATTTTTCACTTTTGAAATGATTATATGATTGGATTAGCTCCTACCATTTTTGTAATTATTTTGTATTCATTTCATGTGTTCTGTTTCCCCTCATGACTCTTTCTTTGCATTTTCTAATTTGAATTGAACATTTTATTGGATTCATTCTGTCTTCTTTATTAGAATATTGATTATATTCTTCTTTCAACAACTTTTAGTGTTTGTGCGAGAGTGAGGTTGCAATATACATTTGTAACTAATCTATGTCCACACTTAAATGACACTATACCCTTTCACGTGTCATGCAGATACCTTAAATCCCAATTCCTTCCTCTCTTTTTTTTTTTTTTTTTTATGTCTTTATTGATTTCTGAGAGAAGAAGGGAGAGGAAGAGGGAGAGATAGAAACATCAATGATGAGAGTCATTGATCGGCTGCCTCCTGCACGCCCCCGACTGGGGATCGAGCCCGAAACCCGGGCATGTGCCCTGACTGGGAATCGAACCGCGATCTCCTGGATCCTAGGCCGACGCTCAGCCCCTGGGCCACGCCTGGCTGGGCCTCCCATGCCTTGTGAGGTTGCTGTGATTCATTTCACTTATTCATGTGCTATAGTCACCCAATGCAATTCTACTATTATTATTTCATATAAACATTTCTGTTATAGAGTTTGGAACTCTTTTTGTTTGTTTGAAAAAACTTGACTTTGGGTGGAATTAAGAGAAAATCAAAGATTTTCTTACTCAAAGGAACTGAAAAGGAATCTGTTTTAAACACACACAGCCATTTATTTAATATTTTTAAAAAGGTTACATGAAAACAACCAAAGTGTCCTTGGGTAGATGGTTTGATAGAGAAGATGTGGTACATATATACTACAAAATATTAGTCAGCCATAAGAAGAGATGAAATAAAGCCATTTGTGATAGCATGGATGTATCTTGAGAATATCATGCTAAGCAAAATAAGATAGAAAAAGTCAAGAACCATATGATTTCACTCACATGTGGGATATAAAACTGAAAGCCACACATGAACAAACAAGAAAAACTCAGCGACGCAGACAAGAGCATGGTGGTTACCAAAGGGGATCAAATATGTGGTGACAGGAAAAGGTTTGATTTTGGGTGGTGGACACACAACGCAATCTACAAATGAGGTATCATAGAATTGTATGCTTGAAACCTATATACTTTCATTAACCAATGTCACCCCAATACAATTTTTAAAAGACTACATTTTTGAAGAGAATATTTTAGGGTGGGCAGGGTTATTAAAAGGGCACAGGAAAGAAGAGGGTATGGTTCTGACAGAACAGGAGGGATCTTTGTGCTGATAACTCCACCTTGTCTTTGGCGCTGTGCATGGAGTAAAGTGATGGGGATCTGGACACACACACAAATAAGTACAAGTAAAAATGAGGAAATCTGAGTATTACAAAAAGCTTAAAATGTGATCAGAATGGCTTTATGACGAGGAAATTTTATGGGAACCTGCAGGTAACAATCTCAGGTGGTCCTACATTTTAAGCTTCTTAAATATGTGATCTTGGAGTCTCTTTTTAGTGTTAGGATGAGCGTAGGAAATGTTAGTAGCTCACGATTTCCATTATATTTAACTTGTGCTAAAGAAGTTTGTACTCCCCCTGGACTCTGTTTTAAAATATCATGTATCAAGATACATCAACAACTGAATGAGTAAATGAATTAATTTCTGATGGCCTAAGTGCTACAAAATAAAACTCTAATGCATGCTGGTAATGTTTCTTCACTGACTGTAATGACTAGAAATGTCAATATTACACATGCATGCACCTTAATATTTTCCCTCACTTCTTTGCTATCATCCTGCCCATCCTGAAATGCACAGCTTCCGTCTAACAATCTTTCCCATATTTCTTATATTTTGAAATAAATTCTCATGTCATTAACATTTAGCACAATATGAATCATGCCTTTCCTTTCTTTATAAACAAAGATTGAATGCAGAAGAAAAGGAATTAATAGTGTGCAAACAACAATGGTATTTGTCACATATATTCTAAATAGTGGCAAATAATTTATCTTCATGATACCAAAACAGGAGAAATGAATAAATTATAGCTATCAGAGTCATTAGTTATGCTATAATAACATGCATCGTTAGAGTAAAGAAAAATAAAAAAATAACATGTTTGGGATGACTTATTTGTATTAAAAAGGAAGATTTTACCTGAACTGATTGCTTGACAAAACTAAGCATGAACTAACAATAATATATAAGGGATGTTTTATGTAAATTAAGTAGCATTCAAATGCCTGTCTGCTTCTGAAATAGTAACTCTACCAAGAATTTGCAGTAACTCAAATTGCAGAACAAGACCATCGGGTGAAATATTATTTACTTATTTAGAAATCTCCAACCAGAAAAATGTGAGGTTTTACTTGAGGTCAACTGTGAAAAGAGCCCATTTGCCACTGTATTGATTTATTAGCTACTCACCGGGAGAAATTTTTGCGTGTTATAGTTGTTGAGATTCTTCTTCAACAAACGCTGCAGAAGAAAATAAAAATATCAATATTGTAAGCAAATGGATGTCTGCACCTAATTATTGCATCAGTGAAGTCTCTGCTGATGTCAGTCTGTCCGTATCATCATATTTACTCCTGTGTGGTTCCAGTCTTGCTAATGAATGACGTGGCCACATTGGGAGGAAAATGATATCCTTGTTTTTCCTTCACTCAATTTGATAAAACCCAAGAAAAGAAATGGCTAAATAACAAGCAGGGGCCACAAAGTAGAGACCAACACCAGCAGGATGAACCTTACGCACTGGTGAGACCACACGATTACTATCAACTCCTCACATTCCTATTATTATTGTTACTGTTATATTTTTAAAATCACTCCTTTAAAGAGTTTTTTTCTTTGGATTAGGAAAAGAATACAAAAATACAGTCACATCCTTCTGAGGGAAAAAATTGAAATGATATCTCCCTATAGTTAGATATACATGGTGCCCCAAAAAAATGTGCACACGCTTTAACAGCTGATAGCTCAATTTTGAAAATGAAATGTATTTTAATTAACACTGCCTTTATAATTATTCAAAGTGTGTGTACACCTTTTCGGGGAATATTATATATATATAATTTTAAATTATATATAATTCGTTTTGTCTGTCCTTGTTCAGTCTTTCTCAGTGAAAGCCGAACTGAACAAAGAAGATAGCACACTGTCAATGCCAGAAGGAATTCAATCTGACATATTATGACTAAATTATTTACAAATATATAAATTCTGAACTGAAAGAAAATGTGATATAAGTGATAAATGGTCAATTAATTATCAGATCTGTAATATGTCATCAAGAAAAAAAAATGTATAAAAATGTAGTCACGGAAGCATACAAAACTACATTCTATGTATCTAAAGCAAACACCCCAGGCAAGTACTTATTTCTTAAACAATATGAAATTGCTACAGAACTTAATATTTTGCAGCTATTATAATAATTAATGTATACTATATATAATTACTTAAACATGAATGATACATGCTTATTAAATTATTTTAAACATTGAATGGAACAAACCCATAGCTATGAATACAAAGTTCATACTTGGATACACTTTTTCACAAATATCATTTTATAGAAATTGAAAATATGTATATTAAGGTATCAAAAGCAGCTAAAGTAATCTCATGTAACCACTACAAGAATCACTGCAAAAGAATTTGAAAATATATGCATAAAGTATCTAACTGTGAACTTGGATAATTTTACTCAGTGGCTGAAGGGTGGAACTGTTTTTAAAGAATAACAATATTTATTATTTGAAAATGTAAATCATTGGATCCTAATGGGATAAAGGAAAATGAAATCTTAGGGTTAAATTAGTTTCTAAACAATATGCAGGTCACACAGGGATGCTTGTCCCCTTGTCTGATGCATTTGGACAGTTTTTAAAGTTAGTCCACAACATACATTATTTATTATTGGTGAACTTGGTGAATAAATATATTTACTCCATCCTCAGCTTTTCCTTGGCTGTACAGAAATGAATACTTAAAGTATAAAATATTTAAAATTTAAGCCTGCCACAGTCCACAGCATAAAATAAACTACAAAATACTTTTCTGTCCCTGAACACCTAGTTTTTATATCCATAAAAATTCATTGTTTATTTATTTTAGCATTTTTTATGTATATGCTTTTGACTTAGGCAAAAAAATAGATATGAAGGAAGAATGATAAAAAGGAATTCATATTAGAAGTATCTAAACTGCAAACTCATTTTATATTTACTTTTTAAAAAAGGAACATTTTATAAGTAAATCTGTGAAATCAATTGAGCAGCAGGGCATTTAATATAGTTACTTCATACAATATTCATATTATGAAATTACACTTTTGGATAAGTTTAATACCTCCTAGGATAAAGTGTGGGGTGAATATTTCTTAAAGAACACACTGAGCTCTGCATTTTGAAATGACAACTTGATGAAATACATACATTATGTTTATATATGTCTATAAAATTAGTTTCTGAACTTTTTATTCCGTCTCATTAAATTTTCAAGTTTAGTGAAGGTTATATCTGGCTGTTTTTCCGTGTATTGTTTTCTTTTTTTCCTCACCTGAGGATATGTTTCTACTGACTTTTTTTTTTTTTTTGGAGAGGAGAGAAAGGGGGGGGGAGAGAGAGGGTGAGAAACATCCATTGGTTGCCTCCCACCAGGGACTCGAACCTGCAGCCTAGGAATGTGCCTTGACTGAGAATCAAACCCACAGCCTGTTGGGGTACAGGACGGTGCTCCTCCCAACCGACCCCCCAGCCGGGCTGTCCTGCCATTAGGCGGGTGCCCGGTGCCCGTGTTCTGTTCCCTCCGGGTTCTCCTTTAAGCAGAAACCTTAGCGACTCTGCAGGTGTCAAGATGCCCGGCAGGTGTCCAGCTGACACGAGCCTCCACCACCCTACACTTGCCGGCGGGATGAGCGTCACCTCCCCACCTGTCCCCTCTCCCCGTTCTCAGCCTTGCTTCCAGAAGCTGCCTTCCAGATAAAATACTTGGAAGCACGTCCTTGTCTTAGGTTCCACTGTGTGGGAACCCCGAAAGAAAACACTCTCCCTGTAGAAACGAACAAATCGACAGATTTAAGGCTTAGTTGAGTATAACCAAAACCAAGTCTGCAGAGAGAGGGAACATGAAGCGAGCAACTTAGCCCTGCAGAGCCTCCAAAAGCTCAGGAACTTGAGGCACTGAGCTCATCTCAGGTGGTTTTCCTGGCTGGGCTGAAAAAAACAAGGAGGACTGGATAAAATCTGAATAAGGATTTCTTAGATGCGCCTTCATTCCCTCTCCAAACTTATTTTTCCAGGAGGTTCCCCAAAACCCCTCCTCAATCTCACACTGCCTGACTATTACAGGTTTCTGGAATGATTGAACCTGAGGGTGTCTGGTTACCAGGCAAGCTGCAAATGGAGATGCTACTTAAAAACAGGAAGACTATAAGAAAACATATACCAAACACTTCTCTAGGTGGTCATTTGGGAATAACGGTAGCCAGGCTTTTGCTGTCCGGGAAGGAGTTTGAAAGAGTCCTCTCTGCTCCCAGAGGAAGTGGTCAGCACAAGAAACAGACACCCGCTTTCCAATAGTGGCCAGCGGCATCATCCGGGGGTGAGGCCTGCATCTTGGCAACCAAATTCTTTTTTTTTTAAAATATATCTTTATTGATTTTAGAGAGAGGAAAGGAGAGGGAGAGATAGAAACATCAATGATGAGAGAGTCATTGATCAGCTGCCTCGAGCCCACAACCCGGGCATGTGCCCTGACCGGGAATCGAACCCCGATCACCTGGATCCTAGGTCGATGCTTAACTGCTGAGCCACGCCTGGCTGGGCTTGGCAACCAAATTCTATGCACATAAAATTTCCAATCAACTTTTTACTCTCTAACAAAAAAATTAAGACCTCAGACAGAGGTAACCACATATTTTAAGAAAGCTTTTGATTAAACATTGAAAAATAAATCTATAACTTTAAAACTCAAGATATAAACAACTCAAGGAGAATAAACAAGTAGAATTTTAATAAAACTGTTTTCATTTCATAAAGAAATCAGAAAAACACACACTTTATTCAAGAAATGATACTAGTACAAAGTGGAAAAGCAATAAAACAAAAGTAATTTCAAACATATACCCCAGGGATTTAAAACATTATTATTTAAAAAACAATAGAGCCCAGCCGGCACGGCTTAGCAGTTAAGCATCAATTAGGATCCAGGAGAACTCGGTTTGATTCCCGGTCAGGGCACATGTCCCGGCTGCAGGCCAATCCCCAGCACGGACATGCAGGAAGCAGCTGATCAATGACTCTCTCATCGTTGATGTTTCCATCTCTCTCCCTCTCCCTTCCTCTCTCTGAAATCAATAAAATATATTTAAAAAAATAATAGAAGTGCTGAAATATTCATTTGAGAACTCACAGAGAATAGAATCAAAGGATAAAGAACTTCTGGTTTCTGGTTCTATAGGTAAGGAGCTTGCAAATCATCAGTCCATTATAACAATAAAAAGCTGAACAGACTGAAAAATTCACAGCTCTTCTTAAATCCATAAGAGAAGGAAGGACACAAGGCAAACTGCTACCCTGAAGACTAGAGAGACAGACAAGTGAATGCAGGGAGTCGCGGCTTACCTGCGCACACTCAAAAGCTGAAAACCCCAGGAGAGCAAGTGCTGGGGAGGGGAAATCTGGACTGTAATTGAATTGCTGGGGGCTCGGTGCTGGCAATTCTGAGTCTAAAGACTCCGGGGGACCCAGTCACAGAGGGGCCCCCACAATACTTGGAACTTCATGTCCAGGAGCTTCACCAGTTTGCCGCTGGTGAGGAAACCTCCCTCCTGACTCCTCCAGGGAGAAGGGGAGGAGCCCTCCTGAATTCCACTGGACCACTCTGTTCTTAACAAGGGCTAATTAACCCCAGGGGAAACTAATTCACCGCGGGCGGACCTGCCAGCTATGATCAGAGCCTAATTGACCTGGGTGGGGGAGAGAATTAAACAACTGCAGTAGGCTCTGCCATCCTGTCCCACCTAAGGGAAGCGGAAAACAAGAAGAGAAACACTTGCAGGGTGCAGTCCTGAGGCTCACTGAAAGGCTGAGTCAGGCTACACAGCTCTCCTCCCCACCTTGCCGCTGCGTTGCAAAGGCCGATTTACAGGTTTGTTTGCTAGTTTGTTTTTTTAACCAGTATGTCATGTTGGTTATCAAGAAAAAAATTACAAGGCATGCTGAAAGGCAAGACACAAAATTGGAAGAGATAAAACAGTCATCAGAACCAGACATGGCAGAAATGTTGGAATTTTTAGACCAGAAATTTAAAACAACTATGATTAATATACTAAAGATCTAATGCAAAAAGTAGACCACTTCTCCTAAGGAAGTGAAATTGAAATCTTAATATAATATCTGTATTCTCATGTTAATTGCAGCATTATTCACAATATCCAAGATATACAAACAACCTAAGTTTCCACTGACAGACCAATGGAAATTATATATATAATATATATTATGTATATAATTATACATATAAATTTATATATACATAAATTTCATTCATAGCCACCTATGTCTCTATGTATCTATTTCATATTATATAATGGAATATTATTCAGTCATAAAAAGAAGGAAATACTTTCATTTGTGACAACATTGATGGACCTTGAGGGCATTATGCTAAGTGAAATAAACCAGAGAAAGAAAAATACTGTATTATCTCATTTATGTGCAAAATCTTAAGAAGCTGAATTCACAGAAACAGAGCAGAATGATTAAAAAGCAAATGTAAATGCCTCTGCTATTTTATTATCATTATTTCCTCATCAAGGTCTATTGCCATACAAATCTAAACTAGAAATAGAGAAAAATTACATGATTTTCATAGGACGTATACAGGAACACAGTCAAGACTTGAATAACAAGTAAATCTAAATAATGCGGAGCATTTTTTCCCTAAACACTGAACAGACTGTATTATGAGAAATTCAAAAGTATTTTTGCTACTAAATAACTAGCAATACTATCTCCAATAATAAATTGCCAAGAAAACTCATTTCCCCCTTTTCAATGTAAGCATCAAGGGAAATGCAGTTAAATAACAGCATTTCTTTCATTTGTTTAAACATTCATAATAGACCACAGATGGTTTAAAAATATGACTTTGCCATTCAGGTCATTTACAAGCATTCTGTGTTAACTAATCAATAAATGAACAGAAACAAAAAATTATGTTTAGTTAACATTAGACTTGCCCATTCATGGATGTGTCAGAAAATGTGTTGATTCTAACTTAGGTGAGAAAAAATAAAATACTATGATTATTATAAATTAATAATTATTTCTTAAATATAAATTATTATATTTAATTAGCACTGTGTTATACAGTTTTATTAAACTAAAGTTTGCATATTTTAAATATATGATCATTTGGACAGAAGTTAAGGTCTAAGTTTTCATTGAATTATTTATGAATAAAAAGTTAAGTGAAACATTGGGGATTATTGACATGGAGAATAAATGAAATGCTTCAATTATTATCACACTGTGTTTACAAAAGTGCTTTATAAGTAAGTAGAAACTATAAGAAAAACATAAGGGCATTTGGGAGCTCTTCAGACTTCACACAATCAAATATATAAAAGTTTAGGAGTCTTTCTGCCCTGCTGAAACAAATTATTTTAAGGAAAGAGAGAATCAGGCAATGGATGTGATTTTAAAGTGAAGGATTAGTTTTAGAACTGTTTTTGAAAAGGAACATTTTTCTACTAGTCAAGTCTCTGTGGTACACAGGCCTGAGTATCTGAAAAGGAAACTATACAAGAAACAAAATAAAACAAAGCCAAAACAAAAGCAAATATTAAATGTATGTTTTGCTAAATATGAAAGACTTTGCCAGAGACATAACTGTTTCAATCTTCCTTCGCGTGTGTATAATAGAAGCAAATAGAGGTGCTCTCCCCCCACCACTTTTTTTAAACGACCACCTGCAGTTTTAACATCTATAGACCCCAGCTTTTTCCGTCAGAAATTTGTGACTGCTGAGTGACATGATATGACCTGCAAATGACTTGAGAAGGACAATAGTGCAGCAAATGTACCCAGTAGGAAACTGTGCTTGAAGAGTAGTTCAGTATTTGACTGGGCCATAGGTTGTTGAGAGCACATGTTTGGTAATGTGGAAATCCATAAATGTCTGAGAGGCACTTTATCAAGAACTAATGTTTTGGGTGAGTATAAGGGAGCTACAGATATATGTGTTTAAATTTGAAGGTATCCCTCCCTTCTGTAGTCTCAGGCTGGGTAAGGTATGAGTGTTATATGGCACATCAGCCAACTTTGGCACATTTTCGGGGCATACAACAATAATTATTTGTTGTGTATCATTTGTTGTAATAATAATAATGTCCCTCAAATATATGCAGGTTTGATGGGAGTGCGTTTATATAGGCTACAGATTGGAATCTCCATATTGGGCTTGGATTGTGCTCTAAGTATGCTCACATGTCTCCCATGGTCATTGGACATAGCATCTATGTTTTCTCCATTCTGAAAGGTAAATATACATGAGTAGAGACCACTCAGGTTCACAAGAACCTGCTCATCTTATGCCCACTAATATCACATGGCTAAGCCCAGCATCAAAGGGGCAGGGAAGTATCTGCTTCTTAGAGGGAGGTATTGGAAGAGTGAGTGAATATTTGTTGAAGAGTAATCGGATCTACCACATTGTGCTCTCTTATTCATGATATTCTCTTCTCTCTACCTAAATGTATATTTACTTTCATCCAAGACTTCATCTCAAATGTCTCATCTAATCACCACCTAAAATCAACTACTAGGATTTTATAATCTACATTTTATAATCCAGATGTGATTGCACACTATTTAGAGGCCTATAAATTAAAAAGACAAATATTTTGGCTCCACCCTTCCACTCTTGTCCCCTTACACCCCACACAGCTATACACATTCAGCTAACCAGGAATATAATTGAATAATCACAGTAAATACTTCCACTAATAAAAGGAAATATGGAAGGTAGTAGCAGATGCTGGCCCTAGTTCTTGAGTGCGTAGCTCTCCAGAACATTGCCCTGCCCTTCTTTTTCTGTTGACCTTATTGGCAACATAAGTGAGCATTGAAAATACACCTTTCTTTGAGGCATATAAACAAACGAATAGCTTGATTTCTGTTTGTGGAAACTTGGGTGCCCAGATATATATTTTGTTTTCAATTAGAGTCTACGTTCAATACTATTTCAATACCATTCAGATGTACAGCATAGTGGCCAGAAAATCATAGAGTTTACAAAGGGGCTCCCGCAATCCTTCAGCTACCCGCCTGGCCCCATACATAGCTATTATGATATTATTGACTGTACTCCCTGTGCTGTAATCCACATCCCAGAGACATTTTTATATATCAAGCAAACTCAATCTCTTTTATAGCAGACTGGTAGCACTTCTGCCAATACCGGTCTTTGAAATATTCTGGGTTTTCTGAGTAGAGTTATTTCCATAAATTCCATATGCTGAAAGTCAGAATCTAGAGAAACATTTGCATTAAAGAGTTGATCCCTCACTCTAGGTTAGTTAAAGTGCATTTGGGGCACTACAGACTTCCAGGACTACAGGTTTTGTTTTTTATATTTACTTAAATAAATTGTGCTCAACACTCAGTTTTTCTCATAATCTTCCTAGTGTGTTCTTTAAAATATTAAGTGGCTTAAGCTGATAGTATCTTGGTTTAGTGTTAGTCATTTATAAATTATTTTATTTCATATATTTATAACAACATTATAAGAATTAACTCTGGCTCCTGAGAAACTTTCACATCAAGAGCATCCTTGGCGGTTCAGGAGTTAAATCCAAACAAAAGCATTGTCAGGGAGCTTAAGCCAAGGTGCAAAAGGCACCCTTGGTTTAAAATAAGATGATCTGTGACGGTGCTTCTGGAAATTTTGCCTCATGAGATTAACTACAAGGGAATCACTGCACATAAGCAAGGTGGCATGCCTCTGTGGCTAAAATAATAGTCTTTACATCACAATTACTGTAATGAATTCCATTGCCTCTACTAATCTCTGACTCTAAGTTCTCTGAATGGTGTCTAAGTTGCAATAGATGGCCACTAAACCAAATAAATATGTTCTTATACATAGGGATTATTTATTTTAATATTGTAAAAGTTTTATTTTCTGGAGTTCTGCAGAAACTCCATTTTTACATTTTGCCTGCACTGTAAGAAGCATAATGATATTAAAAATAAACTCTGTGGACCTGGCATTGGAAAAACCTGAAATTAAATATCAACCCCGGAATGAAATGTGGTGATTTGCCTATAATACATGAACTGTTCTCTCCTCACTGAAAAATTGTGATAATAATATAAACATTCTTATGGGGGTTTTTTGAGAGAATTCTAATACCTGTAGTTATATTTCTTATTATTGTGAAAGCATTTTGTTGTATTATTTTCAACTATTGGCCCTGGATTTGACGTGGGCAAGTCCCTGTGTGGTGCTTCGAGGCAAAGTGGTGGTGGTTGTTTTTTAATGAGCTCTATATTTTACCTTTGATTTGAAAATAAAAATTGAAGATGGTAGAAAGGTGTCAAAATACCCCATGGCTCAAATAAAACGGTGAAGGGTGAACCCCCTCCTTATTCTGTTTAGAAATTTACAAAATGTTCCTGTTTCCTACAACATCGCACCTAATTTGCTTTTTTAATACAATCTGGTCTGATCATTACCCTCTAAAGAGGTTCGCTTTACCAGCCCTAGTAACCACAAGTCACACAGAGCAAGTCCATCTAATCGTAGAGCAATAGACTTTCTAGGAGAGTTCTACATAATTGCTGGAATAATGCCTCAATGATCTAATATTGTGATTTATTCCAAGACTGATCATGTAAAACACTATCTTACATATTGAAGATTTTTAGGATGAAGGGTGGTAAGATAATATTAAAACCACAGCTCTCTTTCTTCCCCTTAGGACCGTTTCATGTGCTAACACTTCCCACTAAGAGAAAGATATAGAGGAATGTCACTCTTGGAGACACCAGAGAGACTTTTCTTTCCTGGAGGGAAGTGCAGGGCTGTTGCTAACATTTTTAAGAAGAGAAATCATTATGGTCCTACTGTGGTTCCCACATTTGCACAAATATGTACATCAATCTTCCTTTAACAACTTTGTCCTGAGCAGAACTTCTGAGGCATTCAAATATTTCTTTTGACTGTGAATGTATTTAAATACTTCCAAAAGAATACTAAATATTTTTTGGAAAAAATTTCCTCAAAATCTCATCACATATTGAAACAGCAAGCTATTGTAATTGCCAAAACAAACAAAGAAAAATTAGTAACAATTGACTTGTAATCTGGCATTAAACGGCCTGGCTAACGTAGGTTGCAATGATTTTAAGCTACCTTGGTACCCTTTTAAATAAACCCCATCCTCACAACGGGATGTCCTCTGTAACCACGTGCAAGTACACTCTCCTCAGTGTGTACAATCGTGCGCCAGTGGGCTATGACACACTCTGCTCGAGAGTGGGAGGAGTTTGCAAATATAAAAATCATCATTACCAATTAGTTCTTTCCAATTCTTCACAGTACAGGGGTGGGCAAAAGTAGATTTACAGTTATGAGTATGCAGAACACAGTTTATCCATATATTATTATTTATTAATATTGTGAAAATTATTAATCCACTTTTACCCACCCCTGTATTTTCTAATCAGCCAACAATAAATGAATGATATTATCTCAGCTATAGTAGCACATTTAAAAAATATATCTAGCCCGGCCGGGCATGGCTCAGCGGTTGAGAGCCAACCTGGGATCCAGGCGATCGGGGTTCGATTCCTGGTCAGGGCACAGGCCCGGGTTGTGGGCTCGATCAATGACTCTCTCATCATTTATGTTTCTATCTCTCTCTCTCCCTCTCCTTTCCTTTCTCTGAAATCAATAAAGATATATTTAAATACATATATATCTATATATCTATATCTATATCTATATCTATATCTATATCTATATCTATATCTATATCTATATCTATATCTATATCTATATCTATATATATCTCTAAGATCTCCATAATAATATCTTGGAAAGTAGAGAAGTTAATTCCTCCTTAAGTGCTGAAAGCCACAAACAGTACTTTATTCTTTGAATCCTCAGAATCCAACACAGTATTTGGCAGTAGTGGACAGTCATTAGCAATTATTTTTAAGCTTTTAAACTTGAAATAAAAAGATCTTTCATTTCAGCTTGCTTTTCCTGAACCTATATTATGTTTTTGTAAATTATACATTTTTATTGTACAACATTTGGTATATAGTCTGTTTAATATTTGTGGTTATATTTTTATTATTATGAAGGCATTTTGTTTTGTTATTTTCAATGATTGGCCCTGAAACTATGTTATAATCCATATTCTAATTTTACCAAGTGTCCAATAACATCTTTATGACATCAATTACCTGACCCAGAATCCAATCCAGGATATCTCTTTACATTTAATTATTGTTTCACTTAAGTCTCCTTTTATCTAAAATTTTTCTCCAGTCTGTTTTTCATTGTTAACATTTTCTAGAACAACAGGAAATATGTTTTGTAGTATGGCCTTCCATATAGATTTTCCTGCTGTTTTGTCATGATTAAGTTGAAGCCATTCATATGTGACAGAAATATTACAATGAATAGCATTTCTTCCTTCTCAGTGAACTGCATCAGGGAACACATAATTCCGTTTGTTCCATTATTGGTGAAGTTTGGCTGCAGTGGTATTTATACTAATTCTCCACTGAAAAGTTACCCTCTTCCCCTTTGTAATTAATTCAAAGAGTTTCCTGGGAAGATAATTTGAAATTCTGCCATCTCTTCTTCCTCCCTTGTCTACCTACTATTTTAGCATCAACTGATGATTCTTGCTTGAATCATCTTTTGCTAACTTTACCAATTTTCAAAATTTAGGATTTTTCTACATTTATTATTTTGTATTCTGCTAGAGAAAAAATATATTTTGGGTCTTCTCTTTTTCCTTCTTTTTTTCTTTCTTCCTTTCTACTTTCTATAAATTCAGACTGTGCATATTTACATTATTTATTAGAATATAAAGAATATAATACTAGTACCTTACTGGCATTAGTTTTTAGCTACTCAAAATGTGCCTGCTTTGGTTAGTTCCTTCAAGTTGGCTCCTTTTTTTTTTTTTTTTTTTTAATGCTTTCATTATTCTTGAGCATATCTTAGTTTTATGGCCATATATATTGCAATTTCATTTTGTATTTTTCTTTTCCTAGCCTTAGAATTGTCTTTGCCTCCAAAGTACTTAACTCCTTTGGGTGGAAAGGTATTTAGGAACTGAAGTCAGGATGAGAGGGGTTCTTACTGCTGTGGGAATGCCTTTGTTCTAGGTCAATGCAGCAGAAGGAGATAAACCAAAAATGACTCCTTGTGTTTTGTGTTTGTTGTTTTATCTATTGTTAGAGGGTATATTAGAGCTGGATTTATACATTTTAGATGTATTGGTATATATGTGGTATTTAAGGACAATTTATTAAGTGAAATCACTTAGGGAATGCAAGTCAGAGAGTACGGGTTTATGATACTCAAATTAAAGGTCAAGCAGAGACTGTCCCCAAAAGCTTCCTTCTGTGCCAGCTCCAGCCAGACTGGCCATTGGTTGTTCCTTGATCACCCTGGGCCTAGTACTGTCACAGGGCTTTTCATTTTTACAGGACTTTTGTCTAATAGATAGTTACACTGGGTCTTTTCATGGTTTATTCTTGGCAAAATATACATCTTTGAGCAAATGTCACCTCCCTGAGGACTTCTCTAACTCATTTAATGTGGCAATCCTCATTCCTCCTCCTTCTTTTATTTTCCTCTATGTTCACAGTCATATTCTGACCTATCTTGTAATTGACTTATTTTGCTTCTTTTCTATTTTTTATTTTTTGCCTCTCTTGAATACAAGCTGTGTCACCAGTGCCTACAAAATGTATCTGACATATATTAGTATTCAACAAATTCCTGAATAAATGAGAGAGAGATTTCCAATGGACTATAAAAACAAAACCATAGTTAACGAATAATTGTCATTATAAAATCTGTCCCAAATTTCAGGGGCAGAACAAAGCTTCTTTCTGTATTTAGTATCAATGTTCAATATGTTAGTAGTCCAACATTCTAACTCTCTTGGATAATAACTAATTTTAACTGCTTCTTAAAATCCGCTTCAGTATCTAAATTCCTAAAATATGGGATTGATCATGGTCAATTACATTACACATTATATTTCTTTAATATGAACTCATTTTGACCATTCTTTCTATTGTAATATACAAATTTTCAAGTGCCAAATATTTTCAAGTGGCAGCTGCAGAGCTTTCCTTAGTGATCGAAATGTACGAGTCCTTCATTGTTCTAATTTTCCCCGGGAATCAGATCAAGTATTTCCAATTAAAACTCGATTTATTCTTTGCTTGGCTGATTTTCAGTAGGGTCCGTGCCTATGGACAACAAGAGCATTCTATTTTTTTTAACATTTCACAAGGAAAACTGTTTCACTAGTATTTTAATATTTATCTGCAAATAATACTTCATCACCTGATCATAAAATTTAGTTGTGTGAGCTATAGATACAACTCAACATTTAATGTTCACATAGAGAAACTGATGATGCACCATTTTGGAATTAACAAGGAGAATATATTTAAGTTCTTTAAGTAGTCAACATTTACATATTACCCTGAAATCTTATAAAAATGTCAAAGGAAAAATAATTGACTCAAGAACAATTCACTTTGTGTGTTAGGCCACACATTTCATGTGTTACAAAATGGTATGTTAAAGTGTGGGAAAAGCATATTGAACTGCCATTTGAGAGACCGGAATTATTAAATACTCCTCTGTCCCAAATTATTGAACTTCTCTGAACCCACAATTTTTCTTCATGAATATCATATTTCTAAATAATTATTAAATCTCTTTGAGATGCAAAGTGAATAATTTAAAGTGCACCCTAATTCTAAATCATAAAATTGAACAATGTCAAGGCATGATTTAAAATTTTGGAACAAATTTAGAAAAACAATAATGCAGATTAATGATTATAAATGTGTAATCACTTATTTTAATGTTTAGGGTTTTTTTAATTTTACTTATTTTTTCCTTGAGTTTAAAGTAGAAAATATAATGGAGAAACTTTTTTCAAAAACCTAATAAACAGTACTAAAATTATTATTGCAAACATTGTCGGTGTTTGGAATGAGATAGACGATAGAATGACTATGGATATTGAATGTGCATTATGCAATAAAAGTAATAAAATAATGACTAAAATTTTCTTTATTTGGGAAATTGAAACAAACAAAATAAAAATTTAAAAAATTCTAAGTAAGGCCACTTGTGAATTAAAGGAAATAGAATTGTTAGAAAAGATAATTTCCTAATGTTAATTTTCTAGAAATGGCAGTAATTCATGTTCTTAAACTAGTGTATAGGGTGTCCTAGAAAATGTATACATACACTTGGAATAATTATAAAGGTAATGCTCATTAAATTACATTTCATTTTTAAAATTGGGCCATCAGCTGTTAAAGTGTGTATACATTTTTGGGACACTCTGTATATGTATATAATTAGTAATATTATTTCAAAGACAGGAATATATATATATTTATTCAGACAGCAATTATGAGCATATTTACTTACTTGTAGCCCAATTATATGGTTTGAGATGTGAAATAGAGCATGACATTCCTGGGGATACCAATCAGAAATTAAAATATAGTATTTTTATAACTTTGTTATAGCTATTTACTTTGAATTTATAACTTTTCTATAAGGCCTGCTTTGTTCAAGAAAACAAAATTCTTAAACCAAGCAGGAAGGAATTTGATAAAGAAATTTAGAAACAGAACTCTTACAAAACCATTGGAAAAGCCAAAGAAGCAAAAGTCAGTGAAATCTGCCAGTAGTTTTGTGAAGGTCAGAATATTTCAGTTATCTCTGGAAGTAGCCATTGGTTTTCTCAGGTCCCTGAAACATCAGCAGGAGTATTTCAATAGATGTACATAAGTCACTGGCAAAACCATATTTCTGCCAGGACCTACGGCCCATGCACCTGCCTGTCATATGTACATAAGCAAGAATGGCATTTGCTTTTCTTCTCCCTTCTAATGTTTTTGTTAATGCCTCTCATTGGTGGAATATATTCTGGAATCTTGTGAAATTTTCAGAGATTGAACCATAACTGAAAGAGAAATAATTATAAGATGTATATATCTAATTTTAATTAAAGAACCAATATTTGAGTGCTTGAGGAAAACCTGATGATTCTCTCTTGTGGGATATTCTTACATATTGTGGCACTGGTTTATAGTGAACCTCTATTTTTGTACAGATAATAAGAGTAGAGCTAGAACTACAAGAATGAATTGAATATTTTATATTTTTAAGAGGAAATAGTTACATGGCATGTATCAATTATAATTATAAAATATTATATATTTTTGTCTTATTTTATATTGACTATTATCATAATATGCATTGAATCAGATGAAAGTAAGGAAGATATGGGACTAGAAGTATACATATGTTCATGAGTGTATATGTGTATATGCATTGAGCATATGTGCACATAAGTGTTAAGTACAGTATAAACATACATGGCTATTCCGCTTGCTTTTCAGTCTATCTATATTCAGATAAGGTCTTTTTAGTATACTTTTATGTCCATATTCAAGGCTGTGTTTTTGTTCATGTAACTTAAACAGGTAGTTTCATTCAAATTAAAAGTCATAACCTTTGCAATTATGTCTGACGATATTCACATAAAAAATTTTATTCCTAAGAGGGCATGCCTGGAAAATAATTGCTTTTCTGGCATGTTTATTACTTGGTTAAAATGCGTAAGTTTCCTGTGTTGTTGATAACTTGGAATTATCTAGCATAATAATTGCCTCCCTTGGCAGTCCTAAATCTATTCAAACAACATATTCGTTAACCTGAGCATACTGGTTTTCTGTGACTTTCATTGGAGCACTTTTATCTTAGACACCGTCTTATCTGTACCAGGGACAAGACCCTCCACAATACAGTCCAGTTGTTGCACGAAACTTCCTTTTTTTACGTATATGGTCGGCCCTAGCTGCTTCAAAAGGCTAGCCTGGCCGTGGCATCCGTTTGGATTAATGAGCCACTGCGGTAGTTTATCGCATGCAGGCTAAACTCATCTGCGTTCTGAATAAATAACAGCTCAACAAAACTGACTCTTGTAAATAAAATACTTCAAATGATCAAGCCCTTTTAGTCCTAGGAAATAAAAGTCACCCTAACTCAATTAACAACAACAAAAAAAGTCCTGGTAAAATGTGTAAGTTATTTTAACAAGCTTCAGGCATTTCTACTTTGCATGGAGCATTTGTAACCCTTAAAAATCTCTGAATAAAGATAAGGAAGCCCCGAATGGGTTAAGAGAATCTAAGAAGGCACCAAGAAATGAAGAGGGATTTTCCAACTCTTTTACATTCTAGGTATTTACTGCTACAGAGAGGATTAAAACTCTTGTAAGAGTTGGATGAGATGGGGGGGGGGAGGAAAAGAGGGAGAGAGAGGGAATGAATAAGCTAAATATGGTCTAAATTCTTGTAAATACTTGTATAATTAAAATTTATTTGCTCTTGATAATGTCAACTGGTCACTGCTTTTGATCGGACTATTTTTCTTGAGGGAGACTTTGTACTTCATTGAAAGCACAAGCTCCAATAAGTTCGATAACTTGGCTGGTCATTGAAATTAAATTTATAAACACATTTTTTTCATTTCATCTTTTAGACAAAAGGAATTAAAAAGTTATTAATAACTCTTATTATATATATTGGATTACAATTAAAGTTTAAGATGGAAAGGGAAAAGAAAATGAAATAAGAATTGCTCTGATATTTGTTTCCACTTTCAACGTAAGAAGGAAAAGAGGGAAGAAAAAAATTAAAACACTAAAAACACAGCCACCAGTTTCACTCTAAATGTAGATGTTGTGTCCATTTTTTAAGAGAAGTAACATTTAGAAATTTCATCCAGCCTCCACAACAACTATGTGGAAATCTCTGTCTTAAAAATTTATGCTTTTTCCCGCCCTTTGTGTAAAATAAGTCCAGGGGTAGGCAACCTGGAATTGATGTGCACTGCCTTAAGCAACGTATTGCCCATCCTGAGCTTGTGACTCCAACCTCAAATAGTATCTTGTTCTTGCACAAAAGATGGTCTTTGAGCTCCGTCATTTCATCTACATTTATACCTGATAAAGGAGGAAAAGGCACTAGCTTAAAAGAACGCTTACCAGTTAGTTCAGGACACTTTAAAGAGTGTTTCCAGAAGAACCACCCATTTTCTATCTGTAAAGAAAATCGTTAAAACCATTCCACTCATTTCCAGCTTTCCCAGGCACGCAGGGCCAGATCACAAGTATTACGGAATAAATGGTGCTCCCTTCAAATTCATATGCAGAAGTCTTAATTCCCAGCACCACAGAATGTCTGTAATTGGAAACAGGGCCTCTAAAGAGGTAAATAATGTTCAATGAGGTAATAAAGGAGAGGCCCGAATCCAATGTGACCGGTACATTTACATGAAAAAGAAGTGACAACGGGATTGACGTGTGCAGAGGAGAGGCCAGGTGAAGGCGGCGAGGAGGAGCCGTCTGCAGAGCGAGGAGAGCCCCCAAGGGAAGCCGAAGCCGCCCGGCGCGGTGTTGCACGTCTGGCCTGCAGCGTGAGGAAAACATAGTTGCGTTGTTGTCTAAACCACCCAGTTTGTGGCATTTAATATGGCAGCCCTGGCACACTAACACAACCCGTAGTATTTGGAAGTGTTTCATTTCACACTAAACTTATAGCAAAGGAGATGTTGAAGAGAGCTCCAAACTCCACTGTTTTCCTTTTTCCCCCTCTCGGTTTGGAAGTCTGAAGCTATAACCGCAGTATGATACCAGACAATAAAAGGAAATAAATATATAGGTATATATTTACCCAGTCACACCTACACAGTCCTGGTAATTTATCTCAAGCTCATGGAAGCTGCTCCGTGCTCCGCGCTCGTGTGCTGCGCCTGCCTCCAGAGCCCACACCCCTAAAGCGTGTTAACTGTCGGGGCAAACAGGCAGACTGCTGTCTCCTCTCCTGGACACAGAAAAAAATGTGTTATGTTTATTTAACTTGGAAATGAAAACAAGTATTGTATAATGCTTGTGCAAGTATACAATTCTGTAAGTATTGATTGATTACTGTTTGATGGGAGTAGTTAGTGCTTGTTATCTACTGCTCTACAAATTCTTTTAACAGGCTCTGTCACCATGAGTCTGAGGCTTTGTTTCAGAAGAAGGCAGCGTGGATGGAATAAGGTAACCACCCGAGTAACAGTCAGAGAAACGCAGTTCTCGCTTGGAGAGGGAGTAGCCCTGACCTGACCCTGGTTAGGGCGGGAGGGCTCTGGCGGACAGAGCTCAGCCGTTAGCAGGACAGTGTTCAGTGGAGTTCTGGCTGGACATTGCTACTAGAAACCCGGGCAGGACCTGTTCTTTTTAAGCCAAAAAGTCTGTGAGCTTTGTTTGTTTGCTTATTTCTCTAAATCTCCTTTAAGAAAATTTCTTCCTGTTCAAAATATCTCCACTGAATTTTAGTACCCGAAACTAATTGTGTTGATAAATAAACAATTTAGCCAGGACAGGTTTCAAACAAACCTTTAAGAAAAATAGAAACCTGACTAGCTTTAGAAGCACTTGCACCCACGTTAGCATGAGAGGGTGGAACTCACAGCAGCTAAGGCATGTCTTAAGTTTTCATCTGTTTTAAATTTTCACAGATAAAGGGTCACCTATACCGATGCGTATATTGAAGGCAAGGCAATTTATTTCATAGAATGAAAATTTGCTGTTATAAATTATGATTATAATTATGAAGTTTATAAGAAGAAATGAGTTGGTTGACTCATGTTAAGCATAAAGAAGAAAAATTCAACTCTATAATTTTTTATTGTTGTATCAAAGGAGATTCCAAAAGCATACAATCTCTAGGACTGCCTGAAATAATAAAATTTATTTTGTAGTTATAAGCAGATGTAGGGGAAAATAAGACTGATGTTCTATAAAGTACTAAATTATGATAAAGGTATAATACAAAAACTTATGCTAGATGTATGCACTTAACCAGGAAATCTGAGTTAAACACACTAGTTAGAATCAGATGAACGAAATAGATCCAGAGACCTAGAAGCATGAAACAGACTGACAAATCTCGGGGGGGGCGGGGGGGGGCGGGGGTAATTAACCAAAGAATTTATATGCATATATGCATAACCCATAGACACAGGTAATAGTTTGGTGAAGGCCTGGGGGTGCAGTGGGGTGGAGGGCGTCAATGGGGGAAAAAAGGAGACATCTGTAATACTTTCAACAATAAAGATAAATTTAAAAAAAAAGAATCACTGAGAATCACAGTAATGGTTTGTTCAATCATTAGATGGCAACTGACACTTAGTGTTGGCTTAGTCTATAAATTGAGATGATATAAACAAATAATTGAGCACCAAGAGACATATAGGTAGAAAAAATATCATGTATGAACCATTCACTATTTTTTAATTAGCCTTCTGTAGAAGCACCAGAAAATGTTCCCTTCACCAAATCAAGGGCATTGGTGAGGAAAACAACCACCCAGAAAAACCTCTGTACTATCTTCAGTAAGCTAGGGATGTTAATGGGAGATTCTGTCTTAGAATTGGGACCCCCAAATGTAGGGGAAAGGCCAGATAGAAGCACTTAGCAACCAGAGGCCAGATGGTATGCCTGCCAGATTGGGTGGTAGGGTTAGAAGAGGTAAGTGAAGCGGTTTACTCTCAAGGCATTCCAGTAATAGTTGGTTATTTGTTGCATCCCAAACCAGTTTATAAGGTCCTAGCAGATCTATGCAACTAAGGAGAAAATAAAAGAGCACCATTGTAGAAAACATGTCAGATTCATCCTAGCTTTTTCTGACTTAGCTAAAGGGCTCATGAAAAAATGTTACCTCAGTGTCAAGGGCTTGGTTACCTAATCTTTCTTTCACCATATTCAATCTGACACCTAGGGTTGCAGAGAAAATCTTCCCAGAAAGTATAAACTATTCTAATACCTTAATAGAGTGCTTGGCACCTATCATTACTGAGGTTACAGCAAATGTTCCTCTTGGGATACATGCTTATTCTAGAAAAGTATTTCTCATCTTTGCCACCAGGAAGGAAGTGCAAGCTGAGATCAAAGAAGCAAGGGATGGGTAGGGGGAGGAAAGAAGTCAGACACTCAAGTGCTTTCTCATGATCAAATGCAGAGACAAAAACTAGAGCTGTAGTGTTTTCTTCTGCTATTGCTTTTTATTATTATATTCACAATTCAACTTTTCTATTTTCTATTTTCTCCCTGTTCCATACAGTACAGGCTGTCTTAGTTGTGGTGAATTCTGCAATTTATTTCATAGTTAATAGACTATCCTGGCAATGATTTGTCTAACCAAGAATAAAATATAGTCCAGATATATTGTATTTGCAACTTGAAAAGTTGGGAAGGCTCAGGCTCATTCTTACAGAACGACAGCACCTTCAAATTTTGTACGCTAGGCACCTCTCTCAGGGCTCACCATAGCCATAGCCCCAATGTATTAATTTTAGAAAGAATGTGATAGTTTTGCTTTTGTTCCTCAGAATCATTTAAGAACTGAATGTACGTTAAAGTCTATGTTAATTTTTCCTCCTAAAGGGCATCCAGAAGTGGATGCTTCCCGTCTGTAGCAGTCTAAAATATTTTGAACACCTTCATTTCCAAGCGTTAACGGTTTCTTGCATTTTAACTTCAATTCTGACATGTAGAGTCAAAATAAAAACAAAACAAAGCAATCCATTCCTCAGTTTTCCTTCCTACCGGAGGACTGACATATGGAACTATAGTTTAAGGACTGTCCATCAAAGCCAAGCATTTTAGATTCTGATTCAGAAGAAAAATCACTGAGCCGAAGTGGGGCGCCGGGAGCACCGTCCAGCTCTGCTCGGGGCCCTGCGGATAACTGTCATGTGTGCAGAGTCATAGCCTGCCTGAGGCTTGGCTTAGCTTCCCACGCCACCCAGCAACTCCCCCGCTCTTCCCACGCTCGGGTGTGGATTTGTCTGTTTCTTCCAGAAGCTAATCTTCAAAGAGCTGTTGAGAAAAGTTAAAAATATTGAAATGATGTTATTTTCTAATAATTGGCCATTCCATCGCCATTGCATAATTCAGGTAGGAAAACACTCGGTGCGTCGACGGGGCCAAAGGCTGGTCCCTGGCTCACCGTCCGGCTCTGCTCGCGGCCTGCGGATAACTGTCATGTGTGCAGAGCCATAGCCTGCCTGAGGCCTGGCTTAGCTTCGGACGCGGCGTTATTCTTTGTCATTTTACTCGCCTTGTCTTTCATTTTAATAACGAAAAGATGCTTGATCTGAAACACACACCATAAACTTCAGCTCCGAGAGACACAGTCTACAAAAAATAGGTCGTGAGAGAGGATCTCGAGTGGCTTTGAAAGCTTTAATTTGCTTCCTTGTAGTGGCTTGGACTGTCCTTACCAAGTTCCCTTAAAGATTTTTTTCATAAAATCTGTTATTACTTTGGCTTTTGACTGAGTTAATTGAAAATTAAGTGTCATTACAAATAAAGAATAAGAACAGCAAAACGGGAAGAACTGACATGAATCACAGTCAATAAAAAGTATCTTGTTTCTTTTCCCCCAGAAATTTAAAAAATGTAAACTTACTGCTCAAGCATAGTACTTCCACAAAGATACCGTCCTCCTGTTAGAATGAGGAGGCCACTGGAAGCTGAACTTCACACTGAGTAATTAACATAGTAAATGACTCATTAATACTTTAAGGACACAGGTTTATTTTATCTTGCTGGGCACCATCCGTCTCAATAAATTGTTTTATAATTTATTCAATATATATTTCCTTTTTCCTACTGTTTGGTCTTGGCCTAAATCATTGGATTTTACATCAGTCATAGCCCTTATATTATATTATAATCATTAAAGTTCAATTTAATTATAATTCACCAAATTGCATTTGGAGATGCTGATTTAGAGACTTCAAATATATTAAACACTCGTCTTTGAAGAAAAAGCAATAAAAACTTTAAATGCTGACTAATTTACTATGTTAAATATGTTTCTCAAATTAATCCCTTTTAAATTTTATGTCATCTAAATACTTTAAAAAATAACTCTCACTAATTCCCAGTTCTCTCTTTTACCCATCTATGTACTAAGGAATCCTGATGTTAGCCAGTTGCATACAACGGAATATAAAAAATATTATATTTCATTATCACCTTATGCTATTCACCTTACAAAATCTTAATTATAAAAATAAATTTAAGTTATGAATTTCAAAATATAATAGAAAATGTTTTACATATGATGATTCATTTTATCTGTCAAAATATAAAGTATTCAGTGAAAAGTGAAAAACTACATCCATTCTTAGATTGATCTACTGTTCCATCCGTGCAATGCAACTCAGACAGAAGGTGGGGGAGGTTCTGAACAGTTACGAATGTCCTTAGACCTTCTCCTGGTACCATTAAGAATTTCATTAAGAAAAGCAAAACATATATACAGAAAATAACTATGTGTTTCTGAACATGTATTGTAGGTGGCCGCTGTTGCTGTTTTGCATTGTGCTAAAATTCTATTTCCTCAATCCATATATAGATTTTAACTTCATTATTAAAATATATTTTGGACTGCAGCTTTCAGGAAAGGGAAAAAAATGCAAAGATGGAGGGCAGCCAGGTTTGGTGGTAGCACAATGTATTCTAAAAATAGCAGTGACAAAAGTTTATGAGAGCTGTGAAATGGAGACAAAAATTAAGGAGAAGGGTGTGGAGATATGAAGGATCCTGTAAGTAATGCACACTGAGGATCATACAAATCCTGTATTTTTTAATAGTGACAGCCTTGTAAATAGAACATTAAAACTTAATCCAGAAGAACCGTACCAGATGTTAGCCTTTGACCAAAAAGAAGAATCTTTGAGATGTCCTAAATTAAATTCCAGCAGGCCAGAGGGTGAAAAGGAGACAAGAGGAGTTAATCAGGTAACAGAGCTGCAGGCTGAAACCAACAAAAGACTTCCCACGTTACTGAATGTGTGTTGAAACCGAATCAACTTTCAGGCAGCTATTTTAACAATTATCTAAAAGCATAACCAAATTCCAGATGCCACCACATCTGGCTTATGCATGAACTTTCCGGGCTGTTGCCCACAACCCATCTAGAAGTAATGAGTGTTTCCTCTTAGGGACTTCTCACCTACCCCAGAACCTTCACCCATTCAAACCGCCCCCAACCCCTTATTTATAGTCAATGTAAATTCTTTCAAAAAAGTCTTACATCTTTATTCATTGTATAAAAGAGCTCCATCAACCATAGGACAGCAGATGTATTTGTCTTCTCCATTTAGCTCTACTGCTGGTGTTTAGGCTGCATGCCCCGGGGCCTGATCCTTTCTCTAGCAAGCAGATGGCTCCATAAACCTTTTCTTTCAGGACATGTAGTCTCAAATATTTTTTTTAACTCCTCCCAAAACAGTAATGGTTCTCTGTCCTACCTGTACACTAGAATCATCTGTTGGATTTTAGAAGAGTATGGAAATTGAACTCCAATATTGAGTAGATATCCTGTATTAAGACACTAATATTCTACCAGTTAAATTGTCACTGTTTTAAAGATTAATGCTTATGCCGGCAGGCAATGTGTAATGATAGAGGAATTTGGTTGCTGGAGATATGACCAGTACAATCCTAGATTGCAAACCAATGAGTAACAGTCAGGAAACACTTAAATATTTTCTTACATTTGAATAGATATAATGTTATGTGACACACTCACAGACACAGGTGAAAGTTTCAACAGTAATGTGAGTCTCATTTTTAGAATATTTATGAGAAGATGCTATGAGACAAATATAGAAAGTAGTTTTCATTTTCTAATTTTCTTCTACCAGAAAGATATTCAGAGTAATTTAATTCTATAATTAATTTGTAATGTAAGATTTAAGTAGAGTGTTTCGGAATATTCATAACAAGCTGTAAACAGAAGTGCCTATAACTTCCCCATACAGAGGAAAACTTCTGACAGGAATGCTAGTCGCTGAGATACCAAGTCAACTTGCTCAAATGACGAATTTGACTTTCATATGAAACAAAAAGCACAGTTAATACGAATATGATGGGAAGGGTGTGATTAGTGTACATCTACTTTATTCTTTCTTTGTCTTTAACACTTACGTCAAACCAGTGAATCCAAGAAAGCCTTGAGACATATGGAGCAGTGGCTAAACTAAAGAAAAGTTCTTGGAGACAGGCTGACTGGGTTACTATCCCAGTCTTGTCATTCCCAAGCAATACGACCTTGAGTAGCTTACTTAACTCAGCAGAAGGTAATTGTAAAGATGGATTGAATTAATATATGTAAAGTTCTTGAAAATATACTAGGCTTGCTGTAAGCACTAAATAATTAATGCAATGTGGGGCACAGGTCTAATACAGTCCCATTTTACTTAGATCAGTTTGAGGTGAACAAATAACAATATTTGTCCCCACAAACCTAAAAAGGAAAGAACCAAATATTCACATAGGTTAAGTGAATGAAAGCTGCCTGACTTCAGGACTGACCAATGACCTCAGGAAACTATTACAGAACAAGACAGATGTCAGATTTGTAAGTCTAAGCCTACTGCTTTCTGATTCTAGAAATATCCTCCCTATGTAACAGCATTTTCGTTCAAGTGACAGTGCTTTTCTGTAAAACTGCGCACATATTAAATAGTCACACTACATTTTGGCTTGTTAGGTAAAAAGTCATTAACTTTACTAAAGTAATTCTGTTTGCAAGTAATGTTTTGAATATGATTTTGGTTCAATAAAACATTATTTGGTTATAATCACATCACATTACAATTCTAAAATATGTATGTAAGCATCTGGCTTTGACTGGAATATAAATGGCATTTTGTGCTGCAAAGTGCCATGCAAATGAGCTCTGAGCTAGTAAAAACCTAAAGCTTATTCAAATATTGTATCAATTGAAGTTAAACTTAAGTAACATAGGTAAAGTCTGGAGTGTGGCAATAAATTAAGTGCTATATTTTTATTTGTTAATAAAAAGCTAGTGGTAGAAAACATTTGTAACAATTAAAAAATGTAAATAATCAGTCGCTTTTTCTCAAATTTAACTTGTTTTAGCTCCAACAACACACTCTAAATATATTTAAATATTTGGATTCTCAGCTAAATATCAAAAGCCTCTTCCAAGTTCTTAATGAGCTACACATTTGACTAAGACCTTTAAACATTTTGATGAAAATGCCAATTCTAGTAACATATTGTTTTCATTGCTTTTTAACATACAAATATAGTATTAAATGATGGTAATATTTTTTGCAATTTAGTTTCTTCTTGAAAGCTCTTGATATAGAAAATATTCTCTAGCAAATAAAAAAAATTACACTAGTATAAATAACTTTTCAATTTATTACACCGTCAACAAAACCAAAAACGATATACATCCGCTAAACATTTAGTCAAATGAATTGGTAAATGAAGATATTTAAATAAATTAACCACAAATTTTCCTGTAGATAGCAACACTTTTTTTAAAATTTATCCTTATCGATTTCAGAGAGAGGGAGATTGAGAAACATCAGTGATGAGAGAGTCATGGATCGGCTGCCTCCTGCATGCTTCTGACTGGAAATCGAGCCAGAAACCTGGGCATGTGCCCTGACCGCCTTAAAAACCATTTTAAGTATTGAAGGTTACTCTATAAATAGCCCAATACAAGTATAATGGATTGATTTAACTATTCATTTTTTTAAAAGATTTTCATTCTATCAGTCAATGATTATATTTTGCTGCCAAGTAATTGCAAAACATATTACTTGCTACTTTGTAAGCTCATAAAAAAAAAAAAAAAAAAAAGGCCTGTTACTTTTTCTTTTTTAAATTAAATTTATTGGAGTGACATTTGTTAACAAAATTATATCTAAACATACAATGGAATATATGGATGATGTATTATAGAATTGTACACTTAAAACAAAAAAAATTTTGTTTCTTCTTCCAAAGCAACTCAGAAATGTCAGGATAAGAAATATTTAAACCTGTAGAGAATTTTTATGAGTTTACTAGGGTCAAAGTCAGGAAGCAAAATCTCAACGGATTGAAAAAATGCTCTGGAGAATGGGAGCTTTACAGTTTATTTTATACATTAGAATCAAAGGAGAAGAAGTAGGGGGGGTCGCGTGAAACTCACTGGTGGTAAATTAGGGAGGTGGGAGAAAGCGAAGTGGGGGAATCCTTGAGATCGGATGAAGATTAACACAGAGACGTGTACTTCTTCTACATTGGTGGGTACAGGAGAGTTAATAATCAACATTTACAGCAGATAGAGACAGTATTAGGGGAACAAAATAGCAATGAGGGGGTTCTATGCTCTCCTGCTCTAGGGCAGTGGGTGTACCCTGAAGGGTCTAGAAAGAAGGGATTACTCTGACATTCCAAAGGTACGTTACCTTAGGTGCAAAAAGACAATAGACAGGCTCAGTGAAGGTAAAGACTGACCTTTGTCAAGGATGCTACAGGCCTAGCCACTATGACTCAATTTTAGTTAGGAAATGTTATGTTCAGACCATCCTATGATTATTTTCGATCACTGAGTTTGTCGAGCCCATCAGGCAGGTTTCCCCTGAGCTTGTCAGATTTAGAATGTGGATCTTTTTGTGTCCAGAGAAATAATACGATATCATATGCTTCTTTGTATTTTTTTAAATTTATCTTTATTGTTGAAAGTATTACAGATGTCCTCTTTTTTTCCCCATTGACCCCTCCTCCCCACCCTCATCCCCCACCTTACCCCACTATTGTCTGTGTCCATGGGTTATGCATATATGCATTTAAATTCTTTGGTTAATCTCTTTCCACTCAACCACCCACCCCCGCCTTCCCTCTGAGATTCGTCAGTCTGTTCCATGCTTCTTTGTCTCTGGATCTATTTTGTTCATCAGTTTATTTTGTTCTTTAGGTTCCACATATAAATGAGATCATGTGATGTTTGTCTTTCTCTGCCTGGCTTATTTCACTTGGCATAATTTTCTCCAGGTCCCTCCATGCTGCCCCAAAGGGTACGAGCTCCTTCTTCTTCACAGCTGCATAGTATTCCATGGTGTGAATGTCCCACAGCTTTTTTATCCACTCATCTACTGATGGGCACTTGGGCTGTTTCCAGATCTTAGCTATTGTAAACTGTGCTGCTATGAACATTGGGGTGCATAAGTTCTTTGTGACTGGTGTTTTGGGATTCTTAGGATATATTCCTAGGAGTGGAATCACTGGGTCAAATGGCAGCTCCATTTTTAATCTTTTGAGGAACCTCCATACTGCTTTCCACAGTGGCTGCCCCAGTCTGCATTCCCACCAGCAGTGCACTAGGGTCCCCTTTCCAGCCTCACCAGCACTTGTTTGTTGATTTGTTGATGGAGCCATTCTGACAGGTGTGATTAAAACCTCATTGTGGTTTTAATTTGCATCTCTCTGACGATTAGTGACTTTGAGCATTTTTTTATATGTCTCTTGGCCATCTGTAATACTTTCAACAATAAAGATAAATAAAATTTAAAAAATAAAAAAAGTCAAGATAAAGGTTTCATACAAAAAACAAAACAAAGCATAGGCTCCTCTTTTGCACAGAGTGGTCCAGGATACGTTCCTGAGAAAAGTGAGACTTAAGCAGGAACTAAAAGAAGGAAGAAGGCAAAGACCAAGTACCACTCCTGACATGGGGCCTCCCGAGCATCTTCAAGAGGCAGCAAAAAGTGAGCGAGGCTGGGTAAGAGTCTGGACTCACTCCAAACGGGGGGAGGCAGGTGTGGCATGTGAGTCCTGCCCCACTGAGGCACCGAGCAGGAGCAGATTGTTTGACACCATCTGAACACTCACTGTGCCTGAAACTTGGCCCATTTCCTGAACACCTTGCCACTGCCCTGAAAGTTATTTGAACTACAAATTCAATGCAAATAGTCAGTAGCTCTAAGGATCATTAGAAAAAATATGGATTTTCCAGAGGTTAGACTAAATCATTAGTGAGCTCTATTTTGGAAGTGTGGTCTTTTGAAACAAAGGTAATTATGGGTCATGCTTAAGTCACTGCAAGCTACAGTCAGGCAAATGGCATTTGGGGTCTAATTGTATGGACTGTCTTTATTATTCTGATAGGTTTCTTTTAGAGAGGACTGGCCTGACTTGGAGCTATGTGATTTGAAATATCAGAAATGTGTAAATATTTAGATTTGGAGTAAAATACACTCATTATCCAGGAGGGATTATAAAATCCACCCCAATCCATAGTAATTGTAAATATATAACATTCTACACAAGAGATGTGGATACTACCTATTATTGATATCTAAAATCAATAGTTTTATGACTAGGCATAGATTCTTATACATGGGATACATTAAAATGAGGATATATCGATAGTAATTAATATAATAATGTTATATACTTATAAGTAAACTTGTAACTAGAAAACAATTATGTACAACACTAAATTTTCCATATTGGATAGGGACAATGATATTTACAAATAATAAGATAAATTTAATAAATAATACCTTGAATAAAATATGTTGGAATTGGAGGTTCATTATTTAATGTTACTGCATTAAAAATAAGAAAATTTTCTTTACATATATACATTCTTAAACACAACATACATATATATTCTCAATTGATAAGTTAATGTACTATTTCCAGAAGCATAAAATCATAGGGAAAGATATATATATACTCAGAGGAAAGAGTTATCACATGTAATTTAAGGTATCGGAAGGCTGGGTGGCAGGAATTTCTAAGCAGCTATAATTCTCACTCTATTTCTTCCCTGCGGAGTTTAAAAATACCACATATGTGGCAAAAGGCAAACCCACAGAGAAAAATAAGACTAACCTGGATTGAATTCCCTAACAGATACACAGGCTACCTGGTTATTTTTATGTGACTTAAAGTAGTAGGGCTGCTATTTTAATGTGGATCCCCCAAGTTCAATTTAATAATAACTAGAGAAGTCTTTCACTTAAATAAGAAATAAGATTAAATAATAAATTGATTAAAACTGAATACATCCTAATGTTTTTTAAAAAGACACAATTTCATCTTATAACTTATATGTACATACAATAAAGCTGAATTTGTATGAATGATAAATATAGCAATATTAGATAACATTGTTGAGTAAATACTATCCATAAATATTACCTTAATGAAAAAATAAACTAAAGTATTTTACTTAGTATTTGGAGTAAAGTAAGCACTCAGCAATGTTTAGTTTATATTTCACCCCTATTTTCCAGCTGTAGTAAACAGTCACCCATGAGGCCTCGGTTTTTATTTTGTGTTTCTATCTCCCAACTTATGAGTGCTTTGCTTCTAATGGCCTGTATCTGAGACCTTCCTCAGAGGACTACACATGGGCTACTGGAGCTCTCTGGCCACAGTGCTAGGAGTTTATATCCTACTGTGACACAGCCAGTGACTGGCCAGTGGGCAGCGTAGGAAAGCCAAGGTTCCTTTCTTTCAAGTGAGACTAACTCTGAGGTCCAGTGATCACCCCAGAGCTCACCACGTGATCACTTTGAGTTTGGGCCCTTGCCCCACAGTACAGCCTTGATCGGCTTCTTTCCCTTCCTTTCTGGGTTACCCGATGCTTGTACAATATTCTCCTGGGTGTGATTCCTTCATAAGTCACCTGTAACCAAATTCTCATCTGAGGATTTGCTCCTGGAGCAGACAGAAAGCCCAAGTGACTGACGGAGGTCACAAATTAATGAGGAGACAGATCAAAGCTCTTCATCAATTAATTGACAATTGATGATATATTGTGGAATTTACTACATATGAGAAGCAATGAATTAAGACCAAAAAATGAAAAATAGGCAGGCTAATTTCTAAAGAACTAAAACATATTCATTTAACATGAATGAAAATGATCCATGTTTACATGAACAGTGATCACATAGGTAACTGCAGAACGCTGTTACTCAGCACTGTTTCCTGGGAAACATCTCATGATTTGAAATAGTATTTGTGCAACCAAAGTCAGTCTTTTTTCATTTGCTCTTCCTACTTCTACCAACAGAAATTCATAATTGCTAGGCTTTATTTCAAGGGTTTCTTCTTACTATTTTACCTGATCTGGAAACTTTGCAACTTTGTTGTCTTCTATCCTTATAACATTTATTCACATGGATATTTTTAATATATTTGGTTTAATTCTCTTAATTGCAGTTTGTATAAATGAAAATATTTTTTGAAAATACATTTTAACCACATAGAAATTGTCAACAATCTGCTGCTTTGTGTTAAAGCATACTGTGTAATGTTGAAGTAAACAGGTGAAGAGAAACTAACCTATCATGAAAATAAACAAAATAGAAAATTAATATCCCAATTTCCAGAAAAGGTTACTGCAACATAATCAAACTCAGTTATTTACATAATTTATAAGGCTGTTTTAGTCCTACAATGGTAGTGTTGAGTATCAGTGATAGAAACCAAATGCAATGATGCAATTAGAACTGTACAAAATTTCTATTTTCTTTCTCATAACCAAATATACTCATCATGTCAAAATAAGAAAAGAAGATAAAAATAGACTTCAAATATCATACTTTTAAGGACAGGGCAATGTGGATTATTTTGTTATCAAATTGGACGGCAAAACATTTTGTTTAGTATGTGATGAACCTGGACACTCTAATACTCACTGTTTTATTCCTAAGTCATTGAAAAGCAACCATTAGAAAAATTAGAAAATTTAAAATGGAATAGTCATATCAGAATTTCTTTATAAAATAATTTTAAAAATAAAAATGAGTCTGTAACAATGAAAATTTTTGACTAGCTTGTTTTTTGCTAAGACTATTAGCCTTTTGGTGAAAACAGTTCCTTGAACAGTTGAGGACAATAGGAACATCATCAAATATTCACTTAAAACAAATAAGTCAAATGTCTTCAAGTAGTTTGTTTTGGCTTTTGTTGAGTCAACAGGTGATATATGTACAATTAAATTTTTGTTTATTTAAAGGGTCAATGCCACATTTGAAGTGACAGAACTAGTCTCTACAAAAGATATTTTCTCAGTATCTTTGAAAACAGTAATGCACTACAACTTGAAGTGGAACCTGCTAAAATGTTACAGCCGATAGTGGGGAAACAGTATGGGGCAGAAAAAGGCATATGTGAGCAAAATCACAAAGATTTTGAAAGTGTAAAATTTTGAAAGCCCACGGTTATTCATTACATTATTCTTGAGTAGAAACTCTGTAAACATAACTTCAATTTATCTCATGTATTTGAGCCAAAGTTGTCAGTGATAAAACATAATTTGTTCTCGTGGACTTAAATTTCATTTATTCCATGAATCTTTAGCTAGATATCCTTATTTGATTCACCACACAGAAATCTTACAGCTTTGAAATCATGAGGTTATATTGTGATTGCATAAATTAAGGATAGAGATTTTAATTCTTTTTTTGGAAGAGGACCACCCTCACCGCTAACGTAACTGAATGACTTTGGAAGTTGGCACTTGCTCCGGACCTGACACTGTTTCCTAATGAATTCATACTAAACTTACAAAGCAGAACAGCACCTACGTGTGAAACTGCACTGTAGGAAGTCATTTAGGAAAACTAACATCTTTAGAATCACAGTGTCCAGATGCTGTATGTACTGCTTCTGCCTTCAAGCTTAAAACATAAAACAAGGGCCCCGTCTCCTAACAAATCTGAGCAAATATGTTTTGTGAACTCACTACTGTTGCAGCAGCATTTTTAGACCTCGATGCAAGTACAAAGGAAATGTCCAGATTTCAAAATCCATTGCACTGTGCAACCCAGGAGCTTCTCCAAAACCTTCATTTGAAAGTGAATGGTCTTCAATGTTGGGACATGCTGAGAAAGAGAAGACTTCAATAGCATTCTTTACATGTCTTACAGCAAAGCATACGCTCCTGGGTTGGGAACAGTCTTTGGAAGCGCCCGGCTGTGTAAAACATTTCAATGTGAAACATGTAAATCCTCATTCCACGTTAGCTTTAAGAGATGAATGCTTGCTATCACTTTGGATGACAGGGAATAGTCACTTGGAATCTCAAGTGAAATATTATTCTTCCAAAAAACCTTTTATTTTTATTGCTATACATGTATTATAATAATGCTCTATTATTATTGTTTTATTGTTATTGTTTGAAATATGATAAAAATCGTGGATATATGTTTTATATAATATAAAATATTATATAAGTACCTATGTTTTATATAAGTACCTATGTCATCCCTTCAATTTTACATTTCAGCTTGAAATGCCTAAAATACTTACTAGCAGGCACATTACAGATGGAGCCTGTCCCCGAGGCTCGTGCCCTCCCCAGAGTCGAGCCCGGGACCCTTCCGTGGGCCGACGCTCTAACCGCTGAGCCACACCGGCAGGGCTCACTAGGTCATTCTTGACTTCTTGACACAGTTACATTTTTTAAAATAATATTTACAATTATTTGATAGTTGGTCACTTATAAAAACATTCTTTTTTAAAAATATATATATCTTTTATTGATTTCAGAGAGAGGAAAGGAGACGGAAAGAGAGAGGTAGAAACATCAATGATGAGAGAGTCACTGGGGATCGAGCCCGCAACCCGGGCATGTGCCCTGACCGAGAGTCGAACCCCAATCACCTGGATCCTAGGTCGACGCTCAACCGCTGAGCCACGCCCGGCTGGGCTAAAACCCTTCTTCTTAATGTAAATTATTTTATAAGATTATTTCTGTCAGTTATTGCTCTCCATAGTCACCTAGTCCATATGGAAACTTTTGCAAACTAAAAACCATAACCATCAATAGGCAAGTGAAAAAAAGTTGAAATATCTATGCAATGGAATATCGTTGAGCCATAAAAAAGAATGAAATCTTACCATTTGTGACAAATGGATGGACCTAGAGGATGTTAAGTGAAATGAGAAAGACAAATAGCATATGATGTCACTTACATGTGGAATCGAAGAACAAAAGAAATGAACAAACAACACAGAAACAGACTCATAGATACAGCGAACAAACTGATGGTTGCCAGAGGGGAGAGGGATTCAGGGGCTGGATATAAAATGTGAGGGACTGAGAAGTAAAAAGTGGTAGTTGAAAAATAGTCACGGGGATGTACACTTCAGCATAGGGAATATAGTCAGTAATATTGTAATACTATGTACAGTGCCAGGAGGGTACTTGAATTATTCAGGGGATCACTTTATAAATATATAATTGTCAAAAATACTTTAAATTAGAAAAATGATAAATAAAAATTGTACAAATTTGTTTACATTGGCAGGCAAATATAAATTTAATCACATATTACATTTTTAAATGTTTATTCTGTTTAATTTTTCTTTTAGCAGTATTGTAGTATTTACAAAATTGGAAAGCAAATGCAACAGTAATAAATCAAATTGAAAAATAAAATGATTTTCATAAACTATTCCATTTCCTTAAGTTTGGGCAAAAACATTATTTAAATCAAAAGTAAAGCACTGCCATTTATTATTGTCAGGGTCAATTAAAAGAAGTAAAAATCCTTGGAATGCGGAAAGAAGAGAGGCTCATAGTGAACTTTGTCTGAGTGGGTTCTGCATGAAGTATAAACATTTCATTATCGGAAAATGCAACTCTATCTAGTGCTTGAGCACTTCCACAAACAAATGTGTGATTACTGTGCTCTGCTTAATTACTGTATCGATAAGTGTAAGATTAGGAGGGGGACAAGTAAATGCAAATTTTAGTTATAGAATTTTCTGTTAGTGATTATATTTTATAGTTCTAGGGAATATGAATTTATATTGAGTTTTTTATATTTTCTACTATGAAAAATGTAGTCTTTATTTCGTGTTCATTCTCTATAATTAAAGAGAGAGATAAGCCACCTATTAAAGCAGCAAATGTCTCAGATGTGTGCACTGCAATTTACTGGGAAGATAGCTTCTTAGGTATTACGTGAATAAAACGACAGAATCTAAATTAAAACTTTTTAAAATTTATATATTTTCTCTTAAATTAATATTTGCAACCAAAATTGGTGATAATATTTTTAAAATAAAATTCACAAAGTACATGAAATTCATAATGAGTTGACCTTGAAGGGTAATCACAATTTAAACATAGTTTGTATAATCTCATTTAAATATAAATATAATATAGTGCCTATATGTGTTTGTATATATCCATATATACATATATTCTTATGTGAAATATGTATTACATTATATATGTATGTTTATTTTTTTAAAAAACACCTAACATATAAAACATAAGCCACAACACATTTCTGTACTGAATGGATTGTTCTATTAAGGCTGGTAATAAGCTTTAGAGAAAACTCATCAAATGTTTGAAATTATTAACAAAAATAGTAAAGAGAAAAACCTTTTTTGTTATATTTACCCTATATCATAGTCTTTAAATATATCTTGAAATGTTAGCACTGACTTGGCTATTTTTCACATTTATAAAATTTTCCATTAAAAGGAAGATAACAAAGTAACAATAGAGCACTAGACATTTTCTATATACTCATTCCTGCAATTGGTTATCAATATTACGTTTTGTAACATTATTTTCATGTCTGCTTTCACTAAAAGTAACAAAACCCAAATTTATGTAGGTGATTCATAAAGGCCACATAATTATGTCATCTTTAAACAAATTACATTAGCCAGAGAGAAAGATATTCACGCTCTGCTTCCTGCTCCATGATTTAGGGCCCTGGTGTCACTTTATATAAAGTGCATAGTGAGCGATCACACAATCAGTGAGCTAATTGCTTCTATATGAGAAGTTCATACTATTTGTGCACTATTGAGCCAAGAGGCTGCCTGATGAAATTAATATGCAATGCACTCCATATTAATTTAATTAATTTTACAAAATCTGCAATCAGCTACAAGGAAAAACTTTATATATATACAGACAACAGTTAGTTTACCAAGTATTTAAAATCTTTTAAAAGAAACAAAACATATATTAAACTGGAATTATATATGTACCTTTGTATTAAAAAATATACTCATCAAGAAGCTGCATAGCATGATGAACAATTGAATAAAAGGTTTTATCTTAAAATCTAACTCCATGTACATAATCTCAAAATTTCAGCTTAGACCATTAAAAACTTTAAAGACAAATCTTGGCATTATTACAATGTTTTTATATGCAAAATAATATGTGTAAAATTAATATTAAAGCTTATTTTTAAATATCTTGAATTAACATAGGAACTGGCATTCCTTGCTGTTTAAAATATATAGTTTTTAATTTTATAGACAAAATTTCATAGAGAACCTATAACTTATTCAGGAGTATTTTTTTTAAATGATCTTTGTGGGAAAATTTTGACTTACTTTGCCAAGTAGATAGAACACATCAATAGAAGTAAAGATTTTTTTCCCCTCTGTTAATTTTATAATCTTTCTTCATTAGATTACCTGCTCTTTGTCAATAGCTCTCACACAATAAACTTTTTCCCCCTAGCAAAGGCAGTTTTATAAATGGCTTCTGTAAAGGTTGTCTGTTGTCTGTTGTTATGTTGAGAATAGATAGCTATTTGTAATCCCAAAGCTCAGTGATAACATTAATTCTAAACTAAAGGTTGGAACCATAAATTTTTCCAATATCCCCTGCAGGAAGAGGAACTTTGCAATCAACAAAATGAAAACAATAATGCTATTTCATAACTTTTTATTTTGCTATTGTAACATTCTAAAGTAATATATGGCTCATGCAGGAAAATACGCTGTGGGCTTACCATATTTCTTTGTAATCCTATGTATAATTGTTATTATAATGGGATGACACATTATTTTCATACACAGCCTCCAAAAATTGACATTTCTGAATTAAGTAAATTATTTCAAACATTCTTCATTTGATATTTTGTTAACAATTTCTCATTTAGCCCGACCGGGCATGGCTCAGCGGTTGAGCGTCAACCTAGGATCCAGGTGATTGGTGTTCGATTCCCGGTCAGGGCACATGCCCGGGTTGTGGGCTGCAGCCGATCAATGACTCTCTCATCACTGATGTTTCTATCTCCCTCTCTCCCTCTCCTTCCCTCTCTCTGAAATCAATAAAGATATATTTAAAAATAATAATAATAATAATAATAATAATAATAATAATAATGATTTCTCATTTAATATATTCAATTTTAAGCATCTCTTTGATGTAAATTAGGCTTGGAGAAATTTACATTGTATATAGAGACTTTAAATATATATATAGTGACTTTAAATACTGTCATTACTATAGTTAGACTTAATAGGGTTATCGTAGTTTTGATGCTCTTCAAAATGTTACTAATGTATTCAGCTACTAAGAAATACTTACCTAAGTTGGGAAAAAGAATTCATAAGCTCCCTGACTATTGCTACTTTGTGTCATTCGCCTATTTTGCTAATAATAAGAGAAAGCATAGGCAAAGTTGTTGAACATGACATAGAATATCAGTGAACTACAATATCAGGTCCATGGATACTCTTATGATATTCTTCATTTAGAATCATGTGGCACTGCAGTTTTCCAAAGCTGAAGTGAGAAATTTTATTGAATTTGTACTCTAAAATATGCTGCAGTTAGCATATCTTTTTGTGTTTATATAACACTTCAAATATGTGACCATAAGATTATTTTAAATACATATCCCAAAAGTTTTTAACACTCTACCTATCAAGAATTGAAGCCTATGTCCCTTCTCCCTAGTTCTAACTGCCCTCTCCAATAGCATACAAGCAACACTCTGTGACTTCTGAGACTGAGCCATAAAAGGCCTTCAGCTTCTGTCCTGTCCTCCCTTGTTCTCTCTGATTCTTGAGCCACCATGTAAAAAACCCAGCTACTCTGAGTTTTCCATAGTATGAGGAAGCCCGAGCCATAGGGATACGTGAAGAGCTCATGTGTAGCCACTCTGGTTTGCAGTTCCAGTTGAGCTCAGTCTTTGATTCGTTATAACTCATACACTATGCACATGACTGAAGAAGCTGCCAGATGGTTCCTGCCTCTAGTTATGGCTCTAGCCATTCTAGTTATGCTCAGGCATTTAAGTCTTCCTGGGTGTGGCACCAGGGCAGAGGAACACAAGTCATTTCTCTCCAAATTCTTGACCCATAGAATCTGTGAGCACTTTTAAAAAATAGGTGGTCAGATGCGCCCATATAAAGCCGGTACTTCAAATATTTTAAATCTTTCAATACTACTTGGATCTGTGATAAACAATATTTGTAATGTGATAAAGGAAAATCTGTGTACTATTTTTAAACTTGAGATTAAACTTTTGTACCCAAATCACATATAATATAACTCTGGTTCTAGAGCAGAACATGGATGTTCTTATTTTTAGTGTAAAAGTAGAGAGGTTCTGATGACAGAGCTTTTTAAAATAGAAAGTAGAGTCATGGTAGTTAGGTTTGGGGAGTCCAAACATCCTCATTTCATGAAGTACTAAGGCAAGAGACACTATGTGTGCTCGTTAAGTAAGAGAAGGGAGCTTAACCTGGTGTTTGCACTGCAGTGACAACTGACAGGAGTGGAGGTAGGCCATGTTACTAGTAAGTCAGATCTATATATCTTGCTTCAGAAAATAAATATCTAATATTGATAAATCAATCAATAAAGCTAGTTACATCCTTTCTAAAACACGTACTTCCCTTCAAATAATGAAATGCATATGTAGTGAATAGAAATTGTCCGTAAAGAACAAGGGAAAGTCTGAAGAAGAATAACTAAGAGCACTGGTTTTTGTTGTTAGCTTTTATATATAATACATAAAGTTTTAATCATATGCATGTATTTTTTTGATAAATATTTGTAGTTGGTAATCAAAGGAAATATACTGAATTCATGATTTTGAGAAACAAATAGAAGCTCACTTAATGTACAACAGTAAAATTGCAAGTACTGTGCAGGAAGAATTACATGATTCTAATAGTTAACACAACAACTAATTATATAAAGTCTGGGGTAGACAAAACACTAGAAAACGAAAGACTGGAAACAGCCCAAGTGCCCATCAGTAGGTGAGTGGGTAAAAAAGCTGTGGGACATCCACACCATGGAGTACTACGCAGCTGTAAAGAATCTCTTACCCTTGGAGACAGCCCGGAGGGACCTGGAGAGTATTATTCCAAGTGAATACAGGCAGGGAAAGACAATCACATGATCTCACTTATATGTGGAATCTAAAGAACAAGTTAAACTGATAACAAAATAGATCTAGAGACACAGAAGCATGAACAGACTGAGGGACTCAGAGGGAGAGTGGGGTAGGGGAGCGAGGGAGCACTTACATGCATAAATGCCTAACCCAGGGACAGAGCAATAGTATCGGGAAGGCCCGGGGTGCGGCGGAGGCGGGGGGAGGGGTCAATGGGGGGAACAAAAGGGGGCATCTGTAATACTTTCAACAATAAAGATAAAAGAAATACAAAATGAAAGGCTGGGATAAAGAGACACTGTTTACCTGAAATGCAGTCAAAGTCAAGGGGAAGCCAGGAAGTGATAGGGCCAGTGGAGGACTGAAGGAGGGAACACTGAGTAAATGGTCTGACTACAGGAGTCGGAAGGCAGGCTGGCGCCGTGTATATTAATACGGCAGTTACCCAGCGGTGATTGCTAACAAATGAAGCTTGTGTTTTGAAACAAAGATATACATTTTTTTTCAAGATAATATGGCTGTATTCCTGGAATAGCTAGGAGAAAATTAAAGTTTAGGAGTAATGGAAAAGTTCAGTAAAAATAGAAAATCAGATTTTTTTTATTTACTGCAAAACAACTTTAGAAATCATATATTCATAGAAAAAGGACATTAAATCTATATAATAAATTATTAATAGTAGCTACCTCCATGTAATAGGAGTAATGAGTATATGATTTTTTTCTTTATTTTTCTGATGTTTTCTGCAATAAACAAGAATGCCTTTGTAAAAAAATGACTTAAATGATTTTTGCATGATATATTATAGTGAAAAATATGTAATGGCATTACATACAAAGAAAACACTGAGAAAGAAATGAATATCTGTATCAGAGGCAGTTTGGTAAGAGAGGAACAAATTAAGAAAAGGGCTATGTGGGTCAGAAGGGGGTTCTCAAGTTATGAAAATATATAAAGAGGCACAGAGGATTTACAAAATGGAAGTCAATTATAAATGTCTAATTCTGAAAAGAATTTATGTTGATGTTGCTGTTTAAAGAATTTTCAGTAACAATAGAAAGTAACTATAAACTATTAATAAATTATAAACTTTATTAATCAGTTGGATATTCTTGTTACACATCATAAATATATATTTTTCCCCTGAAGAAAAAGTAGTTACTTACTGAATACATTTTCTTGATTTAGTCCTGATATACAACCATAGTATAGGTAAAATAATTATAAAGCAATCTTACCATTGGATTACACGTAACCGATTATAAAAGCAGTTTCCAAGGGATGCAAAGGATTGCAGTTTTAAAGCAAGTAATTTCCATAAACTCAAATGATTTATACGCTATTAAAATTTATCTTTCGGAAGGTTTTCCTTGGTAGTTTTGGCTCTGTGACAGCGTTTTAGCTCTATGTCTGCAGTCTCCCTCTTGCCACTCTGCCTGGGGAAGGCACACCCCTCACCCACACCAAACCGGGCAGCTCCGAGGCCTGAAGCCACAGGAACAACTGGCAATAACCAGTGCCTCTGCCCTAAGAGCCAAGGACTCTACACACTGCTCAAAAAGGTTTTGCGCACATAGGATAGATTCTAATTATCTGGTTTTAATAAAATTGTAGCAGACACAAATTATTTTTTTTAGGTAGTAGATGATTCATATTAATTCTAATGATAGAGAAATAAGAGATTAAGTTACATAATTTATAAGGATTTAAAAAATGATTGACTTTCATTGTTGTAAAACATTTTTTCTATTCCTATCTAAGTATGTAAAAAATGTATTCAGCAGCAGTTATAGCTATGAAAAAATAAATAGGCCTTCTTGCAGCAGTGTAAGCAATATTCATCCATGGGCACAGAAACCAATTTTAAGAGAGCTCTAGTAATCTCATTAAGTGTTGGGTCTCTAACTGAATATTATTATTCACAAAATATCTATTTAAAAATATTTAAAGTACCTTGCGTTATTTGGGTCAAATTTTTACTAGCAATAAGCTCAATGTAGGAGAAATTTTAGCACAGAAAATTATTTTTAATTTAAAAATAAATATTTAACATTTACATAGATGTAATATGAAATAATGTGCAATAAAAGACAATATTTAAACTATTGTTATTACATATTTCACTGGTAAAGTTTAATTGAAATCAACTAAAATTGTTTGGTCATAAATTTTATTTTTAATTAGATGATAGTGTAAATCAAATCACCATGGGGTTTAGATATCATTAGATTTATTTAATGATATTTAGTAAAAAATTTATTATTAAATATGAAATATTCTATGAGGTCCTATAAAATATAGCTTAAATAGTAACAAAAAGTTTTATATTATAATTTTAGTAAACATTAAAGTAAACATTATTAAAGTAAGCATTATTAAATATTAAACTATGTAAAGCAAAATTATAATTCTTTTAAATTAACATTCTTTTTAGAAAGAAGTGAGGAAGAATAATTTTTGTTTTTCAGAATCTTTTAGAGACTACACTAGCAAATTTTTTGAAGACAACTATACATAGAAGCACAGGAGAGTGTAGATTAAAGAGAGAACGAGTTTCTGACAGTGTGTCTTCCCAGGTGTTAGGAAGGGAAAACAAAAAATTGAAGACGGTAAAGACTAGAAAAAAGAAAAGATGCTCAACCAGGATAAATAATATATTTTGTTTGGTTTTAGTTAGTTTTAGTTTTTGTTACATGCTTGTTTTTCAGCTAGTTCCCATTCTTGAGGCTGAAGAGCAACCCAGGGAAAAAGAGATTCCACTTACTGAGTAAATGCCCACGGAAACAAGGACCCTGGAAGACTTCCAGGCAGGCACACAGGGATCACTCCCTGAGTCACCCAGAAATTCACAGGTTATTTCATGGGACTTGATGACCTGTGAATCAAAACTGCTGCATCAGACTGCTTAACATAGCTTTTGCTACTGTTTCTTTTATACTTTAAATAATTTTAAGAGAGCTCAAAAATAAAAATGTGATATGAAATATTGTATAAAATAAATACACAGAAAAATCATAAAACTCTGTAAGAACTATACTATTATATAATGTGGTTATTCTAAGAAATTTCTCTTTATAAAAATGTTGCAACAGTTGCAATTTAATAATATGTTTCAGAATACAAAATATTTTAAAATAATGTATAAATTGATGTTTCTGGCATAGCTTCTTCATTACAGTTTTTCAAATGTGTTCTAAAGGTCAGGAGGCAAATTCTACTTGTGGTAAACTGAATACACTGTTTAACTCAGAAATAAATCTATATATGATAAAACAAAAGTATATATATACATATATATGTATATATATATATATATATATATAAAATTTTTCTGAATAATGATATCCAGGTTACCTTGAAATCCTATTATACCATTAAATTTAATTGTTTCTAGAATATTATCTAGTCATAGGATTAACATTTGGTTTAAATATTTTTACCATGATTAAAGCAGTTTAAATCAAATGCCACAAAATCAAATTTCACATATTTAATTACCTAAATACTAGGACACCAGGAGAAAAATATGCTACACTGTTGAAATGTTCTGTATTCTGTCATATCCAAAATTAATATTTTGCAATTCTCAAAAATTGGTTTCTATGTACTTTCAAGCACCCCTTTAGGGATTATTGTAAAGCATGGAAATTCTATATATGTAATATAATAGCTTAATTTATCAAGGTACACAGGCATTTGATTCTAGTTGGTCACACTGAATATATGAAAATCAAACTGGAAGTTTAGCTATCCCTAAAGGAAGATCAAAATACTTTTAAGATCTAAAATGATTTGTGTCATTAACTATCATCACATCATGGCACTTTATGTCTGTATAGTGTTTCCTAATTTGGGATTTTAGAGCCAAACGATATAAAGCTCTTGGCATATCCAACTTTAGTTTCCTCATTGTAATTTTATTCCTCAAATTAAATTGCTATATTATGGTATCTAAAACCTTAAAATTGTTAAAATAGAATTCCTTATTCAATATTATTGTTTGAAAATCACGTATGAAAGATATTTTCTGAAATATTTTAATACATATTTGCCAATCAATATACTGCAAACAAGAGTATTAAAATAGTCCCTCTTGAACTTTAGTTGTAAATATTTTTATATCTAAATATGAGTTAAAACTTTAATAAATATCAAAAGCTATAATAACTTTATTCTACATTTAGTGGAAAAATATATTTCAAAAATTTGAAAACATTTACTTATCCAGTTGTTTGGAGTTAAATCTTACAATACTTCCTCTTTTTCTCACTAAAAGACAAAATATAAGATATAAACCAGAAAACATTAATCATATATTTTATATATATGCATAAAACAATATAGAAATACATACTAATATGCATTTATATATCATCATGTGCGTATATAATTATATATATAATCATTTATATAATTATTTTTGAATAAAGTTAATGTGTAGAGCTTAAATCCTCCATTATTATAAGTTTTTTATTTGGTAGATGCTTTTACTGAGTTATCATTCATGGTATTTCTCTCATTTTAAACTTAGTTATGCTTTTCTAGAGTTGTTATTACACTCTTCAAGTTTTAACCAAGGTTAATGCTTAGGTAACCGATAACCATATTATCATTTTTAATGCTTTTAAGCCCTTTATAGCCACTGAATTTTCATAAGAACAATTCCTGTGTAAGAAATATAATATATAACTTTGAAGACTAAGAACACTGATAGAGCAGCAGCTACATTTGCTCCCTTCAGTCTCTAAGCCGCTGTGTGTCCGTGTGGCGCCTGATGTTTGTCCTCGCAAAGCTCCCCCAGTGTGAATTCAGAACTCCAAGAGAGCACATGGTGCTTCTGAAGAGACTATAAGTCCGTTTGAGAAAGAAGTATAATATAAAATGGTAAAATGTGAAAAATAAAGTTATTAAAAAACAAACATCCTTATTAACAGATTCTAGCCGTTGGATATTATGAGTGCCATTCATCACAAATCAGTATGGATTAGTGAGCGCTCAAGACCCCACGTACCGTCCAGAAGGGCATCTTAAAATGCCACATTGTTTACAATGTAGTTTTCTTTCTCATTAGGTATCTTTGGATTTAAATGACTGAAACGCCACTTAAATTAATATCAGCTAAAAGGAACTGTTATTATGAAGATGAAGAAGTTTTACACCACACACAAGTGTAGGTATGTGGCAGCATGTCAGGAAAAACTAAGACCAGGTACTTGCATGCCCCGAGGGCTTTTTCTCCAGTTCTTCTGCCCCCTTGGTAAACAGGCTTCTCTCCTTTCCCCGCATGTCCAAGCTCTTCCTGTGCTACCTGATACACAACGCAAGAAACAGGTGTCCAGTAACTCTTAGATTTCATATGCCTTTCTTTTAGCCAGGGCAGGAATCCAGGCCATACTTTTCTCTGTAATCCATAATAATAAAGAGACATGGGATCAATTTATCAGTACTTTGGGATGTTTTATGCCAGATGACAATCTGCCTGGAGACAAGTTACATAATAAGACCTTGCTGACAGTCAAATAAGAGGGAAAGGGTTGTTGAACAAAGGCCTAGTTCCTAGAAGAAACTATATGCCCAGGAGAAAATTCAGTTTATTTCATGATAGTCAATATATAGTTTATTACATATTATTATACTTAGTTGTATTATAAATTTTTGAGAATTAATAATCTATGTAAAGGGAATTTTATTTAATAAAAATGTTTTATGAGCCAAGTTGCCTTTTCTCTGACCATGATATCTAAAAATGATTTCAATTTTAGTATCAATCAAGAGCTAAAAGGAACTTCCTAATATCTCATATATTGTGAAAACTATTTCAGAAGTTGACAATCTTTTTTAATCCTCACCTGGGGACATTTTTTCCATCGTTTTTCAGAGAGAGTGGAAGGAAGAGAGAGAGAGAAACATTGATGTGAGAGACACACCTCAATTGGTTGCCTCCCGCATGCACCCCGACCAGGGAGAGCCTGAAACTGAGGTACGTGCCCTTGGCCAGAATTGAACCCAGGACCCTTCAGTCTGCAGGCCGATGCTCTAACCACTGAGCCAAGCTGGCTAGGGCTTGACAATTTTTTTTTCATGTATTACTGAAGATTTCTCTTATTTTTGCATTAATATTGTAAAACCCTGTGCTATTTATAGTGGCCTAACTGAATCTATCTCAAATCAACTATTTGATAGGATATAAAATGCTCTTCTCCTTTTATTGACATTTAAACTGTCTTAGTGAGAAAATTTCTCAATATATAGAAACATCATATATTATATGGAACAAACTAGAGAGAATAGATCGAAGATTGCTTTGTCCCATGTGTCTGCTATTTCAATGACAAAGTAGATTACAGCTCATGGATTTATTCTTTCAGGCATTTGTCATCATTGGTTGTGATTGGTACAGTTATGCTGACCACATGACAACCTACACAAACAGAACTACACAAAAGTGTTATAAGAATCATACATTCTCTCCTCTGAATTTAAGAGTAAGTCTGTATGATCGATCTTATCTTCTGATTGGTCATATTTTTGCATGCTAAAAAACATGGTCAACTACTGAAATAAACAAACTGAAATTCCAATAAGACAACTAAGCAATACCATAAAATTTGGCCTGAAATCAGTTAAAATATAAATTAAGCTCCTATTTACACTGACTTCATCAATATTTCCACATATTCATTTTGTACTAAAATAGGCACTTTATAAATACTGGTTGATTTGAAAATCTTGGAAGAGTAATCTGGTAGGAAGTAATTAACTTCACCAATAAACGATTGGCCGAATAAAACTAAATTCATTGCAGAATACAAAATAAACATAGTGCCTTTTTTTGAAATGCAATACTCTTTAAATTATCTAGATAAGACCATCACGGATATGTGATACAGATTTGAGATTTAGAAAGAAAAAATAAATATTTTTGAAGGAAATAATAATATGCAGACTTTGTATTTTACATTTCTTAATAAATTTAAGTGAAATTTTCATTAGGCTTTTTGGATTATACTTCAAGGAGACATATTGATTAGCATAAGTACTTGTTTAGTACTTGATTAGTACAGTATGTGCATTTGTTTTGTATGTATACAATGAGTGTAAAAATAAGAAAAATAGAAATATCTTGAGAGCCTTTATAAATAAAGATATATTGAATATCTTTCAGAAAAAGAGTATAGAATCTACTTTAGTATATAGAATTTTAGGTACCACTAAATATTCATTCAATAAATGAAGAGAACCAATGATAAGGAATAAAGTATAATAAGCACTATCTTGGAAGCCAAGTTATAAACCACAAGATGGAGCTGTAATTACATTTTCTATAAAAACTGAGTTAAAATTGGCTCATCAGCTTTTCAAAATATATGCATTCTGTGGAGAACTGTGATTTTTTATGACACCATATAAGATTTTTCTGTATTTTATAAGTATATATTTTCAGTAATAAAATCATCATTGTTTAAAATGACTCTACAGTATATGTGTAAAACATAAATTATATCCAAAACAGTTATGTTAAAATATTTATAGAAATTTATCTATTTTATGATGAAAAAAGAGAAAATATAATGAGCAGGCTGAATGGGATTTTGAAGTGGCTACTGAGCTGTTTGCTTTATTAATTCCCAAGTGATAAAGTAATAAAGTGATATTCATTTTAGAAAGGGGACTTTAATCACAATATTGGAGACAATCATTTATACACCTTGTTTATTTCATATATATATTTACATATGTGTATATATGCATATTTATGCAAAGGTAATATTTAATAATATTTGGTCACATCCCTTTTACTGAATTACCTGTTATCCTGGTTATGGTATTTGTATGTACTAAGACAAAATTCAGTTTCTGCAACTTATACTTAGGAAATTCTCCCTAAATTCTTGGCTTGACTTCCTTCCTTTTTAAGAATATCTTGTAGCATCATCTTAACCACAGCAAATGGTCAAAACACTGCTAAAATAACACTAAATTTTTAAGCAACAGCAAATTATAAGATGTAAAATTCTTGTTCAATATTTTATTTCTAGGCTTTTAACAAAACAATGGATCAAAATAAGCAAGTCAAAGAACCAAAACTGTTTTCATATTAAGTTACTAGATTGAGCAGATATCATGCCTTCTGTTTAAATTAAGATCATTTACTCCTCAAAAGGAATATATACTGCCAGAGGGATTATACTTTATTGCTTAAGAGAATTTAGCACTTTTGAGATATGCCAGCAAGTCTACTGTGATACGGATATTTAAAAATTACATGCAGATCCATTTAGAAGTAGGATATAGACTAAAAGCTTCTCCCTTACACAGAATCTACATATGATATATTGAAACAAAGGTTAAAAACATTGAAAGAAAGCTGTGTATTTAGAAAATTTTATAAATATTCCTAAAGCAATAAAATCTAGCTTGGGTTTAGGGGCATCTGGAGTGCTGAAAAAAATTCTAAGAAACTTCACTCTTGATATTTTTGCAATAGCCCTTGCTTTATAATATTGGCTGCATTCTTTTTCCTAAGTACCATAACTCATTTCAGTCTGATTCTCTATGGGGAAATTATTTTAACATAAAAAGCTACCAAAGAAGAGAGTGTTGTTTTAAAATTTATTGAAATATATTTACACAGTAAAATGGTTGGCCTAGTATGAAGACTCCCTGATAGAAGCCTATCTTGGAAGGTGAGGGTACATTGAGTTACTGCTATTGCATAAATGATTTCTTTTAATAATCCACTCTTAAGACGTGGGGGTCAAATGAGGAGCAGCTACTCAGATGAGACTAGTTATACTGAAAACCAGAAAAAGAGAAAGATATGCATCTTAAATGATTAGTTTCTTTTGAAGTACAAGATCATTTTGCTCCAGGACTTTAATGCATGCATTTTGCCAAGAAACTTAAGATCTGATAAGGATAGGTTATAGCAGTGATAGTTTATATAAAACATTTCAACCTAAAATACCTAAATCCATGCCAAAGGTTTAAAGCTGACATCTACCTAAGAAGGGAAGAGGTTCTAAAGTATCAAAAGAGGTTTAAGAAATCCCAGAATTTTACAGATGGCAGAGACTTTAGGAATATTTTCATCCTAAATTATAAATAGGTTCATTGCCCAAAATATTTCCAATTAGTTGGTGGTGACTGAATGAAGCACTGTGTAGATTCAGACAAATACAGACTTAACTTTAAGGAGTGTTTTAACTGATAAATAAATCCATTGGTTAAAGGGGTTGCTGCATGCCTACAGTGCAGTTAACATTATCTAAAACCATAACCACATTTAAAGATTTAGTTAATATTAAATAACATTGATATCAATTAGTTACAGTCAAAACTATAAAGGTACTGATTTTATATTTAGTACTCTCTACTCTTGTGTTTCAGAAATATCAGATCAATCTGAATATATATTTTGGTAATGTTAAGAGGTAAACTGAGTTACGTTACAATTTTGAAAAGTTTATTTGAGCAATTATTGATTTTAATTGGGCATTAACAAATCAAAAGTAGTTATCAGTATTCTACCAACAAGAGGTAGTGGAAAGGTTTTTATAAAGAAGACATGGGAGCAAAGCAAAGCAATTATTTGAAGGATCACAGCATGATTGCCTTAGTTTGGAAAGCCCAGTTGGCTGTTTATGATTGGCTGTTCTTAAGTTTTACTTTCTCAGACACAATGCATTGATTATCGCTTATGTTTTAGTTTGTTTACACAGGCCACCAAGGCATTAGAGCCAGCTCAGTCTAATGGCTTCCTTGTTTAAATACTTGAACTACTCCACCCCCTTTGGTCACGCACTCATGCATAAGAGATTGGATAATAATTTGGGATTAGCACCCCTCTGTTACCATGTTAACAGTTAAGATGTTCTTGTCTCTGAAACTCAGGTTATGATGTCAGGTCGGTGCAAGAACTGTTCTTGCTTTTCATGGTGTTGGTGGCCTTGCTTCTGTTTCTCAAGTGCAGCAAGACGTATGAAGAACAGCTGGGGGTTGCGAATTTGTATTTAAGGCCCTTAAGACGACACAATGGACTGGAGACTAAATTAATGACTATCAGGAAGGTAATACCTTGAGACTGAAATATGCTCTTGTGAACCAAACCAGCCAGTTCCAAGTAAGTTAACGCATCTGAAGAGGCATCAGCTGTTTTAGCCAAGTGGCTTGTTTGTTAATTTTTCATGTCTGAGTTTCTGTAATACTTAAGGTGTTGCTCCAGGTACAGCAGGTGGTTATTGCTACATCACAGATTCTTCCCTGTTCACCAATAAGTAATCTAAACCAAATCTGTTGTTTAAAATCACTTTAGTAGCTCAAAATAATCTTGTGGCACAGGGGAATATTTGGAGTAATATATTTTGTTATTTTTATTCCTCCCCTTTGAAATGTCCCAAAGATATTTTCATAGTTACAAGTTGAGTTGGTATATTGCTCCATCTCACTGAACAAGTATCTTAGTCCTGAGAATATGTCAGTTCAGTTAAACATTTGTGTCTTATTTCAGGAGGTGGTCTTAGAGGTGCACTCCCAAGTTAGGCCTATATGGTATAAGAAACCAAATTTAACTCAACCTTATTTAATAAGAGGCATGCCTATGAGAACAAAAGAAAAACAAGTGTCAATGACTGAAGCAGGCTACGAATCAGTCTCTGAGTCCACATGACAACCAGTTGAGAAGACTTCCACTTTGGGTTCCTGATATGGGCTCAAGAATTTTTTGTAGTTTAAATGCGTCTGGTTATGTCACTGAGTGTTCTGGTGAACTTTCTGAATGACACACGCAACAACAGACACAAAGGTTGTCTAGTCATGAACTGTTGTAGTGATTTCTCTGAAGTTTATAACAAGTTGTCTGACTTTAATTTGTAGGGCTCTGGCTAGGAAAAGGCTGTTTTTGCTCTTAGTGATTCCAAGTTAGAGGTTGAAAGAAAACTGGAAACATTAGTTTGGGAAGCTACAGACAGATATTGGAGGAAATTAGTATTTAGAACCCAGTCCAATTTATACGTAGATACCAAAACCTCAAACCCACTGAACAGGACTAGAATCATCAAATTCCAGAGGTGTGTTATAGTTTCTACCGAAACATATTTTTTTCCTCTGTACAATTACCCCAATTTCTAGCAATGATAATCACAGTAAGACTAATTTGTTTACAAAATAAGTCTAATCTCATTAAGCTTTGCTTGATTATTTACATGAGTACATCATGAATTGTGATTTTATGTATGTTCTTAGAAAGATTTCTGTTAAAGGTTGGTGATATCTAAGGGGCTTTATTAGGTCCAGAAAAGTTTACCTTAATTTCTTAAAACTACCTACTAATAAGGAACCTCAGATTATATTTTTAAAAGCTTTTTAGGCTAAGAAGCAAAGCCAAGGACTTACACAACTGGATCCTATTACAAGGAGAATAGATTCGTATTTCACTTATGCAAATACCTTTGTTGTCATAAAAAATAGAAATACTCAAATAGAGTCTCTGAATTATGGAAGGATCAAGGAAAGAGAAACAAATCAATATTCTACTTTTGTTTTATAAAAATATATATTACTAAATTGCTATGAGTTATAGATATCTTAAAATAAAGGAGAAAAGGGGTTGTTCAGATCTGGAAAATAGAACACTGAAGAACCAGCAATGTTTCAAACAATGTCATAAAGATGATAATCATCCTCATTAGTTCACCCAGTCCTTATAATTAATTGTTGATTAATACTTGATAACTAGCAGTTTTATGAATTCTTCAGTTTCTTCATTAAAGGTCAGAAACATTTTGCCCAGTTCAGTCAGTGGTAAGAGCTTAAACTCATCAGAAACCTGTATTTGTCAGAGTTGTTTCCACAAATCTCTTTAAAGAGGAAGCAAAGGCGAAGGATCTGAATAGACATTTCTCCGAAGAATACAAATGGCCAAGAGTTACATGAAAAGGTATGCAACATCACTGACCATCAAGGAAATGCAAACTGAAACAATGAAATATCACCTCTCACTTGTTAGGATGTCCATTATAAAAAAGACAAGAGATCCTGGCAAGGATGTGGTGAAAAGGAAGCACTTGTACACTCTCTCTTGATGGCAATATAAACTGGTATGGCCACTCAAGAAAAAGAAGGAGGTGACAATTTGTACACCAGGACTACTCAAGCAACTAATATTGCTTACATATTTTGCAATGCATGTTGTAAATTATTGTCAGGTAACATTTTTGTGTAAATCTTGCCATGGATGATAGAAGTCAGGAAGTCTGACACACAGTTGGTCTTTGCATTAGATGGGTTCTCTTTTACTTCTTCTGGTAGTTAATTAATTAATTAAAAAATAAAAATACTCAAATAGAGTCTGGTAGTTAATTAACTAATTAATTAATCTCATTTTAAAAATAAGTGTGGTAAAGATGCTAAACAGGACAGCAAAGACAGGAAAATGTGAGAGATGGATTTTTAGAGAGGAATTTACATATTCAGGTTGAAGTATTATTACATGTTTCTAAATTTGAGACATATCATTCAAATCCAAAGGCATACGTTTTCGCCAAATAGTCATGCACAGTGAAGTTAAGTACACTTTCTCCTGATTCTGAATGTACGAAAGTTGGACCATACATGTACAGCATTTTGTTAGTCTGTTTCCTACTCAGTAATGCATTTTCTCTGTTCTACAGGAACAGGCAACAGAGTTTCAGTATTAAATCTGCTATTTACAAACTAGTTTAATGGCATCATAAACACATTCACAAAATAGCATTAAAGGTCAGCAATAAACTGACTAAATCATCTTTCCTTTTAAATATATGGGTGTCCAGCACATCCCCAAGAGCTCTGAGTTTGGAAATTATCTGCTGAGCATGCACTACAGTTAATTTTTATAGCTGTTTAAATATGATGCATCAGCAACGTAATAAACCATACCCCTGCATAATAAACCCACTTTGATGCAAATCACTAGGCAGTGGTGCTGTATAAAAGGAAGCTAAATCCATGGAAACTACAAGATGCCTATGAACAGCCAGAGCATACAAGAGCACAAAGCTAACCAAATTATTTCTAATATGAATATTGGAGGAAACTGGTAATAGCCAACTCTGTTACAAAAAGAGAACAAATCTATGACAATCGAGTAGGACTCAGATAACAGGAGTCCAACTCCGTCACATGGTTGTTTCCTAGGAAGCCAGACAGTGAAAAAATAACATCTAAATAATCAAAACTGCAAGCACCGTAACTTTAAAAATGCTTTTGTACTTAAGCCTTTACTGATCTACAAGAACAAAATTCAATCTAAATAAAACCCAGGGATAATTTTAAAACATGATAATAAGAGAAGAAAGTGATCTCATACTGGTCCCATCAGGTTATTTCAGAAGCAGCAATAGCTTCCTGCTGGTGTTTATAGGCCAGATAATCTGATGGATTTGCCTGAAAGCACACTCATCTTCTAGTTCGGTGGATTTGAATTGGAAAGATAACATCATAAAGGTAAAGCTATAGCTAACTCCTATTCTAACCCCCCTTATACAATTCAGTCTTCGGGGAAACATTAATTTTACATTAAACGGTCATTGGAATGCTGGATGTGGGACAGAAATAATGGCTGCTTTTGACATACATGTGTTCTTAACAGATTTGAATGACTTTTCATTAGCATTAGCTGAAAGTTAGGTGAATTTCAAGAAACTCAAATGAAAACTGTGCTGAATATGGCACCGAATTACTAGGGGCACAGCCACGGGAGTGCTATATTCTGATTATAAAAACGAGCACTTCCACCGTTTGACAGTGGCAGAGCACTTGGCTTTCCAGAGCCCCACCTCCCCGGTGTGAACGGGAGAACAGTATCTGCCAGACGCTCCACTGGTACAAACATGTTAAGTAGAGGGGATGATGTTAGTGTGCAGATCTACTCACTCTTTAACTTATTCTCAATCTTCATAGTTTAACTTCATGCTCTGCTGTGTTCAAGACATTCCTGGCAGCCTGGGGTGCACAGAATTCCCAGAGGTTACGCCCTAACGCAAACTGGTCTAGAAACTTGATTTTTCTCTTTCCTATCGCCTTGGAAGCGTGCTCTCATGTCGACTGTTAAGGCAAATGCTGACAATATGTAATGAGTGATAATATGATGATGCTGTTTCTCTAACAAAACACAACTGAATCGTTCATCGGTTTGTTCTTTGCCAGGCTTTCATTGATTATCTAGCCTGTGGAAGGCACTGTGCCAGATGACTGGGGTGGAGGGAGGGTGTAGGAAAAGGCCAGCAAACAACAAACGAACTCTGAAGGAGTTGGGTAGCAAGCTTCCCCAGAATCTCAGAAACCCCCTTGAAAACAAGGGAAACATTTCTGCCAGGAACTGAAAACAGATCCTTATGGATCTGGGAAGCTTGCCCCCAGGAGAGTCATGGCCTTAAGAATAAATGTGAAACATTAGCACAAAACAAAGCCATTTGTTCATGCGCATTTTATAGTTCCTACTGATCACGATCTTTCACACCTGCTTTCTGTAGCTCACAATAAAAATCGCTGGATGGTGAGGAGAGTTGCTGCAGCTCCCCCAGAGCCTCAACCCTCTGCATCTCCACCTAAATTCTACATTCTCCGTGTCTTGAGTTTTCTTCCTGTCCCGCGAGCACAACAGGAGGGGAGTAGAAAAAGGTGACCACAACAAAGGAATCACTCTTATCTTGTGGGAATTTGTACTATTTGGCAGAAACTACACAGAGTATTTCTATTCTAGTCACAATAGCACTTTGGCATGAATATTATCTATGAATTACAACTGAGAAAGCAGGAAATTAAATAACTTACCCACTGTTAATTGAGAGAGCAAACAAACGATCCAACCAGATATTTCTCTCATGGCTCTATACCTGAAAGAAAATCAAAACAAAACATGCAATCAAATAAGAAAAAACAAAAAACAGTCAAATTAAACCAAACCAAACAAAAAACAGTAGTCTCATGAAAGTAGAACCTTGAAAGTGATAGCTGATTCTTTTTTAAAAAAAATATATGTCTTTATTGATTTCAGAGAGAGGAAGGGAGAGGGAGAGAGAGAGATAGAAACATCAATGATGAGAGTCATTGATCGGCTGCCTCCTGCAGGCCCCCGACTGGGATCGAGCCCACAACCCGGGCATGTGCCCTGAGCAGGAATCCAGCCTCGATCTCCTGGATCCTAGGTAGATGCTCAGCCACTGAGCCACGCCGGCCTGGGGATATCTGATTCTTTAAGTAGTTGTAGATTTAATTGAAAGTCTTTTAGACATCAAATGTATTGAACAAGAAAATAAACAATTTTTTCTTATCTTGGAATTTCAGATAAAGCTGCAAAATTAGGGAAAATGACAATTAAAACCTTCATATCCCAAACAGAATGCTAAGGAACTGCAGTACCTTCTGTAATTATCATAAAGTGACCAAAATAAAAATCTTTAACTTTCACCCCACTACCAGAATCAGTCCATGTAAACAGAAATCTGGAAATCTGAAAGAAATTTCTATATTTTGCAAGTTGGCCAGAGTTTTCTCTCTTCTCTCTACATTGCCTGAGTGATATCTCTCTTCTTAGAGGATTTTTATGTCTAGAAGAACAGAAGTTTGTCATCTCTTTCCCCTCTGAGATTATTAGAGAAGCAAAAGATATGTGTAGGCACAGTCACCTGCAGTGGGGTGAGCAGATGAAAAGAGACGTCTTAGGAGAGCCTGATATACGCCCCTTGGAACCAGGAGGCAGGGTAACAGGCCCATGATTTTCACAGTGAAGAATCCAGAACTTAAAAGCAAGGCTGCTTTTCCCCATGCAGGCAGGGAGAAAAGAAAAGGCCATGGCACAACTACGAATCGCCACTATTGGGCAAGGCAAAGGAGTGTCTCCCGGGCCTGCAGAGGGGACATGTGAGCCCTGAAGCTCCCGCAAACCCCACCATCCGAGTGTGCTCACCCCTTCTTCCTGGGCTCTGCAGGAATTGAAAGGGTGGTAAGTACCCACTTTCTAGAGCAAGCATTGTGGAACCAAAGCAGGGAGGAACTGGAATTTTCCCGTTTCCTGGTCCTTTGTTTCAAAAACACTTCCTGGCAGGAAACACTATTTTATTTATTTATTTATTTATTTATTTATTTATTTATTTATTTATTTTTCATTTTTTATTATTTTATTTTGTTTTATTTTATCTTTATTTCACTTCTTGACACAGCCCCAGGTGTATACTGGGAAAGAGTCGACATAAATTAGGGGTCACGCTTTCCTAGAAACTTGGTTAAACAGTTTTGTTTCTTCAGGTAAGAGGGATTTTTCTCAAGTATATACTAAAAGGAGAAATACCACATGGCTCTGATTCTTTACCTCAATATCTATCAAGGCTGTACACATATTGTTATCTTTTCTCACGCTGCATAAGGACTTTGGCAATTGCTTAAATCATTGTAGCTATTCATTACAGTTATAATTACACTTCATTTCAAATGTCTTCTGTCAATGTAACATTAAAGAACCCATGACAATTAAATGGCTAGAGATACACAGTCTTAATGAATTGCTGACAATTACTCAACAAATGTTGTTTGGTAATAATTAAAAAATAAAATAGAAGTACTGCTCTATTTTCTCTGAGGATAATATAGCTATTGTGGGGTGAGGGACATAATATATTTTTAATTAATTTAAAAAATAATGAAGAAAAGTATTTGCTAGAAAAATGAATTACCAGAGAATTTGGTAAAATTTTTATGCAGTTGTTAAGGGTAATTCTCACTATGTGGTAATTCAAAATGACAAAATATCTCAGTAGCTTAACAAACTAAAGGCTGTGTTAACTCTTAGAGAGCCTAGGTATCCAGACACAGCTCCTCTGGAGATGCTACAGTCCTTCCTCGTTCCAACTTTTGGCAACACTATCTTTACAATAGCAATGGACTAACTTGAAGTTCTACAATCCCCCGTCTCTCCATCCACTGGCCCAAAATAAAAAGTGGGAGGAGAAGAAGAGAGGACCTCACACAGCATTTCATGATAGGACAGACAGCCAGGTGCATCGTAACTACCCATATTCCTTTAGCCATACAAAAGTCAAAAGGCATCATATAACTTCAGGAGAGGCTGGAGAACACAGTGTTGTATAAGTGAAAATAAGTGGAATCTGAAACATCTAGCAAATCTCTTATATCAGCCATTTGGTAATCTAATTACTGTTTTACTCTTTTACCCACATACATGACACATCACCCCCAAACTGAGGTCACCACAAAGTCCCATACAGTCATCATATGCTATGAAAAGCCTGGGATTTCTAATTGATATGTGACTCTCATCTTCATGGCCAGATAATATGGCACACGGTAGTCAGGTAACTAGGAACTGAAAAAAACAAATCTATGCCTCCCCACAAAGCCCAATACAGCGGATGAGAAAGAATAGAATGATCATAAGAAAGATACTCATTTAGAAAAAGGAAGTTTAGGAGGCAAAGAGCAGGCACTGAGCTGAATAAATCCTGGAATATTCTGGTCAGCTTACCCACACTGTGCTAACAGAAATTTCCTTTTCCACTGCTCCCCAGGGCACTTCGCTGAGCTGAGAGGCTCCCCCCAACCTCCTTTATCATGTTTGGAGTTAATGCTTGTATATTTTCTAGTCTTCCAAAACTTGGGAAGGTTCAGAGAACCAGTGGTTGTTTAAAGTTTGAAATAGTTAAAGGATTTTTTGGGGTATTTGGCAACACATATCCTTTAAATATTTAATAGATGTCTTGCCTACTTACTTCCAGTTGGTTACGTGCGTAAGAAATCATACTCATAGTTTCTGCTAGGCAGAGCCTTTGCCCTTATGTTTCTTCTCCTAAGACAATGACTATCTTGATATCATCTAATGTTGAAACGTCACAGAAACATTAGATGTTTGCTATGAGTCACATTATTTAATGGAAATGTTTTAACTGGATTTTATTGCACGAAACTTCGTGTTTGAATTCTTTGCTGGATCTTGACTCAGCCAACATTTCCACCCTGCAAAGACCATGAATATCTAAATTACTTGTTTCCCTTTCATATCTGTATACAAACTGGTTGATTCCTTTCACAATTCATCTTTTGTAGGAACATTTTGCCAAGTATAGCCAATAACAACCCAAAGATACGGATCCCCTCCACCCTGGAGGGGAAGGGTTACTTACATCTGGAATACTTACAACAAGAAAGGTAAACTTAAAAAATAAAATAAAGTAACTATGTAACAAAATTTTAAAAAATTCTCAGTGTTTCAGAAATCATGTTCTAAGCAAACCAGTGTATCATCAATTTAAAAGCAGAAATCTGTTCCATGAAACTAAATTAGAGTACTAATGCAAAGCATGAAAAAATATTTTTTTAAATGCAGTCCAAAAAGTATCTGGATGACACAGTAGCTAATAGCTGTGGGAAAAGGTGCAAAGCATGCTTAACTGTGCATAACTAACAGAGTTGAAAAAAGTCTCTTAAAACATTAAAATAAATATCTTTAAAGTATCAAATTCAAAAATTGAATGGCACAGCATATTAAAGCTAGTAACCCCTTTCAAAATTGTAAATCATGTGAATTTGATCTTAGGGATGTTTTTAGTTGGCCTTCATCCTTCTATATGCCCATGCATTAAATGCTTTTAATGGTTGTTGATGTTTTAGGGAGTCACTGATTCATATTTCTCTCTCTCCTACCCAAATTCAGGATCACAAGCCTCTCTCACAGGGCCCACGTGGGCTGAAAATCAGAGCAGGGCGATGTCCTCTCTACTGGTAAATCAAGAAAGAAGTGCCCAGGAGGGACGTGCGGCGCATGCACAATCGTTTATGCAAAACTTGTTCACTTGGCAAATTACTCCTCCTATGGTGAGGAAGGAAATGAGGCAGAAAGAGAAGAGGAATTTTCCAAGTTTATAAGATTAACCACGAAAAAGGAAAGTATAACAAATTATACTATATTACAAATTGCTTCTTAAAATTTAAATGTAGCCGCTTCTAGCTTTTTGTATTTCTTTTTAAGGTATCTCTTAATCACAATAAACTTTGAGACAGCATTAAAAAAGATAAATCGGCCTAATGTTTTTTGTTTATTTCTCTCTTCCCTCCCTCCCTCTCTTCCTTCTTCACCCCATGAATCCATTACTTCTTTTATTTCTCAAAGAAACTCGCCAGCACAATTCAACTGTGCTTATAAGAATGACTGCACACTCTCGTTCTATTTGCACTCCATGGTTATTTTTTATATTTTTATTTTATTTTTTCCATCATCATTTATCCCGTCTATGCTCTCTTCCACTAAAAAGTTATATCTTCTAAAGTATCATGGACAATATTTTTATTTTTTTAAGTTACAGTTGACATTCAATATTATTTTATATTAGTTTCAAGTGTACAGCACAGTGGTTAGACATTTATATAATTTATGAAGTGACCCCCTGACAAGTCTAGTACCCACCTAGCATCATACATAGTTATTACAATATTATTGACTACATTCCTTCTGCTGTACTTTACATCCCCATGACAATGGTATAACTAACTACCAATTTGTACTTCTTAATCCCTTCACCTTCTTTACCTACCCCTAACCCATCTCCCATCTTGCAACCATCAGACTGTTCTCTGTATTTATGAGTCTGTTTCTGTTTTGTTTGTTCACGTGTTTTGTTCCACATATAAGTGAAATCACATGGTATTTGTATTTTTCTGTCTGACTTATTTTGCTTAGCATAATCCCCTCTAGCTCCATCCATGTTGTCACAAATTGTAAGATATCATTCTTTTTTTATGGCTGAGAAATATTCCATTGTTTATATGTACCACATCTCCTTTATCCAATCGTCTATTAATGGGCACTTAGGTTGCTTCCATATCATGGCTATTATAAATAATGCTGCAATGAGCACAGGGACACAAAAACATTTTCAAGTTAGTGTTTTGAATTTCCTAGGATAAATACCCAGAAGTGGAATTGCTGGGTCATAAGGTAGAGTCCTATCTTTAATTTTTTGATGAACCTCCAAACTGTTTCCCATAGTGGCTGCACCAATTTTCAATTCCACCAACAATGCTCAAGGGTTCCCTTTTCTCTACACCCTTGCCAACACTTGTTGTTTGTTGGTTTGTTGATGACAGCCATTCTTACATGTGTGAGATGATATCTCATTATGCTTTTCATCTGCATTTCTCTGATGATTTGTAACATTGAGCATCTTTTCATATGTCTATTGGCCATCTGTTTTTTCCTCTTTGGAGAAATATCTATTCAGGTTCTCTGCTATGAACAATATTTTTTAAATTACGTTATCGCATGGATGGGATTAAATGAATACTGTGGTAGGAAGAATTTTAAAGAGACATCCAATTACCCAAACTTTTATTACACCCTACCTTGTATAAAACACTCCCCTTGAGTGTGGGCAAGACCTACAACTCTGATGGAATATCATTCCCATGAATGGTTACTAATCAGTTCCCTTAAGGGAATCAGAAGGGAGGTTAGAGTGGGTGGGCCTGGCCTAATCAGGAGAGGCCTTAAAGAAGGTTTCACATTGGACAATTTTCCTGAGCTGCTGGCCTAGAGGAAAGAAGCTATAACATTGTAAATGGTCTGATGGAGGAGATCATGTAGCAATGAGCTGATGTCAGCTTCTAAGAGCTGAGAGCTAACTTTGGCCTATAGCTAGAAAGTAAAAGAGACTTCACACTTAAAATCATACAACACTGAATTCTGCCTACAACTAGTGAGTTTGAAAGATGACCTCAAGCTTGAGATCACATTGCAGCCTTGGCCAACAACTTGATTTAAGCCAAGTGAGATCCTGAGCAGAGGACCCAGTAATCTGTACCTTTACTTCTGACCTATGTCACCTGTGAGACAATAAATATATGTGTTTGAAGCTACTAAGTTTTAGTAATTTGTTATACAATATTATAAAACTACCACTTTTTCTATTATAGAACACGCTGCTATTGTATATTTCAGAATTTCTATTTCTATGTAAATTTCATCTTAATGTAAGTATAATCAAATTAAAGTTACTTATGATTTTTAAGGAAATTATTGTGAGCCACCATTCCAGGTAAATATTCCTGAGGAATGGACTTTGAGATGGAGTTTTGCATGCTAAGAGTTTATTGGGAATTGCTCTTAAAAACTACATTAATGGAAAGTAAGAAAAACAAATCAGAAAAAGAAATTGAACTTATGATGCAATTGGCAATAAAGGCATAGCTAATATGGAAAGTTCTGGAGCTGGGAGGCCCTTCAGAGCTGCCCAAATAAAGACAAGGGGGCTAGGACTTCTATCCACACAAGCACCAGTCATTAGCGCTGGTGTGGTTCTGGGGGAGGGTGATGTTTCTAAACTCTTTTTGGCTAATGGCAGTTCCTAAGGCGAGGCTCAAGTGTGAACAGGCATCGTGCCATCCTCCCAGAAAGTGGGGGACGCGGCCTCTGCGCTCTTGAAGACACATTCGGGTGCCTCGGCACGCCGTATCTAACAGTCCTGTCTTTCAGTCATTAAGTTCTGCTTGCTTTATGTAAAAGTTTACCCCATCTAGTAATAAAGCCTCCAGTATTCTAGTTAATCATTTTTCCTGGGAAAATAATCATAGGAAAGTAGTGGAATAACTACAACTCCTCTCCTCAAACAACAACAACAACAACAAACACAACAAAACAAACCACCTGGAGCTGGACTGTGGCCCTCACCTGACGCTCCTCACGCCCTCCCTCTCCCATCCATCCTGAGTCCACTCCGTTCACCCAGGACCTCTCCACTGGTCCAGGTGGCTTACCTGGTGGGGTGAACCAGGGTTAATAACTGGTGTCTGAGACCCTCATCATATGTCCCTTTCAGCCTTAATTGCTACCTTGTCTAGTTACCATTATAACTGGGCAGTAAAGTATTAAGAGTTGCTCTACTTAATAATCATGATGCCAGAATAACACTTTTTGTACTCATTACGTAAGGCCAGCTCTACAATCCTGATAACTGAGGCCAATTACTTCTGCCAAGATGCCAACTTATTTCCTTGACTCCTAGTCTCTTGGTAAAAAGAATATAGAAGTGAACCGGTGATAGTTTTAACTTAAAGTTTAATAGAATTCTTAATAATTCCACATGTGGAAGCATTTGCTCATTAAGAATCAGGAAATCTAGACCTACAAAGTTTGTAAATGAGTATGAAAAGCAAAATTTTCTCAAATTACTGGGAGTGTTAGTAAGTGAGGTTAGTTTTATTTATATGCCTTGCCTTCCAGATGTAAAGATTGGTAAAGATTCTACCAGTTTAGGACAAAATACCATATAATATTTTTTTATTTAGACTACATACTATATCCCTTGAGATGATGCCCCATCACCACAATACATAACTCCCAGCTAGCTCTTAATTTGAACCTAAAAATGGCTATTCCATTCCTTTATCAAACAGGTACCTTCTGAGTGGTATGACAGGAACAATATATGGGCCCATTCCACATTTCCTTTAATGTATATCTCTTGTTATAGGGCTGATGTTAATCAGTTATAAAAGCATAGCAGGATAGTATTGCTGGCTAATGTCTAATAATAATAATAAATAATAATAATACACAATTAATCCCCATCACCCAAATTTGTGTTAATTCTAGTCAATATTTAGAGACTGGCTCTAACTAATTTACCAACAAGCCACTGGTTGGTTGACACAAAGGATGGTCCTGCATTGGAGGTTCAATGCTACTCTGTTGCTGGCAGATTGTATACTCAGAAGTAGCCAGAGAAAGATCAATGCCGGTGAGGAGAGCCCATGTTGTTAGGCCTCTGCATACTCTTCACCTTTGCACCCTCCAAGATATCTGCATTTATGCCCCGTGTCTGAACATTGGGGATATGGCAATAACAGAGCTGGTTAATATCAATTCACTGAGTCAGTCTGTCTACTAGTTTGTTTAGTGTCTTTTCTATGATGGGACTATCTGGTGAGAATTGACATGCAATAAAAAGATACTTACAATTTTGCTTACTTCCATGTATCCATTCACTTTCCTTGCCTTAGTACTTTTTTTCCATGCTATTGCAAATCTTTCTCCTCCAGGACTCTAACTAAACATTCTGTGAATCTGTATATATTCTCAGTCAGTGACCATTTTCATTTAAAAATCAATAAATAAGCAGGTGCACTGCCCGAGGTTCTGCTAACTTAGAGGGTTTCATGATGTGAAGGTCAGGCTATTTCAGCACCTAATGTCTCATAATTAGGTGTTTAGTCTCTACCAAAGCCTATTACTGGACCTGAAGCTATTTATCAAAATGAGAATAGTTATCCTCCTAGAGTTATGCACTGTGATTTCCCAATTGGTACTTTCCAATATCCATATAGCAACCTATTTGCAATTAACACTTCAAATATCATTGGATTTCCTGACTCATAAAGACCAACTACTAGAGTGACTTGTACTGCAGCCTAAACTTACTGAAAATCATTTTCTTGATCAAGTCCCCACGCAAATCTGGCATCTTTACAATAACTTTTAAATATGTTAAATAGGCACACTCAAATATGGTCTATGTTGCCTTAAGAATCCAAAAAGAACTACCAAGTATTGTGATTCTTGTCCATGATGGTCATATGGCATGCATCAACTTGTCTTTCACCTTGGTGGGGCATTTCCGCATGGTGAAAAACCTTCAACTCTCAGAATCTTCACTTTGGTGACAGGCCCTGAAATTTTGTGGGGTTTATTTTCTCTCTTCTAGCCTGCTATGATAGTCCACATCCTGATAGGTCTAAGACATTTAAAAAGCTTGCTACTTCCTGCTCGTTATCAGCATATTATCAGATCAATGTGATATTTTGAAATGTCAAGACATTAAAGATTTCTGCAGAATATATTATGGGAGAGAGCATAAAACTTGACATAGCCCTGAGGCAAAACCTTCAAGTTACACTGGTTTCCCTACCAGTGAAAGCAAACTGCTTCTGATAGTACTGACAAATTAGTACTTAACAAGGCATTAGCCAGGTCAGTAGCGGCCTGTAACATTCCAGGAACCATGCTGATTTGACCTAATAAAGATGCTACAATCGAGACAGCAGCTGAATTCATAGTCACCACCTGCTTAAGTTCATGATGGTCTACAGGCTTTCTCCAAGCATTACTGACTTCTGCACAGCCAAACCGGTGAGTTATGAGATTAAGTTTCATTTATTCTGCTTCTTTCAAGTCTTTGCTGGTGGCATCATTTTCTGAAATTCACCCAGAATTTTTTTATCACTCACCATCTTGGTTGGATGGGGAAGGCCCAGGGGCTTCTACTTAGCCTACCATAATGGTCCAATCCCTATGATTCAGGGAACCAACTCAATTAGTTTAGTAGAGCTAATTCTTCCAACTGCCAAGTATGTTTATTCAAATGATACATTCAGAAACAAGGAAAATAATCTCCAAGTGAGCCAGTATACCGGTACATTGTGTGTTAGACTTCAGTTAAGACCTAATTACCTGATCATATAAGTCCCTACCTCGGTAATTTAAAATGGTTTTCAATCCCCCCAAATTAATGTCATTCAGAGCCAGTGTCTAGCCATCCTCCAAAAGTTTGGTTATTTTATTTTACCCCATGAACAATTATTTTAGAAAATAACCTTAAGTCTATTGGGTAAATGTTTGGTGGGAAATTTCTGGTATGTACTTGAATACTTATGCACTTGTGATAATGGCACATTTATTCTCTCAAAGTAATAAGCCTTCCCCTGAATCAGTTCATCTGCAAATTGACAGGTCTGAACATTTGGAAAAAGGTGTGATTCAAGTCAGACTTTTGGCTGTCAGACAGAGTTTTCTCCTTTTACAAAGATAAATAAATGTTCTATTAGGGTGCCTATTTCATTAGAGACTAAGCTCAATTAGGCTTTATTAAAATTACCTGTAAGCCAACACATTTTGGTTACTTGCTCTTGCCTGTTGCCATTTAATAGTGCATGTGCTCACTCTGTCTTTGATGATTTAAATGCTGTCACCTGGATCCCATTATCCACACTGAAATCAGAGGGCCCATCTCTGGTTTAGGGGAAGTATGCCCTATAACCATACCTGGCCTAAAAAGAAGATAGGCCATAACGCTTTTTTTTTTTTTTCAAGATGCAAGTATTTCTTTAACTAATGTCTTAAGTACTTAGTGAACTGAGTGCCGTCTAGTCCCTCATGGGACAGAGTTGGACATGATAAATCCAGTCCAACTTTTCTATCTCTCTATGCCACTGGATTCTCTTTTCTACAGCATGCTTGAGAAACTCTGGCCACTTGATGTCATTAAATGTGTGCTACTATTAAGTCCACGTTTTAGTCAACTAACCAAAAAATCTCTTAGAGCAACCTATAATTGCATGAAAATCTCTAGTAAATTCATCAGTATTAACCAATTTACCCCAATCTAGTGTTATATTTTATCCTCAGTGTAATACTCTTAGAAGCTATTCTTACATATTCTTACATATGATTATCAAGTATCTGGTGACATGTATTAAAAGTATAATCTTACACTTCTTTTGATGTGTTGAACTTTTTTATGTTGAGTCCTTGTATGTACCTGTTTTCCCATATCATGCTGAAATTTGATGTTAGTTATGGGTCGAATGACAATAGGTGATATGTGCTGTTCCCAAGGAGAATAATCATCCCATTTCAAGACACGTAATCCAAGTGCAGTTATGAGTTTTCAAGCAGATGGAGACTAGTCATCTCAAACCTCAGAGGTTAAGCTACTTCCAGTGGCAAGAAAGGTTTAGAATGACCTGAGAGTTCAAGATTATCAGTTTCAGCTGATTATTACCTGATGCCAATGCCAAGTTTCAGGATACCAGGTTTTCACAATAAATTTCCTAATTTCCATTTGAGAAACTGTGACACTGTGAATTCAAGTATTGATTTAATTTAGCAACCCACAAAATTTTTTGTCTGAATTTTTATGATACAACCCATGGACATAAGAAATAATTACTTTAGGGTTGTTGGGAATCTTAGAGCATGGCTTGAAGTGAGAGCCAATAAAAAATATGTATATATATATATATTTTTAAATGTATCTTTATTGATTTCAGAGAGAGGAGGGAGAGGGAGAGAGAAACATCAGTGATGAGAGAGTCATTGATGGGCTGCCTCCTGCAGCCCCCACCAGGGATCCAGCCCGCAACCCGGCACGTGCCCTGACCAGGAATCCACCCGATCACCTGGATCCTCGGTGGAGGCTCAACCGCGGAGCCACGCCCGCCGGGCAACAACTTTTTTTTAAAGTCACCTCGGTGCTAGTGAGTCCTGTCTGACTGCTCGGGCGTTTCTGAGCGGGGTGGTAAGCAAGAGCCAGTCCTGGGGAAGGAGCGCTGGAGAGGCCCCTGAGCCGAGGGAGTGGCCGCTGGCTGGCCCGGGCGCGAGGCCAGGACGTCCGAGGCTCCTGCCCTGTGCTGAGCGCAGACGCCCGCCCAGGTGCCCGCAGGGGGCGGCCTCCGGGAGGTAGCCTGGGGAGCGGCTGCGGCTGGGGCTCTGCGCGGACAGGCCGAGCCCAGGCAGCCCCTGATGGGCGCACGAAGGCGCTGCTCGCCCTGCGGCTCCGGGCACCCCTCCTGCGTAAGCGCCCTGCTTACTAAGCCCCCCCCAACTGCCCCGTCCTCCCACGGTCCCCCAGGCGCCTGAGCGGGAGGCCAGCCCACAGGCCCGCGCCTGCAGGGCCGCTCGCGGGGTCTCCAGCCCATGGGCCGCCGTGGGGCCTGCAGGGGCCACGTCCGGACAGAGCCCACCCCGGGCCCTGCGGCGGTCAGGGCGGCCTTGCAGGGCCCCGAGCTCGGGCGCGGCCGCCGGTGGGCGCCGAGAGGGCGCTTCTGGCCGGCGGGGGCGCAGCTGCTGCCTGCAGGGGAGACAGGCCCGGGGGTGCGGGGCGGGCGAGGCTGCCCGCTGGGGGCCGCTCGCTCCCGGCTGGGCCTGGGCGACGGGCTCGGGGCGGGGCGGGGCGGGCTGGGCTCCCCCGGGGCCGTGCGGGGAGCTGCGGGCGGGCAGGCGCGGGGCGGGCGCTGAGATGCGACTCCGCCAGCTGCGGAGACCCTGCCGCTGCCCTTCGGGGGGCTGGTCCCCAGCGTCCCCCTGAGCGCAGACGGAAGGGGCCTCTTTGGCCGTGGCCGGAAGGCTTAGCGACGGGCCTCCACCTTGGTGTCCATCCCACAGGAGAAATCGCCCGGTCTGCTCGGAGCTGCGCTGTGGCAGTTTGGGGGAGGGGTGGCGGAAAAAGCAAAACTATTCTTACTCTTCTAGCATAGTTTTCCCCTGGGGGTGGTTTGGTGGTGTGGTGTTTGGTGGTGTGGTTGTGGGTTGTGTGGTGTGGTTTAGGTGTTTGCTCCATCCTTAACTGTAAACTCTTGCATGTTCCAGAATTCTCACAAGGGTATTCTCGTTCATGGATAGTTGGTGAATTGGTGTTTCCCTGGGCAGGACCAGAGCAGGGGGCCTCTTATTCCCCCAAATTGCTGGTTATCTCAAATACCACTCATCCTTATGAATGCATCTTTGATTTTTTTTTTTTTTTTTTAATAGTAGAGGGGAAAACAGTTTAAAAACTTACTATGGTAACTGAATAATTTTGATGAAAACAATAAAAACACTTTAGCTTACTTTTGATTGAAATGGGTGGGAAATGCAAAAAAAAAAAAATTGAATGAAGTTTAGGTTTGCTTATCTATACAAATGGAAATGAGAATTTCCATGAATAAGCCACGAAGTAAAATACAAATACATTTTATTTAAAGTAGAAATGCATTTCTGTCTGCAAATTTGTGCTTGAAACATTTTCTGGATCTTTTTCTTTTTTCCTGAGAAAATACTGAATACTATTGGAATAAAACAAACTGTAATAAAATCATTTATCTTTGGAATTTGTGGAGTGGCTTTGTGTGGTAGGTGTCCTGTAGGGCCCAGTGGCTCAGCCTCCCCAGTCCCCTGAGCTGGGCCTTCCAGGTGCTCCCCTGTGTGGGCTGTGTGCACTGTCCTGTTGTAGTTGAGCCTTGGTTGCTGTTGATGTCCCTGGGAGGAACTGACCCCCGTCCAATCAGCTGTGAGGACCAGCTGCAACTACAGGCAGAGAGCTGCTGTGCTGGAGACACCCCTATGGAGCAGGATTTACTTCAGTGGGGCTTTGGTGTTCACCAAGTGAGCTCCTTGAGTGTGTCACTCGTGGCTATGTTAGGGTTGTAATCCAGCGTGGTCGAGTCTGACCACCAGGTGCACTGTCTCTGGGGCCTCCCAGGAGGTGCAAAGTCAGCCTGTGCCAGTGCCTTGCCCAGGGCCACCCAGCATGAGCTACACGCAAACTGTAGTTGGCTGCTCCTTGTGCTGGGCTTGGAGGTGCCCAGGAGAGGTCAAGCTATGAGCCAATGCAGCTGCCACTAGTGCCAGGCCTGGGGCCACTTATCAAGCCGTATGGGGCCCGCTGCTGCTTGTTTGAGAGATTTTAGGAAAGTCCTAAGCATGAGGCTCGAGAGGCCACTTGCACAGAAAAGCCCCTGGAAATGGCCCGGATGAGCTGCAGGTGGGGGGGCGGGGCCTCCGGGAATCAAGGGGCGGGGCCAAAGGTGCGAGTCAGGTGCTGGCGACTCAAACATGGCGCCTGCCTGCCGGCTGTGCGGGGAGGACTCGCCCAAGGAGCCATGGCCTCCGGCAGCCCTTCTGCCTGGGAGGAAGCCGCCCTCCGCCTCTCACCCGGATCTCAGGCAGGTTAGTTCCTCCCCGAGTGTCCCGGGTCCTTTCAGGCTGCTGCCCGGCGCTGGGCTCAGAGGGAGCGTCCGAGTGAGTCCGCGCCGGGCCCTTTAGAGGAGCTGCTGGGGCTCCCGCAGCCTCCCGACCCTCAGGGACAGTCCCCGCTGGGTTCACAGCCCGGAGCTGTGGGGACGTCTCTTCCCGGCCCTGGAGCCCTGGGCTGGGGGCCTGCTGTGGGGCTGGGGCCCCTTCCTCCTCCAGGAAACCTCTGCCACTGAGCTGTCCTCCCGGGTTTACCCCGCGGCACCGGGTGTGGGCCCGCGGCCCCATCTCCCTGATCTAGCCCAGCCCTGCCCTCGTCTCCACCCCTCTTCCCGGTCTCGGTGCCTCTTCAGCTCCCTGGTTGTGGGGCTTCTGTGCAGCCGGATCTCAGGAGGCTCTGAGTGATGGTGGTTCTGGATTTTAGCTGTAATTTTGATGTGGTTGCGGGAGGTGGTGGGTGCAGCTGTTACCCACGCCGCCATCTTCCTTCTCATCTGTCTTTGGAAATGGTCCCTTACTGACGCAAATAAAGCAAATCTTACCTTCTAGAATAATTGGAAGTGGATTCTATGTTTAGTGTATTTCCTGACAAACTAAGCACCATCCCTTAATGTGAGATATTTGCATGGGCTTGTTTACTTCATCTTGGCACCAAAATTCTACCTCTGTAATTATCAAATAAAAGCCACAAAATCATAATTTGTTATGTATACAGTTAATTGAAAGTTTGTTTTGTTTTTAAACTGGACATTAGAAACAAGAAGAGCAACAGTGACAATGCCCATAAAAGAAGACATATAAACATTTTTAAAAATATTTAACTTCAATATGTCCTGAAACTACAAAGGAATTAAAATACATTGAACTATGATTCTGACTTTAAACCCTCCTCACCCCAGAATTGGGGAGTTTTTGCCAGTCGGCTAATCAACTGTATTAATTCTGGTCAGGAATCTTTCTAGTTTTTACGTATTGTTCCAGTTTGTCTGCCTTAGTCTCCCAAGTGTTTTAGGACTATTCTTTTTAGTCTTTACTTGCTCAGCAATTCAAAGTTTAAGATATCTAAGGTATTTGCATATAAATTGCACTGAATATATTCCTAACCATCCTTCTTGATCATGTGCCCTGAGGCAGCTGGTGCACTCAGTGGCAATATTCTTACCAGTCCATTAAGTCAATCATTATGCACTGGATCCTCTGTTTTATAGTAGATTTTTTCACCTTCCTCTATCTGACTCAATAGAGACCATGTGTCTATCCCCCAATATGTATGGTAAAGATGCTAGTTGCTTTACAAGAACTATTATTTTATTATATTATTTTATTTACAAGAAAGTAATTTATTACCAATTGATTCCATCATTAGTCGTTAGGACCCAATATTGGTTAATATATTTTATATATGGAAAGTGAGAGAATTCTAACTTAAAATCGCTTAAAAAATAAGGGACATTAATTTCACACAGGTATCTATGTATGGCTGATCCAAATGCTCAAGGAACTACTGATGCTGATCCTAGTATGTCTTTTCATCTCTTAGACAAGTTCTTGCCAATTGCCAGACGTGAGGGCAACTAGTAACTTTACACTCACATCCTCCTGCTTTTTCACGCTGAATCTTATCCAAAAGTTCTGGCACACATTCTACAGATGTCTGCTTGGCCTAGCTTGAGATGCATGCCTACCTATGCCTAAGAAAGAGATTCCATTTTATAAAAAAATGATGATTGGGATCACTGAAAGACAAAAACAGTGTGTTTATTACATATTTTTTCTATTTTATTTAATTTTAAAGCATTTACTTAAGCATGTAGAATTTAAACCCTGATGAAACAAGATGTTTCAATTTTAAAAATAATGTACTTCATCTTTGTAAAAGACTACCTGTACATCAGGATACAATACACTTCTAATACTCCAGTAGATTTTTTAAGGGAAATTCTCACACATGCAAAAATGCAGAGTCTGATAAATGAACTATCAAGGACTCATTACTTAGATTCCACTTATCAATTCAGAACTGATTGTGTTTCATCTATAGGTCCTACCTTACATTCCTTACACAATCGATTATTTTGAAGCCAATTTTAGATACAGTATGATTTTATCCACAAAAATCTCAGTATTGGACAATGAGAATCTCTTTAATTTGGCCCCTGATATTTTGACATCACTAAAATGGTTTATAATTATTTTTCATTTGCATTGTTCTTTGCACAACATCCTAGGCACACCTAATACCTTTTCTACCACACCTGGAACCAGTTATTCCTCCAAGGAACCCTGGGGATTCTTTTGGGATTTGCATACTTTAAAAAATACCATTTTGACTTCTTATATCACTTGTCTCTTTACCCATACATGTTTAGAATACCACTCCTGCCTTTTAAAATTTTTATTTTCACCACTTTGTCTAACTTATAAATCACTTCTATTTAAGTAGTTTATTCATTCATCCATTAATTTAATATTTATCAAGTTCTAACCATATGCCAACCAAGGCTCTAGGCACTGGGAATATGGTTGTGAACAGTGCAGTAAAACGTTAGCTTTCGTGGAGCTGTCTTCTGCTGAAGGATGGATTTGACCTGAATCTACTTTGGGGGGCCAAATATATGGTAACCAAAGAGGATTGGACTTTGGGTGGTGGGCACACAATGCAATATACTGATCATGTATCATAGAAATGTACACTTGAACCTATATGATCCTATTGACCAGTGTCACCCCAACAAATTCAATTTAAAAAAAGAATATACTTTGGAGATCTCCCTAAAAATACTATCTTAGGTGGCATATGTGTTCTCTTCATAGGCTTCTGCCCTCTGGCTCTGGTCTTTTGGTTGGTATCATATTTAATAATAAGTACTGTTTTCCTAGCTGGTTTTGCTCAGTGGTTAGAGCCTCGGCCTGTGGACTGAAGGGTCTGGGGTTCGATTCCAGCCAAGGGCACATACGTTGGTTGCAGGCTCGATCCCCAGCCCCATGTCTCTCTCACATCGATGTGGGTTTTTCTCTCTCTCTCTCCCTCCCGCTCTCTCTGAAAAGCAATGGGAAAAAAATAACCTCACCTGAGGATTAAAAAAAGAGAGAAGAACTGCTGTTGATTTTGTAAGTCCATCAGCATATTTGGTATCTATTATATTTGCTATTTTGGAATCATTTCTTTTGGAATAGCTTATTTTATCTTTTTTTTTCTGTATTTGTCTTTATTATTCTGTATATTCTCTTCATATTCTTGATTCTCTGCTGTATTTCCACTAAAGAACAGGTCATAAATTCTTTGGGGATAAAAAAACAACTTTATTTTAAAATCAACTTTCTTTTAAGAATCTGGGCTAAATTTTTTACCTTCAGAATCAGAAACAACCAACTTTGTCTTGGAAAATGTGTGAAAAGGCATTAAATTATTGCCATTATTCAAAGTATTAAATTAGACCTCTATTGTGTCATAGATACAGATAAACATGAAAATTTACATTTATAGGTAAATAAAAAGTGAATTTGGATAAAATATGTTAATATTAACATTTCTCAAGAGCAAAGGGTTTATTCTTTTTTATTGTATATGTTATATTACAGTTTCGTATATTATATAATTGTATCTGTTTATATAATTATGTCATAAAATATTATATAATATGTTTTTGTTTTGTTTTTTTAAATATATCTTATTGATCTCAGAGAGGAAGGGAGAGGGAGAGAGAGAGAGGGGGAGAGAGAGAGAGGGAGAGAGAGAAAGAGGGAAACACCAATGATGAGAGTCATTGGAGGGCTGCCTCCTACACGCCCCTGACTGGGGATCGAGCCCACAACCCAGGCATGTGCCCTGATCGGGAATCAGACTGCCATCTCCTAGATTCTAGGTCGATGCCCAGCGGGCTATAGTATGTTTTTTTATATGATTCATCTAGAGTGTAATAAAATATCTGGGATATATAATTAGTCCATAATTTCAAAGACTTATAAATTATGCTATAAATTTTAATTGAACTAAAATGATTGGATTTTCTATTTTACTTCTGAGAATTTTTTTCTCTTAGGAATTTTAATATAGCAAGCCACTTTTGAAGATACTATAACAAAAGATTCTTTGTAGGAATTCAGTTAATCACGATATACTTTATATGGAAACTATTGGGCAAATGACAGTGTATACAAAGTTATGATTTTTTCTTTCCATATAGGTGAAAGAAATAGAGAATACTGATGTTTTTTTCTGCATAAAACAATATTATGTAAGGTCTAACAATAGATCAGTTCCCTGGAGGTAGGAGGCAAGGCTCCTTGATTGATGTTATAAATTACTGAGAGTTAGGTTTAGCTCAATTATGTTTAGTAAGTAGCATATTTTTTTTGGTATTTAAGTAGAAAGTATACTACATTAATTACAGAAGTTATGTTTTTCTAGTTATTTCAATTTTAACCTACATTTTTATTCAATAAAGATTAAATTATTCCAGTAAATATTCTTGCCAGTCAGAATAAAAAAAATAGCCCATTCAGAAATGTCAGCTTTCTGAATCTGTGTAGAACGGAGTTAGAACTAGCAATAGAAGTTTTAAATACCTGTCATGGATGGTGACAGCTTAGAGTTACCCTGCTTCACATTACAAAATAAAGGCTGAAATCCACTTGCACATTTTGTAGTAGGTCTAATAAGTCACAAATAACAAGGTTCTTCTTCTGGATAACAAAGGAGGAACTATCAGCACACACGATTAAATTGATTATTACTGTTTTCTTCCTTGGTGAAGAAAAAAAAAGACACAAAGCATATAGTTCAAAGTAGATTGTTAGCAATTCATGTATTCTGTGGTTCTTACTGTAATGTGAATATTTGGTATGTGTTGGTTCCATCACAGTTGTACTTTTAAGGTTGACTGGTGTTTTACTGCAACAACAAAAATACTTTAAAATCAGAAAAAGAAAGCCTAATATTTCCTCTTATATTTAGTATTGTACTATGCTTAATAGGGTTTTCAGGGTTTTTTCCCAAATATAGGAAATCCGTAATTACGGAATTATTTTTTTCAAATACCTAATGTCCTCAAGAGTGTAGTAGTAAATAAAGTAGAAAAATAATAAGAAATAGACTTTGCCCTCCAGAAATTTCCATTTTTCATTTGAGCTTTTGAATGCAGGTTGAGTGCTTTAACAAGGATAGAGTCTATGGACAACTTGAAGTGTTTGTTTTATTTATGTATTTATTTTAAACCTCCAACAATACAGAGTTGTTATCATGCTCACAGACCTGTTGGGAAAGCTCCTCTTTGGGCTGTGGGTCTCTGCTGGTTGGCTGGGTTGTTTCTGCTTGATGTGATGTGTCTCCTGTTTTTGCAAGAGCAGTAGGCTACCTGGTCATGTTCTTCTCATGGTAATGGGAAAAACATAGGAGGGCAAGGCCAACGCTGCTAGCACACATCAAGCTTTTATTTGCATCACCTCTGCTACCATACCACTGGCTTAAGCAAGTCAGTTGTCTGAGCCCAAAGTCATCAGAGTGTGGGGAGATACACTCCAAGGGGCCAAGCATATTACAACACCAAGTCCAACATCAATAGAGCAGAAAAGTACACTCTTCCCATGAAGTGTGTGTGCAGGTTAGGAGAATGGAGAGAGTGAATATTCACTGAACAATACTTTAATTTATACAGTCTCCAGTGGGAATGAAAAATACAACTTTGCAAGTGGAACATTGAGGATGATGGTGAGAGGGGTCTACCCAATCCTTCTTCCACACAATATATCATCCTTTGCTCAGTGCATATGGTGCAACCTGGAAAACTGCACTCCAACCCTACATGACTTAGAACCTTGCCTTTCATAGGCCATTCCAATATTTTTGCCAGGTTGGGTACCCCTGGGTGATGTGATTTATGAGAAAAACAGTGGATCCCAGGATCATCTGTCATATGGGCACCTCCTTCAACATAAAATAGGTCCCTTGGTCAGAGGTTATGTAATGAGAAATCCCACATCAGTAAACTAGCGAAGATTTTAAATATGAATCTCATGAGTAAATGTGTCTGTTTCTAAATTAATTTATAATATAATGAGATAGATAGATGATAGATAGATAGATGATAGATAGATAGATAAATTGATAGATAGATTGATAGATGATGATAGATAGATGATAGATAGATAGCTGTAGGCTACTGTCGATATATTTAGAGTTACTTAACAATTATAATACTTTAGCATGCAAGTGAAATATTTATTAAAATTTGAAAAAGAACAGTCATTCAGGTGCGTTTCTTTGATTCAAATATATGTGTTAGTAAAAGAAAACTATTACCTACAATGTCTCATAGAATTTAACTGTAGGATAGTTTGATATATTTTTATATTGACATTCTGAAATAACTATCTTAATACTACTGAAGGACTTTACTGGAGCTCATGCTCTTGCTCTAAATTTTAGATTATAAATGTCAAAGTGGGTACAAAAGGAGTTATCAAAACAATTAACAGAATTCCCCTGGTTGGTGTGGCACCAGTCACAGTTTCCATCCCTGGTCGGGGAGGCTCGATTCCCAGTGGGGGGTGAATGTGATGCAGCCGACCCATGTTTCTATCTCACATCAATGTTTCTCTCTCTCTCTCCCCTTCTCCTTTCCTTTCTAAAATTAATGAAAACATATATTTTTTAAAATGATTAACAGAATATTGTTTAGAAACATTGGGGGTTATAAAAATAAAATTTTGTGAGTCAGGCCCTGGCTGGTGTGGCTCAGTTGGTTGGGCATTGTCCTGTGCATGAAAAGGATGCCAGAACATATAATATAATTGATTGTGTATCTGTATATCTATGAGAATGTGTGTGTGTATATGTGTATAACCTATATACATATATATACACATACATAAATGTATATAAAAGGTCTGTATATAGGTAAATGTGCATATGTATGTGTGCGCACATATGTGTGTGTATTTTTATATGTGTGTAGAAAAGTACACTACATCATATCATGTTTTATACATTTATTCATATTTGTGTTTCCATATAATTAACTTTAAAAAAAGGTAATTTAATACTAAACTTGTCGGTGCATGTTAAAATCATTTTCCAGTAGAATATGTAAAAACTACAACAGGGAGAGCAAAGGGTTTGGTATTAAGCTGGTTTGCAGTTATCTTTCAAAAGTTATACAATGCATAGAACAGGGACTCTCCAATATTCTCAACTTCAAATGTTGGCCTATATGAGTGTTTTATGTATTCACACTCATGTATCTGTGTGTAGGGGGGTGGGAGTGGGATGTAAAGTCAAAGAATGTTATGGTGAGTGTTCTTAAGCCTAGTTCATGAAATTGAATCAGAGTGTAATCTTTAGCTAAAAGGGTGTCTAGCAGAGCCTAGTGTCCAGGAGGGTCACAGGGCTCTTGAACTCCATGAGAGCAATTTTGCTGCCCTATTAGCATAAGTTGCCCATTTCTCAGAATCACTTATAAGCCCTACTTTGAACCCTGGAAACCATTATATTTGAAGGAGGAGATTATGTCCTTGGTACTTCAAGCAATCTGGAACATTCACTCCAAGCTTAGCATTTAATAGGTGTGCCTCTAATTCAGATAGATGAAGCTCAGTGATTACATTCCCATATGGCTCAAAGTTAGATGGGAAGCTAATATGTTTAGTGCAAAAAATGCATTGAGTGGGTGAACTGAGCACAAAGAAATATAGATATAAACATTTTATATTTTATATAAATATTTTAGGAGTAAGGAATATGTTTTATAGTAATTTATTTGAGAAAATGATCTGGAGATTTGAGTTAGGCCTACAATTTGATAAGACTGTCAACATGTTAAGCAAAGTCAAATTTTCTTAGTAGCAGCTCAAGCTATTTTCATACTTTCTTGTCCAGGAGCACTGTTAAACGTTGAGTAATCAGTCAGACACTGACTCCTTGCATGCTGTTTTCACAATAGTGGGGAGATAATTGTTTAAATATACTGTGTTTTTGCATTGTGAGCAAGTGAAGTAGATCAGGAAGTCTAACTGGAAAAAGAATAATTAAGGTAACCATATTAGCAGAAAACACATCACATTTTCACGGTTGTCATTTTTTAATGGGAATTTGAAGAGTTGTGGATTCTGCAGTAGTAAGATCATGGAATGAAAAAAAATTATAGTTTATCAAAGGACCTGGTGTAAAAAGAAATAGCAGATATGGTGGAACCAATGAGAAAATAACCAACTGAAATCCTAATGATAGGCAGGATATTCAGTAGCTTAAAAACTCTAGGATATAGACAGTTGTCATTAATCAGTGCCCCAAACATAAGGTGCTTTTTTAATTTATTCATTAAGTTCATCTGAATATTTGTTTTTATTGTATATCCATTATATATATTAGCAAATTTATTCTCATATTAATAAATATATAATGCTAAAACTACTTTAAACATAACTTCTGAATACTTTGCTTTCACTCTCTTTTGTTAAAATGTATAAAGAACATTAAAATAGCCCTGGCCAGTGTGGCTAAGTTGATTGAGTGTCATCCCATGCATCTAAAGGTCACATGTTCGATTTCCAGTCACATACCCAAATTGTGGGTTCTGTTCAGTCAGGACACATGCAGGAGGCAACAGATCCATATTTCTCTCTCACATTGATATTTCTCTCTCTCCCTCTCCCTTCCTCTGTCTTAAAAAAAAATCAATAAAAACATACTTAAAAAGAAAGATACTTCACTCCCACTTGGCTTTCTCCCCAGAATCTCCCACAGCTTTGCAGTTAAAAAAAAAAAAAAAAAAAAAAAAAGATTAAAATAGACCCATGAAATTTTAAAATTCTTAAGCTAATTTGGAGTCAAAAGTCTAAATGCTATTTGTTTTTGTAGGCAGTTATCTTTTAGGGAAACCCACGGACTATTCCATTTAGAAGAATTGGTGCATTTGGGTTTTCACATTATAAAAGTGAAAATATCCCCAACACTTTGCACATACTGAATATTTAAAGCAATCATATGGTGTGATGGGAAAGAAACTTGAGGCACTAGAGATTCATTTTCATCAAGTTAAAGTGATTTTTTCTGAAATCTGCAAAAATGTAATAGCTCATTCTGAAAAGATGGAGGAAAATAAAATGGTCCTAATGTTGTATAAATTTCTCTTTACCTATTTGTTTTCAGGCAGAATATTAAAGAAAGTATAATACCAGTTAGTATGGTTGTAGTAAATCAGATTGTTTAGTAGCAATAATTCTTTGCTTTAGTAAGTACGCTTCCTTTGTTATTGTTTTCAATAAAGCTTTATATTTTTATTTGTTTTACTATATAAATTCTCATTAACAGAAAATATTTAATAAATACATTACACAGCATGACCTGAATAGATAGAACATCTCCCCTAAAGCAGCAGAGCAGCAGGAGGTAATTAGAGCTCCCCATGATATTTATTACTAATAATCTTCCATTGACATATAAAGTTGATTGGCGGTTTTTCTAGTTTTCTGCTGTTGTCTTAGGCATTCAGCTTTACGAACAATACCTATCAAAACAGATTTGATTTTTTTTCCAGGCCTCAGTAATATGTGAAATCATCAAACCCCAATTCCCGTCTTACACAGTTGTGAAGAACTACCTGTCTGCAAACTATCTCGCAATCTGAAAAATATATAATAAAATTAAAAGACGTAATGAAAATTAAATAAAATTTCATTGACATGTGGCATAAACACACTTATATAGAGACTTCCAGAATTCAAGGCCCTAAAAACAAGTAGTTACCAAAATCAAATCAGTAACACAAGAGCATAGAGAAGACATTTATCAGAAAGATGATTTGAAAAATTCAGATAAGGCAGAAAACAAGAGGCGAGTGGAAACAAATGGAACGCAGGCCTTGGTCAGCCTTGCACAGGTGTGCAGAGAATAATGAATGAATCTGAAATACCTGAAACCAAGGTAGAGTCCTGCCGTTTTCCCTGCCCTGTTTCAGACGGCAGTATTGCCGCAGTGTCTGTGTCTGTGCCTGCGGGGTTGTTGCTTCTGTTTCACATTACACGAGCGAGACCCCATGACCCGGCCCTTCCCTGCTGACTCGCAGGACGCTCTGGGCTCCCTGCTCTCACCCTGCGGCTCTTCATGTGCCTTTGGCTGAGCAGCTACTGCTGTGCGTCACTTCCCTGTCCTGTCCTCCATCAGAGGACACAGGTTTTTCCACGTCTTGGCTATTGTGAATGGTATTACAGTGAACATAGGGGTGCATATATCTTTACAAATAAGTATTTTTAATTTTTTCGGGGAAGCTACTCAGAAGAGGTATTGCTGGGTCTCATGGTAGCTCAATTCTTAATTTTTTGAGGAAGTTCCATAGTGACTTCCATAGTGGCTGTGCCATTTTACATCCCCATCAGTAGAGTACAAGGCTTCCCTTTTCTCCACACCCTCTCCAATTGTTATTTCTTATTTTATTGATAATAGCTGTTCTAACAGGTGTAAGGTGGCCTCTCATTGTGACTTTGATTTGCATTTCCCTGACAGCTATTGAGCATCTTTTCATATGTCTGTTGGGCATATGTCTGTCTCTGTTGAGCTGTATGAGTTCTTTGTACATTTGGATATTAGCCCCTTATCAAAGGTATCATTTACAATCATCTTCTCCCATTTGATTGGCTTCCTTTCTGTTTTGTTGGTGGTTTCTTCCACTGTGCAGAGCTTTTTAGTTTAATGTAGTCCCATTCTTTTTTTCTTCTTCCTTTGTTTTTAGAGTCAAGCACACAAAAACCCCGAGAACAAGGTCCATAAGTTTAGTACCTATTTTTCTGTATGTCTTTTAATGTTTCAGGTCCTATATCCAAGTCTTTCATCCATTGATACTTGTGATGTCAGGTAGCAGTCTAGCTTCATTCTGTTGCATGTGACTTTCCAATTTTTACAACACCATTTATTGAAGAGGTTTTTCTTTTTTCATTGTATGTTTTCGGTTTCTTTGTAAAAAATTAGTTGACTCTGTGTGTGTGTGTGTGTTTCTGGGATCTTAATCCTGTTCCATTGGCCTGTGTTGTCTCTGTTTCTTTCAATACCATACTATTTTGGTTATTGTAGCTTTGTATAATTTGAAGTCAGAGCATGATACCCACAGCTGTGTTCTTTTTTCTCAGGATTGCTTTGGATATTTGGGGTCTTTTTTCATTCCATACAAATTTGATGATTTTTTTGGTTCTACTTCTTTGAAAAATACTATTGGTATTTTGATGGGGATGGCATTGAATCTGTATATTGCTTTAGGTAATATGGCCATTTTAACCATGGCGATTCTCCCAACTCTTGAGCATGGGATATCTTTCCATTGATTAGTGTATTCTTCAGTTTCTTTCAGCAATGTCTTGTAGTTTTTGTTGTATAGGTCCCTCACTCTCTGCGCTACATGTATTCCTAGGTATTTTGGCCTTCTTGTTGCAGTTGCAATGGGATTGTTTTCTTCTTTTTCTGATGTTTTATTGTTAGTATATAGGACTGCAGTGGATTTTTGTACATTGATTGTGCGTCCTACAACTTTAGTGCATTTGATTATTGCTTCCAATAGTCTGTTGGTGGAGCCTTTAGGTTTTCTGTACATAGAATTATGTCATCTGCAAATAGTGACAGTTTCAGTTCTTCATTCTCAATTTGGATGCCATTTATTTATTTATCTTGCCTGATTGCTCTGGCTGGGATTGCAGTACGAAGTTGAATAACAGTGGTGAAAATGGACATTCTTATATTCTTCCTGACCTTAGAGGAAAAGCTTTAAATTTTTCACCATTGAGTATAATATCAGCTGAGGGTTTATAATATACGTTGAGGTACTTTCCTTCTATACATATTTTATTGAGTCTTTTATCCATAGTGGATGTTGTATCTTGTCAAATACTTTTTTTCTGGGTCTATTTACATGGACATATGATTTTTATATTTTATTTTGTTAATGTAATATATTGTGTTGATCAATTTGCATATGTTGAACCATCCTTTTGTATCTGGAATGTGCTCTACTTGATTGTGATTATCTTTATTGCACTCCAAATTGTTGCACTCCAATTTAATAGTATTTTGTTTAGAATTTTTGCATCTATGTTCATCAGAGATATTGGTCTGCATTTTTCTATTTTTCTATTTTTTTCTTGTGTTGCCCTTGCCTGGTTTTGGTACAAGATTAATATTGGCCTTATACAATGAGTTACAGAGTATTCCCTCTTCTTCAACTTTGTGTAAGAGTTTAAGCAGAAAGGGTATTAAATCATCTTAGAATATTTGGTAGAATTCATTAGTAAAGCCATCTGGTCTGGGCTTTTTACTTTTGGGGGTGTTTTGGTGCCTATTTCAATTTCCTTCCAGTTATTCAGTCTATTTAGTTTTTCCAGTTCTTCATTTCTTCACAGTTCTCTATATGATCAACTCAGACTGATTTGCTTTCCCTTATTACTTTCAAAGAAATATTTTGAGAAGAAAGTAATAATTTAATTAAAATTATTTTGTCACAACTTCATCCTATATTCTTTCAGCAAGGTTTTTTTTCTGAAGCATGTGGAGACTACCATGTAGAGGCTTAGAGATCCTTCCCTTCAGTGAGTTTTAACATATGCTTATATGAGAAATCTAGCAAGACTTTATATTTCAGAACATTTCCTCAGTTTTAAAGAAGATGAAACCGCTCGAATTAATGAAATAAGTGAATGGAGAACATATAAATTGCTTTAAACTCTGAATATATTTATTACCTATTATTGTTTGGATGTGGTTTCTGAATAATATTGAAAAAATATGGAATAGAGGAAAAGAAAGAAAAGTGAAGATAAATAGACTTATTTGATACACATAAGAATTTTAAGATAAAAACTTTATATGTATAGTAGATATTTCCCCCATACCATTTCAATCCATATTTCAGCTCTGAATATTTAATTCATGTTGATATTTCATCTAAGGAAAAAAATAAGTTAGATTAAGATGTTAATTATTTTATAATTTCTGATTTTTTTCCCAAAATGAGACATTTGCCTAGTCTAAATCAGAAAAAAATACACATTTTGTATATTCATTGTCATCTGTAGAAAAATTTACACATTTATAGTATACCCAATGAACATAATGTTTTAAATTATATTAAGTATATTTTTTGTTTCATATTCTGAAGTGATGCCATGTTAAAATGAATTATGTCTAAATTTCTTATACACTCCATATATTTGTTAAGAGCAAAGTATTTCTGAGCAATGTACTATTTCAAATTGTCATACTTGAGAAATAAAGAAGCCTTTAAAAGAAAAAGAAATACACTTCTAGAAAAACAATGACTCTGTAAAAGCTTAAATTATATTAACCCTTAAAAATTAATTCCTAAGTTATTAAGTATAGTGACAGTTTTAATGTTTTTTTATTATTCTGTTCTCATATAATTTTAGAATAAGGTGTAGGAGATGGGATAACATAAAATATTAAATATTTCAACAGTGTTTAGGTTAATACACCTGCTCCACATGTGACAGTTTGTGCCTGACTTTCACAGAAAACCACAGTGCCTCTCACTGACCCCTCACATGCCTCTTTAAAATGGCTGTTACCCAGCTCTTGGGACAGAACCAAGAACAACACTTTGCATAATAGAGGTCACAAATATTAATTATCCTGAGCCTGTCTTTTTAACGAAATGAAAAAAAAATAAAATGATTTAGAAGTCAAGGCCAAGTGCCCTGGCCAGGTAGCCTAGTTGGTTTGTGCTTTATCTCAATTTGCCAAGGTTGTGGGTTCAATCCCAGATCAGAGCACATACTAGAATAAACCAATGAGTTCATAATAGGTGGAAGAGCATGTAGATGTTTCTTTCTCTCTCCTTCCCTCCCTCTCTCTCAAATCAATAAATAAAAATTTAAAAAAGAATAAAAAGAAGTCAAGGCCAAATGGAGAAGCATATGTGCTCCTTAACTTGAACCTGTTACAAATATCTTCTGACAAAAAGTAAGACAAAGATGCCTTGTCCAGGTAGGTCAGTTGGTTAGAGCAACATTACAATACACCAAAGTTGTGGGTTCGATCTCCCGTAAGGGCACATACAAGAAGCAACCTATGAATGCATAAAGAAATGAAACAACAAAGGCAGTGTTTCTTTCTCTCTCTTGTTTCTCTCTCTCCTCCTCACTCCCTTCCTCTCTCTCTCTAAAATCAATAAATTAAAAAAAATAAGACAGAGAAAATTAAATGTGTTTGCTTAAAAAGCCCCAAAATACACTTTAATAGTTTAATTTTAGAGAACTTTTCAGAAATTTTTTTCAGAAAATACAGTGAAATCCCATGCACTCCCTGTCCCCTTGCAGAGAGTTGTTTCTGTTATTAACATCTTCCATTAACATGGTACATTTGTTAAGGGTGATGAACCAATTTGGATACATTAGTATTAATTTAAATGTATAGTTTATATTAGAATTTGCTCTTTGTGTTAAATTGTTCAAAGGATTTGGGAAAATGCCTGATGTCCCATATACATCATTAAAGTGTTATATGGAGTAGTTCCACAGCCCACAATTTTTATGTGCCCCATCTCTTCATTGTCTCAGACTCCCTCTGAACTTTTGGCAATCACTCATCTTTATACTGTTTCCATTGTTCTGCTTTTCCCAGAATATCTTATAGTTAAAATCATACAGTATGTAGCCTTTTTGTGGTTTGATAACCCATTACTTTTTTTATGGCTGAATGATGTCCCGCTATGGACATACCATATTTTACTTGTCCATATCCCTCTTGAAGGGCATCTTGATTGATTCCAAGTTTTGACAATTAAGAATAAAGCTTCTTCAAACATCCACATGAAGGTTTATGGGTGGGTGTAACTTTTCAATTATTTTGGGTCAATACTTAGATGCACAATTGCTCAATCATATTGTTATCCTATAAATAGCACACAAAACTGCCAAACTGTCTCCCAAAGTGGCTGTAGCATTTTGCATTCCCCCCAGCAATGAATGAGTGTTCTTGTTAATATACATCTTTACCAGTATTTGGTGGTGGTAGGGTTTGGGATGTTAGCCATTCTATTAGGTATGTAGCGATATCATATAGCTGTTTTAATTTGTAATTTCCTAATGATATATGCTGTTGAGTACCTTTTTATATGATTATTTGGCATTTCTATGTCTTTGGTGAGGTGTATATTCATATTTGTACACATTTTAAGATTGGGTTGTTTTATACTTGTTAAGTTCAAAGAATAATTTGAATATTTTGGATGCCAGTCCATTATATATGTTTTGCAAATATTTTCTTCCAGTCTGTGGCTTATCTTTTCTTTCTCTTAACTATTTTATAGAGAAGTTTTTAATTTTAATGAAGTTCAGTTTACTAATGTGTTTTCTTTCATGGATTATGTTTTCGTGTTATATCTGAAAAGTCAAAACCCAAGGTCATCTAGATTTTCTCCTTTATTATCTTCTATTAGGTTTATAGTTTTGCATTTAAATTTAGGTGTATAATACATTAGAGTTATTTTTTGTGAACAGTGTCTTAGTCTTCATTCGTTTTTTTACATGTGAATTTCCACTCGTTCCAGCATATTTATTGAAAGGACTATACTTTCTCCACTAAATTACCTTTCCTCCTTTGTCAAAGTTCAGTTGACTATATACTTATTGTTCTACATCTGGGCTTTTTATTCTATTCCATTGACCAATTTATCTATTCTTTTGCTTTTTCATATAAATTTTAAAATTAGTTTGTTGATATAAAAAAAACTTGCTGGGATTTTTATTGGGATTATGTTTAACCTATAGATCAAGTTGGTAAGAATTGACATCTTAACAATATTGATTCTCCTGACCATGAGAAATATCTCACCATTTTTTAGATTTTTGATTTTTTTGCATCAACATGTTAAAAGATTTCTTCATGTAGACCATGTATATACATTGTTAGACTTAAATGAATCACTTTTTTTTTGCTAATGTAAATTATGTATTTTTAATTTCAAAATCCAACTGTTCATTGATGGTATGTAAAAAAAAGCAATTGACATTTTTATATCAACCTTATATCTTGTAAATTTGCTATAATCCCTTAATAGTTCCAGAAGTTTTGTGTTATTGTTGTTTAGATAGAAATATATTTTTTATTAATGCTTTTATATACAAGATTCTGTGAATTTATTTTTTTCCTTTTTCACCATTCTACATGTTATAAGATGTTTTGGCAAAATGTAATGGATGAAGTATATAAGTTAGAAACAATTTTTTCAATTATTATCTCTTTTCTTAAGCTGGTATATACCACAGCATGTATGAGTAATATAGTTACACATTAATCATCTCTTTTCTAACCCTTTGAAGACAGGAAGCATTAAAAAATATACACACACAATTTCACAAATGCTTTAATTCCCCTGCTCCCAGAAATCCCTCAGGCCTAATCTACTTTTCACTTTAAAATATTTGTGCCCTTTTCTCCTCTCATTTACACCCTGCCTACTGGTCACGCAAATAATCCTTTCCCATGGGATTGAACCACCACCTTCCACTTGTTGATAAGAACAACTGTTTGGTCTAGTTTACCAAGCTGTCCGCATCCCACTTTGAATTGAAGATGTCACTCTAAACAAGAACCAAGACCCAGATTGTATAAAACATGAAGTTATATACATTTAATTAGTTTGTAAATCTCAGGAAAGATTCCTATTTGTTGTCAGAAAAAATACTAGTTTTGGACCAAGTGTACCTTCATTATTTCACATAAGATTCCTAAAACTGTTAGTAAAAAAATGGGGGGGAAACATTTTTCAAAGAAAAGAAGGTTCTGCATTTGTCAGTGTCTGAATTTTTATTCTCTGATCATTCTTTTCTGCTCTACTATGTACTATATGCTTTGGTTAGCTGCTCTTTGCAAACAATAGCCACAGAAGAGTAATTCCTAATCATCTTGAGAATCCCAAAGTGACAGATTTAAAGAATTGGTTGTAGCACTGTCATCAATCTTAGATGCCATATAATAATGATATTGAAGCTGAGCTGTTCTCACTGCTCGGGAAACTTGAATAATTGTACCAGGATTACTGAAGCTACTAAAAATAGTAAGAAAAGTAACAATGAAAGCAATAAAATCTCCCCATAAAATCTACAAAAGACTAAAATGAAGTAAACATGCTTCAAAATCAACAACCACAAGAAGTTCACAGACTGCACTTATATCTATGTAAGTGTATTCCCAAAATGTATATATATCTACTTAACATAAAACTAAATTGCATGTGAAACAATGATTCCTCAAGGATTGTTTATAACTTAAAACATGCACAGTATTCTTTAATCGCTAAAAATGTGATAGTACAGTTATACCATGACCAGCTTTCATTTAAATAAGCATTGCAAAGCATTTGTACATATCATTGGCACTGAAAATTTCATTTGCACAGCTAAATTGGCATTTACTCACATCAATGCTACTGTTTTCTTCAGCTTTTCCAATTATCTTATGCTTTTAATATTATTATAAAGAGAATAATAGATCTTTAGTGAAAATACACAAGTCATCACAAATATTCTCCTTTTGTGATGCCAAGAAGTAGATGAATTTCAAAGAAACCTTAAAAGAATATAGCTAAAGATAATCTGGCTGCTTGATGTCTTAGAAGAAAATTAGATTATTTTAATCACTAATATATCCTTATTTCTATGGAATACTGAATATTTATCAAATCAAGAAAATGTTACTGACTTTATAATAAAGGTAGCTAAACAAAGCATGAGTAGAGTTTCATTTCCAAGGATAAAAAGAAAAGATGCTTTAGAATTTATGTCATTTCTCTGTCTAAGCTGTAAGTAATGTATATAATAAATACAGTAAATAATCTGTATAACAACAATTATAGAACATAGTCTAATTTTGCAAAATAACCCTTGAAGTAGTTTGTAAGGGTTGTCTTTTAATTATGAAAGAGGAACATGAATCTCAAGCTTAAACTTAGCTTGCCTAATTCTCAGTGACAGATCAATTATTGACAGATGAGGGAATCAGATCCATATCATTTTACTCTAAATTCAAGGTGATTTTCACATTATAATTACAATGAATAAGACTGAATTTTCACACTAATAAGAGAAAACAGTTGAATAACTCTTAAAGAACACAGTAGAGTATGAGTGAAATATAAAATTGTCAGGTCATCAGAGTTCCTTTAGTTTTTGTAATATTTTTGAAACAGTCAAACATTTAACCAAATCAACAGACATTTATAAAGTTTAAAAAATGTCTGTGAAGAGTGTTAAATTATTTCATTTTTATTTTCATATATGCACTGCTGAATAATAGAAAAGTTGAATAATATTCCATGCATTGCCTTAAAAACTAATTATTTTAAATGATCAATTTTAGAGTTTATTATAAAATTTTTGATTAAAAATAAATTGCTAGTATCCAAATAAGTTATTTAAAATGTATTCACATAATCTTAGGGTCTTCCTGTTCTTATAAATTCTCTCTCTCTTTCTCTATCTATATAATTATATAGATTATATATATCTCTCTCTATATAGATGATATATATGCACATAATATATTTGATATTATATAAAATATAATGCATATAGATATATGTATTTCATATTCTTCAAATCCAAACTCATAAGGCAGAAATTATTTTTTAATATTTTTATATCTTCGTCTCCTGAGTTTCTTTGTAAAGTGTGTGCTTATAGGCAAGCTGGTTTGTTTGATTTTTTTTAATTCTTTAATTCTCATCTTTAATTCTGTGTGGTAGGCAGTTAGACAGACATGAGCAGAGCAAGGAGGATGGGCCCCATACAGAAAGTCACCAAGACACAAAGTCCCTGGTTCCTAGCAACAGGCAAAATTGGGAAAACTAGGACCTCACCCCCAGGGTACACTTTCATCTCCTAGCGTATCACTGGTCATGCGGTTTAGACCCCCTGGCCTTTCATATCCTTGATCATGGGGTTCTGACCCTCCACTGACCTTCCCTCCCCTGGCATGTTGCTAGTCATATCAGCTAGATGCCCTTAAGAGAGGGAATGAACAAGGGGGCCAAGGAGAATAGCCCTTAGGCATTGCCCCCAGGACAATGAGGTTATGACTGGCGTCAAATACATCTAGGCCTCGGTTGTGTTTTAGCAAAACAGCAAAACCAGACACTGCACAGACATGCATGGGACTGCCATGAGCAGAGCTGACAGCAGAGCTGCTACCAGCCCAGAAGCTGGAACATAAAGCTATAGAGCATTATGCTCACGTTTGGAAGTCTAATTCAAATTTGCTTGGGACCAGTGACCACTTTATTGCTTCTAATTTTTCTGTTTTGAAATGGGAATGTCTAACCTATGCCTGTCATGCCATTATATTTTAGAAGCAAATTATTTTTCTAATTTCAAAGATTCCATAACTAGAGATTAGTTTAGTCCCAGGATGCATCGTTCTCAAAGTCTCACCCATACTTGATGTGGATGATGAAATTTGGGACCTTTTGAGCTGATTATATTTAGATGAGAGTTTGGACTTAGATTTGATATTGTAATGGGTTGCTACAGTTGGGATGCTAGAAAGGGTAAATGTATTTTGTGTGTGGGATATAAATTTGGGTCAGTCTATGCATTCTAGTGGGTCAGTGATCTCACTAGATATATGATCATGTCCCAGAACCTATGAATGTATCATTTGGAACAAGTGTTATTGCAGATGTATTTAGTTAAGAAGGTCAGGATGATCTCTTTCTCTATATTCTGGTGGGCCCTAAATCGAAGGACACGTGTCCTTGTAAGAAACACATGGAAGAGAGACAAACAGGAAAGAAAAGCACATGAAGACAGAATAAGAGATTGGAGCTATGCAGCCAGAGGTCAAGGAACACCTGGAGTGTCAGCAGTTTTTGTTTCGAAAAAGAAATGTAAAATTGATTTAATTGCATTCTAGTATTTTAAAGAGTTATGAAATATTTCAGAACACATTACTCTTTACTATCTAAGACTCAGGGGTGGGGAAAGTGTGGCCCACAGGCCATATACCTGACAGCAAAATCATTTGGTCTGATCCTGCCAACACCTCACCAAAGAGAAGCAGTTTCAGCCATCACGTTAGGGGAGAGTTAATAAAATGCTTGACCAAATATAGGAGGCTAATTTTTAGGTTGATAATTTTGTGTGGCCCACAAATGATGTTATAAATATTCAAATGGCCCTTGGCAGGAAAAAAGTTCCCCACCGCTGAAAGTGATCAAATATACTGTGAAAAAAATGATTTAAGACTTCCAAATATCTCATCCATACTCTTCTATGTTTGTGTGAATCACTTCTCTCAAAAGAAAAGAATAGGCTGTTATGTTGTTAAAGTATCAAAAGTATACGAAATTTGCAAATTACTCATATTTGGTAGATCAGTCACTGATTTAGTTCCTTTCAGATAGCTGCCAATGTATCTAAATTACTTTATTGACAAGATAGAAAGACTTTTAACATCTATTTCTTTATCTAATGTGACATTGTTATAAGAAACATGCTACCCATTCTGGATTTTAATTGATTAGGGCAGATAATGAAAATAGAATTGTATGAAAGCTGTAAAAGAATTAGTCATTTTCCCAAATGAGTAAAATATCATTTGTCAGACTGATTAATCCATCAAACAAAAGGAGATTGACAGCTAAAATGATTAAACAATTTTAATTTCTTAAATTAACCTTTTCTACCTGCAATTCAAAAATAAGCATAATTATATTTTAATAAATTAATCCAATATTAAAACTTTGTACTTTATGCTTTATTTCTTGATTCAAATAGGTCAATACTTTATGCTCTTAACAGTTAATGAAGAGACCATAGGTTTAATTTCCACATAGTAAAGTGAATGATTCATATTTTAAAACCTTAAATCTCAGACCAGTTCAATGAATCCTAAAAATAAATTAGACAAAAAGGTAAACTTGTCAAACAACTAGGGTTCAATGGTCTAAAGTTTAGTTTGATTAAGTAAAGAACCTTTCTTCTGTTTTGTTTGAACAATCCAGACATATTAGCAAGTTCTTATTTAGTTGGAACTTGCCTTTCAGTCATAGCATCTGCACTAATCAAAAAGAGTTATATTGATAAATTTAAGTACTGTTTAGTGAAGGATTATTTTTTTTAAATCTTATAAAAAGTTGGACAACAAAATGAGTGTAAATAATGAAAGTTAAAATTTGACTAATAGTGATACTTTCCTGAATTCAATAGCATTTGCTGTACCTCACACAATGGGAATCAAGTCAACATTATAGATCAGCCTTCAGAAAAATTCACAGAAATCACCTGAGAAATTTTCCTACATCACATCAAAATTTAACTTTTTTAAAGTCCATTTTATATACATCATTCCTTTACATTGAAATGTTTATTTCAGTTTTCTACACATTTCACTTTCTTAAAGGATTGATTTTTTTAAATAAGAGGAAATTCTCTCCCAAACAATGGTAAATGACAATAATTACTTTGATAAGAAGTAATTGTCCTCTACCATAGGTAACTGATTCCTTCTTGACATGGGCTACAAACCACCCTTACATACAAGGCTAACCAGCAGAATTTAAAATCCATGACGTATTTTGTTAAGCAAAAATGTGCATCACATCAAACAAAAATTATTCAATATTCTATTATTTAGATTTATACCCTCAAGTCAACAATTGTGCCATTTGCAATATCTGTATAATGAACATATCTATATTAGTTTTTAAATAGTACAAATATACATTCTAATTATCATGAATTGAAATTTAAGAGAGTGCTTTAGGTTTTTTAGGTTCTTTGGGAATTAGATTTCTCCTTTTTAAAAAAAATTATTTTTATATGACAAATGACTTTTGCCATATCTGCACCAAAAGCATGTATTCAAAGATTGACAATTCCATGTTCCCCATTATTTTCTATCAGAATAGTACTTTGGTCAAAAAGCCAGTGTCTTCATTGCCATATATTTGTACTGATATTTTGTATCAACATTTGTTGATAAATATACTTGTATGAACAAATACATTCAAAAACAAGCAATGTTTCTGTCAAAGTAAGCTGAGAAAGATCTTTCCATTTTTTTTAGGAAATCAGACTTCTGCCTGGAGATCATTCATGTGTTTCAAAATTTACCCTCTGAATGCCACAAGCTCTGGGATAGATAAATTCATAGAGGTTTTTTTCTTTTTTAAAATAAATTATTTTGAAAGTTAAATCTCTGCAGCATAAGGGTTAGTTTTCTTGGCAGTTTTTATGAAGAAATATTAATTATATTTGATGTTAATGCAGGCTGAAATGGAGCATAATGGTCTTTCTTTTAAAATAAATAATTAGACCACTTATACTGTAAAATATTATAGGCATTCATTGGTTCAAGGACAGTCGAAATTGTTTTTTGATATTATTTTTGTATGACAAAAAATGCCCTGAATAGATTTTTTGTTTTGTTTTCCTAAATGAGTCTCACAGTTGAGGATTTTTTTCTTTGATTGTGTCTGCAGGTACAGAACACATAGAAAACAGAAACTGGCAGCCAGGGAAAACCAATACTTTCAATGAGTTGCATGTTGTCAAATCCTACATGATATTCTTTGAAACATTCAAAAATTGTCACTAGGTCTGCAGTGGGTCATACCATTTGTACAAGGCATTTCATTTATTTATTTTCTTGAGCAAAAATAAGCTCAGCCATTTCCACAGAGCATGATTTTATGGAGGTGTCTAATTTTTGTGTGGCTTCTTTTGTTCCCACCAGGTAAGCCATTCAAAAATATTTTTTTTATTGTGCTCTAATTATTCAAAATGAGCATAATATTGACAACAACAGTGAAACATCACACTTAGATTTTTGGCCAAAGATAAAGGTGCTCCTGCTCCCCCTTTGGTAGTCTTCCTATTACAACTAACAAGCATATTGCCATAATGAAAGCAATTTAATATTAGAATTCCATCACACTCAGTGATAAAACAAAAAACAAAGGATACATAAACTTATTTTGGTTGTTTACATCTTTAACTTTGCTAGATATTTTAAAAAACAACAATACCCCAAATCATATTTATAGAGTTTTATATTTAAATGTATATTTATAAAATAATATGTATTAATATATTTTATAATCACATATAATAATAATATATTTATAAGAAATATAAAGCTGTAAAATATATGGCTTTGTGTTGTATTAAAACATAAATGGAAATCATCTGATATGCTCTCAAATCACAACCATGATAATGTCTTCACTCTTTAAAGAATCATTCTAAACCCGTTTGAACTGAAGGAGTACAGAAATAACTGAATTTGGTATTATAATATAACTTTCAAAAATAAATTTAAAATGCCATGAATAAAATAAAGATGTATTATAACTACATCTATTTCAAGCATTCCCTAATGCTTCAGATATCATAGATAATGATTTCATGTTCTATTGTAAATTTGAAAAGTCAGAACTCTGAATATTTATGGAGAGTATGAATCAGGTCTTAGATACTTAACTGTTGGATTTTGACTTTTTTTGTAACCCACACATGAAATTATATTAATAAACTTATAGAAGAAGTGACAGTACCCACCAAGTGATAAATTCTGAAGAGCTCAATCTTGTAGTTGAAGCAGTTTAACTCTGCAATATAAGCACCTTCCTTTTCTCCCTAAATGTTATTTTTTCCCTCAGCCACCACACTCAGACTCTCTTTTAAAACACTGCATTAATTAACCCAGATTATGTAAGGACTTAGGCTGAAGTACCTTAAATTTTCCATCCCTTCACCTTGACCTGAGTATAATGGGTGCCTCCAACTCACTATTCCACAGATTGAATTTCTTATCCCTTTCAACTTGTTTATCTACATTTTATTTTAAATACATCTTCATTGATTTCAGAGAGAGGAAGGGAGAGGGAGAGAGAGGGACAGAAACATCAATTATGAGAGAGTCATTGATCGGCTGCCTCCTGCACCTCCCCAGTGGGGATCGAGCCCGCAACCTGGGCATGTTCCCTGACCCAGAATCAAACCATGATCTCCTGCATCATAGGTTGATGCTTCAACCACTGAGCCATGCTGGTCAGGCACCTGTCTACATTTTATTTTATTTTATTTTATTTTATTTTATTTTATTTTAATTTTTTTATTTTATTATTTTATTTTATTATTTTATTTAAATATATCTTTATTGATTTCAGAGAGAGGAAAGGAGAGGGAGAGAGAGAGATAGAAACATCAATGATGAGAGAATCATTGATCAAGCCTGCAACCTGGGCATGTGCCCTGACCGGGAATCGAACCCCGATCGCCTGGATCCTAGGTTGATGCTCAACTGCTGAGCCACACCCAGCCGGGCTGTTCTTTTAATTCTTAATATCTACAATTATTTCATTTCTTTGTTTCTGATATTCAAAAACAAAACTTTCTAATCTAAGCAGTTCTTTCAGTGTGGTCTGTTAAGGGGTAAAGAGATGTACAAATGTCTAGATGTATTTTTTCTTTTACATTTTTACTCCCAAGCAAAATTGTCCTTCCCCTATTCCACAGAAAGTAAGGGTAAAGAAGACACAACTCACTTAATGGAATTTTGTAGAAGAATTTAAGTATATTATTGTAAGCCCAATTTTTTATTTATACTCCACAGAAAACCCAATGGAATAAAAATCCTATTTAATATGAATTAAGATGATTTAGTCAGTTGATTTTATCATGAAGAAAAAAAACAAGCATAAAATATTGGTCAAGGGAAAAATCACTGAGCAATTAGTGAGTTAAATTACATAGTCATATATTCACAGACTCATAGAATGTTAAAATTGGAGGGACTTTTGAAATGGCATTATTTCACAGACAAGAATTTTACTATGTGCTCAATAAATTTTGGTGACTAATTTTTATTTTTAATCTTTTATAAGTAAATGATTTTTATTACTTTTCATGATAAAGGACATAAAAATGAACAGAAAGTTCCAGTGGTACTCTTCAAGAAAAATTATTCAACTTCAGATTTATTTTATTAAGGCAGTAGTGAAAAAGAACTCAGATAAAAATGACCATTTTACATTGAAACTAACCCATAAGAAAACTTGTCTGAACATATTTCATCTATAGATGTAGTCTTGAACATTTTGAGATTTACACATATGGAATAGTCTAAGAGAATGTTACGTTGATATAAGAAATTACATTCAAAAATTGAAAATGAAAAATTGTTACCTAGAATAAATTGTAGATTTATATAAACTCAGAAGCTCTCCAAGTATTTACTTTAAGTCTGAACTGGAAATGAAATGAAGGAAACTTATTAGTTTCCTCAAATATAAGAAACAATTTCAGGTGATTATTTTTTTTCATATAGGCTCATTTTGATGGCATTTCAAAATATACTTTAAAAAAAAGAACCAGAGATAAAACTCTGCCACAGAACACAATTATATATAAATATGGAGATGGTTATAGGCTTATAATAGATAGGTATAAATATAATTTTCAAATTACTCAAATCTCTAAAACAGGAAATTTGATTGCATCACCTAACATTTTCTAAACATGACAATACTTACAGAAAATTTTGAGACATTATTTAACTACGTATCCTGAAAAATGACTTTAAGCCATAAGCTTTATTCTCTTATTTTCTATAAACACTGTATTGTACTTGGTGCTGTACTTCCTGGAACCATGTGCAATTTTTCAACTGAGAATCCACGAACACTTGGTGTGTCCTAAAGCATGTTGTGTTCTTTCCTCCCAGAGCTCTCATTTATGACAGTGTTATAGAATAGGGCATCCTACTCCTCTCACTGGAAGCAGCAAACAAAAATCTCTGCTCAAATTTTTGAATCAAACTGATTATAGCTACTGTGTCCCAATTTGCCCTTATATTAGATTTCAACCAAATTCAATTACACAATGTGCTGCTTGCTGCCATAGGATGAATGGCAGGACAAAGATGAATGAACTCAATGGCTGCAACTGATTGATCCCAACAGGCCTTCAGGTTGATTAAAGTGTCCAGGAATGAAATGAAGACTAGTATTCATCTGTAACTACTGATCAATTTTTAAATTAACTGAAAATTTTGTGAAATAACATGCTTGAATTGATTTCTTTTGATATTTTGAGAATGATAAACAAATAATGTAGTTAGAGAACTGATTTTTTTCAAATTGATACTTCATCACTGTTTTTAATAAACTTTTATTTTAAAAAGGGTGTCTTAGGTACTAACATATATAATACTTATAATGTTCATTTGTTAAAAATAATAATGTGCATATAATGGTAATGATATGTGAACATAATTCAAGGGAATAAATAACAATATATATGAACTGGAAATATTTTTTATTTAAAAAAATTGCCATTGTATTAATGGTACTATACTGCTGACAATGAAAAAGGGAAAAAACGTTATGTAAAAATTTGTATGGGTTTTTATGAAAAGTATTATTAGCATTGTTGTCATTTTATATAATTTAAAGTTAAGTGTGACATGATTATAGTAAATATAATTCTTTAATATTTGAAGGATTATAATTTGCACAATTGTGGAATTTAGAAGATTTCCATGAAGATCAATATGGAGATCTAATATAAAGTAATAATTGAATTTTTTAAGTATATATTAGAAATCTAATTTACTAAGAGTAACCCCAAGCAGATGATGGGTTTATTTATGTTATGTGACAAGAATGTCAGGGCTGAGAGTTTGGGCCTGGTATTACAACACTGCTATCAAGGAACTACGTCCTTCAGTCGTTAGTGTAGGGCCTTATTCTCATGTTGCTGGAATCTTCTGTGCCTCTAGAGCTTACTTTCATATTTGTGGCTGAAATAGATTGGAAAGCAGCAAAGTGTCTTTACTCTGAGGGCGTGTTTATATGGGGAAATTATGACAATGTTGCATGGCAACCTTATCTGTGCAGGGATTGGGCATTTTTTTCTTTCCTCAATTAAATAACAAATTAAGTTTGGGTTTTTTTTAAGTTCCTTTATCTTTATTGTTGAAAATATTACAGATGTCCCCTTTAAATCCCCACTGATCCCCTCCACCCTGCATCCATTCCACCCCCAGACTTTCCCCAGATCAACCCCTGTGTCCATGGGTTATGCTTATAAACATATAAATTCTTTGATTAATCTCTACCCACCCACTTCCCCCTCCCACCTTCCCTCTGAGATCCCTCAGTCTGTTCCATGCTTCTATGTCTCTGGATCCATTTTGTTCATCAATTTATTTTGTTTATTAGATTCCACATATAAGTAAGATCATGTAATTTTTGTTTTTCTCTGACTGGCTTATTTCACTTAGAACAATACTTTCTAGTTCCCTCCATGCTGTGCCAAAGGATAAAAGATCCTTCTTTTTTACAGCTGCATAATATCCATGGTGTGAATGTCCCACAGCTTTTTCATCCACTCATCTACTGATGGGCACCTGGGCTGTTTCCAGATCTTAGCTGTTGTAAATTGTGCTGCTACGAACATAGGGGTGCATAAGTTCTTTGTGATTGGTGTTTGGGGTTCCTTAGGATATATTCCTATAAGTGGGATCACTGGGTCAAATGGCAGGTCAATTTTTAATCTTTTGAGGAACCTCCATACTGCTTTCCATAGTGGCTGTGCTAGTCTGCATTCCCACCAGCAGTGTAGTGGGTGCCCCTTTCTCCACACCCTCGCCAGCAGTTACAGCTCATTGACTTGTTGATGGAGCCATTCTGACAGGTGTGAGGTGATACGTCATTTTGGTTTTAATTGGCATCTCTCTGATGATTAGTGATGTTGAGCATTTTTTCATGTCTCTTAGCCATTTGTATGTTCTCTTTGGAGAAGTGGCTATTTAGGTCCTTTGTCCATTTTTTAATTGGATCGTTTGTCTTCCTTTTGTTAAATTGTATAAGTTCCTTATATATTTTGGATATTAACCCTTCATCAGATGTGTCATTGGCACATATGTTCTCCCATACAGTGGGCTCCCTTTTTGTTTTCTTGATGGTTTCTTTTTCTGTGCAAAAGCTTTTTATTTTGATGCAGTCCCATTTGTTTATTTTCTTCCTAGTTTCTCTTGCCCTAGGAGACATATCAGCAAACATACTGCTCCAAGTGATGTCTGAGATTTTGCTGCCTGTTTTCCTCTAGGATTTTTATGGTTTTATGTCTTACACTTAAGTCTTTTATTCATTTTGAATTTACCTTTGTGTATGGTGTAGGTTGGTGGTCTAGTTTCATTTTTTTTTGCATGTACCTGTCCAATTTTCCCAACACCATTTATTAAAAAAACTGTCTTTATTCCATTGCATGTTCTTGCCTCCTTTGTCAAATATTAATTGACCATAAAGGCATGGGTCAATTTCTGGGTTCTCTGTTCTGTTCCACTGATCTATATGTCTGTTCTCATATCAGTACTAGGTTGTTTTGATTACAGTGGCTTTATAGTATAAGTTGATATCTGGTATTGTGATCCCTCCAATTTTGTTCTTTCTCAGGATTGTCGTGGCTATTTGGGGTGTTTTTTGGTTCCATATAAATGTTCTAAGTGTTTTTTCTAGATCTGTGAAATATGCTGTTGGTATTTTAATAGGATTGCATTGAATTTATAGATTGCTTTGGGTAGTATGGACATTTTAATGATGTTAATTCTTCCAATCTGTGAACATGGTATATTTTTCCATTTGTTTATATCTTCTTCTATTTCTTTTTTCAATGTCCTGTAGTTTTCCAAGTAAAGGTCTTTTACATCTTTGGTTAAGTTTATTCCTAGGTATCTTATTTTTTTAGTTGCAATGGTAAGTGGGATTGTTTTTTTAGTTTCTCTTTCTGAGAGTTCATTATTGGTGTATAAAAATGCCATCGATTTCTGGGTGTTAATTTTGTATCCTGCTACCTTGCTGAATTCATTTATTAAATCTAGTAGTTTTTTGGTGGGGTCTTTAGGATTCTCTATGTACAATATCATGTCATCTGCAAATAATGACAGTTTTGTTCCCTCCTTTTCAATTTGGATGCCTTTTATGTTTTCTTCTTGTCTGATCACTGTGGCTGGGACTTCCAGTACCATGTTGAGTAACAGTGGAGAAAGTGGACACCCCTTTCTTGTTCTGTTCTTAGGGGAAATGGTTTTAGTTTTTGCCCATTGAGTATGATGTTGGTTGTAGGTTTGTCATATATGGCCTAAATTTTCTGTTTTGAAAGCACAAAATATTGGGATGTTAAGGTCAATTTTTACTTTTTTAGAATAACCTAGCTATACTAAAATAGAATTTTAAAAGATAGTGAAAATCAGGTTTTAATTTTTAGTACAAGATAAAGTAAATTATTTTCTAACACTAATAAATTATTTGTGATATTCTCCCTTCACACAAACATGTTTCCCAGGAGAAGTTAATAATTTTTGTGCCATCATCTGTTTTGTCATTCTTGTGAAGTCTGTGGACTGTCTTCGCAAAATAATATTTTTATATACAGCCAGCTTTCTGTGTCCAGGAGTTCCTCATCCAAGGATTCAACCAACTGTGGATCTTAAATATTCTTTTTATAAAATGTTACCTTGTTGCTGTTTTATACTCTGTAGTTAGGCCTATGATGCTTGTGTTTGTACTGAACATGTACCAACTTTTATTTTTCTTGTCATTATTCCCTAAACAGTACAGTATCACAACTATTTAAATTGGATTTACATTATAGTAGGTATTGTAAGTAATCTAGAGATGATTTAGAAGTATACGGGAGGAAATGCATAAGTTATATGCAAGTACTATATCATTTTATATAAGGCACTTGAGAATCCTCCGAATTGCTATCCGTAGGGGTTCTGGAACCAGTTCCCACAGATACCAAGGGATGGTTGTTCCTAAATAAATTAGATAGAATTAAAAACATATTGAAACAGTCATCTATCTCTCTATTGATTAATTGACCTATTGATCTATCATCTATCTACCTATTACTCCTCTATTAACATAGTAAATAAAAACATCTAATAACATACATAATTTCCACCATTGCAAAGTAGGGACCTTAAGTTGTATTTCAGAATCTCTAGAAAAACTAATTTGCTATGAAACTGTCTTGCATTCTTAATGTCACAGATACTGTTCATACTAATATGGTTTGTTGCTTATACACATATAGCTACAGAAAACACTAAATTTTACTTAGACGGGAGTAAAAATAAAGTGTGATTTTTTTCCCCATCCACAATCATGGGATCACTGTTCTCAGCCTTTCTGACTGTTCTTATGGATCCTGCATTAAGAATCAGTGATTCTATTGAGTGCCCGAGCTTTCACTGTAGTAGATATCTACGCTATCCTGATGAATAAGGCAAAATTCCTGCTTAAGGAATTTATCATCTAGCAGGAAAAGACAGTGAGATACCTCTGGTCATTGCAATAGTAGAGGCATGTGCTAAGAAGTACTTTGGGAACATACACAGAAGAGTTACATTTCCAGAAGGGGATATTGTAAGAAACACTGAACATGAGGGCATTTATAATAATATAAGAAACATGAAGAAATCCACAGTACAAAGAGTTAAGCGAAACATACATTCCAGATCTAAGCAATAATAAAAAATGTTTTATTATTAGTGTTGTTTCTATAATATGTTTTTCCTAAATTATACATATGAATTTGTTATTAGGCTGTTTTGAACAGGAAGTGAAAAAATCAGCATGTAATATTTGTTTTATGTTGTCATATTTTAAAATATCCACCTTTTCTGTATTATAACAATTTCAGATATAGTGATTTTTCCCTTTTATTATTATAAAGAAAAATTCCACTTCCAGCTAGGATGGACTAGATTGTATGAAACAAGAATGTTCTTTCAGGTTATCAAAACTTTGGACTATTGAGCAAGATCCCAGAGAGATGCATACAAAGATAGACAAGCTCTGTTTTTAGCATTGGTTTTTCTTGTGAAGCATTTTTTGAGAAACATTAAAAAAAAAATTAAGTTTGGTTTGTATAAGTCAATCTAACCAACTAACCAACCTTCACTACCATAAACAACAATAAAACTATAGCAAATCTACATGGAAAAACACCCAAAATGCCAAATAACCAGATAGTTGAAATTTTAAAAGAAAGAAGGTTAGTTAAATCAAGAGTATAATTTTTTGGAGTAACCCTTTATCATAATAACAAAAGGCAGACTTTTCAATTATCTCCAATGATCATGCATAACTCAGAGTTTCCTGCCACAGAAGGGTAGCTAAGACTCGTAAGTGGATATGGAGGAGCCTGGTATAGTAGAATATACCAGAATCTCAATCTTAAAACTTAAAACAGCTGTTCAGTTGAATAACTTTGGATGGATATTTAAACTAGAATGAAGAATTAAACATAAATTCCAGGAGATATATGCATTGTGCTTTTAATCTCTGCTTTCCAATGACTATCTTGCTTTCTTCATTATTATCCTTCATCTTAGCCAGTCACTTCCACTAGCAATCCCTAGCCAACTCATATTCATTAACAGGTGGCATATACTATATACACACCACTTTGTCTCATTTATAAGTAACTGGCTGTAAAACTAATATTTTACATATTTCAACTGTAATTATATATCCCCTCTATTATCTATCCTTATTATTTGTCTGAGATTTTGAAATCCTCTCTTTTCCTTCTTCCTTCCCTTATTTCCTTCACTTATCTTTCAATTTTTCCATTCCTATCTATCCAGTAAAATCTGTATTAAGTAACTTCTAGAGACTATAATTCTAAATAAACTATTATTTTCCACATCACTGCAATGCTTCCAAATATTTTCATGTGAGTATCATTGGCTAATTCCTCTTGCAGATTATATACCATTCTAAAAAAGAGGAAATGAAAACCAATAACTGAAGAAATGTCTTTTTCACAGATGTAGCCTCAGAATATTCTATGGTACATAAAATTTTATGATTTTACTTGATTGTAAAATATGACTTTTATTAGTATACTATATCTAAATACTTTACTACACCTGGCCTAATTTTCTAACTCTACATTCATTCATGGTACAATCCCTGGTTATTGTTCCCATATTTTCTCAATACTAAGTCATATGGTCACCAATGAATTTGAATCTAAACTTTGTTTTTAATTACTTAACATGTTAAACCTTCAACATGTAAAAATTGCTGAGCTTTAATGCTGTACATTTCATCAAAATAGCTTGCTAATTTACAAAAAATCAATAGCATTTAACAGAACGTCCTCAATTTCTTCTCTGGACATATACATCCATTTTCTCACTTAAATTTCTCCTTTCCACCACAATATAATTTTTGTTGTTTTTGTTTGGTTAAAAAAAGTATCTGTTTGCATATTAATACATATTCCTTAATTGTGTTTATCTTGTTTTTTCTCTCTTCAAAGCCTAGGCATTCTGAATCACTCCTTTTGCTTTAACTTCAACTTTATCTCTAGTTATCTTTCTTTTATTTAATATAAAAATAGAACTCAATTGGCGCTAGTAAAATTCCCATTTTCATTTAGCTCTAATGTGATCTCTCTTCACAGATAATTTTTAAATAGAAGTCTGTATTTCCCTTATCTCCTAGTCATCAAATTCATATAATTCATTTAATACAATAGTGTTGCATAACTATGTAAGATAGCTAATGATTTTTATATTGCTGATTCCACTGCAAGTGTTCTGTACTTTTCTTGATCTCTCAGGACCACTGCATATTGCGCTCTTTGATTCTTAAAAATCTTCTACTTTATTAGTGCAATCACTCTTCTGTTTTACATTTTTCCTCCTTTATCATACCTTATCCAATATCCTTTGTGGGTCCATATTCTCCCAATAGTTGATTAAATGTCTCTAAGCTATTTATCTTCTGTTATTTGGTGATAGAATCAACTCATTGTCATCTCTCTAACTTGATGAATCCCAGTCTAGACCTCTAAGTTGACCAATATTTGTTCAGTGTGTAATAAACATCATCAGCCTTTTCTTATATTAGGCAGTGAAGACCCAAAACAGATATTTTGTCTTGTCTCCATGAATTACACAGAAAGATATGAAAATAAACAGACACACAAATCAATTCACATTTCAAACTGTGATTCTGTGAATAGATACATGCTGACAGGACATTTTAAGTAAGATAATGTGACCTAGTCAAGTATGTCTGGGAAGACTTTCTTAATGATAAAGGTGGGTACCAAAATACAAAGGCATATTAAATTTTTAAAATTCTTTACTAACAGCAATAGAAAATAAATAAATAATTACATGAGTTATTTTTTATGGATATCTAATTTTGTGACTTTTGCCTCTGTGTGGGCTTCAGGTTGATGTACAAAAGGGGCAATGAATTATATCTAGAGGCTATCAATGCAGATTAATATGGGAAATAAAAATTTCTGTTGTGATAGAGAAGTATTCATGGACCCATAGAAATCTGCATTATTTGAGATATATTCAGAAGTTTCTATTGAGAGTTCTTCATGATAAGCTAGATGTAGAGGGTACAGATGTCTTCAAATTGTTAGGGTCACATCACTGAGTTTTTAATCACGGTGTTGCTGGGATATCTGGAAGAAAAATAAGCTTATTTGTGTGGGAAGAGGACACTTTGTTGTTTGATATGCTTTTTTAACAGATAATAAAGCTTTAGTGCAATAATTTACATACATGTGCAGAAACCTGTATCTAATTGCAATTCTGAGTTCATGACATTCAAACAAAGCAAGTTTTAGACATAGAGCAGTCTCACAGACAATATACAAGAAATTATTTAACTCTTGAAGCCTCAAAGGAGAGAAGCCAGGTAGTCATTTGAATATATATGTCTGGAATAGAAGTGAGATATTTAGGAAATATAAATTAAGCAGTAAATTATTTGTGTGCAGGTGCTAATTAAACACCTGAGCATAAATATGATTGCTTAGGCAAATATATTTCTTAGCCAATATATTGAGAAGAGAGACAATGACAAAAACTTCCAGGAATTTAATTAGTGTTGGGGAGGAAGGCAAGTTAATAAAGCAAACATGGAAGCAGCAACCAAAGAGGAAGCTACAACAGGTCGTAAAAGCTTAAAAATGTCCATCAAGGGTGATGCAGCAGGCATACTGTTAAATGCTGCCGGGAAGATTAAGACTGATAAATGGATGTACTATTTAACACTATTATTTTTAGCAGGAACTGTTTCATTGGAAGTGATAAAAATAGATAATAAAAGCATAATACTTCATATGTGCAGTCGCTCTTCTAAGCATATTAAATATATGAAATCATTTAATTCTGAGAACAAGATGAGAAACATAGCATTATAACACTCACTACAGAGATGAGATTACGGCATTGAACCTCTAAGTATATTACACAAGGTAAAATGCCAGCGATCAGTTGGAATTTGGATGGAAGCAGACTGTCTAACAGTCCATGGTCACGCATGAGGGCACACGTGTGACGGTTTGGAGTCAGACCCAATGAGACAGAAGGAAAATAAAAGACGGATACAGATAATTCTTTAGGAGCAAAGGGAGCCACATGTTTGGGTAAATGCAAAGGAATATTGACTGCATTAAATAGCATTAATATCTGGTGAATTTAACATGGAGAAAGAATTAAAACATAAGCCCTGGCCAGTGTGGCTCAGCTGGCCGAGCATGGTCCCATGTACCAGAAGGTCGCCAGTTCAATTCCCAGTCAGGGTATTGCCCAGGGTGAGGGCTTGATCCCCAGCGCGGCGCTTACAGGCAGCCCATTGATGTTTCTCTCTCTCATTGACGCTTCTCTAGCACCATCTCCCTTCCTCTCTAAAATCAATAAAAACATTTTTAAATATATAAATTAAAACATATCTAAAAATAACATATGTCAAAAGGATGCTATATATAGTTGAGGTGTCCCAAGGTATTTGCATTTCCTGGGAAATGCATACCTGCTTTTAATCAAAATACATCTAGTAATTTTTAGATCAAAAACTAAAATATATGTAAATAAAAGCATAAATGTAAAACAAATGATGGAGCTGGATAAAATTCAGCTAGAGTAGAACGATAAATAACAAGAAGGCCAAATGGGGGAAAAAACAGATTAATGGTAGATTTTATCTCATATGTACATTAAATGGCACTGTACTCTATCTCTGGAAAGAATATAATAGATAAAAACAAGACAGAAATATCAGGTAAATTACCAAAAAAAATCACAATTTTAATTATATTTTAGAGCTATGGAAGCAACAATAAAGTAAGATTCCCAAGAGAGAGAAGTCCTTCTTGAGTGTGATAATATTGGCAAATCTCTCTCAGAATTATTTGTTGGTCTGATGTTCCCAGGAGAAGTGCAGCAAATTATGCTAATCCCTTACAAAATAAATCATAAAAATTATAGTAATATTAGTAATAGTTTCCTTTCTTTACAACAAAATCTTACCTTTTCCCTTATGCCAAATATGTTCATGGATTGGGGTACAAATCAAGTACAGTATTTCCTCACTTAGCATTATCCATATGTTCTTGGAAATTGCAACACTAAATGAAATAAGTATAATGAAATGAATTTACTGTAGGCTAATTTATATAAATAAGAGTTAATTTCTTATAGCATATTTCTGGTGACAGAAAACTCACTAAACTTCTAAATAAAAATCAAAACACTTCTAATATTAAACATTGAAATAAATATGAGCTATGCATACATTTAAGAAAGATTAATAAAAAGACAATTCTTTCCCAACCCACTTATTCCAGTCAAGGGTCACAGGTGGCCTGAGCCTCTCTGGGCAGCTGGAGGTGCCAGGTGGAAGCCCACCCTAGACAGAACACCATTCCATGGAGGACACACTCACACCCACATGCCAATTTACCTAACCTGCACATCTTTGGGATGGGGGAGGAAACACACCCAGACATGGGGAAGCAATGCCAACTCCACACAGACAGTGGCCCCAAACCCGAATATATATATTTTTCTTGTCAACTGTATAACAAAATCACTTTGAGTAAAATGACATTATTTGAGGACCTGCTGTATCAAGTCTCAGTTAATTGAGGATTCCAAGTTTCTTTTATTTATAGCTATATAAGGCTTCTTGCTGTTTTTACTTCATTCAAGTGTTCTATGTAAATAAGCATTGAAAAAACATAAATAGAAAGATACCATATGAATTAAATTAAACTGATGTAGCTAATTATGGATAATATGCTTTAAATAGACTACTTCGATAGTTTAATCAATATCTCATTGTTTTTTCTCTCTCCATTTTTTTAATTTAAAACTTTAGTCTGATCCCCTCAGTTACAAAGAAAAGACACAAGAGAAAATAAGAAGTAAATCTGACTTGAATTAAAACTACACCCATCTAAATTGGCACATTGACATTTGTAAATAATTTGTCAGAGAACATTTGATATAAGGTAAGCACATCAAAATGTACATAAATCTAAAATAAGCTAACACTAGAGAGAGAGAAAAGGTTAGTTAGGAGATTGAGCGTATGAAAGTTATAAAAAGGAAATTTAACTGCTTAAAATTTTTATTGAATGTAAGATATACATGTCACATTTCATTTGCAAGCATGTTGATTTGGTTCCTTGCACTGCTGTGGGATTTTATGAGGAAGTTTTGTATGTTTATTATTATTGAATTTATAAAAGCATGAACCATTTATAAAATATTTATATCTTTTAAAATTATAACACTAAATTGATCTCAATTACAAAATATTTTATTGTGAAAAAGTCATATTTTTCACATTACAAAATAATTTGAGTAACCATTATACAGATTCCCCAAAAGGTATGTGATATTTTCTTCATTTATAATTTTCTCTTTCTCCTTTATCTTCCTCTCTCTCCCATTAATATTGACATGTGTATGCACATGTGTTCATATATGTGTGAAAACTACACTGTAAATGCTACAATAAATATATTTTGAAAACAAAGTCTTAAAAAATCATAGAGCAATGATCAAAATCTAAAATTTACATAGAGTCCTATAATTTTATGTATAGACTTTTCTAATGATCTCACTAACTTGCTGTTTTTCTAATGGAAAAGCCAAAATAAGATACCACATTTTTTTTGTTGTTAAAAAAGACCTATGTTAAAAAAAGAATTGGCTAAAAGACAGTTTTGTATAGATCTACATGTACAGGTATCAATTATTAGGGAGTTTTTGTGCATGTGCATGTAAAGCAGAAAGGTGTTATGACTGTACACCATTTACTCATAAGTGCTGAATGTGTGACCCTTTCATTTGGGTATATGTGATGCATCGTGAGAATTCTTGCACAATAAGTAAATAATTTGAAAAGCATAATATTGAGAAATATGATAGACTATAATGGAAACCAAATGTATAATGAACAAATATTTATTCTCAATTTGTGTCAGTGATGATAGATTTTTGCAACTGCAGTATTTGGAGAATACTGCAAAATCTGTTATTTCTAATATGAAATGCACAGATAGACACACACTCACGTTGAAAGTGTTGCTCTGAGTGAATAAATTAGCCACTTGGCTATATAACTTACAAAGATAGCTGCAGTAGGCTTCCAGATGCTTTAAGACACTTAATAATAATAGTTTTGAGAAATATTTCAAAAATTTGAAATGCTAAGTACATTTCTTAATTTTAGTATCATGTGTTCTGATGTGAATTTGTGAAAATATAATAATATTAACAATTTAGATATAAAGCATTCTCTTTCTGGCTTAAGACAGTTTTAATGCAGCTAATTTGTGATGTAAAAGACATTCACAAGTACTGTTTGTAAAACTTTAGAGGAATCATAGGAAAAAAATCTTTCTGTACTTGTATTGGGCAAAGATTTCTAAGACATTACACCCACAGCAGAATATATGCTCCTCCAAAGATGCTAACAGAAGAATGAAGAGTGGCAGAAATACTGACAAATCACCTATGTGACAAAGGACTTGTATCGAGAATATATAAAGACATCTCAAAACTCAATAATATGAACACAAACAACCCAATAAATAACAGGTAAAAGATTTCAAGAAACACTTTACAAAGAAGATATATGTACTGCAGATAAGTACATGGAAAGATGCTAAACATTAATAAGTATTAGGAAAACTGAAATTGCAACCACTATGAGAAGGAGAGGGACAGAGAGAGAGGCAGACACAGAGAGAATTAATAAGACAGGGAACTTGGGAAATGGAATGTATTGCTGAATATAGTTAAAGGGCATACAGGAAATTATTATAATATTCTCATATTTCTGTAAGTTTGAATTTATATCTAAATAAAAGGTTACAAAAAGATTTTCCAGAGAAGCTGAAACTTAAACACATAAAATGACACTTCTTCCACAATGGATAGACTGTACAGGACTAAGGAAGGGTATAACAACACTTCTACTTCTCTACATCTCCACATAGTCTTCCCCTTTGTAAGGTGATCAGTGATCTCATTTTTTAGAGCACAGTGCTGCCTAATTTTAAATTAATTGCCTTAAGATTGTGCATTCACTTCACAGTATTCAACAACACTTCCTTCTATTTTAATATTGCCAATTAATCATAATCAACTCAGTTTCTTTCAAGGTTTAAATTTGACTTGGGAATTATCAAGTGCATTACCTATGACTTCTTTTTCCTCTCAATCACTACTCCACTTTTGGTTTAAAATGCTATTGTACTGGGAGCACTCCTGTAGATATTAGTTGTAATGTGGATCTTAATACTTTATCTTTGAAATATTAGGAGAAAAAAACATAATTTGATAAAATGCAGCAGTAAAAACATGATGTCAAATGAGTAATAATTTTGCAATTAATGTCCACATTATAGACATTATTGGTTCAAAATTATTATTTTGACAAGAGGCAGCAACTCAAATTATAAAAGCTAATCTACATTTTTTTAAATATATCTTTATTGATTTTAGAGAGAGACAGAGAGAAACCATTGATTGGCTGCCTCCTACACACCCCATAGCGGGGATAGAGCCCACAACCTGAGCATGTGCCCTGACTAGGAATCGAACCACGATCTCCTGGATCATAGGTTGAAGCTCATCCGCTGAGCCACGTCGGCCAGGCTAATCTACATTTCTAATGACATTATTATTAGAATTAGGTATCTGCACCAGACTGAGAGAAGGAACTTCTGGGGCCCTAAAGCACAGTGTTATAATCCACAATGTTGTTTTTTTTCTAACTGGATTTGGTTGATTGGTAATCACAACTGGAGTCAGGTTCCCAGTTCTTTTCAGGAGTTATGAGAACCTTTTAGATCAATTATGAAACCTATTTTACAATAAATAAAACTACAAGAAAGATTCAAAAAAAGTGAATATTTTTCTATATGTGTTCTTTGTGATTCTGTTTCAAAATTTAATACTGAAAATTTTAAGGGTGGTAGAGGAACCACCCTTACATTTTCCTAACCCAATTACCTTGAATTTTTACTAGAGATTACTCAAGATTTATTCTGACTTCAAAGTATAACTGAAAGTTGTACAAGTATAAGAATCCAAGTATAACTTTTTACTCCCCAAGGACTTAGCTGTCTCTTTGTATTCACAGGGGATTGATTTCAGGACCCCTGTGGATTCCAAAATCTGTGTGTGCTCAAGTCACCTATTAAAAAGGCATAGGTGAATGCATACTGTAGGCCATCCATACCTGTGAACTCCAAACTGCAGATGGAAAACAGTACAGGCATTTACTGGGGGGGGCGGGGAGGGGGGAGAAATCCAAGTATAAGTGGTCCTGCACAGCTCCAACAGTTCAAACCCATGTTGTTCTTGGGTCAACTGTAGTTCACTTTCACTGTTCAGTTGTGTCTAATCTTTTATCAGACTAAGGAATTTAGTATATGATTTTTGTTAATGGATTTTTTCAGTGCTAGAAATCCTCTTTGGTTCAATTTCAAAGCTAACATGTGATTTTATAACCTATTTTTCCCAGAGATATTTTCAAGCTTGTCTTTAATATATATATAAATTCTGGTCATTCCAAAATCTTGTGTCTTTCTGAATCTGCTTCCATTGTCTGTTGTTTCCATGTTTCTCAGGCATGATATTCAAAATCTTGTGTGCCTGGTTTTCATTGATTGTGTACTATAGGTAGAATTTAAAAATGTATTTGTAGTAACAATTTTAGGCCTATAATAATATTAACTCCCTGCAAATACACTTTACTTCTGTGTCAGATAGCCAAAGGCCAGGGGAACTAGGTAGGATACAAGGACAATCAGAGCCCAGGCTCTAGGCCTGAGATAAGATCAGGCTAAAAGTCCCCAGGAGTGCAGTTTTACCTCAGTTTCATCCTCAGTCTGAAGGTGTAGCCACATGGGTCCCAGGTCAAAACTCAAGTAAATTAGACTCTCCTCTTTAACTAAGCAGCCAATGCACTGTGTACTGTTCCCATTTCTTACAACATCTGAAGCTCAATTTCCTACTTTTTTTTAATTAAAAAATGCCTTTACTACAAAAACTTCTTCAAGTACTAGAAGAATGCCAATGGCTGCTTGCTTTCTCCTAGGATTTGGTTCACTAACCCCTTATTATGTTAACACTTTGATGTTCATATTACAATTATTATTTTATTTTATTTTATTCATAACGTTGTTGTCCTTACCAGAGAGGTTTATCTTAAGCTCTAGGACACCGTTACCAGAATGACATTGATGTTTGATGAAGTGTTTAAAATTATACTGAATAAATAATTAATAAATTAATATAAAGCCCTTTTTAGTCAAATCACATCACCTTTTTAATGAGAATCATAAAACAGGAAAGTTCTTTTTTAAAAAAAAATATATCTTTTATTGATTTCAGAGAGAGGAAAGGAGAGGGAGAGAGAGACAGAAACATCAATGATGAGCGTGTCATTGATCGAGCCCGCAACCCGGGCGTGTGCCTCAACCAGGAATCGAATCCCGATCGCCTGGATCCTAGGTCAAGGCTCAGTCGCTGAGCCATGCATGGCTGGGCAGGAAAGTTATTTTTTGTGTGGAAGATATTTTGATAGTTTTACCCACTTTCGTTTTGAACTACACGATACATTTAGTCAGACTACAGCCCTACATTAAATGCATTAAGACTTAGGCATACACTAAAGAAAGTTTCAATATATATTTCTCACATACATTATCTTCCAGTAAGACATTAGCAGAACACAAATGAAAATTAAGAAAGCTTTGAGTACTATATACTAAGCTGTTACGGTACTGAAGAAAGTAAATCAACCTTGTTCATAGGAACCATTCCTAATACAGAGTTGCATTCTACTCATTCTGTCATAGATGTTAATTTATGTGGCAGGAAAATTTAGAGAGAAAAAACAAGGCGTAAACTGTGCAGCCAGAGCTTTCCTTAATTTGCTTAATCGCAGAGTAGCATCAAAATCTACAAAGCAAGCTACTGAACACACGGTGCAGAGTAACATTTGTTTTTATGTGTTTTAGAAGAACTTAGATCAGAGAAAATAACATCTTTACTTTCCTAACTTTCCATCATCCATTTTGTGTTTCCTAAATTATTCATGAATGAAATAACAGTTTTCTACATTAATAATGGATAACTACATCAAGAGACTACATAAGATAAAATGTAAGTGGCAAAGGAATCAAAGTTTTGGCAGCTTTTATGACACCCATTCATCTACATTTTCTAAAATTAATCATCATGCCATCTTCCTAGTAGGATACATGCTCAGGGACAGACGGATTTCCCACCGACACGCAGGACAGATGCACTTTAATAACGAACACATTTTCCCTTTCTATAGGAGACCTGACAAACAGCAAGAGATAATTTATTTGTCCTAGGAGTTGCTATCTTAAAAATACTTAGAAAAATTAGGCAACAATTATTAATTTTTTAGTAATATGCTTCACTCGTGTATTAAATACCTTGCATGATACAATGCTATCAGCCAAGATTAGTATGTATAATTTTTAGTGGAAAACCTAATGCCCTCTACAGAATATTCTTTCACTTCCTACACACTTATACCTTTACTCAGAGTGCATGTAGGGAGTTATAAATGATTCCCCAAATTTCTATAATGACTTTTTTCATGGCAATGCAAAATTTAACTGTAAAGCTTATCAAATATTTTTAACAGTAGGAAGCACACCACCTTTTCAAGTGGTCAGTATTTGATAAAAAAGATATGAAGGTAAATAAAAATAGTAATGTCTTTAAGAAGGTTAATTCTTAGTTATCCCAAGCAGGAACCCTATCAATTGGTTGTAATTATTATCAGCAAACAATAAGGCTCGAGCTTTGAAAAGCAATTTCAATGTTTTATTTTTCACCATAGAAATTGAGACTTAAAATGGATCGTAACTATCTTCTAATCCAACTCCTTCACTTTCACCTGTGGAAAGTGAGTACCATTATGCCAAAGAAATCGATTATATTATCGTTATTTTAACAGGTATTTGTAACAATCTTAGTATCCTGAATTTCGGTTAGGTCTTATTGATGGTTTCTGCATCCTTCGTTGTCAATAAGCATTATTCTTCCAACAGCCGATATCTAAATTAGCATAATAACCACGAAAACTTCCCTTCTCTCACTTGTAAAATCGCAGATCTCAGAACAGGACAATAAATAACCCTAATCAACTTATTACCTTATCAAAACCAGGTGCTGCAAACTGACTTCTGTTCCACAAACATGACTTAAATAAAACACTGAAGAGATTAAATCAAAACACAGGTCTGCTCACCGTCGTGAGCTACAGACCGTGGAGCGGCCGCGGCGGTGTCCCTGTCCCGGTGTCCCCCCGGTCCCGGTGTCCCTGTCCCGGTGGCGTCCCGGTCCCGGTGTCCCTGTCCGGTGTTCCTGTCCCGGTGTCCCTGTCCGGTGTTCCTGTCCCGGTGTCCCTGTCCCGGTGTCCCCCCGGTCCCGGTGTCCCTGTCCGGTGTCCCCCCGGTCCCGGTGTCCCTGTCCGGTGTCCCTGTCCGGTGTCCCTGTCCGGTGTTCCTGTCCCGGTGTCCCTGTCCCGGTGGCGTCCCGGTCCCGGTGTCCCTGTCCGGTGTCCCTGTCCGGTGTCCCTGTCCCGGTGTCCCTGTCCGGTGTCCCTGTCCCGGTGTCCCTGTCCGGTGTTCCTGTCCCGGTGTCCCTGTCCCGGTGTCCCTGTCCCGGTGGCGCCCCGGTGTCCCTGTCCCGGTGCCCCTGTCCCGGCGTCCCTGTCCGGTGTCCCTGTCCCGGCGCCCCTGTCCCGGTGTCCCGGTCCCGGTGTCCCTGTCCGGTGTCCCTGTCCCGGTGCCCCTGTCCCGGTGTCCCGGTCCCGGTGTCCCTGTCCGGTGTCCCTGTCCCGGCGCCCCTGTCCCGGCGCCCCTGTCCCGGCGCCCCTGTCCCGGCGCCCCTGTCCGGCGTCCCTGTCCGGCGTCCCTGTCCGGCGCCCCTGTCCCGTGTCCCTGTCCCGTGTCCCTGTCCCGTGTCCCTGTCCGGTGTCCCTGTCCCGGCGCCCCTGTCCCGGCGCCCCTGTCCCGGCGCCCCTGTCCCGTGTCCCTGTCCGGCGTCCCTGTCCGGCGTCCCTGTCCGGTGCCCCTGTCCCGTGTCCCTGTCCGGTGTCCCTGTCCCGTGTCCCTGTCCGGTGCCCCTGTCCCGTGCCCCTGTCCCGTGCCCCTGTCCCGTGTCCCTGTCCGGCGTCCCTGTCCCGGTGTCGCCCCGGTGCCCCGGTCCCGTCCGCTCCTCCCGCAGCCGCGCAGGGCCGCCTGCTCCGCGGGGGCCTGAGCTCTGACCCGCTGATGTCTAAAAACAAAGGGAAAGGAGAACTTGAACATAAAATCTGAAGAGGGGATTCAGTATTTCGTGCCTGCCGTGTTCGCCTCCCTGCTAAGGCAGGGCTACGATTATTTTGTGACATGCTTCACTCAGAAGTTCTAGACAGAGTTGACATTTTCGTATTTTATACCTGCAACACTGACTTTCACTTTGTGTGTTTAATTTAAAAAATAAACTAAAAATTATGTGCTCTTTTTATTTAACCTACCAGCTGAATTAAGATGAATTTTATTCACCTTAATAGTCAAAGGAGAAAATAGTTTGCCCCGGGAAAACCCCTTTATCCACGTGCTCCCCGTTTACACGAGCAACCCCAGGGCAGACTCCCAGGGAGCCCACGGTCGAGCCTTTCAAGCAGCCTTGGGGCTCCCGAGCCCGCGCAGGCAGTGCACCCCGCGCCCCCCTCAGGCACCACCGGCCGCGGCGCCGCCCCGCGCCCCGCATCCGAGCCCCGCTTCCCTTCCCGGGCGCGCGAATGCCACAGCGCCGCCGCCCGCCAACCCGCGCCCCGCCGCGCCCCGCATCCGAGCCCCGCTTCCCTTCCCGGGCGCGCGAATGCCACAGCGCCGCCGCCCGCCAACCCGCGCCCCGCCGCGCCTCGGGCCCCGCGGGCAGCCCCGCGCCGGGCGGACGGCAGCCGGCCCCTCGCTCGGGAGCAGCCGCCGGCCGCGCGCCGTCCCTCGCGCCCTTCTTCCCTGAGCCGCGGGACTGGGGGCCGAGCGCGGGCGGGCGCGGGACGGGGCGCGGGACGGGGCGCGGGACGGGCCGGGAGGCGGGAGGGCGGGAGGCCGCCCGGCGCGCGGCGGGGGCAGCGGGGCCCACGGCCGGGGGGACGCCGCGCCGCCCTGCGGCTGAGCTCCGGGCGCCGCGTGGGCCGTTGCCGGGTGCAGACTCCTTCCTACCAGCCAATCGGAGCACACTCAGGCGGACCCGCGGCGCCACCCCGCGGCGGCGCGCGGCCCTCCGCTGCCGGAAAGCGCCGCTGCCCCGCAGTCGCGAGCCGCCCGCGCGCGTCACGCCGCGGACCGCCCGGAGCGACCACCCCCTCGGTACGTGGAAAAAGGAGGAGCGCGCGGGCCGCGGCTGCACTCGCGGGCCGCCCGGGGACGGCTGCGGTCGCTCTAAGTCGGCCTCGCGACGCCGGGCTCGGGAGAGCCGGACGCGTTCCCCGTCCTCGGAGGGCGCCGCGGCCGGAGCCGAGACGCTGCCCTCAGGCCCGCGGGTGGCCGTCCGCCGCCGGGACGTGCCCTCGGCGCGAGGCCGGGGCCGAGGCCTGCGCAGGCCCAGCGCGCGCGTGTCCCGTTCGCAGCTCGCGGCGCCGGCGCCCCGCCCGCCCGCCGCCCGCCCGCCGCCCGCCCCTCCAGTTCTCTGGCTCGCGCGGCGCGGGCGGAGGGCGTCCCCGCCTCGGGCCGCCCGGGCCCCGCGTGGAAGCCGCCCCGAGCCAGCCCTGCGGGGCGCGGGAGGCCGTCACCCACGCGGCTCTGCCCCGCGACTGCGCGTCCCCCAAACTGTGCATCACTGTTTTATTTAAAAGAGTAAAAAGCAAAACCAGGCCCAGTCTGATTTTTGACATGGACGCATCTTTATGTTTTAAACTCACCTAAAATGCTTGCCTCTTCATAGACCCTCCCGATTGCTCCCATATATAGTAATGGATACGTGAAAACATAATACGTTTATTTATTTTTACTTAGTTCTATGTTTAATCTACCACAGCACAGTAATTTTCAGTCTGTGTATTTGTATAACCCAATAGTCACTTGTATTTCTTTTAAGTTCTGATTTTGATATGGTTTTTCCTTTCCTTATTCCTAAAAATACATTTCGGGACAGAATATGAACAGGTACCAAAGGCGTATCTATACCAAATATCGTACTATGGGATGTAAAAGAGAAAACAAGAAATTCGATACCCAGCTTTATATAAGCTTTGCGGCCCACCGCCTTTCCCGGCTGCGCGCCCCTTTATTTCTCAGGGGCCTTCCTTGGCGCTGCCGGAGCACGAGGTAACCCGGCCCGGGAAGCCCGGCCGCCGGAGCGAGCGGCGCGGACCCGCGGAGCACGAGCCTCCCCGCGCCCGTCGGCGGGCGCCCCGGCGTCTGCAGAAAGAAGCTGGTTCCGCCCTGTGCCATGTAGCGCAAGATCTTTTTTATCAAAACACTCATAGTCTGAATTTTGGGTCAGGAACTCGTGCTTCATCCAACCAACCATGACAAATGTAATAGCACACGGTAAACCTCACCTACATATAGTAATTCCACATAAGAAAACTCAAAGAACATAAATAATTAGCAATAAATTTATTATAATGTATTCCAATGTTATATTTTTGTCTCATAACAACTGATGTTTGAAATGGCATGCATACATTACCAATATAAAATGGTCCTTTAATTGTATACATCATGTGCTCACTTTATGAAATACTTCTGCTACGCCTGCTTTTTAAGTAGTTTGTTTTACATATCTTTAAAATTGTATCTTCATTAGCCATTTCTTGATGGCTCTTGAAAAATAATATATAACATATCTCAAGGTTTATATTTTAATTTTTTAATTTTGCATTTTACCTTTTTCTATGTACCATAATCATATTAATGATTTGGGGAAAACAAAGAAGAGCTTGGACAATTATAGATGGCATCCTGTATTTTTATGTTATTAGAGTATAACTCTTATTTTAAAGCAAATTTCCAAAAGTAATGGGGTGTTGTCGGGCATAATATGCGTGTGATGGATAGCTAGTTTAACTTTGTATTATAAAAATATGAAGTACTTTATAATTTTTATTTTTGGTGATTAATACTATTACAACTAATTTTATAAGGTTTAAAAAATTAATGTATTATTTTTATTATTGACAGTATTGCAGATGTCCCCTCCTTAGCTCCCCTCCACCCAGCCCCAACTCCACCCCAGGCCTTCCCCACACTATTGTCTGTATCCATGGGCTATGCATATATGCACATATGTTCTTTGGTTGATCTCTTCCTGCCCCACTTCACACCCTCCCCTCTGAGATCTGTCAGTCTATTCCATGCATCCATGTCTCTGGACATAATTTGTTCAATAGTTTATTTACAAGGTTTTATACTCACAGACAAAGTGGATGGGATCTTATACTTTTTATATGATAGAAGGGCATTTAACCTAGTTTGAAAGAATTAAGTAGGGAATTGAGGAATTCACTCATTGCAAAAAAAAAAAATCATGCTATTTATAAATTTAGTAGAAAGTACAGGTATTATTTTTCTACTCAGAAAATCAAAAAATATACAGAATTTAGGATAGCTTTAATGTTTTCATTAAATTCATAATAGACTAACATTACTTAAGCACAATAAGTTTGCATTTTGGAATTTCAAACAGGAAAAAAATTTCCTGAATAATTAATTATACATCAAAATCTTGCTTTAGAAAGAATTCTATGCAAAAATTATGTTATCTTCATTTGTTTATGTGTTTTGCATTTCTTGCTTTTGTTATATCATAATATTTATCATTAATAGTACAATTACTAGTAATAGTAGTACATTTTTTAAAATTTGTGCATCTAAGAATTACATATTGTATTCTAAAAGCTCATTTCTCCATTCACTATTATTTATGATGCTCATTTGTTTATTTTTTCAGTAAGCATTTATTGAACACATACAGTGCAAGAGGCATAGTTTTAATTTTTCTATGAAACAGACAAAATTCTTGCATTCAGGAAGCTTACATTCTAGTTTGAGGACATGAACACTAAAGAAAATAAAAAATAATAAGCGTTAGGTAGAATACATGCTAAAGGTTAAGCAGAAAATTTTTTTACTAGGATACCAGGGTTAGACTTAGGTCTAGTGCGAGGGTTAGGTTAGAGTTAGGGTTCCAGTTAGGGTTAGGATTGGGATTAGGGTTAGGGTTAGGATTCGAGTAAGGGTTAGGGCTGGGATGACGGATAGGGTTAGAACTAGCTTTATGCTTAGCATTAGACTTAAATTAAGGGTTAGGCATAGAGGTAGGGTTAGGGTTAATGTTAGGGTTAGTGCTCGGGTTAGGGTTAGGTTAGACCAAGGTTTAGTTTTAGGAATAGGGTTACTGTTAGATTAGGGTTAAAATTAGGGTTAGATGTAGGGTTAGATTTAGGTTTAGGGATAAAGTAGGGCTAGGGTTAGGTTAGGATTACACATATAGTTAGGATTAGGGAAAGGTTTACACCAAGGGTTAGTGTTACAGTTAAGGTTAGGGTTAGAACAGAGGATAAAGTTACGATTAGACAGAGTTAGAGTAAAGGTTAGGGTTATGCTTAGGGTTAGGGCTAGGCTTAGGGTTAGGGTTAAACTTAGGGTTACAGTTAGGGTTAGGTTTAGGGTTAGGGTAAGGGTTAGGGTTAGAAGGAGCTAAGATTAGAGTTATGGTTAGGGTTCAGGTAAGGGCTAGGGTTAGGGTTAGGATTAGGGTTAGTGTGAGGATTATACATATCGTTAGGTTGAGGGCTAGGGTTAAAACCAGAGTTAGGGTTAGGATTAGGGAAAAGGTTAGGGGTAAACTTCAGGTTAGGGCTAGGGTTAGGGTTAGGGTTAGGGTTAGGGTTAGGGTTAGGGTTAGGGTTAGGGTTAGAGTTAGGTGAAGGAATACCTAAGATTACAGTTAGATTAGGGTTAGAGTTAAGATTACGATGAGGATTAGACCTATGGTTAGGATTAGGGCTAGGGTATGATTAGATTTAGGGTTAGGGTAGAGTTAGGGATGGGGTATGATTAGATTTAGGGTTAGGATTAGGGTTAGGGTTAGGGTTATGGCTATGGCTAGGCTTAGCGTTAGGGTTAGGGTTAGGGTTAGGGTTAGGGTCAGGGTTAGACCTAGGGTTAGGGTTAGGGTTAGGGCAGGGGTTAGGATTAGGAAGAGACCTAGAGTTAGGGTTAGGGTTAGGGTTAGGGTTAGGGTAAGGATTAGACCTACGTTTAGGGTTTGGGTTAGGGTTAGGGTTAGGGTCAAGGTTAGACCTAGGGTTAGGGTTAGGGTTATGGTTAGGGTAAGGATTAGACCTACGGTTAGGGTTTGGGTTAGGGTTAGGGTTAGGGTCAGGGTTAGACCTAGGGTTAGGGTTAGGGTTATGGTTAGGATAAGGATTAGACCTACGGTTAGGGTTTGGGTTAGGGTTAGGGTTAGGGTCAGGGTTAGACCTAGGGTTAGGGTTAGGGTAAAGATTAGACCTACGGTTAGGGTTTGGGTTAGGGTTAGGGTCAGGGTTAGACCTAGGGTTAGGGTTAGGGTTATGGTTAGGGTAAGGATTAGACCTACGGTTAGGGTTTGGGCTAGGATTAGGGTTAGGGTCAGGGTTAGACCTAGGGTTAGGGTTAGGATTAGGGTTAGGTTTATGCCGCGAACCAGCCGCGGCGAGCAGGACTGAGCTCCGGAGGTGAAGAAAAAAGAAGAAAGAGACGAGACAATGGGGCTGGGAGGGCTCTCTCGCTCAGGGATGCTGGCGAGAGTCAAGCAAAGTTTATTCAGAGCCACAGCATATTATACAGTGTTTCAGGGCATCCTGCCAACCTTCTGACCTTCTACGACATTCCTAGATACAACACTTTAGAGGAGGTTGCAGCCACACCGGCGTCTCAAAGGACTGTTTCCCAGATAAGGTAGGGGAGTATCTGGCCTAATTGGATCTGGGAACTATGCGGGGCTGAGCACACAGGGCAGCAGACATGTAGGCACTCCCTGATTTACAGGTGGCCTTGGCACTGACGCGCCTGGCTGATCTCTTTCAAGAACACCAGTGCGCCGCGGTCCGCTGCCCCGGGGCCCAGGACCCCACAGCTCCCCCTTTTTGTTTTAAAAATTAAGGCGGTCTTTCCCCAGCTGCAATTGCAGATATTTCAAGGAAACAAACAACTGAGAGACCTGTGCTGCTCCAAGACGCAGGCAATAACAGATGGTTACCATACCCAGGACCCCGCATGCTGCCACGGTCACTAGGCCGATAAGTTGCTGTCCCCACTGAGTCATGGAGGGGAAAGCAGCACGCAGAGAATTAAAGAAAGATTGAGCCTGTTTTGCTAGATCCAAATCTAGTGGGGGGGGCATTAAGTAAGTCCCGAATCTCACGATGCAGTAATTGTATATCTAAAGAGGTATTAGTATCATGCCATATACCATTCAAGTGATTTTTTACCTTGTGCCACGCAAAGCGGGAGGCATTGTATGGTACGGGAGTCACACACATAAAACGGAAGGCGGCGTGACAACGCAAAGAGACGCGGGTCTCTAAGCTGACTAACTCTTCCCCTAGGATCTGAACAGTGTCATATAGAGCATTCAGACGCTGTTCAACACGATAATCCCAATCCTGTTGTGTCTCCAAGGTGCGTGTAACATTACTAGCTAACTGATTGACAAATTCAGCTGTTTGGATACTGGTAGACAGAGCAATGGCCGAAGCCGCAGCAGTTGCAATCATAGTTACTAAGGCAGTAATACCAGCAATGAGCAACCCAATAAATCGTTTTCCCCTAGTCAACTGATTACGAACTCTATCTAACAATTCTAAACTACGTTCCTCATACCAAGGTTCAGTAAGGTTCACAGGAAGGAACACAAACGAAGGTTGAAACAATATAGCTACGGGATACTCCGTAGAAGCGTTTACACAATTGGCAAGGGCACAGTTAGTACAATTTAAGGAGTACACTCCAGAGTCATTGCTTCGTGATAGATTGAGGGGGCCTACCAGCAGAGCATAAGGCTCAGGAACACAGGCAGTGGTAGAAACGTTCCATGCTGATCCACTGCCTGAGATTCCGTGTGGGGACACAGTCACATTGACCTTGTAGACGGTAATTCGTCCCAAGCTGGCAGTCAGCTTCCACAAGTCAGTTTGCCACGTCTTGTTGTTCCCAGTCCATAACCTTGCGACCTGTTGCGTAGGATGGCAGTCGGCGTCTAGGGGTGCCCATTCGCAGATTTGTGCGTTGCAAACAGTCCAGTTGTCATGGCAGCTTTTCCAGTCAATCCCGCCGCTGCTTTGGGACACCCTTTCAGAACACGCCTTCATCTTCTGCGGCAGCGGGCCAGTTCCCCTGTTAGAGCAATTGAAAATAGGGTATAGGTACTTAACATTCCAATAAATCCCAGAGCGGGACTGGTTTCCATCAGATTCAAGGGTATGCCTCAGTCGGACGCAATGAGGCAGGGAATCAGTCACAGTAAAACAAATGGGGGGAAACTTACTGACTCCGAGATAGGAATAGCCGTCCCTCCATTGCGGCCAAATATGAGCGGCCGAAGGGAGGCCCAAGATTTTAGTATTATTCACATATACAGGTACTTGAAGATCATCCCAGGTTACAGGATGTAACAAGGGAGGGTTAGGCAGATATGCCCAAAGATTTTCCGCCCGTCCCACAGGGAAGGTCAGTAACCAAAGAAAGAAAAGAGCCTGGAGAGCTGCTGTCAGGGGCATCATTGCCAGGTCCTGTGGGCGGTCCACAACATCACGGCTTCGATGCTCAGGCGTCAGATGCAGGCGTTGTAATCGACGGCGAAGCCGGGCGATCTTGGTTCGGGGCATGCTTCACACACCGCGCAGGCAGCCACCGAGGAGCAGGGGCATCTGTGGGAAAAACACAAACATATCCTCGACCCCACATTAAAGCTGGATCAGGGCCATGCCAAGTACCGGTTAGAGGATCCCGCCACAGTACCAGAGGATGAGTCTGACGTTGTGGATTCCAAAACCGGTCTGCGGCGGAACGTCCATCATCATCCAGAGTTAAAAAATTTATGACAAATAAGGTATGCATAAGTAGCTTTTGGGGAGTGGGTGTATATCCCCCTACTCCCCCTTTCCTTAATTTTACTAAGTGGTGTTTCAGGACTTGATGCGCACGTTCCACTATTCCCTGTCCCTGAGGGTTGTAGGGAATTCCAGTCTTAAGAGAAAAACGAAACTGTTGGGCAAAACGGCGTAGGCTAGCACTGGTATAAGCAGGGGCATTGTCCGTTTTGATTTCTCGGGGAGTACCCATAATTTCTTACTCCCAGTGACAAAACCTCATCCAAGACTGCCACTTACCCAAATTTCACTGCGCGCGCCACCGACAGTCTTGCCCCCAGAAGCCTTCAGGTCCCTGTTCGGGCGCCACTTGCCGCGAACCAGCCGCGGCGAGCAGGACTGAGCTCCGGAGGTGAAGAAAAAAGAAGAAAGAGACGAGACAATGGGGCTGGGAGGGCTCTCTCGCTCAGGGATGCTGGCGAGAGTCAAGCAAAGTTTATTCAGAGCCACAGCATATTATACAGTGTTTCAGGGCATCCTGCCAACCTTCTGACCTTCTACGACATTCCTAGATACAACACTTTAGAGGAGGTTGCAGCCACACCGGCGTCTCAAAGGACTGTTTCCCAGATAAGGTAGGGGAGTGTCTGGCCTAATTGGATCTGGGAACTATGCGGGGCTGAGCACACAGGGCAGCAGACATGTAGGCACTCCCTGATTTACAGGTGGCCTTGGCACTGACGCGCCTGGCTGATCTCTTTCAAGAACACCAGTGCGCCGCGGTCCGCTGCCCCGGGGCCCAGGACCCCACAGGTTTAGGGTTAGGGTTAGGGTTAGGGTTACGATTTGGGTTAGACCTAGGCTTAGGGTTAGGGTTAGGGTTAGAGCTGGGGTTAGGGTTAGGATTAGACCTAGGGTTAGGGTTAGGGTTAGGGTTAGGGTTAGGGTTAGGGTTAGGGTTAGGGTTAGGGTTAGGGTAAGGGTTAGGATTAGACCTAGGGTTAGGGTTAGTGTTAGGGTTAGGGTTACATTTAGGGTTATGCCTAGGGTTAGGGTTAGGGTTAGGGTTAGGATAAGGGTTAGGATTAGACCTAGGGTTAGGGTTAGGGTTAGGGTTAGGGTTAGGGTTAGGGTTAGGGTAATACCTAGGGTTAGGGTTAGGGTTAGGGTTAGGGTTAGGGTTAGGGTTAGGGTTAGGGTTAGGGATATGGTTAGGGTTAAGGTTATACCTCGGGTTAGGTTTAGAATTAGCATTAGGGTTAGAGTTAGGGTTAGGGTTAGTGTTAGGATTAGACCTAGGGTTAGGGTTAGGGTTAGCGTTAGGGTTAGGGTTAGGGTTATGGTTAGGGTTAGGGTTAGGGTTAGGGTTAAGGATATGGTCAGGGTTAGGCTTATACCTAGGGTTAGGGTTTCGGTTAGGGTTAGGGTTAGGATTAGGGTTAGGGTTAGGGTTAGGGTAAGGGATAGGAATAGACCTAGGGTTAGGGTTAGTGTTAGGGTTAGGGTTAGGGTTACATTTAGGGTTATGCCTAGGGTTAGGGTTAGGGTTAGGGTTAGGGTTAGGGTTAGGGTTAGGATTCGGGCTATGGCCAGGCTTAGCGTTAGGGTGCGGGTTAGAGTTAGACCTAGGGTTAGGTTTAGGAATAGGTTTAAAATGAGGAATAGGGTTAGAGGTATGGTTACCGTTAGTGTTATGGTTAGGGTTAAGGTTCGGGTTACAGTTACACCTAGGGTTGGAGTTAGGGTTAGAGTTATGGTTAGAATTTGGGTTAAAGGTATGGTTAGGATTGGGTTAGGGTTAGGTTTAGCGTTAGAGTTTTGGTTAGGGTTAAGGTTAGAATTAGACCTAGGGTTAGGGTTACGGTTAGGGTTAGGGTTAGGGTTAGGGTTAGGGTTAGAATTAGGATTAGACCTAGGGTTAGGGTTAGAGTTAGGGTGAGGGTTAGGGTTAGTTTTACGATTAGGGTTAGACCTAGGTTTAGGGTTAGGGTTAGGGTTAGGGTAAGGGTTAGGGTTAGGGTTAGGGTTAGGGTTAGGGTTAGGGTTATTGTTAGGGATATGGTTAGGTTTAGGGTTATACCTAGGGTTAGGTTTAGTATTAGCGATAGGGTTAGTGTTAGGGTTAGGGTTAGTGTTAGGATTAGACCTAGGGTTAGGGTTAGGGTTAGGGTAGGGTTAGGGTTAGGGATATCGTTAGGGTTAGGGTTATACCTAGGGTTAGGGTTAGGGTTAGGGTTAGGGATATGTTTAGGGTTAGGGTTATACATAGTGTTAGGTTTAGAATTAGCGTTAGTGTTAGGGTTAGTGTTAGTGTTAGGGTTAGGGTTATTGTTAGTGTTAGGATTAGACCTAGTGTTAGGGTTAGGGTTAGTGTTAGGATTAGACCTAGTGTTAGGGTTAGGGTTAGGGTTAGGGTTAGGGTTAGGGTTAGGGTTAGGGATATGGTTAGGGTTAGGGTTATACCTAGGATTAGGTTTAGTATTAGCGTTAGGGTTAGTGTTAGTGTTAGTGTTAGTGTTAGGATTAAACCTAGGGTATGGTTAGGGTTAGGGTTAGGGTTAGTGTTAGGGTTAGGGATATGGTTAGTGTTAGGGTTATACCTAGGGTTAGGTTTAGAATTAGCGTTAGGGTTAGTGTTAGTGTTAGTGTTAGTGTTAGGATTAAACCTAGGGTATGGTTAGAGTTAGGGATAGGGTTAGTGTTAGGATTAGACCTAGGGTTAGGGTTAGGGTTAGCGTTAGGGTTAGGGTTAGGGTTAGGGTTAGGGTTAGGGTTAAGGATATGGTCAGGGTTAGGCTTATACCTAGGTTTAGGGTTTCGGTTATGGTTAGGGTTAGGATTGGGGTTAGGGTTAGCGTTAGGGTTAGGGTTAGGGTTAGGGTTAGGGTTAGGGTTAGGGTTAGGGTAAGGGATAGGAATAGACCTAGGGTTAGGGTTAGTGTTAGGGTTAGGGTTACATTTAGGGTTATTCCTAGGGTTAGGGTTAGGGTTGGGGTTAGGGTTAGGGTTAGGGATATGGTTAGGGTTAGGGTTATACCTAGGGTTAGGTTTAGGGTTAGGGTTAGGGATATGGTTAGTGTTAGGGTTATACCTAGGGTTAGGTTTAGAATTAGCGTTAGGGTTAGAGTTAGGGATAGGATTAGTGTTAGGATTAGACCTAGGGTTGGGGTTAGGGTTAGGGTTAGGGTTAGGGTTAGGGTTAGGGTTAGGGTTAGGGTTAGGGTTAGGGTTAGGGATAGGAATAGACCTAGGGTTAGGGTTAGTGTTAGGGTTAGGGTTACATTTAGGGTTATTCCTAGGGTTAGGGTTAGGGTTAGGGTTAGGGTTAGGGTTAGGGTTAGGGTTAGGGTTAGGATTGGGGTTAGGGTTAGCGTTAGGGTTAGGGTTAGGGTTAGGGTTAGGGTTAGGGTTAGGGTAAGGGATAGGAATAGACCTAGGGTTAGGGTTAGTGTTAGGTTTGGGGTTACATTTAGGGTTATTCCTAGGGTTAGGGTTAGGGTTAGGGTTAGGGTTAGGGTTAGGGTTAGGGTTAGGGTTAGGGTTAGGGTTAGGGTTAGGGTTAGGGTTAGGGTTAGGGTTACATTTAGGGTTATTCCTAGGGTTAGGGTAAGGGTTAGGGTTAGGGTTAGGGATATCATTAGGGTTAGGATTAGACCTAGGGTTAGGGTTAGGGTTAGGGTTAGGGTTAGGGTTAGGGATATCATTAGGGTTAGGGTTATAGCTAGGGTTAGGGTTAGGGTTAGGGTTAGGGTTAGGGTTAGGGTTAGGGTTAGGGTTAGGGTTAGTGTTAGGCTTAGGCTTAGGGATAGGGTTAGGGTTAGGGTTAGGGTTAGGTTTATACCTAGGGTTAGGGTTAGGGTTAGGGTTAGGGTTAGGGTTAGGGTTAGGGTTAGGGTTAGGGTTAGGGTTAGGGTTAGGGTTAGGGCTAGGGTTAGGGTTAGGATCAGACCTAGGGTTAGTGTTAGTGTTAGTGTTAGGGTTAGGGTTAGGGTTAGGGTTAGGGTTAGGGTTAGGGTTAGGGTTAGGGTTAGGAATCGGGCTATGGCCAGGCTTAGCGTTAGGGTGCGGGTTAGAGTTACACCTAGGGTTAGGTTTATGGATAGGTTTAAAATGAGGAATAGGGTTAGAAGTATGGTTACCGTTAGTGTTATCGTTACGGTTAAGGTTCGGGTTACAGTTTCACCTAGGGTTGGATTTAGGGTTAGAGTTATAGTTAGAATTTGGGTTAAAGGTATGGTTAGGATTGGGTTAGTGTTAGGTTTAGCGTTAGAGTTTTGGTTAGGGTTAAGGTTAGAATTAGACTTAGGGTTAGGGTTAGGGTTAGGGTTAGGGTTAGGATTAGGGTCAGAATTAGGATTAGACCTAGGGTTAGGGTTAGGGTTAGGGTTAGGGTTAGGGTTAGGGCTAGGGTTAGGGTTAGGGTTAGGGTTAGGGTAAGGGTTAGGGTTAGGGATATCATTAGGGTTAAGATTAGACCTAGGGTTAGGGTTAGGGTTAGGGTTAGGGTTAGGGTTAGTGTTAGGCTTAGGTTTAGGGTTAGGGTTAGGGTTAGGTGTATACCTAGGGTTAGGGTTAGGGTTAGGGTTAGGGTTAGGGTTAGGGTTAGGGTTAGGGTTAGGGTTGGTGTTAGGGTTAGGGTTAGAGCTAGGGTTAGGCTTAGGATCAGACCTAGGGTTAGGGTTAGGGTTAGGGTTAGATTTAGGGTTATACCTAGGGTTAGGGTTAGGGTTAGGGTTAGGGTTAGGGTTAGGGTTAGGGATATCATTAGGGTTAGGGTTATAGCTAGGGTTAGGGTTAGGGTTAGGGTTAGGGTTAGGGTTAGGGTTAGGGTAAGGGATAGGAATAGACCTAGGGTTAGGGTTAGTGTTAGGGTTAGGGTTACATTTAGGGTTATTCCTAGGGTTAGGGTTAGGGTTGGGGTTAGGGTTAGGGTTAGGGATATGGTTAGGGTTAGGGTTAGGGTTAGATTTAGGGTTATACCTAGGGTTAGGGTTAGGGTTAGGGTTAGGGTTAGGGTTAGGGTTAGGGTTAGGGATATCATTAGGGTTAGGGTTATAGCTAGGGTTAGGGTTAGGGTTAGGGTTAGGGTTAGGGTTAGGGTTAGGGTTAGGGTTAGGGTTAGGGTTAGGGTTCGGGTTAGTGTTAGGCTTAGGGTTAGGGTTAGGGTTAGGGTTAGGTGTATACCTAGGGTTAGGGTTAGGGTTAGGGTTAGGGTTAGGGTTAGGGTTAGGGTTAGGGTTAGGGTTAGGGCTAGGGTTAGGGCTAGGGTTAGGGTTAGGATCAGACCTAGGGTTAGGGTTATGGTTATGGTTAGGGTTAGGGTTAGGGTTAGGGTTAGCGTTAGGGTTAGGGATATCATTAGGGTTAGGGTTATAGCTAGGGTTAGGGTTAGGGTTAGGGTTAGGGTTAGGGTTAGTGTTAGGCTTAGGGTTAGGGTTAGGGTTAGGGTTAGGGTTAGGGTTAGGTGTATACCTAGGGTTAGGGTTAGGGTTAGGGTTAGGGTTAGGGTTAGGGTTAGGGTTAGGGTTAGGGTTAGGGTTAGGGTTAGGGCTAGGGTTAGGGCTAGGGTTAGGGTTAGGATCAGACCTAGGGTTAGGGTTAGGATTAGGGTTAGGGTTAGGGTTAGCGTTAGGGTTAGGGTTATGGTTAGGGTTAGGGTTAGGAATCGGGCTATGGCCAGGCTTAGCGTTAGGGTGCGGGTTAGAGTTACACCTAGGGTTAGGTTTATGGATAGGTTTAAAATGAGGAATAGGGTTAGAAGTATGGTTACCGTTAGTGTTATCGTTACGGTTAAGGTTCGGGTTACAGTTTCACCTAGGGTTGGATTTAGGGTTAGAGTTATAGTTAGAATTTGGGTTAAAGGTATGGTTAGGATTGGGTTATTGTTAGGTTTAGCATTAGAGTTTTGGTTAGGGTTAAGGTTAGAATTAGACTTAGGGTTAGGGTTAGGGTTAGGATTAGGGTTAGAATTAGGATTAGACCTAGGGTTACGGTTAGGGTTAGGGTTAGGGTTAGGGTTAGGGTTAGGGTTAGGGTTAGGGTTAGGGTTACGATTAGGGTTAGACCTAGGGTTAGGGTTAGGGTTAGGGTTAGGGTTAGGGTTAGGGTTAGGCTTAGGGTTAGGGTAAGGGTTAGGGTTAGGGATATCATTAGGGTTAGGATTAGACCTAGGGTTAGGGTTAGGGTTAGGGTTAGGGTTAGGGTTAGGGTTAGGGTTAGGATTAGAATTAGGGTTAGGGTTAGAGTTAGGGATAGGGTTAGGGTTAGGGTTAGGGTTAGGGTTAGGGTTAGTGTTAGGGTTAGGGTTAGGATTAGAATTAGGGTTAGGGTTAGAGTTAGGGATAGGGTTAGGGTTAGGGTTAGGGTTAGGGTTAGGGTTAGGGTTAGGGTTATGATTAGGGTTAGGGTTGCAGTTAGGGTTAGGATCAGACCTAGGGTTAGTGTTAGGGTTAGGGTTAGGGTTAGGGTTAAGATTCGGGCTATGGCCAGGCTTAGCGTTAGGGTGCGGGTTAGAGTTAGACCTAGGGTTAGGTATAGGGATAGGTTTAATATGAGGAATAGGGTTAGAGGTATGGTTACTGTTAATGTTATGGTTACGTTTAAGGTTCGGGTTACAGTTACACCTAGGGTTGGAGTTAGGGTTAGAGTTATGGTTAGAAGTTGGGTTAAAGGTATGGTTAGGATTGGGTTAGGGTTAGGTTTAGCGTTAGAATTTGGTTTAAGGTTAAGGTTAGAATTATACCTAGGTTTAGGGTTAGGGTTAGGGTTAGGGTAAGGGTTAGGGTTAGGGTTAGGGTTAGGGTTAGGGTTAGGGTTAGAGCTAGGGTTAGGCTTAGCATCAGACCTACGGTTAGGGTTAGGGTTAGGGTTAGGGTTAGGGTTAGGGTTAGGGTAAGGGTTAGGATTAGACCTATGGTTAGGGTTAGTGTTAGGTTTGGGTTAGGGTTACATTTAGGGTTATGCCTAGGGTTAGGGTTAGGTTTAGGGTTAGGCTTAGGGTTAGGGTAAGGGTTAGGATTAGACCTAGGTTTATGGTTAGGGTTAGGGTTAGGGTTAGATTTAGGGTTATACCTAGGGTTAGGGTTAGGGTTAGGGTAAGGTATAGGGTTAGGGTTAGGGATATGGTCAGGGTTAGGGTTAAACCTGGGGTTATGGTCAGGGTTAGGGTTAGGGTTAGGGTTAGGGTTAGGGTTAGGGTTAGGGTTAGGATTAGAATTAGGATTAGAATTAGGGTTAGGGATAGGGATAGGGTTAGGGTTAGGGTTAGGGTTAGGGTTAAGGTAGGGTTAGGTTTAGGATTAGGGTTAGGGTAGGTTTAGGGTTAGGATTAGAATTATGGTTAGAATTAGGGTTAGGGATAGGGATAGGGTTAGGGTTAGGGTTAGATTTAGGGTAATACCTAGGGTTAGAGTTAGGGTTAGGGTTAGTGTTAGGATTAGACCTAAGCTTTGGGTTAGGGTTAGCGTTAGGGTTAGGGTTAGGGTTATGGTTAGGGTTAGGGTCAGGGTTAAGGATATGGTCAGGGTTAGGGTTATACCTAGGGTTAGGATTTCGGTAAGGTTTAGGGTTAGGGTTAGGGTTAGGGTTAGGGTTAGGGTAAGGGATAGGAATAGACCTAGGGTTAGGGTTAGTGTTAGGGTTAGGGTTAGGGTTACATTTAGGGTTATGCTTAGGGTTAGGGTTAGGGTTAGGGTTAGGTTTAGAGATATGGTTAGGGTTAGGGTTATAGCTAGGTTTAGGTTTAGGATTAGCGTTAGGGTTAGTGTTAGGGTTACTGTTAGTGTTAGGATTAAACCTAGGGTTACGGTTAGGGTTAGGGTTAGGGTTAGGGTTAGAATTAGGATTAGACCTAGGGTTAAGGTTAGGGTTAGGTTTAGTTTAAGGTTAGGGTTAGGATTAGGGTTATGGTTACGATTTGGGTTTGACCTAGGCTTAGGGTTAGGGTTAGGGTTAGGGTTAGAGCTGGGGTTAGGGTTAGGATTAGACCTAGGGTTAGGGTTAGGGTTAGGGTTAGGGTTAGTGTTAGGGTTCGGGTTAGGGCTAGGGTTAGTGTTCGGTTTAGGGTTAGGTTAAGTGTTTTATTAAACCTAGGGTTAGGGTTAGTGTTAGGGTTAGGGTTACATTTAGGGTTATTCCTAAGGTTAGGGTTAGGGTTAGGGTTAAGGTTAGGGTTAGGCTTAGGGTTAGGGTTAGGGTTAGGGTTAGATTTAGGGTTATACCTAGCGTTAGGGTTACTGTTAGGGTTAGGGTTAGCGTTAGGGTTAGGGTTAGGGTTAGGGTTAGGGTTAGGGTTAGGGTTAGGGTTAGGGTTAGGGATATGGTCAGGGTTAGTGTTATACCTAGGGTTAGGGTTACGGTTAGGGTTAGGGTTAGGGTTAGGGCTATTGTTAGCGTTAGGATTAGGAGTAGGTTTAGGGTTAGGATTTGACCTAGGGTTAGTGTTAGTGTTAAGGTTAGGGTTAGAGTTAGGGATATGGTTAGGGTTCGGGTTATACCTAATGTTAGGGTTAGGTTTAGGGTTAGCTTTAGGTTTAGGGATATGTTTAGGGTTAGGTTATACGTAGGGTTAGGGTTAGGGCTCGCGGTAGGCTTAGGGTTAGACCTATTTTTAGGGTTAGCGTTAAGGTTAGGGATATGGTCAGTGTTAGGGTTATACCTAGAGTAAGGGTTCTGATTAGGATTAGGGTTGGGTTAGGGTTAGGGTTAGGATTAGACCTAGGATTAGGGTTATGGTTAGGGTTAAGGTTACGGTTAGGGTTTGGATTATGGTTAGGTTAGGGTTAGGGTTAGGGATATGTTTAGGATTAGGAAATGACCTGGAGTAGGGTTAGGGCTAGGGGTATGGTTTGGTTTGGGGCTAAGGTTGGGGTTAGTGTTAGGGTAGGGTTAGGGTTAGGGTAAGGGTTTTGGTTAGGGTTATGTTTAGGGTTAGGATTAGGGTTGTGTTAGGATTTGAACTAGGGTTAGGATTACGAATAGGGTTATCTTTAGGCCTAATTTTATGGTTACTGTTAGAGTTAGGGTTAGCATTAGGGTTAGAGTCAGGGGTACTATTAGAACTAGTGTTAGGTTTAGGGATAGTGTTAGACGTAGGGTTAGGATTATATTTTGGGTTAGGGTTCGCGTTAGGGTTCAGGTTTCGTTTAGGGTCAGGGTTACAATTAGGTTTAGGGATAGGGTTAGTTTTAGGGTTGGTGTTAGGGTTAGGTCTATGGTTAGAGTTCGGTTAATTGTAAGGGTTAGACAAAATGTTAGTGTTAGTGTTAGGGTTATGTTTAGTGTTAGGGTTAAGTTTACGATTAGGTTTAGGGTTAGGATTAGTGTTAGGGTAGGGTTAAACCTATAATTAGTGTCAATTTTAGGATTAAGATTATGTTTAGTGTTGGGGTTATGGTTAGAATTAAGGTTAGGATTAAATTATGGGTATAGTTTGTAATAACTTTTGGTTAGGTTTGGGTTAAGATCCGGGTTAAAATTAGGTTTCGGCTTTGGATTTGAATTAGTGTTATTGTTAGCATTAGGATTAGGCCTAGGTTTAAGGTTAAGTTAAAGGTTAGGGTTAGGATTTGGATTATGGTGTTGATTAGGGTTAGGGTGAGTATTAGGGTTAGTGATAAACCTTAAGTTAAAGTTAGTGATACGGTTAAGGAGAGATTAGGCCTACGGTTAGGGTTAAAGATAAAGCTGATTCTACCCATAACCATAACAGCCAATATAACCCAAAATTTAGCCCTTTCCGTTACCCTAACCCTAACCCTAGGTCTAATCCTAACCCTAACCCTAAACCTGACCCTAACCCTAACCCTAACCCTAACCCTAACCCTAACCCTAACCCTAACCCTAACCCTAACCCCAACCCTAGGTCTACCCCTAACGCTAACACTAACCCTAACCCTAAATATAACACTAACCCTAGGTCTAAACCTAACCCTAAACCTACCTCTAACCCTGACCCTAAACCTAACCGGAACTCTAATCCTAACCCTAACCCTAATCGTATTCCTAACCATAAACATCAGGTTAACCCTAGGTCTAAACCTAACCCTAACCCTAACCGTAAACCTAGGTCTAAATATAACCCTAACCCTAACCCTAACCCTAGGTCTAATCATAACCATAACCCTAACCCTTACCCGAACCATAGATCTTATTCTAACCCTAACCCTAACCATAACATAATGCTAACCCTAGGTCTAACCCTAACCCTAACCCTAACCCTATCCCTACACCTAACCCTAAATTTAAGGCTAACCCTATCCCTAATCTTAACCCTAAACCTAGACCTAACACTAATCGTATCCTTAACCCTAGGCCTAATCCTAACCTTCACCCTAACCCTAACCCTAACCCTAATCCTAACCCTAACCCTAACCCTAACCCTAACACTAACCCTAACCGTAAACCTAACCATAGCCCTAACCCAAGGTCTAATCTTAACCCTAATCCTAAACCTAACCCTAAACCTAACCCAAAACTTACGGCTAACCCTATCGCTAATCCTAACCCTAACTCTAGGTCCAACCCTAACCCTAACGTAAACATAACCCTAACTCTATCTGTAATCCTAACAGTAATTCTAACCGTAAATCTAACCCGAACCCAAACCCTAACCCTAAACATAACCATAACCCTAAACCTAACCCTAACCCTAATTCTAACCCTAATAGTAACACTGACACTAACACTAACCTTAACCCTAATCCTAACCCTAAATTTAAGGTAATCCTATCCCTAATCCTAACCTTAAACGTAGGCCTAACACTAACCCTAACCCTAGGTATAATCCTAACCTTAGCCTAACCCTCACCGTAACCCTAACTGTAACCCTAACCTTAACGCTAGGTCGAACCGTAGCCCTAACCCTAACCCTAACCCTAACCCTAACCCTAGGTCTAATCCTAACCCGAACCTTAACCCTAATCCTAACCCTAAACATTACCCTAACCCTAGGTGTAACCCTAACCCTAACTCTAACCCTAACCCTAGGCCTAATCCTAACCCTAAACCTAACCCTAACCCTAATCGTAACCCGAACCCTAACCCTAACCCTAACCCTAACCCTAATCCTAATCCTAGGCCTAACCCTAACCCTAACCCTAACCCTAACCCTAACCCTAACCCTAACCCTAACCCAAACCCTAACCCAAACCCTAACCCAAACCCTAATGTTAACCCTAACCCTAACCCTAACCCTATCCCTAGGTATATAACTAACACTAACCATAAACCTAAACCTAACCCTAACCCTAACCCTGTGTCTAATCCTAACCGTAACCCTTACCCTAACTTGTACCCAAACCCTAGCCCTAAACCTAAGCCTAATCTTAACCCTATCCCTAACATAAGTGTTATGTTTAGGCCTATGGCTAGGTTTAGGAAAACATTTAGGGTTAGGGCAATAATTAGGTTTAGGGTTTGGTTTATGATTATGGTTACGGTGAGGATTAGAGTTAGTTTTAAGTTTATTGTTTGGGTTCGGCCTATGGTTAGAGTTAGGTTTAGGAATAAATTTAGGGTTAAGGCTAGGTTTAGCGTAATTTTTAGGGTTAGGTTTCGGTGTATCCTTATGTTTATGTTTAGACCTAGGTTTAGTGTTAAGTTTAGTGTTAGGGTTATAGGTATATTTAGGCTAGGGTTAGGTTTAGGTCCAGGGTTAAGGTTAGGTTAAACCTAAGGTTCACGTTAGGGTTGGGTTTAAGTTTAGAGTTATGGTGTTAGACTTAAGGTTAGGCTTATGGTTGGGCTTAATGTTAGGGTTAGAGTTAGGGCCAGGATATGTTTAGTCTTAGGGTTTTTGTTAGGGTTTGTGTTATGGTAGGGGTTCAGTTTAGGCCTAGGTTTAGGGTTTGCGTTAGGGACATGATTAGGGTTAGTGCGAAAATTACTTTTTGGGTTAGGATTACGCTAAAGTTTAGGGTAAGGATTATGGTTCTGTTCAGGGTTAGCGTTCGGGTTAGAGCTGGAATTATGGCTATGCTTGGAATTATGATTAGGCTTAGGGTTAGGGTTAGGGATAAACTGAGCGTTAAGGTGAGAGATAGGGTTAGGGTTAGGCCTAGGATTAGGGATAGGGATAGGATTAGGTGTAGTTCTAGGCTTAGTGTTAGCGTTAGGGCTAGGGCGAGGTTTAGGGTTAGGGTTATCGTTATGGTTATGCGTAGGTGTAAGTTTAAGTTTAGGTTTATGGTTAGGGTGTGCGTTAAGGCTAGGGGTAAGAATATTTTTAGGGTTAGCCTTAGACTTAGGGTTAGGGTTAAAGTTGGGGTTAGGGTTTGAGCTAGTGTCAGTGTTAGAATTTGACCTAGAGTTAGTGTTCTCTTAGGGTTAGGGTTAGTTTTAGGATTAGGGATTGGGTTAGGTTTAGTCTAGGGTTTTGTTTATAGTTAGGGTTAGGCTTAATTCTAGGATTTTGGTTATTTTTAGACCTAGGTTTATGGTTAATGTGAGGGTTAGAGATAGAGCTAGGGTTAGGGTTAAGCTTAGACATAGGGTTAGGTTTAGGGTAAAGTGAGGGTAGGCTTAGGAATAGGATTAGAATCATGTTTAGATGTATGGTTTTGGTTAGGTTTAGACCTAAGTTTAGGGTTAGATTTAGGTTTAGGGTTTTTGTTAGGGTTAGGTTGATATCTAGGGTTATTGTTAGGGTTAGATCTAGGGTTAGGGTTAGGTTAGACTTATGGTTATTGTTAGGGTTAGGTTTAGGGTTATTGCTAGGGTTAGGGTTCAGTTTATACCTAGAATTAATGTTATGGTTAGAGTTAAGGTAAAGGTTACTTTTAGTTGTAGGTTTAGGGTTAGGGTTCGAAATAGGGATAGAGTTAGGGCAAAAATTAGGTTTAGGAATACAGTTATGGTTATGGTTAGGGCAATGATTAGGGTTAGGTTTAGGATTAGGTTTAGTGTTTGGGTTAGGGTTAGGGTTAGGTCTAAGCTTAGGGTTGCTTAGACCTAGGGTTAGGGTTAGGGTTATTGTTAGAGTTAGGCTTAGGTTAAACTTAGGGTTAGGTTTAGACCTATGGTCCGGGTTAAGGTTAGGATTAGGGTTTTCAGTACAGTTAGGCCTAGGGTTAGGTTTAGGTGTAGGGTTATTGTTAGGGTTAGCGTTAGTTCTAGGGTTAAGGTGAGCTTTAGACCTATGGTTTCGGTCAGGGTTAGTGTTAAGGTTAGAGCTATGGTTAGTGTTAGGATTAGCCATAGGGTTAGGGCCAAGTTTAGGTTTAGACCTGGGGTTAGTGTTAGGATTAGGGTTAGGGTTAGGACTAGGTTTAAAATTAGGGTTAGGTTTAGGATTAGTGTTAGGGTTAGGCCTAGAGTTAGCATTACATTTAAGGATAGGTTTAGAGTTAAGGCTAGGATTAGGTTTAGTGTTTTGCCTAGTGTTAGAGTTAGGTTTAGACCTAAGGTTAGGATTAGGATTAGGTTTAGGGTTATGGCTGTGGTTAATGTTAGGTTTAGTGTTAGGATTAGAGGTAATGTTAGGGTTAGGTTTAGCGTTAGGAATAAGTTTAGGGTTATGCTTAGGGTTAGGGTTAGGGTTAGAGTTAGGGTTAGGTTAAGGTTAGGGTAAGGTTTGGTTGAGGGTGAGGGTTAGGTTTAGACCTAGAGTTATTGTTTGGATTAGTGCTACGTTTATCGTTAGGCCTAGGGTTAGGGTTAGGGTTAGGCATAGGTTTATGTTTAGGCCTTGGGTTTGGATTAGGGCTGGGGTTAAGTTTTCGGTTAGGATTAAACGCAGGTTTAGAGATAATGTTAGGATTAGGTTAGGGCTAGGGTTAGGACTAGGGTTAGGGTTAGAGTTAGGGTTAGTGTTTGGCTTAGGTTTAAGGTTAGGACTATTTTTATGGTTAGGTTTATGGTTAGTGTTAGGGATAGGGTTAGGATTATTCCTAAACTAGGGTTAGGATTTGGGTTTGTGTTAGGGATAGGATTAGAGCTAACTGTAGGGTTATGATAGGTTTAGTTTTAGGGTTAGGTGTGGGTTGTGGTTGAGGGTCAGGTTTAGGGTTAGATGTAGCGTTAGTGTTAGGGTTAGGGCTTGGATTATGGTTAGTCCTAGGGTTAAGGTTAGAGTTAAGCATAGGGTTATGTTTAGGCCTAGGTTTAGGATTAGGTTTAGAGCTTGGATTAAGTTTAGGATTAACCTAAGGTTAGGGATAATGTCAGGGTCAGGGTAGGGTTAGTGTAAGCCCCTGGATTAGGGTTCAGTTTAGGGTTAGGGCTAGTGTTAGATTTAGATTTAGACTTAGGGTTAGTTAAGGGTTAGGGTTATGGTTAGGGTTAAGGCATGGGTTAGGGTTAGGTTTGGACCTGGGTTTATGGTTATGGTTTGGGTTAGGGTTAGGGATAGGAATAGGGATAGGGTTAGGGTAAGGGTTAGGTCTAGGGTTAGCATTAGGGTTATTGTTAGGGTTAGGCTTAGTTCTAGGGTTAAGGTTAGCCTTAGATCTAGGATTAATTTTAGGTTTAGGGTTAAGGTTAGTGTTTGGGCTAAGGTTAGATTTAGGATTAGACCTAGGGTTAGGTTTCGGTTTAGGATTATTGCCTGTGTTATTTTTAGATCTATGGTTCTTGTTAGTCTTAGGGCTAGTGGTAGGGTTAGGTTTAGGACCAGGGTTAGGTTTAGACTTACATTTATGTTTACTGTTAGGGTTTGAGCTAGTTTTAGGTTTAGGTTTAGGTTTAGAGGTAGGGTTAAGTTTAGGGTCGGGGCTAAGTTGCAGGTTAGGGTTAGTTTTAGTGTTATGGTTAGGGGCAGATTCAGGTCTAGGTTTAGGATTAGTGTTATTTTCAGGGTTAGGACTAGGGTTAGGGCTCCTTTTAGGGTTAATGTTAGTTTTAGGGTTAACGCTAGTATTACATCTAGGGTTCCACTCTTTTTGAACAACAAGGGACAAAATATTCTTGAGTAAAGATAAAAATATTAATTAAATAAAATGCAGAAGTTTAAAAAAATATTTGAAAAAAAATCTGTGAAGAGGGTTGTACATTTACTGATAAATAAAAAGTTCTGTTAATACCATTTTTAGATATCATCATCAAAATTTTTCTCAATTGTTTTTGAAGGATATTGTAAATTTTGTAGTCACTACTTACCTTAACTTTTTTTAAAAATTTTTTTCTTATTTTCTTTCTTTATTTCGAATTTCATTGTTAACTACTTATTAGGAATGTGTTTGTCTCATTCATAGGGCTTTAGCATTTTGCATGTTCAATAAAATTGAATGATTTATTATCTATTGTTATCTTGCATTTACTGTTTTTATATGCAACTTTTAAAACTACCACCCAAAATGTTCCTGGTAATTTTATGCATATTATTTTTCTTGGCACATATACATACAATAAAATATAAATAATTATTAGCCTTGCCCGGTGGGGCGTCGCTCAGTGGTTTTGCATAGACCTAGGATCCAAGCAACCAGGGTTTGATTCCTGGTCAGGGCACATGCCTGGGTTGCAGGCTCGATCCCCAATCAGGGGTGTGAAGGAGGCAGCCGATCAATGACACTCTCATCATTGATGTTTCTCTCTCTCTCTCCCTCTGCTTTCCTCTCTCTGAAATCAATAAAGATATATTAAAAAAAAGAATTATTAGCCTCAATTAAATAAGAAATATATAATATATTTACATATTAAATATGTATAATGTATATTTTAAGTTAATTATACATTCCACATGTAATATAGCATATTAAGTTATATAGTTAACTATATGTGTAGTTATTTTATATGTATATATGTGTGTCTGTATATATATATATATATATATATATATATATATAAAGCTGCCTGACTATTAAGGATCAGATCTGGGCTTCAAACTTAGTTATTAAATTATACTTATTAAAATAAGATATAGTAAAAAGATAAATATTACTCTTACAAAAGTAAAAATAAAAATTGTTGCTTATAGTAGTCCAGAAGTAATATCCAAAAAAATACAAGATATGGAAGAACATTGAGAGATCAATGAAACAGAAATTTAGGGTAGTTTTGGAGGTCAAGTTGTGTCAGATAAACAAGAAAAATTTAATGGAAAAAATTGCAATTTTTTTAAGTGAGGACATGGTTGTAAATGTATTTCCTTTGGAGTGGAAGGATAATGGACTTAACTCAGAATCATGTGATTGAAATTATTGCAGGAGATGACCTTTAATTGGCTTGCTGAAATGGCTTTCCTGGGGGGACTGAATAGATAGTCATCCTCTGCTTGATTATATCATTCTGTTTTTTAAAATAAGTATTTAAGGTTTTTTACTATTGACGAATAAAATGAAATTAATACATGATCACCCTTATTATATATTAAATACATGATAGTAAATATTCACTAAATGTACCAGCCACATCACTATGTCTAATTTATTCAACTACTATAAATGAGAAATTGCAATAGGAGCCCAATCTTTCTGTTCTTACTTTTTAAAAAAAAAAACCTCTAAAACCTAATTTTCTCATCACTAAAACAGGGATATGTTTATATCTATCTAGTATGGCAAACATTTTTAGTATGAAAAATCCTTAGCCAATTTTCTGGTCCATGGTATGTAATTGTCATCACCATGATCAGGATTAACATTGCATTACATTACAATTTTGTATTTGTATTACAATTCCTGTTTGTTGTTCTCTCATTCCTGACTTTTCTTGAAGTCAGGGGTTGTAGATAATTTAATTGTGTAGCCTTATTAATCAAAATAATCTCCTTCATAGTGGTAGATAGGTGGTTTCCAAAATAATGAGCAATGTGAATTATTTCATACTTGACAGTAATGGATTTTATAAATGAAGTTACTTGATTTTCCCATTTAAATAATAAATTGAGAGCATCACATATATTTTTAGAAAGTAATGCTTTTGTGCTATTTGGAACTGCAACACTTTAAATATAGTAGATTAACATATGTTACCACATCTATATCTTGCTGGTTCGTTTCCATGGAGACTGTCATGTAGTTAAGGGACTATTACATTAGCAGTTACTAGGCATTTGATAGATTCTCAACAAAAAACCATGGTTCAAGATAATGAAATGTAAGACCTGTATCTTAAAATCTTCTATAGATTTAAACCATAAAACATTATATTTTTAAAAAGCTAATTTCTATTAACAAACAATGAGTCTTATACTACTTTTATTTTAATTACAGCATAAATTATAGACTTTAAAACTAAAGCTTAAACTAAGTACCTACTTTTCCTTTGATAGAAAAATAAAATTAGCTCATTTTCTTTTCATTTTAACCTGCAGGGAAAACATCTATTATTAACATTGGTCATCTCTATTAAATTTGTTCTATATGTTTGTAAATGGTATGCAATATTCACAGAAATAAAAGTAATGCAATGCTCCTTATGCATTATTTTACATTATATAAATCAAACTATTGTTGTAGTCCCTTATCACAGATTGACAATTATGCATATGTAATACATGTACATTTCTGCATGGTGAACTGTATTTTAAAAAGTAAATATTCACTAAATGTACCTGCCACATTACTATGTCTAATTTGTATGACTTCACCATGTATGATTTATCGTGACATTCCAAAGTTTCTGATCATGAAAGGCAATATGATTAATTTCTGCATTTTTAAGTTAGAGAGAGAAAAGTTACTATAATTTGGTACTATAATTTATATATCTTATCTTATGGGCAAAAGTATATGTTGTTGGTGTGCTCAGTTATTTTATTTAAAAATTTTATTTTTTAGCAGTTGTAGATTCACAAAAAATTTAAGAGAAAGATAGAAATTTCCCATATATTCCCTGCCCCCACACATCCATCGCCTCCCCCATTATCCACCCCAGAAGGGTACATTTGTTTCAATTGATGAACCCATATAGACACATCATAATCACTCAAAATCCATAGTTTACATTATATTTCATTCTTGGTGTTGTACGTTCTATGGGTTCAGACAAATGTATTTCTAGAAATTTTTAATCATTCCAAACAGAAAATCTTTTCCCATTATGCAATAACTCTCTATTATTGCCTCCTCCTGCCCCTAGCAAATTCTATTCTATTTTTTATATCTTTGAATTTGCTTATGCTACTTATCTCATGTAGATAGAATCATGAAATAATTTTTGAGTTCTCTTTTTTCCTTTTGTGTCTGGCTCACACAGTTTTCAAGATTCATCCGAGGGGTAGAAAGGATCAGAATTTCACTGTGTGTATACACCACATTTTGTTTATCTATTCATACACCTATAGACATTTGGTTGTTTCTATCTTTTACTATTGTAAATAATGCTGCTATGAGATCATACATAAGAAAGCATAATCAAATCCAAGGTCATGAAGATTTCCCCCTATGTTTTCTAAGAAGATTATAGTTTTAGTTCTTAATTGTATGTGTTTGATTGATGTTGATTTAATTTCTGTATATGAAGTGAGTTAAGCATCCAACTTCATTCTTCTGTAGGGAGATAAATAGTTTTCCCAGCATTTGTCTAAGAAACTGTATTTTCCCTACTGAATGTTCTTGACATGACCATATATTTGCAAGTTTAATTCTGGAGTCTATTCTATTTCATCAGCCTACATAGCTACCTTTATGCCAATACTGCAACTTTTTAATTATTATTGCTTTGTTTTGTTTTGAAATCAGGAAGAATGAGCCAATCAACTTGTTTCTTGCTTTTCAAAATTGCTTTGGTTTTTCAGGTTCCGGTCGAATTCTGAATTAATTTTAGTATGGGCTTTTTTTTTTCTATTTCTGTAAAAACAATGCCAATGAGATTTTGATAGAGATTGCATTGAATCTGTATATAACTTTGGAGTAGTATTTTCATCTTAAAATATAGTCTTCCAATTCAAAAACATGAAATATCTTTCCATTTATTTGGATCTTTGATTTTTTCATCAGTGTCTTTTAAAAAAATTTATTATTTAAAATCATTGGGGTTACACTGGTTAATACCATGATGTAAGTTTTGGGTGTACAGTTCTATAATACAATATCTGTACATTGCATTGTGTTCTCACCACCCAGTGTCTAGTCCCTTCTGTCGCCATGTGTTTGACCCCCTTTGCCCTCTTCACCCTCTCTCTCCCCCCTTCCCTCTGGTAACCACCACACTTTGTCTGGGTCTAGGAGTTTCTTTTGTTTCTTCATTAGCTTCAGCAGTGTCTTTAAATCTTCAGTTAATAAGCCTTTTGATTCTTTGGTTAAACTTATTTCTAAGTATTTTATTTTTCATGCTATTGCAAATGGAATGGATTTCTTGATTTTCTTTTGGATTGTTCACTGCTATCATAAAAAATATAGGTGATTTTAGCGAGGGAAGATGGCGGCGCTGTGAGAAGCAGCAGAGGCCCCCGGCTCCCAGCCACGGACTCGATTTCCTCCTAAAATCCTATGTAACCAGCTTGGAAAAGCCAGAGAAACACACCTGAGTGCACGGAGGGCGAGTGGGGAGCACTGAGGAGACATCACGGAGTCCGGTAAGAGGGGGCGTAGGAAGGGGGAGACCCCCTGAAGCCCGTGCTGGGCGCCGAGCCCCGAGGTCTGGACGCTGCAAAGCTCCTGCCCCTCGGGAGTGCGGAGGGCCTCCAAAAGCGGGGACCCCACACCCGGAGCAGAGAGGGGAAGGAGCGCTCCGCACACAGGGCAGAGGGACCAGGGGAGCGGCAAGTCCCTGAGGAATCGGCACCTTCCCAGGAAACAGCCTCTAATGGCGGCCGGAGCTTTCCCAGGAGCGCCCCGCGCACAGGGCAGAGGGACCAGGGGAGCGGCGAGTCCCAGAGGGATCGGCGCCTTCCTAGGAAACAGCCTCTAATGGCGGATGGCGCCTTCCTAGGAAATAAAGCTTCCAGTGGCAGATGTAACCAGTGTATAGTGCTCTGGGTGCCAACCATAGGGGAGGCCTTCCCAAGGTCTGTGGCACCCAAATGGTAAGGGACCAGAGGACTGCATTGAGCAGCCGCACACGGGGCCCCTCTGCCTCCCTGTGGGGCACTGTTTGAGCCCCAGAAAGCGCTGAATCTACAGGGCGCGGGGGACGGGACGAGCCCTCCCGCCCTGAGCTCCCGGTGCCAGGAGGCTGGGATCTGTGACCGGCCCTGAGGGGCACCATGGTGGCCTGTGAAGCCGCCCCAGCTTTGCTGAGACCAGCGGTGTGGGGAGCTGCGTGGAGCTGACTTTGGGTCCCCTCCCCTGGGTGCCTTGGTGGGCGGGCAGCAGGACCTTGCAGGGTGGCCTTTCTGCCTGTGTGTTGCTTGTTCGTTTGCAAGTTTGATTGAGGAACTGGCTCCCACCTTCCCGGCGTGCACTGGGGGACAGACCAGCGGAGGCTGGGATTGGGGTCTGCACAGGAGACGGTCTGAGGGGCGGGCCTGGTGCGACCAGCCAACCAGAGCTGAGCAGGGAGGGGCGGAGCCTGCCGGCCTCTCCTGCAGCCAGGAGCACCCCCCCAACAGGAAAGGGGCGGGTCCCGCTCACTTGGGCCCCAGACACCCCACAGGGCACAGTCCTGAGGGGAAGGGAGAGCAGCTCACAGGAGAACTTTACAGGAACAAGACTCTCAGGGACTGTTGTTCCGGAACTGGAGGAAACGCTGAAAACGCCTGCTGGGGGCTGGGCGGGCAAAGGGCCCTCCAGAATGTGTTCTTAATCGAACCCACTGAGCCCAGGCTGCTGAAACGGCCCAGACAGAAAAGGCAACAGGCTGAAATCAATCTGAAGCTGCAGCAGGCCAGAGCCTGGAGAACTAGAATCAGAGGACAGGGTAGGGGCTGAGGCGCTGGTGGTGGAGCAGAGACTAACTCCCACAGAGTGAGCGCCTGACAGCAACACCTCTAAGGGGGTGATACCCTGGGCTACACTAGCCACCCTGCACCCTAAAGACTCTACAGAAGATTCTGGAGTAACACCAGGCAACTACAGGGTTGCAAAATAATTGACAAGAGGAGGTGCTCCACAGAGAGCCTCAGATCAACCATCTACCTAAGGACACAAGAGCCAAACTGAGACGGCTCCTCACATTGGCTGATACACAAGCACCGCCCAGGAGAACTGAAATCAGCACACAGAACAGTGACCCTCAGACAACATAAGTTGCCCAGAAGAAACTCACCTGATTACCTTTTTTTCTTCGTTTTTTTGTTTGTTTTTTGTTTGTTTTTTTATTTTGTTTTTTTTGGTTTGTTTTTTTGTTTGTGGGTTTGTTTATTTTGTCCCTTTTTTCCTTAGGAAGAAGAGAAAGGGGAGACAATTTGTTTTTTCTTCTTTTTAAAATTTTATAATAATTTAAAAAAATTTGCTTTGTTTTGTTTTATCCTTGCTTCTAATATCAAGACTTTCTTGATATCCCTGCTTAATGACTGGGACTTTATCATTATAACCAAGTTTACTGCTTTCCTCTATAGTTTCCCCCAAATTCTTACCATACTCCCTCCCTGCCTGGGCTTTATCTCTCTCTCTCCTCTCGATCCATTGGCATAACTTTTTTTTCTTTTTCTACTTTTCTTTCATTCTTTCGTTATCCTCCCGTCTATCTTCCTGTCTTTTTGTTCAATTGTTAGTTTCTCTTATTCTCTTTATTGTATTTTTGTTTTCTCATTTTCAACTCTTATCCTAATCCAATTCTCTCCCTTAATTTTTTGCTGGCCCTTCTTTCAGAATCTTTTCTCTGCTTCTGTTATCTCCCAATAGCTTCTCTATTTTTTACATTGTAGTTTATTATTATTTTCTAAATTTTCACCAGTATTAACAACAATATACATCTCTCTCTCTCTAAGCGTTACTTTTCTTTCTTTCTTTTTTTTAAGCATTTTTTTGTGTGTGTGTGTTCTCCCTTCACTCTCCCAGTTCTATTTTCATGTGGGCTGTTTTCACTGTGACTGTCAAGATATTTTGTAAGATACCTCTTGTTTCCTGGAAGCTTAGTTGTGTATTATGCTGCCTGGCCAACACCCGTACAACAGCTTACATGATGAGGTTGGGGCTGAGACACAGTTACCAACCTGAGAGGAGGGTCCTCCCAAGGACTGATCAACAACCATCTAGACCTAACCACAATAGGAGAACATAAAGAAACCACAAAAGGAGCACCCACAAGAGGGACACACCTAGAGCAAAGAGCTCAGAAGTATAAGGAAAACACACCTCTGGGCTCCACTGGACCCACAAGACAAAATCCCATCCCACAAGACTGGGAGACAGCAAATATATCTAATATATAGATACAAACACTAAGACCTACCAAAATGGGGAGACAAAGAAACAACCCCCAAATTAAAGAACAGGAAACATTGCCAGAAAAAGACTTTGATGAGATGGATTTAAGCAAGTTATCAGAATCAGAGTTCAGAGTATGGATGATGAAGATGTTCAAGGAACTTAAGAAGACTCTAGATGATAAGATTGAGGACTTTAGTGAAAACATGAAAAAAGAGATACATACCATAAATAAAACTCAGAGATAAAGAATGCTGTATCTGATATCAAGAATGCACTGGAAGGAATTAAAAGCAGGCTCAATAAAGCAGAGTATCGAAAAAGTGACTTAGAAGACAAGGTAGAAAAATCACTCAATCAGAGCAGCAAAAAGAAAAAACGCTTAAAAAGCATGACGACAGTCTAAGGGAGCTTTAGAACAACATGAAGGGAAACAACATTCGCATTATAGGAATACTAGAGGGGGAGGGAAGAGAGCAAGGGATAGAGAACTTGGTGGAGGAAATAATTATAGAAAACTTCCCTAGGCTGGCAAAGGAGAAAGCCACACAAGTTCAGGAAGCACAGAGGGTTCCAAACAAGAGGTACCCAAAGAGACCCACTCCAAGACACATCATAATTAAAATGGCAAATGTCAAGGATAAAGAGAAAGTATTAAGGGCTGCAAGAGAGAGACAAGCAGTGACCTACAAGGGAACCCCCATAAGGCTGACAGCTGATTTCTCAAAAGAAACTCTTCAGGCCAGAAGGGAGTGGCATGAAGTTCTCCAAGTAATGAAAAGCAAGAACATGCAACCAAGATTGCTTTATCCAGCAAGGCTATCGTTTACAATTGAAGGTGAAATAAAGAGCTTCCCAGACAAAAAAAGCCTAAAGGAGTTCAGTACCACTAAACTCTCATTGCAAGAAATGCTAAAAGGACTGCTTTAAGAAAAAGAAGGAATAGTGAGAGAAAGGTACATCAGCATAAAGGGGAAAAATGGCATTAAATAAGTTTATATCTCTAGTAACCTTAAAGGTAAACAAAATGAAGGACAAAAATCATATGATCATATCAGTAGGTGCAGAAAAAGCATTTGACAAACTCCAGCACCCATTTCTGATAAAAACTCTCAGTAAAGTGGGAATAGAGGGATCATACCTCAACATAATAAAGGCCATATACAACAGACTTACAGCCAACATCATACTCAATGGCCAAAACTAAAACCATTTCCATTAAAAACCAGAACAAGACAGGGAGGTCCACTTTCACCACTCTTATTCAACATAGTACTGGAAGTCCTCGCCATAGCCATCAGACAGGAAGAAAACATAAAAGGTATCCAAATTGGAAAGGAGGAAGTAAAACTGTCATTATTTGCAGATGACATGATATTGTACATAGAAAACCCTAAAGACTCCATCAAAGTACTACTAGATTTGATAAAAGAATTTGGCAAGGTAGCTGGATACAAAATCAACATCCAGAAATCAATGGCATTCTTATAAACCAACAATGAACTTTCAGAGAGAGAAACTATAAAAGCAATACCATTTACCATTGCAACTAAAAAAGTAAGATACCTAGGAATGAACTTAACCAAGGATGTACTCGGAAAAGTACTTGACATTGAAAAAAGAAATAGAGGAAGATTTAAACAAGTGGAAGAATATACCATGCTCATGGATTGGAAGAATTAATAACATTAAAATGTCCATACCACCCAAAGCAATTTATAAATTCAGTGCAATTCCTATTAAAGTATCAACAGCATATTTCACAGACCTAGAACAAACATTTCGAAAATTTATATGGAACCAAAAAAGACCCCAAATAACTGCAGCCATCTTGAGAAAATAGAACAGAGTGGGAAGGGTCACTTTACCGGACTTCAAACTGTATTCCAAAGCCACTGTAACCAAAATAGCCTGGTATTGGTACAACAGGCATATAGATCAATGGAACAGAACAGAGACCCCCAGAAATAGACCATGTCATTATGGTCAGTTAATATTTGACAAAGGAGGCAAGAGTATACAATGGAGTAAAGACAGTCTCTTCAATAAGTGGTGCTGGGAAAATTGGACAGATACATGCAAAAGAATGAAACTAAACCACCAACTTTCACCATACACAAAAAAAACCTCAAAATGGATAAAACACTTAAATGTATGTCACGAAACCATAAAAATCCTGGAAGAAATCATAGGCAGTAAAGTCACAGACATCCCACGTAGTGGACTTTTCACTGATACATCTCCTAGGGCAAGAGAAACAAAAGGAAAAATAAACATATGGGACTACATCAAACTAAAAAGCTTCTGCACAGGAAAAGAAAACAGCCTCAAAATACAAAGGAACCCCATGGTCTCGGAAAACATATTTGCCAAGGATGTATCAGATCAGGGGCTAATTTCCAAAGTGTACAAAGAACTCATATTACTCAGCAAGAGGAAGGCAAACAACCCAATTAAGAAATGGGCAAAGGGCTTGAATAGACACTTCTCCAAAGAGGACATGCAGATGGCCAAGAGACACATGAGAAAATGCTCAACATCCCTAATCATTAGAGATGCAAATTAAAACCACTATGAGGTATCACTTCACACCTGTCAGAATGGCTCCATCAATAAATCAACAAACGACATGTGCTGGCAAGGGTGTGGAGAAAGAGGAACCCTAGTACACTGCTGGTGGGAATGCAGACTGGGGCAGCCACTATGGAAACAGTATGGAGATTCCTCAAAAGATAAAAAATGGAGCTGCCTTTTGACCCAGTGATTCCACTCCTAGGAATGTATCCTAAGAATCCTGAAACATTCATCAGAAAGGATATATGTACCCCGCTGTTCATAGCAGCACAGTTTACAATAGCTAAGATCTGGAAACAGCCCAAGTGCCCATCAGCAGATGAGTGGATAAAAAAGCTGTGGGACATTTACACCATGGAATACTATGCAGCTGTAAAGAAGAAGAATCTCGTACCCTTTGGGACCTGGAGAATATTATGCTAAGTGAAATAAACCAGGCAGCGAAAGACAAACATCACATGATCTCGCTTATACGTGGAATCTAAAGAACTTAATAAACTGATGAACAGAATAGATTCAATGGCATGGAAGCATAGAGGAGACTGACGAATGTCAGAGGGATGGAGGAGGGCGGGTGGGTGGAGGGGGAGAGAGTAACTAAAGAATTTATATGCATATATGCACAACCCAAGGACATGGACAACAGTGGGTAGAGGGCCTGGGTAGGGGGATGGGACGGGGTGAAATGGGTCATTGGGGAGAAAAAGGGACATCTGTGATATTTTAAACAAAAATAAAATTAAAAAAAATATATAGGTTATTTTAGCATCTTGGTTTTGTATCCTCCAATTTTCCTGAATTTGTTTAACTCTAAAATCTATGTGTGTGTGTGTGTGTGTGTGTGTGTGTGTGTGTGTGTGTGCATGCGAGTGTTCTTCAGGGTTCTCTGTACATATGATTGTATCATCTGTGAAAAGAGATGCTTTTAATTCTTCCTGTAAAATTGAATATGTTTTATTTTTCTTGCCTAATTTCTCTACCTAGAACTTCCAGTACTATTTATGTTGAATAGATATGGTAAAAGTGGAATACGTTCTCTGGTGCATATACAGATCTTAGGCAGGAAAAAGCCTTTAATCTGGCTATTTAGTATAATGTAAGCTGTTGTTTTTTCATCAATGGTTTTTATCATTTTAAGGAAGCTCCATTTTTAGTCCTAGATCCTAGTGTTTTTATTGTAAAAGAGAGTCAGACGTTCTCAAATGGTATTTTTCTACACCGACCAATTTGTCATGTGTTAAACCACCAATAAACAGGCATTTATACCACTTGGTTGGAATGTATAATAATGCTAATAATTTTATAGATGACAACATTCAGTAAATGTACTTGTCTACGATGACAGTACAAGTAGATGAGCCTGGATTCAAACCCAAGAAATCTTCTGAATCCAGGCTCTTAACTTTTGATTTGTATTAAAACCATATTGGAAGTAAAATCTCTAATTTGCAATCAAAAGTATGGTATCCACAGCAAAAGAGATAAAAATCAGCAACAGATTTAGAATGTAAATAGTGAGAGGAACAAAGGCCAAGGTTAAGATCTTGGTGAAAGTGAGAAATGACTGAGGGTCACCTGTGGGCAAGAGTTAAACGAGTGTCAGTGAGCACTTGCAGAATAATAGATTTGATTATCAGAACCTTTAATTACTGGGCCTACTGAGCCTGGTAAATGTTTTACTCCTTGAGACATTGCCTCCAGGAACTGATTCAATAAACCAAGATTAGGGTACAGGTAGTTGGAATTTCAATAAAATCCACCTAATTCTAATATCAAGATATATGGTCCAGTGGTGGTTACCTTTGCAATGAAAAAAAAAAAAAAAAAATCCATCACACATCTATTGCCTGACAAAGTGCCTCTGATAACAGGATGGGGTGTGGGGTGGATACAGTTATGCCCTCTCAAAGATGTCCACTTTCTAATTCCTGAAACTGTGACTATGTTCCCTTATATGGTAAAAAAGACTATGCAGTTGTGATTCAAGTTAAGGGCATTAGGATAGGGATGGTACCCTAACTTATTAGAATGGGCCCAGTCTAATCACAAATCCTTAAAAGGGGAAGAAAATGTCAGAAGTGTAGATCAGAGAGATGAGACAGGAGAACTCGACCTTCTTTTGCTGTATTTAAAGGTAGAGGAAAAAGACCGTAAGTCAAAGAATGGTGGTTCTTTCTAGAAGCTGGAGAAACCATGGGCGTGATTTATCTCCTAGGGCCTCCAGAAAGAAAAAAAAGGAACCCTGATAAAAATCTTGATTTTAGTGCAATGACCCTCACATAGGACTTTTGATCTAAAGAACTGTGAGATAATAAATTTGTGTGTGTTAATCCACTAAGCTTGTGGTTATTTGTTACAGCAGCAATTTCAAAAATAACCCAGTTGTCAGATGGGGGTTTGGTTTTAGAAACAAAATTAAAAAATTATTGGACATCCAATTTTTTAGCCTAGTAACTAACACATTATATTGGGTACTTAATATTCATCTTTTAAGCAAATAATTCATCAAGTTGAAAATGTACAAAATACTTGGAAGTGATAGTTGAGGAGAAGATATGTTTATGGAAAGCAGACATAGACAGACAGGAGGAAAAGCCTCCATTCAAGTTATCTCAAAATTCAGGTACTTTTGCTTAAATTGCTTAAATTCAGGTACTTGATGTTCTCATATTATCACTAACTAAAGCAAATCACCAATAATGTTTTTAACTATAGTTGCTTTAGTGAGGCTGTGGGTTCTATGAAAATTGTGTCAGCATTTCCTCTGTTCCAGCATCTCTAGTAGGCTGCATCTATCTCAGAAACATTACACATCTTGGAACAAGAAAGTAGCATTACAGCTATAGCTCTGCTTGTCATTAGTAATGATATGTTGTATTGGGCAAATACAACTTATTTTTCTTGGTTAAATATGCGATGTAATTTACTAATTATACAGATTGTTTTAAGTTCTTTGAAAATTGTATTGTATAAATTTGAAGTATAATTACTCAGTGCTCTGTTCCATTATCTCTTCAGAGGAAATCACAAACGTATATTACAAATGAATACGTAGCAAAGTGGTTAGGACTGATAAAGTGCTTTTTACTTGAGGTATTTGTATAAAGAGAAGGCCTAATATAAATAACTTTCGGTGTTAGAAAATGAATCAAGTCTGTTGAAAGATATCTGTGAACATATGGAATGTCCTAATTGTCCAATTGACAGAATGGAGTTAAACTTGCAATTCTTTTCCCAGTAAGGCTGATATGGCTCTGACCATGACTGCCTCATAAGACTCTAAACTGAATCCAACATTAAGGATATTGGCAGAAACTACCATATCATATAATTGCACTTAATAATTAAATGAATCTGACATCTTTTATGATAAGAGTATTGAGCATCCTGAAATATAGTCAGGTCAATAAAAGGGGCAGAAATATTTTAAAATCTCAATGGTGGCATTATGGGACCAATGGTGAGCCTGGTTTTCAACTTAAATAAGAAAAAAAAAGTTAACCAAGGTCCTTTGGTAGATGTCAGCAATGCCTACATTTCATCAATTATGAAAAGAAGACTTTAACGAATGTCTAAAATCATTAAGCAGTATAAAGTGCATTTTTTACTAATATTACCATGAAAGTTTAAAATAATACAAAATAAGTTGTTGAAGTGAGTAGCACATGTCTGTCACAACATGTGCCAAGTTTCAGAAAAGAAAAATATGAAAGAATAATCCCCCAAAGACATAGAACCCTAACTGGCACGACAATTCTGAAACAGACAATCAATAGGGAAACAGCAACACGTAAGTGAGGAAATAGAACTTTTATTGGCCATCGAAAAACAAAATACTAAGTTCACACAGATTTATATTCTAAAAGACATTCCCTGACCAAAATTGTTAGCTGTTTCTTTTATTACATGGTTTACTGTCTTGAGTCATAGTAATTTATAACAGATTGTGCTTGCTGCTTTTGAAATACAGCTAAAATTGATTTATTTCTCCCCTTTTAGTCTGTAGTCTTTATTGTTGACAGATCCTTTTTCTACAGAGCTGAGAATTGCATGGAGAATATGGTTACATTTTGGAAGGTAGGATTTACAACAGAATCTGTACATAGAACATTAAGCTAAATACACAAAAGATGGAAAGTGCTTCTACCAAAGGTCATAGATTGTTGGAACAGGGAACTAGAGCAGCAAAGGGAACAAAGAAACACTCTCTCCTTGTAACATTCCTCAAATAAAAATTAAGAAGTCATATTTTCAATCACCCCTGAATGTTTTTGGTTTCATTCAACTCAAAACATATTGCTCAAGTTTATAGTTTAATTAATCAATATTACATAAATAATTATAGCGATTATTATATCACAGCATATTCCATGTTGCATATATAATCTTTATAATTATATTTTGAATAAAAAATATTTAAAGGTACTCATGCCATATAGTAACAAGCATCATTTTCTTATCCAGCATTTAGATTATTTCCAATATTTTGCTATTAGAAAATGAGCTGTCCCATGAGTACTTTTTCCTCTTGGAAATTACTTTGCTAAAACAAAAATTCTTACCACTTTGAATAGTAAGTAGGTTAGAAAAAATTAACATTTTTGTGACCATTGAGCCATTTTGACACACTGGTTAGTCAAAAGGATAAAGTAGCTATTTGCATCACCACTAATAGTATATGAATTGTCAACCTTCCATACTCTCACTAATAGGGAGGGGGGTTATTAGGAAAAAAGATTTGTTAGTTTCAGGAAACTGATATGTATATACTTTTTTCATTTGTTTCTGTAAGCAAAAAGCAGTTGTCACAAATTAGTTTAAAATTTGCATTTCCATCTATGCAAAAATATTGTCATATTCTTTTGCAGTTTATTTATTAGATAAATTACATAATTCTTTTCAAATATAATTACATCTGTATGGTTCTCTTGTTTGAAGTCACTTATTTAATATATCAATATCATCATTAATAATAAAATAAATAGAAAGTGAAAAGCGTATCCCTCTTACTCTCAAAGAACCCATTATGTTCCCAAAAGAGACAACCCAGGGTCCTATTTAGTCAGCATCCAAGAATGCCTGATGATACTCTGGTTTTTCCATTACTCTGCATGTGGCTTTTTATACTTTGACAACCTAAGAATTAAAACAAGATGTTTGCCCCCACCCACAGTAACACTTAGTATCCAATGGTGAAGCAGGAAATAATGGGAAAACCACAGTGAGTTTCCCCTCAGTAGTCTTGAAACCTTACAGGAAAGCATCACGATGGCTCTTTCCCCTGGGAATAGAATATTGTATTGCCAACCTCCTGTGAATCCCTTCAGGTAGCTTTTATCTTTCCTTACCCTTTTGTATGGCCAGGAAGTCATTAGAAAGCAAGAGCACACGTGTTTATTCCTTAGATTTCCCCTGGGGAGCCTTCGTGGCCTGGCTATATCCCTAAACCCAAAGTCACAGTTCTACAACTCTTGTCCAGGTTCCCTTACTGCCCTTTTCCTCTCAGTCACAGGAGGAGGAAGGACATCTTGCTCCGTCTGGCTTGGGCTTGGCTATGCTATTTATTTTCTGTTTATTTTTCTCCCTACCTCTAACCACATCTTTGTGAATGATCTCAGTTTATTTTGCCTAACTACACATACTTTATTATAATATTTCATTAACAAAAGGAATGATTGAAGTTTTTTGTTTTTTTATAATTTTTTAAAAAAATATATCTTTATTATTGAAAGTATTACAGATTTCCCCTATTCCCCCCCCATTGACCCAGTTGAATGATCTCATTTTTAAATCTCTTAAAATCACCCAACTTGTATATGCCATGTGTTTCTTTGCAGTATCCTGATCGATGGAGTATTTGGTACTGGAATAGTCCCAGGGAACAAACTTTCCAAATGAGATTCTGGGATTTGATTGATCATGCACATAGCTGAGGACTGCATGGGTCTATAATAAATGTCATTTGGTCCTGAGAGGCCAAAACAAGGGATCAATGGCAATATTCAATAAAATGTCATTGCTGATTGAATAAAAGGAAAGCTAAAGAAAAATTGAGAAATAACAATGATTTCATGTTTAAAGGACTCTGGATTGTAATTCCATTCATGGATAGTGGGGATTCTAGTGAAAGAGGGAATTTGAAGGGGGAAGATGAGGAGTTAAATTTTTTTTGAGACTTTGAATTTGTGCTGTTATAGAATATCAGAATAGAAATTGTATTATAGGCTGTTGGGTAGATCTGAGGTCATGAACAAGCTCTGGGGTTGAAATAATATGTAATTCATATGCTTAAAATTATACAAGTTGAGGTCACTGGTGTAAATTTACCCATGTAGAAGTGAATAAAGTTTATGATAATAGAGATAATAATAAGACATGGAAAATTTATAAGGGACAGAGAATGCAAAATCTAAGATTTAAAATGAACAGCAGTGATATCCTTATAGATTTAAAGAGAAGCGTCCTCCAGCAAACTTGTGACAGAAATGTCAACATGAGTATGCTGACTGGCTCCTTCCTGACACTGACTAACATGGTTCCTGGTTTAATGCATGGTTTACAATGACCAAACCTTGATAAAACCAAAAATGACCAAAAATGATAAAACCAAAAATGCTAAAACTTTTAGAGTTGCATAAGTATTGGTTTAAAAGATTTTAATCTCTTTTTGAGGCAGCTCCAGAGAAAAACTCAGTTTTCAATTCAAGGGAGGGATAAAACCTGAGATACCTCTTCTAGAAGTTTTATATTCCTGTTTCATGTGTTTAATTAAAACATCATTTATATTGTCAAATTAAGCCTTTTGTTTCTACATGCAGTAGTTAATTGCTTCACTTGCTCTGTTCATATTTAAGAAAGTAATTCTGCCCACCCCTTATTTCAATAAGTATATGTAGTGCAACAAAGAACTGGAATAGGTCATGACAATTCTCTGCTTTCCAGAAGCTAATGAGACTTACCCTACTTGTACTGTTCTATTTAAAATATGTTGCCAATGAGAAAATTGAGAATGATAAATCTCTTAATATATACGGGACTCTTAGCTATTTTTGTATTTCTTCATACTTCCTTGCAATAAAAAGTACCTGATGATTGCTAATTTCTAAGACAGAAATAGCTGAATACTTCTTTTTTGAGTATTAAGCATACTGTAATAATGCATGAAAATTTATTTAAAAATGTTTAAGAATAACTCATGCTACCATAAAATTTATTAAGAGGACATTTTTATACTTCTAAATTATACCTTCTTATTCAATTGTAATTTAATTAAATATATTTCTACTGATACATGATAAAGTGAGAAAAATAAGGTAAAGGTGTTAGGAAGATTGTTATTAGAATCCAAGCAGTGGTATTTACTAGCTGAATTATTTTTGTGAACTTGCTTTAGTCTATAAGCCTAAGTTTCGTTATTTCCAGAAAACAACTGCTATCAATTGTTGTGTGTAAGTAACTGGTCATAAAGTGCTCAATAAATAGAGGGAGGTCTAATAACTTTTTATACAAAACTTTACTGAGCTAATGAGAAAATATTAAATTTTAAAATATTTTGAATTTTACCTATTAATATTTTTAGATAGATATTAAGGTAAACATTAACTATTGTTTCCAACATTTTTTTTTTTTTTTGGAGATTAAGGTCAAGATGCACTACTCTTGAACTTTTTGCTCTTGGTTTGAAAAGTTTTGATCTCAGTAAAATTTTTTCTCTTATTTATATGGGAATAACTAAAATGGTATAGTTAGAATTATTTATTGGGCTATCTAGTTATTTGGGTATTAAATGAATGAAGTTCATAAACATTGAATACCAAGAAAAGCTTATTTTTTCCTCTTTGTAAGAAACTACCCCACCCCACCCCCCAAACCTGGCATATCACTTTTACAATGTTCTGGTTATCTGGTTCTAGGGTTTGTATCACTGTGAATGGGGGATGTATTTAATTTCTCTTTACTAACAGTTTAATAGGTTTTCAAAGGGGAATTAACAATTTTACTTGTTTTTAAAAAGTTTTATACATTTTTAGATTTGTCAGATACACATGGTAATCAGACATGGTAATGAGCACCATGAGTTGCAGAATGGGTGTCTATCACGGCACCCTTTACATATACATTTTTCACAGACAATTTAGAGGAGAATCAGAATACAATTATTAAGAGAAGGTATCATTCTCCTTATTCTCTTTGAGTCAGTCTTGCTCATGCCATTCAGGTAAACAGAACTAAACAAGAACATTAACATTTTCTAATCCCCTTATGGGAAAACTAGGTGTGGTTGTTTGAGCATGATCATTGGATCTTTCTGTACGAACAAGTTATATTAATGTATTTTTTCAAACTCTTGTACAGTAGTGCCTCTAAAAAATTATATTAAAACATAGCTTTTCATCTCTACTTTTTTGTTGTTATTAAAGTGCACTTTATATTGTACTTGCCTACCTAACCAGCATGTCTTATGATTTGCAAAATCTATAATGGTAAACCAATACTGCTGTTGCCCTTAAGTAATTTACATTCTAGGGAGAGAATGAGACAACAGAAGACATAATAAAGTCCAACATCAGTAATTAAAATTGGAACTTTCACATGTATTTTAGATATATATGGTAGCCCCCTAATGAAATTTTGGTATTAAAGGTAAGCATCCTGGGGGGGGGGGGGGGGGGAAGATATTCTAAACTGATTACTGAAAAGAAATTAAAACTAAGACATACAAGAAAATTATTTGTATTCTTGGGGGGAAAAGTGGGTAGTAGAGTATTGAGTGGAAAAGAATTTTAGGTAAAGGGAAAATATAGAAAATTAGATAAATGGCATATTGTGCATATATGGGGAGAAAGAAAATATGGTTTATTGTTGGGTGCATAGATTAAAAAGTGCTCTGCCTTATCTTCCATGAAAACATAAATAAATATAGCCCTGGCTGTAGAAGACTCTAAATGAATTTACATTACCTTAAAAGAGTGTAATTAGTCAATAATATAAATATAAATATAAACACCAATAGGTCAACTGACATATATTTTTCTTTTCTGTGTCAGAGACAGAGACTTTAAGTCCATCAGAGACTCAAAAATATATAGTGCGTTTTCCTTAATGTAGATTAATTGTCAAATAGCAAAACCCGCATTTGCTCTGTCACCTTTGCAGTTAGGTAAGGCATATGGCTAGATTTCAGCAATGGAATGTTGGCAGTAGTGCTGTGCCATTGTTTGGATGTTAAGTTAAAAAGTGGGTATACTTATCCTAGATTTCTTTTCCCTTTCATAGCCACCTTAGAAGCCACGTGTCAAAATGGTGGAACTACAAAACGGAAAGTTTCTTGTCCCTTAATTGAACTTGGAAGGATGCTCACCATACAGCCAGGTGAGTCACACATACTTCCAGTTTGTTCTTTCAGTAAATATCTTGCTGTCTTTTTTGATACCACTACTATAACTAATACTAGAGTCGAGGCCAGAACTTGTGTACTGCCATTTAAGTATCTGAACATATTTGACACTAGCTTAGCAGTTGGATTGTGAGCAGCAAGGATACATACTGAAAGCTGGAAACTAGAGAATTATGTGACAATGTGGAAAAAAGTAACTGGTATAAATATTAATTCTGGGTGTAATCACACTTTAAAGAAGAGTGAAAATCAGGTAATGTGACTATTGATCTTAATCTAAGTTGATGGAAAAAACTTTTCTTTATACCCTGGTGGCCTGAAAATAACCATATTAAGTTAGAAGAGAGGTATTAGGATAAGTAAGGAAAGAAATGTGTCAGTCCTGAGAATTATGATAGAAAATAAATTTGATTTTGTACTGATATGGGGAACTGAATGGAAGAAAATTGATCGGAAGACTATGAAATTTTTGAAGCAACTGTACTATTGTCGAAATTATGGATGTTTTATAATATGAAATTTTTGAAATAATTGTACTATGATAGAAATTATGGATGTTTCATAATATGAAATTTTTGAAATAATTGTACTATCATGGAAATTATGGATGTTTCATAATATGAGCCTTTACAAAACTGTATAGACCTCCAAACACATAGCAACAGGAAGAGGTCCCTAAATGTTTAATATACCTCAGCACCTGCCCAAGATATTGTCATGGGGAATAATAGATAAAGAAGAACCACTTGAACAGTAGAGTCAAGATCCAAGAAAAAAATGAAAAAGAGAATTCCTCCCAGACAGCAGAATCAACTTCAGTTCAGTGACCCAGTATTTATTCTCTGGCTGAAATATAAAGGGTACCTTGGGTAATTCACTGGTCTAAAGTATTGCATTAAGACAGCAGCTATCACAATGGTATGAGATGAAGCAGGGGTTGCAAGGTTAGAAATTTACAAGGACATTCAGGTCTTACTTTGCTGGAATATTTTCTCATTATAAATATGAGGTAACCTGTGGTCAAAAGGGAGTAGAAGACATCAAAAGACAGCAGATGTTCAACTTAAGACTTTGTTGATAGGAGCAAAATAATTAAAAGGAAATTAAAATTTTAAAGTTTATACATTTGCTGAGAATTCTTTCATTTTGAAATGTGTTTAATATGAGATTGATTTTGGGAAATTCTAATTTGACTTTGAATCTTCAAATAGTGACATAGAAAGGACTTGGTGTTGGATTAATTAAAATTTAGAAGACACCGGAGAGAGAATACGCCATTCCTTGGGCACTCCTTCTGCTGAAGGGACCCAGATTCTCTCAGATTTCTTTCTTGTTAAAATTGAGTAATGATAATGGACAATATTTGGGACTTTAATGTCCAGTGTAATTAATTCTAGGGGATTTCATATTGAAGCACAGATATCCATTTTAAAATTTTAATAAGAAATAAAAGTTTATATTTCAAATTGATTCATGCTTACAACTCAGCATTTTGTTACCTGAGATATTTAATGCTTTTATTTGCTTTCATATATAATAATCTCTTGTTAGCTACCTTGGACAGTATCCTTGGAAATAAAATGGGTAATATGCTAAGAAGTGAATGTTCAACCAAAGGTATAGTGTGATCTTGGAGTTATTTTAATTAGAAAGTATGAGGAGGTGTAGCTAACAGTTAAGAGAGCAAAAAATAAACTAACTCAAGAAATACATTTTGGAAAAATAATGTGTAACTTTTTCAATATAAAAGGCAAGTTTCAGAGGATGTGTCTTTGAATATCTTTTTATAAAGACATGCACAACAATATTTGATATTACTTAATAGCACAATATGGGTAGCAAAGGCATAGCAATTGGAGTTTAAATCAGGTATACCCAACTCAAAATACTGGTTAGCTCTGAAAACAAGACAGTTGGATGACATGAGAGAGATAAATGAGTTCAGGGGCCTCAACTCTGTACTTAAAGGTTTCCTTTTATTCTTTCCTACATTTTAGAGTCTATGGACAACCAAGTTTCTGATATACACTGCAGGTGACTTATTTTTCTAACTAGTGCTTTTAAAATGTCTTTAATTTTAAATTTAGCAATATATAAATGTTATTTTACATTGATTTTGTCGGGGCACCATGGCAAAATCAGATTTCATGGTAAATCTGCAGACTGAGCATTTATCACTTGGAATGTATTTTTCACTTATGTATTTGAGCAATTTTCTATTCCTCCTCTTGGTCTTCTAATCTGGGGCCCATTATTACAGTATTGTTTTTGCTTTCTTGTTCCTCCAGTTCTCTCAATTTTACCTCATTTTAAAAAATATGTTTTTATTTATTTTAGAGAGAGAGGAAGGGAAAGGGAGAGAGATAGAAACATCAGTGTCAGAGAGAAAATTGATTGGCTGCCTCCTGCATGTGCCCTGAACACACAACCTGGGTATATGCCCTGACTGGGAACTGAACCCGCAACCTTTCAGTGTAAAAGATGACAATCCAACCAACTGAGCCACACCGGCCAGGGCTTCATCTAATTTTTACTTTAGTTTTTTGTTGTTGCTTTTTTCTCCATTTACATTCTAGGTTTAATTTCAAGCTTTTTCTTTACAGCAGATTCAATTTCCTGCCATGTTAATTTTCCTATTGTTGTTTAAAGAAAGGTTTACATTCTGTTATTTATTTTACTGCCCTAGACTACTTTGCTTTTATCATCTGGCTTTTATCCCCTGCTTTCTCAAAAATTTTCTTTAAAGACTGCTGCTTCATAATATTTGTAAATCCATTCTAATATACTTGTATAACTACCCTGTCATTTGTTTCAGTTTAGCTCATGCTTGGGAAGTGCTACGGTTTCAGTTGTGTACTCCAAAATTAATAAGTTTAATTCCTAACCCGATAACCTTAGAATGTGACCTTACTTGGAAATAGTGTCTTCGAAGATGATCAGGTTCAGATGAGGTCTTTAGGGTGGGCCCTAATCCAATATCACTGCATGTCCGTGTTAAAAGGAGAAATGCGGACACATGGGTACTCACACACACAGGGAGGGAGCCATGTGAAGATATGCAGCCCTAAGCCAAGGAACTGCCAGAAGCTTGAGAGAGGTCTGGAGCAAAAGTTTTCTAGCACCTTCAGAGGGAGCATAAACTTATGACAACTTGATCTTGGACTTCTAGCTTCCAAAATGGTGAGACAATAAATTTCTCTGATTGTGGTACTTTGTTATGGCAGCTCTGGTACACAATTTTTTTCTAGGAAGATAGTTTATTCTGATAGCATGTAAAAGCTCTTTGTTTGCTTTGATCTCTGAGTCAGACAGTGAGGACTGGATATTTCATATTGGAAAAAGTGTGTGTGTAGGACCACAGTGGCTATCAAATGTTGATTGACGTGGTTCCTACACTTTTTTAGAAAGGTAGTTAAAACACCAGGACTCTGCTGTCCATTCTGAGATTTTGGTGACTGTTAAGCTCCAAATTAGACACCGTCTACTTGGAGGTGTGGCCACACTCCCTTCCCACCGAGGAGGAGTCTCTGAGAATCGGGTGCCTGTCTTTGGATTTTTCTTCATCCTTGGTGCTTTATTTCTGTCACATAGAAAGTCAACTCACTGCTCATTCAATTTAAGTCTTCCCTGAAAATTTCATGACCTGATAGGAACAAAATAAGGATATAAACTTGCTTTCCTTCTCTCTACATATGTAAGAAAATAGTGAGAATTCTGAAAATTGTCTGATCAGTTAGGTGCTTGCAAAACAGGTATCTGAATAGGTGCTGTATCTGTATCGAGCCTGAGCATCTTTTTTTTTTTTTCTTGTTCTTGATTGATATTTTTCTGGGTTGTTGTTGTTGTTGTTGTTTTTTGTGGGGACGGGTGTGCTGGAAGGCGGGCATGAGGAATGCAAATATTTAAGGGCAAAACAACACTGTGAAGATGTAACTCAATGGTACATCTTTATTTAAACTTTTCAGACTTGATGGGGGCAATTTAAACAAATTGACATTACACATTGATTGATTTGGTAGTCCTTTATGAAAAAGGAGACAACCAGGATTATGAGCAGTCCCAGGAGTGTTTTTTTTCTATCCATTACTCCATCTTTCATTGGAGCTAGGATGCAAGGTTCATTAAAAACTGCATTTAATCTCGCTTCTAATTACTATTTGTGCTTGTTCCTTGCCTATATTTAGGGGATATTTCTAGATGTATTATGTTATGAACAAGCTATCCTCTCTCCATCCCTGCTCCCTCAACACACACACACACACACACACACACACACACACACACACACACACACACACACACACACACACACACACCCCATACCTCAACCCAGACTGGCACCCATGTAATCTGCAGCTGCAATGTAAGTGATGTTGCTGATTTGCATTATCAACATGTACACTAACTATTTTCATCACTTCCTTCCTTTCCCATGTGTTCTGTCTCTTCAAATTAAATAGATTGTTCATTAAATTTTCCAAGGTTTTTCCCCCCATGTAAATATTAAAGAAATGCTTTAATAATAGTCACTGACAAAGTTAGCCCTGAAACCAGCTTTTAAGTCCTTGCCATATCTGAACTGTATTAATGCGAAATCCCCAAAGTTTCTTTAAAGTGAGTAGCACCTTTTCTTAACTGTCAGTGTTATTGGAGGACTTGCACTATTTATATACATTTTTAACCATTTCTGTAATTATGTGTGTGAGAGTTGGATGAGAGGTCTGAGCTTATGTCATCTGACCCAGTCATTTGCCTTGCACCCTTAGAAGTATAACACCTTGAGGAGATGCTCTAAATTTTCTTCTTAAACTTGAAAGACAGGTATTTTTATTAAACATATCTTTCTTATATTATTTAGCAGCAAATAATTTCATTTTGAACACTTCATGTCCCATTTTTATTTTTATTTATTTATTTATTTATTTTTAATATATCTTTATTGATTTCAGAGAGAGGAAAGGAGAGGGAGAGAGGGGTAGAAACATCAATGATGAGTTGTCATTGATCAAGCCCACAACCCGGGCATGTGCCCTGACTGGGAATCAAACCCTGATCGCCTGGATCCTAGGTCGACGTTCAACAGCTGAGCCATGCCCGGCCGGGCTCATGTCGCACTTTTAAATACATGTACTTTAAAACATTATGTTTACTCTGGCCACTTTTTCATATCATTCCATATATTTTGGCTTCACCATTAGACAGGCATAGTGTGTGTGTGTGTGTGTGTGTGTGTGTGTGTGTGTGTAGTTACCTACACTAATCCATGTACACTTTGGAACGTAAGATCTAAAACACAAAAAGACAAAGTACTTGCTGCCAAGGAGCTCATAATCTATGAAAAGTAGCAAACAAGTGACAGAATATGATACAGTCTAAGAAAGGTAAGAAATATGAATATACTGGTGAAGCAGACAGGGTAGACTCTGGCTTTCTAATAATGCGAACATTATTCCAACCTTGTCTATGAAGTCACTATCCAAAATTCCAAATCATTCAGGACAGTTTTTTGGGAAAATAAGTAGAATGGTAGTTACCTATAGAACAATTGTATTTTTCCCTTTTATTATTCTTAAAATATTTCTTTGCACTTTAGGATTAAGTGCAATTGCTTTTTAAGGGAGCAATCATATCTCAGTCAATTTCGTATACTTAGCACTTAACAGACTACATAGCTAACATCAAGCTCCTATTAAGTGTTTGTTAATAAACTCTTGAAATAATGAAACTCTAGACTTTGGCTTCTTTTCTTCTAATAGTCTAGAAATATATTTTCTCACAATATGTTCATTATAATGAAATTCCATTATAACATAAAGCATTTGGACATCTTATTAAGATACATAACAATTTAAACTATACATGCCAATTTTAACTCTTACAATTTAGAGAGAGAAGCAAAAAGATTTCTGAGCATCATTTCACATATTACATTAAAGAAAAGTGTCATTGAGTTTTGTATTTTGTCTCTATTATTTTCATTATTTTATTTTAAAAGTGGGTAATTATGCTCAGTATATCTGTAAAGAAAGAACCAAACCCCTGAACTTAGAGTAATACCGTGCATGATTATTGATAGCTTATAAAGTGCTAGGAATTTTTCTAAGTGATTTACAAGTGATCATCTCACAAATCCCTATGACTTAAACCTCAGTTCACATCCTGAGGTAAAATAACTTGTAATCTTATTTTATAGATTAAAAGACTCAGGCACTGAGAGATAAGATAATATGTTTAATGTCACACACCTAGTAAGTGCCTAAACTATAGTTCAAAACAACCCATTGGTCTAAAAAATATATGTTCTTAATAAAGACATTATACAAACTCACTAAGGGATTGAGGCAATTATGCCAACAGCTCTTATTACAATTTCATACATCAATATTTTAAAATGGAGCTCTAAGCCAAAACACAAAATATAGAAACTGAAATATGTATTTAGGTGCATGATTGTTCAGGAAATGTGGAGTTGTTTCAGAAACTGATTTCAGTTTCTAAATATGTGTCCTGAAAAATGGACCATACTTACAGCGTATTCTTTCAAAATTGTAAGGCTGCAGAACTGAAGGAACACATTAACCTATGAAACTGAACGGACAGAATGCTTTCGTTCAAAAAAATATTTTGACAAACCTTAGAGATATTCTAGTTATTAATTTTCAATTGAAAAAAAAAGCCAGAGTTTTGTTTGTTTTTAATCTTCAGATAAATGTGAGCTTTGCTCTTGAGATGGAAAATATCACCACACTGCAATACTGTGGATAGACAAGCATGTTGGCATTTAAAATTAAGGTGGAAAATAATATTTTAATAAAAACATGAGGTAATTTATGGAAGGCAACAATTACATATACTTTCAGAGTAGAGTGGCAGTTTAACAAAAAGGAAGAAAATAAAGTGTATTAGATTCTATGTTTGTTAATCCTAGGCTTCTAAAATATTCCTTAAAGCAAAAGCTCTAATGTTTCAAATAGCCATTCTAGTAATATTATAATAATAATTATTATTTATTATCAATGGATAATTTATTAATTAGATCAATACCATTAAGTGTTCTTACCTCCCAGATATAAATTTGACTCTGTGAAAAATGTTTAATTGAAAAATAACTTACAAATATTACCTACAGTGGTAAAACAACTTGAAATAGACTTTCTGTCATCTTAAAGCACAATGTCAGTAACACAGACACATCTGAGAGTAGCTCCTGAGAAGCGTATGGATCTTTCATTTTCAATAACTGTGTGACCTTTACTCACCTACCAGTTTGTATTCTGATACAATATAATATTTGCTCTCTAAGGTTGCACCTATAATGGAGAATGTCCTAAGTGTAATTGTGCAAAATTCAAGAATGAGGTGTGACCCATTTTAAATTTAAATAACAATTTTGTTTCCTTAAGGGAGGACTCAGATCGTTTGGTAAAATTTCAATATATATTACTTGCAGTCTATTAATTAATATCATTAGCAAACTGTAATCATTGGTGTATATTCTGGGAAACAATACTATATATATATTTTGTTTGTTTGTTTGTTTGTTTTGCACATTTCAATTTCCACTTGGATGTCACAAAATTTTAACAAAGTTGACATATGTTGAATATTTGTGATATCATTGGAAATTATAAGCAGAAAATAAAAACTTTTAAATTTGAAAAATAAGTAACTATAGGTTAGCTTTCATTTTTTTCTTTATAAGTATCTAAAACCTTAGTCTAAATTTCCTCACTTCTCTTCTTCCATCCTCAATTCAATATAAGTGGCTTTCACCACTTTTTTACTGAAATATTTTTTCTGAAATAACATATTAAATATACTAACAGGAACTGCAAAACAAAATGCATATACAACATACTTCCCCATACAAATTGGCAAATAATAGGAGATTTCAACCACACAATAAGGGAGTTGGACACAACTAATACCTATAGACCACAGCACCGAACAACTGCAAGGTACACCTTTTTTTATTAAACACATAAGGGATATTTATGAAAACTGGACTGATTTTGATAAAGCAAGTCTCATCAAATTTCAAAACAACACTGTTCTAAATACCTAAATTCTAAATATTCAAAGATTAAATATAATAATAAAAGTAATTGCAATATACCTGAAACTAAATGAGACTGGTAATTTTACATATATTATAAACTTATGATACATAGCAAAATTAACACCTAAAGAAAAATTTTTCCTTATATATTTATAGAAGAAACAAATTCTTAACATATAAGAAACAATTGATTATTTTACATTAAATAGAAAAGGAGATATTTGCCTACATTTCATTAGTACTCAGAAGAGAGTACTAATACATTATTATTTATATATAGTATTTATATGTTATTAAATTTTAAAAATATATATATATTTTATATCTTTATTGATTTTAGAGAGAGGAGAGGAGAGGGAGAGAGAGAGAGAGAAACATCAATGATGAGAGTCATGGATTGGCTGCCTCCTGCTTGCCCCTGACTGGGGATTGAGCCTGCAACCGGTCATGTGCCCTGACCGGGAATTGAACCCTGATCACCTGGATCCTAGGTCGATGCTCAAGCTCTGAGCCATGCCCGACCGGGCAGATTTTTTAAAATCATGTTTATGGTTATACCATATTTGGGAAAATAAACCTAAAGCAATATTGTGTTAATATTATCATATACATTTATCAGTTCTAACAGTTCCTCATGCAGTTCATCTAATTTACCAAATAGTAAAATTCACCATATTATAAGGTGAAGTAGGACAGACACTAATATAGTGTTAGATATGAAAAAAAGCAAATATTTTAGAAAAATAATTGTGATGGTATCACTAGAATTTATAAAGGTACAAGTTGCTCAAATCTTAGTGATCTCAACCTCAGCTGAAAGTGTTTGGAATAGTGATATCCTAGGTGGATTTTTATGAAACTGGCAAATAAACTAAAACCTGCTAGTGTTTGTGAGGAAAGAGAGAAAGAAAGAGTAGAGGGACATGTGAAGGACAACGGATACAGGCAGACAAACTGCTCATGCAGTGGATGACAGAATACCTTGACAGTGGTTTGGGAGTGTTGAGGATTAGTATACTCAGCGTTGCTACTGAAAATGAAATACGGTCAGACTCCCCTGTGGCAGCACATTTCATGAAATATCACTCTGACATTAGCTCTCTGTGATTTATAAGCACTGAAAAGGTCTCTGCCCTGTGTAACTATGATAACGTACCACTGCTGACATGCATGAAGATTAAGATGGTTTCAAATAATGATTATAAGCAGAAACATTTCGTTTGTTTTTAATCTACAATTTTACCTACTATATGCATGTGTTAAAATACACGCTACTTTAAAATGGTCTGTAATTTTTGAAAATTTTGTTTTTCGGCTATTAAGAATGATAGTCTAGCAACATAAACCATTCCTACTAAACATATGAAATAATTACAGGCTATGAAAATGTAGACTCAGTGGTCAGACATCACCCTATGCTGGTCAGCCAGGTGCACAGGAATTTCTATCCAGAGCTGTAGGTATAGTAAGCTTGTCAGGAATGCCAGTGCCTTGTGCTTTTCAGCTTTCCAATTGCTGTTTGACACTTTTGAAACTCTGTCAGCTTTTCTTTCCTTTGTTTGCTTTATACAGACTAGAAAAGAAGATACAGTTCCTTTCCATTAGCTTGGCAAAATCATAGCCTCCATGAGAGAAAGTACAATCTCATAATTCATGTATTTTTTATTATGGGATTTTAATCTATACATGGAGATTTGAGAACTAAAGGTGTTAATTTCTACACCAGAAATCCTCTTGGCAAGTGCGTGTGTAGTCTCTACTCAGATATCTTTATTTTTCTATTTATGAACTACAATTTTACATTGGAGAAGACTGGCAGACATACCTTCATCAAACAATCAAAGTTAACATCCCTAGTAATGTCACTAATAAAAACGAGTGCCACCTAAGAAGATGCAACAAATGAAAACATTTGTGATTTCCTCACTTTTGTGATTTCCCTGCCAAATATACCTAACCTGAAAGAAATCATGGTCATAAAAGCTAACTAAAGATAGAGAATTATTTTTTAGATAGAAGAAGACCAAATAGAAATAAGTAAAAGCAATACTTGATTTTAGTCAGGGGCATTCTTCTTTAAAAAGCATCATTACAAAAGTTGACAACATATGAGTTGTGTCTGAGTACTAGATGGTAGTAATATGTTAATAATTTCTTGATATTTTACACTTGCATTATAGTTATATAGGGGAATAACCTTATGTGTAGGAAATAAATTTTAAAATATTTGAAGATGGTGGAACATCATGTTGACATTTCAGATATATAAGCAATCTATTACTAACTTTTCTGGGCTATATTTTTGACATAAGTATATATTATGCTATCAGTATTTTGTTTTTTAGAAATACCCATGAACATTTGTTGTGAGATAATCTTTCTAAATCAGATCATGAGATCACCAACAGATGTAGCCTTCTAAAATCTGCAAAAGACATCCAAATGCATATCTTGCCAATTTATCCCAATCCTAGGAAGGATACAACTTTTACTGAATTAAGGCAAAATTCACATTAATAGTTTGAAGATGCAATTAATAAAGAAAACATTTTTTTCTGTTAATTGAACCATCTGTTCTCTTGACTGGGTATTTTGATTTTCATTGTCAAAAGAGCCCTCTAACCCTTATTAAAAAGAACTCTTTTTCTTATAATAAAATCCATTTGAGTAATTTTATAAATTAATTAATAATCATTATATGCTTGGAATATACTTTTGTCTTATAAACAACTATTTAATAAACTGATTTGAATGAATAAACTTTCAGTTATACTAATTGTGATGATATAGTTTAAAATTTGAGTTATTTTTTGACATCATGAAGTTCCTTATTGGTTTAAAATCGTAGTAATTTAGATGACATTTAATCAAAAATATAAAATATAAACCCTCAATATATGACAATTTTAATATTTTAGATGCTTTAAAGTAAGTAATCTTTATGCATGATGATACAATATTTGTTGACCTGAATAGAGAGAGGAATCTGGATACATTCTTAATTTTAACTTATTTAATCTACCTAATATTATATTAAGAAGCTCTAGGCTAGGCCTGGGATATATGACAGTAAAAAAATACGGTTAAGATGACAACCCTTACGCCCTCACAGAATTTACATGCTAAAGGGAGGAAACGTATATTTTTGTGTCTGTGTGTATGAACACATATACTCATACATGTATGCACAGATGTTACCTGTCCAAAGTCTTTGTGTTGACACTTGAAAGGGCTAAAACTCCAAACGTCAGAGTTTGGAGTAGGGAAAGGTGTACTGATTGAGAAGGCTGCAACCAAGAGGATGGGAGACCTAATCCTCAACTCCATCTTGCTCGCTGGACCACACCAAGGGTTTGTAAGAGACCGGGGGTAACAGATGTGCAGAAGTGCTGGGGGGCCAAGTTTTAATTGGAGGGCCTTGGAACTTAGCCATTTACGGGAAAGGTGCATGTACACCAGATCTTTCTAGACAATGCACCCTTGGCTTCTGAGGGTTTCAGTGCTCAAGTTATGGTTATGTCCTGGTCCTTTGGTTCCATGGGGCTGAGGGAGTGGGGACAAGACTTTAGTTCCAGTGCAGCTGGAGGTCAAAGTTGTCTCCTCTGTGCCTGCTTTAGCCACATGGCTTATGGTTTTGGCCGGTTGTCTCTGAAAAACAACTCAGCACCTGGTCAAACTTGATAGGACCATTTTGAGCTGGTTCTGTGGTTACACAGGCAGATTTTCTTTGAAGGAAATAAAAGTGGGTTAAGTGATCAGTGGTGTTTTCTCTGAGAAACTGATTTTCAAGCCCCACTAAACCTTTGAGACGATTCTGAGCAAGAGCTTGAGGTGTTAGAAAGAAAATACAAAGGCGCTTCAGCAAAAGAAGCTTAAGTGCTTTTAAAAACTGGAATAATTGTGAGTGGTTGTCACAGAATGAATTGGGAGGGAAAGTGGAGCAGAAACAAGTGGAAAATTAGATGCTAGGGCACGTAAGGCATTTAAGTTTATGGCAAGAAGTTTGGATTTTCTTTTTTATGTATGTTGGAAAGCTTCTAACCTAAATTTATTTTCCTTTTTAAAAGAATGCTCAGACTCAGTGAACAGAATCATAGTGAGTGGTGGGAGGTGAGGCTGTAGTAAGCGGTACACATTAAACCTGGTACTGTGAGCCTTATTAAGGGTTTTAGAACCCTTCTTAGAGCATGGGTAAGTGCACTAAAGGTTTTAAAGAAATGAAGGGGGCTTATCAAATTGTGTTTATTTCTAACACAGAAAATAAAGATGCATTTTGCAACTTATTAAGGATGCCAAAAATGACACTTCTCACAATTAACTTTTTATGACTAAGTATAACTTACTGATATTTAATTCTTATAACTAAGTATATGTGCTTCCCTAAAGATGTGTTGATAGAAAAAGTACAATAATAAAACATGATGCAGATGTGATACTTTCTTTGATAGTATATAAAAAAAAAACTTCAAGTTTTATCACTGTATTAAAATTACTTTAGAAATTGGAAATGCAAATTCCAAATATTCAACATGAGTAAAGGAAACAATCACTTTTATTTTAGTTTTTATGAAGGAAAGTATATTATTTTAAAAATACACACAATATAACAAATGCATACAAATAATTATTTGAACTTTTTCTCTAGTCTGTACATAATTTTCTGAGGAGCCATAATTTTATTCTGTAATTTTTTTGTATGCATATGGGAGAGCAAGTAAACTAAATTAGAGAAAAAGAGTCCGAGAGGGAGAGAGAGAGCCAAGGAGAAAAAGCAAGAGAAAGAGAAAGCAGAGAACAGGAGGCCACACAGAAGTCAAGTAGGAAATAAATTTCAATATTAGAGAATTTGAAACATTTATCAAAATATAATAATTATAAAATACTGTTACATCTTGTTCTCTTTAACAAATTAAACAAAGTATTTCCAATAAAATATTTTTCAAAATTACTTATATTAAACCATATTGACAAACAAATGCAAATACACACACATGAACTGAATAATCTCAATGCTGTTTGAAACAAAGCTGGATGGTTAAACTAGCAAATATGATTATACCCTACATGCCAACCATTTTCTACCTAAAAAGTCAAAGTTAAGGTAAACCGTCTCTTGTGACTTAAAAAGGGGGCAGAACAAAGAGTGCATAGATACTGTTTAATACAGTTTATGCTCTTTCAGAGTTGTTAAGCCTTGGAATGAATTTCGTATTCAGCCAGCAGCGCTTTACCTTATCACACAGCTTTGTGATCATTTTCATGAAACAGAAGAAATAATTCAATCGGTATGACTGGAGCTCTTGCTCAACTCTAAATATACTGATAAAATCATTTTTTTCACAGCTATCTTACTAGATATGCCGATGATTATTTTTATGGTTTATCTGATGTGGCAATAATAACACTAATGGTATCCATCAGGGTCCGGTCCCACTCCCAGGATTAAGCTCATCGGCAACTGTGGTAGCTAGTTTAATGACGATGTGCATTTTTGTTTTCTCCTCTATTCTCTGGCTAAATTTTTATGCACCTCCCAAGTAAAGGATCTGGTCTTGAACACTTGACTTAGACTCTGCTTCTGGAGGGCCCATACTAATTTGGTACCAGAAATGGGCCAAGGAAGCAGATACCAACATGAGGAGATTATGGAATTGAATGACTTGCCGGCATGATAACAACAAAAATATATCCCGGCGGTAAGCGGTGAGGTTCAAAGTGCTGGCGTGTTATAGCCCTACAAGGGTTAGGTCTCCTGCAGGTGTGGGGTTAGGGTGTGCTTACGTGTGCAGCCCCCCTTGCATTTGAGAAAGGGATGGCTTCGGTAGTTGAGGGTATGCTAGCAAGGGCTGAATGAGTTTTGGTAAGTGCCGTAGATGGATGCACTCAAGGAAGAAAATAACAGGCACAAGCCAGCCAACCATCAAATCAGTAAATTATGCGAAAACCAGGAGTTCCATAAAAGCCTCAAGTTTTCCCTCTCTCAAGAAGATCTAAAGATACCCTACATCCTGTTGACTAAAACAGGGCATAGGCTTATTCAAATCTCTGAAAATCCTCTTTCTCTAAAGCTGTAGCTCTGATAGACCCTGATACCTGGGATGGGGACATCTGGCTGGACATGCTACAGAAACTTCATCTCCAAATCCTTTCACATTAGGATAGAGGTCTGCCCATGCACTGACAATATGCAAAAGCTTCAGCTGAAATGGATGCCTCAAACAATGCTCCTGTCCTCCTCAAAGTTAGCTCTCTTATTCTGCAAAGAAACATAGGTCGATAGTTAGAATCAAATCTTAGCACAGGCTGACCCAGCAGTCATTACATGTTTCAGAACTAAGGGTATGAGCCACCAAAAGAGGTGCCAGTTTTGACTAATAAATGCATATTGTGCAGGGAAATTATAACTGGAAATGGATCTTGTTTTACTGGAGTGAAAGGGTGAGACAAATAAAAGAAATGTGCTAATATGGATCACCTTCTTGTAACATAGAATTTAACATCTTTAAACTGTTCTTAATATGCTGCTTCGATGTTTTCTTTCTTGACTATTGGACAAAAAAAATAGGCAAACAAGCATACACACAAAAACAATGGTCTACAATAAATGAGATGGAAATGCAAAATGTGCCGTGGCACAGTTTTGAGGAGGAAGTCAAATTTCAGTTTGGTCCCATGCCAGCAAAGATTTATTTCATAAAACTAGAGGACCTATTGGTAAATTCTGTTGCTTTGGGAGGGGGCAGAAGATATTTATTTCTTTAAAGCAATAAGCTGTATACTAATGAGAAAGCTCCTGGTATAATTAAAAGTGGTATTTTCTGTTCTTTGTAGACCAAAGCTGATAATAAGGGTTGTTATGTAGTGGGTTTCCTAAGTGTCCATAGAGATAAGATTCCAGAGCCAGAAGCCTGATCACAACATTTAACTGTCAGATGTATACAGTTGCTGCAAGTGGGAAAACTGGAATGACTTCACAGCCATCTATGGGGAACAACTAATAGACTATGGGGTTCCAAGGGCTTAAGTATATAGGCCACCAGTGAGAGTATTGCTTAATCTACATAACAAAAACTGTACAAGAGCTAAAGAGCCCAAGCCTACTTTTAGCTGCCTCATAAGAAAATCATGAGTTCTCATTCAGTTTTCAGTTCTCAGGACTGGGAAACATGAGTTGAACAGAAGGATAAGTCACATTGTGAAAGACCACCAAAACATCATAGCAAGTATATATGATGGGGTCCTCCCCAATTAGTACCTAAAGGTACCGACAACCATTTAGCGGAGTAACTACTCCCCTGGGAAAAATAAAGCCCAGCATTTTTAAGAGTTTTTACATAGAGGAGAAAACTTATAAAGATAATGGAACAGAAATCTTTCATAGCACCCCAGTAAGTGTTGGGACATGTAGAAACAGGTGATAACTGAGTGGCCCATTTCTCAGTAATTAGCCACAACTCCAGATTGTGGTCATTCACTGGCCCTAAGTCATAATCAGGATGTATATATTTAACATCTGGTTGAACCCACAAATTAGATTTCTGTCATAAGGAAAACAGCCAGTTGAGCCAATTGATCTTGCAGATCATATGATAATAGAAATCATGGTTGCAGGTAAGGATAATATGGATTTTCTGGCAAATCCCTGATGGAAAAGTCACAGTTCAGTCACCCATGCTCCTAGAACAGGTCATTTGGCTGCATTAGAGATCTGATCATTGTTCAAAAATCTTTTTATGCTCTTGCAACTAGCAGAGATTGAGTTCCTGACTTTGGTACAAGTACAAGCTTGTGCTAGGTTATCATCAATCCCTAGGCTATAATATCAGACAGCCACAGCAGCAAGCCATCATATGACAGAAATGACATATTCAGAATCAATCACCAAAAGGCCTTTAGGATTTGGCTAACATATATCAATAGGAACAGGGAGCACAGCCAGCTGTGGCTCAGCAGTTGGGCATCAACTTAGGATCCAGGAGATTGAGGTTCGATTCCTGGTCAGGGCACATGCCAGGGTTGTGGGCATGATCCCCGGTCAGGAGCATGTAGGAGGCAGCCGATCAATGACTCTCTCATTATTGATGTTTCTCTCTCTCTCCCTTTCTCTTCCTTTCTCTGAAATCATTAAAGATATATTTTTAAAAAATCGGAACAGGAAGAACACAAGTGAAAATGTATCTTTGGGTATTAAAGGAATATTTTGAGTGTTACATGTTCTACCAATGTTACCTGAATATCCTATGTTCTCTCAATTTGTAATAGCCCCTTTAAATGTGTGCATCCCACACTAAATACTAAGATATGTGATAGAAGGTCTCTCTTGCTTCTGTTACATAATAGCTACCATATAGTGCACATTTGTTAAAAAAGGAAGTCAGGAAAAAAGGAAGAAATCTGAAAAAAACAAGAGCACTCTGGCCAGGTGGCTCGGTTGGCTGGAGTGTCCTCCCATACACCAAAGAGCTGCAGGATCTATCCGGTCAGGGCACATAGCTAGTGTGAGCTCTCCGCCCTCCTCAGGGCACATAGCTAGTGTGAGCGCTCCACCCTCCTCAGGGCACATAGCTAGTGTGAGGGCTGCACCCTCCTCAGGGCACACGGCCAGTGTGAGGGCTGCACCCTCCTCAGGGCACACGGCCAGTGTGAGGGCTGCACCCTCCTCAGGGCACACGGCCAGTGTGAGCGCTCCGCCCTCCTCAGGGCACACGGCCAGTGTGAGGCTGCACCGTCCTCAGGGCACACGGCCAGTGTGAGCGCTCCGCCCCCCTCAGGGCACATGGCCAGTGTGAGCGCTCCACCGTCCTCAGGGCACACGGCCAGTGTGAGGGCTGCACCCTCCTCAGGGCACCTTGGGAGGCAACCTATTGATGTTTCTCTCTCACACACATCAACCTCTCTCTCTATATATATAAAAAAATCAATAAAAAATATCATCAGGTGAGGATTAAAAGAAAAAAAGAGAGAGAAAGACGAGGAAGGAGAGAGGAAAGGCCTCAAGCTACTCAGCTCACACGGGAAACACTCAGGGGTCGGCTGGTTTCTCACCCTCTCTGAACGAAGTCTCTAAGGGGTGACAAACTCTCACCCTTGTTTTGATTGGGGGACAGTTACTTTGGCATATATCTTACATCAAAAATGTACAGTACATTTGGGCGAAAAACTTGGATATAATTTGCTCCCTTTTCCAGGTTGCTCAATAAACATAATTAAGCTTCTGAGAAAAGCTCAGACATGTATCTTCATATAAATGGAGTAATAAATTTCTTTGACTTCATGGACTAATAATTTTCCAAAATGTCCCTAGACTCTTGTATCAATATCAACTGTTATAAAGCTCATTGAAAATGTATAAATGTTTAACAATCTTATCAATTTTTCAAGGTTAAATATTTAGTTAACTAAGTGGCTATGGATATAATGACACTTTTCAAGCTATCAATGAGCTCATGATATTTTTTATGGAGTGATAATATAGTTCCTATTATTCACATATAATAATTTCAAAAGCTATTTCTATTGATTTTCGTTTGTTCTTATTTTGGCTGCCTTCGTATTTTATTTATTTTTTTAATTAAATTTTTTTTTAGTGTTGACATTATTGCAGGAGTGTCTTCTCCCCACTTTGCCACCCCCATGCCTTTGGATTTTAGAAATGTGTAACGTTTACCTAGTCAAATGACCTATGTACTTCGTACCTTTTGAAGCAGTTCTGTCTTCCCGGTCATCACATTCTTACCTCACTCTCTTCAAGAACAGTACTGTCACATGGTTACACGGAACTTAATAGTACGTCATATTTTCTAGGGAGCCCAGAAATACTAAAATTGTTTTTATGATTTTCCAAACTATGAGCTATGGCAGTATTTCCAAACTTCTTTCTCTCAGGAAATTTTTATGCTCTTAAAAATTATCAGGCTTCCCCATAAAGCTTCCTGAGCAAACTTTGCAGTAATATTGTAATCATAGTAAAATAAATCTGAGTCAAACAAAATAATTGGTTTATAAATACTTTATGTTTTTATTATATAGTAAAGACTCACTAAGCATTTCATTACAAATGTTACTAAAACTAGATTAATACCACTGGAAATGTGAGTGTGTCTCTGTCCTATCCCAGAGCAATTGAATCAGTATCCCTGGGTCTGGACCCCAGGCTTTTACTGTTATTTGATGATTGTGTTTTGTTTTGTTTAAGGTTTCCAGATGATTCTGCTTCACAGTTATGGTTGAGGACTATGCTTTTTTAGTAAGATAATTTACATTATTCTTAGAAATGTTGTGTCGTGTTAATCCAATATGTATTTATAGTCACACAGACTTTATAAATTAGAAAAAAAGAAAACAACCTTAATGAATGAGGTTATAAAAAGGATTGAGTAAGTAATGCTTTGTGGTAAATATATATATATATACATATATGTATACATATATATGTGTGTATATGACATTCTAAGAAGAAACATGTTATATATTTTATATTTCTTCTTAGAATATCTTACTTTTAGAAATTCCTTCCTCTCCTTCATGCAGTTGTGTTGGGGTTGTCAATCGAGTGACAGTCACTCTCGCACCCGCGCTGGCAGCAGTTAACTCACTCTGAGCACTCAGTTATCCTGGGCCTCATTTTTCTCACTGTCCCTCTTTTACTTCTGAATTCAATTTCATGAGCCAATAAACCTCATATATTATCCTCTCTAGGTTCAGTTTTCCTCTTTTTAAAAAATAAGCAAATTCTAACAAATATGTGCCTGTAAAGCATTTAGAATGTGTTGTCATACATTAACTATTTAATTAATATCAGACATAATTACTATATTGGAGAAGATTGCAGCTAAATAATACCAGGGGGTGGGGTGGAAATCATTCCAAAGGCATATCGGCTCTGCTATAAGATATGAACATTCCTAAAATTCATTAATTCTTTACTTCTTCAGTCACTCAACAAATGTCACTTGAGCCTTTAGTAGAATTAGGAACTCCAATAAATTTTAGGATTAAAAATTTGTACTTAATTTAAAATATATTGAGCCTGGAAAGCAAATAACTCATCCTCTCATTTTTTCATTTTGATTTTTCTATGATCCTGTTCATTCCTTTACACACAGAAATAAATTCAGTAAAAAAAAATCAAACATTCTATGCATTCCCTGGTTGATTCTTGTATGTGACCTGACCGGAGATTGAACCCACAATCTTGGCATATCGGGACAATGCTCTAACCAACTGAGCTACCTGGTCAGGGCCTCAAACATTCTAAATAAAACTTGCAAGAGTGAATGAGAATACTATAAGATAAGCCACTGTTTTCCCAATTTAATAAAATGAATGGTTTAATGTAAATCAAGAGTTTTGTTTTTATATAATGTGCAACAAATGATGCTGGAAAGCAAAAAATTAAATAAAGATTCAAGTGATAAGGACAATACTATATACTTAAAACAATAAAATCAGTACTTCCTACTATATGTATCTTGTCAATAAAGCTTTATATTTCCAAGGTCATGCAACTCGGCCCATTTTAGCACATATTCTAATAAAAATAAATTTTCTGAAAAGAAAGTGCATAGAGCTGAAATGCTCCTGCGTGTGTGCATTAACTAACACTAAATACTTTTAGGAATCAAGTTTTTTTTTGTTTTTTTAAATATATCTTTATTGATTTCAGAGAGACGAGGGAGAGGGGGAGAGAGATAGAAACATCAATGATGAGAGAGTCATTGATCGGCTGCAGCCCGCAACCCGGGCATGTGCCCCGACCGGGAATTGAACCCCTATCACCTGGATCCTAGGTCGACGCTCAACTGCTGAGCCACGCCCGGCTGGGCAGGAGTCAAGTTCTGACAAGCATGTAAAGTCGTTTGAATTATTTATGGCCACAATTAATGTAGTGGCATTCTACAACAAATGTTTATTTTTTTGTGCAGAAAATGATGCATTAACTGGATAATTTTCCCGATGCGTCCAAGATCAGCTGGTTGCAGCTTGGGTTATTCATGCATTTGTGGTCAGCAGGAGCGCTGGCTGCAGGCAGCACAGGCTGGCTGGTTTAGGGAGTGTGGCTGGACTGACAGCCGTTCTCTAGTGGTCTCTCATCCACTAGCAGAGCAGCCGGGGGCAGACGAACGAAAGAGGGGGAGCTGAAGCACACAAAGCTTCCAGTCTTTTCAGGTTCTGAAACAGCACTATTTCAGTTGTGATGCACTCGATTATCCAATGCAAGTCACAAGTCCAACACTGATTTAAGAAGTGGGGAAATAAACCTATTATGTGATTTGAGGAGCTCAAAGTTACATAGCAAAAGATAGATGAAAAAGAGAGAAAGATGGAGAGAGAGAATATGAGGGCGATTTTTTTACAATTCTGTCACTTTCCCCCCCAATTACTCAGAACACTAACTATCCAGTAAAATACATAGAGGCTCATATATTTGATATAATGTAATAAACTAAAACTATCTTTTCTTGGGAAATGTGCTTATTTAAGAAATGCTCACTTACTTCACTAATCAGTGTAATATTTAAAAAATCTACAAGATGTAAAACTACTCAAAACTGTCCAACTAAATAGGCAATAGAAAATTCACTTTAATTGTAATTATATTGAAGCCTACAAACCCTGCATTTATGTCATTAGAGTCAATAAAGAAATTTAGAAATTAATAAGCACTTGCCTGTCTGGGTATGGGTTCATGAATTTTAAACAGGATGAGAAATTGCTGTATTACATCTTTTGTCAAGCAATGATCGCCTGCTGTTAGCAGTGACAAATTAAAGCACTCTGTTTTTTAAATAAATAATGCACATGTAATTTCTTAGCAGTTAATATCTGTGTGTTTAGTGAAATGTTGAAATATCTTAATGTATTTCTCCAAGTGTATTTAAGAAATAAAAAATATATCAATTAACATGTTCAATTTTATTGAGTGATCAGGCAGGTGCAACTTTTGTCCAACAAAATAAAGCATCAGTGGTATTCATAGAAGACCTTCACAATAATTTGTCTTTAGTCTCACAAATGATGGAACTGAACTCTCTCTCCTTTGAAATTCAGCACAGCCGTCTGATGTTCTCTGGGCCATGTCTTGTGAGTGGAAATGATTCTTATTCATTCCAGGAGGATATGTAAGGGTTTGTATGTAATTTTCCATGTTCTCTTTCCTTTGCCTTTCTTTTGATGGGAGAATATGTGAGTTATCATTGTAAATTGGAATCCCTTCATCATTAAAATGAATAGACTTCTCTTGCTAATCCAGAGAAAGTGTATAGTGTGAGAGAATAGTCTACTTTTTTTGTATTAAGTAACAGTGATTTTCAGATTTTTGTTTCACCTCACTATGTCCTGATGGATACAATTTGATGTGGCTCCAAGTATCTTGATTTTAGGTTTAGGATATTCAATTTTTATTTAAGGTTATATTTAAAGATGGTTGATTTTAATGTATATACCTGAAAATATGGATGTTTTCAGTCTTCTATGATAGGAGTCTTGGAAATGTAAGTAAATATTAAAATGTTCAGTAATATTTTACTGCTCTAATGTTTGTAGACATGACACTATATATATGTAGAGTATTGTAAATATAGTAACTATTTTATGTGCCTATTATAGTGTAGGAATTTTTAAAAATCTTGTTTAATTGTTAGAAAAAACTTCTAACGTAATTGTTTTCAATATAAGTAGATACTCCACCGATAAAAAAGGGAATCATTAATCTGCACTGCATAAGAGTGGGCTAGGGGGAGATGAACTTTCCAGTAGAAAAACTCAGTTAACACTACCTCAGCCAGGAAATCAAGGTTAAAATCAATCATGAAAAGTCATGTTTGTAGTATGGATTTGTTACAAATAAACAAAAACAGAAAAACAAAAACACACACAACAATTTTGGCTGCTCACCACTTGAAAGCCAGTACTCAGAGACAAGTGTTGGGTGGAAAGGAAAGGCTGCTTTATTTAGGAAGCTGGCAGCCTGGAAGGATGGTGAACTAATGTCCAAAAACTATCCCTGAAGTCTCAGACAAGCAGAAGAGTTTTAATGGTAGGAATGGGGACAGGGAGTTCCAGTGAACTGAGAGAGTCTGTGTTTGTTTCTTTAGTCGCAGATAACAATTTTCCTCAGCACACTCCTGGGCATCAGCAGTTGGTCCTAGCTACCTTGAAGATATTTTTCTTCTGCAAAGCAAAATCATAAATTCTCCTTAGGACCCTGAAGTTATCTCCTCCTGCCTGACAAAGAGACAGAACACCAGCAACTTATGACTACATTTGTGAGACCAAAAGGAATTGAACAGGAAGAGCAACTGACCTGTGAACTAAGGCCTAATTAAAATTCGATTATTTAATGCTAGCTGCCAAAAATACTCCGGGCATTAAAATCACAAGGAGCTGGGCTACAGACTCTTGATATGGTGTGATGAGAATCACACTTTACCTTTTGATTTTCCTTTGAAAAATTCATATACCCAGTCTTACCATGAGAGACATCAGACTGATTCCTATAGAGGAGCATCCTGCAAAATGTATGATCAGTAAAGTCATCAAAATTGTCAAGGACTTCTAAAACAAGGAAAGCCTTAGAAACTATCACAGCCAAGAGAAGCCTTAGGACACAGGATATGTAAATGTAATGTGATATCCACGATAGAATTTGGAAACAGAAAATGGCAGGTAAAAATTTGAAAAAATCTAAGTAAACTATGTTCTTTAACTAATAACATAAAAAATTTGGTTTGTTAACAAATGAATCATACTAATATATTGAAATATATGTAAAGGCTATCTGATCTGGGGAAATCAGAATAATGTTCCCAAGGAAAGAAAATTTAAACTGAATTGTGAAAGTTGAGTAGAAGTGACTCATGCCTGCAGAAGGACAGAGGAAGAATTCGCTGTGAAGAATTTTTGACAAGAAGATAATACCCTTGAAAAACAGAAAGACGATTGGTCTGGAGCACAAAGATTAAAGGAGATATTGGTGTGAGATAAAGTAGGGAGGTAAGAAAAGGCAGTGGCTTCGTACATCATATTAAAGATTTTATTTATCATAAGAGCAACACAAAGTCACAGAAGAGTTGCAAGGATTATGCCCCCATGTTCGTCTTGATTCAGGAATTTATACACAAAGATGAAAGTTCAAGGTTTTCCAAGAAATCTTGAGAAAAAGTGAGGGCAGGAGAATCTAGTTTAGAAACAAAGAGTTACCTCAATGTAACTGTTATGACAAGTAAATTGTCCTAACAGTGGATATATGTATATGAGAGTCAGAATAACAAAGTGAGTAATGCCTTCGACTCTGAAGCAGACTGCCTGCAGTAATATCTCAGTTCCAGTTATTTTTAGATATTTGACCTTACTTGAATTACTTTACCATTTTATACCTTAGTAGCCTCACCTATAAAGTGGGGATAATAATTTTACCTACTAATAGGATTATAGTGAAGACTAAATGCAAAGCATTTAGACCATAGCGTGATTACTGCATAAATGCTTATTATTATTGATGGAAAAGTTTCCGTTCTCATTAACTTTTTTGTTGGTTTCTTCTTTTGATCTGGATCCTCTAAATATGCCTGATGATTCACCTTCCAGTTTGTGTTTTTGCCATTTGACCTGATCAGTCCTGGTATTAATTCATGTTCTTTGCAAAGTCAGAGTACTACAATTTCTATTGCTACAGGCCTAAGTTTCCAGAGCAGCAGGTGTCCCCAGTCCCTCATATTGCCCACAGATATATCAAAACAGAATCTTGCTTCCTGGCCCAGGATGACCCTGTGTTTTTGTTTGTTTGTTTGTTTTGTATACGTCTTTATTGATTTCAGAGAGAAAAAGGGAGAAGGAGGGAGAGAGAGAAACATCAATGATGAGAGTCATTGATCGGCTGCTTCCTGCATGCCTCCTACTGGGGATCGAGCCCGCAACCTGGGCATGTGCCCTGACCGGGAATCGAACCACGATCTCCTGGATCCTAGGTCGATGCTCAACTGCTGAGGCACTAGGGTTGGGCCAGGATGTCCCTGTTGACAGAAAGATGCAGTCCATCTGGGGCTCTCCTGCATGCCCATCCATTTACAAGTATAGGAGAATTGCATGACATGGTGAACCTTTGACCAATGGAAGATGAGGAGTGCTAGATTAGGAATATTAGTTCCCTTGTTTCTCTATTAAGATATAGTATATATAGTTTCACATGAATAAGGTCCCAGGGGTGTAGTAATTAATTGCCTTTTCCACAGACCAGCTTGATAATGCATCTTTAATTTACTCTTACTCCTTCATTGCTTCACTTTCCTGGTTCCTTGATTTCTTGCAAAGAATATGTTCATATATTTGTGAAACAATTGCATTTTCTTTTGTATAAAATATATATTTTCATTTCCAATTTTTCTAGCATCTGTTGTTCTTCTTATTAATTAATAGGACCTTTTTCAACATTATGGATATTAGTGTTTTCTGCATTTCTATATAGCAAATATTTTGTGCCAGGATACTGCTTATGTTTCACTTTCTTATATGGAGTCTCTTGTCTATTTTACTTCTATAGAGTAATATATGTTAAATTTTTCCTGAAAATTTTGGATTTCTTATGAATAGTTTTAAGTTATAGCACATGTTGATCTTTTTTGTTTAACTTCAACAACAATTAAGACCCCTATATGAATTTTACCCCATCACCTCTTAAAATAGTGAATTATAATAACCATCTTTTCTTACTGAAACAAAACCAAGTTTGTTAAGGTACCTGATTCTTTCAATTTACAATTATATGTTCTTTACTTTATAATGACTGTGTTGATGTTAATTAAAGGTACTAAATTAATTTTAGTTGAATGATGAATCCATAAACACTGTGGAAATTTTCATTCTGTTACAAATAGTACTTTTATTCAATTTTTTAAAGGAAATAACCTGCAGAATAGGTGTTTTAGAAAAATGTACAACTGCATAAACTAAAGTATTTGGAAAAAAAAAATCTAAGGATCACAGCTAGAGAGTGGACCTGAGTCTATGCTTTGTTCACCATATACTGGGTACATGTGTTGTCCATATATAAATTCTCCTATAGTTTAAATGTTGCAAATTAATAATTATTAAATCTACTTAATTTTATTACATAAATAAGACTCGGAGCCTGTTGCAAGCTCACAAGGTGTTAGGCATATTGTAGCATTAGGTATATATTAGTAACATAACCCAATGTTGTTACTGCTACATTAGGTAGTATAGCCATGTAATCCCAATTTTGTTGGGCTCCAAACAGTTAAATAATATACTACCAATGTAGTTATTTGTGTGACGTGTTATGTCTTTTCAAACATTTTACTGGGGCCTTAAAATCATACCATGAAGGTAAATATTTCATTATCTGTCTTCCCAGAATATTACTATGCATTTATGTTTCACTCACCTTTTAACCCAGCCAGTATTCAGTAGGCATTTAGTGAGTAAATGAATCAGTAGCTCTACTTTATGTAAAGGATGAGCACTGGCTCAGAAAAATAGGAGGCACAATAACAGTTCACGTTTTCTTCAGTGACATGCCGAGTTACTCTTGGGTGGCTTTGCTATTGCACATTTATCTGCAAAACTACGGTATACTGTGTCACTTAAAGAGAATATCGAGATAACTCTTTTAGTAATATAGAGTGCTCCCAAATACAGTGTCTGCTGTTTCTGCTTTATTTGTATGTTTTAAAATGTTTGGAATATTCATAGTCTTTGATACCATAGCACTAAAATAAGCACTTAGGGGGAATAAGCTACAAATCTGATAACTTATTTTGAAAGTAATATAACTTACACTATTTAAAACTCTGAATACTCAGAAATAATACGAGCTGGTTGGTACTGTCTGCCCTGAAGTAATCAACAAATTGAAGGCTATTTATAAAGGTTTGCAAAACAAACCAATTTAATTTTATTATTAAATATATCTCTGCATATAATATTGACAAACCAATAAAATTCTTCTATAAAAAGACATAAACATACCTAATAAATAAATACTAATAGAAACCTTAGCTTTGTAATGGCTTCGTTATTTGATGAATACAGACATTTTAAATTATTAAGCAAATATTGTGCTTTATTTTTCTACAAGATGTATGTGGTCATGATGATAATTAAAGAACACCTAGTCTTTGATTTTGCCACAAACAGGTAATTAAAACTCTAACAAGTCCTTTCAAATGTAGCTATTCTGTATCCATAGAAACCTCAGACTGCCTAAGTTGGTGTTATTTGGTATTGACCTTTAAGACATAAAATACAAGAAAAATAAATTGCATGTGTAGGTTTACAGGATTACATGATCAATGTATAATTCTTTACAATTCTGTTTTAATGTAGTTTAAAATAGAAGTTATAACTGAACTTATTGATTAAAAACTGTGTCTTTATCTCTGCACTTTAAACACATATAGAAGAGAAGCAATTTATAAGTACTCTTAAGAAAAAATGTTTGGTCGATATTGTCTGTCACTTAAATTCTCTAACCTTCAGTTTTTAATACATAAAATAAAATAGTAATGGTGCTCCTATTTTAGTAAGTTAGAGTACACCAGAATAAAAATAATATCTGTGGCAAATTGGTAAATTTTTAATGTTATGTTAATTATAAATTATAATAATAATAGGTTTAATAGATTTAAATTTTTTTATCCAGACTTCCCACTCATTATAAAGTGTTAACTTTTTTCATTAGCAACGTAGTTAGTACATTAAAAAGTTAAACATAAGGCATAGGAGTAAGGAGTCAATACATAATAACTGTTGGTTATCCTTACTTGTGTGATATTTTTCCATGTACATTGCTTTCTTTATAATTATTTGACAAAGTTTGTGTCCATTTATTATTTTCTTGATGTATAGTTTTCATACAGATATTTTAGAAAATATGAACAGCAAGAAATTTCTAAAAGACATGAGCAATATATATTGTGTCTGTCATAAAATATCTAGACTCCTACAATGGATATCCTCATAATTTTCTATCAACCCTCATAATTTTCTATCAATTATCCTCATAATTTTCTATCAATTTTCTATTAATAAAACTTGGAGGGATAGAAATAAAATGAAGTTGAGGAAATAAAACAATTTGAAAAGCTTGTTAAACACAAGAATCTCAACCAGTATTTAGAATTACAATATTCACAAATATTCATAATTAAATATTCACACACCAAACAATGCCCCAAAGCTTAAGACACTTGAATATGTGCCAAGGTACCTTAGATTATTCAAAACTCTCTGATGAAAGTAATCTTATTTTTATTTTCATAAGCATTATGTATAAAATATCTAAATTTTCTAAAAATGTATTTTTAATTCTAAATTTTTTAATTCTAAATTTTAATTCATAATTTATATCAATTTTAGTTGAATCACTGAAAAACTATTAACACAATATAAGGAAACCTCACTGATCAAGAACTCATCAAATTAATGTAAAATAATTAATTACCTATATAAAATTTCTCAATATTTATGGTGTTTTTGAAATATAGTCTTCCCATAAAAAGTAGATCTTTGGGTATTGAGGTGCATATGACTTCCTGTTTTCAATTGCTTCTCACAGTTCATGGACAAACTATCATGTGCTCTCCTACCAGCAATCTATGAGAGTTTCAATTGATTCATATTTTCACAAATATGCTATGGTTGACAGTTTTTACATTTTAGCCATTGTAATAGCTATATATACATACATATACACACACACACACATATATATACATATACACACACATATGTACATACACACACCCACACATATATATACACACACACACACATATATATATAACATAATGTTATCTCATCATTTAATTTGCATCCTCTTAATGACTAATGTTGAACACTTTTTAAGTGTCCTTACCTGTCATGTTTTGGCCTATTCTTGAACAGTTTTACAGTAAGAATTGAAGTTAGATAGTGTAAATACTTGAAGTTTGTACTTTTCAAGTTTTTTTTGTTATTTCAGGCCCTATGAATTGCTATATATCTTGGAGAGAGCAGTGGAAGATTTTGTCCCTAAATAAAATGAGAACTATTATTTAGCTTAGCATTTTTGAGTTACATTCTACAGTTATCTTTATTAAAATGGAAATTATTTATTTGCTTCTTAGAAAAGAGAATATTAGGTATAAAATATACTTCCAACTATTTCTTTCTGGATTTTCTTCAAGTAATTAGCTATCAACAGACTTTTACTCCAATTTGGCACTTCTATTCATCTCATATTTTAAATTACCTCAAGTGATTCTACAGTCACTTAACCTATAGCTTGAGTTAGATGATTTAGGAATGGGATTTACTCTGATCTCCTTTTTGACTTCCATTTATAGTAAAAACTAATTATTTCCTTTTCTTCAGAATATCTTAAAAGCATTACCTACATGCATTTCTTTAAGCTTCTGCATTTCATCTTGTTGATGGTGCTCTTATTTTGATAATTTTCATTTTTCCAAAACATATTTTTTAATACGTTTTACATTTATACTGAATAGTATATCAGAAAGAACCTTTCCCGAAATACCATACATATCATGCCTTACTATTGGCTTATTTGGAGTGTATCTAGTAACTTAAATTATTATTTTCCAGTAGCTGAATCGCTTTCCACCCATTGTAAGAGAATTGAAAAAGGAAACAAACAAGATCACCATGTAGAAAATAATAGAGAAAATGGAGCTTCTGTTTCCTTTTATATGAATTTTGAGTATAAATAATAATGATCCTCTTTGGGTTTAGTTTAAATGAAATTATATTTGAGAACTTATATTGTAATGTTTCATAGTGATGCAAGTAATACTTAGTATGACCAGTATTTAAAATATCCTGTGGATGAATAATGAATTTCCATTTGCTATGTTACTGGGAACCTGCGATTATTAATAAAAAATGATGTTGAATGCTAACAATGGGTAATATTTGTTCTCAAGAGAAGTCTTCAAGCAAAAAGAAAAGTTATGCCAGCTGACTTTGAGGCCAAATTTTCTCAGGCTTTGTATAGAATTACTAGAGAGATTTAATCACAATAAATATCAATGTTGAAACCATGAGGCATTTGAAATAGGAACAACCCAAGTTTGAATTCTGTTTCCACATTAACTTTCTGAACTTTAATAATTATGTTGAGAAGAAAAATGACTAGTGCTATCTTTCTCATGGGATTGTTGTGAAAACTGTGTTTTCTGATTTTAGTGCCTAAAATGAATTTGTTGCTCAGAAATAGTTTCCCTTTCTTTTCCCTTGTTTCAATTAGTTTGCAACGTCCATTTCTTTGTTCAATTATGATCAGTCTATTGCTTTCCCTGTGACCTGTGATCATTTAAAACTGAATGAATTACTCATGATTTTTTTGGTTATAAGACATGCACTACTCAAATGGACTTAAGAAAAAAAATCTGCACATCAAAGGATATATGGTAACTTAAATAGTTCTATACCCTGACACAGCCGAGCACTTGATTTATTTCATCCTGAATCATTGTTTATTTCAGTCTGGATTTCTACACATGTTTAAATCCTGAAGTTCCAAGTTTATGCCACATGTAAAGTTAGTAAAAGCAATAAAAATACACCTAGGATTTTATTGCTTTATATCATGGGACAATCCCCAGCTACTTGTATGTGGTCAAGATATTTCAGCAATTTCTCTAAAAAAACAAAGTCAAGTGTCTGGTTCTATACCAGGTTTACAAGTTTAACCCTATTGTATTTATGTGGTCTGAGGAGGGGTCAGGGTGGTTTCCACAATAGAGACTTGAATGTAATTAACAAAATAAGGAGCAATGGATCCTGGCAACAAATAGATGTCTTGTACACTGAATTTATAATCATCTTCATTAGGCACATTGAGGTTCAGTAACATATTTTAAAGTTTTTTCTGAGAATTTAAAACACTATTTGTTCCGACTATAGTCCAGACACGCGGAGATTGAATACTTCCAGCTCCAAATATGTCAAAATTTTCATTGTGGGGGCTTAAAAAATTTTATTTTCCCTCCCACTTTCTAAATTCTTCTAGCTGATCTAATAATCAAATTAACAGAGACAGATTAACAGGAGAAAGTCAAGTTTTAATACATGAGCGTGTGGAATTCACATAAGCATGAAAATTCCAAATATAGTGAGGTAAAATTGGGTATATATGTTATTTTGGACAAAGAAGAAAAGGGAGGTAAGCCATCTGAGATTTCAAAAGTGAATATGGGTGACTTACTGGTAACTGAAGATGAGCTGAACACACATGAGAGGCAAATTCTTGTTTCAATAGGACACAGTGATTAATCCAGTTACCAGGCTCCGGCCTGGAGCCCTTCCATCCACCATTCTCAATTCAAATTAGGCTAAGGCTAACATCCTAAGATTTCCTTCCTGGAATAGGACTTTTCACCTGAATCATTTAGGCAGGAAAAGGGGCAGGTCAAAGGTTCTTTCTGAGTCTTTTGATTATTAATAATGAGCTTAAAATCAATATCCCACTCGGCTGGTGTGGCTCAGTTGGTTGAGCACCATCCCATGCACCAAGAGGTCCCTGGTTAGATCCCCGGTCAGGGCACATGCCCAGGTTGTAGGCTTGATCCCCAGTATGGAGTGTGAAGGAAGGAGCCGGTTGATGTTTCTCTCTCATCAATGTCTCTCTCTCCCTCTCTCTCTAAAAGAATAAAATTAAAATAAAATAATAAAATAAAGTAAAATAAAATAAAAATAAAATAATCACTATCCCAAAAGGCAGCACACAGTTTTGGTTTCCTTCATCATCTTCCTTCCTTTTAACTCCTTTTGTAATAAACACTGCCATTTTTCAGTCTGGATGCTCTATGGCTTTTTTGCATTCCAGTTAAATCTTTACTGCTTTTCCTCTTATCCTGGCCTTTCCAATACTTTGTTTATTTTCCCTAAAGGAGCTCTCATTGAAATGATACATAAATTCACTTATCACCATTTTTTTTTTCTGGAAACAACTTTTCATCATCTTTTACTACTGGAACTTAATGTAAGCTTGTCTCTGCCGGAGGAGACAGTAAAATCATTTATAATAATTTGTTAAAAATTAAAGTTATTTAACATTATATATGAATACATTAAGAATTAGAGAATGTGTTAGTTCTCCAAGGTATATGTTCTAAAACTCTATTTGTTATTAATGATGATAGATTCTTAGCATAACAGTCAGGGCTCAGCAGGAAATAGAAAAAAATTCTGGATATTCAGAGGAAGGGATTTAATATATTAAAATAAATACCAAATCATCAAAACTTTTGGATAAGCAGAAGTCAGGGTTATGAGAAGACATTGGATTTTTATTTCAAAATAGCATCACTCAATTTGTGATCTAGAAATAGGGGAAAAGTTGCTGCCACTTTATATCCCATTACTTCTGCCACAGCCTCTGTTTGCTCTTGAAGCTGCTAACTGGACAGTGTAATATGAGGTTAGCTTGCTTGAAACACCCATGTTCACCAACACTTTAACTTAGCACTACTTTCCCCATTTCTACCTTCCAAAATTAACACAAGGACATTTTATTAGAAGAACTTAAGCAACATCTACTTCTTATTGCCAAGGGAGTCTGGACCATGAAATATTTATATAAGTCCATGAGATATGGGAGAGGAGAGTTGGAGCATAGGAAAGATGCAGGGTACCTGTCGAAGATACTAGCACAGAGAGGCTAGAAAGTTATTGTGAACAGCAGCCAGAAATATAGCTTAAAATGAATGCCAATATTGTGATCTCAATGGAATAAAAAGTATGGCCAATGGAGTGATATGACATATTACGTTCTGAAATAATATAGAATATATAATTGCTTCCATGGAAGATTAGTATTAAATTGGTGCTCAGGGATAAACAGATGAGTTTTAACAGGAGTATCCATTATTTCAAACAGTGTGTGACATTTTCTGTTTATATGTATAGGCACATGCTTTTTCCTTCAGGTAATTAATTCAAAAAATAACACAAGAAAATGTGTTGGACAAATAATTTTGTTTTTATGTTTAGCCTTTACCACTTAATAACTCTGGTACTTGAAAAATTTACTCACTCTTTTTAAACAATTTCTTACCAGAAAAATAAATGCAAAGCAATTAGCCTAGTATGTAGCAAATGTCAAGTGATAGTTTCTTGCTATCAGTAAATGTTATTCATGCATAAGTCAAAGAGAATTGAACAGGTACCAGGAGACTGGATACAAAAAGGAAATAAGACAGATATAGGCTCTTCCTTCTGAGTTTATAGTGCAAAGATATTGACAATTAAACAATAAAATCTAAATAAATTATATGTGTCAAGTATTATGAAACATGAAATGCTGAACAATGGCCGCTGGCCTGATAATAATGGACCAGGGAAGCTTTCTGCAAAACCGCGAATCCATGCCCTATTGGCGTGTCTCGGCGGTTGAGCATCCGGCCGTGCACCGAGAGGCCGCCGGTTCGATGCCCAGTCAGGGCACATGCCTGGCTGCGGGCTAGATCCTGGGGCAGGGTGTGCAATAGGCAGCTGGTTAATGTTTCTATCTCTCCTCTCCCTTCCTCCCCTCTAAAATCTAGAAAGTCATATTAAAAACAAAACAAATAGGTAGATTGATGACCAGTCCACATAATTTGTTATGGAAATTTCTTATATAATAATGTTTTAGAGTCTACAAATCATACCCTGTACATTGCTGTTGATATTATTGGTGACATCATACTCTTTAGTTACCTAAGCAATCCTAAATCAGAACTCTGATCATGTTATCTTGCTGATTACGTAACTGGGATTAATGGTATAACAGAAAAGCAAAAATGCTTTAACTGGCCATTTGATTCACTCTAATTTTACACCCTAAGAACTTCCTTTACACACACTCAGCTTCAACCAAACATACTGTTTTGCTAAGCCTGGGATGACCTTTGCCATATTTTTACTTATTTGAACTCTCCCTGTTTTTTAAGGGTCACATTAATATTCTTCTGTATCATCATGTCTTTATTTTATTACCCTGACTCAATACAACTGAGTTGTTATTAATAATAATTCTAAATGTTGAGCTCCCCTATGGAAATTTTCAAATTTTATTCTGCTTGTTATAATATGGAGCTCATTCCCTGAAGATTGTATAAGAAGGAGAGGTGGATATATTTGTTTATATAGGTATGTAAATTAATATATTAATATATGGACAGATACGGTGTTGCTTTGAACATACTATACGTCTAATAAGCACTTGATAAACTAAATTTATGTATCTTCTGTTTTATTTTGTATAAACTCTTAAGAAGAATAATATTGGCTCAAACATATTGGCTTAAAGCTATGCATAGTATTTTTATTGATAGGAATTTGTAGTCAATTGTAAGATTTACCACAAATTGTTAATAAGTATGAATATATTTATAAATATATTTATACAGTGTAGCTTATCAGTAAATATATGTTAAATAAAAATATAAACAAATGAATGAATAAATGCATTGTAGAGTAAAGCTTCCACTTTTATTTGCTTCTAGACAAAATTAAGTGAGCATTCAACTTTCAAAATAAAACTTAATAACTTAAACACTTGCATAAACAACCACTGGTAGCCTCATATTCAATTTCTTAAACACACACTGTGGATCAAGCTTAATAAATTAAATCTCAGCTCTCTATATTTTTATATTATAAAGCAGAATGCACCAATAAAAACATACACTAAGACAAATGAACTAACATGCTGCATATTAGAATTTCAAATCAAGTTAAAATTAAATGTCTAATTTAATTAAGTAGCACTATATAGACAAAGATATAACAAATTTTAAAGAGACCAAGTAATTTTCACTTATGTGCATGTTCTATAACTTTATTCTGTAGGAAATAAAATAGAATATTAACTTAATAATTCAAGACAATCCTATTAGTTAATGTGATATTTTAAAGCATACTGTAAATATGTTTATAGCTTAGAAATCCCTCAAGGTAACACAAAAGTCAAATAAAGGCCTACAATTTATTATGATCATTTCCTTTTTATATACAGTAAATTCCCAAATGCTATGAATGGTGTGCTGAAGTTTGAATTCATAATCCTGCATTCTCATGCAAAAAACTTATAGAATGCTATTTTACTATGATTTCATTCAATGTTTAATCTTGAGGCTTTCTTATACTTATTATAGTCAAAGACCATCCAGTGAAATTCAAACTATTGATTGATTGATTTTAGAGAGAAGAGGAGAGAGAAAGAGAGAGAAACATCAGTTTGTTATTTCACTCATTTATGCATTCATTGGTTGATTCTTGTATGTGCCCTGACCAGAAATGGAACCCACAACCTTAGCATATGTGACGATGCTCTAACCAACTCAGCTGCCTGTCCAGGGCCACTAATTGTAACAATCAATAAACTCTAAGCAAATGCAGTATCCTAAGCCACTCACATCCATGCCAAAAAAAAAATTACGATGGCATGTTTTATTTGAAAAGTAGTGGTAAATGTATTGTTCTTATCACAAAATTTAATTTACTTAATGATTTATTATTATTTATTTTTACCAATGAAAACAAGAATAGAAGTATGGAATAACAGTGTAGAAGCCACTTTTATTAGTGTTTTAAGAATCATTAAAAGTTAAATTGGAAAATGTTTAGGGAAGTTATTTACTCTTCTGACTATATATGAAGCAAATATTGTAAACCCTCAGGAATTATGAGGGATGCTTTCAGTAATTTAGTAAACAGTCTCCCAGAACAGACAAGTAAATCCAGCAATAAATAGGAAAGTGTAAGCTAAGTACCACAAATCCTTTACAACCCCTGAGGATTGTCACTGCAGGCTACACAGTCAACAAAAATAATTCATTCAACTGCTCAAGTAGAGACGTGCTTTGCCTAGAAAGTTTAAATTTCATGCATACTAAGAAAGGAAAGCAGTTCTGGGTCATCAGATTTTAAAGTCCAACTAGGTTTAGAAAGAAATGTTTTTGTTATGATATCAATATAACATTAATATAAGATTTTAAAAAGTGCCTAGATATGCATGTCTTTGATCTAAATGTATAAAGGAAAGAAAGGAATGGATTATCATAAAATCCAGACATTTATTTTTAGAAGGAGGGAGAAGACAGTGATAAAGAAGCGACTGAGAGGGTTCCATGTTGGGTATAATAGAGGTCCTTTTCTGATTTGGGTGAGGGTTGCATGAATGAGCTTATAATTTATTGAGCTTTGCACTTTCAATTTGCATTTTCTGTCTATGTATTGTATTTCACAGTGAAGACGGTTTAAAATTTTAAATTGTTTTAGAAAAACCAGTCATTTATAAAGAAATGAATTTACCTACATAAGCTTTTACATTCTAGTTATTTCAAAATTTCAAGGTATTTATAGTTTATTAGTTTTAATAGTAATGCAACATAAGAACTATGAAAAGCAAGAACACTTTTCCTTACCCCTCCTTCCTCCTATCCCCTCACAACTCAGAAATCACAAATAAAATCACTTTTCTATCTCCCCATGACAATTGTGTACCTATTTTTGACATCCCATGTTATCATCTCAAAATTGAATAATACAGCTTCTTAAAATCTTTGATTAAATTTGATTAAGTCTGATTAAAACCTTGGCCATCAATAAAACCTTCAAAGGAGGGGAAATGAGAAAAGCCTAGAAACTAGGACACTGAAAACATCTGTCTTCAAAAAGACTGACTGGTTCTAGAGAAAAAGAAAACTTGTATAGTTCATTAAATGTCAAATGTGATGAACTCAGCAACATGTAGTGTACTAAGTATTCTCAAATCTACTGGAACTGCATAGGAACAAACATATAATTATTTGATTGTAGAACAAGGATGTCATCAGTCACTTTAGTGATAATTTCTAATGAAGCAAGGTCAGAATCCAGATTGCACAAGGCCTCGTTTTCTCTAAATTTCCATTTGTAGCACCCATTTCTGCTACTGTGGCTGCGTCTGTGTGAGCACTGACTTACCCAATGACACAGGTGAACTGATATTTTCTGGGTGAGTCAACATGTCCATTTTGGTATTTCATGTTTCTTCTGAGGAGTCCACTTTCTGATGAGGGACAAGGGGACGGGAAAGATCTTTACACTCTGTGTCACCTCCAGCGGGATTCCCTTTTATCTCTTCCCCGTGCCTCATTGTCCTCAGTCTCCCAGTCTTTACCCTTTCAGACACCAGACCAGTTTAGCCATTTGCAGCTGCCCGTGGCTCTGTGCATACCTTCCCTGCAGGCCATTTCCCTCTCCACAGAAAGCAAAGGGCCAGGAGAAGGCCTAAGTTTCCGGTAACAGATTTCTTTCATTATTGCCGTCAGTGGCAGGCCCTGAGTGGAGCTCTGTTTCAGCATCAGGTCATTCTCACCTCTCCACCTACACCCTCAGGCAACGCTTGAATAAACTACACCTGGGATTCTTCCTCTCCTGTCAGCGATTCAGAACAAACCCTCCCTGAGCCCAGAGGGGCGAGCTGCGTTGGAAGCACCGCGCCCCAACTGGAGCTGACGCAGGGTTCTGTGCCAACTGCTCATGCATTTTATTTATGTGAAACAGATTAAGGTGCACATGATTTATTGACGGATCTTTGTAAAGAAAAACAATGTAAGGGATCGGTGGGTAATATAGGAACATGAAGAAGAAGAAAAATGAGCAAGAAAATTGTTTCGCCTGGTCTAGCCACGGCTGGACAAACTGAACGTGGTGGCCACGGATATGCCGTGGGACATTGTTGTGGCACTGAATTAAAATCAGCTGGTGAAGAGACTGATTCTCAGTGAGGAAAATTCTACAGAGGGGGCTCTGGGCTCCTAATTGCCAAAAATAATAACAACTGAGGAATGGGTGCACAGGCCCGGCCAGGTGAGCCTGAGCGAGAGAGTGACTCCTGAACACACTCATAGTCTTAATGTCTGCCTCATGGAAGTTCCCAGGTCATCCGTCCTCGCTGGGGTTATGATTCATGCATTCAGGGCCTCCTGCCTGTCTCTACAGCTGCATCAACGGGACCTCACGCCCACTCTTCCCAACACTGCGCGCTTAATCTCTCGATATATGGTTTCTATTGTTCTTGTTAGTAAAGGCACCGATGTTTAGTTGTCAAATGTAAATCTGAGCGCCCTCTCTGATGCGTCCCTCTCCCATCACATCTATATTCATCCCGGTTTGCTGCAGGCGCTGCTGCTCTCTCGTCCCTGTCCCCGTGGCTCTTGCTCCTTGGGTTCACGCTCCCGGCTGCCTACTGCAAGTGCCTGCAGTGCTTCACCCAACCTCTTTCTGGGGCGCACTCAGATGACATGCGGGGCAGGCTGCAGGTGCTGGAAAGTGAATGACTGAGAAGCAAGCTTTAGATAATGATGGACGGGATTTGGAAGATTAATTGCCCAGCATCCTCTACCCTTGCATAGGAAGGTGATGGGGATTTCCCCACCCTGTCTCCTAAAGAACTCAGCAGTACCGGCTCTGGGTGCCCACAGTGGAACTGTTTTTTAATAACACGTCTGAACTAGCTTCCATTCCTTTCTCATCTTACATCCTATCTTCCTGATTAGTGCTTCTTGAATCATATAAAAAGCACTTAAATCTTTGTCTAAGTTCTGCTTCAGAGAAAACTATGCTAATAAATGCCCAAGTCTTACCAGTTTATTCCCTTAGTGTTTTGAAAATCTGCACTTTTATTTATGTGGCCATCACATAAATCCAGTTTACTATCATTTCTCAGCTTTGACCAGCATTGCAATAGCTTCCAAACTTCTTTCCAAAATCCATTTTGCCTCTCCTTAAGCCATTCTCAATACTGTAAACCTTGATATTTCCAAAATGGAAACCTTACAATATATTATATTAAAACTACTTAATGGATTATGTGGATTTAAGATTAAAAGCCAACATGTTTTATGTAGTGTACAATTTATGGTATATTTTCACTCAGCATCCATTTCACTCAGTTCTAAGTACCATCTTGAACTGCAATGAGTAAATCTAAATACTTCGTTTCCTACATTAATTAGCAGTGTAAACTTAAGATAGGAATTATAATCTCTCACTGAGATGTGCTTCTGTGAAATTGGAATGGAATTTTAAGTTAAAATGCTTTATTACAGTGAATGCTGTGATATTGACGAATAAAATTTGAAAGACTTTAGCGTTTATGATGACCAGGGCAGCGTTTCATGTCTAGACACATGTTTAACTGAAGCAATGGTACCAAGGTCAGAGACCACAGCAACCTTCTGGTCTTTGGAAAGGTTTTGCGAAGATGACCTGCATAGTCATGGGACTGCATGTCTAATGATATTTCTCCAGTGACTCCAAGAACGTTTAAAGGTCCTAATTTCCTGTGTTAACTCTTTTCATGTTTGGAAAATCTAGAATGATTTCTCTTCTAAACACTGAAACTTGATTATGCAAATAAGGTAGCATGTAGTTGATTTGTATATACTTTCCCAGCTCCAGCATCCATGGATATTTTAATTTTCTGCATTTCAGTCATCCAGTCTATTATTATACTGTTGTATGAAAGTCTTATGCTCTTTCCAGCTGCAGGGTTATTTTTTGCTTCTCAACACATCTCAACAGCATTTCAAAAATGCCATTTCTCCTTTGTTATCAGAGCTAATTACTTCTATAGAGAATATTCCCTGAGGTCTTACTTCATGAAATTATCAAGTTAGCTCCTAAATTCACCCCTTCACAAAAATTTACATTTTAAAATTGTTCACTTTAAGTGTGATTATTTAAATATTATATAACTCATCAAAACAAGGAATAAGTTTCTGAAATCAAGACTGACTCTGTTTGAAATCCCTATTCTAATCCCTAGAACATTGTCTGGCCTAAGCTAGAAATTCAAGTTTTGGTGAATGTTGTTGAGAGAATTAGAAAAATTAGGAGATATTTAATTAAATGAAATTTCTGTTTAAGTTTCTGATGGGATCCAGACCTCACACTGGCAACTTGACCTTATGTAAGAAGAACCCTGTGTCACTATGACAGGAAAGACAAAGAAAAGATAGACATTGATATTTATTAATGGTGTGTAAGAAATTAAAAGGTCCATATTTTCTCCCTGAAGCAATATATTAAGGAGTCTACTGATAATGATAGAAGTTGTAATTGGGAGGTGGTTCAAATAGAGGGGAATATATTGAAAATTTCTACTTTGTTAATGGGAAAGAATGTTGACTAAGAAAATGAAAGAACTGGGGAGTTTTGAAGACACACTTTAGAATCAAAACAAAATATTGTAAAGACACCAGTTTGTGCAGGTAAATTCATAAATCATATCAGAGTTTCAGTGAATGAAACAATTTAATTAATCCACATTCTAGGTGTTTTATCATGCCTGTGTTAGAATAATAAGGTAACAGTAAGGCAATTCTAAGAGTATTGACCAAAACATGGGTGCTATTTTAGAGAGAGACGAGAAAGATAGGATGCCTTTATGTGAAATAAGTTAAAAATTCACAAAAATAGAAATACTTGTGAAGTCATAAACATATGCAGTGTGAAGAACAGGGGTCTGGAGATATATGAATATATGATGAGAATACAAAAAAATTATTAAATATTCCAGAGTTCCTGAAACTTGTGTAAAAGAGATTTTTAAAATTCTAGCTCTGATAATTCAGGTCCTGCACACATGGCCACTCCTGGTTAAGTGGGGATGGATCTTAACCCCATCTTAAACATATAAGAATGACATGGATAAAAGGGCTATTTCTCCATAGAAAAGTAAGAGGTTCTATGAGCAGACTAAAGGAAATTGGATGTTGAGTTGACAAAAACTATATATGTCAATGGAAAGTTCTTTAGTTGTAACAAATACTGTCTTAAACTGATTTCACCTACCCACTCTCAGGGACACAGCATTGGCTCTGTCATTTACAGAGTCATAGAACAGAGGCTAATGTAAAGTCAGCAGTAAAGGTAATAAACTAAGGTGACTAGTTTGAGGAAAACATGAAAGAAGACAAGGATTCAATTCATTCAACAAATACTTACTGATTGCCTATTATGTTCCATAAATTGTTTGTGTGTGTGTGTGTGTGTGTGTGTGATTGATATACATCACTAAATTAATGCATTTCAGATTAAAATTTTCTAATTTTCTAGAACTTAAATTTTAATATTAAGTGTGTAACCAAGTTCAAGTTTGTACCACTTACAGCACAACAGCCAATAAGTCAAGAGACAAGATGCTGGGGCAAGGAAAGTGACTTTATTTGGAAAGCCAGAAACCCAAGAAGATGGCAGACTAGCATCCTAAAGAACCATCTTAAGAAAGCACAGAATTCATGCTTCTTTTATATCAAGGGAAGGGGGAAATGGGAGGGGCAAGAGGTGGTTGACAATGAAAGACCTCTGGGCACCAATAGGGTTCTGAGGAAGATCATGAAACTTCTTTGTTTTTACTCTGTTGACTCTAGTTAATGTGATTTCAGGCACAAGGTTGGACAATAAATACTTCCCTTATCTCCTTGGGAGAGGCACCTTCCGGTAAGGGGCTGTTTTTGTAAAACTCAAGCTGCAGCAGAATTCCTCAAATGCTACATGCAAGACTAAGCAGAAGCTATTAAACTAAAGGCCACGGAACAAATCAGACTTGAACAAGATGAAGTTAAAGAAGCCAAGCATTTCACTCTGTTACAGTTACAAAAGACAGACAGGAAACACAATAAGTAAACTGTATATATTTTTAGAAGGTAATACTTGAAACAGAAAAAATTAAAAAAAGGAGACACAACACCAAAATTTGAGGTTTAGGGATTGGCATGTATAGAGCTAACTGGGCACATTATAATCAGTGCTCAGAGTATGCTTTACTGAAAAGGAGACTACCACTAACGGAAGGAGAAAGGGAAATTAGCCATATGAATGCCTCGGAAAGAACACATCCAGTTAGAGAAAACAGCTAATGAAAAAGCCCTCAGCTGGAGTGAGCAAGTGTTTTGGAGAAATATTAAAGAGTCAAGAAAATTAATATTTCAAGAAGTATTAATAACTGGAACAAAGTGATCAAGAGAACATGTGAATGATGAAATAAGAGATATAACCACAACTTAAGGCTTCATTTGCTCTTTCTGAAATGAGGAGTCTTTCAAGGTTTTTGAACTAAGAGATAACTTGATTTGAGCTATGTTTTAAAATGTTATACTATCTGATGTATTGAGAATAAATATTGACAATATTACATTTGATTTGGAATATTGTGGCATTGGTTGGCTTTTGGTTTAAAAAAATGTGTAGTCCCAACAGTCCCTGTTTGAATGGGTTGAGTTTCAGGGAGAAACTCCAGAGAAAATCCCTGCTCTCATTAAAGAGTAGTACCTAAATGCATTGATTTTCTAGAGCAAAGCCCATCTCTTTGCAGGTGAAGGAGTCAGTTCCTAATAATGTCACTGGGAATATACTTGCCTCAAGTAATAAATAATCCATTTCTAAAGTGTCTTTTTTCTACAAAGAAAGTCAGTGTTTTCTTTTGATAAGGTGTGTGCAGTTCCAACTATGCAGTGGGGGTCAAAAGCAGCTCTTCATCAAATCCTCTTACCTCCCAAGGCGAATCCACCTGCCTCACAGGAGGGTCCAGGCAGGGTAGGCGAGTCAGTGCAATCCACCCTGGGCTGCCTGCTGCATGAACACACCTCTGTTCTCAGACAGAATGGCACAATAAAGTAGAAATGGGTCTAGAATTCCCTATTTAAAGAAAACCCAAGGATTTTGAGGCTTATAGTTTTATATTTTAGCTTCAACTTCTAAACAATAAAAAGCAATGAAAGCAAAGTAATTTAAAAAGTAGAATCTCTAGAGGATGAAAAGTAATTAAAATAAAGGAAATGGAAGTAAATAAAGAGAAATTAAAAACAAAACTGCATCCATTACTATAGCATCTTAAGCAATTTATGATAATATAGTACATTATTCTTTTCTGGTGTTTTTCTTGTGCATATTTACATATTCAAAATCTGTTGTAATTCTGAGTCCTGACTTTTTCCATAGTTAATTGGTTCTTTGTACTTTACATGTGGCGATATTATCTTTCACAATAGCTTTGTAATAGTTGTGTAATTTTCAGCTAAGTGAGTATATCATAGTTGATCTTTTATCATTATTGGAAATAAAAAGCTCTGTAACATCAAGATTCTATAGCATTTTACATATTGGTAGGTTATGGATATTTTGTTATCATAAGCATATTCAACCAAAACCCTTTCTCTTCTATTTTCTGATATTAATATCTGATTCTTAACATTAAAAGAATAATATCAATTAGTAGAGAATTTCATTTTGATGTTTCTCTTTTCCTACTAATATTCATTAATTGGTGTTCTCTAAGTAATGAAGACAATTGGCTGTCTAAAAATCATGAATTTGTCTTGGATCAGTGCAGATATGAGCTGTGTCCATTTATTAATCATCTAGCCATTGTTTCATCTGCAAGGCATTTATTTATTTATTTATTTATTTATTTATTTATTTATTTATTTATTGGCACTTATTTTTATTTCTTGTTTTTAAAAGCCCACTTGTATAATATACAATTGGGAAGGCTGTGTGGAAGGTAGATTCTGACTCTGGAAAATTGGAAAGATCAAAATGTGCTAAGATAAATATGTATTCATTTGCTTTGTGAAACAATTAGGATAGTCTACCAGTTAATATCAGTTGCATACATGAAGTCCAAATATACATTGCTATATTTCCATATCAATGAACACATAGGGTTTGATTTAAAAAATGAAAAAGTTTAGTAAATGAAGTTTCTGAATATTTTTAAAGAAAAGGACCAACTTTTAGTAATATAAAGAGAGAGATTTATCATAATTTGGCCAATAGACTAGATGTGGAATTGGAATTCAGGGGATTATAATATGATAATTATGATTATTTCCACATTATTTTATGCTGGCTGTATAGTCAATGTGTCTATGAATAAAAACTTAATTTTCAAATTCCATTAAGCGATTTGCTTAAGTTTAATCATGCCAGTGGTTTTTATTAACATTTAGGTGATTAGAAATTATAAAATTCACTTCATTTATTGTCCTTTTTGCTAATTTTACCTTATATTATGATAGGGATAATAGGGACTGTTTAATAATATATTTGTTATAGGAATTTTCAAAATATCTAAATTCCTGAAAAATGTGTATAGTCATCTAATGTTTTTTGTTGGGCAACATACATATATACAGTGCTTCATTTTGTAATTCAACAGAATCCCTAAATTCAAATAAGTGCCCTGGCATATCTTCAGACATACATATGCACACCCCGATGACACATAGTTTTTGCCCACAGAAGTGTACAATTTAAAAAGGAGGAAAAATGAAAGTCCCAAATAATCATGATAAATACATAGATCTATAGAAATATATAATATAGATAGGGATAACAATAGGTAATTGATTAATTCGTCTTTGGTTGTATGAAAACTATTACAGTATAAAAATAGAAGAGACAAGTATCTCTTTGATAAAGAATAGAAATATTTTATGATAAAATAAGAGCAGGAAAATAATTCCTGGAAATTAAAACAGTGTTAAGAGTACTTTGTGATTATATTTGATGGGGTTTTATCTGTTGCAGCTCTTAGCTGAAAATAATAGGAACAGGTTTTGGTTACCTCAAAGAGAAATAAATTAACTGGGATGACATCTGATATCTCACAGGTTCCAGGGGAAAGCTGGGAGTCAATCACAGGATAAGCCAGGAACAAGGCAGCGTGGACCCCAGGGAAATCACTAGTCAGGGTAGCACCTGGGGCACCCCTGTAACTGGACATTCCGTGCTACCAACGTGGCCCAGCTCCTGCTACCGTCGCTGCCACTCTTTCTCAACCTTTCATAATTACTTTAAGGTTCAGACTCTTGGTAGTAGCACTTGCTTGACAAATTGTGGGCCATAATAATCTAAAAATGGAAGAAAGAAATTTCTGACCCCATTAGGTCCCCAGAGTGAGATGGGTAACCAACACAAAGAAATCTGCTACAGAGAGAAAGAGAGTAAGCTGTGATTCAAATAGTTGACTGATACAATATTGGTTAGAAAGATTTACACCATTACATAAAGCTTAGACTTTTGCTTGTAGGCAATAATAATTTATAGCTGTATTTTAAACAGAATAATTAATCTTGTTAAAATTGTATTTGAGAAATGACTGTAATATCGCTATGGATGATAATACTGAAGCTATGAGAATCTCTCTGTTTTTTGTTTTGTTTGTTTCTTTCCAAAGTGAGTACCAAGATTTATTTAACTACTTAATGAGTGAACCAGCAGGATGGATCAAAGGAAGAAGTGAAAACCATCACTGACAGTCGGTGGGCAAAAGGAAAAGGGTGCTGGAATAAATTTGCAAAGTTGATAAGGAACTCACATAACTTATAATACTCTTGAAAACAGATAAGTGTCTTACCCAGCAAAATGCTGGTGGGATTAGCAAGAATAAAAAAATAAGAATGGATGTAATAATTATTTTAGAAGTAACACTTGGAGAGTTTAGAAACTCACTGGATATGACAGATAATGGAGAGAAGTGATCCAGAGATACCTTATAGGCTTTTTTATTTATTGTTAAATTTTTAATTAATTAATTAATTAATTTAAAAAATTTTATTATTGTTTAAAATATTACAGATGTCCCTTTTTCTCCCCAATGACCCGTTCCACCCCGTTCCTTCCCCCTCCCCAGGCCCTCTCCCCACCATTGTCCGTGTCCTTGGGTTGTGCATATATGCACATAAATTCTTTGGTTACTCTCTCCCACTCCACCCACCCACCCCCCTCCCTCCCTCTGACATTCATCAGTCTCATCTATGCTTCCATGTCATTGAATCTATTCTGTTCATCAGTTTATTAAGTTCTTTAGATTCCACATATAAGCGAAATCATGTGATGTTTGTCTTTCTCTGCCTGGCCTATTTCACTTAGCATAATATTCTCCAGGTCCATCCATACTGTCCCAAAGGGTACGAGAACTGGGTATTTGGGCTACTAATGAAATATAATTCAGTTTTGGACCCACCATATTTGAAATAAATTAAATATTAAAGAATTGAAAAATATCAGGCTAGAGTTTGAAGTCATAGTTTTGAGTCTTTATGCACTAAAACTCTAGGGATACGTATTAAAAGATAAATCAGTAAAAATAAAAGCAAGCAAGCAAACAAACAAAGCAAAACCCAAGGTGGGTATTTTGGTGGAAGCCAAAAAAAAATAGACTTCCAAGAATTAATGGGAAGCCAGATAGATAATTGCTATTGAAATCAAAAGAAAAAGAAGTGAAAAAAGTGCTACAGGTTTAGACAGTAGATATATTTGACACAAAACTTTCTTCAGTGGCAAGAAAAATCACTATTGGAAGGATTAAGGAATAAATTTTCAGTACAAAGGTGAAAAAGAGTTCTTCAAAAATGTTTGTCAGAATGAGGAATGATAAGCGGAATGTTTGGTTTTTTTAAAAGGGGATGACAATGAGGGAAAGGTTATTTAAAATATAACTTTATAAGCAATATTATTATGATGTATAAAATTAATTCACTATTTTATACCTGCTATAGTCTAATGTGATTTGTTTTATTAAGTAGGTTAATTTAATACTATTTGAATTATGCACTATTTAACAACTCATACATTTATGGCTTACTCAATTTGAATGACTTAACATTAGTAAACATTAAAATGTTAAATATCTATGTTTCCTATGTTTAGCCACACCTAATATGTAACAATGGCTTAGAGTAATATATTTATAGAATAGTCCTGAATTTTATGCAAATATTTGTAAGCAAGCACACTATAAATTTTTTAACTTGAAAGGTAATCACTTGAAATACAATAAGGCTTAAAATTTCAATCTACCTGATGCCAAGAACATAAGATCTTTTAAAATCATCTTCAGTATTAAACATTGATCTATTTTGTTGAAAAATATATTTACACACAAAAAAGTAAAAAAAAAAAAAAAAAAGAGGAAAGATATATCATTAAGAGATAAATACTTGACTGTCTTTTTTACTTTTTTTTTTTAGTTGATTCTGAAACCTAATAATCAAATAAGCAAACAAGAAAATCAATAATGGAAATCATACTATCAAAAATACAGTTGCAGTGCCCTAAAGAGTAATTAAAGTGTTTTAATTTATGTTTTAAAATAACCCAGAGTTCCCCACTAAAGTGTGGAAACCGGGGTAGAGTTTACGAGCTACCTATGTGCCAAGGTATTGATGACCTCAGCATTTGGAGGCCAGGCAACTAGACTGACGGCTGTTGTCCTCAGCAGCCTTGTTTAACCTAACGTTTCCTAATATATCTTTATGTGTGCCATGAGGCAAAAAGTTTGTGAAGTGCTGTTTTTTAAAATAAAGTCTTGATTAAATACAATTCAATGTTTTTTTAATTTTTTTCCCCCTGAAGGAATTGAAAGAAAATGAAATATCAGCTATTTAATCACATTTTCTCTACCATGAAACCTTACATGATCATGATAGCAAATGCACACAAATAATAAAAGAAGAATAAAGAAAACTATTTATTATCCCACAGTTTAAACATATCTATTGTAAACACTTTAAGGCATTTCACTCAATGTGTGTTTGTGTATGTGTATGTGTGTCTGTGTGTTGTGTTTGTGTTTAGTATGCTTGGGTTTATTTTTTTGAATGAATGTATGATTATTGAGGAGAAAAGACATTAAAAGCTTGGAATTAGTATTCTGACATACATATAGTTCAAACTATAATATTAGAAATACTGGATTTAATTAAGAATACTTAGGGTAAAAATACTATATTATGATAGGAAAGGGTTTTATAAAACTGTTCATTGAATGATGATTATATTAAAGGTTTTTCCTTGCCAGAAGCAACAAGAACTGTGTGGGTAGAGGAAAATCACTTATTTTAAGGGTGGCATTTAAATGATAGAATTTAAGTCAAGAATGAATTATTGTGGTGTGGGTATTTATTTCTTAATCTATTTTAATTTGATTATGTCAGAAATATAAGTTGTGTTGTTACAGAACCATAGCCAGAGGGAAAGTTTTAAGCTATTATATTTAGGAATAGTTTTTATAAATTAATTTTAATCACCAAAAGTATTTATATCCAATAACAAGATTAATTTTTTATTTTCTCATATGGATATTTTTAGTTCAATTCCCTTATTATATATACAAATTTCAAGAGTTGTTATATGCATTGGCAAATCTAGTTTCTTTCCTCTTTATATTAGAAGAGGAAAACCTTTTCCATTTAACTTGCTAGATCCTGGATATTATATGAATACTTCAGATTTTTCTGTTATCTAGTGAAAACTTTGTAAGTGACATTTGCAAAAAATCTGTTTTGATTTAATATCCTTTATAGTTTCTTACTTTTCTGGGTGTTATTTGAATATTTATAAAATGGAAAAAGTGCTATTATCCTGTTATCATGTTTAAAAAGGAAAAAGTAGGCATATGTATTTCATAGAATAATAGGTAGAATTTTCTTTCGTAAGAACTTTCAACAGTTGTGCCCCAAGAATTTTTAAAACATGCAATAACTAAAAGAGGGGCACTGACCTCTTTTCCCTTAGATTGTCAAAAAATTTGACAACAGCCAACACAATGGCTGTCTGGTGTGAATGAATCAAAATTATACCTATTTTTTTGTTAGGTTGTCAAAAATATAATACTATATTTTTTGGTGTGTTGCGAAATTTTAGTAGTTGATGTGTGGCATAAGATGAAAAAGGGTGAAAGTCGCTGCAGTAGATAAATGATGACCACTTGCGCTATACTGGGTTTCAATTCTGACCTTATGCTTCAACAAAGAAATGTTTTATAAGCTGAATTGTATAAAAATATTCTACTAAAATACTGGCAAAATATGCAAATATTAATATTTTAAGCTTTAGAAGAACTCTTAAGTAAGTCTAACAATAAATGATGCCCACTTTATCAATTATGACTTGGGTGTTGTAAGACACCACAAAATTACCCAAAGTGAAGCTTAAGCCAGTATCATTCTGATAAATGAACATTTTTCAATTAATATTCTCAATAAATGTGTTTTAGAAAAAGCCCAATATGCCACGAATGAATGCACAGGCTTATGGCCTAGATTCACTTGGCATTTCTCTTGGAAGCCAAATCTTAATTTCATAATCAAGACCTCCCACAGAGGACTCTTCTCACATTGGATATACGCCTGGTTCATCTAGAAGCAAGCCAACTAATTGCTGGGACAACAGATGGGTCTGTTCAATCAATGTGCTATCTGCCAAGTAAAGCTAAAAATGTCTCAAACTAAAATAAAGTACCCCCAAATCAGTTCTTGATTAAATCAGACATATGATACATAGAATTTAATTCTTATCTTTCTTCAACGTAGGAAATGAGAAAGAGGAAATTGTCTAGGTTGGAATTAAATTCTGCAAAATCCTGTTATAAGGAAGAATGATGAAACCCAAGTAACGAAAATAAATGAATCTAAACCACTAATGCCAATGGTCATTTAGTAACTGTCAGGCTAGTCAAAGTTTTTGTTTTTGTATTGTTTTAAATTTAAACCACAATATAAATATGACAACCAATGCGTATATACATCACAGTGGTCCTAATAAAGTGTTCGAGTCTAAATAATGTTGTTCCCATCAGGGACTTTTTTTTAGCATATTATAAAGATTTGGGTTATTTCTCTAATAAAATGCTACACTCTTTCCAATTTGTTCATGCAATTTCAAGTGAGTCAAGAGGTCTGATGCTTATCCAATTGTCCTTAAACTCCAGTTATGAATGTTCATTACCCATTAGAGCCCAAAAATTCATCAAAAATAATTCTGAGTTTTCTGCTTGGGCTTCTGAGAGTCTAAAGTTTGTACTTTTCACAGTGGACTATTAAAAGCAGATGAAAAAAAAATCTGATTTTTCCAAGGGATGAAATAGGTTAAGAAGATTAGAGGTTGGAGAGCTAATGAAAACACATGTTGAGGGAGTCCAAGAATAAAACAATCAGAACTGGAGGAAACATAGGAAAGCAGTGAAGTCAGCAATCAGAGATGTACCCCACCCAGATCCTAGACTCTGTTTTTTTAGAACCAGAGTTGGCACATGAAGGTTGTCCTGAGTCAAACAAGAGAAGCAGCGTATATTTTCAGTGTGAAAACCTACAGTGTATTTCTTCCTATATGATGTCAGATGAAAGCTCCCACTAAAAGCAGTTGTCATATAGCCCATAAATATTAATCATGTCTGTACCTTGAACTGTTGCTCAGTCCTCACCTGTATCAGTCAGAATTCAAGGAAGAAAACAGAAGCCAATCTGAATATATCTGGGATAAACTATTTAATTCATGGCATTGGTGCTTACAAAATTATTAGGACTGAAGGAGTAGAAGTCAGGAATAAATCATACTATAGTAGCTACAAACCAGATGTTGGGAAGCTTGGACTGCTGCTACCATTATTGCTGCCTTGACAACTGGCTCTCCCAGCTAAGTTGCTGGTGACTAACCACTGGAATGCAGAGCCTGGCACCAACAGACAATCAGGTCTCTCCTAAATTTTTGTCAGCAGTTATGGAAAAAAGTTAAGCCTTTGTTCCATTGCCATCTACCCAATATTATTTGGTTATGTCTCATTGGTTGAATTTTATATGTATCAATTTTATATGCAATACTCTGTAAGGGTGCTCTGTAAATGTAGTTTTAAACTTTCTAACCCATCAGAAAGAACCAATCCTCAGTCAGAATTTAAACTACGTTTTCATCTTCTCAAAGCACCTGCTCCTTGACTGCACGAACCAGACTTTGTCAGTGAGCCAAGCTCTCCACAGTTATCTGGGCCTAACAATTCTCAGGTGTCACATACTTTACCCTCGGGATCCTCACGCTTGCTAGTACCGCAGTTTCCTAATTTCACATTCTGTGAGGCACACTCGGAGGCTGTGTGTGTGTGGATGTGCACTGTACAATTATAGCAATGCCACAGAACGTGCAGAACAGAGCCTGGGACTGCTTATCAGCCTTGTCTTAGCTCGGCCTTTTTCTCTTTCCTTGGATTCCTTCTCCTTTGTGCCCCATGCCAAGAAGAGGCCATATATATACACACCCCAGCATATTTTCCTCCTATAGTGTACTTCCTAAGATTACAGTATCTTCTATGTTACCTATTGTGCATATGAGCATCAAACTTTAGGAAACACTTAATATAGCGTTTCTGGGGGGGAAAGCCATTTAATCAAGTGTGACCCTAATTTCACATATATTATTTCACAGGAGATATGGTTTCTGGGAATGTTATGGGAGAGGAGCTCACAGGAGGACTTTACAAGAATAAGACTCTCAGGGACTGTTGTTTGGGAGCTGGAGGAAACGCTGAAAACCCCTGCTGGGGGCTGGGCAGGCAAAGGGCCCTCCAGAATGTGTTCTTAATCGAACCCATTGAGCCCAGGCTGCTGAAATGGCCCAGAGAGAAAAGGCAACAGGCTGAAATCAATCTGAAGCTGCAGCAGGACAGAGCCTGGGGAACAAGAATCAGAGGACAGGGTAGGGACTGAGGAGCTGGCAGTGGAGCAGAGACTAACTCCCGCAGAGTGAGCACCTGAGAGTGACGCCTCTAAGGGGAGTGATACTCTGGGCTACACTAGCCACCCTGCACCCTAAAGACTCTACAGGAGACTCTGGAGCAAGACCAGGCAAATACAAGGTTGGAAAATAGCTGACAAGAGGAGGTGGTCCATGGAGAGCCTGAGATCAATCATCTACCTAAGGACACCAGAGCCAAACCTAGACAGCTCCTCACATTGGGGTGATACACAAGCACCTCCCAGGAGAACTGAAATCAGCACACAGAACGGAGAGCCTCAGACAACACAAGCTACCCAAAAGAAACTCACCTGATTGACTGTCTTTTTTTTGTAGTTGTTTTTTGTTTTTTTCTCTTTTTCCGTTAGGAAGAAGAGAAAGGGCAAAAAAATCATTTGCTTTTTCTTCTTTTTAAATTTTATAATCACTTAAAAAAATTTTTTTTAATTTTTAATTAATTTTCTTATTTTATTTTTTTAAAGAATTTTGTTTTCCTTAGCTTGCTTTTGTTTTGTTTCTCTGTTTTTTATTTGCTTTGTTTTGTTTTATCCTTGTTTCTACTATCAAGACTTTCTTGATATCCCGGCTTAAAGGCTGGGACTTTATCATTATAACCAACAAGTTTACTGCTTTTCTCTATAGTTTCCCCTAAGTCTCTTATTGGACTCCCTCCCCACTTGGGCTTTATCTCTCTATCTCCTCTCAACCCACTGGCATAACTTTTCTTTTTTCTTTTCTTTTTTCTTTTCTTCTTTTCCTTCTTTCTTTCATTTTCCTCCCTTCTGTATACCTGTCTTTTTATTAGATTGTTAGTTTTTCTTATTCTCTTTAATATAGTTTTAGTTTTACATTTTCAATTATTATCCTATTTCTATTCTCTCTCTTGTTTGCTGGCCCTTCTTTCAGAATCTTTTCTCTGCCACTATTATCTCCCAGTAGCTTCTCTATTTTTTACATTTTAGTTTATTATTATTTTCTAAATTTTAGTCACTATTAACAACAATATCCTTCTCTCTCTCTAAGCTTTACTTTTCATTCTCTTTCTTATTTTTAAGCTATTTTTCTTTCCTCTCTAGAACTTGTGTTCTCCCTTCACTCTTCCAGTTCTCTTTTCACTTGGGTTGTTTTTACTGTGACTGTCAAGATGTTTTGTAAGATACCCCTTGTTTCCTGGAAGTTTAGTTGGGTATTGTCCTGCCTTCCCAGCACCCATACAACAGCTTACATGATGAGGTTGGGGTGAGACACAGTTACCAACCTGAGAGGAGGGTCCTCCCAAACACTTGTCAACAACACTCTAGACGCAGCCACAACCGGAGAACCCAAAGAATCCACAAAAGGGGCACCCACAAAAGGGACACAGCTAGAGCAAAGAGCTCAGAAGTATAAGGAAAACACACCTCTGGGCTCCACTGGTCTCACAATACAAAATCCCTCCACACAAGACTGGGAAACAGCAAATATACCTAATATATATATACAAACACTAAGAATTACCAAAATGGGGAAACAAAGAAATAACCCTCAAATTAAAGAAAAGGGAAAAGCACCAGAAAAAGACTTCGATGAGATGGAGTTAAGCAAGTTATCACAAACAGAATTCAGAGTATTGATGTTAAAGATGTTCAAGGGCTTTAACAAGACACAAGATGATAAGATCAAAGACCTTAGTGAAAACATGAAAAGAGAGATACATACCATAAACAAAACTCAGACAGAGATAAAGAACGCTGTATCTGAAATCAAGAATGCACTGGAAGGAATTAAAAGCAGGCTCAATGAAGCAGAGGACAGAATAAGTGACTTAGAAAACAAGGTAGAAAAAATCACACAATCAGAGCAGCAAAAGAAAAAACACTTAAAAAGCATGAGGATAGTCTAAGGGAACTTTAGGACAACATGAAGTGAAACAACATTCGCATTATAGGAATGCCAGAGGGGGAGGAAAGAGAGCAAGGGATAGAGAACTTGGTGGTGGAAATGATGACAGAAAAGTTCCCTATGCTGGTGAGGAAGAAAGCCACAAGTTCAGGAAGCACAGAGGATTCCAAACAAGAGGGACCCAAAAGAACCCACTCAAAGACACATCATAACTAAAATGGCAAATGGTGCCTGGCCAGGCATGGCTCAGCAGTTGAGGGTCAACCTGGGATCCAGGTAATCAGGGTTCGATTTCCGGTGAGGGCACATGCCCAGGTTGCAGGCTGAATCCCCAGTTGGAGGTATGCAGGGGGCAGCTGATCAATGACTTTCTCATCATTGATGTTTCTATTTCTCTCTCTCTCCTTTCCTCTCTCTGAAATCAATAAAGATATATTTTTAAAAATGGCAAATGACAAGGACAAAGAGAAAACATGATCTACAAGGGAACCCCCAGTAGGCTGACATCGGATCTCTCAATAGAAACCCTTCAGGCCAGAAGGTAGTGGCATGAAGTTCTCAAATTAATGAAAAGCAAGAACATGCAACCAAGACTGCTTTATCCAGCAAGGCTATCATTTAAAATTGAAGGTGAAATAAAGAGCTTCTCACATGAAAAAAGGCTAAAGGAGTTCAGTACCACCAAACCAGCATTACAAGAAATGCTAAAAGGACTGCTCTAAGAAAAAGAAAGAATAGTGATAGAAAGGTACATCAGCATAAGAAGGGAAAATGTCATTAAATAAGTTTATATCAATAGTAAATTTAATAAATGGTCCAATCAAGAGACATACAGTAGCTGAATAAATAAAAAAACAGGACCCAAATATATGCTGTCTACAAGAGACCCACCTGAGAGCAAAAGACTCACACAGGCTAAAAGTGAAGGGATGGAATAAAATATTCCCTGCAAATGGAAAGGAAAAGAAAGCTAGAGTAGCAATTCTTATTTCTGTCAAAATAGACTTCAAAATAAAGACCATAACAAGAGACAAACATGGTCACTGAATAATACTAAAGGGATCAATCCAACAGGAGGAAATAACCCTTATAAACATTTATGCACCCAATATAGGAGCCCCTAAGTATATAAAAAATTTCTTGGTGGACTTTAAGGGGTAGATTGACAGTGACACAATCATACTGGGGGATTTTAACACCCCATTGTCAGCACTGGACAGATCATCAAGACAAAAAATCAACAAGGAAACACAGACCTTAAATGATTTACTAGACCTAATGGATTTAATTGACATTTACAGAACATTTCATCCCAAAGCAGCAGAACATTCTTAGGGCACAAGGCAAGTCTCTATAAATACAAGAAGATTGGAATCATATCAAGCATCTTCTCGGATCACAATGCCATGAAACTAGAAATCAACCACTATAAAAAACTCAAAAATATTCAAACACATGGAAGCTAAATAGCATGCTATTAAACAATGAATGGGTTACCAACGAGATCAAGGAAGAAATCAAAAACTTCATGGAAAGTAACGAAAATGACCAGACAACAACTCAAAACCTATGGGACAGAGCAAAAGCAGTCCTGAGAGGAAAATTCATAGCATTACAGGTCTATCTCAAGAAACAAGAAAAAATATCTAATGAACCACCTAACACAACAACTAAAAGAACTAGAATGAGAAGAGCAAGAAAAGACCCAAGGGAGTAGAAGGAAGGAAATAATAAAGATCAGAGCAGAAATTAATGACATAGAGACTAAAAAATATATATAAAAAATCAATGAAACTAAGAGCTGATTCTTTGAAAAGATAAATAAGATTGATGCTCATTAAGAAACAAAGAGAAAGGACGCATATAAATAAAAATAGAAATGAAAGAGGCAATATAACAACTGACCCAACAGAAATACAAAGGATTGTAAGAAAATACTATGAGCAACTATATGCCAACAAACTGGATGACATGGGTGAAATGGACAAATTCCTAGAAGCATACAACCTGCCAAAGCTGAATCAAGAAGAGGCATAAAACCTGAATAGGCTGATAACAACTAATGAAGTAGAAGCAGTAATCAAAAAACTCCCAGCAAACAAAAGTCCCAGACCAGATGGATTTACAGGCGAGTTTTACCAAACATTCAAAGAAGAATGAACATGTATTCTATTCAAACTATTCCAGAAAATTCAAGAGGAGGGAAAACTCTCAAACTCTTTTTATGCGGCCAGAATTGTCCTAATCCCAAAACCAGATAAAGACACTACAAAGAAAGAAAATTACAGGCCAATATCCCCGATTAACATAGATGCTAAAATCCTCACCAAAATACTAGCAAACTGGATCCAGCAATACATAAAAAAATCATACACCACGACCAAGTGGGATTTATTCCAGGGATGCAAGGCTGGTACAACATCCACAAATCAACAATGTGATACATCACATAAACAAAATGAAGGAGAAAAATCATATGATCATATCAATAGATGCAGAAAAAGCATTTGACAAAGTCCAGCACCCATTTCTGATAAAAACTCTCAGCAAAGTGGGAGTAGAGGGATCATACCTCAACATAATAAAGGCCATATATGACAGACTTGCAGCCAACATCATAGTCAGTGGGCAAAAACTAAAACCATTTCCCTTAAAAATAGGAACAAGACAGGGATGTCCACTTTCACCACTCTTATTCAACACAGTACTGGAAGTCGTAGCCTTAGCCATCAGATAGGAAGGAAATATAAAAGGTATCCAAATTGGAAAGGAGGAAGTAAAACTGTCATTATTTGCAGATGACATGATACTGTACATAGAAAACCCTAAGGACTCCATCAAAGTACTACTAGATTTGATAAATGAATTTGGCAAGGTAGCTGGATACAGAATTAACATCCAGAAATCAATGGCATTCTTATACGCCAACAATGAACTTTCAGAGAAAGAAACTAAAAAAGCAATACCATTTACCATTGCAACTAAAAAATAAGATACCCAGGAATAAACTTTACCAAGGATATAAAAGACCTGTACTCATAAAACTATAGGACACTGAAAAAATAAATTGAGGAAGATTTAAACAAAAGGAAAAGTATACCATGTTCATGGATGTGAAGAATTAATATCATTAAAATGTCCATACTACCCAAAGCAATTTATAAATTCAATGCAATTCCTTTTAAAATACCAACAGCATATTTCACAGACCTAGAACAAATATTTTAAAAATTTATATGGAACCAAAAAAGACCTCGAATAGCTGCAGGCATCTTAAGGAAAAAGAACAGAGTGGGAGCGATCACATTACCGGATTTCAAACTGTATTACAAAGCCATTGTAATCAAAATGGCCTGGTATTGGTACAACAACAGGCTTATAGATCAATGGAACAGAACAGAGACCCCAGAAATAGACCCACGCCATTATGGTCAGTTAATATTTGACAAAGGAGGCAAGAGTATCCAATGGAGTAAGGACAGTCTCTTCAATAAGTGGTGCTGGGAAAATTGGACAGCTACATGCAAAAAAGTGCAACTAGACCGCCAACTTTCTCCATATACAAAAATAAACTCAAAATGGATAAAAGACTAAACATAAGTCATGAAACCATAAAAATCCTGGAAGAAAATGTAGGCAGTAAAGTCGCAGACATCCCACGTAGTGGACTTTTCACTGATACATCTCCTAGGGCAAGAGAAACTAAAGAAAAAATAAACATATGGGACTGCATCAAACTAAAAAGCTTCTGCACAGCAAAAGAAAACAGCCTCAAAATACAAAGGAACCCCAAGGTCTGGGAAAACTTATTTGCCAAGGATGTATCTGATAAGGAGCTAATTTCCAAAGTGTACAAAGAACTCATACTACTCAGCAAGAGGAAGACAAACAACCCAATTAAAAAATGGGCAAAGGACCTGAATAGACACTTCTCCCAAGACTTCATACAAATGGCAAAGAGACACAGGAGAAAATGCTCAACATTGCTAATCATCAGAGATGCAAATTAAAACCACTATGAGGTATCACTTCACACCTGTCAGAAGGGCTCCATCAACAAATCAACAAACATGTGCTGGCGAGGGTGTGGAGAAAGGGGAACCCTAGTACACTGCTGGTGGGAACGCAGACTGGTGCAGCCACTGTGGAAAACAGTATGAAGTTTCCTCAAAACATTAAAAATGGAGCTGCCCTTTCACCCAGTGATTCCACCCCTAGGAATGTATCCTAAGAATCCTGAAACACTAATCAGAATATATGCACCCCGATGTTCATAGCAGCACAGTTTACAATAGCTAAGATCTGGAAACAGCCCAAGTGCCCATTGGTAGATGAGTGGACAAAAAAGCTGTGGGACACTTACACCATGGAACACTACGCAGCTGTAAAGAAAAAGAATCTCGTACCCTTTGGGACAGCATGGATGGACCTGGAGAATATTATGCTAAGTGAACTAACCCAGGGAGAGATAGACAAACATCACATGATCTCGGTTGTATGTGGAATCTAAAGAACTTAATAAGCTGATGAACAGAGTAGATTCAATGACATGGAAGCATAGATGAGACTGACGAATGTCAGAGGGATGGAGGAGGGCGGGTGGGTGGAGGGGGAGAGAGTAACCAAAGAATTTATATGCATATATGCACAACCCATGGACATGGACAATAGTGGGAAGAGGGACTGGGGAAAGGGGTGGGACAGGGTGGAACAGGTCAATGGGGAGAAAAAGGGACACTTATAATATTTTAAACAAAATAAACTTAAAAAAAAAACAAAACCACTGTTCTAATTCTCTCCTTTTTTTAACCTTCATAATTTCTTAGTAGCTAATAGTATAAAAATAATCTGACAGTCTGTGTTGTCTATACATGTGTAAAAACAGCAAAATAAAACAAAAACTATAGCCTCTTTGCTTTCCTATGGAGCATATAAAAATTGCAACCATTGATTTCAAAATTTGTTTTTGGACTCAGAAGTAAGAAAATGCATTTGAGCCTCACTCTCTAAGACTATATTTCCACCTGAAGGGATTTGCAAAACACTCACATTAGCATTATTATTTTAAATATTATATTTAATGAATCCAATTTATCAACTTTTTAATCAATTTGTATTAGTTCAGACATGTGGGTCATGAAATTTGCAGGTCTTTATGCATAAAAATGTGAAATGCAAAGGCACTTTTTCAGGACTCTAATACCAGAGTGAACGTGAGCCATCAGGTACAGATTACTTTGTTTTTTCAGTGTGACTTTCTGTTTTTACATTATTTATGAAAAACAAAACAAAAACAAAGCCAGTAGAGAGATTCATCTAGAAGGTTGTTATAGAATTGGTACTACAAGCAGCAGAACTCACGTGTGAAAGTATGACATTTTTCTTTTTCGTTCTTCACCTTTTCCTTTGTACTTGCTGCTCTTTCTCATTAAAGTGAACAGACACTGAATCAAGACTGACACTGGTAGAGAGAAATGTTTGGGCATTGGCTCCTGTATTTCAGAAGTTCCTGTTTCAAACATGGTGAAGAAAATGTCATAATTTTTTTTAAAAAATCTTTCATTTTTCTTATCAGGCGGATTAAGAAAGTGAATAGTTCCTAGAATATAGTTAGAAAGCCTTTTAATGAAAACAACAGTATGGGCTGTATTGTAGGTCCATAGGGCTCTCAGCAAGAACTGAGCCTCTCTGGAAGAACTCTTGGGAAAGGGTTGAAAGAGTTCTAGAGCAGTGGCTTTAGAAGGAGAGAACTTATCCCCAGCAGGACATTTAGTAATGTCAGCAGGCATGTTTGCTTGTCAAGGAGGTGTTACTGGCATCTAGCATGTAGAAGTAACGGATGCTTCTAAATATTCTACAATGCACAGGACGGCAGAAGGCCTGTTCTAGACATTCTAAATGAATTTGTATTCCACAAATATTAACATTCATATTTGAATGCCACCACTATGGAAACATTCTTGCAATTTCTACTTGGGAATTTCAAGAAAAGTAAATTTATATAATGTTAAGAAAATTTAAGTCTCAGTAAAATAAAACTAAATAAAATTGTAATCTCTTGATGTTCACAGTTTTTAATAGTTAAACCACTCATAAGCATTCACAATTCATTTATTGTTTTCATCATTATTAAAACATATATCCTATTCCAACTTAGATAATAGAGATATTAAATTTAAGGACAATTTCTTGATTATCTCATTAGCGTGCCTCTGATTCTCTGCTGGTAACTCCCTTATACCTTGTTTCAGTGGCTCTGGGCTTTGATCTCTGGGAGATTCCTCATTGTCAATGTCCAAAACCGCTGTATCTAAAGTTGTTTGCTTCCTTGTTTGCCAAAAGGCTTCAGACTGCTTTCTGCTGATTCATGATTGACAACACTTGTTGCTGAATTCAGGGACTGGACAAAGGCTTTTACAGAATAGGTTTGTGTTTTCTCTGGTAAGATTTCCTCAATAAAATATCAAGTTCTTAACCTCTTTGTTTCCTATAACTTTCATGTGGAAATAACCACATCCACAGGTCCCTTCTGGACATATATTTTTAAGCCTGCTGACTCTTCTTTGCTGCTTTCTGTGTCTTTTTATCCATTTATCCCTCATTTGAATTGGGGCAACCTAAGGCCATTGCAATTATTGGAGAGGACGTAAAAATACTAACCTCTAATAAAAAATGTATCATTAGGCTGGTCCTTCTCGTGTCAGGCCAAGAATACCTAATGGAAGCCAACCTTGTTTGGAGCGAGAAAGCCCAGAATGGCTTGGAGTTGGAGGATTAGCTGGATCTACCATCTTCCTGGTCAGATGGAATATTTACAGGAACACGAATGCTATCTAAGTTTTCATTTGCCGATGTGGCACCCCAGCATAAGTGGCTTCTTTTTGGACCTAGAAAGTTATTTCAACAACAGTCAGAAAATTTGATTTTTTTAAAAAGAGAAACTGAATCGAAACTAGAAAAATTGCTATAATTTTGTATTTAGAGATGCCTATTGGCCATCTTGAATAATATCTTTTCATTGGAAGAATGATTTTATTTCCTGTGATACTGGTAGATGTGTTTAAAATAATCCTTATTTTTATTTCAAATGTATGCAAAAAGTCTTGTCTTCATTGTAAAACAGAACCATACAATGGCAAAATAGCTTAAATGGAGTAATGTAAAAGTAGGAGTTTTAAAGACATTACCAGAGCAGTATTTGGCTAGATATGCTGCAAAGGGGTTGGCTATTCTTTGACTTTTAGAAGTACTGTCTGTTGGATGTTTTGATTACTTCCTAAAGCACTGATAGCTACCCAGCTATACACCTGGTATTGCTCTTGCACCTGGACTTTTTATATACCTTGAAGCCATTTCCAAAGCAACCAGGAGCCCAAAACAGCTACCAAATAACACTGTTATATGATATCATTGTGGATTATACAAATTCTTTTTAAAACTCCTTATCATGAAGTAGGAAATAGAAACATAGTTTCTTACAGTGTGTCAAACAATGGATAGAATAGCATGTCATTACAACAAATTAAGTTGTTTCAAATCTATGTCATTAAAAATTGAAGTTTTGTAAACTTACTTTCCTTATATTATAAGGTCAGAGAAATCAAAATTTTAGATAGTTTCGTCAGAGTCAAATGTGTAAAACCTGCAATAGTTAGGTAAAATTAGATATATATTGAGATGTAAATATTATGGATTGTAAATTGAAGCCAATCCATTAAACTAAACAAAAACAAAATTTAATTTACACTTGTTTAGCATGCTTTAGTGAACAGATCTGTTTTAGATCATTTAGATTTTTATCTTTAGATAAAATGCGGAAAGAAAACAAACAAATTTAATTTTCATTAGATAGTTGTATATTTAAGAAGTCATTTCAATTAGGTAAATTTTTAACGTATTGTATTTGAAAGATTATTCTTGACAGACAATTTCTTTAGAAAATGTTTATATTTTCTAGATTATTAATTTCCATGTAAATGCATTGCATTTTTAATTTTTTATCCAGCATTGCAGGAGACAAGTATGTATATATTGGAATTACATACTCAAAATGCAATTATTTTAACATAATAGGTGATAAGAGTAAAAAAAAGAAGAGACCACATGATTCAAATATGGAATTTTAGAAAAAAATAAAAGCAAAAGTTTATTTGGACTGGCTTATTCCATGCACTTGGCAAAAATATAGTAAAATAGTAAAACATAAATAATTTAATTTCCACATAGTAATAGGATTTTCATTTCTTTTTAATGAATTTAGATTCATTAAAAAATGATATTCTTTGTATAATAAGACTCAACTAAAACACGGCTGCTGCACTCAAATGAAGATGAGGTGTGAAGAAATCCCACAAACATACTCCAATCAGTGTCATAAAATAAAACCTATTTAAAACAGATTGTATGGTAGCAGATGTTTTTACACAGTTATACTGCTCTACAATAATTATTTGATAGATAACACATATTTTCAAACCTTTTTTTTTAGTTTTAAATCCAAAGGTAAGAATAAAATAAAATCGTTAGAAAACACCCTGGCTTCTTTCTGTCTTAGCCAATCGGCTACCCAGCTTGCTATCACGTTTTCAGTTCTGTGTTTTTGTGCATGCTGGTTCTCCAATTAGAATACCTTTTCTTTCTTATCCATCCTGACCTTTTACACATTTTTCAAGGCCTCTTCAGATTACCTACTCTGTGAAATCCTCTGTTTTTCCTCAGACATAGAAATGCCATCTGACCACTTTTTTTATAACCACTTTTCTGACTAGACTGTAAGCAAGCATATGGCAGTAGCTTAGTTTTATTCCATTTTGCTAGAAACTAGGAACTCCCACTGCTCATTGCAAGAAATGGCATATAAATATTCTTTTTATCTTTTAAATCCAATTATGTGTTCAATTCACTTGTGAAAACATACAATAAATCACTTTAAATTATTGCTTTATTTCTTTATGAGTTGTTTAAATCTTTATATACTATGTCAAAGAGTGATCAGTATTATGGAAAGAAATAAGTTTAGGTGAGAGAAATGGAGACTTAGGAGAGATTGACATGTTATTTTGTAGTGTATGGTCAATAGAGACTTGACTGACACAATGATATTGGAATAGAAACTTGAAGGAAGTGAAGAAGAGCCTTTCAGCTTTCTCAGGGGTGAGCATTCCAGTGGAGGGAACAGTAAGTACAAAACCCAGAGACAAACACATTTACATGTTCAAAGAAGAGCAAGGAGGCCAGTAAGGGTGGGGCAGACCCTAGGGATGGGTGAAGAAATGGAGAAGAGATGATAAGGTCAGAGAAAACACAGAGGGCTCAAAAGTATGTGGTCTTATCAGCCATAATGAGGACTTTTTTTTTTTCTATGGTAAAGATGGGGAACTTGTAAACATTTTGAGAGATCTGACATACATTCAAAGAAACAGTATGGCTGCTCTGTGAAAAATAAAATTGGAAGGGTAAGGGCAGAAACTTGGGATCAGTTAGGAGGCTGCTGAATAACCTTGGCAAGATCTGAGGTGGCTGGCATCAGAGTAAGAGAGGCAGAGTAGTAACAAGTGACTAGATTATGAATGTATTTTAAAGGTAGTAAAAATAGGAATTAGCATCTGTATCAGTTTGCTAGGGCTACCATAATAAAGTACCAAGAATGTGTGGTTAAGACAAAATAAATTTATCTTCTAACAGTTCTGTGCTAAAACTAAAAGTTTTAGCTAAATGTTTAAAATAAAAGTCTTAGCAGCATTGGTTCCTTCTGAGGCTGTACGGGAAGGATCTTTCCTTGGCTTGCATCTGACCATCTTCTCCCCAGGCCTATTCACATTGTTTTCACATTATGTTCATATGTCTGTCTCCAATTTTTTTCTTTTTATTAGGATAACAATTATATGGGAATAAAGCCCACTCTTATTACCTCATTTTAACTTAATTACCTCTACAAATACCCTATCTCCAAATAAGGATTCATTCTGAGATATTGGGGATCAAGACTAACATATGAATTTGGGAGGAAGACAACTCAACCCACAACGGGGTCCATGAGAAAATAAAATTTTGACCAAGGATTTGATATAAGCAGCCTAGGGAATAGAGTTAGTGATTATCTTAAATTCTCTTCACACTATCTATTTATTCATATTCAACAAATACTTAAGTGATCTGCTTTGTGAATACTGTTCTAAGTACAGTCAACAAGATACCCACTCAGCCCACACAAAGTCAACAATTTATTGGCACATTCCTTGGACATACAATTTCCCTCTCCTGAAGGACCTGTAGTTCACCTAGTACTCCAGGTAAAATACTTCCCAAATGCTCAAAAAGAACTAAGGTTAAAAGCAGCATTTCCTCCCTGGGATGGTGTCCAACAACATATTTTACTTGTCAGTTTTGGCAGGTCACTTGTCTCTTTGAGCATCTCTTCCCTCCTCTGTAAAATGAGGGAGATAAATACATCTCACAAGACAGTAGTCTGGATTAAGTAAAATATTGTATGTCCAAGTAATGTTCAAAAATTGTAAAGATGTGAAATTTCTGGTGATGGACGCCATCATGGAACTCTATCTCAATCCTGTTTATCAGCTAAATGACATGAGCAAATTGTCAGACAGTCTGAGAGTGAATTATGTCTGTTCTCTCTCGAGTAAAAGTTTTAATAGGGGAAACCAGAAGGTACCTCCTCAGCTTTGAGCGTGAGGTACTTAATAATTAGGTGATAGGAAGAAACAAAGATTTTGTATCCTTAGAGCCTGGTACAGAGACAGCATACGTTTTAATTATTACACACAAAATTATTTGTAAATGTAAGAGAGGGGTTGGTCACATTCACATTCATATCTGCCCTGTCGCTCAGGGCCTATCAGAAATCAAGTATGCAAATATGTTTGTGAATGTACCATTTAGGATATTGATAGGCTAATAAAATATGAAAATCAGGGTCTAGCTGGATGCCACATTTGTTCTCCCTGGCAAAGGATCCCATGAAATTAAAAGATGAAAGAGCAGGCTGTGCTAGGGTCACACAGAAAGCTTTGTGAGATGCAAGGGGTGCTAGATATTTCCTTATTCATGCAGCAAATACTGAGCAATGGCCCTGCATCCCACTAGGTTTGCAAAGGTGAGTAGCGTGTGATTCTTATTCTTAATTAGTTCACCTTCTAGTCTCAGACACAAACATATAGTAATAATAAATAGCAGTTCTCAATCCCTCAGTATGTACCAGGCATTGTTCTAAGTCATTTACACGCATGAATTCCTTGACTGAAAATGACTGTATAAGAAATGGAAGCAGGTACCAGGAGCTTAGGAAACGTCCATGATCACACAGCTAGTAAGCGGTGGAGCTGAGATTTGAACCCAGGGAGCCTAAGGCCTGCACTTTTAACCACCATGCCTTTTTGTTAATGCAGTTCTAGTGTAGTGTGTAAATAAAATGATAATCTCATAAATGAACAAATAAATTTAAAAAAAGAGAAATGATCAAAATTATCTATGAGGTGGTTAAAGAAGATGTCACTAGGGGGCGGCCTTAAGGTAGAATTTTGAAGGTTAAACAGAGGTGTTCCAGATAGAGGAGCCATACAGTGTCTTAAGTAAAGGATGCTGAATTTCACAAAAGCTTGCAATAATGTTTCCTCCCTGGGCTCTATTAAAATAAATGAGATACTCAAAGCTTTTTGTTCTTTGCTAAGTTGAGGCACAGGAGGTGGCATAAACCCAGAAGGACTGAGGCAATAGCAGAGAAGACAGCAGAAACAAACTGATAAAAGTGGGCAAACTCTAATGGATAACTGGGTTAGGAGACCTAAGAAACTGAATACTTTGGCGAGGAACTCTGAGAAACACCTGATTTCTTTCGTGCAAGCCTCTGGTGTTCAGGATTTGATGCACTGGTAGAGTAGATTGCCAAAGCCCACACAACCATCCTGGCTACAGTGGGGTTTATTTTCCCACTCCTTGAATGTGGGTGAGCCTTGTGACTGGCTTTTACCTCAACTGTGCCAAGATCGGCCTTGTTCGAGGTTGAGCCCGGGCACAGGAAACTACCGTAGCTCTGACTCATGAACGAGCCTGTGCTAGAGAAGGAAAAGACCACTGGAAAATGTTCGGCTGAGGCACAAACACAAGGAAGGCCAGCCAATAACACATGAATCAGAAAGGAGTCGTTCCATCGGAGTTCCACCTAAATTACCGGGCTCACAATCATGAGCAAATAAATGCTTGCCGTCTTAAGTCACTACATGTGTGGGTATTTTGTGACCGAGCAAAAAACTAGGTGATTCAATCAGGTTCAACTGTAAGTAGTGATGAAGGATAAGATTGTTTGAAAGTTTCTGTAATAAATAGTTGAATGCACAGATCTAAGTCACCTCACCAAGCTGGACAGAAGTCTGGAGCTTTATTCCCAAAATGGTGAAACAGAGGATCTTCGGATCTAGGGACCCCAGGCACAGTCAAGGACACAGGGACCATGCTACACGTGGTTATTACGTAACAGGTGATGTATTCAACTGGGAGCAGTTTTATGCATTTGTCTCTCCAGCTCTGACAGCCAGGCCTTCACCCTTTAACAACAAGGCCAGAAGAGTACTTACTGGAGAATGCGACTAGCTCAAGAGAAAGACCCTAAAAACGCCTCTGTTTTGATACGTAGCTATAAGCTATAGCTGTTCTTCACCAACAATAACCTCTGGTCAATGGCACCCACAGCGCTACCACATTCCCTGCCCCCACGGAGGAACACGCCTCTCCACCCCGCCGATGCGGACTTTGCCAAGCGGCTTCATTCCTGCATGCCGCCGAGACACTTCGGTTGTTTTCCAGGAGCAATAACTGGGCCATACGAAGTGAGGACCGGGCCGGCTGCATCACCTAGAATAAGGTTTTTTACAAACACAGGGTGTCAGCTATTTTGAAGAAAGTCACAGGGACTTAGAAGGACACACTTTTGAGAAATATTGCATCTCCAAATTTCTTGATGTCACAAAGTACATCATTTTATGGAAAAATTTGGACATTGGAAATGCTGAATCAGAAAATGTTTCAGTGAAATATGGCCCTGAATATGGAAAAAAAATTTAGGAATGCCTTTACTGGTTAATTTTATTTTCCACAAGGTTAGATAGATGATTAAAATATCTAAGTATACATAAGATCTCCTTCTAAAAGTATAAAAATATTTAAGTGATGAGAAAGCAATATGTCACAGTTTAACTCTAAGCTCTTTTTGAGTGAATGCTATGTAAACTAGTGTACTTTCTTATAAATAATGATGTCTTATTTAATAAAATTAGGTGGATGATATGCCAGATGATACAAAGTGCTATGAGAAATAATACCATCAGGCAAGACAGGAGAGCAGAGGACAGGAATTTCTACTTTATATGGTGATGTCGAAGGACTTCTCTGATACTATGACTTTTGAGCAGTAACTTGAAGGGTGTAAGAATTATTTCAGGCAGACAGATCAACAGCTTTTGGGGTGGAGTTGTGAATGGCCTCCTGAATACAGAGAAATGAAGCTTTAAAGAGAATAACGGGAATGTTTTAGGAGGTGCGGTTAGAGAGTTAGTGGGGAGAGTCATTTAGTAACTTATGGGCAATGATTAATCTTTTGGTCTGATTAAGATGGCAAGTCACTGGAGAGCTTGATCTGAAGAGTGGCATGATCTGACTCACATTTTAAAGTGATCGCACTGGACTACTGTGTCAAGAATAGGCTCTAGAAGAGCAAGGGTACGGTCATGACAAGTTGGGAGGTGAGTGCATAGGTAAAAGTGAGAGAAGAAATAAATAAAACTTTGAGGTTTTGGCCAAATAATTAGATCGAGAGAAGTTGCCATGTACTGAAACTGAGACTTCATGAAGGGCATATTTGGAGAAGGGAAATTGAGTACATTCCCCCCCCCCCCATTTTTAAAATCATTAACAGTTTTCTGAGATGAAATGCATTTCCTGAAATTAATAATACTATTGTGTATATTTGTGCACTAAGCATTTAAGATTCAAATCTTTTAACAAATCACACAAAGTTGGTTTATGAGAGTCTTAACTCTCAAAAACACAGACAGACATAGACACACAGGCACACAGACACACACACACATACATACATATATACACTAATATTGAAGTAAAAAATTAAATATAATGATCTACATTTAGATGAACATAAAATTATCAAGTTATTAGCTTAGAAGAGAGTGTTTTATTTAGGCACTTAGAGATCGCTTCCCAGAATCTCACAGTTTTCTGGAATGCTAAGTGCACCAGATGGTCTTACAACTTGGCTGAACAGTGAGATGACGTGTTCGGAAGAAGGGCTGCCATGGTGTGTGAGAACAGAACTCAAGATAAAGGAAATGTCTGGCCTGCTTGTTCATAATCAACTTCTCTGGGGAAAATCAGTGCACAGAATTGCAGGCTCCCATCTCTGCCTATGGCACATTTCTCAGTCCAGTTGCTCAGTCTGGGTAAAACCAGCCAAATTTCTAAACAGTACATGAATCACTTAAGTCCTCTTTTCACATGACAGAAAACTGTTTACCAGGACATCTTGCACTGAGATCCCACCTAAAAAATACAGTGGTTGATTCATAACTTTGCCGACAACTCTTAAAACTAAACTTCTATGTGACATATTTTTGTCAGTATTACTCTAAGAAAAGTACAATTAAGATGGAATTCAAAAATTACTGCAACACTCCATTTGGGGTGCAAATTTATCTCATTTATTTTTAAATTCAGCAAGTGTATTTTTATATGTATTTCAGTACAGGAATTTTAATATCTGTCGGTGTACATGTAAACATATTTTAAAATATAGGTTGTGGTATTCTCATTGCTTTGAGATAAAGATGTCATTCCTTCCTTCCCCAAACCTTTGGTTTTACTTTCAGAGACTATTACCAGGATCCACATTAGGTTAAAAAAGCCACTGCCAGACACAGTGCCTCTGATAGAGATGCTTTACAGGCTGAGCTTACTGAATAAAATACAATACAGCTCTAAAGTAACTGAATGTCAATTGATTTTTAAAAAACCCCACAAACTGATGGTATTTATTTATTACATTATTTAACAATATATAAACATACATATTATAAACTCAGGCATAAAAAATGATGATAAAAATTTTAACTGCTGGTTTTGATTACCTAGATTTACCTTACTTCTTCTGCTATATTCTTATATATGCAGTTTGTCTTAGATGTCTTCATCTTTGAAAACAGGAATAACATCCAATATGGGCAAGTTATATAGGCCAGCTTCTAGCATTAGCCTAAATTGTTTCTAGTTGTTCATCAAAGCTCAGCAGAGTAGAAAACTAGAAAAAGTTACAGGGCTATGCTAGATTGTTGGTTGTGAGGGCAGCGCTATCCAGCACACTTTCCTGCAAATCAGTAAGAACCCTGGGAACTTAATTATCCAGAATCTCTAGCTAGGGGCAAACAAGGTTACACTGACCACCGATAAGCAGCACTTGCACAATTAATAGAAGGTACAAGAGAAGAGGGCACTATTCTCCGGTGGCAGGCAGACCTGTGGCTATAGGGTAGACATGACTTTTGTGGTGGCTCCTGGGAGAACTGTGTCTTATCGATTTTGGAGCTGAAAGCAGCTGAGATTTCTGCCCTTCAGATTTCTTAAAAACTGGTAAAGCCCATGGCTCAGTGGCTGAGCACCCACCTGTGATGCAGGAAATCGTGGTTCGATTCCCGGTCAGGGCACATGCCCAGGTTTTGGGCTCGATCCCCAGGGGACACGCAGGAGGCAGCTGTCAATGACTCTCGTCATTGATGTTTCTCTCTCTTTCCCTCCCTCTCTCTCTCTCTCTCCCCCCCCTTCCCTCTCTCTGAAATCAATAAAGACATATTAAAAAGAAACAAAAAACAGCGGTAAAGGATTTAGCTGAATCTGACTTTAGTAGTCCTAAAGGTTGAGTAAGACTTTAATTCTCAGGATTTAATTGTTTTCTTCTGTAAATACCCATAGTGGTTTCATATGGCTGACTGAACTCAGAATGATGGAGAAGCCAATGCTCTCTATATAAGGAAGACTTTGATTGACCCAAAGCCTCATTGGTAGGCCGCATGGAAAATAAATAAAAAAACAAAGCTGTTTTCTAAGTACACTACTGGTTAGACATTCATATACCAAATTTCTTAAAATAAAGGCCCTCAGCCAAGACCTCTCCTCCTTTTCACACAAGTTTTTCCAACTAGAGATGCAGTACCTAACTTTGTAATTTAGCAGCTTCTATCTTTCCATGAAACTGCCCAGAAACATATTAACTATTCTCCCTGCTTTCTAGTTTATCTAACTCTAAATTATTTTTCACGATACCAGAGTCGTCTTTGTCATGAAAACAAACAAACAAACAATATATTATTCATCTGCCATCCAGTATCTTCAAGCTAAAATTCCAAATTCCTTATTGTAGAATTCAAGGTCCTTAATGATTTGGGTTCTTTTTCTTATTTAAGATTCATTTTTTTCCCTTACCAGCTCTCTTAATTTTTGTATTCTAAATACCTTCAAACCCATGTTGCTTTTTTATGGAGTAAACTCTCAATTTGCTTAACTCTCATTATTTCCTCTATTCCTGTTTAATTTGTATTATGTTACTTCCTCTGTGGTATTTTTGACAAATTACATAACTACAGGATCTTCTACCCTCAGGTGGACTTGTCTTATGTTTACTTATCTGACTGGTACTTTTAAGAGGTGTCAAATCAGGAACACAGAAAAGGAAAGAAGGCCGAACTGTCAGGGTTTGGAGGAGATGAAGAACATGTAACAGTTTAATAGAATATCGTATATTGAATTGGATTCTAGAACACAAAAAGGATATTTGTAGAAAAACTGGGAAAATCTGAATTAAATCTTTATTTAATTGTATGGTGACTATATTAACGTCTTACATTTGGTAATTACACTGCGCTTATGCAAAGCGGTAAGCACAGGGAAAGCTGGTGAGGCACGCACAGACCTCCGTACTAGCCTCACAGCTCTCCTTTAAGTTGAAAGTTATTTCAAGATACAGAAGGTTATTTTTAAAACATTGTTTAGAAAAAAGTAGAAGAATTTATTAAAGCAAAATCTAGTTCTTGAAAAGGGCAAAACATATTTTGGCACATTCAACAGGTAACATGAAAAGGCAGGCTAGGCAGGAAAGGACACGCACAGTTACAGACGAACAGGGCACCTCTACCCCTGCCCCGCCGCAGTGTGCAGCGCATTCCGTCGCTGTAGCAGTGGCTTATGTTAAAAGAATTAGGAATGAAGAGAAAAAGATTAGGGAGCAGGCCAGGATCACACCCCTCCAAGTGACTGCCCAGAGCTTTGAACCCACTTTATTTAATAAAGGATATTGTGAGTACCGTTTTTGGCTTTCTCATGGGAATAGCCACCTATACGGCAACATATTTTTATTTTATTCTGTGAAACGTCTTTTTTTTTAATATATCTTTAAAAAAATTTTTTAAATATATCTTTATTGATCTCAGAGAGAGGGAGGGAGAGAAACACCAAGGATGAGAGCGCCACGGAGCCCCCCCCTTGCGGGCCCTGCCCTCCGGGTCCCAGGCGGAGGCTCCGTGCCCAGCTTAGGGGGGGGGGTGAAGCTTCTGGAATGTTCCCGCCCCCCGCCCCCCGCCCCAGCCCCTCTGCTCCCGCTCCCACGCTCCAGCCTCCCTCCTCCTTCCACACCGGTTTCCCCTCCCTCCACTGACTTCCTCTCGCTCTCTCCTCCCCCTTTGCCCCCTCCTGTCTGCCCCCCTGCCCCCCGCCTCCTCTGGGGTCGCCCCGCGCCCCGGTCATCGCCAACGTCGCTGTGACCGGAGCCAAACCCTGGCTGAGAGGGGGGCGCTCTGCTCGGGCAGATACTTGATTTTAAAGCTTTGAAGGCAAATGAATAAAGTTTGTGATGTAGTAAAGAACACAAAGAACGAGTGTGATGTTTTCTTTCCTCAGACAGAATTACAAGTGTGGGTGGCTATTGAGAGTAATTTTAATAACGACGTTATTGTTTTAGTTCCCAATCTGCTGCATGAAAGACCATTAAGACTCTAAAACGTCATGTCATAAAAAGCAAAATTCAGGCTTAATAGCAAATATTTTTCTGACTCTGAAGAATCAGCTCTTATTCTAGGCCGTTACTTTTTCACTTTATGGAAAAATTAAGCTAATTCCTTTCACCTAGTCAATTCGAACATATTTTCCATCATTATTTCATCCAGGTTATTTCTTGAAAAAAAGAGACCTTTTGAAAAAGTACACAGATTCTGAAGTTCTTGTGCTCAATTTAAGAGAATAGCTTGAGGAAGGCTATATTGTTGGAAAACAGTGACCTCTATTGGCAATAAAGTTTTCACTCATGAGATGAAGTTAGTTGATTTTCTGTGCATTTGAATCAATTAGAAAATAGCAATTTTCTCACTTGAATAATAATTAAGTACAAAAGATATTTTAATATAAATCCTATTGTGAAATTTTCTTTTGTGGGCGTGTGCGCGTGTGTTAAGTTTATATATCTGAATGTAGTTTAGATGAATAAGAAGACAAAAAGTTTATGGTCATATTAACTAATATGGAATTTATAAATTTCAATTAAAAAAAAAGTTTTTTGGGGACTTTTAATTCAGCTTGTAGACATTAATCATGTTTTAATAAGTACAGAAATTTTTTTAACTGTTGGTTAAGTCCTGGATTTTATTTAATGTTGGTATTTTTATTAACTTATTAAAGACAATTTTAAAATGAATTAAACATTTAATACATTTAATTTTCTTTTATATTCTACAATATTATTAACACAAAAATTTAGAATAGCACGATACTATTAATTCAAGTGATAATAATGAGAATAATAATGCTAATAGTCCAATGATTTTCCTAGTACTTTAATTTGATCCTTAGCTACAGACTGCATATGGCAAAACTGAGCCAAAGGGGAATGAATAATTGCCCAAGTTCTCACATGTTAAAGCTGGAAAAGAAAGCAATTTAAATCAAGTAGACTGTATCAAAATTTAGGAATATTGAAAGTGTAATAAACATAAAGCTATTTGTAGTCCTTGGAGTAAGCACAATGTTTGTACAACACACTAAAACAGGTCTAAGAAAGAAGAAAACAGGATAAAAATGACATATCAAAGTAAAATACGGAACTTAACTAGAGACTCACTCCATTCCATTAAAATTACTGTTAAAGGGGCGCTATGAAACCCTATACCACAAATTTGATAGCCTAAATGAAGGGGAACAATTCCTTGGAATACACAAATGGTCAAAACTCACACAAGAAATAGAAAATCTGAATAGGTCTATATTCATTAAAGAAATGGAACCAATAGTTAATCACCTTCCAAAACAGAAAGTACCATGCCCATATGGATTCACTACTGAATCCTGACAAACATTTAAGGAAGACACACATTAACTCTGTACGACAGTGAAAGAAGTAAGCACAATACTTTCTAATTTATTCTATGAGATCAACATTACCTTAATATCAAAACCACACAAAGATACTACAAACAAACAAACAAACCAAAACTACAGACCAATATCTCTCATGATTACACACATATAAGTCCTCAACAAAGTATTAGCACATCAAATTTAGCAATGTATAAAAAAATATATATACATTATGGCCAAATAAGATTTTTCCCAAGTATTCAAGGTTGGTTCAACATTCAAAAATCAATTAATGTAATTCTTCACATCAACAGGTTAAAAAAGAAAAATCACTCTATCATGTCAAAAGATACAAAAAAAATCATTTGACAAAATTCAACATCCTTTTGTGATAAAACAAAACAAAACAAACTAAGAATAGATGGAAACTTCTTCCAAATAATAAAGAATATCTACAAAAGCCCTACACCTAACATAGTTAATGGTGAGAAACAAATCTCTCTCACTAAGGTTAAGAATAAAGCAATGATTTGCCTTCTCCCCACTGCTTGTCAACAACATACTGGAAGTTCTAGCTAATGTAATAAGACAAGAAATAAAAATAAAGGTACACAAGAAATAAATAAATCTGTTTTGTTGACAAATAACATGTTTATCTATACAGAAAATCCCCTGACATTAAAAAGCACTGGAAGTAATAGCAAATTATAGCAACATTATAAGATACAAGGCTAATATAAAATCAATACTTTTCTACATGCAGTACCAGCAAAGGACAATTAAACTTTAAAGTTTAGAACAATATCACTTACATTAGTCTTCACAATATTAAATCTTAGGTATAACGCTAGCAAAATACGTATGAGATCTACATGAGGAAAACTACAAAATTTGATGAAAGAAATCAAAGAACTGAATAAATGGAGAGGTAATTTCATGTTCATGAACAGGAAGACTCAATATTGTCAAGACGTCAGTTCCCCCCAACTTGATTTATAGTCAATTCAATATCGATCACAACCCCAGAAAGTTATTTTATGGATATCTAAAAACTTATTCTAAAGTTTATGTGGAGAAGCAAAAGACCTAGTATAGCCAAAATTATACTGAAAAATAACAAAGTTGGAAGACTAACATTGCCCAACTTTAAGATTTACTATAAACTTATAATAAACAAGAGTGTAGTATTGGTGGAAAAAAAAAAATAGACCAAAAGAACAGAATTCAGATCCGAGAAATAACTCCACATAAATATTACTTGATTTAAATACAGTGAAGCCTTTTTCTGGATCTATATTTATTCATAGTAGTTCTCTTCATATGAAAATAAAGAACAACAAATAAAATATTTTACAATATTAAGCAATTAATTTTTTATTTCTTTGCTTTGACCTCATGGACATATGGTTTCTGGTAACTGGGAGGTCTACCTGAAGAATTATCTAAGTTCATTTTGATTAGACTTTTTTTCGTCCTTAACAGCATGGCAGAATGCTGACATTGTCACATCAGTTTCTAGATCTTAGTCACTGAAAGATGATCTTTATTTTAAAGTGTATTCCTTTGCAGCTCTGTATTTTGTTCATGCTCTTATATATTTGATTGAGATATGATCTGTCCAAAGAAGCATGATTTATCATATTTGGATCTTATTTTTTTTTTATAGTACACATTTAAATGACATAAATAAACTTGTGTTTGTCTATCATTTGCAGTGGTGTTTAAATTGACGGTACATTTCCTCCAATTTTCTCACTGTCTCTTGGCATTTTAAATTGACTCTTTGAAATTAAATCAAGGGGGTACCTACATTTTATGACACATGTCAAAGGGCAACATATTGCTGGGTGATATTTAGATGTCAAATAATAATGATATAGGCACTGTGACCTTTTCTGAAATTATGAACTGCTTTAGTGGAGAGCTAAATTATTTAGCTAGCACCTTTGAACTTTCTTTCTGTAGCATGTTTCTAAGAAAATTTAAAATTTCTCTATATCTCAATATTCTTATACTTAAATAATTTTTGGCATGGCTTAGTTAAATTTTAATATTATAATAAAATAGGGATTAAAAATAAAAATTACTTTTTTTCATGTTTAGTAAATATGCCAAGAAAACTTTTAGAAATGATTTAAATTATTTTTAAAAGTAGTAATTTGACCTAATGAAAAAGCTATGTTCACGGTAATATACTGATGTAGATATACAGATATATAGATATACATATTATTTTTGTGTGTATGTGTGTGTGCACACTTCTTACAACTGAATATAATGTCATTATAGCTAGGAAATATGTTTGATGAGGATGCTAATGTTTCTTCAACTTTGCTTTCTTCTTGGTTTCATGTTATCAATGATATCACCACAACCCCTAGTTGGATGGTAAATGTTGACCAAAAATTTGTATATATTACATGTTTATCATTAACTTTATAGAAAAAAATTAATCCAAAAATAAGTTTTTATTAAATATGCACTTCATGTATTTTAAAAATAATTACTAAAATAATTACTAGTTTAGACTTATGTGCATATTCATACGATGGGGTGAGAGTAATCAGACTTCCTTTTCTACTCTCCACAGCAACACTTATTACTGTATATATCACTTTCATCAAGCCCATACTTTTCCATGTTTTCAAATGACAATACTACCTGGCTGCCAGATAACTTCAAGCATTTTGTCTGTGATGTAGGTGGGAGCAAGACACAGCTGGTTAGCAATCTGAATGGCTGGCAAGGGCAACTGCATCAAATGCTTCTACAACCACCTAAGAGAAGGGACTGATTGTCTCCAGCTACTTCTTTCAAAATCATTTCGTTTTTCCAAGAGTGCTTATTGCATTTTGCCAGAGAATGGAAGAGAATGATTCGATATATTATATTTGAAAAATTGTGGCTAAAAAACAACACTGAGTCTCCTCTCATAGTGTTAGGATGTAAACATGTTAAAATGAGTACTCTGATCCCTATATACGCACACAGTACTGGGCTTGATTATGGCAGAAGCTGATTATCCAAAGCAGAGACCCACCAAACCATCTGAGATTATTTTGTAAACAACTGATAATGATTTTTTTTTTATTGAAAAACAATATATTCTGGCCAAATGCTATATCACATAACATGAAAAAAGAGTGTAGAGCAACACTTTAATTGGCAAAAGGAACAATTTAAATGGTCACCCTAGGCACACTGAAAGATAAAGAAAGCACAAGTGGCTACAACAGGAATTAGGAAGTGTAAAAGATAAAATGAAGATTAGAATAGTTGGTAACAAACACACTGTGCAAGAAACTTGCAGAACATTTCTCGTTATTTTGGGGTTGCAATTTCTTGAGGATCTTCCCAGATGTTATATGAAACTGACCTTCGTAAGTGCAGGGCAGGGAAAGACCAAAGAAAAAGGCTCCAGATTGGTAGGTAGGTAAGCAAGGGGACTTACCTACAAGGCTTGTCTTGGGCAGCCACAAGATGTGTCATTTTCTGCACCTGCTTGCCAAATTCTACAAATTTATATAGAGGCCCTAACTGAATTCACACACATGCCCAGGGGACCTTAATTAGGGTCAGTCATGTACCTACTCCAGATAGTCTCAATGCACATTTCTATCTCAAGCTGTACCCCTGAAACAGATTCTGGGAGCAGGGGAGGCAAGCAAAGCTCACATTCACTGGGGGTGAGTGAAGAGCTTCCAGTTGCTCAGGCCATTTTGTGGTCAAACCAGCTGGGAGTCTTCTTGATGACCTTCCCTAACAATTATCATTGAAGGATTCCAGTGACATAAACAGCTTTATTTTTGAAAATATAGACTTTGTTTTTTAAAAAGGAAAGTGATTGCAACAAGGCCAGAATAGAAGTTGTAAAACAGTCAAGTGCCTATTAAAAGTCTCTCTCTCACTTTCTCTTTCATGTGTACACACATATATGTATATGCATGTATATATAGATGGTAATGACATTAAATATACAGGGCAGATAAGCAAAAGGATGCATTATACTCATGTAAATGACCTTCTTATTCCAGGTTAACAGTGTGGAATACAAGGAGTGGTTCAATAAAAAGCGATTTGTTCCATCTTGTTAGATGGGCTGGAAATGTGAACAGGAAAGAGGTTGTCTCGCACTTGAAATGCTTGCCAGGATGCCAGGACATTGTGTTCTAGGAAATAAAATTTACTCATTCATTTTAAGTGAGAAATGACATGCTGGGTTTTATACGTTAGAAAGACGAACGAATTTGAAGCAACACCTGAAGCTGAGAAACCAGTTAGAAAGCTTCTGGCGTGGTCTGGCTGAGAGGTGATAAGGGGCTTAGATAACGTAACTGCCCTGTCTGTTAATTGCAACTGAGGAAAACAAAAGTGCGTTTCTTCAATCAATTCACTAAAAAAAACCCACAAGTTTAATATAGTAATACAAATTTTTTGTAAGATTATAAATTCATAACACTTCAATGTACATTTTTAAGATTTTCAGTTCATAACACCCTAAAACTCAGATTTTAAGACTGGTATGTGATTATATTAGGAAAAAAAGTATATATTTTTCATTCAACAAGTAGGTTACAAAACTTTTGCTTGAGACATATGTGTGAAATATATCTTTAAATTGCATAATTTAGGGAATTAATATTAGAATGTCATATCTGACAGGAAATAACAAGAATGAGATGAAGTTCACTTATTTTCCCTCAAAGCAGGCAAAAGCTACACTGGCCCTTCTATTAATGCAGAGCATGATAAAGGCAAATCATAACAGCATTAGTAATTTGGACTGTCTGAAACTAACAGATGCAGAATGAACTGAGCAATTCTCCATGTGATGATTAAAAATGCAGTGAAGTAATGTGCCTGTCATATTTAATGGGGGGCAGCGTTCAATATAAGCAGGTTCACATGCACATATTTAATATTCACCTTCCTTTAAAGAAGGACTGGAACCACAGCTCTTCATATTGAAGTCAGGATGACTCAATGAAAGTTCACACTTAGGCTTGTAAATTAGTGTTCTGATCCACATTACAATTTACACAGGCTTTTGGAAACTCTCTGAAACATCAATAGCAAAATATAATCAGAATGTTGAAAAATATCCAATTTAATTAGTCAAAATTTTGGAACTGCTAACTTCAATTTGGTTTTTCAATATAATTTTATCTGATATGAAGAGTCCTGGGAAACAGTTTAATAGAGACATAAAACGAAGTATAGACTTATCCTGATGAAAATTCAGAATACAGTCATATAATAAAGTTGGAGGACCTCATTATACTTTGATAAAGAAGGGATATTGAAGTTATTTTCAAATATACAAAGATCTGTAGTTTGGTTCAGATATTAAACTTTTTCTCTATCAACCTAAAGCATTGATAGGATGTTTCAGGGTGACTTCTGTTAAAAATTATCAAAATAATTTTCAAGTTCTTATTGATGTCAAGTATGGAAGGTACCGTCATTAGGAGAGTAAATTTTCTGTTATTGAAAGAGCTCAAGCATACAATAATTGGGGTTGTAAAAAGGAGGAGGAATCTGCTCTTTTTCTATCACTCCTTTTGTATAAGTAGATTTCCATGTGCAGTGCCCTGAGATCATGGGTTTGGAGACTTAATTACCCCAGGATGTCCCCGCCATGGAGCACACAGGATATTCTTTTATCAGGTGAAAGGCTGAGTGCTCAGAAATTTCTTGACTAGCAGGACTAATTGTTTGACTTTGTATCCTTAGAGCTTAACTTATGTTTGTGCCAGAACTACTGAGGACCCTCAGATTTCATGGAAACGTGTTTGAAACAAAGGTAATAAAAATATTTCTTATAACCAAAGATTAACAATGAATCAAATAGAAATAACTTTAGAATGAACCCTCAAATAATGTGTTATTAGAAATGTAAGAATCAAAGTTTTGTTGTTGTTGTTTGTTTAGAGGAATGTTGCTAATTTGTGAATGAGATAAGAACTGGGAGAGTGGGTTGGGGCTGGGACAAAACCCTTAGATTATATTTCACTTGATTTTATTTATGCTATTTATTCTCACCAAGGATTTTACCTTTAACTCCATTCATTAACATTTTCAGGATTTTCCTTCATTTTAAGTCATTTAACTTTAACAAAACAAAACAAAAAACAAATAGTACATACGCACACATCTGCTTTAGTTTGAAATACTGCAGTTAAAATTAACTTCTTTGGTAACAGCATTCAATGTGTCTGCTATGATTATGTTTCTAATAGATGAATAATATATAGTGTTCCATGGTCTCACTGTACTTTTGTCAAAAATTTCCGATTTATTTTCCCTCTTATATAAAAAGAGTTTAAGGCATAATTAGACTAGTAAGGTGTGGTCAAGAATTACTACATTCAGAAAAATGCAAACAATTTAAGGAAAAAAATTCTATTATGATAGATAGTACCAGAACTGACTGGAAGGTCACCAAAGTCTTTTTATGTTTTATTTATTTGAATATAATTATTATAGTCTGAGGTTTAGCTTCAGCTTTATAAACTTAGAAATTTGATTTTGTTACAACACAAAATAGACCCACATTAACAAACTTCACAGAACCAAATTATACACACACACACATATACAAAATATACATGTATACTACTCGATCAATCAAAATATACAAATCTCAGCTAAGTTTAAGAACTCAGCTCTGGGTAAGAGTCTTATTTACTCTATCCAGGCTTGAGCCTTTAAAACCTTAGTTTAAGATACACCACTGTATCTTTAAAAAATGTGTTTACCTGATATTTTGCTTATTTTTTTAGAGTAAGTTGAAAACAGACAGAAATTATATACAAACCAACGGCCAAGAAATCTCGGAACAACAGCACTCAGAGACCACTAGTTATGTAAGCTCCTGCGTGAGAAGCCCCTTTAGTGTACAACAGAGGGCCTTGAACATGCCACATCAGCAGTGTTTTGCAAAAATGACATCTTTATCTGTTTTAGGAATTCTACTATTAAATGCTTTGCCTAAAGAATGTGAGAGATTAAGTTTCCAACATAATAGATACCGGAGTACCTAGAAAAATATATTTGATATAACATTTTAAAAGAGATTAGAAGTAAAGATTTTCCAATATATTGAAGTAAATGCTCCAATAAAATGAGAAATAGAGAGGTAAATAAAAACTATGGTAAGAACAGTGCAAAAGGGAATAAGATGAAGGAAATATTGCACAGTACAACACTAACGTCCGAAACATTGATGGATGAAGCTTGGAAAATGGTTGGGAGCTTGGAACTTTGAAGACAATTATTTTGAATTTATAGTTATGCCTTTAACAGTGATGGTGTCAAAATAAAACTTTAAAGCATTCTTTCTGCCAAGTGAGTATGATAAAAATTACCAATTCTTAAGTAAATTTATGACTGTGCATCATTTCTGGTACATCTTCCTATTTAAAGTTTCTTTGGATGAAATGTTATTGTGAACACTCTCAACTGAAGGCCCAGAAACTGATAAAAATGTCAAATGTTTTTCTGAACAAACATTTTTAAAAAGAAAATTTATATTCTCGTTGTAGTTATTTATTTTATGAAATTCATATTGTTATTTTGCTTAAATAGTGTAAATATCTTAATTCTCTAGAATATTTACTGATTTCAAATAATAATTCTATTTGAATTATACTGCTATATCATGTATATATGTAATAAATATGTAATATTCTCCATAATAAAGATAAAGAAACAAAAAAGCTAAAAAACACACACAAAAAAATAATTTTAGTTTCATTCATGCTAGTTTCTGAAAAGCATTCCTCCAAAAGCTAGTTTACTACTTATTATCAGCACTTAGATTGTTCTAATTCAATGTATTTTCATATGAAAAGATAATTGAATGAAGACATTCTAAAATAACTTAAGTTTTTATTCAATATGTGCAAACTAAAAAGATAAATGTTAATTTGTTGAATATAGATGTAATTGGTTTCTCACCATCAGATCTACTTGCCTTGTAATATTTTGATGCAAACAAAATTTAGTAAAACAAAGTAAAATTGAAATAGTTTTTTTTAAATGACTTAAACTTTATGTCATCACATGTAAAACTTTTCTTCAAAACCTTTAGAAATATTTTTGCCCAAAGTTCTATAAACAGGAGTTAAATTTCCAAAAGCAATGTGCATCTTAAAAGCTCTATGACTTACAACTATTCTTCAAAATGTATGGTGGCTTGCAGATGCTATGATATCACCGCCATCAATAGGAATTATTTCTTATGTTTGACTATGTTATCATCTTCTGAATAGAAGATAACTACTCAATGGTATATTTTGAATTCCCGTTGTTATATATTTTGTTCAAAGTAACATTAACATGAATATATTTAGGAAATGTGTTCTTTTCTTTTTTATAAATTTATTTTTCTTGTTGTATTACAGATGTCCTCTCCTCTTCCCACTGATCCCTCCACCCTGCATCTGCCCCACCCCCAGGCCTTCCCCACACCATTGTCCGTGTCCATGGGTTATGCATTTATGCATATGTGTTCTTTGGTTAATCTCTCCCCCCCACTCTCCCCCACCTCGTCTTCCCTCTGAGGTTCCTCAGTCTGTTCCATGCTTCTATGTCTCTGGATCTATTTTGTTCATCAGTTTAAGGAAATGAGCTCTTAATTGGCATACATGGGCATTAAAAGTCAAACTTAACTTACAAAAAAGTTATATTTCATTAGAGATGAATGATAAACATGATATTGGGTTATTTTATGAACGGTAGATCTCAATGTTGGTAAGAAGGTGAAGTTTCCTCTAAAGGTTTCCTATTTCTTCACTGATATACTTAGTACACTAACACATGTTTGGTGAAAAGAAAAGTAATGCTTCAAAGAATGTCTAGTAAAGGAAAAAGCAAGGAAATGGGACTTTCTGCTATAATGATATGTCTGTTTTTTAATTGCTTTATTTAATTCTGAATTACTAAACCTTCCTTTATTGGTAATTTTTAGACCTAAATAGTGTGCCATTATATTTCTTCCTTATGTTTGATGGACTATTGTTAGAAAATAGGCAAAAGCTTAGTGGTGGAAACTAGAGCATGGACCTCGGAGCCAGGATCAGTGGGTCCACATGCTGGCCCTACGACTTGTTGCTGTGCAGACTTGGAGAAATTAATCATTTGGTGTCTCAGTTTATCATCTGTAAGATGGGTATAATGATAGTAGATTTTTCACAAGACTATAAGAATTATATGCGACCATCACATAGTCAGCAAATACATAAGTAACTACATATTGTTTAAATCATCATCACCATTATCATCATCGTGATGCTGATTTGATGCCATCTAACACAGTGTAAAAAATACCTGACTTAACGACTACATAGACTGAGTTGTTAAGTGTTTATTTGGAGCAGTGACACTATCATTAGAATATAACAGATAGTACATAACATCAATTGTACTATTTTCTTAAAATTTCTGTGAGGCAGATCTCACACCCATGAACATCATTCATCTTAAATATACAGATGGATGAGGTTTGGCAAGTGCAAAACCCATAGTGTTTTAAAAATACCACCGTAATCAGGTTTAACAACATCTCCCCATCCCTAAAACTTCCCATGAGTCACTTGCCACACTCACTCTCTGCCCGGGCAACGGCTCGCCTGTGAAGATAGACTTTCATGTAAATGATATCAGACTGTGTTTAGACTTTTGTGTCTTGATTCTATGTCTAGCACTATTTTTTAAAAGATGTTTTTAATTGATTTTTACAGAGAGAGGAAGCAAGAGGAAGAAAGAGAGAGAAACATCATTCAGTTGCTTTTCGAACATGCCCCGAGGATCATACCCGCAACCCAGGTATGTGCCCTGTTGGGAACTGAACCGGAGACCTTTTTGTGCCTGGAGTGATGCTCAACCAACGGAACCACAGTGGCCAGGGCTCCTAACACTATTTTCGAGATTAATTAATATTTTCATGCTTAATATACTTCATTAGCTGTTACTTCCAAGAAGTTTCTGATTGCGTAGATTTATCACTTTTTGTTTATTCACTTGTTGACGCACACTGGGCTGTCCTGGTTTAGAACTATTCTTTGCCTGCAAGTCTTTTAGGAAAATTGTTTTCACTTATCTTGGGTGGCTATTATAAGTAGAATTGCTTGATCATATAGTAGGGTATGTTTAATTATGTGAAAAATTGCCAAACTGTTTTCCAGATATTTTGCATTTCTCCAGCCATGAAGGAACATTCAGCTGGTAACAATCCTTTGAAATGGCATCTTTCTGATTGAGTCCTGATGAATGTGTAGTGGTTTCTCAGTGTGGATATAACTGCGATTTTCTATTGACCAATGATGAAACTTTTCAAGGGCTTGTCTTCCTTCATATATTTCCTTTATTGACATATTTGCTCAAATATGCTGCCCATTTTAATTTTAATTTGCCGTGTCCTTTATTCTATCGTTCTGTACTTGCACCAAAATCAAACATAACATAATTTTTAGCTCATTTAAAAAATATTATCTAAGAGACATTTGGTAAATAACTTTACATCAACTGCTAGCAATATTGGAATAGCAATTTCAGCCTGAGCTTGTTTACATATTGACTTTAAGGGAGGTACAGTATATAACTCTCGCTTCAGTCGAAACCCATTTTCCATTTGGGACAGCTCTCAGGATTGTCTGATGCTGAACTCCAGCAGGGGAGTACGCCATAGTAATTGTCTGGTATTTTATAATATGACTATGCATCATTCTGGTGTAGTTCTGGGAAAATACTAAAAGGCCCACATTGCTTCTTGGTTTACCCTGAATGAGAAGCATAACTTCTGGCACCACTGGATGAAAGTTTTCTCAAGCAGTCAATTTTCTTTCATGGGGGAGATTACTAGTATCAGAAAAAAATTCTCTGGATTCTCTCTAAAATTTCTATTTTAATTTATTACTTTAATTAACAACCATCCCCCAAACTGCTTAGAGGTTTAGAAAATCAGATGAGAAATCAATCTCAGAGTAGTGCTAGTAGAGAATACTAAGTCGTGTGCTATAGTTGAGTGTAGAATGTGGACTGGGAATTTGGAGGGCTTTGCAGTGTGTCCACCTTTCTAGGCTGAACTAACTTTCCCAGAATTTCCTTTATTGCATGTTGCAACAAGGGAGATTCTGGGAGATCTGAAAGGCAGAAGGGAGGCAGTGGACCCTTTGTAGCTCACACACTTATTGTGGATCTGCTGACTCACCTCACTGGTGGGAAGCACCAGCTGGGCCTGCAATTGTTCTACTTTTTCTGAAATTCTTTGTTAGCTTCTCTGACCATGTCTGTATGTTTAGCTTTGTGACAAAGGCTCCAGGTTCTGCAAGTTATTCTTGTCACCAAGGACAGACACTATAAGGAACCACACAGATTTCAGTATGTCTTTGGAGGGTTCTAGCTCATGCTTGGGGTTCTAGCCTAGTCATGATCTTCCCTCCCTGGCTGCCTGCCTGCCCCGAGGATTTCAAGTTCCAGCACAGACAAGGAAGTAGCAGCGCTACATAGACAACACATTCACACACACACTCACACACACACACACTCACACACACACACACACTCACACACTCACACACACTCACACACACACACTCACACACACACACACACTCACACACACACACACTCACACACACACACTCACACACACACACTCACACACACTCACACACACACTCACACACACACACTCACACACACTCACACACACACTCACACACACACTCACACACACTCACACACACTCACACACACACTCACACACACTCACACACACTCACACACACTCACACACTCACACACACACTCACACACACACACTCACACACACACACTCACACACACTCACACACACTCACACACTCACACACACTCACACACACACACTCACACACTCATACACACACTCACACACACACTCACACACTCACACACTCTCACACACACTCACACACACTCACACACACTCACACACACACTCACACACACACTTACACACACACTCACACACACTCACACACACTCACACACACTCACACACACTCACACACACACTCACACACACACTCACACACACACACACACAGACTACTAGTTCTACTCCCCTGGTTTAACCCTGACTGATAGATGAAATAAAGACAATAGCTACAGACAACTCCTTCAATAATTTTTTTTTTTTTAATGAAGGGGGTAGGCATGATATCCAGAGATTATAACAAATAGGAAGTTACTGAGCCTGTTTCTATGTTTCTTTTCCAGAAGAGAAGGAAACTTGGTGAACTGGAAGAGAAAGAATATAATTTCAGAAGCAAAGCTTTAATAAGGTAAAAAGAGATGGAATCTGTACAATAATTGGAAAGCCAGACTTTAATAGGAGTGTGGGGAATTATCAATACTAACTTATCCATGGAAAAAAAGAAAGGCGGAGAGAATAGTTGTAGATTCAGATTGGTTACTAATTTTCTTCCCCTCCCCCAACTTTATTGAGGTATAAATGACATATATAAAGTAATATATATGTGAAGTATACCATGTGATGATTTGATATCACAGATACCTCTTTGAGATCCTAACTTCATTTATTTGGATATATACCCAGAAGTGGGGTTTCTATTTTTTAAATATTTGAGGAGCCTCCATACTGTTTTCCATAGCGGTTGCACCAATTAACATTCCCACCAACAGAATACAAGAGTTCCCTTTCCTCCACCTCCTCACCAGTGCTCCTCTCTTGAATCCAAGAATACTCAGTGAGGAAGAGACTCTCTTAAATAAACGGTGTTGGGAAAACGGAATATCAACAAGAAAAAGAATGAAATTAGACTCCTTTCTTATACCATTCACAAAAATTAACTCAAAATGGGTTAAAGATGTAAATGTATGACCTAAATTATAAAATGCCTAAAAGAAAGCATATAGGAAAAGATGCTTGATACCTTGGCTATGATTTATTTTGGATATGACATCAAAAGCATGAGCGTCAAAAGCAAAAATAAATAAGTGGGAGAACATCAAACTTAAATGCTCCTGCACAGAAAAGAAAAGGCAACGTAAAGAATGGTAGAAAATATTTACAAATCATATATCAGATAAGGAGTTAATATCCAAAATATATAAGAAACTCATACAACTCCATAGCAAAAAACAAGCAAAACACACACAAATGATCCAATTAAAAAATGACAAAGGAGCAGAATAGATTTTTCCCCCAATGTATATACAGACTTTACTATTGTAGGACAAAGGTACAAATCACATTGCCAAAGTCATGGATTTAGAGAGGGAATGGTTATAGGGCTTTAGAGAGGGTAATATTTACCTTTCAAACTGTATACTCAAAATAAATAAAAGTTAAAAAAAATCACAAACAGAAAAAAAAAAAAGTGTAGCACATGTATGTTCCAAAGATGATCACACTGATATATTGCATCCCCAGTGCTCTTAAAATGTCGTGACACTGATACGCCTTTATCAGGAGGTAAGGTATATCCCCCTCCCCTTCAATACAGGCCTCCTCGGTTATGTGTTTTTAACAAATATAGAGGAAGAGACACTGTGTGACTTCCATGGCTAGGTGAGAAAAGTCAATGCAGCTTCCACCTGGCTCTGTATACTACACCTTTGGGATTCATTCATCACGTTGTGAGGAAGCCCAGGCCACATAGAGAGGACACTAGTTGTATTCTGGCCAAAGGCACAAACCAGGATCAGTCACTAGATAGGAAAATGAGTGAATCTTCTGATGGTTCCAATCCTCAGACTTTGAGATGCCCCAGCTGATGCTGAGTGGAACAGAGATGAATTATTCCAAGAGGCTTTGCCCAAATTGTAGATTTGTAAGCAAATTAAATGTTCCTCGCATTTTTAGCCATTAAAAATATAATAAAATAACAAACAAAGCAAAACTAAATCTTTTGACACTTTACCTTTCCACTTTTCATTTTTCATGTAATTGCTGTCATCTATTTTATTTCCACGTTGACTTTAACCCCACGGTCTTTCTGATTATTGTTTCTTGAGTCATCAGCATTCATGCAGTTCGTTAGAATTTTGCTTTTTTTGTTCTATATTTGCTTCTGTACTATCTTATTTCTGCCAACAATGTTTTCCTTCAGGTTTACAGACACCTTTTAGTAATTTTGTTGTAGTTGTTAAACATATCTTTATTGATTTCAGAGAGAGGAAGGGAGAGGGAGAGAGAGAGAGAAACATCAATGATGAGAGTCATTGATCAGCTGCCTCCTGCATGCCCCCAACTGGGGATCGAGCCCCCAACCTGGGCATGTGCCCTGACGTGGAATTGAACTTCAGTCTCCTGGACCCTAGGTCGATGCTCAACTGCTGAGCGGCACCCGGCCAGGCTAAGTAAATGTTTAATGAATATCTAAAACAAAAGTTCTTTCACTTGTATGTTATCTAAAACATCTTTTACTTGCCTTCATTTTTGTTTTGTTTTGTTTAAAATATTACAGACGTCTCTTTTTCTTCACAATGACCCATTCTACCCTGTCCCACTCCCTTCCCCAGCCCCCCTCCCCACCATTGTCCATGTCCTTGGGTTGTGCATATATGCATATAAATTCTTTGGTTACTCTCTCCCCACCCTTCCCTCTGACATTCATCAGTCTGATCCATGCTTCCATGTCATTGAATCTATTCTGTTCATCAGTTTATTATATTCTTTAGATTCATTAGATTCTTTCTCTGCCTGGCTTATTTCAAGAGCATAATTTTCTCCAGGTCCATCCATGCTGTCCCAAAGGTAACGAGATTCTTCTTCTTTACAGCTGCGTAGTATTCCATGGTGTAAATGTCCCACAGCTTTTCTGTCCACTCATCTACTGATGGGCCCTTGGGCTGTTTCCAGATCTTAGCTATTGTAACCTGCACTGCTATGAACATTGGGGTGCATATATTCTTTCTGATGAGTGTTTCAGGATTCTTAGGATACATTCCCAGAAGTGGGATCACTGGGTCAAAAGGCAGGTCCATTTTTAATGTTTTGAGGAAACTCCATACTGTTTTCCATAGTGGCTGCACCAGTCTGCATTCCCATCAGCAGTGTACAAGGGCTCCCATTTATCCACACCCTCGCCAGCACAAGTTGTTTGTTGATTTGTTGATGGAGCCCTTCTTACAGGTGTGAACTGATACCTCATAGTGGTTTTAATTTGCATTTCTGATGATTAGCAATGTTGAGCATTTTCTCATGTGTCTCTTGGCCATCTGTGTGTCTTCTTTAGAGAAGTGTCTATTCAGGTCCTTGCCCATTTCTTAATTGGGTTGTTTGTCTTCCTCTTGCTGAGTAGTATGAGTTCTTTGTACACTTTGGAAATTAGCCCCTTATCAGATACATCCTTAGCAAATATGTTTTCCCAGACTATGGGGTTCCTTTGTATTTTGAGGTTGTTTTCTTTTGCTGTGCAGAACCTTTTTAGTTTGATGTAGTCCCATGTTTATTTTTTCTTTAGTTTCTCTTGCCCTAGAAGATGTATCAGTGAAAAGTCCACTATGTGGGATGTCTGTGACTTTACTGCCTATATTTTCTTTCAGGATTTTAATGGTTTTGTGACTTACGTTTAAGTCTTTTATCCATTTTGAGTTTATTTTTGTGTATGGTGAAAGTTGGTGGTCTAGTTTCATTCTTTTGCATGTAGCTGTCCAATTTTCCCAGCACCACTTATAGAAGAGACTGTCCTTACTCCATTGGATGCTCTTGCCTCCTTTGTCAAATATTAATTGGTCATAAAGGCATGGGTCTATTTCTGGGGTCTCTGTTCTGTTCCATTGATCTATAAGCCTGTTGTTGTACCAATACCAGGCCATTTTGATTACAATGGCTTTGTAGTACAGTTTGATGTCTGGCAAAGTGACCTCTCCCACTCTGTTCTATTTTCTCAAGTTGGCTGCAGCTATTCGGGGTCTTTTTTGTTTCCATATAAATTTTCAAAATATTTGTTCTAGATCTGTGAAATATGCTGTTAGTATTTTAATAGGAATTGCATTGAATTTATAAATTGCTTTGGGTAGTATGGACATTTTAATGATATTAATTCTTCCTATCTTATTTTTTTAGTTGCAATGGTAAATGGTATTGCTTTTTTAGTTTCTTTCTCTGAAAGTTCATTGTTAGTGTATAAGAATGCCATTGATTTCTGGATGTTGATTCTGTATCCAGCTACCTTGCCAAATTCGTTTATCAAATCTAGTTGTACTTTGATGGAGTCTTTAGGGTTTTCTATGTATAGTATCATGTCATCTGCAAATAATGACAGTTTTACTTCCTCCTTTCCAATTTGGATACCTTTTATATTTCCTTCCTGTCTGATGGCTGTGGCTAGGACTTCCAGTACTATGTTGAATAAGAGTGGTGAAAGTGGACATCCCTGTCTTGTTCCTATTGTTAAGGGAAATGGTTTTAGTTTTTGCCCACTGACTATGATGTTAGCTGTAGGTCTGTCATACATGGCCTTTATTATGTTGAGGTATGGTCCCTCTACTCCCACTTTGCTGAGAGTTTTTATCAGAAATGGGTGCTGGATTTTGTCAAATGCTTTTTCTGCATCTATTGATATGATCATATGATTTTTCTCCTTCATTTTGTTTATGTGATGTATCACATTGTTGATTTGCAGATATTGTAACAGCCTTGCATCCCTGGAATAAGTCCCACTTGGCCGTGGTGTATGATCTTTTTAATGTATTGCTGGATCTGGTTTGCTAGTATTTTGGTGAGGATTTTAGCATCTATGTTCATCAGGGACATTGGCCTGTAATTTTCTTTCTTTGTAATGTCTTTATCTGGATTTGGGATTAGGTTGATACTGGCCTCATAAAGAGTTTGGGAGTTTTCCCTCCTCTTGAAATTCTGGAATAGTTTGAATAGAATAGGTGTTAATTCTTCTTGAATATTTGGTAAAACTCTCCTGTAAATCCATCTGGTCCAGGACTTCTGTTTGCTGGGGGTTTTTTGATTACTGCTTCTATTTTATTAGTTGTTATCAGTCTATTCAGGTTTTATGCCTCTTCTTGATTCAGCTTTGGAAGTTTGTATGCTTCTAGGAATTTGTCCATTTCACCGATGTGGTCCAATTTGATGGCATAGAGTTGCTCATAGTATTTTCCTACAATCCTTTGTGTTTCTGTTGGGTTGGTTGTTATATTGCCTCTTTCATTTCAGATTTTATTTATTGGGTCCTCTGTTTCTTGGTGAGTCTGGCTAAAGGTGCATCAAACTTATTTATATTTTCAAAGAATCAGCTCTTGGTTTCATTGATTTTTTTGTAATTTTTTTTTCTTTAGTCTCTATGTCATTAATTTCTGCTCTGATCTTTATTATTTCCTTCCTTCTACTTCCGTGGGTCTTTTCTCGCTGTCCTTTCAGTTGTGTTAGATGGTTCATTAGAGTTTTTTCTTGTTTCTTGAGATAGGCCTATAATGCTATGAATTTTCCTCCCAGGACTGCTTTTGCTCTGTCCCATAGATTTGGGGTTATTGTCTGGTCATTTTTGTTTTTTTTCCATGAAGTGTTTGATTTCTTCCTTGATCTCATTGTTAACCCATTCATTGTTTAATAACATGCTATTTAGCTTCCATGTGTTTGAATATTTTTGAGTTTTTTATAGTGGTTGATTTCTAGTTTCATGGCGTTGTGATCTGAGAAGATGCTTGATATGATTCCAATCTTCTTGTATTTGTAGAGACTTGCCTTGTGTCCTAACATGTGATCTATTTTTGAGAATGTTCCATGTGCACTTGAGAAGAATGTATATTCTGCTGCTTTGGGATGAAATGTTCTGTAAATGTCAATTAAATCCATTAGGTCTAGTGAGTCATTTAAGATCTGCGTTTCCCTGTTGATTTTTTGTCTTGATGATCTGTCCAGTGCTGACAGTGGGGTGTTAAAATCCCCCAGTATGATTGTGTCACTGTCAATCTACCCCTTAAAGTCCACCAAGAAATTTTTTATATATTTAGGTGCTCCTATATTGGGTGCATAAATGTTTATAAGGGTTATTGCCTCCTGTTGGATTGATCCCTTTAGTATTATGTAGTGATCATGTTTGTCTCTTGTTATGGTTTTTATTTTCAAGTCTATTTTGACAGAAATAAAAACTGCTACTCCAGCTTTCTTTTCCTTTCCATTTGCATGGAATAGTTTATTCCATCCCTTCACTTTTAGCCTGTGTGAGTCTTTTGCTCTCAGGTGGGTCTCTTGTAGACAGCATATATTTGGGTCCTGTTTTCTTATCCATTCAGCTACCCTATGTCTCCTTTTTAATTCTTTTTTAATTTTAATTTTAAATTTTTAAATTTTTTTAAAATTTAATTTTTGTTAAAAATATCACAGAATTCCCTTTTTCTGCCCAATGACCAGCTCCACCCCACCTCATCCCCCTCTGCAGTCCCTCTCCCCACAATTTACATTTACATTTAAAGTTACTATTGATATAAACTTATTTAATGCCATTTTTCCCCTTTATGCTGATGTACCTTTCTCTCACTATTTCTTCTTTTTCTTAAAGCAGTCATTTTAGCATTTCTTGCAATGCTGGTTTGGTGATACTGAACTCCTTCAGCCTCTTTTTTGTCTGGGAAGCTCTTTATTTCACCTTCAATTTTAAATGATAGCCTTGCTGGATAAAGCAGTCTTGGTTGCATGTTCTTGCTTTCCGTTACTTTGAGAACTTCATGCCACTCCCTTCTGGCCTGAAGAGTTCTTGTTGAGAAATCAGCTGTCAGCCTTATGGCAGTTCCTTTTTTAGGTCACTGCTTGTTTCTCTCTTGCAGCCCTTAATATTCTCTCTTTGTACTAGACATTTGCCATTTTAATTATGCTGTGTCTTGGAGAGGGTCTCTTTGGGTTCCTCCTGTTTGGATCCCTCTGTGCTTCCTGAACTGTGTGGCTTTCTCACTCGCCAGCATAGGGAAGTTTTCTGTCATTATTTCTTTCACCAAGTTCTCTATCCCTTGCTCTCTTTCCTCCCCCTCTGGCACTCCTATAATGCGAATGTTGTTTCCCTTCATGTTGTCCCAAAGCTCCCTTAGACTGTCCTCATGCTTTTTAAGTGTTTTTTCTTTTTGCTGCTCTGATTTTTTTCTAGCTTGTCTTCTAAGTCACTTATTCGATCCTCTGCTTTATTGAGCCTGCTTTTAATTATTTCAGTGTATTCTTGATATCAGATACAGCATTCTTTATCTCTGTCTGATTTTTGTTTATGGTATGTATCTCTTTTTCATGTTTCCACAAAGGACCTTGATCTTATCATCTAGTGTCTTGTTTAGGTCCTTGAACATCTTTATAATCATTACTGTGAACTCTGTTTCTGATAACTTGCTTTAACTCTATCTCATCAAAGTCTTTTTCTAGCGACTTTCCCTTTTCTTTAATTTGGGGGTTGTTTCTTTGTCTCCCCGTTTTGGTAGGTATTAGTGTTTGTGTATGTATATATATATATATACATACATACATACATACACAAACACTGGGGAGACAGCAAATATACCATATAATATATGGTATATTTGCTGTCTCCCAGTCTTGTGGGGAGGGATTTTGCATTGTGAGACCAGTGGAGCCCAGAGGTGTGTTTTCCTTATATTTCTGAGCTCTTTGCTCTAGGCATGTCCCTGGTGTCCTTTTTGTGGATTCTTTGGGTTCTCCTGTTGTGGTTGGATCTAGAGGGTTGTTGACCAGTCCTTGGGAGGACTCTCCTCTCAGGTTGGCTAACTGTGTCTCAGCCCCAACCTCATCATGTAAGCTGTTGTACCAGTGCTGGCAAGGCAGGACAATACCCAACTAAACTTCCAGGAAACAAGGGGTATCTTACAAAATATCTTGACAGGCACAATGAAAACAACCCAAGTGAAAATAGAACTGGGAGAGTGAAGAGAGAACACAAATTCTAGAGAAAAAAAATAGCTTAAAAAAAGAAAGAGAAAGAAAAGTAAAGTTTAGAGAAAGAGAAGGATATTGTTGTTAATAGTGACTAAAATTTAGAAAATAATAATAAACTAAAATGTAAAAAATAGAGAAGCTACTGGGAGATAATAGTGGCAGAGAAAAGATTCTGAAGGAAAGGCCAGCATACAATTAAGGGAGAGAATAGGAATAGGATAATAATTGAAAATAAAAAACTAAAAATACATTAAAGAGACTAAGAGAAACTAATAATCAAACAAAAAGACAGGAAGGCAGAAGGGAGGAAAATAAAAGAAGGAAAAGAAGAAGAAAAAAGAAAAAAAGTTATGCAAATGGATTGAGAGGAGAGAGAGAGATAAAGCCCAGCTGGGGAGGGAGTCCAATAAGAGATTTAGGGGAAACTATAGAGAAAAGCAGTAAATTTTTTGGTTATAATGATAAGGTTTCAGCTTTTAAGCAGGGATATCAAGAAAGTCCTGATAGTAGAAGCAAGAATACAACAAAACAAAGAAAAGAAACAAAACAAAACAGAAACAAATCTAAAAACAAACTGAGCAAAACAAAATTCTTTAAAAAAATAAAATAAGAAAATTAATAAAAATTTTTTTAAAATTTAAAAAAATATTATGAAATTTAAAAAGAAGAAAAAACAAATGATCCCCCCCCCTTCTCGTCTTCCTAACGGAAAAAAAGAAAAAACAAAACAACAAAAACAACAACAAAAGACAATCAATCAGGTGAGTCTCTTCTGGGCAGCTTGTGTTGTCTGCGGGTCACTGTTTTGTGTGCTGATTTCAGTTCTCCTGGGAGGTGCTTGTGTATCACCCAATGTGAGGAGCCGTCTGGGTTTGGCTCTGGTGTCCTTATGTAGATGGTTGGTCTGAGGCTCTCCGTGGACCACCTCCTCTTGTCAAGTATTTTGCAACCTTGTAGTTGCCTGGTCTTACTCCAGAGTCTCCTGTAGAGTCTTTAGGGTGCAGGGTGGCTAGTGTAGCCCAGGGTATCACTCCCCTTAGAGGTGTCGCTGTCAGGCGCTTACTCTGCAGGAGTTAGTCTCTGCTCCACTGCCAGCTCCTCAGCCCTTACCCTGTCCTCTGATTCCAGTTCCCCAGGCTCTGGCCTGGTGCAGCTTCAGATTGATTTCAGCCTGTTGCCTTTTCTGTCTGGGCCATTTCAGCAGCCTGGGCTCAGTGGGTTCGATTAAGAACACATTCTTGTGGGCCCTTTGCCTGCCCAGCCCCCAGCAGGGGTTTTCAGCGTTTCCTCCAGTTCCCAAACAACAGTCCCTGAAAGTCTTATTCTTGCAGAGTCCTCCTGTGAGCTGCTCTCCCTTCCCCTCAGGACTGTGCCCTGCGGGGTGTCTGGAGCCTCAGTGAGCGGGACCCGCCCCTTTCCTGTTGGGGGCGGTGCTCCTGGCTGCAGGAGAGGCCGGCAGGCTCCGCCCCTCCCTGCTCAGCTCTGGTTGGCTGGTCGCACCAGGCCCACCCCTCAGACCGGCTACTGTGCAGACCCCAAAGGCAGCCTCCACTGGTCTGTCCGCACAGTGCACCCCGGGAAGGTGGGGGCCAGTCCAGGATCAAACTCACAAATGCACAAAACAACACACAGGCAGAGAGTCCGCCCTTCAGGGTCCCGCTGCCCCAGCACCAAAGCACCCAGGGGAGGGGACCCAAAGTCAGCTCCCCACAGCTCCCCACACCGCTGGTCTCAGCAAAGCTGGGGCGGCTTCATGCGCCACCACGGCGCCCCTCAGGGCCGGTCACAGGTCCCAGCCTCTCCCAGCGGGAGCTCAGGGCGGGAGGGCTCCTCCCCTCCCCCATGCCATGCAGATTCAGCGCTTTCTGGGGCTCAAACAGTGCCCCACAGGGAGGCAGAGGGTCCCCGTGTGCGGCTGCTCAGTCCCCACCCGTGGTCCTTCACTACTCGGGTGCCACAGGCCTTGGGACAGCCTCCCCTATGGTTGGCACCCGGAGCATTAGATGCTGGTCGCAGCTGCCTTTAGAGGCTCTGTTTCCTGGGAAAGCTCCGGCCGCCATTAGAGGCTGTTTCCTAGGAAGGAGCCGATTCCTCAGGGACTTGCCGCTCCCCTGGTCCCTCTGCCCTGTGCGCGGGGCGCTCCTTCCCTCTCGTAGCTTGGGGTGTGGGGTCCCCGCCTTTGGCCGCCGGTCCGCACTCCCGAGGGGGGGAGCTCTGCAGCGTCCAGGCCTCGGGGCTCGGCGCCCAGCACGGGCTTCAGGGGGACTCCCCCTTCCTACGCCCCCTCTTACCGGCCTCCGTGATGTCTCCTCAGTGCTCCCCACTCGCCCTCCGTGCACTCAGGTGTGTTTCTCTGGTTTTTCCCAGCTGGCTCCACAGGATTTCAGGAGGAAATCGAGTCCGTGGCTGCAAGCAGGGCCTCTGCTGCTTCTCACAGCGCTGCTATCTTCCCTCCTCTCTGCCTTCATTTTTAAAGTTATTTTAACTTAGGGTATAAATAAGTTACAATTATTTTCCCTCAGAAATCCAAAGATTTCAATGTATTTTTTCTTCATTCAGTTATATCTGCTGACAAGTTGGTTGTCGTTCTTACTGTTCCTTCAAAGTCCTTTCAAGTCTTCTCTGACTGTTTGAAATATTTTCACTTATTTTGCTATTAGGTAGTTTAACTCTGATTTGTCTAAGTGTAGCTTTCTTTCTTCTTTTTTTTAAATCTTATGAGGATCTACTTTAAACATATTATCTTCTATCATTCTAATGCCCCATTTTCAGTATTATTTACTTCTGGGCCTCTAATTAGATGTGTCTTTTAATTTTATTTCACCTGCCTTATCCTCTTGTCTTTTTATCTATATTTTTGTTTTGATTTGTTTCCACCCCCCTTCTGTTTAAATTTTATTGACAATCTTCCAAGTCACTAATCTTGTCTTTTGTTATGTCTTATTTGCTATTAAACATGTTCAATGTATTCTTAATTTCTGATATTTTTTATTCTGAACCTTTTAAAATGTCAATTTAAATTCTATTTCTTTGATGAAATTCTTTATCTCTTTATCTCTTTTTTCTTCTCTATTTCCCCTCTACTGCTTTAAATATGCTATCATTGTCATTTTAAAGCTCTTTTCTGGTAATTCCAATCTTGATCATCTCCAGGGTTGTTTCAGTTGCTTCTTACTCTAGGTTGTGCCAAATACCAATATTTGTTTGCATGACTTGACACTTCCATTGAATATTGGATATCATATAACATGTAAACGCCTCCAGACGATGTTACCTTCCTCTAGAGGAGATTTATGCTTTCCTTCATTAAATAAAGGGGAAGAGCGATCACCCTAAACCAGTCCTGAAGTGGGCCGAGCAGGAGCTGGGCCACACATTCGATAATGCTTAATCTTCATCTTCACTTCTGCTCTTGGGTCACGTAATTTATGGCAGGTTATTAAAAGCTTAATGTGTTCACCCGCAGACACTGATATCTGTCTGTCAGATTCTGAACTCAAACCTTTCTTTAGTAGTAGGGGAATAAGAAAACACTTCCCATTTCTCCTGAGAAGTGTGTGGCTGAGGTTTTCAGCCTTTGGTACCATACATCATTAACTTTTCTATTATTTTGTTTTTCCAGTGGAAGATGTGCTAGGAGCTATTTTATGTTCTTTGGAAAGAAACCAATCTCATTAGGTTTATAAAATCCAATAATTGGTTAATAGAACTCATCTGATAAGATCTCATTTATCATCTTTTTTTTTATCCTTATAAATGTATATTTTCTTCATTCCCATGGTGATTTTAATAGAGTTTCAAGGAGAATGAAAAGTAAGCTCATGCTCAAAACATCGTCGGTATGAGCCATATATGACCTTTAATATTTAATTAAGGAATGGATTTCATACTGTGTATCCTTATGCTAAATATAAAGTGTAAGATCTAACTTTAGAATTAGTCGTGATTAATTGTTCTACATGAATTAAATCAGTGTGCTTAAAAAACAAAGTCACATAAAATTAATGTTTTAATTTAGAACATTATTTTTGTTAGTCTTGAAAATAACTAATCTATCTCACAAATCTATGCTCACAGCAAGAATTTTACATTAATCAGGTTTACAATAATATATGCCTAAGAATGTAGATCATCAACATGGTTATTAAAATAGGTTGATTTTTAATTTCAGCTCCTGCCATTTTTGATAGCTAAGAGAAAAGATATTTTAGCCACCATTAGTCTTATTATTGACTTTGTGATATTAACTGTAGTCTGATATTGAAATTATTGACCAATGTAGCCAAATGAGTAAAAAAATGTTATTTAAAGATTTTTAGATATTATTAGAGCATAAACAGATTTCCAAAGCTAACTAAAATGCCTTTCTTAGCACAGAAAATACTTCTGATATGATCATTTCCAGTGTCCTATGATAATTTATTGTAATTTTTTTATAGCTGCTTTTTAAAAATATCTTGATTGATTTCAGAGGGAGGAAGGGAGAGGGGGAGAGAGAGAAACATGGGTGATGAGTCTTGGACCCTCCGCCTCCTGCGCCCCCTGCTGGGCACCGAGCCCGCAGCCCGGCGCCTGCCCTGGGAATCGCGCCTGATCCCCCGGATCCCCTGCGACGCTCCGCCGAGCCTCGCCCCCGGGCCGTTGTAAGTTTTGATTTAAAGTAACTTCCTGCCGTCCTGCCTTCTGCTTTAATTCTGCATGCTCGTATATTTTCTTTCATTTTTCAGCCAAGCTTTTAAGGAGAAGGTCATGAAGCAGCCAGGACGCCATGTGCGAGCGGGGGGGGGGCGCTGCTCCGCACAGGCCTGGGGGCGGGCTGGCGCGGTCCCCGCGGTGGCGGGGAGCGTTGCGGTCGCGGTGCCCGCCTGTGCAGGGCATGAGGGGGCATGGTCCGTCTTCCAGCTGAACAGAAGAGCTACCCCCAGGTATTTTCAAATGCCCAGTGCCCCCCTTGGGGCTCCTGGGGGGAGGGGTAACGCAAGCGCTGGGCACCGGCGGAGGGTCCCGGCGCCCGGCCGCAGGCGAAGCCCTGGGGACCCCCTGCCCGGGAAGTCGGGGTGCAGCGATGGAGGCGGGCAAACCACAGCGAGGAGCAGGAGGACGGGGTAACGGGAGGGGCCCCGGGTGAAAAATAAAGCGGGCGCCTGAAGTGGGGTCCGGGCAGCCTCAGCCCCAGGGCGCGCACCCAGCCCCCGACTTGGGGCGTCGGGCCGAGCCCTGCCTGGGCCCCGCCCGCACTCCGGGCGCAGGGTTCAAGGTCAGGACGCCCGCGCCGCAGCGGCCCGGGAGCGGCACGGCGGGTCCCCTCGGGCAGGCAGAGCCGGACCGCGTTCCTGGTCCTCAGGCCTGGGGCCTCGGCGTGTCCCCCGAGCCAGGGACAGGCCGGTGCAGTGACCTCTTCCGTGCGCTCGGGGCGGCCGGGAGGGCCGGTCCCCGCCCAGAGGGCCCCGCTGCCCCGCGTCAGGTCCAGCGGGCACTGGGGGCGGGGCGGGGCAGCTCGGCGCCCAGGGCGCTCGCTGCGGGACACGCGCGGCTGCGGGAGGCTCGCAAAGTCGGCAGGGTCCGGATTACGCGCCCCTCTCGCAGGCTGGGCGCCGCGGGCCCGAGATCCTCGTGGCTCAAAGGCTCACCTCTCACCCGGGCCCGGCCGGCCCTGCGCAGGAGCCCGGGGGCCGCTCGCCCAGGCCTGGGGGACAGACACGGGGCGCGGCGCAGACAGACTGCTGACACGCTGCGGCCGGACACACGGCTGCACTCAGCACTGCTCAGACACACTGCGGCCAACACACTGCGGCCAACACACTGCGGCCAGACACACTGCGGGGCAGACACACTGCGGCCAGACACACTGCGGGGCAGACACACTGCGGGGCAGACACACTGCGGGCAGACACACTGCAGCCAGACACACTGCGGGGCAGACACACTGCTGCTCAGACACACTGCAGCCAGACACACTGCGGGGCAGACACACTGCTGCTCAGACACACTGCAGCCAGACACACTGCGGGGCAGACACACTGCGGGGCACACACACTGCGGGGCAGACACACTGCGGGGCACACACACTGCGGGCAGACACACTGCTGCTCAGACACACTGCAGCCAGACACACTGTGGGGCAGACACACTGCGGCCAGACACACTGTGGGGCAGACACACTGCGGCTCAGACACACTGCGGCCAGACACACTGTGGGGCAGACACACTGCGGCCAGACACACTGCTGCTCAGACACACTGCGGGGCACACACACTGCGGGCAGACACACTGCGGCCAGACACACTGCGGGGCAGACACACTGCTGCTCAGACACACTGCAGCCAGACACACTGCGGGGCAGACACACTGCTGCTCAGACACACTGCAGCCAGACACACTGCGGGGCAGACACACTGCGGGGCAGACACACTGCGGCCAGACACACTGCGGGGCAGACACACTGCTGCTCAGACACACTGCAGCCAGACACACTGCGGGGCAGACACACTGCGGGGCAGACACACTGCGGGGCAGACACACTGCTGCTCAGACACACTGCAGCCAGACACACTGCTGCTCAGACACACTGCTGCTCAGACACACTGCAGCCAGACACACTGCGGGGCAGACACACTGCGGCCGGACACACGGCTGCACAGACACATTGAGGCCAGACACCCTGCACCCGCCTGGCAGCGCTGCTTGGGCCCCACCTGGTGGCCCCTCCCGCCCCGAGGGCTGCAGGGTGCGGGGTGGGACAGAACCAGCAGATGCGCAGAGGTCCTGGCTTTCTGAACTTGTACCTCTTCTAAATACTTTGTTTCTGAACCAGATGTATGTGTTCCATGACATTTTGTTTTATTGACCCACATTTTGTAAAATGACTGTTACATGATCTAAAAATAAGGAATACATTCCTAATTTCACTTTTCCAGGCCAACATTTGCCATTCGTATCTCAAATAAGCTCCTTAGGGAAAACTTTCCTGTCTCTTCCATTTCTCAGTTAGTTGCTCTTTTCAAGTCCTATCTTATCCCCGCAGAGGCTCATGAGCAATAATAAAGGCTTGTTGTTTTAAGTTCTGAGTTTGATGGTATTTTGCTATGTAATAGTAGTTTATTAGTAGAAAAGTCTATTCACTAAATGCATGTAGAACGTCTAAATAAAGTAATGAATCAATTTTACTTCAGTTGATTTAGAGAATTTTTACCAGAATATTATTTGAAAATATCTGTATTAATCCAAATTATAACAATGGCATTAAATAATTTAAAATGCCAAAATTGGCTTATTGGTATGTTTCAAATGTATTTTATTCTTTGTATAAAATAAATGTAATACATATGCAACCTTTAATATAGATTACAAAATATTTAAATATAATAGGTGAACTTTAATAAGTTGAATGCCGTGTGTACTTATATGCATAGATACTTTGCTTCCCTGAAAGGTTAATAAAATGCTTTTTCTGCTGCATACAATTATTTATAAAGAAATGGTGAGTGCCTTATAACAACTCGTCAAAAATATTAGCAAAATTAGTCAAAACTATATGCCAATTAGGAAACAGAAGACAATTGCAAGGTAAAATAATTAAAGAAGAATTTACTTTAAAAAAGTACAATTTCTTAAGATGTTTTAAGGGGAACACAAAGGAGAGTTAGGAAACTTCAAACCTTGGTAGCAACTAAGTTATCTCCATTCTTAACCCTTAATGTACAAAAAGGGGAGAATTTACCAGAATCTGAATGTAGGGAGAAATGTATGTATAGTACAGTGCTATGGACAGGAAGTGATCCTCTGTGAAACCACAGGGTCAACCTCAGATCTTGAAAGAGAGAAAACAAGAGGGTTGAATATAATGACCTCAGATTCCTCCAATCACCACAAAAGGCTACATACTAATAGACTGATCATCAAGCCAGGTCATAGAACTTGCAGATTTAACCCACAGAGGCCAGCTTCCCAGGGCTAGCCTCGTTTGGAGAGTGGAAGAGAGTAGATCTGGAGAGGCAAACATAGATACAAACAAAACCATAACTATTTCTGTTGGTGTCAACTTTGTGAATCATCATAAAAGGGAAGATCGCATATTGATATTTTGCTTATCAACATTTCATAATTCATAATTACATTAATATCAAGTATCTAATAAAATATGTTTATTACCAATAAAAGAAGAAAGGCAATTCTTATAAGAAAATAATAAGGAGTAGAATTCTATTTAATCAGCTATATAACTGAAATCAATTAGGCTTGTCATGAAATGAGTACTTGATTTCATTCATATCTGATGCTTAAATTTAAAATGAAATTTTAATATTGAAGCTTAATATTCTTTCAATGACAAACATAAACTTCATTAAACATAAGCCACCAATAATTTCAAGAGCATGATACTTTCATATTTTAAGTTAATCTAAATGGATAATAAATTTACCAGATAAAATGTTTGATTTGATTGTATCACCTATTCTCAGCTTTTCATATTTTTTATAAAAGTTGTCAGTTATTAAGACTGAAAATGCCAGAAAGATGTAGATTTTATTTTAATTCCAATTGTTCTAAGTTTAATATGAGACTTATGTTTTTATTTTGGTAGGTGATCATATTGCTGTAACTTCAAGTTTACTAATCTTTCATCCTGAAATGTCTAATTGTCTGTTAAAATTGGCCATTGATTGATTGATTGATTGATTTGATTTGATTTTTTCATTGTTCAAAATATTACAGGTACCCCCTTTCCCCCATTGACCCCTCCACCTCACACCCACCCCCGCCCCAGCCCTTCCCCACACTGTCTGTCCAGAGGTTATGCACAGATGCCTACAGATTCTCTGGTTAATCTCCCCACCCACCTTCCCTCTGACTCTAAAAGTTCCATAGGGTCTTGTTTATATTTTTACCTCTGTTCTCATGATCGTGTTTTCTCTGTTCCTTAGATCTGTGGGCTGTAGTTATTGTAGCTGCTTAACATCCTTGCCTGATAGTTTTTTTATCTTTCTCATTTAAATCTCTTTCATCAGTTAAACTTTCTCTGGATGACATTTTTGTGGGGTTTTTTGCTCACTGGGAAACTTAAATTAGGAGCCCAACGTTTTGAGTTTTATGTCGTCAGGAGGTAGAAATTTTTTTCCCTTTTATTTATTATTTTTGCTCTCTTTTTTATTACATTTATTGGATGATATAAAATTGTGTAGGTGTCAAGTGTATAAATTCTATAAATGTCTTCTGTATATTGCATTATGAATTTAAGTAATGCTGGGTATTGTTCTGGGACACAGAGTTATTTAGAATCAGTGTAATCTGTTGAAGCTTACTTTTAAACATGGTTAGGGCAGGGCCAGAAGTAGGGCATATTTGGTCCCACTATTGAGGCAATACCCTTCTCAGGATAGTGTGCTGCTCAAGTATCCGAAGGTCTTTCTACTCTGACTTGTTGCACATAAACTACTGTGTACCTTGTGAGAACCAAGGATATTTTTCCGACTCTTTTCTAGTAATTCTGTCCTTGGCTTTAGGTATTTCCTTTCCTATATGTGCAGATTAGTAACAGCCAAGAACTCAATGGGACACTTCTGTGGCTCTGTAGAGTATGTGTTTTCTCTCTCTCTCTCAAGTCATCTTCTCCAGGGATGTGTGCTCCAAACTCGAGCCGAGGCTTCACAGTATTGACCTTTATCTGCTCAGTTCAGCTCACCCATGTCCCCCTCCCTGTGCTGCTATCCTAAAACTATCCTTAGTTATTGATTCAGTGGCAGGGCTTCATGTTGGTTCCTGCTGTTTTAGGTAACATAATTCTGTGCTGACTATTATCCAGTAACTGGAAAAGATCATTTTACATATTTTATGCAGTGTTTACATTTTCATGTGGGTTAAATACAGTTCTGTTACTCCATTCTGCCTACAATAAAAGTCCCGGTGAGTTTTTTAAACTCATCAAAATTCATAGGTCCTCAATCAAGCAAAAATGAAAACAAGTGAGTAATTAAATACAATTTGTTTTAAAACTGAAACTTATGATTTAACTTAATAAAAATGCAAAACCTATCAGGAATATTCAAAATACTCTGTTTTATAAAATTTAGTTTTTCTTCAAGACACCTTCAAATATGTAAAATAAGAGCGATAGGGAATCTTTGGCTGATCACATTCAGCATATTAAAATAAATTAATCACAAAAGTGTATATATTTTATTTTATTTTTTTATAATTTATTTTTATTGTTGAAAATATTCCATATGATTTTAATAAACATGTTAAGGAGACTATAAGGGACAACTGAAGGTCCAGCACCATAGCTAAATTACCTGCTTGATACATACTTGAAATGTAGTTCTGTCAAAACATTAACAGCTGAGCCTATGGAAAAAGCTAAAAACATAATTTTTAAAATTTATTTTTAAAAATTATTTCCTTGAAAAATAAGCATATCAGTATAGAAAAACATATGTTTTCTGAAGAATATGTATTGTATAATATAATTATACAATCCTGGAGAGCATGACGTTACATTTTTAAAAGCTCATTGAAATAGCATTGATTCCAAAGTTGCCTTATGAAATAAAAATGATGGCTCTTATTATTTTAATTCATGACCTGGCCCAGTGATTATTTCATATGTATGTTCCTTAAAAATGCATGAATGAAGATAAATAAATTTTTACTAAGATTTTAATGATTTTCTTACTTATTATTACATATTAAATTAATAATAGTGCCACCAGAAATAAAAATTGGACTTGGAGTCTGTGCTCATTCAGTATTATTATTTCTGCCATCTTCAGTACAATTTGAATCTATATTATATTCTAAATATTATATTAGATTAAATAAGTTAGAGAAAGCAAAATTTTGCTAAATTCTGAAGTTACACATTGTTAAATTAGCTTTTTTGACAGTGAATTCAAAGTAATTTAAATGTTTTTTCTATGTTTGACACATCATATTTAACGAAATTTAGTTAAATCATGACAATTCAAATGGTTTATCTTATTTTATTTTTTTAAATCCTCACCCGAGGAGTAAGAATATTTTTTCATTGATTTTTAGAAAAAGTGGAAGGGAAAGGGGAGGGGGAGAGACAGAGGAGAAAGAGAGAAACATAGATGTGAGAGAGACACATCGACTGACTGGTCACCTCTGTCACATGCCTTGACTAGGGCAGGGATGGAACCTGCAAACCAGGTACGTGCCCTTGACCTGTGCGCCCTGGTGCGCAGGCCCATGCTCTAACCACGGAGCTACTCTGGCCAGGGCTCAGATAGTTTATTGATCCATAGAGAACATTTAACTTATTCCCATTCACTTTATACCAGTCACATGGAAACAGCTCAGTTCTATCATTTATAAATTTCATATTTTAATCTGAATAGAAATATCTAAGACAGGAATAATACAACTGGTGTTCAAAAAGGAAATGCAGAGAAGCTTGCCATATTTACAAGCCTGACGGGGAGCGATTTGGCCCCACTCCTGAGTCAATCCCCTTCTCAGGACTCTGTGATAAAGGTTCATTTGTAAGGTGATTTTGCATTCTATCTAGTTCTCTGCAATTAATTATGTAGAGAAATCTAGATTCAAAAGCTTTTTACTGCTCTAGCAGGTTTGGCTCAGTGGTTAGAGTGTTGGTCCACAGACTGAAGGGTCTTGGGTTTGATTCCGGCCAGGGGCCTGTGCCTGGGTTGCGGCCTTGGTCTGCGGCCCTGGGTCAGGGTGCCTGGGGGAAGCAACCAATGGATGTGTCTCTCTCACATCGATGTTTCTCTCTCTGTCTCTCCTCCTCCCTTCCATTCGCTCTAAAAAAAAATCAATGGAAAAAATATCCTCTGGTGAGGATTAACAACTACAAAGCTTTTTACTTACTGACTTGCTGATTATAACACCACTCAGTGGCCCCATCATGATCCTCAAAACCTGTGACTGACTACATTACATTATGTGGGAAAAAGGCTTGGCAGAGAAAATAAAATTACGGACCTTAAGATAGGAAGGTTCTACTGGATTATCTTGGTGGACCCAGTGCATTCACAATGGTCCTTCTAAGAGGACGAGAAGGGGCCAGAGTGAGAAGGGCTGTGATGATGGCGCTGAGATCAAGACCAACGGAGGTCTGAAGATGCTGTACCGCTGACTTTAAAGATGAAAGAAGGTCTCCAGGCAATGGATTCAAGTGGACCTCTGATGCTTAAAGAAGCAAGAAAATATGTTTTCGCCAAGAGCGTTCAGGAAGAATGCATCCCTGCCAACATCTTCATTTCAGGACTTCAGAAACCTAAGATAATAAATTCGTGTTTTCTTATGCCAACAATTTTGTGGTAATATGTTATAGCAGCAGTAGGAAACTAATATAGATTTTGGTATAATACATAGGGTGCTGCTCTGACAAATACCTAAAAATATGGAAGTGGCTGAGGATTGGTCAGTGGGCAGAGACTAGGAGAATTTTCAGAAGCATGGTTTTAAAAGTCTAGGTTGCCATGAACTATTAGTAAAAAAGTGAATATTATTGACAGTGAGAACTCAAAAGAAAATAAGGACAATGGCAGATAAAACCTTTATAGTCTTAGAAAATATGTAAATCATCACAAACAGGCTGTTGGTGGAAATATGGATGATAAAAAGGCTGCTGGTGAAAACTAAAGTGACGAGGGACATGTTATTGAAAACTGGATCAAAGAGCATCCTTGTTATACAGTGGCAGAAAGCTTAGTAGAATTTTTTTCTGCAGTTATGTGGAAAGCAGAATTGTAGGTGATAAACTTGGATAGTTAGCCGATGAAATTTCTGAGCTAAGTGTTGAAGGTGTGACTTCCTCTCTTCATGCTGCGTATTATAAAATGTGAGAGGAAAGAGATAAATTGAGAGAACTGTGAAGCAAAAAAATGAACCAGGATATGATGATTTGGGAAATTCTCAGTCTATTCAGAATACAAAAGTGAGTAAAATAAGGAAATTCACCATCAGCAAAGCATGATCTAGGGAGGAAACCCATGGTTTGGATAAACAACCTTTTGCTAGTGCCTTGGATGAAATAAAAGTTCATAATATTGAGCCACACAGAGGGTTCTTTGAAGAGATTAGGCATCTGACTCATAGATATCAGCCCTCTCACCACTAATCAGAAATAGTAATGCAATTATCTAAGACCCATAAAGGAGTTTCTTGTATAATTGAATTTATCTCCACAACACACAGGACATCTAAGTAGCCAATATTAGTTAAACAAGAGACAATACATTCATATTAGGAGATGCTTTTACTTTTGAAAATTTTTTAAAATATATAGTGATAGAAAATTGCATGTTATATGAATTTGTATAGTTGCAAACGTCCCTAATATGCAAGGCACTTCAATAAGGTAATTATGTGGGTACAATTTAATATTATAAATTATTATGGAATTTAGATAGATAAAATAAATGTGAGACCTGTAGTGATTTAGGTCTCTAGTCTTGTACCTTCTGGACAATTTAATAGTCACTTCCTAAGGGACCTTCTTGCATATTAGTCTTTAGTTTTTTACTCAGCATTTATGTATCCCCTCTTCTCCTGACACAGGCAGTTTAGCAGATTAAGGAATGGTGGTAACCAGTAGGATCATCCAAGAAAGGTGAAATAAAGTGGGATTTATCATACTGGTTTACTTCTGTCTTCTATTTCTTATAGGCAAAGGTTTTTCCACGGAAGGCTACCTACTTCTCACTTCCTTGTTGCACCATTTGACCTCTAGGTGCCCACTCAGGAAGCCAGGTACACTGACCCACCATGTGTCTTCTCATCCTAGTGTGTGAAAGTGTGCATCTACAGCATAGAAAACAGTGCCCAAGATCTGTGTTATGTAAGAGATTTTTCTCCCTTGAACTTGCACATCTCTTCTACCTCATTTTGCCTCTACTTATTCAAGTGCTTCCAAAAAGTAGTTGACATATTCTACAGTATTTTGTCTGTTTTATTTACCAGTATTCTGCCCAATGCAATTTATCTTATGAACCCATCAAACTCTGTGTCATTACATTTATCTATTGTGAGCTGAATTGTACCCCTCTCACTCAAATTTATACGCTGACATCAGCATGTATGACTGTATTTGGAGACAAGATCTTTAAAGAGTTAATTCATTTAAATGAGGTCATGAGGATGGGCCCTAATCCAATGAGTGATTTCCTTATAAGAAAGAAATTAGGGCACAGACACATACAGAGGGAAGACCACATGAAGTCATAGAGAGAAGAAAACCATCTACAAGCTAAAGAGAGAAACCTCAGAAAAAATCATCCCTGCCAATACCTCCATCTCAGGCTTCGAGACTCCAGAGGTGGGTGAAAATAAATACCTATTGTTTAAGCCACCAAGTCTGTGGCTAATTTGTAGCGACAAGCCTAGCAAACTAATAATTGTTAATGTTCGAATTAATGTTCAAAGTGGACAAATGTTCAATTTTTAATCTTTAAGTCACCTGAAATCTTTAGAATTTTGAACCGAGGATCATACGCTTTCTACCCTTCCTCATGGAAGTCTCTTTCTTTTTTCTTCCATGATAATTAGGTTGATGGTGCATCCTGGGGTAGACTGGGTTTATATCTTCTGCCTTGCTTTAATTATTAGTATTACTATTTACCACTCTAAAAATGTAACAGTTTGGATGATAAAATATATGTTCCTTCTATTATAGGACAACCTCTTATTTTTACTTTTCCTTCTCACTCTCAGTCTTGCTCTTTTTTCTCAGGTTGTTTTCCTCTGTTCTTTAACATAAATACTGGGATTGTCAGGATTCTTCTCTCTCATATTAAATATGCAGCATGTAAAATTCAATATGTGTATGTTTGCTTTAATCGACATCTATATGCCATTAAAAAGGCTTGAAGATTTTCAGCACCTAACATATTTTTCATGTGGTAAGAAAAATTTTCCTTCTACTACTTCCACATACCAACTTATCCATTTTGATTGTTTCTCTGTATATCCTGGAAAAATCTCCAGCACAGTACTTGCTATAGTGTATTGAGATTTTTATTGTTTGTTTCTTAGTTTGAAATTACGAAAACTAAATCTATTCCCCATCCAGTTCTAACTCTTGAGCTAATTATATAACAAGGATCTTGAGATAATCAGATATTGGTAAAAACAAACAAATAATGTAAATGTTGTGATTTTTAACTATGTATTGATTAATTTTACATAATCATTTTACATTCTTTAAAAAAATTTTTTTTTCACTTCCCATCCACCCACCTACCCCCACCTTCCCTCTGAGATTCATCAGTTTGTTCCATGCTTCCATGTCTCTAGATCTATTTTGTTCACTGGTTTATTTTTTTCGTTAGATTCCACATATGAGTAAGATCATGTGACACTTGTCTTTCTCTGACCAGCTTACTTCACTTAACATGATACTCTCCAGGTCCCACCATGCTGTCTCAAAGGGTAAGGGGTCCCTCCTTTTTACAGCTGCATAGTATTCCATGATGTAAATGTCCAAGAAGATGCTTGATATGATTTCAATCTTCTTGAACTTGTAGTGATTTGTTTTGTATCCTAACATGTGATCTATCTTTGAGAATTTCCCATGTGCACTTGAGGAAAATGCCTATTCTGCAGCTTTGGGGTGAAATGTTTTGTAAATGTCAAATCCATCTGATCTAGTATGTTATTTAGAGTCACTGTTTCCTTGTTGATTTTTGTCTGGAAGATCTATCCAGTGATGTCAGTGGGGTGTTAAAATCCTCTACTATGGCTGTATTGCTGTAGATCTCTCCTTTAAAGTCCTCCAGAAAGTTTTTTTCTCTCTTTCCAGTCTGTGTATGTCATTTGTTCTGAGGTGGGTCTCTTGTAGACAGCATATATTTGGGTCTTGTTTTCTTATCCATTCAGCTATCCTAGCCCTTTTATTGGAACATTTCATCCATTTACATTTAAGGTTATTATTGATAAGTACTTATCTATTGCCATTTTATTTTGTTATACATACGTTTCTCTTTCTATTTCAACTTATTATTATAGCAATGTCTTTAATGTTTCTTGTAATGCTGGTTATAAACTCCTTTAACCTTTTATTTATTTTTTGTATGGGAAGCTCTTTATTTCGCCATCTATTTTGAATGATAGCCTTGCTGGGTAGAGTATTCTTGGTTTCAGCTCCTTGTTTTGCATTATCTTGAATACTTCATGCAACTCCCTCTGGCCTGTAGAGTTTCTGATGAGAAATCAGCTGACAGCCTTATGAGAGCTCCTTTGTAGGTAACACATTGCTTTTCTCTAGCTGCCTTTAAGATTCTCTCTTTGTCTTGAATTTTTGGCATTTTAATTATGATGTGTCTGAATGTGGGCCTCTTTGGGCTCTTCTTGCTTGGGACTCTCTGTGCCTCCTGAACTTGTGTGACTTCTTCCTTCACCAGGTTAGGGAAGTTTTCTGCCATTATTTCTTCAAACAGGTTCTTTAACCTTTGCTTACTTTCTATATCTTCTGGCACTCCTAAGATGTGAATATTGTTATGTTTCATGTTGTCCCACAGCTCCCTTAAACTATCCTCTTGTTTTTTAAATGTTTTTTCTTTTTGGTTCTCTGACTGAGTCCCTTTTTCGACCCTGTATTCTAATTCACTGATCCCATCCTCAGCTTCCCTTATTTGCTGTTTATTCCTTCCAGTGTTGTTTTTTAAAAAATTATTTCTACTATGTCATTTTTAATTTTCTTCATAATTTCCATATCTTTTCTAATGCTGTTGAACATCCTTACAATCAGTATTCTGAACTCTATATCTGATAGATTGCTTATCTCTGTTTCATTTAGCTCTTCTTCTGGAGACTTCTCTTATTCTTTCACTTGGGGCTTGTTTTTTTGACTCCCTAGTTTGTCTTCCTGTTTAGATTTGTTTCTATGTATTAGATAGATCTGCTAGGATTCCCAGTCTTTTGCATGGTCTCTGGTGCAGGTCAATGTCAGATGCTATTACTGGCCTTGATTACCCTGTTAGAAGCTTTCCATACTTCATAGCTTGTGGTTCTCTCTGCTGGAGCTGGGTGCTTTTGGAAAGGATGGAGATACGCACCAAGGTCTGCTTTTCCAAGCCTGGGGTCCAGAAGCAGATCAGGGAAAGACTCAAAGCACCCAGAGGCTGAATGTTATTCAGTCTCTTAATGAGCCCCAGGCTGTAGAAAATCCACAGGATGGGGCAGCTGATTGTCATTCAGTCTCTTAATCTCAGCTAGTAAAAACTCCATAGGGTGGTGGGGAGAGGTTTCACAACAGGGTGGGGAAATTGCTTCCACCTAGGCAAAAACTGCTTAGATGGTAAATATCTGCCTGAGAAAGATGTCCTCTGCTGCATGTGGGAAAGACTCAGCACAGAAATCCAGATGGCTGCCCTCTGAGCTCTACTCCCCTGAGCCAGCCACCCCTGGACTCTCCTCACACAGCTCTAGTCCACTCTGCCCTCTTTCTGCTGGAGCCCAAGGTGAGTGGCTGCACCCGAAACTTTGTGTGTGGGCCCCTTAAGTGAGTGCCTGCATTTCCAGTTGTCTCTCCCAGCCTCTTTGAAGTCTCCACTTTTTGTCCTTGGTTATGAGGGTGCTCTCCAGCTAGCCTTCAGTTGATTATTCAGGATGTTTTTTCTATATTTTAGTTGTAATTCCAGTTTGGTAGTGGGGGAGTGTCAGTGTATTCTCCACTCAGTCCGCCGACATGTTGGAATCTCCAACCCTGATTCTTAGTTTCCTTTTAAAATTTTAGCTGTGCGTTTTTGGAAATAAATCAGCACACAATACTCAAATACCTAATCCTATTACCAATGTACTTCCCTGATTGGGGATACACATCAATAATTTGTTCTAAATTAACTAAGAGCTCTGTCTTTCTTGAATGTTTTTATCCCAATGTAGAGTACATTTAATTATTTTTGGCATGTCAATGTGATGATCATGACTTTGGCCATGGAACTGCCTTATTTATTTTGGACCTATAATAAAAAAATTAAATTATTTTTAGATTAATCATTTAAAACTCTTAATTATGCCATTTTTGAGAATGTCACTTATGCAAAATGCCATAGTTTAATAGTTCTGTAGTGGACACAAATATAGAAGGAAACTGTCTAGGGCTGTACTGTTATCTATATTACAGTCCAAAAGGACCCTTTCCTGGATAATAACTGTAAAAATCACATTTTAGGAGCAGCACATGCCAATATAATATTCTTTCAAAGTATCCCTCCATGGCCACAAAATCCAGAGGAATAACATATTTTAAAACTTGGCTCATGATGGCAGCTCTCCACTAAAAGCCAATTAGTCTGGAATATTCTGGTACTAAAATGACTCACAAATGCTCCTTTTTCACTGGAGTCTCATGAAACACTTTCAAGACAGAAATGCAGTTTTGCTGAAATAACAGATGGATTAAATGGCCCCCCTGAACCCCATATAACAAATATTGTGGTTGCCATCCTGCTTATGATGCTGCTTTGCTCTGCAAAGCTTTTCTTAAAATCTGCCGAGTATTTGGAATCAAACATGGTTGGTTTTGTTCAACTAGGAATATAGAGTCATGAATATGAGATGAATTTAGACCAAAAAATTGATTCTCAGATGACAACACTTGAGAAAAACTCTCTGAAACTGTCCAGTAAAACAACATAGTTTCAGTCCCTTTTGTTTTGTTCTGTTCTGATCTTTGACATCTCTACAGTTCTGCTCTGCATTCTTCGTGCTGATTGCTGTATTGTTTATTACAGTTAGTCTGTATTTCTTTATAGATGCTTTACAAATAATGTTAACCCAGTTTTTCATAATTATTTAATAAGCATTTCTCTTTGATCTTATCATCCTTTTGATTTTAGAGTACTAAATATATATTTAAAGCAAATATTACTCTCAGTTTTGATCCTTCTGTGTTTTTCTTTCTTAAACTCCTCATTTTGTAACAGAATTTTTCAAGCAAGTATGTGAGGCAAGGAAGTAAAATGGTCGAGGTGAAGATCACTCCGTTCAGTTGCTTGATATATAAGATTTCAGTACAGACTTGTGGGTGTGAGGCTTTTAGTGTGTGTAAAGAAGCTGAGGTTTAAAACCTTGACTATGTTTACACCATTATAGAAGAAAAACAGTGAGGATTACAAACCAACTCTGGTTATCTCAAGCATCTCAGTAAATGCATGTTAAAAGATTTAATGGCTATTACTTAACATAAGTAATTTGCAAGCCAGCTTTTTAAAACTAGGAAGTAAAAATTATGGTCCCTGGACTGAATTTGATATTCAAAAGGTTACATATACTTTGTTTGTTTGTTAGTTGTCTACTTTTAAAATCAGAAGATGTCTCATTTCCTTTCAGATCTCAGGCTTCTCTTGAAAAAGTAAAATAGGGCAACCCAAGGCAATGATTGAAGCGTGCCCTCTGATGACATATGTGGTCCCTAATTTGCTCATTCCAGCATCCACTTGTGCAGTTTACTTATTTTCTTTCATGTTTCTAGTGAGCATTTGAGCTTCTACCCTTGCGTAAACATTCGTTGCTTCCTCCTGAAATCATTCCAGCAGATGGCAGGTTATGCTTACTTCCCTGATAGGCGTAAGGGAGAGGAGCTGGATAAAGTTTATGACCCTTAAGTTTAAACAAATCAAGACCACCCGATCGGCAGCAGTTTGGCATTATCTTCATATTCCAGGGTCAGGGGTATAACTTCTCAAGAGCTAATCATGCCATGATGTCTGATAAATGTAGATGTGACTGTGTTGTATCCTTAGTTATAAATGCAAAGGTAAGAGAAATAGAAAGAAAATTACCATTACATTTATAATTTAGTAAATTATATAATATGTAGAACGCATAAAACAATTAGTATTTCCTGTGATTTTAGGTATTTAAGAAAATATAACTGTAGTTTTGATAATGGATGTCAGGTGTTGTAATCAAATAATAACATCTCCCTGCTCTTGCTTATTTCTCTGAAAACTGGTGTTTTCAAAAGAATACTGAACTGAGAGACAAAGTCTAATGTTTTCATTGAGATTTAGTTGCTTTGAAAATTTGAACTAGTACTTCTGAACCACAGGGCATTTATCTTTATTGTTTTGCATTAAATTTGGTATTTTGAAAGTCAAAGCCATCTTTAACCTCTAGATTACAATGAAAGTAAAATTTGTATTATTATTATAAAACAGTGTTAATAAAAGACTAGATTTACTACCTTTGATTTATGTTTTTTCTCATGTCATTAAGGGGAGATGTAAATGAGGCATTAAGTATGTATTTTAACTTGCAAAATTCTGTTCCAGACTCAGGTAATTTTCTTTTATTCAGAAAGCAGATACTGTATAACTGCTGTTTTAGCCAAGTTATTTTCTTATTTAAAAAAAATGTATATATAAATGAAGGGGCTAATTTTCTTACTCATAACCTATTCATTATTAAATCAGATTTATTACAGTCAAATTTATAGTTTTGCAATATTGATTCTTTTACATTTCTATACTTAAAAAATTTTATCTTTTATATTTAAAAATTTAAAGTATTTATGAAAAGATCACATGTGAACATATTATATTGGATTATTTTATCAGGCACATAATACACATTCAAAATTATATTGAGTAAATGAAATAATTAAAAATTATATCAAACCCTGGCTGGTGTGGCTCAGTTGGTTAAGAGTCATCCCATGTACCGAAAGGTCACAGGTTCAGTTTCTGGTCAGGGCACATGCCCAGGTTGTAGACTTGATCCCCAGTAGGGGGTGTGCAGGAAGCAGCCAATCAATGTTTTGCTTTTACATCAACATTTCTCTTTCTCCCTCTTCCTTCCTCCCTCTCTAAAAATCAGTAAAAAATTAAAAAAAAAAAATCATATCAAAGTAGTTCCACAAATGTACCATGGAATAAAGTCTTGGGAAATAGAAACTTATATTTCTTTGTCAACTATCTCTCCAAATAAAAATTAGAAATTTATTTTTCTATTAATTATACATTTAACACGTCTATCATGATCAAATGACAGTAGTAATTCTTAATAATATTTGGAAATATATAATTCATGTTATTAATCCTAGCTTCTTTGTTATTTAAAACACTTAACTTACTTTTCTTCTTGGGAGTATTTCTGCCAGACTCAGTCCATTTATCTAAATTAAATTTAATTCACTTGTAATATTCTTGCCTCTAAAAATTCCTCTTAATGCATGTACTCAGATTTCTCTTCCTTGGAGAAATTACAGATTCAATCTTATAAATTTAAACTTGTAATTGGTATCAAGGTGCCCAGTCATATCTGAGATAGTCTATTTGAGAAATTTAATATATAATTTATAACCATTAATGTTTGAGACATATTGTGGTTCAGTGGAAAAAGTAAAAAATTGGTAAAATATAAAAGAGGATTTATATCTTTCTTCTTTGTATGAGCCCAGGGTGAGCAACAGAAATACATTTTCTCAAATATTTCACATTCTTTTTTGCTCTTCTGATGACATAATATATCTTGTGAGTGAGTTGGTTTAAGTTTACTATTGAAACAGTGAACCTCTTCAACTTGGTGGTTTAATTCACCATAGGACATTAAATATTTTCAAATTATCAATGATTCATTGAATCACTGTAACACATATATCAAGATCTCTATTTAAAAATAAAATTGGTTTTTAAAAAATTATTTTCAAGAGCTAAAATGGGATACATTTACATGCTACCCTAATTCCTCATAAGCCTTACATTATAACAAAACCTTAAAAGGTTTTCACTTTTGAATACTTCTCCATAAATCATTTATTACATCATGAAAGTCTAATACCTTACATGGCAAAGATAGTTTTATGTTACTCAATATAAAAGAAAGACAACCTGAGGAAATAAAAGTGCCTTCCTTTAAAAAATAACAGCTAAATTTTATGGACTTCTGTACCCAGGAGCTGTTTGAAGCTCTTCATCTGGATTATTAGCTCATTTAATTCTTACAACTCTCTGAATTAGTTACTATTCTTATCTTCATCTCGCAGATGAGGAAACAGACTGGGATTGCTCAGCTAGTAACAGCAGGACGGTGATACGCACCACAGTAGTATCATTCCAGAATCTGTGGTTTTATAGATAATGCTGTGCTGCCTTCAAAACCTCTTTAAATTATTGAAAGCAAATATTCTTAAACATGAATAGGAATGATGTACTAAATACCATCCCCCCTAAAAATTTCTGTAATCCTCCACTCTGATGAAAATATCAAGAAAAAAGCCCTGGCTGGCTGTCTCAGCTGGCTGGAGCGTCGTCCCGCACACCAAGAGGTTGCCGGTTTCATCCTCGGTGGGGCGTGTACTAGAGGCAACGATTGATGTTTCTCTCTCACATCAATGTTTCTCTCCCTCTCTTTCTCTTCTTCTCTCTCTAAAATAAAAATTAAATTAACATATCCTTGGGTAGGATTAAAAAAAATCAAAGGAAAAAAGAAAAGAAAATTTAAAACATGTAGTCAGGGAGCAAGACAGTAGCAAAATGAGAGTGAAAGGCAACAAAGCTAATTTAGACTTGGCGGCCTGAAGTATACAGCCCAGACCCAGATTCCGACTCTGGCCGGGCGCAGACCCGCAGTTACTCATCTGTGGTAGAATTCATGATAAACTGACTGCTACAAAGCAGACTTACGCAAGCCCACCCTGTTAGTTTCCCAGGGCTGCCACAACACAGTACCACACACCGGGTAGCTTAACATGACAGAAATCTATTTTCTCACAGTTCTGGAAGCTAGAAATCCAAACTTAAGGGGACAGCAGTGCCAGGCTCTTTCTGAAGGCTTTGTGGGACGTGACGTCCTATCTTCTTCCCATCTTCTGGTGACTGCATGCAATTCTGGACATCCCTCGCCTTGCAGACACATCGTTCCACCCTCTGCTTCCCTGGACACCTGGCATTCTCCCAGTATATCTGTATCTTTGAATCTCTGCGTTTCTTTCTCCTAAGGACACCAGTCTCTAGACTTAGTAGGTGCCAGCTCTAATCCAGTATGACTTTAAGATGTCCCTGTTTCTAAATAAGATCACATTCACAGGTACCAGAAGCTGGGATTTCAGCATATCTTTGAGGGACACAAATCAACCCATAGATCCTACCTCTTCTTACAATTCCTGGTAAATAGAAGGGAAAAGATGGTGTTTGTATTAATAAGGAGTAATTGAAGAGGTGTAACTGAAAATACTGAGTATGTATAAGACATAGAGCCATAATGAATGTAAACAAATATTATGACATAATCCATCATTCACAGAGTATAATTTAATTTAACTGTGATGACCTGGGAGACAGTCATTACTCATACTTAAGATAATTCATTGTCAATCATTTGTAAACTAATAAAACTTGCCACTGAGTTAGCTGGGTTTTGCTAGAGAAAAATCACTCAACTTGAATATTACTACAAATTCTTGGTAGCAACCTACCTAAAATAACTTAAGTCTTGGAATGTTAGTAAATTCTTCTAGTAAATGAATTCGTATGCTAAACAAGGAATTATTTAATGCCTCATGCACTCTTTGAATATCCTTTCTTGTCCTAAATCAGCTAATGATTTTCCCACATAAATCATCAGTGGAAGCTCCAGGAATATCTGGTAATACCCGGATGCTCATTCATATATAAAAGTAAAGCACTTTAAAAGCTGTTCATAAATCCCATGCTCATCGAAGGTACTTGGTGGTATGTTAGGCTTGCTTTAATTTGGCAAAGTCCAGTCATTACAAAGGGTGACTCTTTAATATTAGGATTTATAGCTCTTTATTTTGAACTGGTCAGGAAAGAAGCTTCCAATCTGCCCCATGGAGTCTGGGCAAACAGAAGCCATCAGCAATTCAGGTATTATTCAGATATTTACTACCATTCAGGTATTTATTGTCTTTTCCTGAGAGCATGAAAGGTAGTGAACTCTCTCTGTGAAGAAGTGGATTTAGGTTTAAACTGTGTGTTGTTGGTTTGTTTTGTGTGTGTGTGTGTGTTTTATAATGACTTTTAATACATCTCCCCCCAAAACTCTCATGCTCTGGGACCTAACACTTTAGCTCCTATAACTCTGATGCAGACCGAGTGGCTTCTTGGCGCCTAGACGTGCCGGCTACAGCCTTTCAGCCCATGTCCCTCTGCTCCTTTGTGTCGCTGTCCATCCTTAGGGTCTTCCTTTTGGTGCCGTTCTTCTTTCTATTCTCTGTCTCTGAGCATTCATGCCTTTTCTCCCTATAGTGTTATTTACTTTTTCTTCAGAATGGACTGTGGGTAAACATAAATATTCATTCAGGTGATAATACTGATTTTTGTGGATAATAAAAAACAAAGGTAATCTATAGTATAAGGTTTATTGGCAATCCCAATTTAGTTGATATGAACTGTGAAACCCCCAAGAATGTAAAAAGATAGACTAAAAATTTAGAAGGTAATCATGTAGGAGATACTTTCTTATTCCAAATAGGTACATGATGACTTGGGATGCTTTCAGTGTCCAAGGTATTTTAATTTTATGGAACTAAATGTTTGAAAATGTTGGGACTGTGGAATAATGAGATGCAAGCTTTGCTCAGTTATCTAGGTCTGAAATGGCAGTAAGGAGAGAGTGGGCCTTGAGATAAATTTCACATTCAGTACCTAAACAGAACAACGTAAAATCTAAATGTAAATTACAATTATTTAGGGTACTGCACATGGTCTATAGTTAAAATGAAATTGGTATAGAAACTTAGGTACAAATAATTTATTTTATTAGAAATAAAAATAAATTGTGATGTAGCAATCGGCTAAGTCAGGTTTTAGTGTTATATTATGTGTAATACTGCGTATCAATGTGTAGGCTTAGAAATGTTCTAAGTTATAGCACCTCATTTATAATATTGATAGTATGCAGCATCAAATTTAAGAAAAAGATTTTAATCTAACATACTCCATAAACAGGTGGTAGATTATTTGCAGAATTGCTAGTAAAGTGCTTACAGCAATACTCAAATTGATTCATGTTGTGTAAGGTAAGTTTATTACCTTTAAAAGGCAAAGCTTTATGCCTCAGTCCTCTTGGGTATGGGCTTATCACACTCTCCCAAATTCATTAACTCTTTAAATGTATCATTCAAAGTGGGACATCACCCTTCCTAGATAATTCAAAAAAATCAAACAGTAGCCTTTAGAGTTCCAGTTAAATGGTATTCCTCATGAAAAAGTTTTTATGTAAGTAATAAAAAAAGTTTTAAAATTAAAATATTTAATTTTGAGATCTGCTATCCAAGCCTATGCAGAATTCTCCATGCATAGTAACTCAGTTAAACATGAGAGTGACTGAGCTTGAGGTCCAGGGATTGCATCCTGCTCCTATTCAATATAAGAATTCTCCCTCATCTGGACAAGTGGAACTGCACATACCCTTTGGCCTTGGACATTTAAGGGCATGTAGGTTCTGGCCTCCCGTGACCCCCAAATCTTTTAAGGTCTGGTATAAGTCCTTCACCCCAGCAGGCAGTAGAGCAATTCCTTCCCCATGCTGCTTCCTGAGCTGCAGCACCTTGTAAATAAAGCCTGAAAATGTATTGCTATCTCATAAAAAAGTATTATTCTGCAGAACTTGGTGACATGACTTGATTCAAGAACAAGACTGCCTTCATGCCCTTGTAGACTCCTGAATGAAGTTAGAGCATGCCAAAGCTTCCTCCCATCTCCCTTTCTTGAGGATATGAGTCTAATTTCACACTGAAACTTTTTAAATTTGATCACCCAAGCTCTAGATTTCTTCAACTAATTTAGCTGAGCTACCAGAGCAATTCTCAATCTTGTGGGTTACAGGAATAAGGTTGTATTTTCCATTCTCAGTGCTAACCCCTGACAGTAATCACTCAAAAAAATATTTGTCCAGACTCCCTTAATATGCTCTAAAACAATAAGAGAAAGAGCTCAATAAAGAGAAGTTTCATAATTTTTATAGGCCTTTGTTTCTAGTTAAGAAATCTCATGTGCAAGGCTATAATTTTGTTCAGGATTTTAGTGCCATGAATATGATAACCATATCTAATTTTCTGGTGGTTATCAATGTAAATATCATTCTATCCTATGTTCTTTCCAATGCTATTTATATTACTGTTATAAAACTCTCTTCATATTTCTTCACTATAGCTAAGCATTTTTGGGGGTCAATATTTATTTTCTATCTGCTTTCAGTTGAAAAAATCAAGCATATAATTAGACAGTTACTTCACAGGGGTGTACGAAAGCATCATCATGCTTTTCTCAGTGTCTGAATAAATACTTAAATTACCTTTCATTTGAGGAAGGAACCATCCTTCTTAAAATGTGGATGATTTAATGCTTTGTTCATCTACTAAGAAAGTTTTAGTATAAGGCTCTCATTCTCTTAAAAAACTTGCTCAAAATGGTTACTGTGTCTCCGGAGATAAATTACAAATTTGCTAACCTCCAGTCCATGATCTGCATGATATCTATAAAGTAAGCTGCAGTTAATTGACTATGGGTCACTCTTTTCAACCAACCACTAAGAGACAAATAAGGGAATTTTGAGAATAATAGGATATTGAAGAGTAACAGAACATGCTACCTCCAAATATACCACTTTGGCATATTGTATATTTTGACAATTGAGAAGAAGCAAACGAAGATCTCTCTGCCCTCTCCCTATTTGTGTAAAAGCAGGACATAAATATGTAAAGATTGCCCCTTCCCTTCCTACCAGGAAGGAAATAAATTAACCAGCAGGGATAACTTTAGACTCTTACCACCTCAGAGATAGCACCAGAGGAGTCCATATTACAGACCATACTAAATAGCCTATGTCTTTCATTAGTTTCCCCCATATATTTATTTTCCCACAATTTGCCATTCTTCTGCCATTTGGTCTTTTCCCTTTGTTTTGCCACTTCTCTAAAACTTCATTGTTCTTTTGCTGAGATGCTATGTAAGCCTGAGTTTTAACTACCCCTTGGAGTTACTTATTCTGAAATGCTCCCATGGATTTGTGTGATGCATATGTTAATAATCTGTTTTTTCTCTCTCTTGTTAATCTGTCTTTTGTCAGTCTGATTTACAAGGCCCCTACCGGAAAACCTAAGAGGGTAGAGGGGAAAGGTTTATTTCCTGTCCTGCAATATAGTCATCAGTTGGTACCAGTTTCTCTGAAATGGTCTTTCCAAAGTTGAAGCACTGGAATTCCAGAATTTCAATCATAATGTGCTCTTCTTTGGTGCCGTTAAGTCTTCCTTTGTTATGTATTATTCTGTCTTCCTAGTTATCATAAATTCTGTTCTTTGCATATGAAAGGTTTGAACATGCTTTAGTATTGTCCACTCAAAAACAAAGTGACATAATAAACTATAGACTATTACAGTGTAATTTTAAATGCTATAGCTATGGCTTATATACTCTCTTTGGTCACACAGTAGAATGTTAGCCTTCCAATTTTGTTCTGGGAAATGATCTATATTTATTATTACCTTACTATCTCCAAACTTCACTTCTAACTGATAATATACAACATTTTTCTACCAATTTGTTAACCTCATATGATATAGCAGATTATCACCTTCTTACATAATTCTGCACTAATATAGCAGCTTAAATCTTGCCACAATAATGGACATTCTTGATGAACTAATACTGGGTAGCGGTCAATTATCTTTTCATGAGCTCACTTGCCTCAAGCTGATATTTTAAAAATAACATATGGCAATCCATTTTGAGTCTCTTTGCAGATGATTATTACCTCAAACAAAAAGGAAAAAATATCAGGCTAAATGTATTATTACTAATTTTGAACATACTAAAGAAATGTAATGGTATCCCAGATGTTAAATCAACATAGTCCTTTTAATAGTTCTTACTGGAACATGTCATCTCCTTAAATGGTCAGCATCTATATAGTGATAATAGTCATACCCTCGGAGAGGTACATGATTTTTTGAGTTATAGAGGCAGAGATTTTTAATTACTAATAGAAGATACATACCCCCCCAAATGGCATTCATATTTAGAAATTGTTTCATAATACAACCCTTACTAATAGGATAGTTGTGATTAAAATAAATGTACACACAAAGGAACAAACATTTGAAGCCATAAAAATTGCTTTGACTCTGGCTACTACACTAAATAAGGCATAGTAATAAAAATCCTTCCATGTGCTATAAAGGAATCCAAACCCATTTACTCCATTAAATTTGTTCAGGTTTTAACTGACATCCAATAGCAATCTCCAGAGACAGAACAAGTTTACTGGTGACATTTAAAATGTTTTAAAAATTATGATCACCTCTTAAGACACAAGAACCACCAAAATCTGATCATCTATGGAAAGACCAAGTTATGTGAAGCAGAATTTGTCAAACATATTACATACCATCAGAGCAATGATTACTGAAAAGCTAACCTAAAACACCAATGGTGGGAAACCTCACATGAATATCTGAGGATGTTTCTAGTGCATTCCCTGGTGGTAAAAATTTAATCTGAAGAATATCAGGTTGCTTATGTATTTGGAGACAAGAAACTGAGCCTTAGTAGATTCTGCATATGGATATTATTCAGTTTTCTCCATCCCAGATATTCAAATATGTCCCAGTGATTGGAGGCTTATTATTGCAGACAGAAATTTATATTTTTATTCAAGGAGAAAAGTGTTTCTCTTGACCCTGATGACCTAACCCTCTGTACTTTCTTTTTATGAGTTTGTTACTGGGAGACTCAGGAGAGTAGGAGCCAGTTTTATAATCCTTGAATCTAACATCTTTTAAAAAGATGTGGTTAGATATTGTAGAGGGTAGAGGACTTATACAGTACTGAGTCAGCTTTATAATCAATAAGCTAAATTTGAAATTAAAAAGCAGTTCCTTGAATATCTTCATGGACCTTAGCCTAGGCACCTCATTTAATCATTCAATGGAAACGTCACCAGGAAGAAACCAAAACAGCAAACTCCTGTAGATGGAAGGGACCATATCAGGGACTGCTAGAAACTAACACTACGCTGCAGTAAGATTACCAGGTGATGACCATTGGATTCATCATTCTTACCTCAAATGGCAACAGATTAGTAAACTGAAGGGCATTACAGGCAACATATTTTATCCTCAGGCTGCCTGTAACTGCGCCATACCGGAGGCATGACAAGTGGGCGGTGGTGTTCAAAACTGCCTCTGACTTTCGTTCAAAGAAAATTTAGAATTTTACAAATTAAAAAACAGCAACATACGAATGGGGGAGATATTTGAAATATGGAAAGCAGTTGTTAAAATAGGGCATATACTAGTATCTCAAAGGAAGTACCTACACAGTGTTATGAGGATATTACACTTTTGTTCCCATAGGTTTGACAGACGTCTATCCCTTCACGACAAAAATAAAAGGCACTGCAGAGAAACTTAAGCTGGTGACTGGGCTAATACTCTATTCTCTGGACCCGTGTCTTCTGATGGGATCATTTTCTTGATTAGATTTAGAAAATGTCAGTGCTCGTTTAGGAGTACATTTCAGAGTTCGATAATAATTCATTTTTTCACTGTACTTGCCACAAAAATTATCAATATGTCTTCTCCAGGGATTTTGTTCCTGCTGCACAGTCTGGCTATAACCCAGACACAATAGGCTGAAGGAATGCTAATGGTCACCATTGTACAAAAAGCCTCCCAGACAACCATAGGACTGACTCGAAGACTTTTCTTAAATATCTGTAAGTGTGGGGTTCTTAGACAAGGACTGGTCACATGTGATGGATGGTCTTTGTGATATCAAAGCACCTAGAAAATTCCCCAGTAGAATAACTTCCTTTTCTCTCAGTTGTAATATGAGCCTGACTGACCTTCAGTTTCAGAGACCAGCCACAGCTTGCGCATATGTAACCGCTCAATTGACCTTGTTTTTTTGCTCCCGTATGGATGCTGGTAAACTGCATGGAGGAAGAACAGAACTAGAGGAATAATATCACTGTAAGACATCCCTTTGCTTCTATCAGCTGCTGCACTGCCTCATATCACTTTACCCTGAAAGGGTGAAGCCACATGTTGCTGAAACCCCTCCTGCTTTAGAACACAGCGAGGTCAAAGGGAAGGCAGTTCTGTGTGGACTGTACTATTCATTTGATGGTGGACTGACTAATTATCAATGAATGAACAGGAGTCTAGACATGTGCCAACAGCTATTGACTTCTGTGACCATTTTGCTGTTAAGAGCCTGTGGTAAGAGACTAGTGGGTGGACTGTGACATAATAAGAAATAGATATATTTGATGTCTGTGCCCGTTTCCTGGCACAGAGCTCCTAAAACCCTTGTAATTTCCTGAGCGATAGGGGTGCTGGGAACATTTATTGCTCTAATTTTTGGTCTTTGACATCAGTTTCTGACACAGAACACCTAAGTCACTTGGGATTTCCTGGGAGATAGTAGCATTGTGTGTTTTAATGAGGTGTCTCTTGGTGGGAACCTGGGTAGCTTTAGGATGGGAGCTAGTCACCAGAAAGGCTAAGCCACGATTAGAAGCTTAGAACTTTCAGCCCCATCCCTCACCCTCCGGGGAAAGAAGGGACTAGGGACTTAGTTAATAATCATGTCTTCATGACTAAGCTTCATAAAAATCCCTAAACTACAGGAGAGCTCCCAGATGGTGTACTCCATCTTCATGGGAATAAATGCTCCTTCACGCAGAACCCTTTTGGAGATTTTGTTTTATCTTTTTTTTTTTTTTTTTTTAATATATCTTTATTGACTTCAGGGAGAGGAAAGGAGAGGGAGAGAGAGATAGAAACATCAGTGATGAGAGAGTCATTGATCGGCTGCAGCCCGCAACCCGGGCATGTGCCCTGACCGGGAATCGAACCCCGATCGCCTGGATCCTAGGTCAACACTCAACCGCTGAGCCACGCCCGGCCGGGCAGAGATTTTCTTTTATCTTAACTCTAAAAGATTACACAAATTTTGTTTGGCTATGCTAGAAAAATAGAACACAGATTTTTAGTAAATGCTAAATATTTCTGAAAATTCTTTAATTATCATTATTTAATAGAACTGAATGTGCAAACCTATTTGTTTTGTTGTTGTTTTTAGTTTTAGAACATCTTGCAGGAACTATTTCTGCTCTGTTCACTTTTACAGGATATCTGGTTTTCTCTTTGGTAATTTTTTTGTATAAGTTGCAATGATCAACATGAAGTATTCATACAGAACCATATTTCTTGACAGATGGCATTTAGATGCATAAAAAATTCATTCATCTCAGAATAGTTCTCACATTTGTAGATTTCTGCAACTAATTCTGTATTTTTACCTTTGTTAAATAAAATATTTGTAATTTATGGAATTTAAATTAGTCATTGATCTCAAATAAGTCTGCTTCTCCATTTAAATATTAATAGACTAAAATAAAAAATGGACTAGGAAAGGAAATAGAAGGAATATACTAGATGGCATGAATTATTTAAATGGCCATTAGAAACACTCTAGTAACAGAAAAAATCTAGAAGGATTCATGCATTATCTTGTTCAGGATCCATTTACCCAATAACCAACAAATTACTTTAATTGAGTTCCTTAAGAAAAAGAAGTCTTTATAAAATTGAAAGTGGTATCTAAATGTCAAGTTCTTTGTTTCACATAGGTTTTTCCTAACCTCTTACTGTGACAACTTCCTAAATTGTTCAATTGTTTTCAAAAAGAAAAATTTAAAAAGCTTCACCAAAAGACTTCTCTGTTAATTACAATTTGTCTCCATTATAACAGAATAGAAACCTTATGCATCATTCCCAAATGCCATTTTTTCATGATTTATTTGTTTGCGCCCTTGTAGTAGCAGCTTAGTGTCCTTCTAGTATAACATTTACCAATATGGAAAAAGTTCACTTACACATATCATGAAATAAACTTAGTTCATTTAATTCATTAATATTTTTTCACAAAGATAGCCTTTATAAAGAGTTGAGTGTTAAATATTTCCTTATACAAGGTAACGTGAAATATAATTTACCATGGTCCATTTTCCTTTGTTTGCTCTGAAAGTATTTTTTTGTGAATTATTAATATCAATCTAATTTTATGGCACAAACATATTTCCACTTGGTTACTTGACTTTTACAGTTCTAGGTTTTAATGTTTTGTAATTTTTACCACTGTATATTTGATATATAGAACTGTTTGAGTCATGTGGTAAAAATTCAGTAAATACATGTTGAATTTATCTAGCCAGTAGAAAAGTAGAAATCTTATTATCTCTGCATTAAATTCCTTTTAGGTCGTAATCTTCTAGACAATTTGGGGGCTGGCTGTAGGGGGAGAGAGATAAAAGTTTATGTATGAGCCATGCTTCAATACCCCCAAAATTGGTATACAAATGGTATGATTAGCCAACACTAGAGCTTTCGCTTTGAAGAAAGGGTGATTTGAACTTAAATACTCTGGTTAATAAACAGTAGTCTGTGTCTTGTTAAGAGAATGAGGAAGAAAAAAGGAAGAAAAGTTGTTGGAAATATGAATCTTTGAACAAGAGTTTGTATTGAGCTCCTATTTTGAGGCTGCTTTAAAAGCTTAGTCTTACTTAAAGGTGAATACAGAATGAGAACACTGGATGCTCAAGGAGAAATAAAATCACATCTTTGTTATATTCATTTTAATAATTTAATAAGTAATGAGTTGAATTGCTAATAAGATTTAATGACATATTTAAAATAGGATGCATTTAAATAATACATAATTGCAATAAAACAATAATGATATGGGCTCCAAATTAAGGAAAGTGCACAGCAATAACTGAAGGATCATTTGTCAAAGTGCTGTTCACCATAAGAGATTATACCATTTGCTGCGATTGTACTTTTAAAAATTTCAGTAGATGTTGCCCTGGCTGGTGTGCTCACTGGTTAGACCATCAGCCCTCACACTGAAGGGTTGCTGGTTGGATTCCCAGTCAAGGGCACACACCTGGGCTGCAGGTTCGATCCCCAGCCCAGGGCTCGTGCAGGAGGCAACCAATTGATATGTCTCACATCTATGTCTCTCTCTCTTTCTCTCTCTCTCTCTCTCTCTCTCTCTCTCTCTCTCTCTCTCTCTCTCTCCTTCCACTCTCTCTGAAAAGCAATGGGAAAAATATCCTTGGGTGAGGGTTAACAAAAACAGATTATTAGATATTATTTTTAAAGAGCAGTTTAAGGCAGAAGGAGAAATGAATGGAAGACTCAGAGTTCTCGTATACCCTGTCCCTCACCCACCTTATAATAGTTGGGAAAGATCTATATAAATGCAAAATATGCTAAAAGCTTATTTTTCCTGCAGTCTCAATGATCAGATCTCCTCAAGTCACACCTTAACTATGCAGCACCTCTGAAAATTGCTTTTGTCTAAGTGTTCTCCACTGGAAGAACGGGTATTCCTTAACTACTTTTGTATATATTTACATGGTATTCTTCAGATTTAAAAGTGCAATAATTTTCTATTTGTTAAGAATAAAATTAAAGTTTGCTGTTCAGGTATTTCCATCTACCTTGTCTAGATACAACCAATCTGTACAGAGGTACAACCACTGATATCTTATATATGTATATAGTATTTTCTAGCAGTTTAGTATTTGAATGCTGTGGACAGATCGGCTGGGTTTGAGTTTAATTTACTTCCCAGATTAGTTCATGAAAATTATGGGTGTCAATTTCTTCATCCACAAAATGAAGCTAATAAGATAGAACCTCGTGATTCAGTGAATTAATACATCAAAAGCACTTGGACATGTGGCTAGGATATTTAATTCTGAGACCACCGTGGTCTGCATACAGCCATATGTATATATATTTTTAAAACTTATTTATTTATTTATTTAAAATATATCTTTATTGATTTCAGAGAGAGGAAGGGAGAAGGAGAGAGAGAGAGAGAAACACCAATGATGAGAGTCATTGATCGGCTGCCTCCTGCACACTCCTGACTGGGAATCGAACCCTGATTGCCTGGATCCTGGGTCGACACTCAACTGCTGAGCCACGGCCAGCCAGGCCAGCCATATTTTTTGATAATAGTTTTATGTTGTTCTTAAAATGATAACCCAGAAAAACTGTTTTATCTCTTGTATTTTTGAACATTTGTATTTTAACTGAGAATATTAGTGATGAATTTGAATGGGGATATCTTTTAACACATATAATCATAGAATTATTTCTCTCTTTGACAGTAAAAGAAAAAGACATTGAGCCTGAGAAATTGTATTATTTTGAAAATTATTCGGTTGTCTTCAAGTAAATATTTTAGTTGATGTTTTTCTTCATAATTCATTCCTTATCTTGTATATTCTAAGAGATTATATTGCTCTTAATATTCTGCCTTTGGTTGGAAGAACTTTACTGATAATTTGAGAGGTTATTAAATGACTAAACTTAAATCTAAATGTTATTTCTACATCTAGTGACATGACATTTTCCAGACAATTCTTCACTCTTTTCTGGTTTGAATGGTAGGTTTTCAACAATTCTTCCCTTTTGCAGGCATCCTAATTTTTAAAAATTATTCTCCAAGGAAAACAACCTGAATAGTCAAAGATTTTATGCTAGTAATTTCATATATTATTTATGTGTAGATCATTTTAAATATATTATTGCCCTTTTAAGTGGTGAAATTAATAGTTTTCTTTGGTGATTGTAAAATTTTTCACTGAAATGTTGATTATTTTTGCATAAGACAAGTTTCCATCCAACAATATTGCATAGTTTTAGATAAACATGTTTTCCTTCTCTACTAAATTTTTCCACAAAGCTCTAGAATAAAATAAAATCAGAGGACAGCTGGGTATTGAGTGGCGGTGCATCACTGAGAGTCAGGACTTTGTGTACAAAGCTGTCTTAAAAGAAGACTCTGTTAATAAAATAAGTAACAATCATTCCCATAGTTACAGTTTAACTTATTAGCCTTCAATTCAATGTTAATGTTATAGAGATCTTCCACTTAAAATTTTTTAACAATTGTGGGTTTTTTGTAAACCCTAGGATTATATATATTAACAGATTATAAAAAAGAAATTCTAATACCTAGCAAAAAATATAGAAATACTCATTCTATATATGCTGGATAATCTAGAAACATGAAGATATTATTGGAAAATTTATGTTCACAAAAAGGCAGCTCTATTTTAATGTATAATATATATGCAAGAGCTGTCCCTTCAAATCGTGTAGGTACCACAAATATCCCAATATGGCTAAAATTAAACTTTAAACTTTAGGTACTGTTGAGAGGACTTTTCCAGAAATAGTATAGGAGATTTTTATTTATACATTTGTATACCTACTTTTCTAAAACAGTGTTTGAAACTATCCCAGTCTCGTGTTTAATTTTCAGAATTTTTGTTCCTTTGAACTGGCCTCAGCCCTCACAGTCTCAGCCCTCACACCCCAGGTGGCGTCACTGAACATGTTCCTTCTTTAAGTTTCTTCTTTTCCCAAATAAACCTTTTCTTTTGTGCCTTACTGAGTGCATTTAATGATTAAATGGCAATCCCCAGGGGCTTAATTCTCTTCAGAAATTAAAGAGGTTTAAGTGATTTGGCATAAACTTGAGAGTGAGACTAAAAGCAGCGTGGAAACTCATGCTGTTCTTAGTTCTTTCTGTTTTCTCTGTGATCCATACACACACAGATTCAATGAAAAATTGATCTCGGTAAACAACCCCCAAAAACAGGACAACTGAGAAATTATTTAGTCCAAAGGACTGTAACCTGTGGGTTAGAAAAGAGAGTATTACTCAGTTTTAGATCAATAACTTTTTCCAGGTCATAGGATTAGCTTCAGCAGAGACTTCATCCTGTGATAAAAAGGCCTTTACTTCTGGAGTTAATTGACTTGATCAGAATGAAGAATAGACCTCATTCTTGATAGCAAACCCAGGCTAATATATTTTGCAATTAGATCAATACCTTTAAATTTTTCTTGTTTTTCTTCTCCAGTAATTTGCTTCCTTTCATACATGAGATGACAAACATGCCACCAATTCTTCCAAGAAAACACACACACAAATACATATCATAAAACCAGAAATTAACATAACTGTAAAGAAGAATGTTAAATTAATGTGTTGATCAAAGAACGTGCTTTGTCTCCTAAGAACACGGATGGTTTACTCAATGAGACAAACTATATTAACAAGCAAATGATTTCAAGGCATGTCTAACTTGCACAGGCTGTACTGAAAACCAGGCCCATAAATAACCATTTCATGAAAGCACATTTTAAAATATTCTCTGTCTCTGTCTTATGTAGAGATAAGAGTTTATTGTCAATAGGTATGCTTCCCCCTGGAGAGAAATCGGGGATAATCATTAATTAAATCAACAATATTTATAAAGTGTATGCTACATAACAGTGATTGTGCCATGTCCCTGGGACCAGGATAGAATAAGAGCAAGTTTTCAAGGGGTTTCCAATAACAAATGAAAGTGAATTCCATAAAGCTTTGGAACTATAAATGAATACTAAGATTAACTGATCCAATAGATTTAAGGAAATATCATCATAAAAAGTCACTGTATGAAGCAATAAACTTCCCAATTAAAACTTTGAACGGTTATTCACAGTGGCCAAGACGTGGGTACAACCGAAGTGTCCTGCAGTAGAGGACTGGATAGAGAAGATGTGGTGCATGTACTCAAGGGACCGCTACTCAGCCATAGAAAGGATGAAACACTGCCATTTGCGACAACATGGATGGACCTTGAGAATAATATAGTAAGTGAAATAAGCCAGTTGGGAAAAGCTCAGAACCATATGATATCACTCATATGTTAGATATAAGACTGAAACTTGTAGACACAAACAGCAGTGTGGTGGTTGCCAGAGGAAAAGGGGTGAGGGTAGGGCTAATGTATGGTGATGGAAGAAGATTTGACTTTGGGTGGTAGGCACACATTGTAATAAATAGGTCTTGTATCAAATAAATCTATTCCTGAAACCTATAACCAATTAACCCATTAACCAATGTTACCCCAATAAATTTAATTTAAAAACTGAGCTACTAATAAAGGTAGGTAGGTAGTAGGTAGGTAAGTAGGCAGGCTCACAAGTGGATAGGAGTCAGGTCAAAATTAGTATGTTTCCTAATATATAGAAGACTATTAAATGTGTAAGTACTTAGTGACATGACATCAAGCTTAGCTCATTGGTAACAGAGCTTTACTCATAATTTGTTCATATTTTTGTAAGACTACAATGTTTTTCTGCTTTTATACATTCTGGTAAATTTTGTAGCAGTAGAGAAAGCACCTAAAAATCTTTGAATTTAGTGCTTCAAAGGCAGCACCCAGTGGTTATCAAGGCCTGACTGTCACAAATATCTGTCATTACAATTTCTTGCTAAATTGATATTTAACAGCTATAGAACATGTGTCATCCAAGGTTGCTGGCGATGTCAAATGATCGTTATTTCCTTGTTGGTTCTGGCAACTTTGAAAATACTTGACAATCACAAGATAAAAAGGAAACATGATCTTTTGACCTGGTGGAAAGCTAATGTTAATGTGAGAAAGAAAAAAGTCATCCAAAATAATTCTCCTTTTTTTAAGTTCAGAAAAAGTATATATATATTATTTCTGGTTATGCAACCAAATGTACAAAAATTTTACTTCAAGCTTAAATTAATTCCTCGGTTATCTTAACACATTGTTTGCGGGTAGTTTTTATTGCGCTCTCTACTACCAGTCAATGTAAAACGTATAAATACTTTTCCCACATACAATGTGTTAAAATAAATTTTCAAGCTTAGAGGATTACAGTAACAGAAGGGTAGCCTGAGAAAATTTCACATGATTTCAAATAGACCTAGCATTGTCTTTTTGTTTTATTTTAATTCTTTTTCCTTCTATTCAATTTCTGGAATTAAGAGTTTAGATGATGCTGTACTGCAATTATATACAAGCTACTATTTCCCATATACTGTTAGAGGTAATCTTTATTTCATATTACGTATGAAATAAAGTATAAAGAAGATTAACAAAGTTCAGAAGAGAGAAAATAAATCAATAAAAGTTTCTAATTTGATTTGGGTTCAAAGATTATATGGATATGCTTGTTGTTGTTTTGATATATGGATTTTGGGCAGCGCAAAGTATCACAGGCAGGGCTGGTGAACTACATTCAATGCTAAGCTGCTAAAATCTTACTAAAAAGGAAAAAAAAGTCTGCCCATAACCACAGTGAGCTACACTCCGTTGTTTGTATTAATGACTCCACTGTGCCAGGAACTTGATTTTGCTTCAAGCACTATGGCCTCCTGTACCATGGTCACTTCTCTGCCCGGTACTGACCTATGTGCCTTTACTTCACAGCTACCGTTAAAGCCTAGGTCCTACCTTTTGTGACTCCGCCTGTCTCCCCCCCCCACCTTTTTTATTTTTGGTCACCAACACTTGCGTCTGGATTCTTCTGATTGGTACATCTTTGGCCATAAGCTTTTTCACTAGCTCTCTGGAGTGTGGGAAAATAAGTATGTCAGAGAGATGCAAAATTTTAACAGGCCAATGAAGAAAATTTCTCCAAAATTTGAAGCATTCCATTTTAGGGGAAGATAATAAATAAGGATGTCTGTTTTAAATGACGTAGCTGCAAAAAGAAGCATGCCTCTCTTTAATATTTTGTGTTTAGTGTTGGTATTGGTGGTGCTAGTGACAATGGTGTTTGTACAGTTAATTGATTTTGCTTTGATCTATTTTGTTTTTACCACTGAGTTAGAGTATGTTTCGATTGTAATGTGAGCAATGCTTTATTATTAGGAAAATGCAAAGTTTTGAATGCAGCTGTTGAAAAACTTTCCTACTGAGAACTATGGCAATAGTTTTTACCCTACTTTTGCTAGAAGTTTAGCCACTTGCAATATGTGTTTTATCTTTGTTCAGGTTGTACCTCATGTCTTATTCAACATAAACCTTTATTTCAACCCTAGTTATTAACCTTCAAATATAGTACCTTTGCCAAATTGGTCCCAAAATATTCAATGAGATCATGAGTTTCATAGCATGCTGTGGAGTCCATTCCTCCAGAAAGTATAAAAAATACATGTAATTCTATAATTCCAAAACCCTTAAAAATGTAGAGCTCGGTGTAAGATCCTAAAGCCTTGCTTCCCATTTATCATTAAGTTACTGTGCTTTCAAAAAGTTCCCTATAATAAAAAAGAATAATAATATACTTTAGGACTATATTTTTATTCCCTTCAGCTGATTTAAAATAATAGCTTAGTAAATATCTGTTGAATAAAATCTGACATTTCACAAGAGACTTAAACAAACAAATGCTGGAATTGTTATGAAATGACAGAACCCTAGAACAAGTCTCCATTACCACCCTTTTATTTGGTATAAAAGGAAGTCTTTTTGCTATTAGCATGCAATTAATAAAGAAGGACCACGTATAGAAAAATAATTATCTGCTCTTTCAGATTCAATCCATGATTTAATTTCTGTTTGAGTAGAAATTGTACAAAACCTGTTTAATATATGTATGCAAATGAGAGACAAAGATAAATTCTGCTGTCATATTTGATTCTAAATAACAATGTTTATAGCTGAAAATCTAGACATCAGTTCTTAAGCTTACAGATTTGTTGTGAGTATCAAATGAGATAATGCATTTGCAAATACATTGTAAACTTTGAAACATTGAAATAAATATTTGGTGTCACTGTTTTCAAAGATTAAAGCAAATGACCTAGAGCAAGCAAACTCCATGTAATTAAGAAAAGACACATACTGGCTTTAGAGCAACACAGTGTTCCCACCTGCTTCTTGCGTTTTATTTCCACAGATTGCTAATATTTTATAAAATAAACATTAAAAACAGCGTGGGTTCTCTAGCTAGTTATTAAGCAAATGTCATCAACTCATATTGATCAAAAGAGACTGTTAAACTTACTAAAGCAAAGCAAAACAAAGCATTACATTTATGCTGATAGCTTGTAGGTCTTATATAAAATATGACTATTTTCTGTTAGCCTTAAGGTAAACAACAAAGTGGCAGCACTGGAAATGAAGCTCCACGCACCCTGAAATATGTTCACCTAGACATTCTTAAAGTGGGGTGAATGCTGAGGAACATATGATATAAAATATCCTGTCGTTTTTGAATACCCCAACAGCAGGGAGGGGGGAATATTGCCTATCCGCCACTTAATTATCTGCAGTGTATATGCAAATACTCCGAGTTTGATGAAGTCTTTACATTTCACCTCTAAGCACCACATTAGTAATTCATGAATCCACAACTAATGTTTCTGTGGCATTCAGGCAGCAGTGAAAAATTAAGCAATAATGACTTCAAAGGTGGAAGAACCACAAAATAACTCTGTACCTTTGAGGTCATTTTTACCATTTGAGCACAAATTATAGGAGTGCACTTCACTGGCTTCAGCATTTGCAAAGCCTTGCTAATGAATAGGGAGGTTATTTAGTAAATGGAGTGCAGGAGGTGGATATAGATAGAGCACTAAATTGATTCTAAATATAAAAAGAAACACATTTATTGCTTTTAAATGGCCTTAAATGCAAAATCCACAGATGAAACCGATTTTAAGAAATTCTAGGGAATGCACCGATGTTGTTCAATCAGCATGATCAACTTCAGGTGCGTGTTCTTTTGTGAATCTTCCTTGACTCAAAGGGAACCCCCAAGAAATGATATATAAAAGCCTCTTTGCTCAACAGAGTAGTGTTTTTAAAAATGCAGTCATATAAGCAAGATTACACCCTCCTTAGAACTGCTTAAAAGCATTTTCCCTCTAGCTGAGTAAATTGTACATTAATACGTATTATCATAGTGGTAAAAAATATTTTAAATGGCTCAGTAGCCGGGCCAGGCGTGGCTCAGTGGTTGAGCATCGCCCTAGGATCCAGGTGATCTCCGTTTGATTCCCGGTCAGGGCACATGCCCGGGTTGCGGGCTCGATCCCCGGTGGGGAACGTGCAGGAGGCAGCCGATCAATGACTTTCATCATTGATGTTTCAATTCTCTCTCTCTCTCCTTTCCTGTCTCTGAAATCAATAAAGATATATTTAAAAAAGTAATAATAAAATGACCCAGTAAAGCAAATTGGCTCAACCTTAACTATAAAATTTCAAAATAATAAAAATGACAAGAGAAATATTAGTTTGCAAAGTGCCTCGTGTTTTAGTTTTGGAAATCATTATGCAAAACGCTAAAGTGCTAAATGCAAAACTGAATAATCACATGTTTTTTAAATATTCTGAGTTATTTAGTGCAATGAACAACCAGCAATCTGGCATAGATTAATCTTTTAAATAATGTACATCCTACTCTTTGCTTCGTTAGCTACGTTGTATTGTCACGTAAGGAAATATTCTAAATCAGCAAATACACAATGCCTAGGGGGGCAACGGGGGCACTGAGGTGGTTACGGGTTATATCCTGGGGAGATAAGAGAACTCTCCTGGGATAAGTAGAATTTAAAACTTTCTTGGAATTCGACAGGGAGTTGGGAAGCTAAACCTGGACAAATAACAGTGTTCCAAATTGTGGAAATAATGTTTACAAATGAATGATGAATTAGAGAGAAATCGCAGTCCTCTCGTCGCCCAGCAGGGCAGGAGTAAAGTGCGTATGTGAGGGGGCTTTGACGTGTCTGGATCAGGCTCATGTTTTGTTTGGCAGTCTAAGAAGTTTGTCATGTATTTAAAATCATGGGTGCTCTTTGCAGGACACGTATACGCCATCGCATAAACATGTTTATATTTTCTACAAATGCCAATTATTTCATTTTATAACTATCAGGTTAAAAAGTAAGGTACCTTATAAGACGTCTAGAAATTCTAAGAATTATTTAATTGTTTTCCAGTTTCAGACCCCTGGTTTTGCACAAACAACAACTTAATTTCAGTAACCTTATCCTGACTACAGTAAGAATTTGACAAATCAAATATTGAAGAAACACGTTATGCTAAATTACCATCATATTCTAAGTATACTTAGCTTACTTTTAATAAAATAAAGGAGTTCACTTCTCTTATAGTTACAGTAAAGGACACTTATCAACAAGTTATTCAATTTCAAAATCCCCCAACTATTTTTTTATGATGATAAATCGAATGCTGTTCAATTTGTCCTTCATTAAAAAACTCTTATTCTAATGTAAAAAATTTTTTTATCTGTAATAGTTGTTTCATTGATAATGTAGACTTTGTTGCCCTCAAGTCATCTCCTCCTACCATAGAACGTACGCTAAGATAACACGGAGCACTGAATCCCGGGGGCGCATTTCATTGACGGGCAGAGGCCCCCCTGTGCTCAGGGGGGTCCATCCCAGGACCCTCAGTGTATGCTTGCACCGCGGCAACAAAGCCCTGTACATAGATGTGATGTTTCTCCTATATATACTTTCCTAGGATAAAGTTTAATTTATACATTAGGCGCAGTAAGAGATTAACAACAGTAACTAATAATAAAATAGAATATTATAACATTTATAACTGTAATAAAATTTATGTGAATGTGGTCCCTCTCTCTGATGACCAACACAGCTGCTAAGTGACTAATGGCGGGGTAGCAAATGCAGTGCAGATGTGCTTGACAAATGAGGTGACTCACCGCATCCTGCGGGATGGAGATTTCATCTGCTACGCAGAATGGCATGCAATTTAAAACTTTTAGATTGCTTATTTATGGAATTTTCCATGTAATATTTTTGGACTGCAGTTGACCATGGGTAACTGAAACCACATAAAGTGAAACCATGGATACTGGGGGCTACTATAAAGACAAGTGAATTTTCCTTGCTATTTTTTTTTTAAGTACATTTCTTTTTTTTCCAAGTGTGTATATATATATGTATATATATACTTTAAAAAGTATATATATATACACACTTTTTTTATTGTTCCAAATATTACAGACGTCCCCTTTTCTCTCCATTGACCCCTTCCACCCCTCACCTACCCCCGTCCCCAGTCCCTCACCACACCATTGTCTGTTTCTTTCAGTTGTGCATAGATGCATATAAATTCTTTGGTTAATCTCTCCCCACTCCACGCCCCACTCCCCCCACCTTCCCTCTGAGATTCATCAGTCTCATCTATGCTTCCATGTCACTGAATCTATTTTGTTCATCAGTTTATGAAGTTCTTTAGATTCCACATATGAGTGAGATCATGTGATGTTAGTATTTTTGCTATTGTTTTTTATTAGTCTGAAACTGACTCAACATCAAAACAGAGGGAGTTGTTGGTTTGATTAGGATTGTTAAGAAAGAGAAAAAATAGAAATGAAATATCAAATTGTCATAGGCAGATTAGTGTTGCCCAATGATGTCAATGTTCTAACACCTAAGACCTACGAATTTGTTGGCTCACAGGGCAAAAGGGACTTTGCAGATGTGGTTTAAGTCAAGGACCTTGAGATAGGGAGATTATTCTGGAGTGTCAAGGTTGGTCCACTTTAATTACATAGATAGTTAAATTGGGGGGCAGCAGATGGAGAGATTACTAGGGCAGAATGGCCACAGAAGAAACATTGCTTGCTTAAAGAAATGTGTGTGGTCTCAAGAGGCTGGAAAATGCAAGGGAATACATTCTTGCCTAGGGCCTCCTGATAACTTGATGTTAGCCTAGCAAGACCTATGCCATTGTTCTGATCTACAGGACGATAAGATAATAAATGTGTCTTCTTTTTTTGTGTGTGGTAAATTGCTGCAGCATCAATAGGAAACTAACACGCAACAGCTCTCAGTTAATAAATAGACATTAATAAAGAAGAATGTTACCAAACAATTAAGTTAAAAAAACATGAGTTTTTTTGGTAAAGAAAAACTTAGGAAAACAATGATATATTACACTTTATTGTTTTAAAAATTCTTTCATGCATGTAGTTTTATTTTCACTAGATCTTTATTTTCTTCACTGATACAGTTCACACATTTAGAACAATGACTGGTACTTAGTAGATATTCAATAACTATTTGGTGAATGAGTGAGTTGGGTCAGGACGATGTCTGCTTATTAGGTCGGAAAATATAAAACTAATGAAATAGAAAGGATATTGTAGGGATTATGGAGTCAGAAAAATGTCTTCAGTTTGTTTTCTTCAGCTTATTAGTTGTTTGTCTTTGAACTATTTTCAAACCTGAGTCTCAGCTTTATCATCTATAAATGCAGTAACCACTTTTACCAGAAATAGGTGAAGTCCAAATAAGAATATGTACACAGAATATAATATCCTGCTCAGAAAATTTAATCTATCATTATTACAATTACTTTATAGGTGATAAAACATTATACATTTTTAAAAGGTTAAGAAAATAAGTAGATTTATACCATGATTTATTTGGATCTTGAGCCTTATGAGAAGTACTGATTCAATATTTTCAAATTCATGAGAGCCTGTGGTTTATTTTTCATAAGATTATTCATGTTTTATTGAGAATATGCTGTTGAACATGATACTTTAGATTGCTTCATTTTTGCTTATACTTTAAAAATGGTATTCTAATTTCACTTAGGAATAAATGTTAAGTTTTATGTTTTAGTATAGATATCATAGGGGACATGTTAACCAAGTTATTTCTGCCATAACTTTTAGGAGCATATCTATTCTGCATTATTCACTTTTTATTTCTCTCAGAATCTGTTCTCACAAACATTGAAAACACAAATTCACATATTCACACAAACACATACACACATAGAGATATCTAATAAGAAAAATAATACTGAGAGGATTAAATTAAAAACATTATTTTCTATGTCATCCAACATAATTATGTGGGAGCAAAACTTACCAATAGAATAAATAGTATTATGATTGCCATGGTAGCTACTGAACAATGATGAAAATAGTTTTAGTTGGGTAGCAAGAAGAACAGCGGAGGAAAAATTTATTCTCTTGAAAGAAAGCCTGAAGTAGCATCACAAAATAGTTCAGGGGAGAGGAAGTAAAAGTGCCCTAGCATACACAGAAGAGAACGCTATTGCAAGGAACAAAGTCCTTCATTTGACCAAAGACCTGTGTAATGCCAGCGACTATGCCAGTTGTGGTGCCAACCATCCTGGCCAGGGAGGTTCACTCTAGATCTGGACAGTCCAAAGGAAAACCGTGCAGCTGAAGGAGGGCGACACATTTCCTTTAGTCAGCTGATGGCAGGGCTGACCAGCTGGGCAGACACAGGGGACACACCGCACCCCAGGGAGACAATCCGCCCGGGGGAACAAAACCCGCAGCTCTGAAAGTCCCAGGTCAGTCTTATAGGAACCAGGACAACAGTGGCTCTCAGCCAGCGATGGGTCAGATGTCAGTCACCTGACATGACGTCTGTTGTGAATAAGCTATATCATGTTTAAGTAACCAGGGCCTTGGCCTGGGGAAGGTCGTGAGAAAGCCTTTCCCTACAATGTGGTATTGATCATAAATGAAACAAGTTCAAAACCCAGTAGAGGGATGTTATATGCTCATTTAAGGTGCAATTTCAATTGCTTGTAAAGTTGGAAAAATGATACTAACTTTCCTATTTTCCCTCAAATTTTAATTAAAAAATAAACATTCTCAAAGTAGCCTGAAAGGCAATGTAAAGGACACAAATATCCTTTATGAGATTCAATACTTTTTTTTCTGTACCCTGTGATGCGGATGTTGTTATGCTTCATGTTGTCCCAAAGTTCCTTTAAACAATCTTCATTCTTTTTAATTTATTTTTATTTCTTTATTGTTGACAGTGTTACATATGTCCCCGCCCCCTTTCCCCCTTTGCCCACCTCCACCCAGCTCCCACCTCCCATTCCCTCTGGCCTATACATTTTAATATTTTTGCCATATTTGCATACCTGTCTCTCTCTGTCCCTTTATCTCTATCTTTCTTTCTCTCTCTCCCTCTTTTGCTGTTTCATATACATATATAAATAAAATGAACCACCCGAAAGGTATTTGCAGATATCAGTGACACTTTATACGTAAATAATTTATCATGAAGTTTATAAGGGTAATGATATTATTATCTTACATAAGCATAATATTATCACATCTAAGGAAATTAATAATAACATCATCTACTCTACTATCCAATTCAAATTTATGTCCCAAAAATGCTGTTTGAAATAGTTAATCAAGATTTATGAATTTATTTGTAATACTTTTCTCATCATGTTAAGTCAGAGACAATAACCCCATGTACTTTGTTTTTCTTCACATTGACTTTCAATAAGTTCGTGTACAGAATATATCTCATTGTTTCCTCTTGTCATTTAATTTATTATACTATCACCTGTAATTTATATAAAAATGTCAGAAGATGAGTAGATTTAGATTAACCCTAGCTGATTATTAATCCTTTCCATTAGGAGACACAAAATGATCACTATACTGGTATTAAGAAAAATAAGTCTGAACAGTTGATCAAGGTGGTATTTACCAGATCTTTACAGTATACAGGTGTATTTTTCCTTCTGTGGTTAAGTAACCTGTAAAGAGAAGCTTTAGAAACCATTAATATCCTAATTTTTAAAACTGTCATTTAATGGTTTTAGACCACATTGATATTCCTTATAAAAATAATTTATTGCATTGGGGTTGCAAAATAGTGATTTTTCTAATGATTTTTTTTTTTTCATTAATTACCTGGTGTTATTTGTAAAGAAAAATTTTATTCATCACTTTTCTAATTTCTCTTAAGCAATTTTTAGGTTCATTGTTTGTAAGAAATTATGATCACTATTTGTATTGCTTACATTCCAGATTTGGCCACTGAGAGCCCCATTATTCTTTTTTTTTTTTAATTTTATTTTTGTTTAAAATATTACAGATGTTCCTTTTTCTCCCCAATGACCCGTTCCACCCCATTATTCTTCCTTCCACTCTTCTTTTGAAATGAGGCTGTCTCAGGGCTCTTCTTGAAAGAGTGTGGGGCACCTTATACTTTCCCTACACTAGATGTAGCAAAAACATCTTATCTAAAACTTGGGTTCTGTTAGTGGGCATGGGCAATGGCAATTTAAATCTCAGACCTGACCATGAGGTGAGCAATTTGTCACCAGAATGACATCGCTCTGGCCTGTTCCAGTGGAATAACATCAAATGCACACATTCAGTGCTTCATACCACTGTGCTGTTTCATATTTAATGTCACACAGTTTTTCTTGGCCTCTTTTATTCTATAATTGTATATTTGATAGTAATAATCATATTTCTTAAACATCAATACATTTGCTCATATGCTTTTTCCTACAGTTTTTGTAAAGCAGTTTCAAATTGCATTATTAATACTATTATTAACATGAAAATTACTAAGTAACATTTAATATTTCTTTCATCATTTTGATGTGCTATGCAGTTGGGTTTTTCTGTTTCAGAATGTTCAATTTCATGGCTTGTTTTCTTTTCCAATTTGCTTTAATTAGATTGTTTTTTATGTATAAAACCTTTACTTATTTGAAATATAAACTATTGAAAAACATATGCTCAGAGGATTTCACTCTCATCCATAATTTCTCCAACCTACTTTCTTCAGGGACACTTTTTTATTAGTGTCTAGACTCTTCTATCAATTTATTTTTGCAAATATAAGCATATGTATCTATGTACTGTGTTTTTACACAGATACCTATATATTAAAAAGAAAATATTTTTATTATTTGTCTCTCCTTAAGATTACACAAAATGTTTAATTGTTACACCGGATTTGACTTCAATCTTAGTTCCAGTTGACATATGACTCAAAGGACACAGGCAAAAATAAGATACTGGCCAAGCATTCTTCCTCTAAAGAGGTGCAGGACCACCTATAGCCCTCCCAATGTCTTTTCTCTCTTATAGTGGAACACATTCTGCTTTATGTTTAATTTGCAAGAGTTAAATAATGAATGTGTAATGTTGCTTCAAAAGAAGTCATTTCAGTTATAAAACATTTTCTTTTGTACTCTTTGCATTACATAGCCAGCCAGCCATGCTTCATTAATTCATATATTCCAGGTTTATTTACAATAAACTCAATAAACAGACCACTTACAGCCTTCTAAAACTTTTTCACAAATAGAGGTTCTTTATTGTCATTCTGTTAGTAAATACTGTCAATATATTCCAGGGTTTCTGGTTACTACGATGTGTGCAAGGGGGGAAGAACATGTCATCTCATTTTTTCCTGGGCTCCTCTGTGAAGGGACATAATAATGTTCAGGTCTGCAGTTGACAAAATTTTTTCCAGTTGTACAAATAAGGTATCAGGCATACTAAATACACTTTGTGATTTGCTTTTGCTCTTAACAATGTTATCTGTAAGTCGCTCTGTGTCAGTTTATAGAATTAACATTTCTATGCTCTTTACCAGCTGTGTAATTTTTCATTCTATAGCCTATTAGGCCAGTTTCCTAGTAATAGTAATTTTAGTTGTTTATAATCATTAGTATTAAATAGTATTTTATATGAGAGTCTCTGAATTGAGATAGATAACTCAAATGTCAAATAGCAATTGTTAGGTATATGTATCACAACATACATATATTTATATAAATATGTGTATATACAAAATTTGTGTAAATTATATAAATATAGCCATATATCTCAGATACTGCCAAATTCTTCATCCATGGTTGTTGTAGTGTTTCATTCTCTTAAATGCAAAGAGGGCCTGTTTTCCCAAGACCTGTCAACAGAGTATTAGTCTATTTATTTCTTGAGTATTTTCCAATTTCTGTCTTACACGGTCAACATTAATTTTTTGTATAACATATCCATATTTACTCATACACATTAGTTCACTGGACACTGGAAACACATTTCAAGGCCATTTTAAAAAGAATCTACACATTGAAAGCATCTGACCTTTGAGAATCTGGAAATTATGATCATCAAAATAAATGAAATTGGTAATTTTAAAGTTTGCCCACCGCCATTCTAAGCCAACATCTTTAAAATGCTTTTTAAATGAAAAAGTTACACTTATTTTATTAGAAATTTCTAGGGATTCAGTAGACTAAAGGTCTTTCATATACGAATGGTTTTAACCAGTTCTGGGTAATCATTCTAATATTGTTTCCAAGGACATACGTATTCAATTGCATTGGGATTCGTGACAAAGAGGAATCACTTTCATTGAATTGAACTTATATATAAATAGCAAAGCATGGCAGGTCAGGATGTAAAATGTTGTGTCAATGTAATATCTATGATTTAACCTTTTGTGCTAAAGAAAATGCCAGTGAGTTTCCACTTAACATTTATTTGTGACAGAAATTTATTTAGCACATTTAGAGTGCTGGTTCATTTAATATGTTTAAATGTTTTTGGTATAAATTTTTTCTTACTAAGATGAAGTGACTAATAAACATTTTTATGTAGGAAAATAATATAGTACTAAAAAACATTGATCTATTTATAACTTAAATTCCCCCCCAAATTTATATATATTGAAAAGTTCTTAGATACAGAGGTCTTCCTTATATCATCAACAGCCTTCTTATAATATTTTATAGATGTAATGGAAGTTTAATGTCAAATTCAGGTTGGAAGTTGTATGTATGTATGGCTTAAAACCTTTTTTAAAGAAATAATACCCAATATTTGTAAAGTTAAGAATATTAAAATTCTTATACTCCCTTCTGCTGTATTTGGTTCTTCCTCTGAGTAATCTCACAATAACTACAACTTTAGAATACCTTAACAACTACTACCTGGTTTTGGTTATAAAATTAAGTAGAATTATTACCTTGACATTAAACTTTTTTCAACAAAAGTAAGCTAAATGGGTCCAGAGTAACGTGATTAAAATAAACTACACAAAATTACTCAGCTAAAAGTTTAGGAAAATATTGTTTATGTTACAATGAGAAGTGTTTTCTGATAATATTAAAAGGTAACTATGACTTCTCGATTGGGTAAATACAATTCATTGTTTTTCATTTGTTAGGCGATATATAGGATCAAGAGTATGGGCCATGTTTCTTTTTGTGGGGCTCAATAAATTCACTTTTATCTAGTTGGAACTTATAGCTAGATCTTTGAAAATCAAGCATTCATAGCCAATAACACATGTCCTATAAAGGTCACATGCAAGACACTGAAAAATCTATAATGAAGAAGCTTAAAAGTCTATTTCAAATACTGAAGTCTATCACACAAAGCTTAAACAGATTGTGAAATCAGAATGAAGCTGTGTGGGGAGGGTGGGCTCAGAAAATCTAATTTGAATTAAAAAAAACAGCTGTAATAAGTTTTGCTTTAGTGATCTACCATCATATACACTCTGAGCCTCCCCTGGGTGTGTATGAGGGTAATTCACTGGTATAAGAGAAAAAGAGTAAATCAGGTCTAAACCACGCAATAAGTTCAAGCAACTATCTTTACCCTCCATCCACTCCTGTTCTATTATAAACCGATCATCTCTTGGTTCCCTGTAGTATTAGGTGGTAAAATATTCACTGTGTCAACAAAGATTTAATTTAGACATTCATTGTTAAAGTAGGACCAGTGCTTCCTCCTGTCGTCTTTTAGCTGTTAGTCAAGTCAGTCTCATCCAACCTAGGGTGTCTTTATTCTATAAATGTTCAAGAATGAGAAACTGAAGGGTGATCAATGCAGCAAAAAACAGGCACCCTGAGATCACCCTGAGAAAAGTCGGAGCGACCAGAAAGAGGCCCTGAAGGGAAGCAGACTCCGGGTCGCCGCCGTCTGACCGCCGGCCGAGTGAGAGCCGCCGCGACGACAGATGCCACACCTGGCCGAAGGGCGAATTTATTTCCACAAGTATTGCTTTTATTTCTCACCAAGTAATTTAAGCAGTTAGGCTTTCAATATTTTTCCTTATGTTAAGTACTATCAAAACATATCTCTACACATATTTACACTGGTACAATAGAGAAAAAGATAGGTACACACCCCCCCCAACCACGTGCCCACTTCTCAGATTTACCTTGCTGCAATTGTGCGAACTGTATAGTAGAAATATGATCGCCATTTCACACTGTAATTTTCATCATAGAGTCTATAACAGGAATACACTATAAATGAGTAAGTGAAGTGTAGAAATGTAGAGAATTAGATAGGCTATTTCTCCAGCCCATTTAAATTATGAAAAAAGTTCATTAATGTAACACTTTTATAAGTTAACAGTAAAGGCTCATATATCATACTTTTGTCAATGTCCTTTGCTAGTATTTAACACAAAATTCTTTTTTTGTTTTAATATATCTTTATTGATTTCAGAGAGAGGAAAGGAGAGGGAGAGAGAGAGATAGAAACATCAATGATGAGAGAGTCATTGATCGAGCCCACAACCTGGGCATGTGCCCTGACCCGGAATCGAACCCCGATCGCCTGGATCCTAGGTTGACACTCAACCGCTGAGCCAGCCCGGCCGGGCTAACACAAAATTCTTAGTGTCTTTATTTCAAGGTATATTCTCCTTCATTCTTATAAACATCTCTCTAATTTTTGTGACACCATTAGCATCCCATCATCTTACACAACTAAGTAGAATATGAAAATAGAAATGAATAAACCACAATAATTTATGAGACAGAGAGAAAGAGGGAAGCTGATATCTGCTCGCAGACTATTACATTTGTGACATTTTAAAATTGTTTTTAGTTTTCAATGCTGCATGAAAGTCAGTGTGACTTAGTGGACTGATCACAGGATTAAAAATCAAGGGGGCTTCCCTGGCCACTGTGACTCAGTTGGTTGGCGTGTCACCCTCTTTACTGAAAGGTTGCAGGTTCAATTCCCTGTCATGGTGCACACGAAGGTTGTGGGTTCGATCCTCAGTCTGGGTGCCTACAAGAGGCAACCAATTGATGGTTCTCTCTCACATCGATGTCTCTCTCTCTTTCTCTCTCTTCTTTCCTCTCTCTCTAAAATCAGTAAGCATGTACTAAGGTGAGGATAATAAAATAATAATAATAATAATAATAATAATAAATAAGATCAAGGGACCTGATGCCAGGTGGGGACCTGAAAATTGGGGAAAATGCTTTGTAAAATATATGATTGTTTAGTCACTATGCTGTATACCTGAAACTAATATAAAACAATGTTGAATGCAGACTAATTGAAAAAAATGTTTTTTTTACATCAAGGTTACCTGAGTTTAATGACTCCTACTCTAACCAGGTATATAATATGAAGCATCCGTTTACAACAATTACTTAGTTTTTTCTCACCATGAAAGTTTTGGGGGCATCACTTAAATCAAGCTATTGAGAGAATAAATTAACCGCTTTAACTCTATTTTAATTATTTTGGGAAAAATGGAGTCTATTTTTTTTTGTCTTAAAATGTGTTTACATTTTTGTTTTAAAGAAAACAAAACTAATTAGTGACTCATCCTAAATTTTAATACAAAGAAAAATACAATACGTTTTAAATACCAAGAAAAGTTGTAAGGTAGAACTTAACTCATATTTTGGTAACATGAACTCACCCTGCTTTGCTTCCCAAATTGTTTTTAGTGTATTGTTGGCTAACATGTACTTAGACTAATACTTATTGACCCATCCACAGCTGGTAACACTCTGCTCTCTGTTTATGCCTAATTGCCTCATCTACTATCTTTAAAATGACATGGTAAGTTAGAGCAATGGCCCCAAACACTATTATATCACTTGTTTAAGGGACCCTAGACAGATAATTAATACAGTTCTCCACAGGTCGAAATCTAGAGCTCATAATGAAGTCTAAAAATCTATAACTCAACCCAAGGGCACTTCTCAGTAGCTCAACTCTGTTCACTCAGGCAGTTGTAAGGATCTCATAACCTTTTATTGCACTACTCTTAATGTCTGCACTGAAGCACAAAACTTTGTTTTCATACATTCTATTCTTAAATTCTCAAATTTTACATCACTTCATACAACTTGGCAAATGCATTCATGTCATTTATATGTCCCAAGTGGATGTATTAATGAATACTATTTAAATGTATTTCTTTATAAACATTTACTTTTTATAAAATATTAATATTTTATCACTTTAACTTGAATAATATTAAGATAAAAGATGTTAATGAAAAAACAAACTATAAATCAAAAGAATTTTATCCATAATACATAAAAAAAATTAAGGAATTTCATCTTATAAAACCATTTTTAGGAAAAGCTCACCCCAAACAAGATTTGGTGAAAGATTTGAGATTTATTTTTTTCTATATGTTGGTTATCATAAGTGTGTTCCCATAGTTTAATTAAGTTTCCTTATTTGAATTTTGTCTAAAGAAGTCTTACATAAAAGCTTAGGGCCATATGATTATTTTCTGGAATAAAATATGAGATGTGGTTATACTGAGGTGTCTTATTCCATAATGTGAACCAATGATTGACAGTAATTTAAGCAATAGATCATAAAACTGGATTGTTTTAAAAATATTTATGTGATTTTATTTTGATATTTCACTTGAAGGAAATGCTAGCACACGCACGGGCCCGTGCACATGTGAGTGTACATATTTAAGCATCAGCTCTGAAACTTGCAAATTATGTTACCATGGACCAATTGTTTAACCTCTTGGAGCATAAAATTTAAAATGTCAGAAATAGAAATCACAGTAATTGCATCAAAGAGTTATTTTGAGGATTAGATCAGCTCCCATTCTTATGTATCTGGTATATCATACATGTGGTGGTTCCTGCTCTTAGATTTCAAACTGATTCAAGTGCTTGAAGCAGGGGTGGAGAACCTTTTTTCTGCCAAGGGCCATTTGGATATTTATAACATCATTCATGGGCCATCATGATAAGTTGAGAAGTTTTATCAACTTAAAAATTAGCTATGAAAAAAGCTCCTAGATTTATTGAATTTCCAGTCCCACTTGCACTTGCTTTGGCAGGCCCAGACCAAATGATTTCGAGGGCCTATACAGCCCGCCGGCCAAATGTTCCCATCCCTGGGAGGGTAGTTTTTACATAGAATTCTGCTATTCAGTGAAGGGTAACTTAAAATTCATGGCTTTAAACCTTGCGCACCATTGTTTTATACACAGGATGTCTTCTTCAGGATATGTAAGGACTTTAAACTCTGATTAGATTAGAAGACATTTCAACTTCTGCTCTATTTACATGAAAGCTAGTGAACAGCTTTCTTCACAAATTTGTTCAACCCATATCTATGAAAGAGCCAGAATAGGAGTTAAAAATAACAAAACAAAATTCAAAACTAAATTATATAAAAATAAAGGAAAGGGTAAAATGGACAAAGCTGAAAATTCTATTGTTAAAAAAAAAATTGCTACCTGCCAAGGAAGTTGATTTAAAGTAAGTAAATTCAAAGATGGTAAGTGTATTTAGAAATAGGAAAAGATGCCTTAAGCAATTGAAATAGCAAAGACTATTCTTGTGCTTGTTACAAAGAGGACAATTGGATTGATATTCTGATTATAAATCTATAAATTATTGTAAGCATTCAGATAATACCTAAAATGTGGACTATAGTAAATATAAAGAATATTTTAAAAAGCAAATAAAAATTACATAGAATTAATGACTTCACTATGAAATACCATGAAGAGTTTAATATATATTTAATTTTAATGTATATGTATATATGTGTGTGCGCATATAACATACATGAATAATGCACATGTATAATGTACATATGTGTGTGCACATATATATGTTTTCCCAGAGCTTTTCTTTAACATAATAAAATAAAAAAGGCAGAATTAGAATAAATAAATAAAAAAAAAATAAAAAATAAATTAATTAATTAATTAAAAAAAACATTTTTAGTATCATATCAATGCTTAGGATAAGCTCTTAATAAAATTCGTTTACTTTTTATCATAATTTCTGTTAAAAGTAAGAATTTTTTTAGAAAATAATAAAAATTTGGTAGAAAAAGGATGTTTTCTCAATTATTCACCGTTATGTAATAGAGAAATATATCCACACATTCACGTAATTTACGCTATGAGTGAAGACTTCTCTCCTGCTCTCTTGATGTTGGACTTGACTAGTAGTGAGTTAATACAATATAATAAGTAAACTATATCTTCTAGGCTTGGATATGCATCAGAAAAGCTGAATTGCTTCCTGCAGGAATGTATTCAGTGACCACATAAAAAACTCAGGATAGAAAATGAGAAATATGTACTGCGGTGAGGTGTCGTCAGTTTGAAACTGCATCCAGCCAGTTGTCACAGCACTGCCTCTGGTGAAAAGATGAGCCCAGATGGGAGATAGGTCAAGGAGGTATGAGAGTCACCCCTTGCACATGGAGATCAGCTTGGAATTTGCACTACCTCCCTCTGAAACAGCCTCCACAGTGCTTTTATAAGAAAAGGCCAACAAAGTAAAGTTTAAGTTTCCAGCTACATTTCAAACTACAGCAACTGGTCCCAAGGCTGTAACTGATTGTCTTCTCCATACTCTCTTATCCATTGTAGATTTTCTTTCCTCTTGTCCAGGTGACAGGTTTTTGTTTTTTTTTAATTTCAAAACACTAAAATTCTTAGTCACTTTCTTCTTATACGGTTGGAATTACTGAAATTATCATTCATGATAATTATTGGACATGGAAGCACCAAGAGACAGCTCGTGCATTCTCTGCGCTTCTGCTTAAGAGTTCCCTTTCCCATGGTGTAACAGCAAGCCAACCTCCTCTTTACTGTGAAGGTTAATGCCCGCTGCCAACGCAGCCACTCCCTTATTACTCTTTGATACACTAGTATGAGAAGATCAAAAGAATCAGGTGTAGTGTTGGCCTTAGAACAAGTAAAATATTTACTATTCCCTAGATAGAAACATCACTGTCTTCTCCTGTCTTGAGATTCAAGTCTTCCTGTCTTGAACAGAAAATACAACTATCACAACTGGTAGCTGGGAGTGATGGTAAAAATATATATAATTCTATTTTACATCCTTGGTTTCTAAACTCACCTATTCTAGTTATTCCTCACCACAAATCAGCAATCAGTTCATAACATTTGTCACATCTTGGATGATGGAGCCTCACCCCATATAACCTTATCGCTCAGCTAGCACTTTATCTGATAATTATTAAGCAGTTCTCTCATTTTATTAGGCTGGTTGTTTCTGGTATATTCTTGATTTTATATCATTTTCATGCACCATTCACAATAAAATAAATTCTTTGCTTTGTGTTGATGAAAGATTCTCTGTCAATAAATCAGGATCAGTTTTTGTGATCCTACAATAGATTCTTCATGCCAATCTTGCCCATCGTGGTTACCTTTAATTAGTTAATAATTGCTAGAAACTTATCCCAAGATTACACACAAGATCTGTTATAAAACTCTCCTTTGCTCTGAGCCCCACTCAAAATTGGTCACATTTTGAGTCATCTAACTAATAAAAAAAGGGCCAAGTTTTCAAGTGTTGTATATTCTATCTTCAGAATACAAAGAGTCCATTGAGTGATATGTAGTTTATCTATATGGCTTAACCAGGATTTCTGTTGGGTTCGTTTCGGACTGTTAGTATGCATATATCCTAGTAGGGCCTCCAGCGTACCGGCCACTTCCTCCTCACAAGGTCCAGTTAGCATAATCTAATTAATACAGTGAACCAGAATGAAGCCTGCGAAATATCCTTACAATTTATTCTTAAGTATCTTCTTTACCTAGAGGAATAACCCTAAAATATAATTCATATTATGCAACTCTCCTATTAAAACTTATCTGATAATTCCTATTTGCAAATCACCGTACTCCCAAAACTTCTTCAGCAACGGTACTGGAACACTAGTTCCGTGACATTCACATTTTGTTTCTTTTCTTTGTGCTTTTCAATGTAACGTTTGGCTAGTAAGCCTAAACCGCATGCATTCCTCTGATAAATCTTTTTATTTTCTGATTAGAGATTTTAACATCCTTCTTGATAAATCAAAGCCAGTCATAAACTCTTTGTTCTGTATGACATATGTATTATCTATATAACTATTACACTCTTCATATTTCATTAAATCATTGTACACATATCTGTGTTTCCTATTAAACCATTATTTTATTAATAATATTATCAACTTCTAATTATCTTATTTGTATGTAAGGGGAAGTTCTAAGTAAGTCCTGTTGTGTTTGGCTGTACCAGATACCCTTCATACTTTATCTATTTTTCTTCATGAAAATGTGTTGGCTATCCACAATCTATTTCTGAAAACCAGACATCTTAACTTAAAGGTACTGTGTATTGACTGCCTGCATTTTCTTTAACTTAACTTTTTAAATCTCCATACACTTAGCCCATAAGTTATAAAATTTAACTAATTATAAAATTGCCATATTAAAACAGCCCCACCCATCCACCCCTTGAGAGGTGTACTTTCCTTTAATCTTCAATTAAGTACCAATCAACTGTGAATAAATTATAATCAAACTTATCTACATAATGTTATATTGAAAATGTAATAAAAAGGAAAAAATATAGCATTTATTGTGAGCCCAGTTTATGCACACATTTTACTTACTTTATATAAAATCTTTTATTTGCACAATAGTCACTTAAAATTATTTAGTAAAATTATTTGCTTATATACCTGAGGAAAAGATGATGCTAACCAACTAAACAGCTTTGCCAATGCCATACTATTAAGTGGCAAACCTGCAATTTAAAATTTAATATTGTTTTCCTAAGTCCAAAAGCAGCTGTCTTTACAAGACCCCAAAGTACATAGAAGCTAAATTCACCATTTACTAGAATATGCCTAACTATAACACCTCTTACAGGGCAAAATATGTGCATTCCACAATATTCAATTAGATTTACAATTATTAAATGTACTTCTCATCTAGATTTAATATCCATACGCTATAGAAGAATATCATAATCCTTTAGATGTCTTAGAAACTAAAGTAAAAATATAGAAAAAAAAATTAAAGTTGAATCCCTATAATTAATTTTCAGGGAAGGAGAGGATAACCTGTGCTTACAGAGAGAGACTGGCACAAAAACACATAATAAACCCACAAGCACACACATCTACAGAATACTCATTATATTTGTGGTAGAATATTATTTTGAGATAAAAATGAACATTTTCTTTCCCTCTCTCCACATTTTATTTTGTCATTTCACAGTCAAAGAAAGGTTCTTGTGGTGCAGTAGAAAAACTGAAAAAACTGTTTTGCATTTAGAAGCCGAAGCTTTAGGCTTATTGAATTCTATGGTTTTGAGCTGCAAACCCTAAGCCCTGAAGTACTCAGGAAGATAGATTTGGAAGACTGAATGAAAATAATAAATGCTATTTTTCCTGCCCTAGAGAAAAAGAATCATTCCTTGGTTCTGAAGGAAGAGGAAAAGCCGTCCTTGAGAAAATGCATATTGTTTTCTTCCGGTAGGCGGATGGCACGTGAGGACAGCGAGGGAGAAGCAGCTTGCAGCAGAGGACCCGGTGCTGCAGTGGCCGTAGGCGAGGGCGGCGATTTCCTCCCAACACGGCCACGTGCTGGATGCCACAGAGCCCAAAGGAGAAAGAAGACGGCTGAGCTTTGACAAGTTACAATTTGAAGCCCAACTGCAACTTATGGTAGATATTTTAAGGTAGAAGATTGTTTCTCTCGCATGTAAACAGCATGAGTGGAGTGCTGCCTTGGGCTGTATAATTCTCTGGTGCATGGTGAGAATCCCAGGCCTACTGTCTTACCCTCTGCTGGCCATGGCCATGGTACTTGGGGCACCTGATCACCCAAGCTGGCAACTCCAGGTCTAGTCATCAAGTCTGCGTTTATAGAGTTCGTTTCTCCATAAATCTAAGAACCTTTTCAAATGCAGCTCACATCTCTTTTTCTTACGTCCACTTTTTAGGGGCATGCAAGAGATAACCTGGAATAATAGTGTAAGTATGTAGTAGTTTATTTTATAGACAAAAAGAGCTGTTTTGTGTGTGTGTGCTTGTGTTCAAGTGTGTGTATGTGTTTGCATGGGAGAGAGAGCAAGAAAGAGAGAGGATATGTTCAATCATTTTTATATGCTAGTGAAGGAAAAATTATTTTTCCTCCCCTATATCAACATTTCAAAGTATTATTAGTAAGTAAACATAGTATTCTGTGTTGATTTTACTTACTTATTTCCATTGGAGGAAAAATCAACAATTCTCATGTACCTGCATGTTTATGTTTTGTGCCTCAGCCTTACTGATACGCACTTGAATGTTCCATCTTATTTCACTTTATTATATATATATTTGTTCTATAACTTATCACATATGTAGTCCATATGTAGTAAATTAAGCACAAGTACAGGATTTAAAAATCACAGAGTAACATACCCTTAATTACATTATCTAAAGCAAAGCCTTTAAAACTTTTTTAAAATGTATTTTTGGTTTCAATATGTAATCCCATGGCATTTAATGATATCTCATTTTATTTCTTGGCTTATCAAATTTTCACTATGTCTACTGATTTTCTCCCATTAAAATTAAAAATCTAACCAACTCACTAGTTTTACCCCTTTCCTTCTGAAGATATTTGGTAGTTTCAGTATTAATTTTAATTTTTTACTGGACCTAACAATGTATTTTAAATATTTATGTCTATTGTTATCAATGCTGTTTGATAGTTAAATGTTTCTCTAAGAAGAAGATACTATTATTAATCCAGTTCCCTTTGTTGTTTTCCCCCACTTTTACCATGCATAAAATGTATACATTACATAGTTTTTTGAACCTAAGTTAATTTTCCATATTTTATCTATTATTTTATTCAAGAATTTGAAAAGCAATAAGTAACATTTGTAATATTAAACTATGTAATTATTTTTCATTGAAATACTGGAGAAAGTGCTCTGAATAATTTTTCTTCCCTATGACTCCAATGATTAAAATGCAAACTAGCATGTCTCTTCTTACACTCCATCAGTTCCAAAATGCATTTACCATTATACTTGGTTTTGTATTTAGTTATTTTTCTTGAAAACATTTTGCTCATTAACCATCTATCACTTCTACATGTTCTGAGACAAATTTATTCTAGGCACAAGAAGCCAGATGAAAATCAACATAATCATTTACTTGATAAAACTGAATTTGAGATAAGAACTTGGACCAAAATCTAAAATGAAATTCCTTCTTTCCCCTCTGTGAATGGTGCCTAAGTATTCAGTGTTTGAAGGAGCAAGTGGAGAAAGGTAGTCTTTCCCCAAAACACAGAATGATAAATTCCATCCCAGTAAGCATATTATGTCACAGAGAAAAGCCAGGAAAAATGGGCAGCCCACATGGGGTGAAGGAGTTCACAATGAAAGCATGTGAAACCACTCTTCTCATTTTTTAGCCAAGTAACCCCATTCACTATTGCACTACCTCCGCCCCAGGGGGCGGGTGACGAGGTCTGATAACAAGGAAAAGTGTCCATCGCATCCTACGTGGACACTGCAGAGACAATTTAAAGGCTATAGAGACATTTGGTAAAGACTTGAGGGTAATTTTTCCATAATAAGTTGCTTTGATGTAGTATGACCAAAATATATATGATATTCTTGTTAATCTACTTAATTTCTGATAGATAAAATTGGAAATTCCTCTTCTACATGTATGTTCTGCCTATCTCCCAAAAAATATTGAAAATAATTTTTTTGGTAGGTATATTATTTTAACTCTAATATGCTCATATTAGCTTTGCCTCATAGCTTCCCATTTTCAAACGTTGGTATTATTCCATCTGTGCTTATTTTTTACCTTTTTTTTATTCTGGTTCTTCTTTGGGTCATTTCTCTTACCCATTTTTCCCTCTGTGTTTCCTTCGTGTTTCTTCTAAGTGTTCCTACTGTCTTAAGATACACATTTTTACTTATTTCCATTATATTTAAATGACTCCTTGAAAGCAGATTTTTATCTTAGTGAATTTTTCCTTATGTTTCCATAGTAACCTACTTAAAACATCACTGTCATCTTGTCATACTGCTTCATAAAGTTTTTAGTATATTCCAATTGCTGAGATAAGTTCATATTCTTCATTTTTGTCATTCAAGAAATTCTATTATATGAGGCACCTATTTTTAAAGTCTGACCTTCCAACATCAACTCATGTTTTATTATTTAACTGAATTAAAAAAGTAATTATTTCTTAAATACAACCTGCATTCTCATACCATTTTATATTTGCTCTTAATAATGCTCATATAATATGGAATATCTTGACCTTTGAAAATATGTCTTTAATGTCTCCCTAGGTTTAAATAAATCTACTTTGATTTCTATCTTTTGTATGAACTTTTCCCAAACTTTCCCAAACGCTAACTCTAAGCCAAGTTTCTCTGTGGATTAGCAATGACTCTAGCCATGCATCCACTCACTGCTGGATTTCTTAATGTATATAATTCAATGTTTTCAAAGCAAATGTACTTTATTCTCTTCCTTTGGCAGAGATTATGTAATTATTAACAAATAATTTCCATTTCCTCCTGGGAATTCAAATTAATTATATTTTCTATCCCTCTTTGCAAGTAGATGGGGCCAAGTGAGTAAGTTCCAGGCCCTGGAAAGTCAGGACAAGTGAAGATGCACTACTTTCTGGAAAGCTCTATTAATAGAAAAGGAAACTAACAATGCAATATTTTTCATTTTTTATGAAAAAAGACTTTTTTTCTTCAAATTTTCAAGTGTTTTAAAAAATATTATTTTAAAAAATACATTATAAACACTTGGAAAAAGGAAGAAGAGAGAAAGCCCCAAACATTCCCCTGAGATGCCACAATGAACACAAGCGCTGTGGCCGTGTTGGTGCACTTCCTTCCAGGGCTTTCCACAGCGTTTTATTAAGTGATTGTAACTGCTGGATACACACATCTCTGTAGTCTTTTTTCTTTACTTAACACTGTATCATAAACAGTTCCCCATGTTACTACATGCTATTTATCATTGTAAATTATTTAATTAATTTTTAAAATTTAAGTATAGTTGGCATACGATTTTATATTGGCTATATTAGTTTCAGGTGTACAGTGTAGTGATTTGACATTTTTATACGTTTCACTGCGATAATCCCATAGATAATTCTAGTAATTATGTCATGGGTTACACTTATCACAATGTCATTGACTATACGCCCCTCCCCTTTTCACCCAACCCCCCACTCACTCCCTTCTGGTAACCATCCTTTTGTTTTCTTTCTGTAAACCTGTTTTTATTTTGTTTTTTTTTGGGGGGGTTTGGTTTCTTTAGATTCCACAGTGAAGTGAAACCATATGTGATTCTTTATGTTTTCTTTCCCATGCTTTATTTAATGAAGAAGAAGCCAAGATATTCAAAGGTCATGGTGCCCCATTCACATCAGACCTTCAGTTGCCTAGTGACTATGTGAAAGGGTTTCCAAGCTTACACTGATGCCTACTGGGCTACGATGTAAAAAATAAATGTTTCTTGTCTTAAGCTAGTGATATTATGGGATGTAGATAAATTAGCCTGAAATATATAAAATAGCTTTTCACTTCTTACTGTATCCACTGGCACTACTCTAGTCCAAGGCAGCACTGTATCTTACCTCAGCTACAACAAGCTTTCTAATAGTTCCTCCTCCTCTACGTTTATCATTTAAAACCATTTCTCTTCTTTGCAACCAAAAATATTAATTTTCAAATGTAAATTTTATTATATTTTATTATTGATTAAAACTACAAAATGGATTCTCATTTCACTGAGAATATAATCCAAATTTTTAATCCTGCCTTAAAGGAAGACTCATTAAACTAGAACCCTTCTGACAAGGGCCTCTGAAAAAGGAAGTTCCCATAATTCCAGGATTTTGAGATTCTAGCTCTTATAGTCTAGGGAAGAATGAAAAAAAAATATATATATATATATCTATATATCTATATATATATACACACGCACATATATATATTAATTTAATTTGATTGCAACACACACACACAGTAGATTACAATGCAATAAAAGCTAAATTACACTTCTTAATCAATACTACATAGCATTATAATAAGCAATGAGTATATATGTGAAGAATATGTATTGAACAAATATACAACACTCATAACTTGTGTTTATTTTATCCAAGACATATCCTATTGATTGCCTACATGTACTGGGTCATTTTATTTAATCATAAGTTATTTTAAGACATTTACTTTTGTGATTGCATATATTTATCTCTTCATATATGTACATCTTGCACGTATACTAGATTATGACTGCTCGGTGTTAAGTTGTTCATTTCAGATTTATACATGGCTATATGCATGAATGATTAATTTTAAAATAAACTGGAATTCCTTAACCTAAATGTAAGAATAATATGTAGCAGGCTAGAACAGATGGTCAACAATAAGCCAGCTCAACAGGATATTATTTATTGTTAGGATTACAGGAATTGAGAAATGTGCTTTCATGCTGCAGTCATTGATATTTAAAGTGTGCCACTAAATGCAGGCAGAGTAGAGTGAAGAAAGGTTTACACAACAATAGTATGAAAATATTAGCAAATTTGGTGCCGGCAGAAATCAATTTGTCAGATTTCAGTTGCAATCAAATATTATCTTCACTAAAATGCTGCTATGAATCTTCAAAGTGTCACCAATACATGGATTGATATTTCAAATAAAAGTAATCTTCCCTCCAAGTCAGTGCCCCTAATGTATATTTCCCTCTCTTGGATAATTTGAAAGTTGTTCAATCTTTAATCTACAATTACTTGATTCAGTGAACATTTTTTGAACTACACATTAAACATTAAGCAAAGTAATGTATAAAAGAGTAATTCTCTACTTTTAAAGAGCTATAATATTAATAATGATGTAAAAAATATTGAGTCATTAGTATGTGTCTGATAGAGTTTAAAGATACTTACAGATAATTGTATTTAAATCTCACCATAACTGAATGAAGCAAGTTCTATTTCTATCATCTCTTCCTATATGAAGAACCTGTGGCAGTGTATCCAAGGAGATTGGCACAAAAAGAATGTAAGCTAATCTGGTAGATTAGATATAGATTTAAGGTGAGAATAGTTCACACAAGTCTCTAGGGGAAATGCTGCTTGAATAGTCACAAAGAATTTGATCAGCATTTTTTGTGTGCAAAGTTATGGCATTTTTGTTATTTATTATTTTTGGTACATCTTGCAGTCTACAATTAAAAGATGGATTACTGAGGGAAAAGAATAGAATCAGTGGGATTAAATTAAATTGTATTTACATTTTCTAGGTAAAATATAACAAGGGCTTACCATTTCCCAGAGGCTGTAGGTAAGTAGAAAAGGCAATGCTAGAATGCTTAGTTGAAAGGATAGGACTTGAAAAATATTGGGGTGGTGAATGAGAGAGAAAAGATTTCAGAATATTTAAAGTTATATTTTAGAGGAGATTATATAGTTAAGAAGTAACGCTTTCTCATTCACTGTTATTTGATGGGGGTTTAATGCCCTTATGTTTGAACTGCCATGGTACCAAACAATGAGGGATCTGCCTTTTAGACCACAAGAGGGGACAAAGCTAGGGCTAGGGGCACCTTCAGGATGAACACTCAATTTAGAGAAAGAGACAGAGGCAAACCTCATTTGGGTTACAGATAAGTTTATTTAAAAACTTTTTGTAGCCAAGGTGGATGGAGTCCTGTATCTCTTGGTCTCTTCATCTCTTTCTCTCTGTCAACTCTGTCTTCTTTATCTCTGTCTACTCTCTGTGTCTGTCTCTCTTTCTCTCCTTTTGTCTTTTTTTTTTTCCCCCTGTAATGGCCCACATCTTCCCAGCACACACTGTTTCAATACTTGCCTGTGGTACACAACTATAACCCTCTGTGAGTCTCCTGCAGGTCTATATTCTTCAAGTCCAAAAGGGGTAGTCCAGAAATGTCAGGGAGTTATTGGCCCTGGAAACAGTGCTCAACCAATTGATGGATAAAAAGGGAATCCACTGTATGGGAGAACATATTTGTCAATGACACATCTGATAAACGGTTAATATCCAAAATATGTAAGGAACTCATACAACTTAACAAAAGAAAGACAAACGGTCCAACTAAAAAATGGGCAAAGGACCTAAATAGACATTTCTCCAAAAAAGACATACAGATGGCTAAGAGACAGTTGAAAAAATACTCAACGTCACTAATCATGAGAGAGATGCAGATTAAAACCACAATGAGGTGTCACCTCACACCTGTCAGAATGGCTGCCATCAAAAAGTTAACAAACAACCGGTGCTGGCGAGGGTGTGGAGAAAGGGGACCCTAGTGCACTGCTGGTGCAGCCACTATGGAAAACAATATGGAGGCTCCTCAAAAGATTAAAAATTGACCCGCCATTTGACCCAGTGACCTCACTTCTAGGAATATATCCTAAGGAACCCAAAACACCAATCACAAAGAACTTATGTACCCCTATGTTCGTAGCAGCGCAATTCACAATAGCTGAGATCTGGAAACAGCCCAAGTGCCCATCAGTAGCTGAGTGGATAAAAAAGCTGTGGCACATTCAGACCGTGGAATACTACGCAGCTGTAAAGAAGAAGGATCTTTTATCCTTTGGCACAGCATGGAGGGAACTAGAAGGTATTATGCCAAGTGCAATAAGCCAGTCAGAGAAAGACAAATACCACATGATCTCACTTATATGTGGAATATAATAAACAAAAATAAACTGATGAACAAAGTGGATCCAGAGATATAGAAGCATGGAACAGACTGAGGGATCTCAGAGGGAAGGTGGGGAAGGGGTGTGGGTGAGGAGAGATTAATCAGAGAACTTACATGTTTATAAGCATAACCCATGGACACAGACATTGGCCTGGGGAAAGCCTGGGGGTGGAATGATGCAGGGTGGAGGGGATCAGTGGGGATAAAAAGGGGACATCTATAATACTCTCAACAATAAAGATAAAGAAACTTAAAAAAAACAAAAAAGAACTGGAGTTCATAAATGTAAATATGCCATGTAATTTGTACATGTGTATAAATACATTCTTGTGAGAAACACTGTTACTGGTTTTAAGGAAGATGTGACAAAGTTTAGGAAGATTTAAACTAAATGAAATTTTTCTGATGAATGGCCTTTTGAAAGAAACATATTTTATAAAGAAGCTTAAAATGTTTATAAATTAGTGGGAAATAAATTAGCTAGATACTCCTAAGGGAAATATGAAAACAAGAGTTAGTTGAGCTGTGTGTGTGGGAATCTGGATTGATTGTTTCACAGGGTGCAATGAAATGTCTAACTCAACAGAAAATACCTGAAGGGCAAATTTTTTGCCTCTTTAAAGCCATTTTGTGGGGCATCACTTGCCTGGTGCCTGCTTTCTTTTTTGTTTCTTTTAATTATACTATCATCACATTCACCAGTGATGGCTTTAAAATACGCTTAATTATGAAAATTGTCTGTTCAAATCCTTCCGCTGGTTCCCAGTTTCTACCAGAATTGAACCTAAATCCTTACAAAGATTCAGAAGGCCCTGGGCCCGGCCACCTCTGACCCCGTGCCTTCCTCATGCTCCAGTTATGCTGGCTTCCACGCTGTTCATGTATGCTAATTTAGAAAGCAAGTGACATTATCCAATTATTAATCTCTTATTTTTATTTTTTCTGATTAAGTATGTCTATCTTTGTTCAAACATAAAATACTATAACCTCCAGTATGCTTATATTAATATAAATTAATAAAGGCTTTAAAAAGGTCAAGGGAAGAGTAACTAAATATGTTAGCCAAAAATTTTTCTAGAGAAGAAAATCACAATTGCTTCACAGAGGACTAATTTGTTTTTTCATCTTCCCTTCTGCAAACGGGCTTTATTTGTTGTGATTATGTTTTCTGTTGCAGTATTCTCTGTTTAATGTGTTGGGAGTGTTAAATGGTTTTGTAGTTTTTATGGGACACTGGACTATAAGGGAATGTGCCTAGGCCTGATGGAGAAGACTGGACGGCTTTCCAATATCCTAGAAATGTGATCCAGTGACAATTCCTAGATGGGGCACTGAGAATGAGGGAAGTAGGAAAAGAGTGTCCCTGCAGAGTGACCAAGTGGCTGTCTAAACCACAGTGTCAGAACTGTTCAATGTTATGTGGGCTCAGCCCTTCTTGAAATAAACATTAAATTTCTTAGAATCCTTTCAAGTTGGCAGAGTAACAAAACAGAAAAAAAAAAGATTGGGTCCCTAAAACTGTAGAGCCTCATACCAACCCAGAATGCCTATCTGGATGTTTATATAAAAGAAACATAAAGCACTGTCTTCTGAAACTACTGCTATTTTGGCTTTTCTTGTAATTGTTTTTATGCCCACATCCTAATCTAATTAACATGCTAAATAATTACAAAGAGTTGAAAGTACTATACTAGTATGCATTAAACACATATACTTGAAATTTAGAAGAAAAGATGGTAGAACAAAAGTGAGAAAAAATAAATCCAAGGATATTCTTTAAATACATTTAATATGTATATATATATTTTCCTATCATTGAGACTGGAATTATATTCCAATATTTCTAAGAATCTGCTCTAAAATTAAGACTTTGTATTTTTATTGAATTTGCCTTATTGCTGAGATATAATGGAGCATTTGTCTAACATTAAGGAACACCTAAAAACAAGGTCATTAATCAAAGCACTTATATGCATAAATGCATAACCCAGGGACACAGACGACAGTGTGGGGAAGGCCTGGGGGTGGGTGGAGGGACCAATGGAGGAAGAAAAAGGGGACATCTGTAATAGTTTCAACAATAAAGATAAATTGAAAAGCAAAACAAAAGAACAAGGTGATGCAATTAAAGGGAAAACTCATCAATAACAGCATTCTTAATGGCTATGGTGCCCAGTCAGACTCATTTTTCCAAGAAAAGTAACATTCTTCTCTCTACTCAACTCAAACAAAAATTTTTCCCTGATGCTCATAAAGACGACCTAATAAACATAAAAGTCTTAAAAAATAATATCCTAATAAACCAATTACCTTCATAGGAGGTTTTATTATATAAATACTTATAGATATAGGATTTAATTTTTATTACACATATATAATCAAATGTAGTAAAAATTAAATGATAATTCTATGGACTATAAGACATCTCAACCATGTTGGTGTACGCTTTTCCTACCACAGTCTTTATTCCGTAATTCAAAATTCCTATGAACTAAATTTAGTGCTAGTATTGTGTTTTCAGAAGTCATGTACCAGTAAGGTATGAGAAAAGAAGTAAACCTGGGAGATAACTGCCATTATATCTTCTTACTGTTTATTTATTTTTAATTCTCAAGCAACTCCTAACAAAGACATAACCATAGATGATGTAGGATTACAAAAATCAAAACTAGTATTTATTTTAAATATTGTTAGGCGTGTAAGATATACACTGCATATAAAAGAGATGAAGAATTTATATTTTCTTAATATAGATAAGAAAAATGGTTGCAAATAAGAAATATCCGCATAAGTAAGCTCTTGTTAGCAAAGGGTTGACACAACTATAATATATTGTAGTTTCTTTCTAGTTGACTTTGGAACACTTTGCTCTCCAGCCAAACACTATCTCATGTTTAGAAATCCTTGGGTTTACATAGTTTGTTTGTTTTTTTCACTATTTATATTTTCTCTCATTAAATATCTATTCATTATTTTTTCTAAGTAATAATGAATATTCTGAATTGCAATAAAACAGTTTCCTTTAAAGTTATTGAAAAAAAGTTATATTAAGTGAATTTCTCTTGGTGCTCTTCTCAAACCACTGAGTTAGAAAATCGGGTTTTGTGCCTCTTTAGCATAAAATCTCATGACAGTGTCTTGCTCACTGGAGTATCCCCAAGCAGCTAGAATAATTGAGAATGCCATTTTAACTAGCTGATGTCTGAGAGCTGCTACCAATCTAAAAATTCAAAGGTGGGAAATAAGGGAAAGTGGATACTGATAAAATCTGAGTTTACGTATTGCTGTTTTATTACATTCTAACTCATTTACTTTGCATCTTCATGTTGGAGTATTTGGAGAGGCTGTTTGGGCAGACCAAAGCTAAACGGGCTACTTCTAGTTTACTGTAACCACTTTCCAAATCCCTGAAGGAACGTAAAAACACATACATGCACACACACGTGAACATCAACTATTGAATAAAGGGAAACTTTCTATTTTAAAGATCTGTTAATGCAGTATGGAAAGAATACAGAAAAAAATGGATAATTATATAAAATATTTATCTTCTGTAGTCTTGTTTAGATACGTTCGTTAGTTTGGTTGTGTTAAAGAACATTATAAAATCCTATCAAATGTAGTTCTTATTATTTTTTTACTGGAGAAGAATAGTCTGCTTGCCAACTTCTGCTCCAAATCTTAAGGATGTCATTTAAAAAGAGAAAGACCAGCAGTGTGAGGAAATGACTATACCCTCAGGTGCCTTAAAAACCTTGAAAAGCCCTAATAATGTGGAACTAGCCTTTATCTTTCCTCTTTTTTTTTGACCATGAGCCTCAGTCCCCTCTATAGCGAGCAGCTTTTTAGCTGAAAGTCGGTGGGCGTCTCCTTGACCTGTTCCTAGGCTGAAGTCTTCTGCATGCAGAGGGTCCAGTTAGCTCGTGGGGTACTTTGCGATAGGCAAGGCGGCAGGCTTGGGAGACAGCAGATGGGCAGGCATTGCGCCAGCTCGTGACTATGAGCAGCAGGCCTCAGGGAGCAGTGTGTGCGCCTTAGAGCTGGAACTAAACGGGTCTATGTTTTTCTCTGTTCTCTTCTTTCCCATTGACGTGGTTGCAGATATGGCTACAAGAGAGCGGGGTGGGGTGGGGAGTGTGTTAAGCCTGGAACAGAGCCTGGCCATTTATGTGTAGCAGAGGGTCATTGGATGCCGATAGACTTTGAGCTTGCTGTGCTTGACGATTTATCTCCTCATTCAGACACAGGTTGCATTTTTATTTGTTGACCACCAGCTATGTGTTTAACCTATGAAAGAGAAACCCATGATATTTTTCATTTTATAATTTTTTTTCACACATGAAGGTTGATAAGCTGCTCTAAGGAAGCACAGCTGGCCTCCCTCCGATAGGGCTCAGTGTGAACCCCCAATCTCTGTTCAGAGAGCAGCTCAGGTTGCTGCTGACAGTCTGTAAATAGGTGCGGAGGCCAGGGAAGGACAAGTTGCACTTACACGTGAAGTGAATCCTGCCCCTAGGGCATATTATATTCTTCATATAAATATGTGTCAAATATTCTGCTGATGTTTTCTCACTGTCAAAAATAGACTTACTTTTCTTGAATATTATTTTAATATTAAAAGTTTTAAATAATAATAATAATTAATATAGGTTAAAACTGTGTCCTGGTTATGTAGGCCCTAATTAGAAATAGAAACCATAAAATTTATATTTTAAAACCAATGATGTCAGTGGAAAATGAGAGTTAATAAGAGAATGAAACTTTTAAAATGCTTAAGAATTAGGTAAAATAATACAAATTGCTATCAGAACAATAGAGTCTACAAGCAAATTGCAAAGTAATTGATATAAAGTGGCTTAATTGGTAAAGGGACTGTAATAGTCTAAGTGCAAGTACATTATAAATACCTAATGACTTTAAAAAAGAAAGACAATCTGTGATGATCGGAGAGCACTTTTAAGGGGGAAGCAAGTCACAGGACACTCCTGGCAGCTCTAGTGTGAAGATGTGGAACATGGGGTTGCTGCGACAGTCCTAGAAAAACTGATTCTCCCTAGTAGCTCTAGAGTAATCGACATGTTTAAAGGTTACCTCAGATCATTCTGATGCACGAGGCTCATAGAAAAATCTTTGTATAACTAGGACATATCATAGCTGGAGTGAACAGCTTTCCCACGGTTTGCTCCACTCTGGGATACCTTAAATTTTAAGCTATTTAAATTTCCTTTTCTTCCAACCTTAAAAAGCTGTCTTGAAGCATCCACACTTACTGATGCCTGTTCCTTGAGAAACATCCTCAGAAACAACCTCCCGGGCCCTCAGATGAGCCCAATCACACATACAGGGAAGGCTGGAAGAGATAGAGGGCCTTTGCTTGTTTTTGTTTGCTTGTTTGCTTTTCCCTCAGAACTTTATTTATTTACTACTTTAAATACTTCTATTTTTATTGTTGACAGTATTACAGATGCCTCCCTCCCCCTTTCTGTTTAACACTGGACCTTCTGCCTTAAGAAGTACAGCAAAGAAGAAGAACCGACAGAAGTGCAGTGTTTTACAGTCAAACAGTTCTGGTTCTTTAGCTTTTCAATTGTGGACATCAGAGATTAGGTTCTTTTCTTTAAGCCGCAGTTTCTTTCTTTTTTTTAATTTATTTTTAAGTTATAGTTGGCATACAATTTTATACTAGTTTCAGGTGTACAGACATTATGTACCTTACAAAGTAATCACCATAAGTGTAATGCCCATCTGGCACTGTGCATCATTATTACAGTATTACTGGCTACATTCCTTATGCTGTTCTTTAAACCCACACGACTAATTTTATAGCTGGAAGTCTGTAATTCTTAATTCTCTTTACCTTGTTGACCTATCTCCCTAACCCCTCTCAGCTGGCAGCCATCAGTTTGTTCTCTGTAGCTATGAGTTTGTTTGTGTTTTGTTTGTTCATTTATTTTGCTTTTAGATTCCACGTGAGTAAAATCATATGGTATTAGTCTTTCTCTGTCTGACTTATTTCGCTTAGCATAATGGTCTAGTCTATTCCAGGGTCTTTGCTTTAATATACAAACAGCAACTACAATGTTACAAAATTGTTTTCAGAACTAAATGAGATGACTGCTGGGCAGCAAGTAGTATACTCAGAATCTATATTGGACTTTGAAGTACATATAATAACAACAAATGCTTTACCCCTGACTTTGAGAGGCTTACAGTGTGCATTTAATGTACATGTCCCAGCGCTTTCATAAGAAACATGCTGGATTATTAAATTATTCTTACTCCTCCTTAGCCACTATATTTTAAAAAAGTGGTAGTTTTGTATTTTTATTTCTTTTCCAGCTCAAGGCCAAGTAGTCCTCTCACCAATTTCAAGACCTTTTTTTTTTAACCTTTCCAATTGTCAAAGATATTAATATCTGTCGAGTATTGGTGATAAAGGAATTTTTAAATTTATCTTTATTGTTGAAAGTATCATAGCTATCCCCTTTGCCCCCCCTTCACCTGGCATCCAACCCTGCACCCCCACCAGGCCTTCTCCATGCTATTGCCTGTGTCCATAGGACATGCATACATATATATAAGTTCTTTGGTTCATCTACTCCCCCCCGCCCCAGTCCCCACCCTCACCTTTCCTCTGAAATTCATCCGACTGCCCCAGGGTTCTATGTCTCTGTATCTGTTTTGTTCATCAGTTTACTTTGTTCATTAGATTCCACAATAAGCGAGATCATGTGATGTTTGTCTTTCTCTGCCTGGCTTATTTCGCTTAACATAATATTCTCCAGGTCCATCCATACTGTCCCAAAGGGTAGGAGATCCTTCCTCTTTACAGCTGAGTAGTATTCCACAGTGTAAATGTCCCACAGCTTTTTTTTTTTTTTAAAATATATATCTTTTTGTTATTTCAGAGAGAGGAAGGGAGAGGGAGAGGGAGAGATAGAAACATCAATGATGAAAGAGTCATTGACTGGCTGCCTCCTGCACACCCCTGACTGGGGCCCGAGCTGGCAACCCAGGCATGTGCCCTGACCATGGGAATTGAGCCATGGTCTCCTGGATCCTAGGTCGACGCTCAACCCCTGAGCCATGCCTGGCAGGGCAGGCATCTGCTTTTTCACCCACTCACCTACTGATGGGCACTTGTGCTGTTTCCAGATCTTAGCTATTGTAAACTGCGCTGCTATGAACATAGGGGTGCATAAGTTCTTTGCGATTGGCGTTTGGGGTTCCTTAGGATATATTCCTAGAAGTTGGATCACTGGGTAAAATGGCAGGTCCATTTTTAATGTTTTGAGGAACCTCCATCCTGCTTTCCATAGTGGCTGCACCAGTCTGCACTCCCACCAGCAGTGCACTAGGGTCCCCTTTCCCCACACCCTCGCCAGCACTTGTTTGCTGACTTGTTGATGAAGCCATTCTGACAGGGGTGAAGTGATACCTCGTTGTGGTTTTAATTTGCGTCTCTGATGATTAGCAACTTTGAGCATTTTTCATGTGTCTCTTAGCCATCTGTATGTCCTCTTTGGAGAAGTGTCTATTCAGGTCCTTTGCCCATTTTTAAATTGGATTTTGTCTTCTTTTTGTTAAGCTGTATGAGTTCCTTATTTTGGAAATTAACCTTTATCAGATGTGTCATTGGCAAATGTGTTCTCCCATACAGTGGGCTCCCTGTTCGTTTTGTTGATCATTTCTCTTGCAGAAGCTTTTAATTTCAAGCGGCAACATCTCAGACATCTCTCATAGCAATACGTTTGCAGATACATCTAGGGCAAGAGAAACTAAGGAGAAAGTAAACAAGTAGAACTACATCAAAATAGAAAGACTTCTATTTTTTCTTTCTCATTTAAATTTTATTTTCTTTCCTTCTTTTCCATCTTCTACCTAATTCAATACTAAACTATGAATGACCTTGAGCATAACTAATAAATTGTATATTAGCATGAAAAATAGGGAAGAAGCAATACTAAATCTAAACAGGTAATAAGAATATAAATGTAGAAATAATTTATGATTAACATTAAACTATTTTATCATATATATGTGAATTTGATTGAATTATTTTTATAAACCTATTGATAATAAAATCTGGTTCATTAGAGTCTATGTATTGGCTGAAAAATAAACCTATTAAATTTGCTTTAGCTCTTCAAAGATTAACAACAATAAAAAAAAAATCTAACAGATGGAAGAGATTAACCCTGTAAGAGCTGAAATACAAATGTTAGATGGCATGTTTTAAAATATTCACACCACATATGAAAACATCATGTTCCAAAGGTTTGTACATGATTTAGTTTAATATATCCAAAATAAGACACAATTCTTCTTAAATACAAAATAGGGTCCTTCATATAAATCAATCCTGCTTCTACAGAAGAAAAAAAAGAACAAAAGGTATTATAAACAGCTGCAATAAAATAAACAAGAATTCTAGAAAAATTCTAAATAATTAATTCTCAAAGAACAAAGAGAATCTTTAAAGAAGAAAAAACGTCCATGCAGTTTACTTTGTCAAATACTTGTATTTCTGTGAATATGGTTATTAGGATAATAAACATTTTTTTTATTTCTGTTAAGTAATATATGATATAAGTATCAAGGGATGGAAACAGGCATAACACACATTACCTTAAATTCTAGGAACTCAGAACCTGGCTTGGGATATAAACACATACATTAATACACAAGGCATAATATCATACATTTCTAAGGAAATGTCCAATAAAACACATAAGATCAATTTTTGGTAATTGCTTATTTCTGTTAAAAATGCAATAAATATGACATAAATGAGACAGAAGAAAATTGAAGAAGCAGCTTATACAATACCTAAAAAGAATGAAATACGTATGCTATAACTCTGTGTGTGTGTGTGTGTGTGTGTGTGTGTGTGTTTCTCTTGAGAAGATAGTTCAGGATACCTGAAAATCATATGGTTAAGAAACTCATTTATAAAGAAGCATAGAATAAAATATTATATCAATTCCTCAAATATCTAAATTGCGGTGGAATTTAGATTCCTTAGTAGGGCGATAGACAGAAAATTGAATTTGCCATCAAATTTGAATTTGTCAGATTGTTTGACCTAATTCAATTACTATGTATCAGTAACCCAATTATTTCATAATAATGATCTCAGCATTTTTATTTATAATTTAGTGATGTAATGATTCCTGACTCAGTAATATTAGTAAAGCATTCAAATTTATTCTTGATTTACTCCATTTAAATTGATTCCCTAATATGTACACTGCCTGTATTTATCTGTACACACACACACACACACACACACATCTTTTTCCAAGAATTATACCTGAAAAATTATTTTTATTAGGTTCAGGATAAGGTGACATATATTTTATAAACTTACAGTTTAAAGTGCAAGATTTGGAAATCAAAATAAGGCACTACGAATCATGAATTTGAGCAACAGGCATAAATCAGGACTTTCTAAACAAAGTAGCACATGGTAACTTTAATTAAAGATACCCAGGACACTGACACTTGAGTCTCACCAAAAAGTTTTACATAGACATAACCACAAGATTTGGTTCTGGAGGAAAACTACCAATAAAAGCAAATTAAAAAATTTACAAAGATATGATCAATTTTGATGATAATATCCATCTTAATAGCCACATTATATCAAAAGCATAGTTTGTCTTCATCTTTGGGACTTTACATCCTAAAATATAATTTCTATTATATTATTGCTAAATATTCATATTTTAAGAATTTCTAATTTTAAATAAATTAAATTCCATATACAATAACATGATTCCTTCATGGTCAGAAATAAATGTTATGGATTATAAATGTGACTTTCATGTTTGATCAGAGCAAACTATTCAGTTTTTTCTAATCATTTTAAATTTCTACAAGTGCTACATTTACTGCATTGGCAAGAAAAAGTAGCTGATGAACGAAGAGATAAGATCTATTTTTGAAAAACCTAATACACTACTCATATTATGAAAGAAATGAAAATGAAAATGGATAATAATAAAATATTCCCTTAGGATATTTTATGTTAACTGCAATACACCAGAAACTGAATTACTGAGAAATGTTCATAATGAAATTCAACATTCTATGTTGAGTATTCTAAACAGAACTCATTTTTGCAACCTGACTGCGGCTTTCCAGGCTTTACTTTTATGCACTGCAATTAGTTATCATTTGTTCATTTGCAAATCATTATCACTATATTAAAGATACAATGATTTTTTTTTTAACATTCATATCAATAGTCTTATTTATTTGAATATTATAATTTGTATCCTTTAAAATATATTTAAAGTTTTAATAAGTGCTCTAACTTCAACCAACTTCCTTTCAATCTTAATTTTCATTTATAATTATTCAAGAACTAAACATTGGATATTATAGAATTATTAGACTTTGAACAATAATTTTTTTTTACCTTAGTCAAAGTTTCATTATTCACCTGTGTTTCAGATGCTATGGTTCTAGATACTGGAGATCACTAATAAATAAAAGTGTTAAAGGATAAATTGTACATTAAAATTTTAAAGAATTTATTTGAGCAAACATTAATTTGAATTGGGCAGTGCCAAACCAAAAATGGGTGGAAAGACTCAACCAGCAGGAGCTAGGGGAAAGGCTTTTACATAACAGACAGGAAAGTAAAGCAAGGAAATCATTTCGTTGGCTGCAGCTGAAGCAGCTTCCTAATTTCAGAAAGCCTAGTTGGCTGTTTGTGATTGTTCTTAAGTTTCAGTTTCTTAACCTTGAAGCATCTACAGAAACATCCTCTGGCTTAGTTTTCAGTTTTCCTACATAGGCTGCCAGTGCATCAGAGCCACCTCAGTTTAATATTCTCTTTGTTTAATAGTTTTAACAACAGAGAATGAAATCTCAGTTCTCATTAAGCTTACATTGTTCATGAGCATTCAAGTGGATTTTGTTTCCTTGACTCTTTAGTTGGAAGAAGTATTAAATCATCTACCAGTTAACCATTCCTATTTTAGATCTGTATTTAACATATCCTATATTTTCACTGTTTTATCAAACAAGCTCAGATTTGTTCCCTTAAAATTTAAAGTGCAATAATAGCACTTTGCACCAACACTTAAATAATACTATCTGCCAATCATATTTTTCCATAGATTCCCAGTGCCTTCAGGGGAGAAAGAGCATAAGTACTACATACAATCCAATTTACAAGAATTTTCATAAATACATCACTTCTTACCTCTCCTGCCTCATTTCTTTCCACCTTCCTCATCACCATGTTACCATACTGAGCCCCTTTGAAGTCCTTTCAGTCCTAGATAATTCAATTAGTAAAATGTCAACCAGCAGATTCATGTGACAGTGTTCCATGTGTAAGAGGAATCTAAAAGCTTGGTTAATTTATTTCCTCCTCCTAGAAGAATGTGCCTTAAAGAAGACAGTGAAATTGACATAGTAAAACAATAAAATTTTGTCTCTACACCTAGAAATTTTCAAAACATATTATTTGTGCTTGAATAGAGTTTTCTACATAATTACATATTGTCAACTCAGATCTTACTTTGAAGCAAGTGTCATTTAGATTACAAATAAATTATTATGCTTTAGAGCTATTAATGTAGCATAAATAGCTACAAGGAAAGTATACAAAATGTTATTGTGGACAAAGCTTAAAATATATGAATATATACTGAAAATAATTTTGTCATAGTACTTGATTTTATACTTTTCAGTAAGTCACAGCATTTCAACATGAACTATTTAACATATAAAATTGAAAACATTTTTCTCAAAGGAACGAATTTCATCAAATTATAAAAATGAAAAATTTAACAAAATATTTATTAGATGACATAAATGTAAACCTCATTTGAGGAAGTATTCAATGTAGGCAAAATGTAGGCCAGTAAGCAAGGTATACAGAGTCACCAGATATTACCAAAAGCTATTATTGAGGGAGGGTGAACTATTTTATATTAAATTTTGAAATAAAAAACTCTGACACAAGATAATGTCAACTATTTTCTTAGTGACTGGCCTAGATAAGCAGACTTGACTCTTACTTGTGCTGGAATTTGTGTTAGTTTTCCCTTGTTATTAAGTTTAACTTGCAAATGAATTTGATCTTTTCTTTAATAATTAGCTTATATCTAAGTTAAATATTTAGAAAACATTTTTGCTTCCTGTGATTTCATACATTTTATTTATTTTTTAACTGTGGGGGACAGAAAAAGTAAAAGTGACTACAACCACTCCACTTTATGCACAGCATAATTGAGACAGTTCCATATCTGCTTATTCTATCCAGTCACTGAAAATTGTGGCCTTCGATTTTGCCTAAAAAATACAGGGACAAATCATATCGATGCTCATAGATGAGACTGCATGGTCTAGGAAGGATGAGAATTACAGTGAAAACACACGAATGACTAATATTCACATTAAATACACAAAGCATACCACTTTGTAAAGATGCTTTAAGAATTTTTTAAATGCTGTGATCGTGTGTGCAAATTTACTGTTTTCTATAATCAATGGTTTTATAACGTTATGAGTAGAAAAATTCTTACACAGCAATGAAGTATACTAAATAAAGAAAAAGAAAACAGTTAATTTCATACAATCCCTTTTCTATACCCAGTGGTTCAATATTTCATTTAATCATATAGTACTGTTAGTGTTTTCAATTAAATGTTAAACACCAAATAAATGTGACAGGAAAACTTACCCCTTTTATACACTGAGTCCTTACATTTGCTTAAAGAGCCTCTCTGGATTCTAGAACTGCGTGCAAAAAAATAAAATAGTTGGCGTTTATACATTTTCTGAGTCCTTCCAAATCCTATATAGAGCCCAAGGCAAGGACTATCCCTAGTGTCCTTTTTGCCCTGTCCACATTTGTTTAAACAGTTGTAACTTTAAGTACTGGCAAAACAACTTAGTGACAATATGACGTATGTGAGGATCCAGGAGTGACAGAATGTGGAAACGCTGCAGTGAGTGTCCAGGACTCAGGGCTAGGGAAGGGCCACGGTCAGTAGTCACATCAACAGCTACCATAGTCCAGCCAGACCATTTCTGCATCAAAATTTTGGCTGTGAATTTTATTCTTTGCTTCTTGTCCACTTGGGCTCCATAAATTTATTTTCCTTATGATTTCCCAAAATTCCTTTTTTATTGGGTCAAGTCCTGATATGCTATTTTTAGAGCCTTTTATGGAAATGTACATATTAATCTGCACTGCTTTCAAGGCTACTTGCAAAGACATACCCGCAAATGTAGTGTTAGCACTACCTGAGGGAGAAAAATGTACAAAGTCCTCACCTGCCCATAAAATGACAAACTGGAAAGATCTCAAAGACAGAGAGTGTATAAAGACATGTTATAGTCCTGTGTGCAATGCTATGCTTCCCAAGGAATCCATATTCTTTAAAAATCTTCCAGTCAGTGGGAGAGTGGGAAATGTTCTGTATACTTAATAGCTAAGACAGTCAATACACTTTTGAAACTACCTTCAAAAAAAAAAGGTAATGATTTCAATTTGGCAGAAAGTAAAGCTGATGAATAATCCAATTTCAAAACCTCTCAGGCTAGTGGTAAATCTCCTGATCTAAATTAAATAGTATAAGCTCCACATCGCCACATGGAACAGTATTATAACTCCTGTTTCTTTTTAGAGTACATTTCACTTAAATTTTTACAGGAAGATGTTATAAAATTTTTTTTTAAATATATAAATAATTTTAATGACTCAAAGGTATCACATATAATAAAAATGCCAGATTCTCACTATAAGCTACATTGCATATGATATTTGATTTTCCAAATATAAATATTGATGTCTATATTTTTAAAGAACAAATAAACTGATAACATCTTTATGACTGAGTCATTTCACAGTACAGAGTATTTATTAGTATCATGGCTGTGATAGTAAATAAATAATAATTTTAAAAGAAACAAATGAGCAAACTTTACTAGAAGCAGTTTAAAAGTACATTATAGCCCGGCCGGGCATGGCTCAGCGGTTGAGCGTTGACCTGGGATCCAGGCGATCGGGGTCCTATTCCTGGTCCGGGCACATGCCCAGGTTGCAGGCTTGATCAATGACTCTCTCATCATTGATGTTTCTGTCTCTCTCTCCCTCTCCTTTCCTCTCTCTGAAATCAATAAAGATATATTTTTTTTAAAAAGTACATTATAGACTCCTTATAAAGCAATTAGAAATGTTTCATATGAAAAAAGGAAAATAAATGAATACAGTCTTACTGCTTTCTCCTTTGATCTGAACATGCTATGTACATATATAAAACTTTGCAAAAAGTATTATTATTTTTGGTGACAATCCATTGTATTAGTCAGGGTTCTCCAGAAAAACAGAATCAACAGATTTATTATAAGAAACTGGGAGAGCTGGTAGTATAGTTCTACACCAATGGTGTAAGTCCAGTGTTAGGACAGAAGACCAATGTCCAGCTCAGTGAGGTAGAGAGAGCGAATTCTCCCTTTCTTCACCTACTGTGTTCTACTTAGACTCTCACAGATTGGATGATGCCGCCCACACTGGGGAGAACAGTCTGCTTTCCTCAGACTACCAGTCTTATCCACAAGCACCCTCAAAGACGCACCCAGAAATAATGTTTAACTAAATACTGGTACCTCATGACCCAGTCAAGTTGACTCATGAAATTAACCACTACAACCTCAGCCTTTACCAATTTAACACCCATATTCATCTCCTTAGACAATACTTAATTTCCAAATAAAGAGAATATGATGATTATAATTCTGCTTAAAATTATACAGCTATTCTGTGTACAATAGAAAATCGCTAACTTCTTCAGAAGAGGAGGAGAGCTACATAAATTATTTGTGAATCTTCTACACAGAATGTGAACTTTCTCCCCCATTCATCAATGTATGCAATAATTTATTTATATTAGTGTAGACTCATGGGGTTTTTATTTTATATTTTGTGTTAGACCCAGTACTACTCTCTATTTTGTTGCTCCAATTGTTCCAACTTTGGTCATTGGGAGCAATTTGAGTTGACTCTTGTGCTCTCTTTTAATGTATCCCCATAAATTTGGGGGAGGAAACTTACTTTCTTCCATTGCACAGTTGAACAGACTCAATGTGTTTCCTGCTCTAATCCTCAAATCAGCCATTTCTCGAAGGGGCCCTGTTTCCTTTTATTGTAGACTAGTATTAGACACCAAGATCTGGGTAAATATTGTTTCTGGGGTGTAATTTCTTTTAGGCCATCTTAGATGACAAGGCAAAATAAAATTGTGTTTTTACTAACACATATATATGTAAATATATAAATCTATATACTTATTCCATACATCTATATACATATCTCCATACATAAAAATCTATATCTGTATTCTACAGAACATGAGTTCACACTGATGCTTCCAGTTCTAATTTATTATCACTTGGATCATTTTATTTTCCTTGCCTTACTTATCTGCACACTCACTCTCATACCCATAGGGACAAACCTGGCTTCCACCATGTGCCACCCTTTTCCTTAACTGTTCCATTTCCATTTAAATATATAGAACTATAATTATTAATTCATGCTCTCTTAACTGCTTTACCAACTAGTGTATAGTGTTATGTGCAGTTCCTTGCTGACTCCACTCCTTCCCAAAGTTACTCTGGTCATACTCCTTCCCCTATGACTTTCAATGAGATGTTTTTATGCATTTGTAATACAAGGACTTTCTTGTCTCAGGCTACAGGGATCCTGGGATCCCTGATCCTACATGACTTTTTTTGGGTATATTTTCACACATTAAGATTTATTTTTGGTGCTTTAAATTTTATGGGTTTTGACAAGTGCATAGTGTCTCTTATCCACTATTAAGGTAGTATATTCCACAAAATAAATTTACTGTCCTAAAAAGTCCTGGCAATTTAATTATTCATCTCTCACCCCAAATCTTAGCAACCACTAACCATTTTAATACCTCAATTAAGGTGTCTTTTCAAAGATGTCATAAATTTGAAATCATGCATTACATAACCTTTCAAACTGGCTTCTTTTACTTATCAATACTCATTTAAGTTTCCTTCATGGCTTTTTATTGCTTTTAGCTCATTTCTTTTTATTGCTAAGCAATATTCCATTGTACAGATGTACTAAAGTCTGTTTCTCCATTGATCTTTTGAGGAATGTCTTGGTGGCTTCTGGCTTTTGTGATTATAATAAAGAAACTTGAATATTATCATGCAGGTTTCTGTGTGAATTCAAGTGTTCAATCAATTGGGTAAATATCTAGAATCACAATTTATAGATCCTATGGTAAAACTATGGTTAGCCTGTAAGAGACTGAAAAACTGCCTCCAAAGTGCATGTGTCATTTTGTGTCCCTAATGCTGCTGCTCTGCATTCGCACACAGCATTAGCACGTTAGCCATTCTAACTAGGGCGCAGCGATATCTCATTGCTGTTTTAATTTGCACTCCCATGATAACAGATAATGATAAGCTTCATTCATGTGTGTTTATCACTTGCCTGTCTTTTTTGGTGAAAAGTCTGTTAAGATATTTTGCTGAATTTTAATTGGTAAGTGGTTGAACTTCAGTAGTTTCTATTCTCCAACTTCATTCTTCTTTAGTGTTGTATTGGATCCTTGGGATCTTTTTCCATTGACTATAAAGTCAGCTGTTCAATAACCACAAAATAACTTGCTGGGATTTCATTGTAATTGTGTTTAATGTACAGATCAAGTTGGGGAGAAATGACAGCTTCATAACATGGGGTTGGTATTTATAATTACCAACATGGTCAATTCATGATCATGAATAACTTCCCATATTTTTAGATTTTCTTAGATTTCTTGGATCAGAGTTCTATAGTTTTCTGAATATAGATATTGTATATATTTTGTTATATTTATACCTAGATATTTTATTTTGTGGTACAATTGTAAATAGTATTATGTATTTAATTTAAAATCTGAGTTGTTAGTTGCTGTTATATAAAAAAAGTTAACCAATAATAGAAAAACTCATCCAAAATTATGCGCTGATAGGAATTAAAGAAAAATTTTTGAGAGGTTGGTCATCGATGGGTTACAGAATTATCACTTTGTTATATTTAAAAGCAGATGAGAATGTGCATTCTCTTTTTCCAATAATATCTGGAAGAATCACATTCTACCAAAAGAAAGAAGTGCCTGATACATCTATAGAAAGCCTAAGAGGAATGCACGTTTTCACTCATTCTAACATGGTATCAGAATAGCAGGATGCCTTCTCATGTGAATGAGAGCACCGTGAAAAACAGGAAGAAAAAGCTTGTCATAAAAGTAGCTTTTGCCATAATGAGGAGTTAATGAGCTGTTACCACAAGAAAGGGTAGGTAAGTGAAAGGTAAAAATCACCTATGATTTGTCAGTGTATTAGCCACTAGGAACTTTGTACAACCCCAGAGAAAATGAAGATAAGAAAATTGTTGATTGCAAGTCTTCATCTCTTTAGAATATGAGTTAAATATGTTTCCTATTGCATTTTACCATTTTATCTAGAAAAGAACATGTACTCACAAAACTTTTTAGCATAAAGAATTTCAATTTTCCTTTGCTGTCTAGAAAACAAGTATAATAAAAAAAATTTAAATCACAATCTACCTCAAAACAAAATAGAAACTATGGCACATTTTTAAACAGTCAACCTACTTTCTTAAGATGTTTATTATTTTAACAAATCAGTAAAAACAATATTAATGTGGTTTGCAAGTACACAAATGGAGCTACAAATAGAGATTCTGACTGAAGTGTTATTTTAGGATGTTGATAACAACTAATGTCCTTCCACATTTAACACAGTCTAAGTCTGAAATGTTTGTAATATGCATGCCACAAGATACCTAGCATTTATTTTTATTCAAAACTATATACACTAAGGAAATTGTATTCAAAATAAGATATAAATTTCATTTTGCAAGTGTCTTTAAATGTACCCTTGAGTATCTGAGTCACACTATGTTGCCACATTTGTCAAGGTTCACAGAACACAAATTATTTAAATAAGCCATGGTTACAAAATATGCAGCAAAGATAAATGAGTAATCTTACTACAGGCAACTTTTTCATATTCTCCCACTCTGACAGCTGGACCTCTGTAATATCTCAAACCATAACTGATTGGCTAATGCCACCTGTTCAGCACAAAATTCAAAAACCATTCATTTGTGTAAAATAAATAAGCACATAAAATAAGCATGCTTTCTGCAGAAAATATAAAAGTATTCTCTAATGAGAAGTAGGGCAGAAAATGAAAAAAAATGTGCTATAGGGGGAAATAATGTCATTTTCTACACATCTAATACAGTATATCCACTGTAACATGAAGTTCTTACAATGGCTTTCTTTTCTGAATACACTGCAGTTTGAGAACTAAAGGTTTTTAAGATTAGTTAGATCTGTCACTTGCCAGCTGTGCTGTCTTTGAAAAGGTGTTTATTCTCTGGCATATCTATTTCTGCATCAGTAGAATAACACGTAATTCATGTTTCTGGCAAATATGAAATAAGAAAATTAATGAACAGGGTTTAAGTAAGTACTGGGGTAATAGACTACTTCAATAAATGTTAACAATTTAAAATAAAAAGTCATAAACTGAATTACACTGAAAACTATGATATATAAAAATAAAAATTTCTTGCCACACCACACACATGTATTTTCATCATCATGCATATTTATGATTTTCCTTGAAAGAGCTTAATGAATCTCATTAACAAATAGTTTCATTATACATACTATTAGTACTATAATATTTTTCCAAGTTGATATATGACTGAGTACCACACTGGCCCACTTGCTTTCGTGGTGTAAAGCAAGTGAGCATGCTATTATTCTCTGGGACGCTGTGGCTCAGGAATTTGGGCAGGGCACTGCTGGACAGCTCTCCTTGGAATGTCTCTTACTGTTTCAGTTAACTGTCAGCTGGGGCCACAATAACCTGAAGATTGAGTAGGTTGGGCATTCATAATGGCTTGCTCACATGGTTGGCTGAGGCCACTTTCTGGTGTGTCGATTTTCCAGAGTGAATTTCCAAAGATAACCAGGTGATAGCTGCATGGTCTTTTACCTTGTAGTCCTGAAAGCATCAAGCATTATTTTGATCACATTACATCCACAAGCATGCCCAGATTCAAGGGAAAATAAAACAGATGGCCTCTTCTTAAAGGGATAAAGTATGCTGTACCCTCAGTTTGCATAGTTATACACAGAAAGTCTGACCCACTCACGAATAAACTTTTGTTGTATGATCAGTTTTACAATTGAGAGAACATCTCTTTAGAGAGGTTAATAAATTTTTCTATGATTTCCAATTTTTAAAAAATAGATCATGTATTAAAACTGTGATGGAGTATTTTCATCTATTAACTTGGACACTCAGGTTAAGATTATTGATTCAAGGTCATTATACTATATATGATAACAGTTTTTATTATCTTTAATTTGTATATCAATATTGAATCTATTTTAACACTATAGTTTTCAAGTATCAATTATTTACTCTTCAGTCATATTATAAGCACAGATTTTAACTGCAGACCTATTTCACATATTTATCTTTTTAAGTGCATTTCTACTTGGGTAGTCTTAAAGTCAAAATAGCCAAAACTTTAAGTTGAGAAAATATAATTCTCCTTTTCAATATATCCCCTCACTCTATTCTTTCCAGTGATATGGAATATATAATTATTATTTTTGTTATAATTTTACTATTTATTAAATAGTATTTATATTTTAATAACTAAAGTCAAGTAAGATATTTTCTAAAGGAAAAAGTAGGTTCTATAATGTCTTTATTATAGAGATGTCAAAAAACATAATTCTTATAAATTTGCTCATAACAACAATAATAAACATTATTGAAACCTTGAACATTTATGTGCTTCTGAACATCTTATATTTTGTGTCATTTCTTTTCCCCTGAATCAAATTTGTCAAGCCATATAAGTGAAGGAGCCTGAGATACTTGAGAAAAGGGAATTTTAAGTGTATTCAAGACTTTTTTCTTCCTGAAAGTAGAAAAACATTAAAAAAAAAGTAAAGAGTAATGTATAATAGGAAATGGACAGGAAAGAAAAAAATATATTAAGTTTATTAAGAAACAAAGATAAGCATAAAAGAAACTTTAGAGATGTTAATATGTAGACTCACTAAAAACATTGCTATTTGAAATAGTTATATGTTTTTATGTTTAACAGAAAGAAGACAAAAAAAACCACCATTGCTCTGAGAGTATACGGAGTGTACTAAAATTCAATTGAGAGCAGAATCTCATGTAATTAGATCAATAAACTAATTAGTTTAAACACTTCTAGGTTTTTCACTTTCTTCAGTTGTCCCTGAATTAGTGTGTAAGGCCCGGTCTCTTGGCTCCCTCTGTTAAATCTAGAAAATAAGATGAGAGGAAAAAGGAAATAAAACATCCAAGAAAATGCTCAGCTAAGAAACAGAATATTTGTTTTAAAAGTACCAAATTATAATGAAAAAAGCAAGACCTCATTTGATTCAAACTCTAAAGAAGAAAGGAAAAAATAAAAAGAGGAATTTATATGCATATGTGCATAACCCACGGATACAGACAATAGTGTGGTGAAGGCCAGGATCGGGGAGGGTGGGTACAGGGTAGCAGGGATCAATGGGGGAAAAAGGGGACATCTGTAATACTGTTGACAATGAAGATAAATTTTAAAAAAAGATTGAGAGTGAAGAGAACAATGAACCTTTATATTTCATGTTTTACCTATCCCACAGGAAAAATTCTCCAACACTTTTTTTTGGGAGGTGGAAGGGTAGGGTGGTAGGACAAGAGGTCAGACATGTTAGATAAAAACTATGTCTAAAAGACTAGATAATATTTTTATAAAGGATTGAGTAGAAATCAAAGATCCAAACTAGGTAAATTAATCATCCTCAAGGCTTACTTATATTTCCAATGCAGGTTACAGAGAAGTAAAATGTTTAAGCAAGAGTAAATATTAAAATATGTTACGGTAAAAGCATCAGCTACACGGGAATTCACAACAAGCAGGAAGCAGAAATGAACTAAAAATATAAGAGAAAGTGCCAGCAACCAGATAAACCCTTTAGCCTACATGAAAGGCAACATCATGGAATACTACTAACTACCCTGCCACAGGAAGAAATACTGCCATTTGCGACAAAACGTTTGGACCTTGAGAATATCATGCTAAGCAAAATAAGACAGGCAGAAAAAGTCAAGAACCATGTGATTTCACTCGTATGTGAGCTATAAAACTGAAAGCAACAAATTAATAACCAAGGAAAGCAAACAAAAACTTGTAGACACAGTCAACAGCGTGGCAGTTACCAGAGCCCAGGGGAGCAAAGAAGTAGTGAAGGGAAAAGGAACCAAATACATGGCAACAAAAGAAGATCTGGGTGGTTGGTGCACAAAGCAATATACAGATGATGTATTATAGAAATGTGCACTTGAAACCTATATAATTTTATTAACCAGTGTCACCCTAATAAATGTAATCATAACAAAAAAGGCAACATCAAGAAGAGACTCACTGTTCTTGTTGAGGTAGCAACAATTCCCTGCCTAAGAAACCAAGTTTTAACAGGCTATGTAAGAGCTGTGAATAAATTTTCCCTAGCATGCAATTCTTCTTATATCAGTATGATCCACGAGGGCCTCTTGGATCATTATACTTTGAGGGCTGAGATCCTACTTATTCTAGTTTCTGAATAATATCTGACATAAACGTACGCTGAGCAAGATGGCAAGAAAATGGGGGCTTTATTCATTAACATTTGAATAAACAAAAAAATAAGGTAATTCACATTTCAGGTGGTAAAAAATAAAAAATTAAAGCATTATGGTAGGCAGAATTCTAAAATGGTTACAAAGTTTTCTGCCCTTTGGTATACACGCCTTATATAATCCCAGCTCCTTGAGTATGGGTGGAGCCTATCAGTGTGATGGGATAAAATCCCTGTGAATAAATGGCCTTAAATAACAAAGGAGGAGGGATTCTGCAGTCAGTGATTTGAGTGAAGCAAGTCTCTTTTTGACCACATTAAAAGATAGATGCTCTTCTTGATGGCATAGGAAAAGCAAGGTGCCGTCGTGTTAGACTTGGGGGCTGTGTGGTGAGAACCTAAAGATGGTTTCTAGCAGCTGAGAAGGGGCCTTTAGCTGACAGCAAGGAGGTGATGAGTTCAGTCATGCAACCTCAAGGAAGTGAATTCCTCCAAAATCCTGAATGAGGCTTGAAACAAACAGTTTCCTAGTGAAGCCTCCAGATGCAGCAGCAGCAGCCTAGTAGGCAACCTGATTTCAGCCTGAGAGACACAACTTTCCCCAGACTTCTGACCTACTAAAACTGAATTAAAAAGTGGATGTTGTTTTTAGCTATAAATTTGGATAATTTTCAAAGCAGCAATCAGTAATTAATAAGTCACATATCAGATATCTTGCAAATACATTTGGTTTATTATTAAACAATATTTCAAAAAGATCTCATCATTGGCATCTTTTTAAATAAATTCAATATGAAAATCAGAAAAATCTGGTAATTTAATTTCTACATCTATTGTGTGGAAGCCATAAGAATGTTTCTCACAGTAACATAATACTTCACAGCTTTGTAAAAGATATAGATATTAGATAGAGAGATGGAAATTAAAGATGTATGACAAGAAAGCACACCGGGAGACTGTTCTGCAAATAATAAATGCTAGCCCTTATTTGAGAAGTACACTTGCTAGGATTGAATATCAATGAGACATAATTGCTAGTTGCTTTCATATTCCAGCTTAGCAAAATAAAACTGTCTAATTTTTGAAATGCTGAAAATGTCAATGTATGCAAATTTGAGGAAGGGTTGGAAATCATAGGGTGATAGAGGGGAAGAAAGAAAGAAGATGAAATCCTACATTTAGATTTTCCTGATATGAATATGAAATATAAAATACATATAAAAAGTCTAGTAGTAATTCCTCAATTGGCAATGTCACCATGTTTTATAAAATAATACATAGTGAATCGATGTTAAGAGAGATGAATGACCTCAAACTTTACAGCCTGTAAAATAAGATTTTGAAGTTAATAAATGGGCTGTTTCCCTCAAGAACTTGTTAAAATGCAACAAATATAAAGTAATTATCCAGAAATATTAGAAGTCTTTTGTGAACTTATTGCTAGTATGGATATTCTTAATGATGGAGCAAAGTATGACCAACCTGCATTCTCAATATACAGGAATTCATAACTCGTTAAATATAAATATTATTCATTACTTCTATTTTTTCTCTGCTCTAAAGATGTTAAATCTATTGTAACCATTACTGTCCTCCAGGGATAATTATAACATATTTGATTACAGCTTGGTAGAATTGATTTTTTAAAATATATTTTCTTAATTTTTTAATGGGTAATGCAGTTATAAAGAAAAAAATAAAATAGTATGCAGTGAAAAATAAACATTCTATTTATGCACTCCCTTAGTGCTCCTTTTCCCAGATCCTATAGTGGTTTCAAATCATCCATCTCTTGTGTAGTCTCATCAAAATATTGTATGTGTATATAATCACATGTGTGTTTAAGTGTGTGTACATACATATTTTGTGTATATGTGTACTTATTGAGAGAAACTTCCCTTACAAATTGCTAGTCCCATTCTCAAGGTGCAAATTCTTTTAATTCTTAAGATGCCTTTTCTGATGGTTAGTTCTATTTATTTAAATAACATATTAATACTTTCAGATCTTGTATTCATTTAAGAGAATATCTATTAACTTTTTGAAGTGGAAAATAAAAATTAGGCAGATTTTACCACTATTCCTCTCCTTTTGACCCTAAAATTATATGTATTGCAATGTTAGAAAATATTATTTTTATTTCAACCACTGAAATTTAGTAATTAAGAGATAAATGTCCTAAAGACAATTAACAGAACAAGAAATCTGGGTATATTATAAACATATAAAATGTTTATATCAATCTGACCAGAAATAAAAGACACAAAAATAAAGTTTCAATGAGATACAAAGCTAATTAACCTAGGTGAGCTCTTCTACATGAATATTTTTACAACTAAGATGGAGAGTTAACGGAATATGAATATATCTAGCAAAGTTTAAGATGCACATACTCAGCAATTTCACATCATTTTTATATGAAAATCTCACAAAAACGTATGAGGAAACATGTAAAAAACATTCATTGCAACAGTGAGTAAAAAGATCCACAAACCAGCTTAATTTCCACTGATAGAGATTGAACCAATAAATCATGGTATATTTGTGCAAGTACTGTAATAAAAATAAATTCACTGACATTCCAACAAGCACATTTTGTGACAATTTTCCATTTTTAACCTAAAATCTTCTATATGTTTTTCAGTAATAAGCACAGTATTTAATATATAGCACTAATTCATATATATTTTGTTTGTATAGTTATTTTTATGATGTGTAGTCATAAAGTTATATGCATAGTCAGTTATATCTTTGCTTTCAATAAACTGGGAAAGTACTGTCTACCATTTATAAGGTAAACATAGCTTTTGCCGAGAACTCAGCCGATTAGAGCATCCTCCCTATAGGCCAAGGTTGCTGATTTGATCCCCAGTAAGGGCATGTATAAGAATCAATGAATCAATGTATAAATAAGTGGAGCAACAAATTAGTGTTCTCTGTCTCTGTCTCTCATCCATAAAATTTACAAAAGGTAAACATCATGGTTAAAAGTGATGGTGTATAACTTCTCTCTGCTACATATATTTTTGATGTTAGAAACTGTGACAAATCAAATCATAAAATGTTATGCATATTTTTAAGTACAGGGTAAATGTCAAGTCACATTTAAAAAAGAAATGAAATATGGAGAAAAAAATGGCAAAGAGTAAAAAAGAACAAGGGAAAAGAGGAGATTTTCCTCATATACCCTGAAGTCTACATATTGATTGAATTAAATAAATGGGATTCAGTCATTCACAAAGCAACAACTATTTCCAGACTTTAATCTCATATTGACGAAAAAAATATTTTTGGCTTGGAGGCTCGTTTGAGTTAATTATAGTATGTGCTCAGAAGGTGTGGAAACTAGCAACACAGACTGAAAGTGATTTAGGAAGTAGGATTAGGTGAATTATTTAAGAAGCTTTTAATTCAAGAGAAGCAATTAGTCCAGTAAAAACAAACAACATTGGCTGTTTTTCTACGTAAGGTAACAGATTCAAACAACCGAAGGAAAATGAAATTGATTCTTTCAACAATTTAATCAACTGTAGAGTTTATTTGTGTTTTACTTTGCTGGCATCATTGGTTGCCTGACTTCCTTCTTAAAACTTTGCCCTCGAATTTCACACAAATTCTGAGGCTAAATTTCTTCAAATAATAAACCCAGATATACTACTAATAAGCTTTAAAACAGAGTGTGAGAAGTTAGTAGAAGAATTTTTACCTGTATTTTTATGGATCGCTCATTATTTGGTAGAAAGTTATGGGGAGAGTGCAGCCCTTAGATTTTAGGAGCCCTTAACTACTAAGACTAGAGCCCTTGGATTTTCTCAGTGTCACACTAATTCTTACGAAGCTTCCAGTAATTTGTCAAAATGTCCATTTAAGTGTTTTTACTAGTATATAGAGCAGCTATTTTCAACCAGTGTGCCACAACAATTTTTAAAACATGCAGTACCTGACTATTTAGTCAGGGGAACTGACCTCTTTCCCCTTAGATTGTCAAATAAAAATATTATGTTGTTTAGACTTTTATTCTCCTTACCTATTTTTTTGTCCCCTTGATCTTATACTGAGTGTGATGCATTAAAATTTGCTATTATTATTGTGTTTCTGTGTCTCATCACATCTCTTATACTATGTAGATCAATAAGGTGATTGTTGTGTTTTTTCATTCTTAAATATTCATACATTTTATATCTCTATTGGAAAGTGTGGCTTCTAGCATTCAAAAGTATTCTTTTCAAGCATAATGTTCTAGCAACTGGATTCTTATTTTTCTTATAGTAGGATCAGTATCCGTGCTTTGTTTTTGTATCCATTTGCCTGCAATACCTTTTTCTACCATTTTTTATTGAACCCTTCTGTTTACTTTGTTTTAGATGGGCCACTTGTATTCCTGTATACAATATATACTTATGTCTACTTGTGTCTTTTCTGGGAGCCAATTTGAAAATCTTTTTTTTTAAAACCTTAAGCCTATTTTCTCTTGTTGTTTTGACTGATAAAGTTTTTCTAATTTTTTAATACTTTATAATTTTGTGTATTTTTTATTTCCTACAATTATTTCTCTTTTTTCTTTATCTATTTGCTTATTTGTTCTACTTAGGAAGGTTTATATGTTTTTTAATTCTTACCTTTTTACTGGTATGTTTTTCAACGTCCTCAGAGCTTTAATTGCTTAGTTTGTGTTTATCATCAATACTTTCATACCCACCTTTTGCCTATATAAAAATAAAATTTTCCATTTTTTATTTTCCACTTTTCATCGCTGATTATTTTCTTGGTCATACGTTGTTGAATTATATACATCTTATGGTGTTACCAGAGAAATTAGGTCTAGGTCGAATTTCCCCGACACTAGTGTGCGTGGGTGGCTCTTGCGATATATTCAGAAAAACAATTTTCTAAGATTCACAGGGGAGAATGAATAGTTTTCATTGGTGTGGAGTTATATTCCTCAGGTTCCAAAGTCCCATGTTCCTTAATTCAGTCTTGGAAAAGCGGCAGCTGTGGATTCAGCAAAGCCAAAATCAAGGCCACTGTCCTGAGCTTCCATTCACGTCACAGCCCGTCCAGTTCAGCATTCAGGCTGAATAAAGCCCATCAGTCCGTGGCGTGGGCGCCACATGGCCTGAGCCACATGGGTGAATGCAGAGGAGCGTGCCCCTGCACCGGGAGCCCGAGAGAACTAAAGGTCAAAGCCAAGAGCCAAGAGAGAGAACTCCCCTTGTTCAGTTCAGGCTTCTCGCCCTTGCAGTGGCCAATTACCTGTTCCCAGGTATGACTGACAGACAAGTAAGTACCTTCCCAAGTCATTCAGACCTTACTGGGCATGGGTCTGTTGTCCAGTCCCTTCCCCCGGTGATCACCCGGGGACAGACTTGGAGAGTGCTAAATTAGCAAAGCTGTATAAATGGCATGCCTACAGTAACTAGTCTTCCCTATACGCTTTTCCTGTTAAATAATAACTAGATTATCACAATGGTATTGTTGGTAGACTTTTAAAATAGGCTGAGAGTGAAGATTTTCTAGTTTCTATATGCTGAAAAAAATTTTTCCCCCCTAAAGCCTTTATATTTAAAAGGTAAATGAGCTGGATATAACATCTGGAGTTCCCATTCCTCCCTTTCCTTTTTCCTCCCCTCCCCTCCCCCCCTCTTTCCTTCCTTCCTTCCTTCCTTCCTTCCTTCCTTCCTTCCTTCCTTCCTTCCTTCCTTCCTTCCTCCCTCCCTCCCTCCCTCCCTCCCTCCCTCCCTCCCTCCCTCCCTCCCTCCCTCCCTCCCTCCCTCCCTTCCTCCCTCCCTCCCTCCCTCCCTCCCTCCCTCCCTCCCTCCCTTCCTTCCTTCCTTCCTTCCTTCCTTCCTTCCTTCCTTCCTTCCTTCCTCCCTCCCTCCCTCCCTTCCTTCCTTCCTTCCATTATAGTGTTATCCTATGTTCTTTATTTGGTATCTGCTTTTGATGAGTCTGATACTTTTTTTTTTTTGTTCCCACCTGAGGACATTCTTTCCATTGTTTTTCAGAGAGTGGAAGGGAGAGAGAGAGAAACATCAATTGGTTGCCTCCCACACATGCCCCTACCCAGGCTGGGGACTGAGCCTGCAACTGAGGCATGTGCTCCTGGCTGGAATCAAACCCAGGACCCTTCAGTCTGCCGGCCAGCACTCCAGCCACTGAGCCAAACTGGCCAGGGTGAGTCTGCTACTTTTGCTTTGTGTAAGTTATTTAACCTTTTTCCTGGAAGCCTTAATGATTTTATAGTTTTGTTTTTGAAATCTAATAGTTTTACAAAGATATGACTTGGAGTTGATGTTTCTCTGTTAATATTTTTTCAGATGTCCAGTAACCACTTTCAAATGCATAGGTTCATATTTCTGTTTTTGTATTTTTCTTTCTATTTCTGGAATGTTTCTTAGATGGTAGTTTTTTTCTTTTTTTTAATTTGTTTTATTTTTTCCCTTGTTTAATTTCTTTCTTTCTGTCATGTTCCTTGTCTTGGTTGTTATTCTTACTTTCTTCAATGTACTTTACTAAATTTTTATAATCTAATCTCCTTGGGGACCTTAAATATTTGTTCTTCATTTTTGAGATTTTGTTCCGATTTCAATCAGTTCTCTTCATTAGTGTCTCTATTTTTGTCTAGTTTTTTGGGAATTTAGTTTTGGAATTTTTGACTCAACAAACTTGCATGTAATCGATGTTTGTTTGAGTGTTATGTAACTGTGCTGGGAACATTTACTTATATTTTGTTCTGGCTTGTGACTGTTTTTTCCTGTGTAGTCTTCTTCATTTCATGTGTTTGGAATTTTGTTTTGAGATTTTCTGCACTATCTAAATGAGTAATTTCTTTTTCTCATATTAATTTTTATGATAATGGGGTATGTCAAAGATTATTAGATTAATGGTGCCCTCTTCTGTTAGGATAGCAAAGTCTAGTTATTTTGCATATTAAGAAAGTTTGTTGATGTGGGAGGTTTTATGAGAACTACAAACTGAGGGGTTACTTTTGTTTTTCAATGCCAGAAAATTTCCTCTTTTCTTCCCCCCAATTGTTAAAGAATGCTTTTTCTTTAATCCCCACCCCAAGGATATCCCCCGCCCCCCCCCCCCCCATTGCTTTTCAAAGAGAGTGGGAGGAGGGGAGGGAGGAAGGGAGGGGGAGAGAGAGAGATGCACTGGTTGCCTCCCATACTTGCCCCGACCAGGGCTGGGGACTGAGCCTGCCTGCAGCCGAGGTATGTGTCCTTGACCAGAATCAAACCCAGGACCCTTCAGTCTGCAGGCCGACACCAACCACTGAGAAAACTGGCTAAGACTAAAGGATGCTTTCTATGTCCTTTTGGCGTTTAATTTTTCTCCCACAGCATCTCAGTGTTACAACAGCAGGCCTTTAAATTGTGCCATCCTTAAAAATTTGACTGGGCTCTTTAAATAGCGCCTGTAGCTTTAAATCTCGCCTTTTCAAGTAGCTGATACTTTGGATCCTTTTCCTGCAGAGTGTGCTCCACTCTGTCTAGACACTTTTGCAATGTTTTTTATTGAGAGGGGGTTTAATCTTCTTGGTAGTTATTCCAAATCATGCTGCTGGCTCTTCACTAGTCTCTCTCTTCTGTGTTCCCTGCAGATTCTCTGCCTGTGTTTGCTCTTCCCAAGCCGTGCAGCTGGGCTGAGGTGGAGTGGCAGACGCGACAATTTAGTGATAGTTCAGTTTTTACCCACTGCTATTATGCAATTTGGCATTATCTGTCTTTAAGTTATGCTAAGTGTGCAGCTTCGTGTGGAAATTATTTTTCCCTTCTTGTTCTTTCATGTTAGCTGGCAAGGCTATTTAGAGATATGTTTTGTAATGCTTTACTACACATCTTCTGAGAGTTTAAAAGCATCATTTAAAAGAAGCTTTAGCTTTGGATACTTTTTATCCGTGGGCCAAAAATAGAATCACTAAATAAAGTAATTTAGATGGTATTTTCAGGTAGTGATACCGTTAAAATAATCTGGTTATTATTTAACAGGAAAGGAGTAAAGGGAAGACTAGATAATATACAGTTTTGCAAAAAAGCTGCATTTAACACTCTCCAAGTGTGTTTCCCACTGACCCATGGGGTAAGGGACTGCACAAAGGCAGTTTAGACACATGCCCCGTAAGGTCTGAGTGACGTGGGAAGGAACTCCACCTGTCACTCACACCTGGAAATATGTCAGTGACCAGAATAGGTGTGGCCACGGCAAGGGCTCGAACCTGACTACTGAACCTTCGGAACGAAGGAGGCTCTCTCTCTGGTTCGTGGGGTCCCTCGCTCTCCCGCGGCGGGGGCATGCTCCCCTGCGCCACATGGCCCACGGCCACGTGGGACCCACACAGTGGACTGGTGGACTTTAATTAGCCTGATGCTGAACTGGACCTGGCTGCAATATGGAACAGTAACTCCGGACACTGACCTTGTTTTTGGCTCTGCTGGAACCCCAGCTTCACCTCTTTCATAACTGACTTGAGGGGCAGGGGAGTTTGCAAACCAAGGAACGTAACTCCACACAAATGAAGCCTTTTTCACATCTCATTCTCCCATGGGGTCTTCGAAAATGCTTATTTCAGCAGAACCCCAAGGGCCCCACTCCCACTTATGACTGTGACTAGAATATCTATCAATAATAACAAAGATGAAATAGACTGTGTTCAAATATACTGAATTTCCCATAAATGCAGCTAGTGAAAGGTTTTTAAAAAAATTATTACGAGAAAAATGCTATGGATATTTTGGATGCTATGGATCTTTGGGAATTACACAATTCAAAATATAGATGAGCTAAATTAGCTCTAACATTGTTAGTTAAAAAGAATCATTTCCAAAATGTTTGGGTATTAGCACAACTACTGTAATATTCTTTACATAAGATTAACTAAAAGGAAGATCAAAACCACATGACACTTATAAAAATGTATTTTTGTTGTATCAAATCCAACAGCCTATTTCAGAGATGATTTAAAGAAACAAGAACAACCAAACTTTTCTTAAGTTATAATATAAAATTCTAGCTGCTTTATATAAAAAAGATGGCACTGATTTACAGCCTACAAATTTTCACTCAATCCATGAGATGCTAAGAAATGGTCAAACTACAACTTGCACATATAACAGTTTTCTTTTAAAGCTGCTCTCACTATAAATAGCTACTCCATATATTTTGGAATTTTTATTTTATTTTATGTTTTTATTTTCAAATGGCAAGGATATTTCATCTCAGGTTACAGCTATTCCTGAGAATGACCTTAATTTTCCTTGTTCTAATGTAATGCATAAATAAATGTGAATTACTTTGGAAAGAAATAGGATATAAAAAACATTTGAAAACATCAACGTAAGTAATTTTGTTCATTGTTTTAAAATCCATTTGTAAAGTAATTTATTGTATATCCTTTGTTTTCAGAAAATGTAAATTGATATTTCGCTTGGAAATTCTCCCAAAGTATGTAGAATAATGCTTAGAAGTAATTTTACTGGTTTATTTTAAAATGTATTATGTATGTCTGTCTCAATGTAGATGATCTCTTAATTCATTCAAGAGAGATTTGATATTCCATATTTGTGTGAAAACTATTTTTAGTAGTGAACTTATAATACATAATGCATTTTAAAACTTATAAAAGGAGTGTGAATATTAATAAATACCCATCACTCCCAGGAAATTTTGACCTTGAATTTGATAACTGGTTATCACATAATTATTTTTGTGCTTATAGTGTCATATCATTTATGGATTTTAAAATATGCATTATAAGTAATATATTTCTCACCCTCAATTTTATTTTAAGACATTACTTATAACAGTTCTGTTAACTTCATATGAATTCAAATTCGCTGTTTATACAATTACTATGGAGTAAGACCAACATCTTTTGCTGTAGAAGTTAAGACAACAAAGAAATTAATTTATAAATAACAAATAATTTACTTCCAGCTTTTGACATCAAGACATAATATTTTTGTGTTTTTTTTTTATGTCAGAGGAAGGGGAAATGAGAGGGTTTCTTTTTGGAAAGCTCAAGCTGCAAGCAGAATTCCTTTCATGATTAGCGTGTCTGTATGCAAGGCAGAGCAGGAGGCAATGGGAACAAGGCATCGAACCAGATGGGGCTGAGAGACAGCGCATTTCACTCTGTTATAGTCGAACTAAGGTCTTAACTTACATCAGTAAAATCAAAAGAAGCTCATTCTTTCCTAGGCAAGATTATCCCACATACAAGACCATTGTACCTTGGACACTTACTCTCAGGGTATAAGCATTTTATAACATCTATCCATTTATTTTGAATAAATTGTCACCATGAGCTTTTAAAGGGCAGTATGCTAAATATCTGAAGGCTTCCCTTGCTTTTCTAAAGTGACTTTTTCAAATATATATATTTTTTATCATAACATTTTCATTGTTCTTGTGAGGAACATTGCAATGTCAATGTCCCTGTTAAAATCTAAGATTCATAACTCAAAGGCAAATCCTGCTATGACTTGATGGCCCATGTAGTCCTGTATCCTAAATCACAATTGCTCATTAAAAAAAAAAAATCAAAAAAAATTCCAAACTATCATCTTTTATTCTTTACACAAAACAAGTAAGGATATAACATTCTAATTTTTACTTTCTTATTACCATTTTTGAATTACATATAAGACTATCCTTATGGAAATTGTTCTCTTAGTTTCAATATAAAATTTCACTTTTTAGAGACTATCAACCCATAAAAAAAGATCAGTGCTTGTAAATTTCAACATAGTTCCTTACACAAGAAGAACATAATAGCAAACAATGGTAATTAAAATACATTTCCTACTAAAGCAATAGATAAAGTATTATGAAACACAGGAAAAAGCAGCTAATCTGATCACAAATTTTAATGCATAATATCACTCCCAAAGTCACCCTTATCTAGATATCTCTGTTCCGATACACTCGTCTTCATGCCCTGATGATCTGCACACCGATTCACTGTGTTTCTTTTCATTCATATTCCTGACATCATTTAGAATGACTATAATGTCCATGTAGATGCCCTTCCCTAGTCTTGCTATCATGCTTATTTAAAGAATTTATTTTTCATGATCAATTTCACCCCATCTTGGTCACCACTTACAAAGTCTCAGCCCCTTAATAGTATTGTCTAATGTTACTCTACATCCCAATAAAATCTATTTTTTTTTCTCTGCAATAAAATCTCCATTTTTATTTGCTCAACTACCTCCACCATATTAGGTGGTCATATCCTAGAGGAGATGTCTTTAATTTTATGCAAATATATATTAATAATTTCTATAATTTTGAAATATTTTCCTCAAATAGATTTTCATACTTTTTTGCCAAGTTTATTTCTAAATTATTTTTCTTTTTACTACTAATGTAAATATATTTTTCTTCAATTATGCCTTTTAAGTGATTATTTTGAGTATATACAAAGAGCTATTTTTGTGTGTCAGTTTTATATCCTTCTGGATTATTAAATGCTCCTTTTTTATTTCAGTTTTGTTACTGGAGAAATTAGTGGGCCAGGTTTCCCGATTGCATGCGGGAGTGGTGTCCTTGGGGTACCGCTGAAATAAGCATTTTCAGAAGCCCCCATGGGAAAATGTATGTGGTAAAAGACTTTAGGAGTGTGGAGTTACATTCCTCTAATTCCTAAGTCCCATGTCTCTTAATCCAGCCTTGGAAAAGTGGCAGCTGTGGGTCTAGCAAAGCCAAAACCGGGACCAGTGCCCAGAGTTTCCATTCTGGACACTGGCTGGGTCCAGTTCAGAATCAGATTAATTAAAACCCATTAGTTCATTGTATGGAGTCCAATGGCTGTGGGCCACGTGGATGAATGCAGGGAAGCACACCCCCTGCAAAAGGAGAGCCGGGAGCCTGGTGTGTCAGAGAGAGAGAGAGAAGGGGAAAGAAGACGGGCCTTTGTCCAGGAGTATAAATACTCAGATTTCGCACCCTTGCAGTGACCACACCTATCCTGGCCCCTGATTTGTTCCCAGGTGTGACTGACAGATCAGCACCTTCCCATGTCGCTCAGACCTTACTGGCTTGCCTCTATTGCCCAGTCCCTTCCCACATCCATGAGTGGGCAACAGGCTTGGAGAGTGTTAAATTTCAGCTTTCTAGCACAGCTGTACAAATGGCATGCTTGTACTATCTAGTCTTCCCTTTATTCCTTTCCTGTTAAATAATAATCAGGTTATTATAATGGTATCAGTTTCAGCACTTATTTTATTGGTATTCCAGGTTATTATTCATAAATAGAAATATCTGTATTTCTTCTCTCTGTTTCTTATCTCTGTCGTTCGCTTTTCAAATAGCACTGGCGACATATCATATACATCTTTTAAATGGAATTGAGTAGACAGCATTTTTGCCTTATTTTTTACTTTAGCAGTAATGACATTAGTGTTGCTCCATCAAGTGAGACAAGAGCTTACTAGATAGCTACATATTGAGCTGGATGTAGATGGATAGATATATAAGTAGATGATCAAAATAAGTATGTAGATAGATGTAACAAAGTAAGAATGGTTGTTGAATTTGTTGAATCCCTGTTAGCATACTGAAGATAACTGCATGATTTTTCTCATTAGTTATATTTAATAGTGAATCATGTAATTGAGTTGCCTTTTATTGGATAATTCTTGCATTTTTGGATCAAAGTCCACTTAATTATAATATATAATTTTAATGTATTCGGGGATACTTTTTATTAATATGTTAATATTTGAATCAATAAATCATTGTCCAACTTGCTTCCTTAAAATAATATTTTAATTATACTTCTTTTTATATGCTTCAGACAATTAAAGTACAAGTCAAGGGGCATCATGATGATCTAGCCTTTCACATTTTCATAGAGTTGATCTGTTACCACTGACACTTGGTTTATTGTTGTAAGAGTAGATATAATTTTATTCTCTGTCTTTAATGAAAACATATTAATTAAACTTTCTCTATCTGACTCATTTTTGACACATTAATTTTTATTTGGAAATCTCTCATATCATCCAGGATTGTGTCAGCAAACTATGGCCCAGGGCAGCATTGGGCCATACTCATTCGTTTGCACCTTGCTACGGCTGCTTTCACACTAAAAGGGCAGAGCTGAATAGTTGAGACAGTATTGACTCAGATAGCTGAAAATATTTATTATGCGGAACTTTACAGAAAAAATTTCCTGACCCACAATCCAGGTTAACAAATTTATTTGCCTTATTTTGAGCAAATAAATATCTTTTTTTTTTAGAGTTTGTTTTCTTTACTTTGAAAGCTAGTCTCCCTTTGACACTTCTTATTTTGTATAGTTCTGCTTTTTTCTGTTGAAAGAATTTTTTTGATCAATTCTAGTTTCATATTTTATAATTCATTAGCATATACTTTTAACAATCTTTTATTTCCCTACTTTATTTTACTTTTTTAACATTATTTATTTTTAGATTTTTATATGTAGAATTTTTTATTTATTTTTAATTTTCTTTATTGTTGAAAGTATTACAGATGTCCCCTTTTTTCCTCCAATTGGCCCTCTCCACCCCAAATCCCCCCCTGGCCTTCTCCACATTATTGTCTGTGTCCATGGTTTATGCATATATGCATATAAATTCTTTGATTAATTCCTCCTGACCCACTCTCCCACTCCCACCTCCCCTAAAAATATATATATGTAGAATTTTAATTATCATTTTCTAGAAACTCTACCACTTTTGCCCTGGCCCATGTTGCTTGGTGGTTAGAGTATAGGCCCATGCACTGAAGGGTTACCCTAAACTTCTCTATCTTTATCTGTGAATGATTATTCCAGGATAAATTATCAAACTTTAATACTTAATAAATAATACATATTTAGAGCTTTATTTTTCCTGAGTTATAATTAAATAAGTGGTAAATATTACTGATTACAGCACATCCTGAGCAAAAGTTTTATACCCAAGGGAACTGTGTTATTCTTTAATTTGTACAGTTTTATTCATAGTCTTGATGAATTTCCTTTATTAACAAGACCCACTCTAAAATATGCTCTAATTTATAACTGCTAGTTTTCTCTGGGAGTAGTTTCCATGGGAGATTAGCATATGGCTACCTACAACTCATCTTTGAAACTGCAGCTCTAAGGTAATCTCCATGGGGGTGGGAGAAAAATCTAGTTGTGCCTAGAGGTTCAACAAATGATTTCTTGATGATCAACAAGCTTTAGGAACGACTCACATATAAAAAAAATAATAAAGCATATATATAAGAAATACTACAAGTTAAAAGATAATACAAAAAATTATTTTGTGGAAGGTTTTAATCTTTATCATCTGGAAAATACTAATACCTTTAGGGAGATATTAACAATCTGGTGATTGATACAAACTTGGAGGAACAAAATATTTTCTTTTGTCTATGTTAAAATTGAGGTAGGGCGTCCCTGCATGAGTGGCTTCTAACGCGACGGGAATAAAAGACTGGAGCTGAGATGGTAAGACGGGGCCTGCGGAATCGCGGATTCTGAAAGCCTAGGTCCTTGATTTAGTTTCAGCCTCTTTCCTGTATTTCCAATTTCCACGACATCAAAACTGCAGACATTTTATTGTACACAAGCACAACCTCCAAAAATTGCCCTGAGATTGGAAAAAAAAAATCTGACAGTTGTTTTACATCGTAAATGAATTGCATATATCCTTACTTCAGATAGTTTGTCCTTCCACAAGAGGCTGATGGGCTGCGCCCCCCGAAGTTCTGTCCTGCCGGGAGAGTTTGCCTCCCCTGCCAGTTTTCAGGGCGTCTCTAAGAGGATCTGTAGTGCAGCCGTAATTCTTTTTATTTTCTGCATTCTTAGTGAAATTATCTACTAAAAAAGCTTATATTTTTCCTTCTCTCTGTGTTGGCCGTAAGGGACGCCTGTGCTATTATAGTCTGAGCTGGCTGAGAGGCAGGTGCCAGTCCAACTGTGGGTAACATAGGCCATCTTGCAGCTTTACATTTGCCCCACCAGCATTTTGTGTCAGCTGGTACATGGATCAAATTTATATCCCTAACTGTGGCATGTGCTGCCTCCAGTGCCCAAAGAAACCCCATAGATGCTGTGATTACTTCTTCATGGTAGAAGGAATCAGATGCAGCAATTCATCTTTTACATTTTTTGGTAATGTCTCTCTCTATAAACCCAGAACACTGGACCCCTGAAACTTTACAATTATTTTTCATTCTTTTGAAGACATTTGCATTACCAAGGCCACAACTGTATTGTCACTTGTTGATGATCTAATCTCATTAACATGAAGACATTGATATAATGCAACAAGGTGATGTTCTATAGAGTACCCAGGTGCCAGTCCCCTCTGGACTATACTATAGCAGAAGCCAGTGGCAAGTTAGCATAGCACTGGAGCAAGACCATAAATAGCCTTGGTTATCCAGTATGCCCATTGCAAATGATTCCCTTTTCTTAAGGACAAATAATGCATTTTACAGGTGAATGATTGCATCCTGAGGCTGTAATGATGTGATTTAGTAAAGACTATATATCTGGAACAGCAGTCTCAATGGGAAACAATTTGATTAATTTTACAATAATCTAGTGACATCTTTCAGGATCTATTAAGTTTTTTTGGGAATAGACTAGTGACTTAAGTGGGGGATATAACAGGGTCCCACCATCCCTGCATCCTTTAGGTTGCTTTTTAAAAGAATTTAGTCATTTGCCTTCTCATCATTTTCTGCCTCCTGATGCAGAAAATTGGAATCTTTCCATATTTTACTAAGGAGATGTTCTTGTGTTCAATCTTAACCTCTAATGAATACTTAATTATCCTTAATCTTTGTCTTCCCCAAAGCACTGATTTCTCAAACATCCAATGCTATCATATCTCACATGTTTCTCAAATGCATCCCCTCCTATTGGTATACGATTCCAGTCATCATTAGTGAAAGTTTAACAAACACACTACTATTGCATGATCCACCTACCACCACTGATGAGGGCCTCATGGCTTGCCGGGGTAAACTAGCTGCAAAATTGCATTTAGAGTCTGTTTTCTAACTGCTTACTTGAACTTATAGTAACAGGTCTAGTTTCTCTTGAATCTGCCTTTGAGATGCAGATTTCTATTCAATAAATTTACTGGAAAGTTTCTGGGTCAAACACTTTAAAGAAATGGAGCAGCAGAGTCAGGCAGAGCACGAATGTCAAGAAGAGTGCAGTTGTAAACAGATCTCAGCCTATGTCATGCGGAGCTATAGAGGCTGAATAGCCCTTCAGCCCTGTCTAATTTGGGTGGTGAGCCTGGCCATTTATACCCACATCAACAAATCATTGGACTTTTCTAGAAGGACACATACACTTAAGGGAAGTGGCCTCTTCAACCAAAGGGAATTCCCAGCAAGGGACTCTGGAGAGCTGTCAGCCACCGATATTCCCAGCAGCTGGGGGGTTTAGTGTCTCCATTCTGGAGGAGTGGGATCTGGGTGCCTTACCTAACAGACATTAAACAGTGCATGTAATCCTCATTTTTTATCGTCACAGGACTTCTAGGCAATCACTATGGAAAGAAAAGATATATTGAGGTAGGAGACACACGGGACTTCACTAGATTTAATCCAACAGATATATCATTCATATGTTTTTAAAAATGATGAAGTTTGATGGTAAGTCTATTAGGAGTGGAAGGATAATTGTTCTTACAGGATTTGGACTGTGAAGTAAGATATAACACGGAGGTCTTTGTGTTTTATTATATAATTTCCTACAGTGTTTTTATGCTTTTATGTGAGTAATTTATAACATGGTTTCAGCATAGAGAATATATATACAGATATATATAATGTATATAATGCTTTGACATTTTATTTACATAATCATTAGCATCAGTCACAACATTTTATACCTCACTGCTTCTCTTTTTTAAATGATATCACCCCGTGTTTTCATCACTCTCCTGAAAATACTTTCAACTATGTTCTAATTTCTTCCATTTTTTCTTCAATTCACTTGCATAAATTCAACTATTTACTTTTACTTTGCATTCCCTTGAGCAACTGAAGATTATCAACAAAGACCAAATAACAAAACCACTGGCTTTAATGACATTTTGTGATTTTAAAACATAAATAGCCACTATCATTACCATCAAATTCTCCTACTTAGCTATTTTTTTCTCTCAGGAATACATATTGTCCCCCTGCTTTTTCTCAGATCTCCCCCATATATTAAGAAAATAAAAGCCATTAGATGTGAAATCTCTACTATTTCTACCATTAAATCTGTAACCTTCTGTATACATCTGTTTCTTTGCTTTTCTTAAAGTATCAAGTGTCTATCTTTCTCCAACAGGCTGTTTTATAGATCTTTGCTTTCCATTCCACTACCTCTCAGCTGCTCAAAGATGTGTGCCCTTGTTTTATAAACTTTATGTTTTATACATCATTAATCTCACCTTTCTACTAGATCTTTCCCTTCAGAATAAAAATATAGAATGTTACACTCTTTACTAAGAGATGGGGAGAGAGTAAGACGAGAGTATGAAAGCAAAAGAAGAGCAATGCCACTTCAACTTCACAGAAATACATTTCTTTGTGAAAAAATTCCCCATGCTTGTTTTCATTTCTTCACCTACTCTTCATACACCGAGCAGTCTGAGCTGGTTTCTGCCTCTGTGCCTCTACTGAAATCGCTCCTGCTAAATCAACAACCACTTCCACATTAGCAAACTGACACTATTCTCCCCTTCAAAGTCTTGACAGCATTTGTCAGAGATGACTACACACTAGTTCTTGAAACAATCTCTTGCTTACCCAATAACTAATGAAAAATTCATGTTTTATACTATTTTTGTAGGAACTTAGATGGAAATATCAGGAGGTTGTTAATTATAGTGTGAAGATTTGCTGACATTTAGAAGAAATCTGAGGAGCCATGAGATAGAGCAAGGTAAAGTTATTTTGGGATTAAATTCAATTAAGCATTTATGAAGCAAATGCTTTGTGCTGGGCACCACATTTAGTGGCTAGGTGCAGAGAGATAACCTGCCTCTTGTGTTTGTACTTACAAGGTTTGCAGACTAAAATCGTGTATCCTCTGGGGTCCAATCTGGAGACTGATACCATGCAATAATTTGAATAGGAGATATTTGGTATAAAAATTACTAATCATAACAAAAGAGTGATAATAAATATGGAAACAGAACTCCTTAGAGCTAAGAGAGAGTGCTTAAGGAAGGGCTAACCTGAAAAGGCTCCAGATCATTGTAGAAGTTGGGTAAAATTTTTTTGTATGGCATATAAATTTTTGAGGCTACATGGCCTGAGCAGGTCCATGGTTGTCAGCCAAGCTGAAAAACCCCTCTGGGGGCATGAGGCCAAGGCTTTGGCGCAGGAGTGCAGAGGGGGCCAAGGCGTTGAACACCTGCTCACCGGCGGGGCAGCCCAGTGTCTGGGCTATATGCTGTCCTTGTCTATAGGGCCAGGGAAACAACCCTCCAGGTGGCAGTTGGTCTGAGTCTGGATGGCAGGACTCAGAGGGATTTGGAGCATTAGGAGCCCATTTATCAATAGGGCAGTGAGAGGCCAGGACATGCAGGTACTGCATCAAGAGGACAATTGCCAGGTGGTCACGAGGCCAGAACAAGAGCAGGGAATGAGAGGAATGGCTGTCTAATCATGGCTAGCACAGGGGCACTGAAAGTTTTTACACATATGCTACTGAAAGCTGCGTAGCAGGATTGAGAATAAATAAAAAGCAGCACACGGCAACCATAAAGGGATCCTCCAGTCTGCTCTGAACAAAGTGCAATCTAATCTAATCTAATCTAATCTAATCTAATCTAATCTAATCTAATCTAATCTAATCCAATCCAATCCAATCCAATCCAATCCAATCCAATCTAATCTAATCGAATCCTCACAGCGAGGGAGAAATGCTTAAACGTCCCTCGTTGCCCAGTAGATAATGAAGAAAGGATTCGGACCACCATGAAAATAACTGACTCGCAGAGAAAAGACTTAACCACGCTGACCAGAAGGCATCGTGAGTAGTGGTAAATAAGACAGCTTTTGTGGCCATATTTATCCCAAATTTTAGTCCTTTGTCACTTTTTTTTTTTTTCTATTTCAAGTATAGCTTCACCATCAATAATATAACTAGAAAGAAAAACTTAGTAGTTTTTAAAAAAATATTTTTACAGTCTAGGGATTTCCATGACTTGAAGCTTGACTGTTAAAAGAATACACTTGGTATCTTACATTTTTAAGTGCTTTAAAAGGGAGATTTTAAGTTATATTGCTTGCTGTATTTCTGGAATTTTATGTTTATCATGGTTTTCCTTCTGTATTTTTAATTCTGATCTGTAAGCTTCCTTGTTGGCACATGTTCTTTGTCCACATAATCATGTGTATGAATCCTTTTTATAATTATTAAAGGGGCTATAGTATCTAATTTTTAGAATTCTTGAGGAGACATGATAGTGCATGAAAAATAATGGCTTGTAAATATTATGTTAGTTTTCTCTTTCTCTCAGAACTTTGAAGACCTTTTTTTCTATTGCTATCCGCTGTTGGTTATTGCTGTAGAAAATAAGTAAGTCCTAGTTCATGACTTTTCCTTCTAGGTAACCTTTCGAGTTTTGTTTATTAATTAGGTATAGAACATGTGTTGATTATTACATACATTTTCTTTCAGTAAAGTAATCATTCTGATTTCTGAATTTAATATCCTTTATCTTATGACTGTAAATTTAAAGCAGTTGTATGTTAAGGGTCATGCATTTTGCTTTCTAGAATGCCTTCCTTGTCTTTACTTTAACCAATCATTTCTTCAATGAACAAATTTACAGGGAAAATAACATTTCCTGAAGCCCTACAAAGATGGGCCTGTTTCTATTTGTTACAAATTAAAAGACAATAGGTCTTAATAAATGCTATTTAAAAAGGAAGCATTGATAATAAATGCTTTATACACTATTGGCTGTTAGTGTGGTTTGGTGGCTATCTTAGCTGTGGTGAGGTAACGCCGTCTCTGTAATAACTATAAAAACAGTCCAGGTAGTTTTTGTTTATTGGCCATATATTGTTTCTATCTTAGTATGACAGTCTCCTTTTCATTGTGAGTTTTTATATCTTCTCTTCCACTGGAAAAATCAATTTCTTCAGCTCCCTTGATATGGGCTGTCTTTAAATTTACTTTGTCTAATGAAATGTGGCAGAAATGGCATTGTGCACGTTTTGAAACTTCTGTTTGTATTTTTAGCAAAAGCTGTCCTGAAACTACCAATCTGCTTTTGAAGTTCTGTTTTGTTTCTTTTAATTATTTTTTTCTTACATTTTAAAATTTAATAGCACATTCTATTAACTTGTCTTTGAGCTAATTGAGCCTTTTTATCTCTATCTCCAATCTTCTGTAAGCTCAGTCAGTACATTTTTCACCTTATTGTACTTTAATTGCATTTCTTGAACATCCATTTAGTTGTTCCATTACAATTACACTTTCAGTTTCTCTGCAGAAGTTCTCTATCTGGTTACTCATTAAGATAATGCTTTCTTTAATTTTTAAACATATTTTCCAGTAATTCAAAAAACAAATTGATACTATTTGTCTTAAAGCATTTGCTCCCAATATTCTAGAGAAAAGGCAGTATGTTGGAAAAATGAATGGAAATGCTATGGCCAGTGAATTTAGCTTTATGTTCTTTGAAACTCTGGAAGAAAATGGCCTTATAGGCTGTTGCTACAGTAGCCTGAAGTTACTGCTTAAATGGAAAATTGACAGTCATGTTGAATTTTTCTACATAGGTCTTGATTCTCATGTGGTAAAGACAAAATCAAGAACTCCTTTAGGATCCAAATAGTGCCAGAAAGCACTTGAGCTGAAAAAGAGTAGATATTACATGGGCTCGGGATGATGAACGCTAAGATGTATATCTTAGATCGGAAGACATGGTCCAAAATTATTGGTCTAGCAAAAGAAAGACACAAGCTGAGGGCTTGGTATCCAAGAATTATCACAATGACCCGAACACCTCTAAGCTCTCAAGGAAGTTAAAATATCCAGGTTTTAGTTTTGCTAACCTTGACAAGTTTTGGTAAAATTCTTCTTATAAAATAGATTAGATTATTCACCAGCATTTTTGTTTTTTTTACTTTGTAAGTATTGTTTTAAAAGGTGTTCTGTTCCTTCTTTAAAACTTTTTTTTTTTTTTTTTAATATATCTTTATTGACTTCAGAGAGAGAGAAGGAGAGGGAGAGAGAGAGAGAGAAACATCAATGATGAGAGAGTCATTGATGGGCTGCCTCCTGCGCAGCCCTGACTGGGGATCGAGCCCGCAACCCAGGCATGTGCCCTGACCGGGAATTGAACCCCGATCGCCTGGATCCTAGGTTGACACTCAACTGCTGAGCTATGCCCAGTCAGGCTCTTTAAAACTTCTTAATGCTCCTTTGAGACTTTTCATTCTAACCTCTAATAATTGTCTCTTCTAAATTTAGTACTTTCTACTTTTTTGGCAGTAATATTTGAACTTTGTTTATGGTGATGTTTTATATAAAGATTTTTAAAATGTTAATGTTTTCAAATTCACCAGTCATTAACATTTCATTTTATTGATATGAATTTTTACTGGTACATTTGCCCACAGGAAATAAACACATACTTTTCTATCTTTATCTTAATATTAGGATTTTTATATATTTTAAACAATCTAAAGTTTTATTTTTGTATGTATTTGTATATGAGGGAGGCCTGGATTAATAAGAATAAACCATGTGAATATTCAAAGGCTTCACCATTTTTAATCCACAAGTTATTCTGCAATTACAATGTTTTTGCAAGGTAAGTCTACATAGTTTATTGTTTGATTCACTACTCAATTATAGCCACATTTACTACTGTAAATTTAATTAATGTAATTAAATTATATTGGCTCTTTTCTCTATGTGTTTAAATTGAAAGAAGACTTCTAATCCAAACTTTAATTGACAAACTATTATGTAAAATACTGTTACAATAGCATTTCATGAATTGCATCTACATTTAATACTATTCTATTGACAAGACTCTGGTTATGTGATTGTTGAAATCCTCAGGGGCTTTTTTATAGTGTTGCTTTCATGTATTTGTATTTCATATATAATAAATAAAAATATATTGATTGAAAAACTATGCCGTATACCTTAGCCATATTTCAGTTATTGTTTGATCTGAGAAATGGAAAGAGAATGAATGCTAAAAAAGTGATTTATTGATATAGATATTGACATTTACATAGAACAAGTAATTTATTTTAGGGTTTAGACCTTAAGCTAGTACAAAAGCTTATGGAGAAATCTATGTAAGGATGTTTCATCTGCAGCTAGTATTGGACCAATGTCTCTATAGATCAGCCTAGCTGGCAATCAGGAAAGAGAGCCAGACATGAAGTGGGCGAGAGCTATGGCAAACTAGTCTATGTATTTGAAAATTACAGTGGCATAAACTGACTTTGTCCAGGAGCTGCAATAGAGTCAGTTATTTACTTATTGATTTCACTGTCGGTCTCGTGTTCTTTGTACTCTGCATTATTTTTTAAATTATAGACTCTCAAATCCTTACTACCCAATAAAAAAAAAAAAAAGCATATTTTATGTAGTTGTAGGTAAATCACAACTAGATTTGGTTTTTGAATGATAATTTACAATAGTACATATAAAAATAAAGCAAACTGAAATTAATATACCTGTTATCTTAAATTATGTAATATTGTTTTTTTGTAAATGGAATGTATTAGTTAAAATGCAAGATGGATTGATAAATCATTCAAAATAAGTAATAATGAAAACTGCCTTTTAATTTGCCTAATTTGATGGCAGCATTAGAAAAAAGAAAAAGTATAATTGTGATTATTTTACAAATAGCTGAAGGGAAAATATGACCCATCTCAGGAAACAAATTACTGAAAACAAAGCAAAAACACAGCATGACATTTACCATCTTAGCTCTAGTAATTTTTTCATCAATAGTGAAATCCTTGATCTCACTATCTAATGGCTTTTTCTCTTCTCTTTTAATTTTGGTGAGAAAATAAGATAAGAATTTTATACAAAACACTTGCAAACTGGGAAATAATAACACATGCTTACTAGTGTATAATTAGGATGTGTTATAAAGATTATCATAGGAGGGTATTTGACTTTGATTAATTCCTTTGTTGCATCCTTACACACAGATTTATCAATTATATTTAAGCTGATTTTTCTTGATGCATTCTCACTTACAAGTGAAATACCTGGAATTTGATAAAGCTGCCGAAGGTTGCTACTATTAGGTTATTAAAGAGATACGAGGTACCAGAGCATATCCTGTGATTCAGGGAGTCACTTCCAGAAGGCAGGCACTGACATGAAGTTGGGGGAATGGCACAGAATATATGACAACAGTGAATACCATACTTTAGGTTTAAACACTTATTTGATAAGAATATATTGAGTTTCCACTGTGGACCATGTGTGCGAAAGACATAGTCCATAATGTCAAAGAAACTATGGTCTATAAGGGACTAAAAATTAAATAAAATTATATTACCTATTAGTAATACTATGAAAGACTAATCACAGTGTGCTTTGAATGTAAATAGTGAAGGACTTTAATCATGTTTTGTGTATAGGTGTAACAAAGGCTTTAGAAGGTCCTCAGGGGGAGGTGACATCTCAACTGAGATATGAATAACTTGTATAATTATCTTAGCTCAAACTGATTAGTTTTAAAATTTTTCCATGCTTAACACTCTACTTTGCTAGTTACTACTGCCTTGGGATAAAAACAAACCACTTTAACATAGACTACAAGGTACTACAAATGCTGCCACCCACTTCCATCTCCAGCCAAATAATCTGGTTCTATATATCTCTCCCTTCTCTGATATTCTGCTATAGCAGCTTGGATGTTCTAAGACAGGTCCAGAATAAGTGAAATTTCTGCCACTGTAAATGTCAGAGAGAAGATCTTTATAGTCTAGAAGTCAGAACAGCCCATTCACTGGATGCCAGGGGAGCATTCTCCCTAGCCACACTGGAATTTGCAGATATGACATAAACAGTGTCCACAGAGCCAGAGATAGAGATTATGATGGTATCAAGACGGACTTCCCTTATCAAGGCTGCTGAGTAGGTAATATGCCAGAAAATACAATTACATTTGAGCTCCTAATAGCATATCTCAGGGAAATCAGCCAACTACATAGAAGCAAGTTATCTGCATTAGAATTAATGCATAATGGGGTTTATTCATTCTAGAGGCATCACCCCAGGAAGCTGTTGAGGAGTTTCTATTATTCAACTCCCTGGAAGTACCTTAATTCCTTCCCATTTCCAAACTTGATTTCAGACTCCCCAGCCAATTTGGGTATATATATATATATATACCCAATATATTCTCTCTGAATATATATATTCAGAGAGAGAGAGAGAGAGAAAGGTGAGAAAGAACATCAGTCGTTTGCCTCACATGTGCCCTGACTGGGGATCAAACCTGCAACCCAGGTATGTGCCCAGGAGGGAACTGCACCAGCAGCCCTTCAGTACACGGGATGACACTCCAATCAACTGAGCCACACAGGTGAGGGAGACGCAATATTTTTTGTTTCTTTCTCTTAAAGGACAAGATTCAACTGACTAAAGCTTTTTTCACTCAGCACGATTTCCTTGAAATCCTCCCCGGTTGCTGTGTGTATCAATAATTTGATTATTTTTATTGCTGAGTACTATTCCATGATGTGGATATACTACAATTTAAGCAGTCACCTGTGGAAGGACAAATGGCATCACCCTCCAACAAAGGGACTTAATTGCCAGGCAGGCAGCTTTCCTATCTCCCCACTGAACAGCCAGTCTTTCCCGCAGATTTCTAGGGGAGAAACAACCAGTAAAAGGGGAGACTCCTCTGCAGAGGCATGCACAGCAGGAGCCAAGGTGGTCACCACAAAGGGGAGGTGTCTGGCCTGAGAAAAGGGTGGGATTGGATAAGCGACACATAATGCCACAAGAACTAGGAAAGGGAATGGTTAGGGGAGGGGCCAGCACAAGCCCTGGAAGAGCCAGGAAACAGATTGGTTAGTTTGAAAGAAAGCTTACTCCTTCCCAAACCCAAGAAGGTGTAATCAACGCTGAACAAAGGTTCATCGTTGGTTCACCCATTTCCTTCGTGGTCTTTCCGTAGTGACCCTGTGAGCCTGGCAGTGCCAGGCCCAAGAGCAGGCCTGAGCGCCGGCCCAAGTGCAGTGCTCCTTGCAGCCCAAGCACAGCCTTAATGGTGGAGGTGCAGATGGGGAAAAGATACACGGAGAAGTTCTTCATCTCTGGGCCCTGGTCCTCCTGGGCTTCGTGAGGACAAGTGTAGGCTTGTGACCTCAGAGACTGGACTTATCCCATAGTGAGACAGAGGTGAGACATCTGGTCATGGACGAGACACTGGGCATCTGGGGGCAGTCCTTTATTTTTGTTCCAATAAATCTTACCACTACACCTCATCCTCCTATGCATGGGTCCCCAAAATGCTTTTCTCATGACCCCATTTCCACCGGCAGCAGCTGCATCGTTTTACATTCCCATCATCAATATGAGGGATCCAGGCTCTCTGTATGCTCACTAGCATTTGATGTTGTCTATATATATGTATATATATATATGTATATGTATATATATATATTTAGCAATTCTGATAGGTTTTTAATTAGGATTTTTCTAATGGCTAATCATGTTAAATACACCTTTTCATGTGTCTATTTATGATCTGTATATATTTGGTGAAATGTATCCACGTCGCATGCTAGTTTCCTTATTGTCCTAATCGACTCTTTTTTTAAACTGTTGACTTTTGAGAATTCTTTATATATTCCAGACAACAGCCCTTTATCATATGTGTGCATTGCAACATTTTCTTCTGCTCTGTAGCTTGTCTTTTCATCCCCCTATCAGGTCTTCCACAGCAAAATTTAGAATGTTAGATCTTTTTTGATCATTTCACAAGTCCTTGAGCCTTTGTTCATTTTCTCTCCTGTCCATTTTCAACCCATCTTTTCATTAGGGTAATTTATATTGTTCTATAAGTTGTAGTTCACTGATTCTCCTCTATGTTCTTCATTTTGCTTTGAACCACACAATAACGTCTTTATTTCAGCTATTGTATTATTCAGTTCTAAAATTTTTATTTTGGTTCTACTTAAACTTCTATTTCTTTGCTCTGACTTTCCATTTCTTTCTCCAGGCTTCCTGTTTTTTCATTTGTTTCAAGTGTGTTTTTAATTGCTCACCAAAGCATGTTTATCATGGCTGCTTTAAAATCTTGGTTAAATAGTCCTAACATTTCTGTCATCTCCATGTTGGCATCAGTTGATTTCCTTTTTGTTTTCTTTTATTTGACTTGAGAACTTCCTGGTTGCTTGTATGACAAATAATTTTCTTTTGCAACTTTGACATTTTCATTTTGTGTTATGAGATTTCATTATACTTAAAACTTCTTCTTCTTCTTCGTCTTCTTTTTTTTTAACTTGGCTTGATACTGATACTGTTCCAGCAGGAGAAAAGGGAAAGTCTGTCTTGTTACTACCAAGTGGTGGAGGTAGAAGTCTAGGTTGCAGTGGTCATGGCCTTACTACCACTGGGCAACAGTGAAAATCTGACTTTCTGCTAGGCTTCTTCTTACACCACCCCAAGAGGAAGGGAGGCACCACAGCGAATGGAGGTGGGCATCTAAGATTCCCATGTGATCACTGATTCAAAGCAGGGGAACACTTCATTATCAGCAGGTGGGGTGAAAGTCTTGGCTCCCTACTTGTCTTCTCTGACACTGTCTCAGTGGAGTGAATGGGGATCTAGGATTCACGTTCAGTCCTTGCTTATGTGGTTGGGGCTGGGGCCCGTGTGTGTGTGTGGGGGGGGGGCAGTGGGCAGGAATAAAGTGATCACTGCCCCGGATCTTTTTCACTCTTCACTCGCTTAGAGAGAACGAATGTTTCTTGGAACTATTTTGTCTGTATCTATTAGTTCATCAAGGTGCTCAGTGGCTTCAACCACAAGACGTAGGAAAATGAAGCAAAGAGAAAGCCCGTGAAACTTGCCACCGTATGATTCCCAAGGGCCTGACTGCCCTCGCTGTCTTCTCTCTACTCCTCAGACTCTCCTTACGTTTGCTTTGTGTGTAATGTCCAGGATTTTTCACTGTACTTGGGAGGAATGGGGAAAAGTGCATTTACTTTATCTTCACAGAAGCTTAAGTAAACGATAGTGTTTAAATATGTGACAAAGACAGCGTACGTTTCAGAAGGTAATCAGTGAAAGAAGGGAGGAGCACATGGGCAATATGAAGGCAGATCAAAGTGGGAAACCCTAAAACACAATGGGATAACCTGTTAGGTTTCTGATTTAAATGATACATTGTTTAAAATAAACCCTGGGCTTTTAAAAAATGTTTTTTCCTCTTGGTTATATAATTTTATAACTGGTAATTTCAATTTAGAAAACATTATTTTTCACTTAATTCTTGAGATTTAAAAAAAATTACAGTGCATTTCAGATTCAAATATAATTACCTTATTGTTAGACAATGAGGTGATTATTTACATTTCATTCTTAAGAATAACATAACAGGTGAGTGTATTTTTTTTTAGATTAATAACAAGTAAACCTTCTAGAATGTTACATATGAATACAAGTATGATCTTGGACCCAAAATATTATAAACACTCAAATACTTCTGAGATTTTTATAATATTGGCATATTTTCTAAGATATTAGGAGCAAATGCCTCAAGAAAAAAAGTTAAGAAAATCAGATACAATCCCTGAGTGGAAATACAAATTTTTTCCCCACCCCTTTGATACCATTAAATGTTAGTATTGCTTATACTTTGGCTGATGCCTAGAACAGAGTTCAATGAAAAGTAATTGAAAAAAGAGTAGTGTGTCCATGAACTATTTGTGAAGTCTTTCCTTTGACTTGTAACATCGTATAACTGGCATCGACCCTGCCAACTGTTTTTATGAATATAACAAGGTTTTCTACAAAACTGAGGTTTAGGTTGATATTTTTTCTCACTTTATTCCTGCTAGAGATAAGAAAGCAATACCTACATGGAGCTGCACAGTATGAGTAATATATGGTACAACAGGCACCGTGGATTGGAGAAGGGGCTTCTCTAGAAGAACTACTCTCAGGAAAAGCCGAGGGGTTTACAATCAAACCAAAATTAAAACAAGCCATGTTACAGTTCATTGACAAATACACAAGCACTTTATTTCTTAAGAATAAATCTGATACAGATGTACAGTAATAACTAGCACTTACATAGTATTTATTAATATTATATGATATTTAATTTTGAATTCCAACATATTGGAATATTGAAAATATTATGTGGATGCCCTTTGAACAAATTACATTTATAAAAATTTAAATCTAAATCTATATACTTAAAACTTAATTTATAAAATATAATATATAAACATTTATACTGTAAACAGGAGTTCAGAGTTATCCACCAGAATAGTAACTAAAGCCCCACAACGTGAATCAGTTTTCTCAAGCCACACAGACAAGTATTATTTTATAGGGACTGAGTGTTCCAACACTTGATCTGCAGTATTATTTTGTTTTTATAATGAAGGTAAATAAAAATAAAATAGGCTTTCAAGATGAGTGGCTTGTGGTTTTAATAACTTCGTTCATTTTTAATGTCAAACTTACTAAAAAAGCACTCTTAAAATCCTAAAGAAAGAAACAACTATAAATTTCAGAAGCATGATTTTAGACAACTAATGAAATATAATACCGATGCTTCTGAGTTGATCATACAAACAATTTTTATAATAAACTTTACAAAGCAGAACTAAATTCTGTCATATTCAAATGTTATTTAATTAGCAACAGATGTTTCCATGCTCTATGCAACAAGAACAATAATTTATATCCTGTATTTCGGGGCTATGAATTAATAGCTAGCAGAGTGAGCTTTATAACTACAGGAAGAATATAATATCCAGCAAACAAAATAACCTACTTTTAAGAAAGCACCATTAGTAAGAATTTCTTCCAAATTATAACTTTATTACTTAAAGGGTGTAATTTAAATTACATAGACTGCTATATCTAACCAGTTTTTATTCAACAGAATCCGAGTACTGTTAATGCAGGCACGAAGTAAGTATAGATAAGTAGAGTAAGAAACTCATATTTTGGAGTGACTATTAAACACAGTTCAACATTCTGAACTTTAACTTACATTCATAATGTGAAACTTAAAAGCTTAATGGAACCATTTAAGAATAACCTAGTTCTAAAAGTAGAATGAACACCTATGTAGAAAGTAGTAATTTCTGTAAGAAACCAAACTTTGCTTAATTCATGTTTAAAATGTATTGATCCCTATTAAGATAACCTGTCAGTTCTTAACATATAAAGATCCATAAATTCCAAAAGAATAAATTTAGATTTTATAATGAAATGTAATATTGAAGCCTCTAAATTTATTGCAGACTATTTTAATGATAAACTTTACAAACCAGAAGTAAATCCACATGACCAAAATAGGGTAATGGACATTAAACTTACCTTCCCACCAAAAAGAATTAAACAAAAAACACAGACAAAATGTGTGTCAGTCGTTTTCAAGATGTTTGATATCAGACAATGAGGACAGTGATCCCTGCGAGATGGGAAACAGAAGAGTGAAACCCGCGGGTGCCTCGGCGGACTTCCTGGAGAAAGTTTCCAAGGTGTAACTTGGGAAGAACACAGGCTGGGCCCAGGATTGTCCTTGAAATGAACAAAGAAAACTGGGGGTCTGATGACAAAGGGGAAGCTATAACTCATATGGTGAGAATATCAGACAAGGGAAAGATAAAAGGGAGCATGGGAGAGATGGGGGCGAAAGACATTAGAGGGAGTGTGAGCTGGGCTCTGCTGGCTGAAAAGGAGCCCCCTTGATTCTTCATCGAGGAGAGTGAACTACATGAGAAACGACAGGAGAATGGAGAAGGAGCCATCCAAAGAGACTGCAGGGAGCAGCGCACCGGAATTACGCAGGAAAGGGCACAGCCTCTTTTCTACTAGTGAAAGTGAAAAACCTCGTAATTCGTAGGGGTATTGGATAGAGAGTTTAGAATGAATGGTTTTGCCTCTGTGGTTCTGCAAAATTATCTGCAAAATTAATCTGGCTCTGCCTAATAAAGCTTATGCACAGGATTTCAACACAGTCAGACTTTTCCCACGTAAATTAACGACCAAAACTCAAAAATAGTTATAGGAATACAAAACGATTCAATGCACAGCAAAGCAGTTCATTGTGTCTGGTAATCCAAGGCCACAAAAGTAACAATATCGATACAAGATGGGGCCAGATTTAAAAACAAACAGCATACAAACAAAATCCTAAAGCTTTCATTTTCCTTCTACATTGTTTTATGTGCTCTTTTATTTATAATAATTTTCTGCAAAATTAGATCTCTTTCTAAACGTGCTTAACACCAAGATCTTCAGAATAATTGTACACGGTATCAATTTATAATCACTCAAGCTACTATAATAATATAACAAATGGTATAATTTTAAAAAGCCTAGCTATTTTTGTATGTGTGCAAGTCACAGCACTCTAGTTTTCCTTACCTCTAGCATAAATTCATTTTCTTCCAAAATGCCCTAGCTTTGCTAGTATAAATATTTTAAATTATAGAAATGGAGTATGTCCAGCTTGCAACAAGGTAAAGTTTGTTTATACTATAATTGTTAAACTGTTTTTATTCTTTAAGTTTGCACAATTTAAATTTAATGATATTATAGTGCTTCATGTTTATTATAAAACATAAATTTATGAGTGTACTTTCTTTTCATTCTTACTGGCCTTTCTTTATTGCTGTCAGATGATTTGTCTTCATTTTTTATTAGTCACCAAATACATTCTTAGGACTTTTGCTTTTGAAAGTCAATTATCTTAAAGAGATTTTAAAAATAAGATAAATACATTATATTTACCCACACAGTCACCAGTTATTCAATTAAACACTAATGCAGGTGTTGCTATGAGGTATTTTTTATAATGAGCGTGGTTGATGTGTTGACATGTGGTTAACATCTCCCACCAGGTGACTGTAGGTAAGGTTGATTACCTAATGTGGCCAGCCCCATCCAATCAGTTGAAAATTCTTAAGAGCAAAACAGGTTTCCCTGAGGAGAAAGGAATGCTCTCTCGAGACTGAAGCATCAGAAGGTGAAAGGTAGAGCACTGAGCAGCTTGGCAACTCAGTGAAAGGTGTTGGGCGTTATGGGTGGAGTCCAAGAACTGAAACCAGACCATGAGACTGTGGGGGAAGTTGAGGAGAGTGGGTAAGAAGTAGAAAAGAAGAGAGTAGGAAGGGAAAAAAACAACACTATTCTGGGAGAAGGCTGGGAAGGGGAGAGGTAGAAAGGTGCCCTACTTATGGTTTGGGATGGGGCCAAACTTCTCTGTGGAAGTTTGCTGTGGAATATTGCTTTTGGCTGAATACAAGAATCACAATTTTGCTGAAAAAACAGGGTCTGAGGATCTTCCGGGGATGAGGACAGGAGGCTCTACAGAAATCATCAGTCTGAAGGGTGGAGATCCTGCTAGGAGATAGGGTCTGAAGGGCAGGGATTCTGCTGGGGTCCAAGGTGTGATGGTAGGGGGTTCTGTTGAGGGTAGTGGGTCTGTAGGGACCAGGGTTGAAGGATGGGTAGGACTCTACTGAAAGGGTGAATGTGATAGGAGACCTAGTGAAAGAGCAAAATTTGTTAAAAGACAGGGTTCCTTTTAGTTGGGAGCAGCAGAGAACATTTTCCCACAAAGAATCTCAAAAAAGCCCATCAATAACGCAAAGCAGAATGTGTGGCTTGGGTTACAATATGTGTTATGGTCAGGAGCCTGAGCTTGGATTCAGCCAGACTTTAATCCTAACATGACCGCTTCATGACATTGTGGAAGATTCTTCAAAATTTCTTTGAATTTATGCAAATGGAGGGGTGAAAACAGTACTTACATCTATATAGTGTTTTACTAGAAAATTTACAATAAATTGATTAGCACTATGCCCCAGTGCTTTTTAAGTACTTTAAAAATGTTAGTTGCTGTTATTGAAGAAATGAGTTTCTATAATTTAGATTGAATTCAGCTATAATTTATTTCATCTACAAAGTGCTACTTTGAGCCAAAATTTTCATTGTACATTTATACCTTACATAATACTGTACCTACTTCCTACAGAGAATTTGAAGCAAGGTACAATATAAAACATGTAAAACAGGACAACTTATGATTAAAGGAAGATAAATATATGGGCAAATAATTATATTAAGAACTGGGAAATGGTTAATACAATTAACAATTAAATTTTGTTCTGTGTTTCCAGGGAAAAGAGGGAAAAACTATAATTATAAGCTATTCTTATTATCTAAAGAAAAAAGAATACTCATTTATCAAGTGAAAAATTCTGTATTTTTCTATAGAAAAATTCAATACTGTAAAAGGAACTTATTACTTAAAATAATGATTCTTAACTTGAGTAAGACACAAATGTTTTTTAAAGGAATACATCCTTTTGAAACCTGGCAAATGCTTTCGAAAATTCCATTTGAGAAAACACTGATGTAATAAAGTCTACACAGCAGTGTGAATATATTTCATGCCACTAAACTATACACTTAAACATAGTTAAAATAGTAAATTTTCTGTTATGCATAAAAAGGCATATGATATATTTTACCGCATAAAAGGGGTGGGGGGACTCCACAGCATCAGCCCGCCTGCCTGTCCTACAGATTTCAGATTTGCTAGTCCTCAAAATTGTGAAAGTCAGTTTCTTTTTAAAAGTCCCATTATGCACAAATATTCTACTGGTTCTGTGTTTCTGGATAACCTTGACTGATACAGGATTATATAAAAGTTTAGATTTATACTATTATTTATGCTTTACTATATTTACACAAATATTTAGATAAATATGTAAAAGACACAAACTTCATTACTTTATGATTTTTTGCTAGATTTCAAGGTACCTATTTATGAAAGTGGTTCTGTACATTTAATTAGAAGCACAGCAATGAATTGACTATGGTGTATTTAGATTTCAAATCATGAACAGTATTTTTTAAGTGTTGGGTCATCATGGGCTCCAGGATATATATTTGCCCTTGAGTGTCATCAAGGTGAATATGTTTTCCCTTATGATATATAAGAGGGAGACTTATTTCAGGATGTGCTGTGTTGAGTTTAATAATGATTTAGCTCACATAGGGTCAGAGTATCTGACACAAGAAGTACTATATCTTTTCAAGAGGGTGATGCAGCTAGTTCAAATGTGATCATACATAATTCAGCTTTAGACAGTCAGTGATATACTTTGGTTTATGGGTAATTATTAACGTTCTAATTTGTAAATATTTTTCTTATCTATTTTAGAAAATTTTATGTTTGTACTCTCCATGGTAGCTCTTAAAATAATGCCTTGCCTCATTGAATTATATATTTAAAAAATAAATCCTTCCATTCTTTTTTATCTGCTAGAATTCTGTTTACCACAGCATATTGAAAAGGCAAAAAGGAAAATCAAGGGAAGCCATTAGCTCAAGCCTTTATTTAAAATATTGTCATATGAGAACAAGTCAGAGCATATTTTTAAACTAAGAATAATAAATTATGTAGAAGAGAAAGCTGCATTAGAACCTAACTGTATATTAGTGAATATAAAGTAGAAAGCAATCTAAGGCAAGTGCATTCCAAATCCCCCAAGGAAAATGTAAGCACGTAATTACCAAAATAACCTTGTGATTTGTTGACCTCACTGCTAAGAAGGCAGTCTAAGAACATTATTGTTTTAAATATGTTTTTATTGATTTTAGAGAGAGATGAAGGTAGAGGGGGGAGAGAGAGAAACATCAGGTGAGAGAAATATCAATGGACTGCCTCCTGCACACCACTGCCGAGGATCAAACCCCCAACCCAGACATGTGCCCTGACTGGGAATTGAACCAGTGACTTTTTGGTGCATGCAGTGATGCTCAATCAACTGAGCCACACCAGCCAGGGCACTAAGAACATTCTTTAAACAAGAGATAGTATTGCTTATCTTTTACTATATACATATTTGATAACATTAATGCCCTGGGTAGATAAATATATTTAGAGAGTATATGTGTTAATACTGAAATCTCCTACCAAAAGGTCTCTGTTAAATATGTAATTTTAAAAGAATTTATCATAGCAAAAGAAGGTGAAAATTTGATGTTTTTAGCAGGACAATTCATTTATATACCATAAGCAATAACCGCAAAACAGCCAAATATGATTTAAGAGTTATTAGAATCTAATGGTATTGGTATTTAATGCTCATAAGCTTAGAAATTAGATTAAATGTCAATAAGTAGTCAACAAATGGCATGTATTAACAATAAGATTGATTTTTTTTGTTCTAACTAACATAGAAAGCTATCAGATTTGGGCAATTGCTGTACTTGAAATGCAAAAATATTTCTGTAAACAAAAGAAAATGAAGTTGACAATTTTAACATTCAGGCCACACTGCTATTTCCTGGAATAACAATGACCAACATTGATAGAGCAATTTTTAGTCCGAATATCATCTATCCATACACAATCACTCAATTCTCACCCATGAGAGGCAATTTTAGTGCAGTTTTGTGGATGAGGCAACTCATGTGGCTGTGGAAATAATGGATTCCCTGGAACCTCAAAGCATGCTAGGCATTTTGCACACATAATCTTGCTTAATCCTTTCAACAGTCATGCAATTAGGTATTGTCATGCACATTTTATAAATGAGAAAAATACACAGTCAAATAATTTGCCAAATGTTACTTATCTGCACAATCACAGAGGGAATGTGTAAACCTGGTTCTGATGACTTGACTTCATGCTTGTTTTCGGTCACGCTGAGGAAATGGAGCAAGACAGAGCCGCAGGCACTTCAGGACTGTGCCGTATACAGGCGATGGTTAATGCTAGGAAAATGGTCCCTGGTCTATAAAATGTTCATCTATTCTTATAAATTTTAGGCCTAGTGGAAGAATTATAGGAGCAGCTCAGTGAATTGATATCCTAATTCAACAGGGAGGAGCTGAAAGCTGTAACCTGGAAATCAGGTCGTGGTTCATTTGAATTGGGCAGTTCCTGGCAAGACTGGGGCTGGCATGAGACAGGTTTCCAGGAGTTGAAGGGTGTAATAGATGGGGGAGGGGGATAATTCCCATTTGCCTTATTGACATTAATTACATGTCAGACAATACATTCCTATTTCCAAAATAATTATTTCATTATTTATATCTAGTGAGTGAATGAATGAATGAATAGATGAATTGACAAGCAATACATAAATAATAAAAATAAGTGGGAGAGAATAGGGACCATGAGATGACCTTCTCTGATATGTTTTCAAAAGTAGACAGTTGTTTCAATCATTTCGAATATGACCCAATGCATTTTGCATGTTGGAGAGAAATTGTATTTATATTCTGGCCTTTGTACATGATCAGTTTAGGGGAAAAGGTGTGATAGCACTTTAAAAATATTATTGACTTAAATTTTGGAAAAGTTCTTAAAAGGAGCACTGGTGACATGGAAATTATATCTGGTGAAGGACTTAGAGCTCAAAAGCACCTTGGCGAATGCCGCAAGGAATAATACTCAGGGGAAAAAGAAGTTTCTAATGAAAATGTAAGTGACCTGCTCTATCCCTAGACTACTGACTGGGCTACTGATCATCCTGCCGTTGAATGCATCATCTCTTTGCGAACTATCATTGTAGGTTAGGCTAGAGAACATTTTCCATCTGACTAACAACTCTAGATATTTATTTATAAACCTCTTCTTTACAAACCTCCTCTCTCGTCTGTAAAGGGCACTGCTGTTTATCCATGAGGTATGCATAAAAAACACTGTGTGATAGTTTTTCTTTGCTGATGAAAATATGTGCAATTTGCCTGAAGCTAAAACATGATGTAAAAATTTCTGTCACTTTCTTTAAAATAAAGAGAAAATTAATGTGAATAGAACAATCATAATTAATTACCAATGATGGTTTTGTGTATAATTCCTTGAAAATTAATATGAACAATAAATTGCACCTATTATCACAACACTAAAAATGTTTTTAGAAAATTACACACTTCAAGGTGTCTGATATTTCATACATACAAATGTGTGATTTTATATTTCTGTTCTTATTTTTATCAATATGAGGAAGTTCTGACTTTAAGTTAAAACTTCTGATTTTGAATAAATTTTTGTTAGGAACAATATCTTGGTTAAGTTGTTTTTCTTATGCTACCAAGTAAGTCTTTAGCTGAACGAAAGTGATGTTGATATAAACACCATTTTCATGGTAGGAAGTATATTTTTAAAAACACTTTAAAAATCTCTCAATATGTCCACACCTTTGCCTGACTCATATCTGATCTTATCTAGGGAGTGTCACCAGCTGCATACACTGAGGGATTAGAAAGGACTCTATAGGGATCTTCACTAATGCCTAGATTTACATCATGCATGATTAACTTATAATTTCCAAGAATGTTTGATATGTCAAATTTGTAGCAATTGTGTGTGAATAATGATAGAAAATAATGTTTTTTTCGTGTCTGAAGATGTTGGGAAATGTCCTAAAAGCTCCTTTGGAGTACATAAATTCTAGAAGGATTTGATGAGAGAGGTAAATATAGGAAAGTGAAAGAAAGGAAAAACACTATAAAAAATATATGAATACACACATGTACCTATAATGGTGTTACATGTTTTAACCCCCTCATTGCATTGATTATTCACTCTATTATTGAAAAGAGAAGTTGGGCCAGGAATTTTCATTTGAGCTGTACGTGTTGTTACCCAAAGTAAAATGGTTCCCTTCATTTTTATGAACATCATACTTCTCTACTAAAAGTGTCAGGCAAAAAGAAAATAAATAAAGTAAAAAAGTAAAATATCAAGGATTCTAAATTCCATTTGTTGGACATTTTATAAGTGTTATTTGAAATATTAGTGTCAGGTAAGTTTGTGTTAATTCTAAAAATTCTCATTGCATCAACAATTTTATTTTGCAGGATAACAAGTGTTTTAAAACAAATATTAAAATCATAAGTATTCCCTTATAGAGTAATAAAATCACTAGATTGAAGAGATGAAATGTTTTCTAAAGTGGGGGATGTGAACACATGTGCGAGTGAAGAGAAGTCAGCAAAGGTGGCGAGGGGAGAGCACTGATGTTCCAAACCAGCCAGGGCAGGGAGGTGCCCGTGGGCGCAGCTTTCCTTCCTGCATCACGAAGCGCTGGCCTCCAAATAGGAGGAGACCAACGGTGAGAACTGGCAGGCTGCACGGGCTGGAACTTATGAACCAGTCAGTGTGCTTTCAGTAAAACCTATAAACCGGACAGAGACAACTTCCTTTGGAGAACTCCAGAAGCACTAGGCTTTAGCAGCAAATAAATTAATGTGAAATTAAAACACTTGTTAGTATTAGAATGAATAGGAGACATAACTAACAATCACTTCAAACAATATAAACTAAAGATACTTAGGAAGGACCTGGAGAATATTATGCTGAGTGAACTAAGCCAGGCAGAGAAAGACAAACATCACGTGATCTCGCTTATACGTGGAATCTAAAGAACTTAATAAACTGATGAACAGAATAGATTCAATGACATGGAAGCATAGATGAGACTGACAAAGGTCAGAGGGAGGGAGGAGGGCGGGTGGTGGAGGGGGAGAGAGTAACCAGAGAATTTATATGCATCTATGAACAACCCAAGGACACAGACAATGGTGGGGAGAGGGACGGGGGAAGGGGAGGGGATGGGGTGGAACGGGTCATTGGGGAGAAAAAGGCACATCTGTAATATTTTGAACAAAAAAAAGAAAAAAAAGATACTTAAATTTTTAGAAGGGAAACATACAAGATGTTTCCCAAAAACATGTATACATACTTTGAATGATTATAAAGTCTGTGTGTATCAACATACAGTTCATTTTCAAAATTTGAAAGACTCTGCAGAGACGAATAATTTGTTCTGCCAAGGCCTGTTTTCAGACTTGTGATGGTCCTGGTCTGGGCTCTGCTGATAGCTCGAAGCAACGGGATCACAAACATCAAGAATCATTTGTGAGCTCTCGTCTGCTGCTGCTGATTTTGTACCTTAAACTTTATATTTTATACAGCCCCATAAGAAAAGTCTAGTGCCACTTGAGAATAAATGTCCTTTGTCCAAAGCTTAGTCTAGCTTCCCCCATTATTTCAAATCAGTTAAACCTGAAAAGAAGGGAAAATTAAGTGAGTTATCAGCTGTTAAAGTGTGTCTACATTTTTGGAGGACACTCTATATATAATCATCAATACATTTACTATTTCCTGTGGTTTTTTTTTTTTTTCTTTATACAGATACATATATCCATCTATATCACTTTCCATCTCCCTGAATAATTTTTTTAACATTTCTTGCAGAATGGGTCTGTTGGGGATAAAGTACAGGTGATTTTTATGGAAACAAAAAGAAATGACTCCTAGAAGTTGAATTGATCATATGAAAGTCACATGTATTATTTTATTAAAATTTCATTAACATCTGAAATACACTGATAAAAGAGAACAAAGCATAAATACATAGCTTACTAAATTTTCACAAAATAAACACCCCCAGGTAATCATGACACAGATCAAGAAAAATAACTTTACAAGCAACTCCGAGGACTCCTCATGACTCTTCTAATCATTAAACTCCATAAGGTTAACCATTTCCAGACATTTAGCGTCAAGGTTTAGTTAGGCATTTTCATGAACAGTATATAAGATCTTCATAGACATCTGCACATCAATGTCTGGTTACTATTTGTGAAATTTCTGTCTGATTTCTGTTAAAAAGTTTCACCTATGTTTCTTGTATAGTTGTATCATGTTCATTTTTTAATGTATATTATTCTAGTGTATCATTATGGCAAATTTTATCTATCCACAAACTGTAGATGGATATTTGGGTACCTTACAGTTTTGCTGTTTACAGAAGTGCTACCATGAACTTTCTTTTTCATGTCCTTTGGTTAACATATGAACACATTTCAATTTAGCATATATGAAGGAAAATTCCTGGGCCACATGTGCATATAATCAGTTTCTGTAGATATTGCCAATCAATTTTCCAAACAGATTGATCCAACTTATTCTCTCAAAAGTGCCTGGGAAAGTACCACTTTCTGAAAATCCTTAATAATGGTCATCATTGCTTATTTGTTTTCCTTTCAGTCGTTGTGATGACTACATACTAATGGCTGTTTGGTTTAATTTGCATGAAATAAGTGATTGAATATTCTCTTTTTGAAGTATTTGTTTACATGTTTTGTTCATTTGCTTAGTGTGTTATTTTCTTTTTTTTAAAATCCTCAAGTGATTATTTTCTATGTTTACTTGTAGAATCTTAATTTTTAATCATATTTTGATATACAATCAGAAATTATTTTATGCATCAAAAACCAAAATTCATTGGTTTTTATATATGAGTATACCACTAACTATTGAAAATAAAATTCAACAAATAATTGAATAATAATTGGGGAAAAAACAATTTCCCTCTACATTGATAATAGTTGGAAAATAATTCGTCTCTTCACATTTGTCATATATTAGGTGATGGTCATTAATGGATGGATCTGTTGTAACTTGGTATCTTTCATTTGACAGTTTTTCAGTTCATTGGCTAATAGCACATTGTAATAATTACAGTAACATTACAATATAACTTCGTATATGTAGCTCAAATTTCGCACACGCTTGAGGGTAGGATTGCTGGCTTTCTGCTGGATGTTCTTCTAAGCATTTTGATATGATAGATTCCATAACGCCTTTTCAATACAGCCTGTAGTCATTTTTAAGTGTTGTCTTTCCCCCCTCTTGCTTTTTACTCTATTTTCTCTTTTTGCATGTCTAATCCTTTTTGTTTGGGTGACAGATGCTGAACATATAAATCTGTAGACATTCTAAGTGACAGTATCTTTATTTAGGGAGGGTTAACCCTGTTACGTGTTAAGCAGATGTAATGGAAGTTATCACCTTAGACTAGGCAGAGAGAGAGATGTGTCATTTGAATTATAAATTGGGAAATGTTCGCTCTAATTCTAGTTTTCATACCTTTATCTTGTGGCTAGCATTACGCATTTCCAGGGATATCTGATCTTCTGGAGCCCTTCTTCAGTCTGTTTTCAGAGGCTCTTTCCTGAGCCCTTCGCTTCTGAGCCTCCTGTGCCCAGCATGTGGTAGAGGCCGGCAGGCGAATGGCTGAGGCCTTGTAGCTCTTGGTGGTGGATCCTTCCCCTCACTCCACCCCTCGAGGCCTGTCCTTTCCTGCCTTCCAGGAGCAGCCCGGGGCCAGGTAACAAAGCGAGTATTTGTGACCTCTGGCCTGCTCCCATATCTGACAAATGCCCCTGGGGAAATGGCGAGGAGTTTTAGAAAACGGCTAGGAATTGAGCCTACTTGCTGTAGTTCTCCACTCGCAGGCTCTTGGCCCTTCTTGCTCTCACTGCTTTCAGATGTTACCTCTGTAAAAAGAGGGGTTTAATATTTTGTCCAGGTTTCTTGTTGTTCTCAGCAATAGTATTGAAATGTCACAAGCTACTGTGTTCTGTCACAATTTTTATTGCTGACAGATGTTCCAAAGATTGCATTTGAAGAGTGAACACACAATGCATATTTCCTTGGGCATTATTGAATAGCGTCTTTTTCACTGCCTCACCTTTAGCACAGATTTGGTTTCTTTCTTTCATTTTCACTAGTGACATGGTTGTCAATGGATTTCATGTGGCAGCATTATCATAGTGGACTCAATTGATTTATACATTTATGGTAAAGCCTGGTAACTGTTCAGGCAAGATTCATATGAGAATTTTCTGAACTACTTTTAAAAGGATAATGTGCATATATTAGTCTAAAAGAGAAACTATTTCTAGTTTGAATGTTACTATGTTTTTGAGATTCATGAATAGATAATGCTAGAGTCAATATTTTGACAGAAGAGAGGTAAAAATAATAATTCAGGAAAACTGAATGCATTTGGAATCTTTGAGAAACTAGGCACATTTTATAATTAATAAAAATCTGACTTCAGAATGTTTATGAGTCAGATAATTTTTTTGCATACATCAGAGTAATAAAGTATACCTAGCTTGTCGAAACATTGATTAGTCCCACACCAATTTTCTGTAAAACATAGTGTAAGACATATATAAGCAGTACTTCTCTTTCTGAATATTTTTTCATTTGTAGTTCCATTGGTAATATAATAGAAATTACTATTTTCTTGTTCTTAGAATTTAATCCACTGCGTAGCATTTTTGAATTATTGGAGCAGAATTTTATTTGCTTGAGTTGAAATATAGCTTGGAGCAATTGCCCAACTCATGCTTTATGGAGACTTCAGTTAGCCAAAATAAAAAATATTCTGAAAAATACAATATCCCTGAGCCTTAAAACTTTCTTGTTTTTTTCTTAGAGTTTGAACACTCTGTTATAGGCAAGTTTTTTTTTTGTTGTTTTTTTTTTATTAAATCTTGAGATTCAATATGACCAAAGCTTCAGATCCTTCCTTGAATTCCTTTAAAAACTGTTTTTGCTCAATGTGACTTTGCTTTAGGTAGAGGAGTGATGTTTCTGTCATACAGAGAGATTTTTATACTTTCTTTCTTATTGAGACTGACAAGTTACCAGGAAATTTATGGCAACCAAACAAAAACATCACTGTTTACTTTAGAGACCTTTTTCTTTGATCATTATGGATGATGCGGCCAAATTTATTTCTATTCCACATCTGAGAATGTGCTCATTTGATCTTATTTCTTTAGGGGCTTTATTTTTGCCTTGTTTTATTTTTAGCACTTCATCTGTTCCTTTTCATTGCACTATCATAAATACACCATGAATTTTAGAGAGTTCCCATTTACTTACAAAAGGCAATTTTTGTCCTAAGAAAAACCTTTACGATATCCTAAATATTATTATAATGTATCCCATTTTGATCTTTTGAAGGATCTGAATATTTCTATTTTTATGTCTGCTGTTATATAATTTGAACCACATTGTTTATTGAATCATAATTTTATTGAGAATTAATTATTTAAACTATTATTCAAAATGTTACATAATGCTCTTCAAGTTACTATACATTATAAATAATAGAGTTAATTTTTTATGTAATCATTAAGAAAATTTAAGTCTAGTTTTAACATGGCTTCAATGAAAACATGGCTCAGTCTCATAGACAACACAGTTTACATTAAAATGGTATCTGTTTTCCTAAAATATTGATTTAAAAAAATGTTTTTTCAACTTTGTATTTTTTTACAGAGAAATGTGCCACTAATTCAGAATTTATAGTTTGTGTAAGAGTGTGCTAGATAAATATACATAAGTGCTCTCTATTTTTCAATGATATATTCCAGAAAGGTTTAGATTTTTCAATTAAAAAATGTACTTATTAGGAAAGAAGATAATAAATATGTGTTTTATTATGTAACTACATGAATATTATTATTGTAAGAAATCATACACGGAATTCACTTTGCAAGCATGAATTGAATATACATTGTGTTTCTGACACTGTTACGCACTTCCCTTCGAAAGTCATTAAACTGTCAGTCACCATGACCAAGCAACACACTCGGTGAGGGAAAAACCAGTTAATCCATGAACACACCACACTCCCATTGCTGGGTAAGAGTAACTTAGAAATGTGCACTTGGCATGATGAACCACAAAGGACCAAATAAAACAATTAATAATAATAATAACAGAGATGTTTGTTTTTCAACCATTAGGTGGCTTGCTATAAAATAAAAATATTTGTTAATTATCTGATGGATCTTCTTGTTACCTATGTTGTGAAGCATGTTTTTATCCCAAGAATTTAAGAAAAAAGAAACAACTTTTATAATTGTAGGTGAAGGAAAGAATTGAGGAAATGTCTCTCTAAATAAATTGTAATATAAGAAGATCATTTATACAGTAGAATTTTTTCCTTCCATCAAGTTGCTGGAGCAGTGAAATGCTGTTTCCATGCACTTTCTAGCCTTCTATTGTCATCAAAACACCTGAGAGAGCAAATTTCATGGCATTGAAAATATACTCACTAAATTTTTCTGTCAAGGTTTGAAATTCAACACCATGAATTACAAACTATGTAATTCGAATGAATTAACATTTTCAGTTTAATTCTGAGTTTCCTCATCTTGGAAATCCTAATGCAGACATTTATTCCTTCATTGAATATCTGTGAGAATTAAGTGAAGTTAAATAATATTTATATAATCAAGAGGCTGAACACATAGTTAGCACTCATTAAGTGCTATCTGGCCCGGCCGGGCGTGGCTCAGCGGTTGAGCATCAACCTGGGATCCAGGCGATCGGGGTTCGATTCCCGGTCAGGGCACAGGCCCGGGTTGTGGGCTCGGTCCCCAGTCCGGAGCCTGCAGGAGGCAGCCGATCAATGACTCTCTCATCATTGATGTTTCTGTCTCTCTCTCTCTTCTTTTCTGTCTCTGAAATCAGTAAAGATATAGTTAAAAAAAATTACAAATTTTGCTTTGAATTTAGTACATTCATATTTATTTGTTCAAAGGATAGAGTGATGTTTTATTTCCACAATGCAAACACAATTTTAACACTGAGAAAACTGACAAAACTATTGCTTTATATCTAGATTGAATTTAAACATCTGTGGAAGTAGGAAGAGGCTGTAGATAATATATACTGCACATTTACTGTTATTGGGAAAACTAGTATGTCTTCATTGTCAGTGTTAATAAAATCAAATGCATTCAGATATAACAAATATATACATAGTCAATATATGTAATTCTACTTGGCTTGGTAAGATATATGTTTGCCCAAATAGTAAATTAAGATTCATTTAAAAGTCCATTTAGCATAAACAAATTGTGCAAAACTACTTTAGTGCACATAATTTTCCCCACCATCTCCAAAAGTCAATAATACATCTTTTTAATGAAAAGTAAACTAGAGAATTGGTGCATATGCAATATAATTTTATGTCTTCATTACATCTGAGTTGGATGTCTAACAACATTAATACCAATGACAGTAGCTTTGCAAGCGCTACAGTGATAGTGTTACACCTTTTTAAATAAGATAAAATAAGCACACTTAAAGGCTCAGCACTAAGCAATTTCAAACAAGAGAATAAGAATACTTCATAATTCCTTAACAGGTCTGGTATTTAAAAAACCAAGTTGGCTATATATCATTGCACAAGCACAAACGAAAGCATTTACTAATGATTTTTCATCTTATTTTTATTTTTAAATTAAATTTATTGAAGTGGCATTGGTTTATAAAATTATAAAAGTTTTGAGTGTACCATTCTATGATACATCACCTGTATATTGCATTGTGTGGTTTTAAAAAAATGACAAAAACAAGAAATAAGCAAATTCAGTAACTAACTTCAAGCTGTTTTTTCACTGTGTATAACAAGCGCAAAATAATTTTTAAAGTTGTTTTTAGTTATTGGCTCTATATTCATATTTTGCTGTGTGTCTACATGCCTACGTTACCTTCTAGTAATTTGAAGTAAGTTTATTTTCTGCTATGGGTTTGGGCCTCTCAATCATTTTCCCCTCAAAAAATCTCAGACTTAAAGAAATGCCCTGGAGAATTTTAAAGGATAGATATCTAAAACATGCAGATATATCTGATACTTGCAACCACACCCCTATTTCTGTAATTCACAAGGATCCAGAAGTCCCTCTTGCCCATAAAGTATTTTAGGATGAGCTCTTGTGTCAAAGGAGAAGAAAATAAAAAAGGAAGTGAAGTTACATTCTGAGTTACAGAACCAGGCAACGCGTATGTGTAGCTACAAAGGGCATGAATCTAGTCTTTCTGAACAGAGCACCATATCCCAGCATCTCAAAAGTGTAAATAGGATTTATAGATGTTAGTAAGTCTGAAGGAGTGATCGAAAGCAGTGACCTCAATGCCATCTATCACCTGCATTTTCAGAGACATGATTGAGGTCTGTGGGGTCTCATCAGTACTTCTAGGGTTACCCACTTATAAACACTAATGAAAAGCATGGAACCTGTCTTGGAATACATTGATGTCATAGGTAAGAAACTGAAAATTTTGAGGTATATAAACTATTTTTATGTCATAATGTAAAAGGTCATCACTATGAAAAATAAGCAATATAAGATTTAGGTAATATAGAAGATGTATTTATTTTCTAGCTTAAGAGCCTAGTAATTGATTATAAGCTTTTGTCAATGGAGGGATGGAAAAATACAACTTACTTCCCACAAAAGTTTTAAATTAGATTGGAAGATTAGACTAGTTAATATATACATTTATTTCTGACATCAATATCCTGTGATATTTATAGTAATATAGCCAAATGTCAATATATTTATATGTATTAAATAAAAAATATAAACAGGAAGAGCATAATGATATGTCTCATTCATTTTAGGAGTAATCTTAAGTATACAAAAGAACTTTTGAAAAACAGAAAAAAATCATCCATTAAATCACCAGCATTGTAAGTAACCTAATCATTTTATTGCATTTATTTTATAGTTATAAGTATTGAATTCTATAAAATTATTGAATATATAAAAATAATTGACTGTACAAAGTTATATATAATGACTGTTTAGATTAATAATACATTTATTATTGCCTATTATTGAGTATAACTCATGCTATATAGCATTCCATGTGGGGAATAAAATATAATGCAAATTTTATTTTTTTAACATTTCTATAAATATGGAAAATACCATTATAAATATATTTTACACATTAGGTTTTTGAACAATAGTTTTCAAAGGAATAATTATTAGAACAAACTTTTTGCTCATTTCTACCACTATGGATATATTATTTCCTTTCTTAAAATGTTATTTTTATTCTACAGCATTTTATGAAGGCTATTTGTTAAGTCTGATTATCAAAATTTACATACTGATATTTTACCTATTTAATATTTTTGACAGTAGATAGTTTTGAATTTCTACTATGTTCCAGACAATATTCTAAATCAGGTTTTCGCAAACTTTCCCTGTAAAAATACAAATAATAAATAATTTAGACTGTATGGGCCATGAAGTCTCTGCCACTCAGCCAGCTCTGCCACTGTAACAGTAAAGCAACCATAAAAAATTACTTAAATGAGTACATGTGCCTGTGTTCTAATAAAGCTTTATTTACAAAACAGTGTAGGGCTGGATTTAATTTATGAGCTGTAGTTGCTTACCTCTGTACTAAATTATTAAGGTATTAATATATATTCCATGTGTAAAAATATTAATGAGTATTTTTGTTATTTAAATTATAAAATAATTTGACTAAAATGAAAGTCTAACTGAATCCATTTTACATATATAATATTTTTCTAGAGATCAAAATAACCTTGAACATGTATGATTCCAGGTACTTTATTTAGTGCCACATGCCCATTAACCATAATTATAATTTGTATTTGTAACAGCAACATAATGAGTTGGATCTTCCCTTTAGTGTTTCATTTTCATTTAGAACCTAAATATTTTTTCCAATGATTCTCACTAAAGCACCTTCCAATGTCTTTACTTACAGAAAACATTTTGTTTCTGTCTTGTCTTTCCAAAAAAGAATTTTTTTCTTGTCTAAATATATTTGTTACCTCTTTTCATTGAAAGTTTCACCTTTTAGATAACTAGTACTTAGAATATGAATTATAATTTAGAAAATTATTTTACTTCAGGTATTTATTTAATAAAAGCATAAACAACAATCTAAATTTATAGAAAACATTATTCTTGTTTAATATTTATTAATGTTTTTCCAAATCATTTTTCAAAAGGACTCTACTTTTCACAACTTCCTTAAAACGCTTTATGATTTAGAAATAAGTGAAAAAATATTCAGAAAATCTCCAAACCTATAATTTGCTTTAAAAGCTATAATAATATTAGGAACTACATTTAATAATAGACATCAGGGATCCCTGTGTTTATAGTTTAAATGCAAATCTCTAAGATTGTATTTTGAGAAAACAGGTAAAAAATAATTGTTAATTTTAATTTTATGACTAATATACTTAATATTGGCAAAAACTTTTTCTACCACTGACATTGCTACACATTTAAAGACTATATTTTGATATATTAAATATATGTCAATCTTATCTATGGTTTAGTTAAGTTTGGAAAACAAATTCACAAATAGATATTATCATTTTTCAAATGGTAAATACAATAATAAAGTTAATTTCCTCAGTTACTTCTCAGAAGGAAAGCACAGCAAAGACCTGCATTGGTCTGGAGTTATCTGCTGTCTGCACAAATTATCTCACTGCAGTGTCCAAACGTAAAATAAACTGATTTCATTTATTAAGGTCCAAATATTTGCTTTCTTACGGAATGATGATATTTAGTGACAGCCTTATATTTAGGCAGAGAAACTGGATATTGTAGGCAGCTACAACCCACAAATCCCTAACTGCCACTGCAGAAATAACAGCATTCATTCTATGACATGAGGCTCATTCTGTAAAAATGGAGATGCTCCTGAAATAGTTAATGCTATTCCTTCTAGGGAGCATATGGTTCCTAGTGTTTGCAGTGCTGTTGGATAAATCTCCTTTTATTTCTCTGCTTTTTTACTGGTAACCTGCACAACGCCTTTTGTGGAAGGAGACAGATGGACTTATGCTGAAATTCTGGGCACCCGTCACAAACACAAACGTTAGCTTGTCAGAAACTTGGGTGGATTTCAGGACTAAAGATTTTGCAAACTAGTAACTCTTGTTTGACTTCTCTCTGTTAAAACATCCTTGAACACTTGCCAAAACAAAAACAAATAAAAAGTTTTATGGCAACAGAAAAGGGTCGGAGTTATTCTACAACACGGAAGTAATTGCCATATTAGACAGTATTACTAGAGGATAGGTATTTATTTTGCATTCAGTATGAGAAAGGGAATAAAACCATAATTAGAAAGGTAAGAAAAAGAACATACTCTGCATTCCATCTCTTTCGACCTAGGTTGGAAATACAAAGTATTTACTTAGATCCAGTCCACTTTTTTTTTTTTTTTTTTTTTTTTTTTTAATGAGAATAGATTTCTGACTCACCAGAATAATTTCTAGTAATCTCAATTTTTCTTTTGGTGAGACAGGCCAGTAAGCCAGGACAAGAGGAATGGGGAACTGGAGACAGGCTGCTAAACAGCAGTTTGCAGCCACCTAGCATATCCCGTCTGCCCTAAACCAAGGACACTTGAGAGTAAATGGTTTGTGTTAATGGGCCAGGTACAGAAACTCAGCAGGGCAGGAAGCCCCGGATGCCCAGCAAGGGGTGAAACTGGGAAAACGAGGACTTTGTCCCCAGGGTAACCTACCTTCCCTCTGCTTATCTCTTTAAACTACACGCTTGTTTGCTGACTTTATTTGGAGGGAGGGATGAGCAGAAGTATAAACCTACATTAATTCATGAAATGTGGCTAATCGTTTGATGAACGGTCAAGGATGTGGAAGGAGAAAGATTAGAAAGTTGATGATAAAGAGGTCTGGGGAAGAAGTATGTGAATAGACCTTCCCTCAATCCCCCAATTTGGCTTTGTCCATATGCATCCCTAACACAGGTAGTGGTCAGTTTTCTGACCAAACAGACTGACACACCATGCATGCCAGTGTAACAGAGCGGTGGTCATGTACAGCTAAATTTACTATAATTCAAAGTGTTTGTGTAACACATTCATAAATTAGAAAGCCAGCTAATGTAAGTTATACATTTTCACAGAAAATAATGTAAGTTATCATTTAATTTAAATTAAGGAAAAGTTTTTTTTCCCAATTAATCACACTGGGCTCCCTCCCAGACCTGACTGGGTGCTCTTGGATCCCCCAGTTCCACATGTGCTTCCTTCTGTAGCCCCCTCCACTCAAAATGAGCAGAAAACTGGGAGTGGTTGAGTACCTAGAAACTGCTTAATGACATACATACTTTCAATTTGAGAGCAATATTTAAGAATTACCCTTTTCTTCTGTATTAAGGAACACATTTTAGTATACTTGGATATTTGTGGATTAATGGACAACTATAGGGAGACGGGCGAGGCTTTAGGTTTTGACGATGTTTTTCCTAGAATTCTTATATCAGGCAACAGTCCATTTAACGAGATTCCAGTCCTTCAAAGTGAAGGCAAAGCATTGGAAACAGTGGCAACTCACAGTGCTGAGGAATGGCTATAAAATGAGACCAAGATGAGTTGGATAATTTACTTGCCCAGGAAGTGTACCAAATGGACCTGGACCAGCAGCTCCAGGGAGGGCATGTTCTAATCCAGCTTCCCTCCTTGTAGTGTCATGATCTTCCCACACATAGACCTCAATTCTTCCAAATTTGCCACAATAGCACTGATACAAGTTAATAAGCTTTATTTACTTGAACCATATTACAGTGGTTTCTTTTAAAATAATCCATTAGTAATCTTTTGCCAAAATTATAGGAAGCATTAAGAGAAGAGTAAAAGTGTGAATTTTCGCATACCCCAGCAGAGAACCTTTTAGCTGCCTGATGCCTAGGATTGCCTACCAAGTCTGGGAATAGATCAGAGGTAATTAAGTAGCCTGGGAGACTAATTTAGCCAGAGTGTATTCTAAACATACTAAATCTACAGACTGTCCTTCAGGTCTGTATTTTTGGCCTTTACAGGGTGTCCTTTGAAACCCATTGTTTTCAAATGGATAAGCATAAATAAATCTATTTATATAGAAGTCTTGGCTGACTTTACCCAATTTATTACTAGACCAATATAAGTCACTAACCTAGTTGTAACAGTTGTATAAGAATAGAGTAAAATAAAAACTCATGGAGATTAGAGATGACAAGAAATTTCTATATCTGGTGTATTGCTTGGTGTTACTGATGCATGAACAATCTGCAAAATTTGATTTTATCCAGGATAATCAACAGTCAAATCAATAATGAGCTTCCAAGAACAGAATTATTTGAAACATTTCCACTATCATAATCTGATACTTATTTTCATGCAATACTCTTAAAAATTCACTAGAGAATTCAAATAGATAAAATATTCATCCACCTTAGGCAAACCCAACTTCTAAATGGAAATAACCTGAAGGTCCTGTACTTTCTAGCACAATTCTGAACAAACTTTGAAATTATCGTTTGTGTGCTGGTGAAACATATTTCTATGAATGCTAGCCAGGATTATGAATAAGTAATGGTTGGGCTTGGTCTTTTTGAGAGCTTTTTGTTTCTTGAAGAAGTGATTTTAGAGAAAGTCCACAACTCAAAAAGTCTTCAGTTCAAGACTTTTTTATTTATTGGTTATTTTTACAGACCCTATTAGTAACCAATATATTTCTGCCCCTTACAATTAAGTTGGAACATGGATGATGTATCCATTATGTCTAATATTTATGTTGATAACAGCCAATTTCTTACATCCAACTTCATTAGCCTGGCCTGCTCCCTTTCATTTTTGTCTATTCTTAACCAAGTAGCATGATTAATGCTGTTAAATAAAATATGAGTTGGATTATCTCAGATTTAAAAGGTTTCCCATTGAACTCAGATCATTATCTGGATATCAAATAAACCCTCAAAATTAACATGTTTAAAACAAAACTCTTTTTTATCTCACCTCCCACCACTGATGTGAAATATTTCATTTACACAATTTAGCTGTTGTTATTATTAACAATGTGTATCTGTAGTTTAGTCTAAAACCTTGGAGTATTTGTTTTTTACTTTTTTATTTAATACACGTTTCCTATTCAATTTGTCAGCAAATGTGGTGGGCCCTAGCTTCAGCATATATTCATAATTTACTACCATTACTGGCACTTCATAAATCTGGTGCAAGTCACCATCATCTCTCACCTGTATTGTGTTAATGGCCCCCTAACTGGTCTTCTTACTTCAGCATTGCCCACCTTCATTCTAGAAACAACACAACTTTATAGATCCTGTCAAAATGTACGGCACCCATTTCACTTAGAGAAAAGCTAAACTCCATTCAAGTTCCAATGGAGTCTCACCCATCGCACCCACCATCTTGTTCCTACTTGACCTCATTTGTTGGTGCTTGGCCTCCACTCTTCTTGAGCCACTGGGTCCTCTTTGCTGTTCCATAGACATACTGTGCACTCTACTTCCCTAGGGCCCTTTCCCTTCTTAAAATATTTTTAGAAATTTGTTTCCTCATCTCTATTTAGTCTTTACTCAAAATTTACTTTTTTTTTTTAGTGAAAACCTCTCTACCCTCCATATTTAATATTAAATACTTTCAACCCAGGGATTCTTTATGAAACTTATCAAACTTTCCACATCAGTTTTCTCCAGAGTACTCACTACCCAACATTGTGTGGTACATATTTTATTTTTTGTGTGTTATTATCCATCCCACTAGAATATAAGAAACATGAGAAGATAATATGTTTCTTTTCTTAATGCTATCTCCTTAGGGACTATAAGAGTGTTTGGCACACAGTTGTGTTTAATGAATATAAATCAATGAATAAATTAATAAAATACTTAAAAAATAATTGATGTAATTAAAATGTATTTCCCATTTTACAATGATATATAAAATTAAGAGCTATTAATATAGATACCGTACTACCACACTAGAAACTTATCAGTACTTACAGAATTTATGTTGATTTTTTTGTTTCTTTTTAATTATTTTAATAAATGCTTACCATTAAGCAGTGTATCATCTACAAAGCATTGCAGCAGTGTAAATCATATGAAAAAGCCTAGAGAAGCTCCAGTGTAGTTTACAGATTCTTTCACTCAAAATTATCTGGGGTTTTAGAATCACTAAAAATATTCCTGCTTGTCCTCTTGGGAAGACTGTGGAAATTACATTATTTTTTAGCCATAAAAATAACAGTAAATTCATATTCAAATTAGTTTACACATGATTTGCATAAAAGAGACTTACAAATGAATGCCATGACCAGCCTTTGAAATGTTTACATTTAATTTAGGCCATCATCATTAAGTAGAATAAAAGGCTGCTAATTATAAAGACAGATTTTTAAGAAAGAAAACTGTGCTACATCTAACCACAACTTTGGATATTTTTAGAAGATAGAATACTTGCACTTGTATGCAACAGAAAAGTTTCTGTATAACAAAGATATAAGTAGTAGACTTTGGAGGTTATGATAATTTTATTATTTAAAACAAAAAAATAAGAATTCAATGTATCCTGATACAAGCTTGGATCTGAATTGCTTAAAGCTCTCATTAGCTTTATAGAGCTTTTTGAGGAGAATCACATTGCCTACAGATAGCTCAAAAAAACAGAGCAGAAAAATAACCCATTTTGTTGAATTCATTGATTTATTTTACTTTGTAAATAATGTCTTGAAGCAGGCATTGGGGCTACTTGAATGTTGCCTCTGATAGATACCTACTGCCTACCACTGTTGAAAAATGTCCTCATCAACTTTGTAGATACTATGTTCTACATTTTTGCTTTGGAGTAAATCATGCATCCTTACTTCTTTCCCTGTCTTATAATGAGACAAAAGTCAGCAGATTTTTGAACTTTATATCAGAAGAAAATTACATTCAAATCTTAATTGCAATATATTACTTTGCTTTGAGAGAAATAAATAAAAATCAATAGTGTAACTACTGTAAAACCTAACACAATGTATATAATCTGTCTAAAACGTTCAGTCTTTTTGGGCTCTACAATTCAACTTTAAATAAAAATATTTAGTTCGTAACTTTCTTTTCCAAAAGGAAGATAGTGTCATAACTAAGTAGTTAATATTAATATTCATAATTAATATTAATAATAATTAATAACAAGAGAAAAGGGGGGCAGACATTATAAGCATGGTTATCTGCAAATTTATACTCCTCAGGAAACCACTGGTCCATTCCTCGCAGACCACTGCGGGAAGTGATAGAAGAAAGGAGGAGACGGATGCATGGCAGTGAAGTCAGGGTGACATAGGGAAGGTGTTTGTCAGTCTAACCTGGAAAAATAATTGGCTAGGTGGGTGAAGCACTGCAAGCACACAAAATCTTGAACTGCTCATTGTTTAAGCTCCTGGTTATAATCCCCAGACAGAGAGTTCTCTCTCCCCTGTTCCTCTTGCTCTTGTTTTGCTCATGCTTTGTTCCTGTTTGCTCTTGCGCTCTCTTGCTCCATGACCCTCACTCGCCTGTGTACTAGGCTTCTATGTAACCTTAAGCAGCTGCCTGGCCCAGGGCCACGCAGACTCCACATGCAATGGACGGCAGCTGGGAACGCAAGCTAAGCTAATGAGATGATGGACTAGACTGTGCTTTAATATGGAGCAGAGACCCTGGGCAGTGGCCTTAATCCTAGCCTTGCTAAAGACAAGAGTGGACTTTTTCCATGGCGGGATGGAGGGAAATGGGACATTGGAAACATCTTCCCATGGGAGTCTCAGGAAATTCCTTTCCTTGCTACATTGCAAGGATTCCACTTCCACCCATAACAGATGGGGAAGCAGAGAGCACCCCACCGATAACAGAGGGAGTCGGTTTTGGGTTATTTTTACCAACTATTATGAAGAATTTCTGTAAAATTCAATACAAGAAACTGGAAATATAGCATGAGTTTTTTAAACAATTGTTCAAAGAAGAGCTACTGAATTCACATAATAATGTAATTTACCTTCACACAAAATGTTTTTCTTTTATGGCATTGATATTTAATGTTTATAAATGTCAAGGTTATAAAGTTATATTTATCATTTATAAATTAGTTTTGGCACATAAATAACATGTACATTTAAAAGAAATCATCATTTAAATAATTTTTGTGTATCCCTTCTTTTTGTATGTAAAAAATAAGCTTTTCTTAATAATGTATGCTGGCTCTCATAAACTAAGAGCAAAAGGTTAACTAAATCTTGGATAAAACCAGGAACTTAGAAATTATAAATAAGTGAGAAAATACAGTTGCATTGTCTCTTGTCACCTAACCTCTGTAAAAATATGCTTCATTCTTCTTAAATGTTGCAGATTTATATTTCTGCTTTTTTATTCATATGATAAAATATGATTACCCCACTTTTCCTAAATTTTTATAATATAATGCTAGTTATACCAAATAGTGAGTGGAAACTATGGATCACAATTCTGAATTCCAGAAAGAGAATGTGATTGCTTCACTTGAATAATGTGTCCAGTTATGGCCCAATTGGCTTGAGGCAGAGAAGAAAGTTTTATAAAGTTTACACATGCAAGTTAAGAGCTTATCTCTAAAGATCTGAGGACATATCTCAGAGAATGAAAATTTCATAAATGAGGTTGCCATATCACTATTATTAAATTACAAACCATTTTTCAGTATTTTGAGATTAAAATGCTGTAATTCAAAAAAGATACCTTAGAAACCAAAAAATTGACACGTTGAATTTTATACATTCTTCTATTCTGTATATAGGATAAAGTAGCATTTTTAAAGTATTTCTAAGCCTATGGATTATGAATTTTAAAACACTGAAATCAATATTTCCAACTTCAATAGAAAAACAACCATATAAAATTGCAAACACATCTTCATAGACAAATGTTAGCATTATGTGCTCTACTGGTCTACATAGAAAACTTACCTCCAATTTCACTAGTTGTGTTCCCATGGAAATATTACAGAACTTTGTTGCTGATATTTTCTCTGTAAAAAGATAAAACCTAGTTCTTAAGTGCATATGCTTTTTTGGGAAAATTAACTCATGAAAATTAACTAAGCAGCACCTTAGTGGGCTTCTGTAATGTAAATAGCTTATATGCACTTGGTAAATAAGAGATAATGTTTATATAACAAAGAATTTGTGTTGATCCATACTAAATTTTTCCCAACATTTAAAAAATTTATTTTTATTCCTCCAGATAAAAGCAGCTATACTCAAAGTGAAACACCCACAGGAAACAGCAAATGATAACGCAGTACGGTGCTGTGCAGGATGTTCAGTCACCTCATGCTTTTCTTTACTGTTCAGTGTGACACCAGTCAGCTCTGCAAATGCTTATTTCACAGTCCCACTGGATTTGCACACTTTCTCACATCTCCATAACTAAATAACCACAATACTTCCTTATGCCCTTTATATTAAGTCCCATCCCTATTTTATTTATTTTAATGTAAAGTACTACATTTACTGTAGCATTTTGATACTCACTATGAATGCAATCTTTCTTTTATATGCACTAGTACAATTCTTAGGGTTAGAATTGTTATTGTTGGTTCTCTGATTACAAAACTGCACATGATTTGATTTCTCTGCTCTTCATCTTATGTTTAATGCATGATTTTGAAGACTCTGGGGCCTTGTTGCAACTCATATATCACATTACAGAAGAAACAGGACATGGGATGATGCTTAGAACACTCAAGAAATATTAGTTGTTGTTCCAGTTTCTGTGCTCTGTTTTCAAAGGCTAGTCCTAAATCAAAAGGAGGAACAAATACAATACTGGTCTAGTCAACAAAGATGAACCAATTGCTCTTTAAGGTAAAGGCCTTTGTATGTGTTGTGGGTGCAAAGACACATAAGCCATTATCTCTGTCTGTAGGAATCTCACAAATATAATTAGATATCATGATATTAAATGCCTTTATAGAAGCATGAATGAACTTCTACGGACAAGAAGATGTAGATGCATTTATTCCAGTAAGATGAGAAACCAGGTGATGCATTATTGGGGAGCAGGTAATGTGTGCCAGACCAGCAGAGGGTCTGGATTTGAAGGCTGAGAAGACAAGGATATGTTGCCATATAAAACATAGGACACCCAGTTAAATTTGCATTTCTGATAAACAACAAATAGATTTTAATATAAATACATCATATTCAATATTTGGGACATATTCGCACTAAAAGTATATCTGCTGTTTATTACAAATTCAAGTTGGCTGGAGTCCTTGATTTTTATTTGCTAAATATGGCAACCTTAGAGAATATTCAGAAAAAGAAAATATATTTGCTAGGGAAGTTAGATTTAAAATGATATAGGCATCTCAAATGATCTAAAGAAGTTTAATGTGATTGACAGAAGAAATATATTATATGCAGTATTTAAATAACTCATGAAATACAGAATTGGATTTGCCAGTACTGAGTCTAATAAAGACAGGCATGAAGGTGGGCTATATGTTTTTAACAGCTTTCCCTTCACAAAACACACAAATATTGAATAAAGAGTTTAAAAATGCACTTGTAAAGCATTGTTATACTCAAAGGACAGCAAGGGAGGCTACCAAGGCTCTGCTCACCACAGCCTCCCCACCCCCCACAAAAAGTCAATACTGAAACTAAGCAGCTCACAAGGATCCAGATGCATATACCACAAACCTATAAACCTAGAGATTAATATCCATGGAAGAAAAACCAAAACTAGACTTTGCCCTATGAGAAGCTGCATCACTTACCATGAGAACAACATTAAGATGAGACTATTGATGAGACTATTACTACTACTATTAGTATTAAAATTTTCAAACCTGTAGCCACAGTAGATTTTTTGTTGTTGTATGTTTCCATTTCTGGACCAACAGCAATGTACATGACTGACTAACCAAAATGTCTGTTTTGTGTAATTTTTCTTTGCTTCTCTCTTCTATAGTTCCTCATTGTAGGGAAATATTTAGCAGAGACTAATTTGAGAACTAGAATAAAATTCATGAAATTCATTGGGCAAAACATTCTAAGGAAACATAGATTAGTGCTATTACACTTAAGTCTGTTTGAAATAGGCATCTCTATCCTAGTAACTATATAAATATGCATTTCTTTTCAGATGAAATAATGCTATGTAAGATTAATGAAATCCTGAAAACCACTTCATGTGTTATGGGCTTTGCCCATTTCATTATTGTGTTAATTGACTCTTAATGATTCCCAAATAGAAGAAAAAAAAATCACAGTAATTTATTTTTAACATATTTTCAATACATTTGGAAAAAAGAGTGATAGCAAATTCCACACAGAAACAGTAAAGTTGTGAAATTTTCAATGCTGTTTCCTATCAACAGTGATTTATATAATCACCTGATAAGCCTCAAGGCCTGAAGGCTGAAGAATGTACCGCACTGAATGCCATTCATGCAATTCATCCGCAGGTCGTTTTTCCTACTCACAAAGGCCTTATTTGCCCTGTATGACTTGAAGTGATATATCAGCTTCGCCAGGCTTTCATGCCCAGTTGTTTGCCCAAGCAATAGTCTAAATGTTACCATGAAGATATTTTGTAGGTGTGCCTAGCACTTATAATCAGACGATTTTAAGTAAAAATTATGCTCAATAATGTGAGTGGACCTCATCCAGTTAAAGGAGGCAAGAGAAAAAATTGAGATTTCACAGAGTAAAAGGAATTCTGCCTCAATAATTCCTGTCTTAGTTTCCAGCCTGCTAGCCTGTCCTATATATTTCAGATTCAAGACTACAAGTATTCAAGTATAAACTGAGGTTCTATGCCAAATTAAGGCACAGAAAGTGAAATTATTACAAAGGCAAGAATTAAATTGCATTAATTGAAAAATTAGAATCTTATATATCATATACTTTGATGAAGCAGTTAGTTCTCTGGAACAGGTCTTCTAGTCTTGATGCTTTGCTTAGTGAATGTGTTTATGTTTAGTTAGATTTAAATACTTCAATTCACTTTTTTTAAAAATCAGAGTCCAAAATATTCACCCCAAAAGTCATGCCTGCTATTGTTTAACATGTTGATTTTTCTGTGTGTTCACATTTGTGTCTAGCGTATGTATGACATCCTGTCCCAAACACTTTCAACATATTACTTAAGTTAATGTCAGTCAAGTACAATTGATATGTTTTCATTTTTTCCTACATTCTGAAAAGGCTTAATTATATTGCAAAGTTACTAAAATATATATATTTTTAGAAAAAGGGATAGAGATACATCTTTCCTTTCTCTTACCCCTGTGTTTTCTTCTTATCTAATAGGGAAAGAAAGATACCGGACTTCTACTGATGATGGAGTGTGCTGATTGCACGCAGGATGTGACCTCACAGTTTCTAACTCTGAATTGATTGTCCAGCATGGGTAGTGTTATCACTATTGTTATTGATTTACTAGCTTTGGTTTCTCAATAGCTACATCTTCACTTAACCATGGATTTGTTCTTTAAGTTGTAAAGTAAATTAATAAGTATTGGAATATATTTGACAAAAGGATGCTTTATTATTTATGTATGAAAAGTTACAAATCACAGATTGAGTAAATAATTTATTAAAATATATCTGCCAATAGAAAATTTTTGCTGTTCTTAAAATTTTGATGGAGAAAAAATAAACACCTATGGTGTAATCCTTTGAAAAATTATAATTTTAAACAAAATAATACATAATTAAAAACTATGTATTGGGTATAAAATAGGTTGGTCTGAGTATTTAACCCACAAAGAGAGCAGCATTTTTAAGAAATTTATCCAAGCATGGATAACTCTGCTCTCATTACTAGGAAGTGTGAGAGAAACAATTAAATAAAGCATTAGATATAAAACAGGCGCTTATGCTGTTTACATCTGTTTATATGTTCACGGTATATTTGATATAAGTATATAAGCATATGGCTTCTTTAACACATTTCCAAACTATTTAAAATTAAATATTAAAAAAGCCAAAATATGTCAAGAGATACATATGTTTTGATTTATTACTCTAAAGTTATTACACCTAACATTTTGTTCTCATAAAGTAATTCATTATAGAAAATATATACTTGAAAAAAGATAAATATTTACATCAATTTCTATAAAAGGAAAAAGGTAAAAAAGAAGAAAAACAGAAGAAAGAATAAAAAGGAAGGACAGAAGAAATGAAAGGAGGAAGGAAGAAAGGAGCAGAGGAAGGAAGAGAGAAACACTCAAAGCAGCAGACGGAAATGACAAGTGCAGGGAATGCCTGTGTGCGCTCCAGCAGGTCTGCGAGTTCAGATAACATGAAGTCATTAAGATGAATGTTTTGAACTTCATGAACACACATAGAAAATAAATTCAAGTTAAAGTAGAAGATTTCTAATGAGCATAAGGTTATAATTACAACTTTGGGAGTGATAAGAGTACAAGCAAAAAAATATAGTATATTGAAAATTATGCTATACTGGCTGGTGGTATTCTGGGTGTTTTAAATTTAAATTTCATTTTGTTATTTTTAATATCAGAAAAATAGCAATGGTGATCATATGAGGAGAATTGATGAGAATAGTTTCACCGCAGGGAGGAACTACTAAAGAAACAAATTCAGTTTGCTAGTTCTGTGGATCAGGTGAAGTCTTGAATGAAAATTCTCTTACAATTTTATATCTTTATGTCAACATATTGTATTAAAGTGCAACATATTAAAGATTTAAAGTTATTTTTATATTACAATGAAATTCACATTTTATCAAAGTAAAAGAAAACAAGTAAAAATTGAAGATTTTCTACAATGCATCCTGATACTATATCCCAGGGGGCAACATGATATTTTGATATCTTTACAGACAGCTAAATATATATATATATATATAAATTTTAAAATATGAATAAGGAAGGTGAAGGGATTAGCTGAAGAGCATATATGCATACCCTATGGACATGACAATGGTGTGGTGAAGGTCAAAGGAGGTGGAGGTGGTTTGGGTGGTGGATCACCTGCAATAATGTCAACATTAAACTTTTTTAAAAAACCACTGTGTTACTAAAAAAGTAAAAAGTAAATAAAATATAAGTTATATGAATATTTTATATATAAAGGATATCAGATTGTGACACTGGTATTAGTTCTCCAAGGCTTTTTATCGAAAACAGAGCCTAAGTGTATAGCTCAATGAATTTTCACAAAGTGAACAGCTATGAAATTAGGAACCAGATAAAGAGACATCCCCTGCACACAGCTTTCCCATATCCTTCCAGTTATAATCACTACCTCCTCCTAGAGAACCAGTCCCGACTTCTTACAGAATATATTAACTTTGACTGTTTTTACTTTACATAAATGGACTCATATAAAGTATACTCTTGTATCTGGCTGCTTTGACTCACCTTTATGTTTGTGAAATACATGCACACTGTTGCATGTAGTTATAGATCATTCATTCTCATTACTTTACAATATCCCAGCAAGTGACTGTACTGCAATTTATGTACCTCAAGGTGCTGATATGAACACTCATATGCTTGTCATTAGAGAATATATGCACTTGTCTGTAGTTTCTACACCCAGGAATGGAAATCCTGATTAATAAGGCTCGCATATGTTCAGCTTTAGTAGATACTGTAAAACATTCTCTTAAAATGGTTTTGCCAATTTACTCTGTTGATTGTATATGAGAGTTCTAGCAGCAGAACATCTGTATATGTTTTATATGTTTTGTCTTTTTAAAAAATTCTGGCCTTTCTAGTGGGTGTGTGGTGGTGCATTTTATATATGTTTATGTATAAGTATATGTATATGTGTGTATGTGTGTGTATTTTATATATATATATATATATATATATATATATATATATATATATATATATATATATATATATAATAGAAAGCCCAATACATATTAGACTTTATTTTTTAGAGAAGCAGTATGTTAACAGCAAATTTGAGAGGAAGTATAGATATTTTCCAAATGCCCCTGCCCCACTCATGCATGGCTACCCCCTTAATTAACACCTGCCACCAGAGTGGTATATTTGTTACAGTAGAACTATCACCCAAAGTCCATAGTTTCCATTAGGTTTGTTCTTGCTGCTGTATATTCGATGGGTTTGGGAAAATTTATGACACATATCCACAATTTTATCATACGGAAAAGCTTCAGTACCCTAAATTCCTTTGTGCTCTGCCTACTCACCCCTCTTCCCCTCTAATCACTGGACACCGCTGATCTTTTTATTGGCTCTATAGTTTTGTCTTTTCTGGAATGTCATATCGCTGACATAATACAGTATGTAACCTTTCAGACTGGCTTCTTTCGCACAGTAATGTGCACTTAAGTTTCCTCCATGTCTTTCGTTGCTTGATGACTCATTTCCATTTTTTGGATATACCACAGTTTTAAGTTCTAATAGGTTTAGAGAAGCTAAGACCAGAGGAGAGGCTTCTCTGATGAAATGAAAGACAATTAGCACTAGCTGGCACGAGATTTCAAAAGATAACTAAGCAGAAGCTATGCCATTAATGACACAGAAAATAATATCTAAGGATTAATCTTTACTTAAAGGAAATGGAGCCCAGCCAGGCGTGGCTCAGTGGTTGAGCGTTGACCTGGGATCCAGGTGATCGGGGTTCGATCCCTGGTCAGGGCGCATGCCTGGGTTGTGGGCTCGATCAATGACTCTTTCATCATTGATATTTCTATCTCTCTCTCTCCCTCTCCTTTCCTCTCTCTGAAATCAATAAAGATATATTTTTTTAAAAAAAAGGAAACGGAAAGGCATTGAAAGGTTTTAAATTGGGAGTGACATAATCACATTTGCATTTTTGGAAGAATTACTTTGAAGTGAGACTGAAATAAAGTTGTTTTACAATTAGAGCAATTAGAGTAAAGGGAAATCGTTATGAGGCTGGTGATAATTCAGTTGAAAGAATACACTTTTATCTTCAGATCATTTTCACTCAAAATATTGAAACTTCTGTTTATTGTTTTCTAGCATACAAATATCACCCTAAATAAAATCCCAAATCCTTACCATCGTCTACACGGCAATGCATGATCTGTCACCATCATTCCAGCCAGTACTTGATTTCCTGCCGCTTCCTTGCTGTCCTCAGCTCCAAGCACCTGGGCTTCCTCTCCTTGCTAGAAACTCACGATGCCCATTACACTTCATGGTCTGCACTTGCTGAACACTCTGCCTGCTTTGCTGTTCCACCTGATTCCCACTTGTCTAGATTCTTCATTCTTTCACTTTTACACAAATCTCATATTTAAACAAGGCCTTTTTTAAGCATCATTGTTTAGAAACATCTCAATCCCCCACAAAGCCCATGCCCTTCTCTACTTCATTTTTCTATGCTCTTGTCAAATTTTATCTGTATTCTTGAAAACATAGTACTTCCAAAGTACCCGTTATAAATCATCTAACATGATTGTCCTTTCTGCAATATTCTTATCTTGAGTTCCAGAATTGTATGTCTCATATTGTATATGTTCAATGAAAATATCTTTTCAAAACTTTAAACTCCTCTTATTTGGCTGTTGCATAACTCCCAATTTTATGTAAGCCACACAGACTTCATTACTGTCAAATTAACCTTCTATTACTTGTTAAAATATCATATAGTTCTTAAAGAACAGAAATATAGATTTATATTTGGTGATGCATAAAGGTATCCAAAGTAAACTGTTAAGTCAATAATTCAGGTATCAGAGTTAATATATATTTATAAACTTTATTTTCTAAAAACAAAACAATAAATCATATGTTTCTACAAAATGTAAATAAAACAAAACAACTAGAAACACACAAAAAATGATAGTTTATCCTCTGGGAAACTGGTACCTTATGAAAAAGGACTTTTGTTGCAGTTTTCATACCTGTAATGGGTTCGCATTTTCGTTATGCACATAGAATAATTTTATGTGATGCACTATTACAAAACTTCACCCTGAAGCTTAATGTGAGGGGAGACATTTGGGCACTGCAGGATTTTGGAGCTTAGTATTCACAAGGTGACTTTCCCATTATCAAAATTTCTCCACAAGGGAAGAAAACATATTAAATTGTTGTCATTAATATAAGGTAATATTCCATACCCCAAAATATTTCCTGCATTTTACATGAATCTTTATTCTACAAAGTTTTATAAAAGCAGAATAATATTTAGCATAAAAATGTGTCCAACCTAGCCAAATATGTGGAATCACAAATGCTAAAGTTTTCATATGTTATCTAGAAATTGAAATGATAAACACAGCATCATTCACTGATTTCTCCCACAGGACAAGATTAATTTCAATAGTGCTTCTGCTTTCAACATCATCAGTATGTATAAGATTAATCATGTTTCAGTGAGATGTAGTGTCGGAATGTTTGATGCATATTAATGTCCTCACAGTTGTGGTTATTTATCTTCATATTTAAAACTTGATGCAACCTGAGCATTAGTCATATGCAAAGTCATTGCTCTATAAAATCTCCAGTGATGCACAGTGGAACTATTGTTTAATATGTGACCTACATCTCAGACTTATTAGTATTTGTTCTTACATAACATCTTTAAATGCTTTACAAAAAATGAGCATTGTTAAAAATCTAACTTTATATATTTTATAATATGACAATCTCAAGAAAACAGAGGCACTATCAAGGCTGAAAAATATCACTGTTTCATTCATGAAGAAGATGTTAATATATCAAATTTGCTAATGTCTAAAGTTACCTTTAAAAATTAAAATATAAAAATTTTAGGTAGTCTAACCACATATACATAAAAGTAAAATTTTACTTCCACTTCCCAACTTTTTTATTTCTTCAATTACCATCTAGTACTGAAATCTCCACACATATTTATTTCCAAGCCAGACAATACTTCTGAACTTCAAATTTATATAACTACTACATAATTGATTTATCCATTGAGTCACAAGTGCCTCAAACAAATGTGCCCAAAAGAGTGAGAATTATAATCTGAACTTCTGCTGTCACTGTTCTAGCATTCCCAGTGGAAATCACTGTCAGTATCACACAGTATTTTTGCTCAGACTAGAAATCTTAAGATTCATTCCACATGACTTTCTTTGATATAAACTTTTTATTATATAAATAAATAATTAGTCTTCCTCCTAAGTTCCTCTTGAATCACCTACTTTTTTCTCTTGCTAACTATTAACATCAAGGTTATATCTTTCTTTGCTTATGTTAAAGAAATATTCTCCTACCAGTTGATCCATACCAATGCTTACTCATCTTTATCATTGCATTGAGAGTACTTTCTCAAAAAACGCAAAACTTGTCTTTCAACTTTGCTTGAAATCTTACAGGGATTCTATGTTGCTCTTAGAGGATATTCCTAAATCTTAAAAGTATTCTATGGAATTTTTTTAAATTGCCAGGTCTTTGCTTAACTTTGCAGCCATACCCACCACTTCCTTTTTATTATATATTTTTTTGGAATCGTTATTTGCATTCTTTCAGTTCTTAATCTTGATCTCTAAAAATAAGTTAAAAATCTCCCAATCCCTTGGCAACCACCATTTTAATTTCTGTCTCTATGAACTCAACTGCTCTACAGGTATCATATAAGTGGAATCATAAAAAAAAAAATTCTTGTGTGACTGACTTATTTTACTTAGCATAATGTCTTTAAGGTTCATCCATGTTGTAGTATGTGTCAAAATTTCCTTCTTTTTTTTTGAGTAGAAAGGAAGGAGGGAGGAGGAGGGAGAGAGAAACATCTATTAGAGAGAGACACATCCACCAGTTGCCTCTCATGGGAAAGAGCCTACAGCCCAGGTAAGTGCCCTTGACCAGGAATCGAACCTGAGACCCTTCAGTCTGTGGGCCAATGGTCTAATCACTGAACAACATTGACCAGGGCAAAATTCTTTTCTTTTTAAAAGCTAAATAATGTTCCACTGTATATATATTCCAGATTTTGTTTATCCATTTAATCATCAATGGACATTTGAATTGCTTCCACCTTTCAGCTAATGTGAATAATGCTGCTGAACATATGCACATATGTGTCTGAGTCTCTGATTTCACTTCTTAAAATGCTAATATTTTTAAAAATTTAATTGAATTTATCGGGGTGATATTGGTTAATAAAATTATATAGATTTCAAATGTGCAGTTCTATAATATATCATCTGTATATTGTATTGTGTGTTCACCACCCAAAGTCAAATCTCCTTCTGTCACTACTTATCCCTCCCTTTACTCTCTTCTATCTCCCCCCAACCCCCTTTCCCTCTGGTGTTCGCTATACTGTTGTGTGTATCTATGAGTCAGTTTTTATTTTCTGTTAATCCCTTCACAATGTTCACCCAACCCCATTATGACAGCTGTCAGTCTGTTCTCTGTATCTATGAGTCTGTTTCTATTTTGTTTATTTTGTTCATTAGATTCCACATATAAGTGAAATCCTGCGGTATTTGTCTCTCTGACTGGCTTATTTCTCTGAGCATAATAATCTCCAGGCCCATCCATGCTGTCACAAATGCTAAGATTTCTTTCTTTTTTTATAGCCGAGTAGTAGATTATGTAAATGTTCCACAGCTTGTATATCCACTCATCTACTAATGGATATTTTGGCTGTTTCTCATGACCACTAGTTCCAAAAAGATATCTGCTATGTGACTTTTAACACACAGATTGATTTTGCTTATCTTTTGAACTGTATATCAAAGAAAACATGGCTTTTCATGTATCTAACCTCCATTTTTTCATATTATATTTTGAGTTTCATCCATGCTGTTACATCACTAATTTAGTTGAATACTGTTTCATGTTTATTGGATTATAAACTTTTGTGAGGTACCTGTCTTTTTTCACATTCATTTATTTCTCTTTTGCTTTTCATATTCAAGGTATGTATTTTTGTTGGATCTACATATTAAAAACATATTCACCCACTCTGTGTTTGGCCTTTTCATTTTCTTAATAATGTCTTTTAATAAGCAGTTTCTTAGTTTCATGGTAACCAAATATATTTATTCTCAAATTCTAGGTCTCTTTAAAGAAATGTTTCCCTAACCAAGGCCATAAAAAATAGTCTCCTGAATTTTCTTCTAGGATTTTTATTGCTTTGCCTTTCATATTATGTCTACTGTATACCTGAAAGTGAGTTTGTTAATGTTACCATTCAAATTTTTTTTATGGACATACAATTATCCAGAACCATCTTTTTTTCAGAAAGATTACCTTTTTCATTTCAGAGTTTGTGTCACCCTCATAGTTAGAAATTATATATCTGCAAGAAAGAGGAAACTGTGGAAATGTCAGGAGGAGATGTTAGGTAGACAGCTTAATTCCAGTACATTTTTGGCCCAATTTATATGAAAATGTGCACTATCCTACTCTTCACCAAATGGGACCATTTTGTCACATAGAGTTATACCATAGTACTGATTTATTGTTGGCATATATAGAACAACTTACCTTGGTCACTACGTTTCTCAGTGTAGCACAGCTTATCCCTCCTGTTTGAAGTATAAGTTGTAACATTTTTTATTGGAGTTAGAATGTTTCAGATAAAAATAGAGCATAGTTTTGCTTTTTGGCATGACCTTGTCATTTGAGAAAACATTACTTTTTAATGACATATAATTTAAAATGCCTCTGGGTGTGAGTTGAATTTACTAAAATATTTTTCAAAGTAATTACTTACCAGAGGTTGTCAGAGCACTTGTAGAGTCTCAACCTTCTTCAGGGCAGATATTTGAGACGACTGGAAATGAATTAACACTTCTTCCATTAATGTTTGATGGGAGACCATAGTGAAAAAGATGGATGCTTATATAATTGACATCCTTAACATTTAGAGCTGAATACTTAAATGCCAGAAACATAATTCTGAGTAAAATGTCAGGACCTAACTCAATAATATTTAATGATGTAGTAGGAAAGGCATGAACAGAAGTCATTTTATATTATTAATGAAATTATTTAAAATAAGCTTAATTATCCCCATATATCATTACAAAGTTTTATTCATATTATTATTTCTAAGAGTAATTTGTCTCCAATATTCAACTTCTACCAGTCCAGAGATATCAAGCATCCTTCTGATTCACATGATTGCAAAATACTTTATTCAAAATGTAGGCAGCAATTGTACTTTAGCAGCTAAATATTTTACTTTATTAAAATTGGTACAGTATCTAATCTTGCTATATTCATGATTATTTTTAGTCTTGGTCAACAGATCAATTCTTTTCTTATTAAGTGATATGTCAAATAAAGTTAATTTATATTAGAACTAGTAGGCATATACAAAAATAAAGACATATAATGCCAAAACAATATGTTCTAAAAGTTATTAAGAAAATTAATCACTAATTAGCATGGTTGAGAAATAACTGAATGATAGATAACTATATTACATTCCAGTGTAGTTGCATAATTTTTACTAATAATTCCATGGAAATGAGAGGAAAGAGTTTCAAATATAATTAATTTAATCTTTAACTAATAAGAAAATGGTCTTTTCAAGATTCTACTAAAAAACAAAACAAAACAGATTTTGGTAGGGTACTTTAGAGGATGATCTTTACAAAATCTTTATTCACTGTCTACCCAGAGCTACAAGAAACTTGGGGCAGATTGTAGTTCAGCTGGTCATTTTGTCAAGTCTCAAATCCTTCCGCTATAAACTTAATTACCTCTATAAGAATTAAACAGGCTATAGGGTGGCAACCAAACATATAACCATGTCCATCAATGTAAGGAAGGTGCTCGATGAGGGTTCCTAGTTTAGGTAATGAATCATGCTCCCACTTCAGACAATACAGGACTTACCACTACTAACCATGGAGTTTGAGAATGGAGCGGCAAGTAGTGTGAGGTTGTCCAAGATATCAGCTTGCACTGACTCGTTCTAAATAAAGTCATTTTTCCTACCTCTATCTAGGTTACAAAACAGTTAACCAATCTCCTGAGAGTCAGTGTTTCCTTTCATAGTATTATTATAGTATATTTTACAGTAATGGCTCTCTAATTCAACTCCAAAGAAACTTCCAGGGACTCCCCAGGTCAAGCCGTTCTCTGGATAATTATTTTTCACTCACATGAGTGTGTAGTAGGTTTTTCAAATGGCTACAAAGCGAGTGATACCGCCACGGACTGAGTGCAAGAGGACCTGCGAAGCCAGTTGCTTTCATTGTCAATTATTAAGGAAATTTGCTAAAATATAAAACAATGTCATTCTTTTTATTTTGTTTTGGAAAGTGTGTTATTTATGCAATGGTTCTATTATTGTTATTTAGGGAACTAATACTTTTTCAGATTTAATTTTTAATGTTATAAATGGTAATAGATCTACCATCTGAATAAAAATACTTTGGACACTAAGATTGTGAAGTGTCCCTATGAGTGAATAATTTGAGAACCACTGTGTTATAACAATAGCAATCAGCGTTTGTTTTTTCCCTTTTCTGTAAGCAAATTTTAGGCCAAGGGAATGCTGTCTCCTTATCATACAGGCAACGACACAGTACATTTCCTGGGAAAGGCAGCTCCTCAAGGACTTGATGAGTTAATAAATGGCACTTTTGGCAGAAACACATATACTTTTTACTATTAGTTCTCAGTTACCCTGAAATTGTTGACCTTGCCTAAGTCAGATCTATACTACTGAACTCTTCTTTTCAAAGACATTTCTGCCATTTCCCTTACTGCTTCAATGTATTAATCATCTATGTGAAGAAATTATTTTTCAAACTTTTAAATGGGTATTTCAAGTCATTAAAATGATTGTTACCTTCTTGCCTTCCAAAGGAAGCAAATGTTTTTTTGCATGACATTCAAAGTCTTCTATTATCTGATTAAATTTAACTCTCATAATATACAGTTTGTTTTATGACCCTTTTTATTCTAGTAATACTATAGCAATTAATTTAAACTGACTTTAACCATCTCTGTTGGGTTTAAGTGTATACATGTTGGATAAATTTTATAACATGGCTTAATCAAATGTTATATACTTTTTTTGGATAATATTTTATTTACTCTCTGTGCAGTGTATTTTACCTGGCTTTTGAATTTATAATGAAACAAATAAGATTGAGAAAGTTAAATCATATCTTAGTTTCTTATTACTGCAAATGGTTTCAGTGCAAGTGAAGCCCTTAACTTCATTTTATATAACTTCCATATTTAAATAACTTCTATATTTGTCTTTTTATTTGTTATTTATATAATACATTAGTTTTGTTGATTTGGAGAATAGCTAAATAATAATCCATATTCTTTCATCAAATCTCTTGTGATTATGTATGCCAAATGGTTTCCATTCTTTGTAAGAACATTAAAAGCTAGTATAATGCAATCCTTTTTTTTAATTCAATCTTTTTTGTTTTTTATTTTATTGTCGAAAGTATTATAGATGTCCCTTTTTTCCCCATTGACTCCTTCCACCCCGCACCCACTCCTCACCCCAGGCCTTCCCCACACTATTGTCTGTGTCTGTGGGTTATGCACAGATGCATATAGAGTCTTTGGTTAATCTCTCCCCCTCCACCTACCCGCCCTCCTATTTCCCTCTGATATTTGTTTGTCTGATCCATGCTTCCATGTCACTGAATCTATTCTGTTCATCAGTTTATTATGTTCTTTAGATTCCACATATAAGTGAGACCATGTGATATTTGTCTTTCTCTCCCTGGCTTATTTCACTTAGCATAATACTCTCCAGGTCCTTTCATACTGTCCCAAAGTGTAGGAGATCCTTCTTCTTTATAGCTGCATAGTATTCCATGGTGTAAATGTCCTTTTTTTGATAAGAATACCTAGCCAGAGAGAAGTAAAGTTTATTATAGTTGTACTAATTTATTCAGTGAAAATTTAAATGTCTGAAATTTATTTTATGATGCCAGAAAAATATAATTCACTTTGAAATTTAAACTTAAATTCAATAAGTCAAATTTGTTTTTTTTTAATTTATCTGTACTGTTGAAAGTATTACAGATGTTCCCTTTTTCCCCTCTTTAATCCCCCTCTACCCTGCCCCCATCCCCACTACTGTCTGTGTCCATGGGTTATGCATATAGGTGTATAAGCTCTTTGGTTAATCTCTTCCTGTCCCCCCTGCCCACTTTCCTCTGAGATTTGTCCATCTGTTCCATGCTTCCATGTCTCTAGATCTATTTTGTTTATCAGCTTATTTTGTTCATTATATTCTATATATAAATGAGATCACGTAATACTTGTCTTTCTCTGACTGGCTTATTTAATTTAACATAATACTCTCTAGGTCCCCCCATGCTGTCGCAAAAAGGTAAGAGATTCTTCTTTTTTTTATAGCTGCATAGTATTCCATGGTGTAAATGTTTTAATTTATTAATTTAATTGCCTTTGTTTTCTTAGCAACCATCTGTAAGTAAGAACATTGGGAAGATGTTTTTTAAAATGTTTGAAATGATACCTGGTGCTACTTTTTATGGGAATTAAATTCTTATGATTTGCACAGTATCAATAAGTGTCCTAATGATGTATTTACCATATTATAACTTTTCTTAGGAAAGCACACCAAATTAGAATATTTAATTTTACACACACAGCATGTTTTCCCTCTTTGCCTAGTTCTTCCTTAATCTAGTCAAATAGGAATTAAAATATATATATATATTTCTCCATTTCCTCATACATGGTTCCTGGTATTTATATCCAAGATATTTAGTGGATTCTTGATCATAACTTAGAATACATAATTTATCCCTAGAATTAATCTTCCTAGATAATAATGTTTAATATTCATCATGTTAAGGTACAGCATGTTTATTATCATGTTTTTACATGATAAAAAATGTTCTTACATTTTTTACAATAATTCTATTTACTATTTCAATCTCTGTCCAAATATTAGAATTGTTACAAAACTGATTGTCGTGAAAATTAATCCTCTGTATGTTTTATTTACAACTTTGAGACCAAAATGTACATAATACACAAATAATATTTTCTTTTATTGCTATACATGTTATAAAAATGCTAAAATTAAACTAACATGAGCATATTTTAAATAATTTACTTACCTGGAATATTGCTTAGATATTCTTAAATTTTTGGAAGCATCATAAAAAACTTAAAAAATTTTAAACTATTTAATTTATAGGATGTTTATAGAAGTTGCAAATACAAGGAGAATCATAGTGTTCTTTCATTAGTGAGGACAACTTCAACACTTCTGCTTTATCCTCGATGGCCAATCATCTGTCTGCCTCTGCCTTTCCCAAAACACACACATCTACCTGCACATCCAGGTTTTTATTATACAGTTTGGAGATTTTTCTTTTGTTATTTTTTTTAACCTTTAATTTCTTGGTTTGGGCTTAAAAGTTACCTTAATAATTAAGAAAATAGAAAAGCAAGAACAAAACAAAAAACAACTTTTAAAAAAGGCCTGCACAAAGGAAGGTTCAATGACACAGCAAGAAACCAAGGAGAGTGGTTTCAGAAGAAATCAAGTGGGCTGACACCTCGGTTTTGCACTTCTAGGTTCCAGAATTCTAAAGGCCCAGTGGGTGGGTGCCGATTCCACGAGCAGCTGCAATTGAAAAGCAAGGTTCAGAAATGTCATCTATCCTCCAGGAGCTGCTTCTTATCTCTGAGAAAGCTGCCAGCATCTCCGGGCATTCAGGCAGCAGGAATCACTCTTCCAGTTGCTGATAGAAGAAAAGAAAGATGGAGAAATAAATCAGAAGTTCACTGTTGGTTTCAAGATCCTCACTGATATACTAGTGTAGGAAGTTATGAAAGAGAATATGAAGAACAAGTTTCCAACCTTGGAAAAAAATATTGTGGGAGACAACTCTAATGAGTTTACTAATGATTTAGGAGTAAAGGTTACCTTGAGACTGTGTCCAACAAAGAAAGAAACAGTAGAGCTTCTTAGCAAAGTCCTTAATGGCAATAAGTTGGCATATGAAGCATTAGCCAAGGTTGTTCATCAGGATGTCACCTTTACCGACCCAAGTCTGGATCCAGCACAGATCAACATTCCACAGGGCATTTTGGGAATCTGGATGGACCCCATACATTCAGCTTATTAGTGTATAAAAAACGGTTCTACTGACATTCAATCCAACCAAGGCATCTTCTGATGTGAACTTCAGTTAGTCACCAATGTAACTGGTGTCTATGACATACAGACAAAGGTGCCCCTGATGGTAGTCATTAGCAACCTTTTGTATCACATGATCTGATCACCCTCAGTTGGAAAGGACATTGCTACTGGGGTCTTTCCTCTGTAGGAACCGATACCCATTCATTTCATCCCTCCAACTCTAAAAGAAACAGCAAAGCAACACAGAGCCAGCTAACTGAAAGCACCAGCTGTGAGGTAGAATTTGCCCACCAGCTTTTAGCGATCATTAGTACAAGTGAGAAGGAGACTATCAAAGTCCCATTTTCACATGTTGGTGGAGACAACATGTTCCGGGCAGCCAGGGCTGCTTACAGGACCCTTTGCTTTTTCCAAAGTCTTGTTGACATTCACATCTTTTCAGAAGATACTACTTTCAAGTGGGACTCTTGTGCCACTCATGCGATACCCAGGAGTACAGTGGGGAAATGCTAGATTTAAAATACTTAGAAGGAAATCTAGAAACAGGGCTTGACTTGCCAAAGTTGGTGTGCCACTCGCAAAACAATGGCACCACTGGAGTAATTCCATGAGCCAGCGAGAGAAGACAAATTATACAGATCAGGAAGCAGCTGCAGACCTTCCTGAGCCTCTTCATCCAAAATCTTATATCTGCTGGTACATATAATAATAACCCCTCTCGCCCGGCCGGGCATGGCTCAGCGGCTGAGCATCGACCCAGGATCCAGGAGATCGGGGTTCGATTCCCGGTCAGGGCACATGCCCGGGTTGTGGGCTCGATCAATGACTCTCTCATCATTGATGTTTCTGTCTCTCTCTCTCCTCCTTCCTTTCCTCTCTCTGAAATCAATAAAGGTATGTTTTAAAAAAAAATAATAATAACCCCTCTCCTCAGGTACTCATAAACCTAACTGTGAAACTATTTCCCACATCTTCTATCTTTGTGCTATTGATGGTCAATATTGCCTTCCTCTTTTGAGGGACATTTTCCCATTATGTGTTCATAATGCTAATTTTAACAATTGAAGGCTGTACAGTAATAAAATAGATGTGTGGTATCCTCTTTATAAATTGAGATAAAATTGACATTTAATATTATGGTGGTTTTGGATATACAACTTAATGATTTGGTGTTTGTATATATTAGGAAATGTTCACCACAATAAGTCTGTTTAACATCTGTCACCATAAATAGTTTTGTTTTGCTTGAGATGAGACCTTTTAAGATCTACTCTCTTAGCAACTTCCTAATGTACAATACAGTATTATTGAATATAGTCACCAGGCTGTACATCAAATCCCAAGACTTATTTATTTTATAACTGGAAGTTTATGCTTTTTTACTCCTCTTCTCCCATTTCTGAATGTTCACCATTGTGTGAAAACCTTAATAGTGGAAAAGTAAAAAGTGTGCTTTTTCTTAATCGAATTTCCTTTATTCAAATATTTTTACATGCCACAAATTTATATTAAAAATGCCCATTCAAAATGTAGTTTGAACACCAAATTTAGGAGCCAGTATCACTGTGAAATGCTCCACAGGGGCTATTCAGCCAAATATATAGGGAGGTATGTCATCCATATACAGGTGACATGTATTTGGTCGTTTAGCATCTGGTCATAACACACCATGAGACCTTCACTCCCCACTCTGGCAAGCCCATCCTGGCCCCCCACTTGAAAACATGCTAAGCTCACTTGCTTCTAGTCAAAGTCTCACTGGAATTGGCAATGGTCAAAGGGATACTCATGCCTACACTGGAAACTCTGCAGGGTATGTCACATGCTCCCCTCCCCCCCAAACACACACACAACAGAAGACAGCACCCACAGGCACACCAGCTCATGATCACCTAATTTCAACATTTTTGTGTCTCAGAAAATAGAGAGGCCAGAAGAGAGGAAAAAAGAAGGGGGAACAGTCAGTTGGCTGAGAAGTCAGAACACACACAACATTTATCAGCTAAGTTCACCATCCTATATGAGCATGGTTTATGACATCCCAAATCCATTACAATAATAATTGTAATTATTCAAAGATTACTAATTACATATAACCATAAGAAATATAATAATGAAGAAGTTTGGAATATTGTGAGAACTACCAAAATGTGATACAGAGACACAAAGTAAGCAAATGCTGCTGGAAAAATGATGCCAGTAGACTTGCTCAATGCAGGGTTGTCAGAAACCTTCAGTTTGTAAAAAATGCCGTATATGAGTGATAGAGCAAGTGTAACAAAATGAGATGTGCCTTACTGAAAAATATGACATTGAAGTAGCCCCTAACTTCTCTGAAATTCATTTTTGTTAGTGATTAAATCAATATGTGTTATGCTTGTTAAGGAACTTCTGATAAATTCGAGAAAGGGTAAATGTTATAGATAAATTTGTTACTATTATTAAATTAATGTTTTATTTTAAAGTATGGTCAGTCAGCTATACTATTACCATATAGAGTGATAGCAAATATCTGTCTGCATGTGTTCTAATTAGGATCCCTGTAGTGAAGTATTTAACGTGAACTACTCCTAATAGATAAATGTCAAGGTTCTTTGTGCAATGAACATGTATTACTCACTCACTGCATAGCCCACTGTGGTTGGGGGGGGGGGGGGAGGGAAGATGACTCTTCTCCATGCCATTATTCAAGGAACAGGTGTCATCTACACTTCAGTCTGCCATTGTCAGCACATGGCTTCAAGGTTACCCTGATATCATCCATCTGAAAGAAGTGGGTAGGCTGGACAAGACCATGGATAATTCTATGGAGATTTCAGGGCATAGAATTGGTAAATATGATTTATATCCACATTCAAATCTCTAGAGTTGTCACATGGCCCTGACAGCCCTGAAGTGTAGACAAGGCACTTTTTCTGCATGGCCAGGGCAAAAAGAAAATGATTTGTTGAATGCACAATATCACCTCTGTCAGACTAAGTGCCCAAATAAGACTGACATTTGAGAAAAGTTTTGAATACCAATATAGAATATAATTTTATGGGATAAACATTGAATTTAACAATAATACATTATTTTATTGTTAAGTGCATCAGATTAGCAAAGGACACCGACGTCATTTTTGTCCCCAAAACAAGATTTTATTTCATGCAGTGACACTTTGTTAACGTTTCTCCTTCCTGTTCTGGTTTTGAAGTACAGGGAAAATTTTGATTTTTAAAATCCCAAGCAAAGAAGGCTCAGTTATAATTAATATTTGCAAAAGACAAAGACAGTTTAATTTTAATTTGATACTAATTAATATACCATAAATTATTTGATTCAATAAGGCTTTGTAATTTTAATTTAATTTATTCCTGAAGAGATTCCAGATTGACATAGTAGTGAGAGTAAAATATCATCTCTCAGTTGAGACTTCAGATTGATGAAAATGAGTAGCAGAATTGTAAGCTAATGAATCTCGGGCTGTTATTTCATAATCATATGCAGAGAATGTGAGACTGCATATGATTATGGAATTTCATACTTTAATGACTTCATTGGGTTAAGGAATGAGCTTTGATAGCAAATTAACATTTTATATGCACTATGTAAATGATAATTGTATTAGGATACTTACACATATTAAGATATTTGCATATTAAGATACGTCTTTAGTTTCCTCCTAGGAACACCACATGTTCAATAAATAAACCCGCTTTCTCTCTCTCCCTCTCCCTCTTGCTTTCTCTCTGTATCTCTCTGAGAAAGCAGCTGGTCTTTCTCCCTATAATACTTCTCTTTTCTCACACTAACAGTTGCTGATCAACACATTTAATGATGCATTTGACTTTATTTCCACAGCACAGTGATTATGTGATGACTTTGGATAGTGTTGACATCAGTGTAAGTAGTTTAAAAAAATGAAAATAAATGAATCTGTTCTGCTAATTATTTAGAATGCTTGACAGCTCTGATCAAACATCCTATGTCAGCCTTTTCTAAGATGAAGAGTTTAGCAGAATTTCTTCACCAAATACAGTTTGGGGACATTGCTGGAACACAGTTATCATGGGATATTTGATATAATAACTTTAATCTCAGAAACTTTAATCCTCCATTATGTATTTTGTTTCTGTAAAAGGTGTACAGTTTGTCCTCACAGAAAGTTTTTTTGTATGTATATCTTTCATATTCTAGAGATTATATTTATAAATAAGTTATTTTAAGAGTATATAATTAGAAATATATATGCCTTAATTATATAAAGCAAGATTAAAATTCACTTAACAATTAATTAATTAATTTTCACATATATTCATTTAGATAAAAAGAAACATTTGGCCAGGCCGGTGTGGCTCAGCGGTGGAGCATCGACCTAGGATCCGGGAGATCAAGCTTTGATTCCCGGTCAGGGCACAGGCCCGGGTTATGGGCTCCATCCCCAGTCGGGAGCGTGCAGGAGGCAGCTTATCAATGACGATGATCTCATCACTGATGTTTCTATCTCTCTTCCTCTCCCTTCCTGTCTCTGAAATCAATAGACATATTTTTTTTTTTTTTAAAAAGAAACATTTAGAAGAAGTAAAAGGGAAATATAGGTAAGAAACGTATGAATAAATAATAGCTAGATAATAGATAATAGACTAAAATGTTGAGATGTTCAGATGAGTTTATTATGTTTAAATTATTTTGTGTTGTTTAATTATGTGTCAGTTATATGTTCTAAGCCTTTCTGGTGGAACTGAGAAAAAGTCATAATGGAAAACATCACTGATAGCCTCATAAATGGTAAATGCTACTATCAGGTTTTGAAATATGTTGTTTTGCATTTACTCATGCAAGGGTATACCAGAACAATTATAAATTATTTTCATTGACCTCAGTGATAAAGAATTTAACACAGGGCATCGGAGGCGTTTGCAATGACTGGTAGGCTGGAGGGTAAAGGTACTGAAACAGTGTTAAACCCAGAAATCTGGAAGCACAAACTCTTCCCAGACTGTAACAGCACTGATGGGGATATTCGCCCAGAAGCTACTGCAAAGTGCACTTCCCAGCTTCCACGCAGTTGTCTCCAGCTCCCGTCTAAGGACGCTTTCAGCTTCTGCCCTGTCTTCCAAATCCACAGATCTCTCTCACCAGTGGAACCACAGCTGTAACTGCTTACAGAGCAACCTAGGGACTGTGATTGTCTAGCTTCTCTCTTGCTCTTCAGGAAAAAGCATAAGAAGGGTTTGGCTCAGTGGTCCTGGGTTCGACTCTGACCTCGGGCATGTACCTCGGTTGCAGGCTCTACCCCAGGCCCCAGTCCCAGCTCCTGCTGGAGGCAACCAATCGATGTGTCTCTCTCACATCGGTGTTTCTCTCTCTGCCTCTCTCTCTCTCTCTCTCTCTCTCTCTTCCTTCCACCCTTTCTGAAATGCAATGAGAGAAAAATATCCTGAGGTGAGGATTTAAAAAAACAACAGGAGAATTCAACAGTTCCAAAAGATAATATGCTAGCATATCTCTATTGGTATCAATAAACTCCTTCCTATTTGTATCTAACTTCTGAACCACAGCAATAAAACAATGCAGGTTTTAACTACACTTCGTGTACAAATGAACACATGATCATCCTTTCTCCAGCAAGAGACTCAAAGCTCCAGTGATCAAATATATATAAATTATATTGACCCTTTTCCAATTCCAGTTGTAATCCAATTTGGATCCCGTAATTTAAACACTTAATTGTAAGTTTAACTACTACTAATATTCCTTATCTCAAAGAGCACCAGGTAAGATATGCATATATATAATCTTTTCTTTCTTGTGCTCCTTAATTTAGGCCATTATGAAGTTTATTTTTTTAAGATTTCTGTAAAAATTTTAATTATAAAAAACCTCTATAAAAACTTACTTATAAGGTCAAGTAAAATCTTCATTACTATAGCTTACCTAATGGTCTTTGGCAGTTTCGAAACATGTCTACCAGTTTGTTCAAGATTTTTCCATCAAGAAGGGGAGTCCATGTCCCACCACTTTGGATCTTCAGGCCTTTCAGGGGCTGTTGGCAATAGTGTGGGACAGAAGTGACGCTGCATTCCCCTGGTGCCTGGTTTCTGCCTAAGCCTCTCCCTGAAACCACTAGGCAGACTTTCAGCCACCCTGGAGCCCTCTCCCATGCATTGGACCAAATGAAAACAACAAAGCTTTTTGTAGCTAAATAAATAAATAAATAAATAAATAAATAGATAAAATAATAAAAATGCTTTTCTCCATGTGTATTAATAAAACAAGATATTGTTTGTGATATCCATAGAGTTGTAAAATATTTATAATAAGCTTAATAACAATGTTACATAACATATGCTAAAAAATATAAAATCTTTGAAGGACATAAAATTAAATGTTCTTTGATGGGAAACTTAAAAAATGTCAGTATTCCCAAATTAATGCTAAAAATGCTGTTCATTCAGATGCCCCACAGACTTCTGTGTTGCTCCTGTATTCCTGAAGAAAACTATCTGAAAGTAGGCATGAAATAAAAAATGGTTAAGAGTAGCCACAATAGATCTGAAGGTCACTTCTATGTATCTGTCTTTTTATTTTTCCATCCCAGCTGCCCACCCAGAGCATGCTCTTCTCTTGGCAATGGCATAAGAAAAAAATACAACAACCTCAAGTATTCAAATGTATTGAAATTCACTTTTTTCTTGCCTGCGAGTATCCCACTGGCCCAAAGCACAGCATGAGCAAGACAAAAGTCAAGGGTCAGGAGCATTGAGAATGATAAGGTAATTTTTGTAATGGCATCAGCACCCCTTTCCATGGAGGTAGGTGGGGTAAGAACAGAAAGTAAAAACTTGCATAATGATATTTGACCCTACACAATGAAATAATATGGGGTCTTTGGACATGGACTCAATTTGGAAAGATTGTATTTCAGGTGTACTTAATTTAGACCTCATGTCTTATTCCTTGTTATTATCCTCAAGCCTCTGTGCTTTTGAAATAACTTCCCATTCATTTGTTTTTAATTCTAATTTTTTCTTCCCTCTAGTCCATCCTCTATAGCCATGCTTGTCAAACTTTAGAAGTATATAAAAATAAACTGGGATCTTCCTAAAATGTGCATTCCAACTCAGTATTTCTGGGTAGGCCTGAGATATCCCATTCTACCCAACCTCTAGGAGAGTCTCATGTTGCTGGGATGTGGCCCAACCTTGAATTAGTAGGACTTTATCCGTGTTCAAAAATGTCTTTCTAACACTCACACACACTCATCGTATCTCTGCTTTAAGTTTTTTATTGTGTTCCTATGAATTACATGATAAATTTTAACTACACGTATTTTCTTTACTCTGTTTTAGATGGAGCTTCTCACAATGCCAGTTATATGCTCTTTCTTATAGCTTTCATTTTAATTAACAAACATTGACTTAATGCTCCAGAGGGAGCTTACATACCTATAAATGCCCTAATACCACCACACAAGGTAGGACACTACCTCATAAATTTGTACCACATTTGTTTGTACTGGTAATCATCTGACTATAAGTTCCAGCAGAAGAGCAAGTCTATTTAACTGTACCAACAGAATCTAGCATGTGGGAATGTCTCACAATTACTATTCAGAAATATTTATATCTTTTAAGTGGTGTTATATTTGTATTTTTAATTATTATTTTATGTGTAATCAAGTGTCTATTATGTGCCAGACACTGAGCACATTACTGGGGATGCAGTGAAGATCGAAGATCCCTTCCGCCTGGAAACTCACAGTCCAGAGGAAGAAATAACCATAAACAAGTAATCACAGAAATAATTATATCATTACAGATTTTACGAAGTACTACAAAACAAAAGAAAAAAGTATAATACAGGCATATAGAATAAGAACCGATCAGTGCAGAAGCACAGTTAAGCCTTCTCTGAAGTATTAGTATGGAACCTAAAGTCTAAGTAGGAGTTAGTGAACAGAAAAATAGCAGGGGGGTTGGAGGAGTGCTCTAGACTGAGAAAACAGTAGGAATCGAGATTTCAGCTCGGAGAGTGCTTGGCGTATTTCATGAACTCAGGAGCAGCTGTGTGCCTGGAGCATACAAAGGAGGGGAGTGTTATAACAAATGAGGCTGAAACGCTCAGTGATGGCAGCCAGCCAAACGGTGCAAGCCTCTTCCCTCCATATTAAAGAGTTCGGATTTCACTTCTTCTGTTTTTGAATTGGAAGCTAATGAAAGATTTTATGCACTGCATTCACATGAGATTTATATAATTTTAAATTTTGGTCTGCCAGTAACATGGGTTATGAAAAAGCAGGAAGCCTGTGGCATACTTATTGGAATATCTATAAAGTGTTGCTCATTGCTTTATATGTGGTTCACACATTTGTCAGTGTGAGGCCCTCATCTACGACTTAGTTCCAGAAAGTTAAAGCAAAGTAACACTAGCATGGGGGTGCTTAAAATCATTCAGTACTTTAGAAGTAAGAGTTATTCATTTTACTTGCCTTAGAGAAGTGTGTGTGCGCGTGTGTGTGTGTGTATAATGAGAGTTTTATTTATGACACATTATATGAATTCCAAGAAAATAAAGCCCAGCCAACCTATTTTCAAATTGCATTGCAAGACTCATCCTTCAAATAAGTCACTTTAATAAAAAATAATCATTTGCAGAATATAAATTTAAGCAACATTTATGATATATATTCTAAATATACTGACTTTGTTTAAAACTTTGTGTATATTATTAAATGCTATGAAACATGTATGCAGTCCATAGGGGACATTTTCTAAATGGCAACTTCAAACATGTACATTCCACATAGTTTTGAGATAATATAAGATGTCTGAGAGAATTCTAAATCTTTAAAAATCACTATAATTTAACTTGGAGTACTATATGTTGTACAATTTACAAATAATTTTGCCTGCATTGTTATTTGATCTTCCCATTATTTCCCCATTATAGAGAGTCAATCTCAATAAGAATCAAGACATTTGAATTTAAGATCAATATTTTACATTCTCTATTATTTACTCAGTATTATCTCACTGCCTTTTTATATGTACAATTAAAAAGCTAACCATTTGCCAATAGAACATACTCCATCTAGAGGAAGAAGAACGTTAGAAGTAGAGGGGGCATGTTACTTTAGTGTATTTTTTAGGTATTACGGTTTTCACAGGATTTGCATGATAAATCAATGGTAAAATGACAAACAAGCAATTATACTTATTTTGTGATATTTAGTACCAGAATAGGGCAGTTGTAGTAAATCCATATAAAATGAAGACCAGAATATCACAGTGATTAATGAATAAAGGGTTTCTCATAGCTCTTACCTGGAAAGTAATTTTATATCAGTTTACCCCCAGAAAGATGCAAAATAAAATATTTATCAAATAGTTAATTTCAGGAGTTCAGTAGATACTGTGATTTTATTTTATTTTATTTTTTTAAAACATCTTTATTGACTTTAGAGAGAGGAAGGGAGAGGGAGAGATAGAAACATCGATGATGAGAGAGTTGTCATTGATCAGCTGCCTCCCACATGCCCCCCACTGGGGATCGAGCCTGCAACCGGGGCATGTGCCCTGACCGGGAATCGAACCTCGATCTTCTGGATCCTAGGTTGATGCTCAACCACTAAGCCACGCATGGCTGGGTGATACGTGCTTTTAAATAAATCAGTTTGAATTCATGATTTAAATGTTTATAGTCAGTAATGGGATATTCAAGGGTAATGAATATAAATAATCCTAAGTGTACTGAATATAAATAATTACGTGTATTTCTTTTAAGATATTGAAATAACTAATTTTTTGCTTGAGTTTAGGGCAGGCAGGAAGGTTTTATATACTCAGAAATAAACTATGGGAATGTTACAGGTTGTAAAAAGTGCATTCAACTTATGTTTGAAGAATAGCATTTTTTCCCCCTAAGCAATGACACATCAGTGAATGTCTTAGAGCTCTTTAAAGTAAATGGGGAAAATAAAAACTCATTTCTCCATTACATGTGAGAAGTCTACTATGCAAGATTTAGTTCCAAGGATGTGGGCCTGTCAAAGTTTCAGCTGATGGGGACCGTACACTGCTATTCAGTAGATCAACTCAGTGTTTAAAGAAATGAAGACTGCTAGAATCACACCAACATAGAAAGAATGAAATTTGTTATATTGTATTATTCTATGTAGTACTAAAAGTTTTTGAACCCTTTTAGTCATTTTTAAATTTAAGGCTAGTGGGTACTAGTAACATGGAGTAACATGCACAGACTCCTAATTAAACATGGACAATTAATAGTGTTGGTATCTCCTCTTTCTCCTGAATTTCATTTTAAAGACAAAGAGAAGGAGAGACCATAGGTAAGGAGAGATAGCAGCATAGTTTTTGACACTAGAAGGAATTAACAACTCACCTTGAAGGGTAGAAAAAGATGAAGCCTAAATGTTGGCCACAGTAGATGTCTTGTGAACCAAGACGATTCATCCTGACGAAGTCCAGGCAGGATCAGAAATTGGAGGGCTGAGGTATCTCAGAGCAAGGCAAGGTGTGGCACTAACAGGTAAATTACGAGTGAAGCTTTACCAACTGGGCTGTACCCAGCAGAATCTGTGACTCCAGCAATTTCAGAAACTTGAGGGTCTAGACTTGAAGACACAGAGAATAGGGGAAGACTCCCCAAACCCGCCCAACTAAAGGCCACAAGAAAGAGCAGATATCCAGTTGACGGGTTCCTTAAACTCTTTTATTAAACACATAAGTAATATATTACTTTGTAGAATTATTTTGCTTTCCAGAATTTTCTTTCAGATAACTTCCTCTTTCTGTTGCTTTGGTACCTAATAAGACAGTTTAACAAGAGTACATTAGGTAATAGTGCTCTCAATTTTATTTAATTTTTACAATGTATTCATAGTAAAGAGGGAGAAAAGAAAGGAGAGAGATGCCTCTCGTTTTATATTTAAAGTATGTTAGGTGGTAGAGATTTACTTTGTTCAAGATTATCCAAAAACTGAGTTACATTATTTTACTCACCATGCTATTTCTTTCTCTCTTAAGCGATCCCTTCATAAAATGGCTTTAAAAATAATATGTTAAGACAACAAACCTCCCAAAGCAACAGGGTCTGTTCTGCTTAAAAGAAACTTCTCATTCTGTAGAATGACAGATCATAAGCACACACGTCCAGAACAACATAAGTCAAAAAGCAAGACGCACCAGGTTCCTATTCTCATCGCTCCCACAGCAGATGCCACCAACAGCCATTCAGGCAAACACGAAACACAACTGACAGAAAAATAACACTGAAGCTAATTTAAATCGCAAATATACATACACATGCACAAAGTGTATTTCACTTTAATTTAAGTTTGAGGTGACAGGAACTTCTTGGGGAGAAATCTGTGGTTTCATTTTCACATGCAAATATTCAAGAAGCACCGTGGGTATTTCTTTCTTCACTTGTATTTTCTCAGAGCATTTTTTTTCCCCTTTTCTCTACTAAAATCCTTCATTTTAACTTTATATATCCATAGTCTGACTCCAAGTATATAATTTATGATAACTTTGTATGACAAAATAAGTGCTAATTATAAAGAAGTATTTGCATTCGGAATACTTTAAAAGATAATATATTGGATTATGTAATAATAGGTAGAGCATATTTAACTACTGCAAATATATAATTTAGTCACAAATACCAATCAATCAATTTAATTACAGTTCTTTCTAACTTTTTATTAGCAACATCTAGTTGAAGTCCTGGTGAGAATTGTTTTCTAGGATTTTTCTTTCAGTAAACTAAAATTTGGAGTCATCCAAGCCCTGGTTCCACACCTTATTTGCTGTGTGTACTTGGGTGGGTTACTTAACTGTTCTGTGCCTCATCTTCCTTCTCTGTATAATGGGGATAAGCTCTGTGAGAAGAGTACTTAAAGCGTATGGCAAATGATAAACGAATGGGGTAAATAAATAGTTGTTGTTGCACATATATAAGAAAGAGAAAATATTTTCTACTAGCCTTGTCTCCAGTTATATGACCATAGTATTAAAATGCATTTGAAATCAATTTTCATTCAGGAATATTTAAAGGTGTATAGTGTCTTTTGATGAAAAAAAAATTAGAAAGAAGCTAAAATAGTACAAGAGCATTATACCCTGTACATATTTGCTGAGTAGTGTTTTTCAATCTGTGACTTCCCATTCTTCAGAGGGTCATAGAAGCAATTTAGAAGATTAGTCCTATATTTGTGAATGTGACAGGGTGGATTAAAAGGGAACAGAAAGAATTAAATAGAACACAGTTTTATTCATTATTGCAAATTGTTGGGGCAAATATTGTCTCATTGAACTTTTGTTTATACACATACAAATATTGTGGAAAATATTTTATTCTTTTGTTTACATTTGCATGAACACAAATGCTTGTAAGCATGTATGTGTTTACAGTATTGCAATGTTAAATACATTTCTTACTGTAAGTCAATGTTAAATTTTGAAAAGAACTATCCTAGCTCATGAGCCCAGAAGTGGATTTGCTGAATAATATAATACATGTGCTTTTACTTATTTATTATTTTTTAGATTTTCTTTTTAATTACAGTTTACACTTAATATTATTTTGTACTGGTGTCAGGTGTATAGCACAGTAATTAGATAATCATATACTTTACAAAGTATTTTCCCTGGTATTTCCAGTACCCACCTGGCATCATACAGTTATTACAATATTATTGACTATATTTCCTTTGCTATACTTTTAAATTTACTAGAAAAGACCACCTCACCAACTAAAATATTGGCACAAATTATTTATATCATAAAATATTGGTATGAATTTACATTTATACCAGGAGAGTAAAGTTCTGGTGGCGTCAAATGATTAGCAATGATTAATACTCTTGAACTTTAAAAATTTGTATCATATAAAGATAAGGAAATGTTATCCTCTGATTTGATTTTCAGTTTGTTTACTTTTAATGATAATCAGCATCTTTTCATATGACTACTGGCTATTCAAGTTTCCTCCTGAATGAATAACATATTTAAGAATTTTATTTTCCTTAAATTGAGTTGTTTAGATTTTTCTTATTTATTTTTACACATTCTAATTATATTATAACTTTTTTAGTTTTATGTCCATTATTTTTCTGTTTTAGGTTTTCTATTCACTTTTTCTATGCTGTATTTGGATGAACAAAATACCTTTGGTATTAAATAGACAATTTTTAATCTTTTTTGTTTAGGAAGAATGAATTTGCGACTGAACTGCAAATCTCTCTATCTTCGTCTCTGGGGATGCTTGAATGTCCAAGTTTTAACTCTAGGCCATGAGAAGGGCAGAAACATTTATGATGTGCTGTTTCAAGTCCCCACCTCCCTGATGACTTCTCAACTTCCCAGAGCTAGTTTATTTTGTGCTTTTAAAAACATATAGTGTAAACTGTAATTAACTTTGATTTATGTGCATAGCAAAAACCTTGATCTACTCAGCCACTTCTGAGCCACCAGAGGTTCTTTTTCATTTCAATCCTTGTTTAATATTTTATCAGTTGGTCTCAGGCACTTCATTCTATTTAAGAGGCACAGTTTACTGAATATAACTTATCTTTCTTTGAGGATTAGGAATCTTGCTGTGTCAGAATGATGTTTGTGAACATTAATTCTCTTCTAAGGCTCCCGAGGATGTGCTCCAACATGCTCTGTGATGAGCTGGGAATTAAATAAACTGGCTTTGATGTCAAAACCATCTCCACCAGTTAACTAGCTGAGTGGACTGGGACAACTAGTTACCAGTCTGAGTTCATGAGCCTTAATGTCCTCATTTATAAAATGGAAGTAGTAATAGTTTCTTTTCTAGGCCCAGAGATGATGAGTGTAAAGCCCTCAGCATAATATCATCTGCCACATAGGAAATAAGCACTAAACAAATATACTTTTTCTCATTTTATGGTAGGGTGAAATAAATATTGATTCCCGGACACACCTTAGAAATATTGATTGCCTATAGTAAATATTGTAGTGCCTTCCCTGGTCCCCTCCTGGGGGCTGGCCGTCCCCAGATGCTGATGGATCTTAGTTGCTCTGCTCCGTAGGCACTGCCTTTGGACTCCAGGAACTAGAGATTCCTTTTTTTAAATAATGGTTGTTAGCAGGCATAACTGGCTAGGCTGCCTGGCTTAAATAAGTGACCAGAGGAACATATAAGCCCCACAGGGAAATGATTTCTGCATTGAATTTTTTTGAACTCAAGATTCAGTTTAGAATTACGGGTGGCTCCATTTGGAGACAAAAACATCTGTGTGTGGATAAGAATCCTGAGAGCCTGCTCCTAGATGTCTCTTGGATGTACTCTCTTTCTTTTTGCTTTAAAATAAGTCAAATCTTATGTGAAGACTTGATCTTACGTGAGGATGTTCTGTACAACTTCTGAGACCCTTTAAAGATCCAAATTTATGGAATCTTTGCAGTTGGCAATGAGAATGGGATATTTGAAACCATTTTTGAAAATATAATTAAAATAGTAATGGCTAAGACACGGTTTGGGAGAAATAAAGCTGAGGGAGAATCACTGCAGTTTCCAGGTTGACTTCCTCGCCGTCGCTGGGTTTAGACTGTGCAAGCTCTACACCCACTGACAGGCAAAAAATTACGGAACTTGAAGTTCATGGATCCAGGGCTGGATGGGTAGCTAAATGTATTACAAAATAAAGTTTTCAAAAGGTAAGCATATGGGACTACCTCAAACTAAAAAGCTTCTGCACAGCAAAAGAAAACAGCCTCAAAATACAAAGGAACCCCACAGTCTGGGAAAACATATTTGCCAAGGATGCATCTGATAAGGGGCTAATTTCCAAAGTGTACAAAGAACTCATAGCACTCAGCAAGAGGAAGGCAAACAACCCAATTATGAAATGGGCAAAGGACCTGAATAGACACTTCTCCAAAGAGGACATACAAATGGCGAAGAGACACATGAGAAAATGCTCAACGTCGCTAATCATCAGAGATGCCAATTAAAACCACAATGAGGTATCACTTCACACCTGTCAGAATGGCTCCATCAACAAGTCAACAAAGGACATGTGCTGGGAGGGTGTGGGGAAAGGGGACCCTGGTGCACTGCTGGTGGGAATGCAGACTGGGGCAGCCACTATGGAAACAGTATGGAGGTTCCTCAAAAGATTAAAAATGGAGCTGCCTTTTGACCCAGTGATTCCACTCCTAGGAATGTATCCTAAGAATCCTGAAACACTAATCAGAAAGGATATATGCACCCCGATGTTCATAGCAGCACAGTTTACAATAGCTAAGGTCTGGAAGCAGCCCAAGGGCCCATCAGTAGATGAGTGGATGAAAAAGCTGTGGCACATTTACCATGGAATATTATGCGGCTGTAAAGAAGAAGAATCTCCTACCCTTTGGGACAGGATAGAAGGACCGGGAGAATATTATGCTAAGTGAAATAAGCCAGGCAGAGAAAGACAAACATCACATGATCTTGCTTATATGTGGAATCTAAAGAACTTAATAAACTGATGAACAGAATAGATTCAATGACATGGAAGCATAGATGAGACTGACGAATGCCAGAGGGAGGGAGGGGGGTGGGTGGGTGGAGGGGGAGAGAGTAACCAAAGAATTTATGTGCATATATGCACAACCCAAGGACACGGACAATGGTGGGGAGAGGGACTGGGGAGGGGGGTGGAACGGGGTGGAATGGGTCATTGGGGAGAAAAAGGTACATCTGTAATATTTTAAACAAAAATAAAATTGGGGGGGGGGGAGTTAACTCTTATTAACTATTTACTATGTGCCAAAGAGTGTTCTAAGTATTGTATACGTTTTATATAATTTAATAAAAAAATAACTAAATTAAGAGTTAAAAAAAAAAAAAGGTAAATCAGCCAACAACGTGGTCTTTCTTTTAAGTAAAGCTCTAATAAAATTGAAGGTGAAATGCCAACGATCAAGGCCAGGGAGGTTCATTCTAGATCCAGACAGTCTGAAGAAAAACTGTGGAGCCAAAGGAGGGTGAGACATTTCTTTTATCTGACAAATGTACAGAACAGGTAAACCCACACTCTTTCTCCTGGGGGCAGCCAGCCGGGCATACATGGGGGGCAAACTCACAACCTGGGAGACAAACTGCACCTCAGAAACCCAGGGCCAGTCTTACAGGAACTAGGGCAACAGTGGCTCTCGGGCAATGATGGGTCAGACAGGAGTCAGCTAACTAGGTGTCTGTTACGACCCTGCTATGTCGTGTTTACATAACGGCGGCCTTCACCGGGAGAAGGTGGCCAGAGAGCCTGAGTGTTTTCACTTTCCCACAGACGGTAACAGGGAAGTAGCTCAACCTACAAAATGATGACCTGTACTTCCTGTATGATATTCAGATTTCCACGATCTCCATGGCCCTCCCCAAGTGATGATCGGTGCTCTGATGACAGGAACTCTGATTACTTAGGTTCCATGTGTGGCCTCATTGAGGAGAAAAGATAATGTGTGGGAACTTGTTGAGGATTTTAAGTCCCTGAATGGAGTTAAGTGACAGGAAAATTTTCAGAATTATGAAAAAAAGGGAGCAATGAGAAAAAAAAGTATGACAAATCTTGAGATAATTAAATTATGTGGGTTTCTTCTGAGGCTCATTTAAAAATGACATAAAAAGTAATACATGGAGTACTTACTAAAATTTTAACAAGTGACTATATGATAATAGGTCATCCAGCTCTATCAACTACTCAAGTTGTAAAATTACTATGACAAATTCATTTATTTTACCTTGGCCCTGATATATTTTTTAAAATCTGAAGATTATAGAAAACTAAAGTCTATAATCCTTTCAGAGTCAATGCCAATTAAAACAGAAGAGGATTACAATTCCGAGTGACAAGAAAGCCACAGTCACTTGGCACAGTCCCCTACAGGGAACCCAAGGTCATATGCATTGGGATTGGCGGCATGGGGCTGGTGAAAAAAATTTAGAATACTCTAAATGTATTCAGGTACTTAAATTAAACAATGTGTGATACTTTGGGGACTATAAACATTCTGGTTTAATAAAGGAGCTGTTAGGTGCAACTTTACTAATGTCACAAAACACTATGCTTAATAGTCCAGCATGGATACCCATTGTATCAAATCATCAGCTCCCTTCCTAGCTAATGAGGTATCATTTGCCTATAAAAAACTTACGACTTTTGAAAGTTAAGGTTGTAGTGGATGGAGGTAAACTGCTAAGGTAAAAAATACTTGGAAAACAGAAACCAATATCCGTTTAGAGGTGACTTGGTGACACAGATTCTTGTTCCTCATATTTCCAGTGGCTAAAAGGACACCTATAAGAAGCTCTTCGCCACCCTCAAATGAAAGTACATTTCGAATGAGTACAATTCATCTGATACCGTCCTAAGAAATTCAACATTTTTGAGTCCAAAATATATAATCAATTTGTAATTATAAAACAAACAGTCAAAAGCTACAAAATGTTTCATAGATAAATTAACATTTACTGAAATATTCTACCTAAAATAACCCCAAGAGAAATTGGCACAAGCCTAGGAGTCCTTAGGCAAGCCGACTTTGCCCTTCCTGAAGAGAGCCATATGAGGAAGAAGTCCTGCTGGCATTCATTGACTGCTTAAAGGGAATTTATTTCAGGAGGAAGGAAAAGGAAAGAATGAAGAATCAAATAGCCTGGACAGATTTCACTTCTTTGAAAAATAGATAAAATAACCTCAAAGGATAGTTAAACAGCATGATAGGAATAGAGATGAGAAAGACCACGAGCACTGAACTAAGAGGGGCTATTAAGTATGTACCTTGAGATGAAATCAGAGGTAGCTCAAGGACAGTGCTCTGGATCTTGGCAACAGAAGTAAGAGCAACAAACTTTTGGGAGATTTAAGGTCCCCCTATTCTATGGAAATTCCTAAATGGAGAATGTAACTTGTACAGGTGCTCCCCAATCACCAAGGCCCCGCATATAAGGAAACAGCAGATGCACTTAATAGAGTAGTTGGAATTGGAAACCGATTCAACTTAACCAAGACTTTACCTGTGTGTGTGTCTGTCTGTGTGTTGGGATAGGAGGAAGGGATTACTTATATATAAGGCTCATTATAAAACCAGGTGAATACAGTATTTTAGTAAGACATGGGTCATATGACTATGCTCACAATAGACTTGGAATCTAGATTTTGAAAAATTTGACTCTTGACTTTAACCACAACCCATGACAATATTTGATAATACAGGCAAGGACTACTTTTGTTAAGAAACCCTAAAGATACTATTATAATTCTAAATGAAGTATAACTTATTTCATGATCACTTTAGTTTAATAATGTAACTGCTATTTAGTATAATACTAATGTAAATGGCAAGATATTTGACAGACCTACCTATACTTCATTTGATGATGCAAAAATAATTAGCATTTAATAGTTGTTCTTTTGCTTTTTTATGTTCTCTAAATATTGCACAAGATGCATGGGAGCAATAATCATAGTGATTCATAATTAAAAAATGTTAATGTGTTAAGAGGTGACTTTGTAAGATAGAGTTCACTTACAGCTGAACTGGTAAACTCTACTCTTATTGCTAGGTATGCCAGGATTTATGGTTTTGACTCTTGGCTAAAATAAAGACAGTCGAATTTATGACATGATATTTAAAGTGCAAATAGCTACACTTGGCTACTCTCTGGGTCAATATGTTCACTGATGGTGTTATCGGTGGAGAGAACTCCTTGTCCCCACCAGTTGCTGGTGGGAGGGGGTTCTTGCAATATCCTGAGAAAAATAATTTTTCTTGAGACTCTCACAGGAGAAGGAGATATTGCACAAAGCCTGATTTCTGTAGGATTAAATCCCTGAGTATCCAAGGTTTCATTTCCCTCTGTTCTGCCACAGAAGAAGTGTAGCTGTGATTTCAATAGGGTTAGAATTAAAGACGCCTTGAGTTTCCATTCCAAGTCTGGAGCAGTGTCCAGTGCAGCATCATGCTAGCTTAGTTTGTGTTCCCTGTTGCAGTCCATCAGTCCATTGTGTTGGGCTCCTCATGGCCATGAACCATGCAGCTACGGAGGGAACATGGGTGAGTGCAAGAGTCACAAGAGCACCAAGAACCAAGAGAGAGAATTCCTTAGTTTAGGGGATTATGTATTCCCAAATTTCCTCAGGTTTGTAGTGACCCCCACCTCCTCTGGCTATGGCTCCCCAGGCTAGATTGACGGGCAAGTACCTTCCCTACCTCATCCCAATTTTACTGCACATGCGACCATTCTCCCCTTTGTCCTGTCACCTCCTCCTGTGGTCTGCAGGGAATGGGCCAATGGTTCCTTGGGGAGTGTGAAATTGCAGCCTCTTGTTGAAGCTGCCCAAATGACCATGCATATAATGTCTGGTCTTCCCCTTTACCTTCTTCCTATTATTAATAACTAGCCAATTACAATGGTACTAGTGGTATTCGAAAGGCATAACAAATTAGACAGCCTAAGTAGACTCCATAACCAAACATCCATCACCCAATACCTAGCTGGGAACAACTGCCTTGAGCTATCCCCAAATTAAGATTCACCACGAAGGTAAGAGTTTACATTGGAGATAAAACATGTTCATGTGTGGAAGACTTACTCCTACAAGTCTCACAGAACCCCAGTGTTGATTATAATGTTTATCTTAGCTGTACCATATATTTGCCTTTAAATAAAGGCTTTATAAGAATATGCTCTTTGGATACTTGTGAGTCCTTTCAATATCTAAATTTGTAAAATATTTTCATTTCTTATCTTATTCAAAATTGTAGCCTCAAGCATTCATCCTTTTGAATAGCAAAACAAAGATATTACAGTGACTATTAAAAGATTAATGGGTCCTTTCTGGAAGTATGAACTTACGATAGGCTTCAATCTTCCTAAGTCTCTCCCCTACCCCAAAAACACTTTTGGTAAGGCAGATTATGTGTGCCATGTCTAAACTGTCTGGGTACAAGGACATTCAGGAACAGATTCAAAGTCCGAGATGACTACAGAAGGTAACTGTGGAAGGCTGAGAAATGACCCACCAAAATATCCACATCTTAAAACCCAGTGTTTATGTTGGCAAAAGGGAACTTGAAGATGTGATTGCATTAAGGATCTTGAGATGTAGAAATTATCCTGGATTATCTAGGTGAGCACAATGTAACCACAAGGGTCCATATAAGAGGAAGCCAAGAGGTCAAAATCAGGAAAAACATGTAACTATTAACCAGTGGCTGGAGTAATGTGCTTGAAGATGAAAGAAGGGTTCATGAGTCAAGAAATTTGGGCAACCTTTCAAGGCTAGAAAAGGCAAATAAATAGATTCTTCTCAGAAGCATCCATAATGAATTCATTCACTTTGATTTTGGTCTCATAAAACTCACTTTACAAGTCTTACCTCCGGAACTGTAAGATAATAAATGTAAGCCACTTAGACTGGATAAATTTGCTATATTATTAATAAGAAACTAATAGAGTTTCCAATGTGTCCCATCTCCAAATTATAGACCAGTGATTTTTTTTCTCTTTCTATGATTTCCAGAAAGAGACCAGTCAACAATTTAAAATAGTACCACATTTAAAAAGTGATACACTTCCCTTATATATTCACCAGAGCAGAATTACTAAACAAACAGCTTAATTAATGAAAGAGACTATAAAAGAAGTAGCTGAAGTAATACCAAATCTGAAGGCCTTGAGATTCCTACTATAAGTATTTTATTATGCTGAGAAAGAAATGATCAAACGAGGGAGAATTTTTGGTGGACAGTATAGCCTTGATACCAACTAGAAATAATTTTAATAATTACATTCTTTTTTTGTTAAGGGAAATTATGGGCAGGGAAGAGGAGCTTTTTCCTTCGAGAGGTGTCATTCTATCAGACAACTCTTCTTCCAGTGTTCCTTTTTCTTACAATTTGACAATGTGTTTTTTCTAGCCTAGACAAAGAAGTGTCCTTATCCTTGGTTTAGCTAACTGCTTGATCTTAAGAGCTATTAACTTGATATGTAATCTTTTTTTTCTGAGTTGAAGTATCTTCTAAGAACTCAGCAAACTCTTGTAATTGAGGAGTAGGGGACAGTCTGCCATTTTCCTTTGTTTCTAACAGAAAGTTTAAGATGATTAACAAAGAGCATAAATACAGTTTTTGCTATTTTTACCCTTATCTTGAGCAGTATGTTCTCAGAAGGTGCTCTTTTATCCCATTTATTAGATTGAATGTTTGATCAACCAGTTTTGAGTAAAAGATCTTAGGGGATGGGGCTGTTGTAAATGAATAGTTCATTGGAGGAAACTGAAAGTTTGAAGAATAGTGACTTTTCGTTGACTGTGTTATGGAAGTCTCCCTTTGGCTGAGATGTTACTAAGCAAGGAATCTTTTCTTCCTTCTGTTGAGAGAGTAAAATAGTAACAATTCCTGTTGGAAAGCATGGTACGTCTCTTCCCATTGGGTTCAGTAGTGTGGATTGAGTGGCACATGCATTCTCTCTTTTACCCTCATGGCACCATTTTAAATGAGGTTTCTTTTTATTAATTTTCACAAATCTTGTCAAAACTTCAATTATTTAGTGCTATTGTCACCATAACCCTGGAGTTTATTGAAGTGGGATAATTGCCAATATTCAAATAAAAAGAACAAACAGAATACAAATAGTAAGGCACTGAGATTCTTAGCCCTATCCCACCTTGTCTATAAGATCTCTGAGCAATAAAAAGCAAATCAAGAAGCTAATGTCAAGGGGAAATAAAAATAATTAAAAAAAAAAAAGGCTAAGGGGCAGTTCAAAGAATAGGAAATAGTACTTGTCATAAACAGGACTCAGCTGTATAGTCACTGGAGCTCTGAAGACAAATGTCAAAGGATTTCTGGCATGTTCTATCCTCATGGAAGTGGTCTCATGCTGAAAAGCAGAGAATACAGTCCTGAAGCAAATTACATCATTAAAAACTGTGGGAGCTTTTCCTGGATGGCATGGCTCAGTGGTTGAGCATTGACCTAGGATCCAGAAGATTGAGGTTTGATTCTCGATCAGGGCACATGCCCGGGTTGTGGGCTTGATCCCCAGTAGGGGGCATGCAGGAGGCAACCGATCAATGACTCTCTCATTATTGATGTTTCTATCTCTCCCTCATCCTTCCTCTCTCTGAAATCAATAAAGATATATAAAAAACAAACAAACAAACAAAAAAACTGTGGGAGCTTTTATTAAAAAGACATGAGAAGGCTCTGAAGAAGCTGTTCCAATTTGAGAAAGATTAGAAGAGAGAGATTGATTTTATATAATGTCTTATTAAAATTCTTCAGTTTCAATTGGTTTTAGAAATAGTTGATCAAAAATGTTTCTCAGAAAGAAGAATCATTTTTATAGGCTAGGAAACTTTGGTTAGTCAATTTGGGTTTATCAAGTGTGCTGGAGAAGAACAATTTGAGATTAAGGTCATGACCAAGAAGATGTGGGAAGCAACAGTCGCAGAGACCAAAGAAAAAAATCTCAGCCCTTCAGTTTCTCTTTCAGAATTAACCGACAGGGTTTTGAGGATTCAGTGGTTTTCATTGATCACCCGGGAGTGATGTGTACAGCCTGTTAATTTGGCTAAATGAAGCCTATGTATCACCGTGTCTTATGGTACATAGGTTGGAATGCCAGAATTTTCCAAGTGTATAAAGGGATAAAAGTAAGGAAATGAGACTGTTAAAATAGTTCTATTATGTGCAGCCTGCTTAGCTCTCCCTGAACTATAATTCTCAGGAGAGTCAGAAGACATTTCCTCTAAGGCATTAAAACTGCCTTGGTGCAGAGGGGACCTTGTCCTTGAGTAACAACAGCGTAGGAATGAAAGTGAGTGGATACAATGAGTCGCAGGAGTGGTGGTGCTAAATAGCTCGAGAAAATGAGAATAAAATCACAATAAGCTGTAGAAATAGGATGCACGTACACTGGTTTGAACTGATTTCAGGGTCCCTAAAAATAAATTCAACTCCCAGAAGCTCATGTATTGAAATTCACTTTAACAAATTAAAATATAAAGGCCCAAATAGACAGAAATCTAACTTGAGTTAGCATCATGAAGATTCTCAGACTCCTCCTGAATTAAGACAGGAATCTGAATGAGGGGGAGGCTATGTTCCTTTGAAGAACCCTTCAGTGTAGACTCAATTTATATTGTGGATAATCTCCTCAACCTTCTCCACGGGAATTCATGAGCCTTAGAGATGGTGACTGTATACAGTCACCGGAAAAGAGAAATATTCAGATCTTCTGTGTGTGTTGTGCATATTAAATATTGTACTAAACTGAAACTATTCCCCAGATACTCATAACAGCCCTTTGGTGTTTACTAGAATGAGAACTTACATTTTCATATTTACATATTCTAAGGCAGGCACCCAATGTGATTAAATTTAAATACTTATTTCTAATAAGACATTTTTTAAGTGACGTAATATAAAATACAAAATGAATTTTAAGTAGTTCTATATTTAGGGAAATATGTTAATAGAATTATAAGAACACTAATTAATAGATTTAAAAGGTAAAGGAGCAGAGAGTTTTCTTGTGATTTAATTGTTTTCATTCTTTTGAAGGGCAATAATAATGAGAGTGACATGAGAGACAAAGACAAATTCACATATTACAAAATCCAAGTCCAATAACTCATATGCATCTGTCCTTAAGTATTTTCTAATCTTCGATGTGTGTTTAGAATATTACAATTCATCTCACTTCTATATTCATAAGTAATGTTTTCCTAAAGCTTCTAGCCTCTAATGCTACAATAAGAATATAATTAAGGAATAAAATATATTCCATTAAAAAAAAGAAATTACTGAGAAAATGCAAATATCATAGTAACACAAAGGCATATATCATAAAAATAAAAGTGCATGTTATAATATCTATAAATTTATTGAAACTAGTCAGTCTTATGAACTTGAACACCATCTTCAAAAGTAGCAGCTGCCTAAATATTTTCTGTATATTTTGAAATATCCTTCTTCAAAACACAATATGAATTAAAATAGCTCGATAACTTTCATCTTGTCCCAACACAGTTGTGCATGTTTTAAAACACTTGATTTTTGCCCCATTTTTTTGATTTTATAAGATTTTTTTTTAATTTTAGCAAAACAATTTATAGATGGACCTTGTGGGCATTATGCTAAGTGAAATAAGTCAGACAAAGAAAAACAAATACCGCATTCACAGATACAGAGAACAGATTAGTGGTAGCCAGAGGTGGGTGGTGGGAGCGGGGATGCGGGGAGTGTGCAAAGTGGGCGAAGGGGGTCAAAAGTTACAACTTTCCAGTTGTAAAATAAATATGTCATGGGGATGCAATATGCGGCATGATGGCTATAGTTAATAATACTGCATTGCATATTTTAAAGTTGCTGATAAATTTTAAAACTTCTCATCACAGGAATAAACAATTCTGTAATTATGTGTGGTGATGGTGTTAACTAGACTTATTGTGGTGATCATTCTGCAATATGTACAAATATCGAATCAATATTTGTACACCTGAAACAACTATAATGTATGTCAACTATACCTCAGTTAAAAACAATTAAACTCAATGATGCACTATCAACTTTAATTTCTTCGGTAGATATTACATTTAGTAGGCAGTTTCAATATGCATTTACATTGCAAAACTACATTTCCTTTGGACATACTTTGCCTGAAACTTATTCCAGAGAATATTGAAAATACAGAATATAAATAATATATCAAAAGGCTTACCTAGATGTATCTCTTCATTTAGAAATACCCTAGAAATAATATTCTATTCTAAACATGTATTTATGCATTGGGAGAGAGAAAAGCAAAGCATGAAACGAGCCACACAAACACTGTCAACGTCGTGTAATCTGACAGGTGTCTCGGTGGACTTCGAATTTGGCCTGTTAGCAGCATTTGGCTAATTGGACCCTTTTCTTCTTGCTACAGTTTTTGCACTTGATTTATAGCATGTCACCCTCTTGGTTTTTCCCCTGTTCCAAGAGTTTCTCCTTTTCTATTTTTTTTGCTGATGTGTAGACATTGAAACGCTCCAAGTACCAGTCCTAGGACTGTTTTTTCTTCTCAATTGATACTTACTTCTTAGACGATGTCATTCATTTTCATGGTGCTACATGACAACTGCCCTGACTGATTCAGACCTCTCCTCTGAAACCTAGACTTAGGTATTTTACTACCATATCTACTTGAATTGGCAATAGGCATCTTGGGCATAATATATTCACACCTAACTTACTGATTTCATTTTTCTACCCAAACTGCTTTTCCCACATTCCTCCTCAAATAACTAAACATCGACTTCTTCCCTCCAGTTACTCATTGAAAAGACTCATTGGAACCACCCTCAACTCTTCCATTTCTTTCACCACCCACATGTCATTCATCAGGAATTCCTCTTGGGCCTATCTTTAAATTATATCTTGAAACTGACCACCTTTCACTATTTCCATTAGATCCAAGTCATTAAATACTGTCATCCAAATTATTATTCTTCTCACTGATCTTCCAGCTTTCCACTTTGCTCCTCCACACCATAGCCTTTTCCCAGCAGGTTAGCCTTTTCCCAGCCTGAGACATTTAAAATGTAAGACACTCCTCAGCTCAGTGCTCTCCAGTGTTTTCTCATCCTAGTCAAGTAATATTCAAGCTACTTCCTTGCCCCAGTAGGACCTGTATGATCTAGCCCATTGCTACGTCTCTGATATTATCTCCATCCACTTTGTCACTCATTTACTTTTCTCTAGACAAAATGGTCACTGTGATATTCCTTGAACTCCCCAAACCCTAGATTTCAGTACCATTCATTTGCACATTGATTTTTTTTTTGTTCTTAGCTTGACAGTTCCATGCCATATTAATTTTACCTTTTTAAAATAAATAATGACAAGATTTCTTTTTTATTTCCATTTTGCTATTACATGCTATTGCAAGGGCGAACCCCTCTATTGTCTTAGAGAGAGGGTACCTTGACGTGTTTTCTCCTCTGCACTACAGCCGGATGGGCTTTATATGAACCCTAACGTCATGGTGAGAGAGAATTCTCAGTTACATTTATGCCATGTTTCATTTTCAAAATTCCTGAATGTCTTTCATTTCAAATTATATGCTAATGTCCACATCAGGGTTTACTCTACCTAGTTGAGGAATGTATCTCATTCCCACAAGGAATTTACTTTTGTGTGTTTTTCTCTTCTTCCTTCCATTTTTCACGAAATACAAATCACACCACATTAGTCATATCCTAAGACTCTTCAGTTAAAATAGAGAAGGCTGAACTTCTAGTTCATCAAGACAAATCTATAAAGTTTACCTTAGGAAATCGGAGGACCGTGACCAGGAATGGCTTTGTAAAGATAACCATGGCAGCATATTGAAGATTTATATAAGAAAGGGACCCATTTGAGAACAAATGAAGGATGCTGCTGCTGATATTTATGGTGATATGAATGATTAAAATATTGAAATAATATTTAAAATTTAATATAGCCCATTTTATGGCAGGAACTATTTATAAGTGTGTTACCTATATTGTGTGACTAAATTCTTTCAGCAGTTATATAAAGTAGGCATTAGCATTAGCTTTATTTTGTAGAGAAGGCCAATGAGGCACATTCATATTTAATTTACTTTGAGTCACTCAATAGCAAATGGCATGGTTGGGTTGGAATCCAGGTAAAAACACTGGAGCAAGTGCTCTGCTAGTAGACATGTGTTCTTGCTTTCTTATAATTGATTGAAAGAGATTAAGAATATTGTATGCTATTAAAAACATGTTTAAACAAACTAGTATAGAATGTTGGTAAATGCTATGTTATATATGAAGAACAAAGTTTGAATTTTAGCAAGTGCAATGGGGAAGCATTAATGGGAAATAGATTGAAATATTAGGAGGATGATAATAAAATGTTTTCATATTAAACTGAGTTTGTAAAAAGAAAATTATATCACCAGAAATTTGAGACTGGTTCCTGAAGCATAAGACCACTTAAAACTGGGAATTTCAGGGCACTCCTTTCATTCTCCTTTTCGCACAGCTGGTGGCATGCACAGAGCAAGAGGAAAAGGAGAGTAGCTGTAGTACTGGAATCAGGCTCGACCATTTAGAAATGAAAGATTTTGCAATAAGCAAATTAGAAAAAGTGTCTGGAATTGATTACAGAGTCATACATAATTAGAGTTTGGGGTTATATACTATGTATGTTATATTATACATATTGTTATCAAATACTGTATGTCTTATCCTGAGTAAATAAAATGTCTGTGTTGTAGTCAGAAAAGTTTTCTAAATGTGTCTGCAAATAGAGCTGTGCACTCAATAATGTTACAAATTGATAATACAACTTTTGCAATTCCAAAATCTAAGAAGCCTGAAAATATAAGACATTTTGTAATTTACTTGGAAGTGAATATGACCTGGTCTGATATGACGCTATTTATATCTTTATTCATTGCCTGTGAACATTTCTGTTTTCTGTAGAAATATTGTTTAATCATGAGTTAGTTACTACCTAGGCTATGATGAATTTGTTATCTAGCATGTCACATACGTACATGTAAACTTTCTAAAGATCTGAAAAAGTACAAAAGGTTTGAGCCGGGGAAGTGTGGATGTGGACTGTGCAGACGCGGCGGCCACCTGTCGGCGCTTCTCGTTCAGGGCCTGCCCGGCCAGTAGCACACACCAGGGCGCGCTCCACTCGGCGTCCCTTAGACATCGCCTCCTGCTGGACAGCATGTTCGCGCAGAGGGAAAGAGGAGCTTGGTGAGATTAACTGAGGCAAGGAGAAGTTCAGCATCATTTTTGTCAATGCTTGACAAAGATACAGATTCCTCCCCTGCTAGTTCTAGCGCCTGTCACCTGAAGTGCGGATTTAATTGAAGGGTACTGTCCTCATTAAGAAATAACGACATGTCAGATGTTTATTTTAATCCCCATAAAGTGATAAATTGTGATTATATAAACTAATTCATGTGGCTATCATGATGTAATTAAGGAATAATTAAACAAAAACATATATAGTGACTTTAAACTTGAATAAGCTATCAAAAAAGTAGCATAATATACTTTAGAATGGGTGTGGTTCTTTTTGTGTGTGTGTATGTTAAAATATACATACAGATATATTTAAATGATGCTGTGATTTCTTGAAATAGTATCTATTTTAGGATTGTCTCCACAGCAAGATTACAAAATGTATAGGTGAATTTTGCACCCTTTTGTGATCATATATTTTTTTAATTTTTAAAAACATGTTTTTAATGATTTCAGAGAGAGGAAGGGAGAGGGAGAGGTAGAAACAGCAATGATGAGAGTCATTGATTGGCTGCTTTCTGCATGCCCCCCACTGGGGATTGAGCTCTCAACCTAGACCAGAATTGAACTGTAAGCTGGTTCATAGGTGTGTGCTCAATCACTGAGCCATGCTGGCTGGGCTGTGTCATATTTTTAACACCAAAATGCAAGTTTTAACTTCCAGTCTATTAAGCAGATATAGGCTTAAATGTCTTTCCCTTTTTTTTTTTTCTTTTCAGAACTCAAACACATTGTTAAGGACTGAAGACATGCAACCTATAAAGTCTTCAGAGTAAGTTTCCTCAGAAACAAAGAAACATTGGTAATAAAATGTCCTCTAAAATAGCTTCACTCATTAAGTATTCTGTTAATAAAGCAGAACAATAATATTAACTAAACATGGAAGCATGGTACTGTGCCAGGCACTGTATTTTCAGCAAACATTGTTTAAGTCTTTAATTGTCATAAAAACCAGGAAGTTGAAGATTAATGAGAAAGGAAAACTGAGTTTCTTTGTTCAGAGTCTACCTCTCGTTAGTGAACATCCAAGATTCAACCCACACCCAAAATCTGAACAGCATAATTAAGAAGCAGATGGCACAATTAAGTATAAAGAGCTTTTGAGGTCTTCAGACCTGGGCTCCAAAATCTGTTCTCACACTTAATGTCTCTAGGATATCACATGTGTCGAACTTACTGACCCTATTTCCTTATTTTCAAAAGAGATAGTGGCAATAAATACCACATGGTTAAGTTGGGAAAATAAAGTGGAATACAAAATATAAAACCTAAGTAAAAAAAACTAAACAGTAAATTTTAAAGATCTTATTTGTTTTACTCAATTCATAAATAGAGTAGCTTCCAATCTGGCAGATAGAAAGTGGTACACAGTGAAAGACTTACAGGCAGAGAGAGTAGAAACAAGGCAGTTCTACTAGGCAAAAAAAAAATAAAGGAAAAAGAAAAGGCCTACTTATTGCAAGGTTTCTTTCCTGTAGGGGATGGAAGTGGTATATCAGGCAGGCTACCTAACTAGTGCTGATCAGGTGATTCCTGATTATAAATAATCTCATTCATTAAAATATTAAGTGTATATACGATCAATGATTGGAAGTATGTAAACCGTTAAAGGCAAGTTACAGCCCTTCAGATAAGACCTCTTTAATAATGTGCTTGTTCTACAAATCTTTGATTTGAATTTGACTTTTAGAGATAGATTTACTTTCATTTTTTAAAAACTTCTGTCTTTCAAAGAATTTTTCCAAATGTTATTTTTAATTTTTCTGATTTCAAAAAAGCATGTATTCAGGTGTATTATTAGTCAACTTGTAACTCCCTTGCATGTGAAATTTTAAGATGATGATTTAGAGAATCAACAGCTATTTAAAAATGTGACAAAGGGGAAATATTTCTTAAATTTATTGAAATAGATTTTTTTTCTTCTTATTAAAAAATTTGATTTTATTCAGTGCTTGTAAAAGTTTGTCCAAAATGGACAACTCTAAAGCTTATGATTAAGTATATTAAATCTGGTATGTAGAGTGCAAAAAATGCCATATGTACATAAAATTCACCCTTGCTAAGTTATCCTTCGAATTCAGTGAAATAAATCTAGATGCCTTGCACTCATTTTATAAACTTCTGCCTCCTCTTTTGAATGTCATCAATATAGTTGATTTCTTTGGTTATTTCCACAAAATCTTGTGTTCTGCATATATTTCTTTCTTTAAAACAATCTATTGGCTCTCTCCCTAATCCCTTCATTGGTAATAGTCAGAATGATTATAAAATGGTGATGATGATGTTAGATGATGATAACTACTATGTCACCACTTCCCTATAACGCTAGTTACAGGTTGGCTATTATCCTAAGTCCACTGCGTATCATTTATTTTAGTTCCCACCTCACAACTCTCTAAAGCAGCACGGATATCGTCTCCTCACCACTCTGCTATGCTGGCTTCCCAATGAAGAGACTCTCCTAGTCACGATCTTACTCTACATATCCCTGAATTTTATAATCACACAAAGGCTCTATCAAATATGTATGAGAAGTTCACATAGGTCTTTATGATCTACTTTCTTTCGTCCTCTTGGTTCACACTGCAGTAGAAAACAAAACCACTTTAAACACTCCCCAAATTTCTTCATGATTTAGTTTATTCTTTGTGGTTATTTTTACAACTCACCAAGGTTTAAAGCACTCCAGTCTGTATTCTTAATATCAACATTAGACGCCTTTTGCATTTGTCACCCATTCCTTACTTTGTGTTGTTTTTTTTTATTGAAATCACTTCTAAGTATTTCTAGCAGCGGGGCTTTAAGTGCCCCTGAATGATCCAAGTGTATCGAGTTTAAAATATTATTTTTCAGCTTCAGAGGCTTTCAGAAACTGTTTGTAACTTTATAAATAACATGGATTAAGTACCATTTGTGTTTCCACCGTTGTTCTACTCAGTTTTTTGATCTTTGTTCACAATACTAATCAATGAATCTTTGATTTGGTGACTCAATCTACGCCTGTTTCTCAAGTCACATCTCTTCTTAAAACTCATTTAAACAGCAAATATTATTCCTAATGTCCTATTGGAACCATTATAATCTAGAATGTAGATTTGTACAGTAATAAAAGGAAAACAAGTTAATAATGACTGATGGAAAAATGTAATGCCGTTGCCCCATATAACACTTTTAGAATTAAACCATATTAGAGATGTCCAAAAAATTACAGATGGAGCGATGCATTTTTTTCAATAGTGGTTCAGAATCTAGATACAGAGCCAGATTCTCATCTATACATCCATAATTATCTTCAAAGTTAGCATTACTGTGTTTTCTATAAATGCTTAGTTTCAGGAGAAAAATTAACATAAGAGAGGAAACAAATATCACCATGAAGATTAATGTGAGAAAAATACCGGTATTCAGTCATGCTGACTGGCTACTAGTCTTATGTGGATGAGCTGTTATAATCCCAGCATACAATGTTATAAATTAAAGTTCTGCTAATTAAATTCCCTTTCCCTCCTTTCTAACTACCCAGTTTCTCCTCAACCGATTTTGATCAGGCATTTATCTCGGCAACTGCACTGAAATTACCTTGTTATTGTCATCAATAACCTCTTCGTTACCAACCCGGGGTCATTTCTCAGTCCTCACTTTATTTCCCCTTTCAGCGGTATCCAACATTACTTACCTCATTTTCATCCTTGAAAAAGACTTTTAATTTTCTATTTTCTCATTGGCTATTTTATTTTATTTTATTTTATTTTTTGCTTTTCTTTCATTTCTAAATGTTGACACTCTCTAGGACTTTGCTATCTATGTGAAATCACCAGGTGTTCATATGTAGTCCCACAGACTTTAATACCATTTATCATCTGTCCCCTGACCTCCACACTCATTTATTCTACTTAATATTTCCTCTTTGATATGTAATATATATCAAAATTAAGATGTTTTAAAAAAATAAAAACTCACTTTCCTCAAAGCCTGCTAGCCTCCAGTATTCCCCGTTTTGGTAAGTGGCCATTCTGGATGACTCCCTTCTCTCACGTGACCTATGGGAGTCAGGATCTCTCTTGGCGGGTCTGTGATCCTGGGGCTTCTCTCCAGCACCCACGCAGTCATCTTAGCTTAAAGAATTTCACCCATAACATTTGTAGGGTCCAGAGCAAGAATGAAAATGCAATTTACATATATATATCTAAGTACTTAAAGGTTATAAACACAGTTTTACTCACAGCTTGGCCTGCTTTCTGTAATGGAGCCCATCTGGTCCTTTTTCAGGGATTTTTTTTATGACAGTAAACCAGAGGAGGTCCTTCCTTCCTTCCTTCCTTCCTTCCTTCCTTCCTTCTTTCCTTCCTTCCTTCCTTCCTTCCTTCCTTCCTTCCTTCCTTCCTTCCTTCCTTCCTTCCTTCCTTCCTTCCTCCCTCCCTCCCTTCCTTCCTTCCTTCCTTCCTTACTTTTCCTTCCTTCCTTCCTTTTCCTTCCTTCCTTTTCCTTCCTTCCTTCCTTCCTTCCTTCCTTCCTTCCTTCCTTCCTTCCTTCCTTCCTTCCTTCCTTCCTTCCTTCCTTCCTTTTCCTTCCTTCCTCTTCCTTCCTTCCTCTTCCTTCCTTCCTTCCTTCCTTCCTTCCTTCCTTCCTTCCTTCCTTCCTTCCTTCCTTCCTTCCTTCCTTCCTTTTCCTTCCTTCCTTTTCCTTCCTTCCTTCCTTCCTTCCTTCCTTCCTTCCTTCCTTCCTTCCTTCCTTCCTTCCTTCCTTCTCCTTCCTTCCTTCCTTCCTTCCTTCCTTCCTTCCTTCCTTCCTTCCTTCCTTCCCCTTCCTTCCTTCCTTCCTTCCCCTTCCTTCCTTCCTTCCTTCCTTTTCCTTCCTTCCTTTTCCTTCCTTCCTTTTCCTTCCTTCCTTCCTTCCTTCCTTCCTTCCTTCCTTCCTTCCTTCCTTCCTTCCTTCCTTCCTTCCTTCCTTCCTTCCTTCCTTCCTTCTTCTCCTTCCTTCTCCTTCCTTCTCCTTCCTTCCTTCCTTCCTTCCTTCCTTCCTTCCTTCCTTCCTTCCTTCCTTCCTTCCTTCCTTCCTTCCTTCCTTCCTTCTCCCTTTCTTCCCTTTCTTCCCTTTCTTCCCTTTCTTCCCTTTCTTCCCTTTCTTCCCTTTCTTCCCTTTCTTCCCTTTCTTCCCTTTCTTCCCTTTCTTCCCTTTCTTTCTTTCTTTCTTTCTTTCTTTCTTTCTTTCTTTCTTTCTTTCTTTCTTTCTTTCTTTCTTTCTTTCTTTCTTTCTTTCTTTCTTTCTTTCTTTCTTTCTTTCTTTCTTTCTTTCTTTCTTTCTTTCTTTCTTTCTTTCTTTCTTTCTTTCTTTCTTTCTTTCTTTCTTTCTTTCTTTCTTTCTTTCTTTCTTTCTTTCTTTCTTTCTTTCTTTCTTTCTTTCTTTCTTTCTTTCTTTCTTTCCCTGGCCTACCCGCTGCTGGGTCAGCCAGAGGGCTAGCAAGGACACGTTAAAACATGGCTTCATGAAAGTGGGCCTGGGCCCCAGACTCCTGGGGCATAACTTGCACATTTTGAACCCAGACTAGAGACCAATGAGTTCAAATCCCCAGGGGAACAGTACAGGCTGGCTTCTGTCCCAGTGCATTTCCCAAACACCACTGCCCAGCAGAGGGGCAAAGGCTCTATCTGGGGAGCTGGGTGGCTGAGACGCTGAGCGGCCTCCCCAGGCACCTGCTGGTGTGTTTTGGGTCTCGCTGCGCCTTCGGGCCTGGCATGCAGCCTTCTGCTCAAAGGGCCTGGCTGGCAGATTTCATTCACTTTGATTACTTACAGCTTCAGCAAACTTTCTTAAGAGAATGGGAAAAAAATACATATATAATATGAACCAGGGGGGGCAAAAGTAGTTTCACATTGTTCATATGGAAAACGATACAATAATTAATATATAATATTACAAGAATAAATTGTTTCACGAATTCAACTGTAAACCTACTTTTGCCTAACCTTGTATTTATATTTTGTATAATATACACATTTATATTTATATTTGTGTTTCAGTATTTTATATATAAAATCCTCCAAAGGCCCAGAGTAGGACCCCTTTTTCTAGGTTTGGTATTTGCCTCAGCATGTGGCTGTTATCACCGTGTGGCTTCTGTGCTATTTCATTACCTCTCACCATAATTACTGCATGCAAACTAATTATATTCCCAATAGAGTCATAAGGCATATTTAAATTTATTAATATGAATCAATTTTTAACAGAAATAAATATCCTTGAGAGAGAAAAAGAAACAAAGTAAGTTCTTTCCAGGAAATACCTAAACTTCCACACTGTTTCCCAAAGACAGCAATAGAAGGACTCACCAACTTTATATGATTTTATTAATTGGTTTAAAACTGAAGAATGTCTTATTTGGACATTTCCCTGAAGCCATGCTTGTGGAAATGACAACTGTATCCAAATTTTGCAAATTATAGGCTCTACAAATGAGCACGATTTTTTTCAGCAAGTGTTGAGTTTTTAATTCTCAATTTTCACTTTGATTCTTGAGAACAGTCGTTTTCAGAAGTCTCAGCTAAACGACCTTGCTATATTGTAGCATGTAAAGTTATATGCCATGTGTGCTGCATTACAAAAGAAATATCAGTTCCAAAGCATCTCATAAAGTTGGACTTACAAGGCATTATCATTTTAAAATATGGTCCTTCCACAAAACCTTTGAAGATTTATCTCTTTGAGGGGGATGTTGCTAATGACTTGAAATGCTTTTACATGTACCACTGAGGCTCTGTTTACAAAAGCCAAAAATAGTTTGTAGTGAAGAAAAAAGTAGTGTCAGCAATTCATTATTATTTTAAATACCTTAAAACATTTAATTCTGGTTTCATCTATTTAACAACAATAAACAACATTTAAAACAAAAAGAGACGAAAACATACTAGGCAACTTTTCCTTTTCTGACATAAAATTTTAGTGTTTTGTTTCAAAACCAGTCTGTGTGAATAACATTTAAAGCACTGGCAAATAAAGCACTGGCCCTGAGAAATACTCTGAAGCTTAAGGTACAAAGTGCTTAAATAATATTTGTGGGTTTCCCACAACTTATGCAAAGCTGAGAAAGGTATCCGCTGAGCTTGTTTTCTAACTAACAGTTATACTACAACCATATTAGTTAATTAAGTTCCAGGACATGCATGCTTTAATCTTATATACTATTCAAAAGAATGAAATGTAACTACATGTACCAGTGCAGAAAGTTCCCAGGACATATTTTTATAAGAAAAAGGAGTGTTCATACTAATTTCTTTTTGTAAAAATGTATTAATGATAGATCATACACTGATAAACTCCAAAAATAGAAACCACATATAATTATATTTTGCAAATACAAGGATTAAGTTTATTTTTATGCTCTATATCATATACATATAGATATGGTATAGAAAATAAATGTTTGAATAATTACATTTGCAATTAACAAAAAGAAATGTTACCCAATGGCACCTATAATTTTTTAAATAATTTAAAATTTTGTGATTATACTCTTTTCCCCTTCTCTGTATCAAAGTGTTAAACTTGTGACCTTAGAGAGATGTGCTCCATTTGCCAAGCAAATTTGGGAATTTTTTCAGAATTCTTGGCAATGAAACTAAAATGCATTACTTACTATATTCACATTTCAGGCTACATTAACTAAAAATGAACTCCAGCTAAAATAATGATTATATAGGCAGACCTATTTGAAAGAAACTTCACTAATTCACACTTAATGAACAGCAAAGCAGGGTCAATTAGAACAATTGTTAAATCATTAGAAAAATATTCTTCTTGATGCTGTTGTAAGCACGATATTCACTGACTTACCATGAAAATCTACTTCCTAATCCTAGAGTGGTTATTTCCAAAAAGTCATTAACCTCCCAGGTGAGGGCTACGGCCTTGCCCATGCAGCCTCTCGTCTGCTCCCCTCGGTTGCCCTAGGGGGTCAGGACTGCTGTTCGTAGTTTGGCTGCGCACAGCGCAGGCACAGGGAGGCCAGCTGATCTGCTAAGGGCGGCCTGTCTCAAGGGTGGCGAACCAGGAGCCCAGTACAACTCTATCGTTTGGAACCTCACTTAGCTTCGCATCTCTACTGTTTGGCCTCTATGTATGGCTTTTTCTCCAGGAGCAAATCAACACAATGTCATTCAAGAGACCAACCTAGATTTAAAATAATGATTATATCTATGCATCTGAATAAATGAAATAAAATGGTGCTAATAGTTCTAAATTTAAAAATGTAAATTGCTGCTTCTTTGGTACATAAGTTAAATCCATGTCTTTTTATATTATAATTAGTATTAAACCCAATTTTCTGATAGGCATTCTAGCTGCAGGCTATGCTAAAAAGGTAGTACAGACTCCTATAATTAGAACAGAACTTGAATTCACATTACAGACACATGTAGGCATATATCCCAAAGTTAGGCTTTAAAATGAGAAATATAACCTAAGCAGAACCGCTGTGTTTACCAAAGTTGTCTTTTTGGTGCTTCTACTTACACACACAAAAAAGGCAACTACAAAAAAAGTTTGCTCTGTTTGATATTTTCCATATTAATGACTATAAGCTATCTCATAAGAGAATAAGAAAAATTATATGACATAATCTATACAATATTTAAAACAATGCCTGGCATATTGGTTGTTCAATGAATGTAAGCCTTATAATTCTTTTTGATATTAATATTTCTTTTTTGTTTGATAAACCTGATGTTACATTTTATAAATTTACAGCATGTAAATTTGGTACATTTGTAAATTATAATAAAATTGCCATTGAACCAATATTTATCACATTACATCATTATAATAATACAATATTATTGTCAATATTCATTATACTGTGTATTAGATCTCTACAGTCTAATTACTTCTCATTATTATAAAAGGTATAAGTCATGGTGACAAGAGTATTTACATCATGTGAAGCATCAAACCCCAAATTATTTAATTGATATAATTGATTTTTGTAGCATAAATATAATTAATAAATTAAACATTCTTTTTGCCTCTTATTTATTTACCAAAGTAGAAATTGTACTTTATTCTCTTTAAAATTTTATTTTCAAAAGAATGTCTCAGGTAACTAGTATGTTCATAAAAGTTGTAAAATCTAGGTATTTTTTTTTTCTATTATCAATTAATTTTTAAAAAGACCAAAATTATATTAAGAACATTTTCTTTCATTTTTATGTGAAATCTTCTTTAGAATACTACCATATTATATTGCTAGTAATAATGGTAGGAACATACTACCATATTATATTGCTAGTAATAATGGTAGGAACATTTAGTTAATCTCCTGGGTTTCCTCAAATAAAGATAAATGTTTTTAAAAAATAGAATCTAAAATTAAAATTTATGTTTTTTCATTGCTTTTTATATGTATTTTTGTCATAAAAATAAACAATATAATGGTTCTAATTGAACAGTACCTGCCCTGTTTAATTTTTTATATATATTCTGTAACTTCAGCATGAGAACAGTAAGGAAAAGCTTACTGCTTCTCAATTCTTGTTTGTGTGAAAACTTTATGATGTTCTTTACACGTTTCTATGGAGAGGTTAAGTTGGTCAACTTAGAAACTGCTGTTTAAAAGCTGATAGTGACGTTGAAGTACAGGACATGGAGTGCTAATTTACTCACATAAGATTTCAGTGTTTCTCTGAAAAGAATATACTGGCGTATTTTATTAGTGAGGAGTATTATCAAAAACAGCAACAACCAAAAACCTTGGACTAAATGGTTTCAGATATTCTATTCTAACATCCAAGCTATCGTTTATTTTGAAGTGTTTCTAAATTACATTTTAGGTTTTGATCTGCTATGTTCAAGTTAATTCCAAGATAATAACTCTGGAAATGTTTCAAAAATACTTTTGAAACAAAGTAATAAAGAGCTTCTGAGGAAGATTCAGCATGTTTAAAAATATTGATTTCTACGTATGGAGCCTAAATAAATATTGAATAGAGCTTCTTTTGTTTTTTCAATTTATATTAATTGCAATTGGTATCTCTAAATAAGCTGCTATTCCTATTATTATCTCCTTCATTATTTATGGACTAAAACAGCTTGAGGGCCCTATCATTTCTCTCTCAGCTGTAACTAAAGGCCGCCGAGCCTCGTCTTTCTCCGTCACACCACCCTCAGTCCCCTTAGCCGCCCCTAGACCCGCTGGCTCTGCACCTGACAGGCCGGCTCCTGCCAGCTCCTGCCGGCTCCTGCCAGCTCCTGCCAGCTCCTGCCGGCTCCTGCCAGCTCCGCACCAATGCAAAGCCCCTACTGTTCATCACCTAGGCCATTTTCATTGTTATGTTTGCAACAAAGTCCAGGGGCTTCTCCTCGTGTAAGGCCGGGGCGCTCCCCAGCGCAGTGCTCCCTTCCTGCAGAGCAGCGGCTGCAGGGAGCATCCTTCCCAGGCCTCCGGTGGCCCCTGTGGGGCCTGAGGGAAGGAAAGCTGACGCGAACAAGTATTAGGCCCTGGCTGGTGCTTTTACCAGGAACAGTAAAGTCCTTTGTCTCTGACGCGGGAGTCCTGGCATTCTGCTAGCTCCATGAGGCAGCCGGAGGCTAGCTCTCAAGTTTGCCAGTGGGATGAAATCCAAGACTGTTCAGGAATCTTGGGAGATTGTGACGTGGTGCTGTGTTGCCGTGGTACTGAGGACCAAGGCCAGCGATTGTAAGCGGGTGGGATTTAAGCTTCTAAAGGTACATTTGCCAAGAATTTATCTTTGCTACCTGGAATAATGTCTATGTCTTGTCTGACATTTGTGATTTCCACCCAGTTCTGTTATACTTTAAGTTTACTGATCGTTTGAACACAGGATATCTGAATAAACCAGAGTCCTAATTAAATGCAGCTTCTTGGATGCATGACTGTAATCCTTATTTCTCAGGCTTATTCCTTATCACAATTCCCTTGACATGCCCAGTTACAAAAACCAAAACTATTGGACCCAGTAATTGTTGCTCTTGCATAGATTGCATATCAGTCCCTATTCTTGACATAGAAAGCCAAGATTTCTAGACTATTGTTAGTATATTTTTTAAATTAAGATGCTATGGGGCACTACTTGTGTTTCTTAGGGTTTGTCATATTTTACATTTGTTTCACTCGCTATCTGTGCTTCTCAACAACATTAGTCCAGCTGTGGTACATAATAAATACCATTAACTATCCTTAATCTCTCAGAAAGTAATGTCTAAATAGTTCTTTGTCCCCTCCTCAGCTTATTTGGATAAAATTTATGCAATTCACTCATAAAATATGGTGCTCATTTCAGTCCTTAAACAAACATTTTCTGAGCCTTTAAATCCTTTATTAGGAAATTGGAATTGCGTTTGATTCTTGAGAAGCTTCTCGTCAGTCCTTTGATAAAAACTTGACTGTTTTCTGAAGTGACAGGTAGGAATGGAAAAGGTAGGTAGTGGATAGGTGGAGGGAAGGAGTAGTAGACAATTCTAGGGCAAAGCAAGAGTGTGTACAAACATCAAGAATAATAGCATAACATGCTGCACTCTGAGTAATACAGGTTTGCAAAAATACATTTTGGGTTACTGTGAGATGGATACATATATATTTATATGTATATAAATGAATATGTGTAAGGACTACTAGCTTCTCACAGATACAATTAAATAATTGTCCATCTATCCACATCCTGCTGGTTTTTTTAAGCACCGAGGAGCTAGAGTCATCATAATAGATAATAGTAGCAGTTAAAATTTTTGAGGTCTTGTAATGTGATTATATAATGTATTGTTATGTAGTACTGAGTATAATATATGTAAGTATATATAATATAGAATTATATTATATATTATATATTATATAATTCTATTATATATTAAATATTATATAATATAATTCTATACTATATGTTATATGTTATATATATATACTATTATTATGAGTATTTATTACACATAGGTATTCATAAAAGCCTATCAATGATTTTATTTTATGAATATAAAGTTGTTATTAGTAATATTTTGTCACTTTGAAGGTTATTGGTAAAGTATTATTGAGCATGTGTAGGTAGAGTTCCAACTTGTGTTAAGAACAAATAACTCGAATTCTAGATAGAAAATACCTTAATAGGCAAATGAAGTTCTTTATCATAATTTGAAACTTCCATCATGGAACTATTTAAAATTATTGGTATTCAATTATTCTATTACTCTCCAACTTATTGACTTAAAAAATATATACATTGACCTATCAATTTCGTTATCTGGTAAAAAAGTTAAAATACTTTTGGTAACGTGACTATACATACACATATATGCATATACATACATATACACATTTATATTGCCTTTAAAGATATTATAAACAATATTTTCTAAAGTCATGTAAATTGTGTTGTGTTTCTAAGTAGAGAGTAGTTTGTAAGGATAAATAATTCCCTTTATATAGTTTCCATAAATTTATTTATTAATTCATTGAATCCTTGATATCCTGACATTGATTTCAGTTTTAGTAAAGCATACTTTTGTGTAAAAGTTCATATTACACTTGTTTACATCTATAAGTTGAATATTATATAATTGCTTTGTTTCAGGAAACCACCAAGGGAGAAGTAAATATTTGTCCAACTTCATGATATAGGAAAAGTAAAAGTAAATTTAGTGGACCTATGATTTGAATGCAAAGTTGTCTTATAGCTCTGAAGAAAGAAACTATCAAAAATTCAATAGCCATGAAAAAATAAATAATTGAGAAAGATTAAAATAGTTTGCTCTACCTTTTTTTTGGTGACTGTTAAATAATATTAAATGTGCCTTTTTTGATCTACTCACAAGCCAGGAAACAAAATGCTAAATCAAGTCTAAAACTGTTTAATAACCACAGCATATTCTGTTAAGCTTATCAGTGCCCCCACCATTTGGTACAATTAGCTATCCATATGTTACAGACTATTATTAACTATAATTGATGTAGGAAAAAATAATAGATAGCCTGCTTAAAAGAGAATTAAATGCCTAACCTAAATTGAAGGTTTTAACAATTATCAGGTCTAATGTTATTTAAGTAATGGATTTTAAATGTAGATTTAAAGCATACTTTATTCAGTCTGCCTTTCATCTTCATTTTCCACTTATACTCAGGGAAAATTTTTCCCTAATTGTCTAGAGAGGCTCAAGACTTCTTTAATGCATCTTCCAACAGCTGCAATTTATTTCTATATTTGTTCTCTAAAAATGTCTATTTATTCATTGAAAAGCTGCAAAAGAACAGAGATGCTTATACTATATGTATGCTCTGCTGGGATATGGTCCTCGGTAGCAAGTACTGTATCTCCTTTGTCTTCATGTACTCTGCAGTGTCCTGTGCAATGCCTTGGACAAAATATTATTCAACATATATGTATGAATTTAAAATAGTTTCATATTATTTCTGAGGTGGCCATATATTGTACCCATGCCTAATGCAATCCTGGTACTGTCCTAGTTGCAATGACTCACTTTTTCTTCCATTTTTTAGTAAAATTAGAAATTAAAATTAACAAATATATTTAAATTTTATATGGTCTATTGTGGCAGATTGATAGTTGGTTTGAGCATTAGTGGTTAGGTTCTTAATACCAAGGACCTAAGTGTTAGGTATTGTTTAATACATTGCCAATTCATTATGATGTCCTTTTTAAGGTTAAAGGTGGCAAACTTTTTAATTTCCTATTTTAAACAATATGCAAAAAGAAAGATAAGCTTTATTTTTAATATTGCTATATCTTATTTTGTAACAGTGGAATTTTTCATGCCTTTTCTGATAGGTTTCAATGATGTACATCTACAGATAAACAAATCAGGCAATATCTTCTTAATTTGAAATAATTTAAAAATATTTATGTCATAATTTTATAAAGACCTTTTAAGTTAAATAGATTTGTTTTAACTATATGTTTAATACAATTTACATGTTTTCTCTGGTGAGGTTAAATTTACAGACTATGAGGTAAGAGAAATTCTCTTAATAACTTCAAGTTTCTAGCTCAAAACAACCCCACTCTCAACAGAAAACCTGCTTAAATTTGTAAAATGGGGAACAGCAGAGTTGTCTACAGCCATATGCTGTGGTAGTTTTATTTATGGAGGGAACTATTCATTACTTGCTTATTTTAAGCAAAACCTCAGTCTAAAATTGTTGAAAATTTATCACATTTAATTTTTTCAACAACTACATTGTTTATTACTATCACTATTATTACTACCAGTTTTAGAGAGAAGGAAGAGAGATTCCCTAAAATGTCCAGACATGTGGCTAGTTTTTGAAATTTAGTCAGATTTTCCATGAAAAGAGTCCTCAAGAAAATAGTTTTATTTGATGCCTTCCTTAGGCTACACTTCTAAATTGAATTGGAAAGGCCACCAATGAGCACAGTGTTCAGTCTGTTGTTGTTGCTTTTTAATTTTGTTTTTCAATAACAGTTGACATTCAACATTATTTTACATTAGTTTCAGGTGTATAGCATAGTGGTTAGATAATTATATAATTTACAAAGTGATTCCCCTGATAATTCAAGTACCCACCTGGGCCTCTCCATAGTTATTACAATATTATTAACTCTATTCCCTTATGCTGTACTATTGTACTATATGCACTCAAACGTCCATGACTATTTGTAACTACCAATTTGTACTTCTTAATCTCCACCTTTTTCATACATGCTCCCAAGTCCCTTCCCCTCTGTCAACCATCAGTTTGTTCTCTGTATCTTCCTTTATTTTATTCTTTAGATTCCACATATAAGTGATATCATATGGTATTTATCTTTCTCTGACTTATTTCATTTAGCATAACACTGTCCGGGTGCATCCATAAAACTGTTACAAATGGCAATATTTCCTTCTTTTTTATGGCTAAGTAACGTTCCATTGCGTATATGTACCACAGCTCTTTCATTCACTTGTTTTCTTAATTTTTTTTTTTTTTAATTCTCACCCGAGGAGAGAGTGGAAGGGAGAGAGAGAGAGAGAAAGAGAGAGAGAGAGAGAGAGAGAGATGTGAGTGTGAGAGAGACATATCGATTGGTGCCTCCCACACGGGTCCCAACAGGGGCAGGGGATCAAGCCTCAACCTAAATATGTGGTCTTGGTTGGAATTGAACCCAGGACCCTTCAGTCCGCAGGGCTGACCCTCTAACCACTGAGCCAAACTGGCTAGGATTATCCACTTTTTTATTGATGGACACTTGGGTTGCTCCCATATCTTGGTTATTGTAAATAACACTGAAATAAGGGTGCATATATCTTTTGAATTAGTGTTTTGGGTTTCTTTGGGTATATACTCAGAAGTAGAATTGCTGAGTCTGTTTTATGAGTTAGCTGGCTGGCTGGTGGTTTTAAGAAATGGCTACACAACTGGTTGTTCCAAGAAACAGTTAGACAAGATAAGAACATTCTACACAAAAATATTCCACCTCTGTTTGTGTTGTGCCATAGTTAAAATTACCACATTTATCATTGTTCGTGTTTTCTTTGATTCTGGTGTCAGTTCGCATCCATTAAGCATAGGATCAAACTATCAGCCAAAGTGTTTACTTCTGTCCGTAGGCCAGCTGGCCTGGAACTTGCCTTTCCTGTGCAGACCAGCTGATCCAAGTGTGTGCCCCACTCATGTTCTAATTCTCATACACCAAGTCAACATTTCCCCTGCCCTAAATCATTCCAGGCAACTAGAGACAATCCTTGTAGTCCAAAGCCTGCCAGAATGACTCAGACTCGCCAATCCTAAACTGTTTACCATGCCTTGCCTTTCCTGTGGAAACCCCAATTAAGACCCCAGTTCAAGTTGTCCCCTTGTTCCTGTCTCCTGCTTCCTGACCCAAACCTGGTATTTTCCCTGTGGCCAGGGTGGCATGGGGTGCCTCTTCTCTTGAGAAATGTAATACATTCTTCTTTTGATGGTATTGACCTCTCTGTGTTGGCTCAGTCACAGCTTTATAAGTTAAGATCCTGACACAAACCAATTATCTTATTAGTTCATAACATTTATGCCACTATAAGTCCTTTACATCATTTACATATATATACATATACATATATATACAATTTATGAGAATATATCACAGAGAGCAAGGATGTGAGAAAATACGAGAGAGCAAGATCTATAGCACAACTCCTACCTTTCACCCCAGAAAAGGTAGAAGCAGATGGTAGACAACTAAGGAATATTAAAAATTTGTACACCTGAACTGGTGAGCATTTATTACTTAATGTGACTTAATATCATTTATGAGAGTAAGGAATGACTCTCTACTTCTAAAAGCACATTCAGATTAGGACAAATTAATTTAAGCTTTCAGGGAAAGCTTATACTTGAAACTGATCCTTGGCATTATTTTAAGCATTAAAAGGCAAATAGTTATTATTTTAATTTTTCAAAATGTAATAATATTTATCTCTGATAAAAATGAAAAAAACAATGTTTCCCACCAATAATCAGTGGGAATGGATTCAGTTACAGCATGAGTGAGTAAACAACGGTCTGTGATATTATGCTATGTAGAATAATTACCACCTTTTATATAGCATTTTTAAGTTTTCAAAGTATTTTTTACATAATTGCTCATCATACTCCCACACTAATTATTCTTATCTCTATTATAAAGATCAATGAGGTTACTCTAAAAAGTACTTCTGTCTTTTTGATAAGTAGAAGACACCTGTGAAAACAAACATGTTTAGAGATAATGATTCCTAAGCTTATGCTTTTGTCAACTCTCCTGTAAATATTGTTGAAACAAGCAACAATATAAAAAGACAAGTTACAAAATCTGTTGCAATTAGTGGTTTTAAATTGTCATTTCTAGTTTGATTACCCTCGTGGAACCCAGGGAAGAATCAAAATCTCCAAGGGACAGTTGGATGTATGGGTATTATGTTTACATTCAGCATATTTTTAGAAATGTCTAAAGAGATGGATATTACTGCACTAAATGACTTAAATGGAGCTTAATGTGAAATAATTGTCTAGCAGTTGTGCTAAGGTGAATCACTGCCAAGCTGCTCTTACATCTAATAGCTTCTGGGACACTGGGATCCAACTTCCCTCTGGACCATCCTTTGAAGGACTGAAAATGTTGCAGTAATTTTTCTTAGTACAAAACAGAATTCCTGAACAATGGTTTCCAAATAGTAGGAAGGCTTAATTAAATTAAAGCAACAAGTCAAGAAAACAAGTATCGTCTTATCAGCATCGAGAAAAGAGGGTTTTTGAACTTTGCTTTAAAAATAAAATCTTGCCCCCAGATTATTGAATACAAGTCAAATATTTTAATAAATTCATATAAATTTATTTTAGGCAAATATAATAATGCAGTCGTAAACCTTACAGCAACTGTAATTTCATTCAGACTATTGCTGATGTACAAAATAAACCAAAATTATTTTCTCCTGTTATTACTTGATCCCATGTTTTTATATTTAGTTAGTAGAAATAATTTTTTTATTTTTACTTTTTTGATGTATTTTTGAAGTGAACAGGTAAGAGTTAATATTACTTTCACTATTTTGATACACTTTGTCATCTCTGATATCTTCCATTCTTAATGAAGTATCTTCAAAATAACATGAATTTCTAATAATATATTCTGTATTTTGCTATCTCCTTCAAACTTAAATAATAAAATTCTGTAATCTCACTTTATTTTTTATTTATTTATTTTAAATATATCTTTATTGATTTCAGAGAGAGGAAAGGAGAGGGAGAGAGAGAGAGAAACATCAATGATGAGAGAGTCATTGATCGGCTGCAGCCCGCAACCCGGGCATGTGCCCTGACCGGGAATCGAACCCTGATCGCCTGGATCCTAGGTCGATGCTTTTAACCACTGAGCCACGCCCGGCCGGGCACGTAATCTCACTTTAATCTTAAATTTTAGGTGTCATTTTGATCACCATTTTAATGAGAGGATTGAGGATTGTCTTAATCTTGGGTTTTTGAATGATTTTCATCTCTAATTCTATCAGTTTTGTTTATCATGACAAGGTATATCCACAGCATAAACAATCATCAGTTACATGGGTAATGTATATTGATTACAGTAACTTTTCACCATTGCTGTCAATGTTAAGTTAAAGGATACACAATGTTAAAATCAATTTTATTCAGACAATTGGACATTCAACTCAACGTGATTTTTTAATTTTATAGACAGCAGGAGACTCAACAAGAGTTGAGGTAAAATAAGATCATGAAATCACTAATAATGTTATTTTCTTTTTCTTTGGCCATTTAAGTTCAAATTAATGATCATAAATATCAAAGCTGCCTGGAAATTATGAAATTCCCAGGTAATCATGCTTAATGTATATGTCATATATAGTCAATGCCTGAGCTTTTATTCTTTTTAAGAAAACTGATAACACTAAGTAATAACTGGTGAAAATATAAAATAATAAAGGAAGAATGGATTGTGTACCTTTTCCAAAGATGTAAGAATATTGGACATATACACTAGAGTAACTTTTTAAATGAAATACAATTCTGAGTCAGACTTACTGACTTTTAAAAAGATCTTCCAGATCACTATAAAAATAGTCACACTGAGTTATCACACCTCTTTGAACATATCTAAAATAATGACCATTTCTTAGATACATATGTGGTATTTTTCACTTACCTGGTTACATGCCTCTAGCCTTCTGCTCTTATTTATAATATTCAGTAAATGTCTTTTAGAATAGCAATTAGCCATGTGTGACAAAAATTGTTTCCTTATATTTTAACCATAAAACCTAGTCTTCAAATTTCAATACAAATTAAATTTTCACTGTGAAATATATTATCTGATGCTTACATTATGATATTTTTATGTGCATTATTATTGCATACTGGTCTATATATTTTTGAAAGTGAACATGTCTTTTAATTTTATTGTCCAGAAAAGTGTTGGCCAATAGAAATAAAATATGAATCACAAATGTGAGCCAAATATATAATTTTACATTTTTAAAAAATTACATTAAGTAAATTCAAAAAATGATTGGGTTGATTTTAATGATATATTTTATGTAACCCAATTTACCCAAAATATTATAATTTCAATGTGCAGTTGATATAAAATATTAACACACTATTTTACTTTTTTTCCTAATTGTAATTTAAGTCTAAAAACCTGGTGTTTATTTTACCCTTACAGAACATGTCAATTCCAAACGGCCACATTCAGAGTGCTTGAATTGCTTCATAAACTGTGGACACTACGTTGGACAACGTTAATCAGAAGGCTATCTGGACATGGTTCTTGCTTGTTAGATTGATGATTATTTGTGTGTGTATACACATATATATAAAATAAAATAAGATATTAGAAAACTTGATACAATGATACAAGAAACAGATACAAAGAAAGAGCCATAAAAGGGGAATATATTAAGAAAAGAAAGAAGATGAGCTTGCACAGTTAGATAAACAGAATAGCTGAGTAGAACACATGAAAGCAAATTAAAAAAAACAAAATTTAAGAAGTGCGAACGAAATAATTCAATAGTAAACTATTTTGTATTTCAGTTTTTATAATACAATGTTCAATACGCAGCTGACTTATAGATTAATTTTATTTTATTATGGAGAAATGTATGTAAAAGTTTTGGTGGTAAACATCTTTATATTCATAGAGGAAAAGAGAACCAGTATATCTTGAAAAACAAAGGTGGCCAAAGCATGGATTTCTAACTAATAAATTATTTTAACCCTCTGGAAAAATTGTCAATAACTGGGAAGTCATTCAAGCTATCCCAAGTTTATTATAAGGTATAGTTCATAGATCTAAGGAAACACTAACCCAATAAGCCAGAGAAGCCGGACGCTTCCAGAATCCCTATCCATGGATCTTAACTGCATCTACCACCACTCTTGTTAGTAATTAGATACAATTTATATGGCAGATTATTTCCTGTCCCTCAATAAACTGACTCAATCTCCCAGTGTTCCAGTTTCAAATATCAAGAGGATACACTTTGATCGAAGACTGAATCTGCCTATTTAACCATTAAGACTAGGACAGTTGGGTTGGTTACCCAATACCCTGATTTATCCCTTTCAGGGACTGCTTGCTTGTTGCGTAAACTCTCACAGGGAAAATAAAGCTTTTGAATGGCACCTGCTGTAAACCTATCATGCATCACAATAAAATCTGTGTTACAGAACTGCCATCATATAGTTTATCATATGTTTCTACTCATTTTTTCTCCGTGAAAAAAATGTAAAAAAATAAACCTTATTTTAATAATTATTAAAATTCTGTGAATACATCGAGCAATACAAACTTTTTTCTTATTTTGCCAAATTTGTATAATTTTAAAATGTGTTATTAATACAATTTAAAGTATCAACTTTTTTGTCAAGATAGTATACAAAGAATATGTTAATTCCTGAGATATGCCTGAAAAATAATGTGATGTTATCTCCAAAAATATTCCTGAGAAAAGAGTTCTTACAATGTGATCTCAAAATTAATACATTTTTTCTGACTCAGGGGAAAGGCCTTATAAATGTAACATTTAGTCAGATGAAGCTATATGACATCCGTGTCAATCTGCTATCATTTTGTAAATCAGTAATATTTCCATGCTTTTAAGAATATGAATGAGTAAAAGATTGTGATCATGTTTTAAGTCTTTAAAATTCAGGGGGAAAGATATTTACAGACCTTCAGTGTTCTGGTAGCTGCTTATCCTGGGTGGAGTTGCAGACATCTCTGAACAGAGGGACCACAAGAGTCGCTCCTCTATTGAAATTATTTTTTTAGAGTTGTCATTATAACTAAAAATAAAGCCTAAGGCATTTCTTCAGGGTCACAATAATGTAAGTTATTCTCCTCTGCTAACTCCCCATAAGTGAGTAACCTAATAAACTAGACTATTAACTGACATCCATAATTGGGTTAGCGCCTTTCAGCCGTATGCCCAATTGCATTTCAATGAAAATAAACACTATAGATCTTTCAAATACAGACGAAAATGAAATGTAGATGTGAGGGGAAGTGCTAAATTTAATAAATATTAGTGTATATCACTTAACAACACTTATATTCTATATTAAATTGTCCAAGCCAGATATCTGAGAAAATCAAACTTGTCCCTGTTTTCTCCCTCACAACCTACCTCCAATTAAAAACATGTCCTGTCAATTCTAGCAACATAACAAAGTACCTATCAAGGGTTCCCATCTCTACCTTTGTATTACTTAATTCTAGGTGGAAAAAAAGATTATTAATAAGAAGAAGAAAAAGAAAAAGCATTTACTTCTTGATCAAAGGTCTACAGGTGATTTTCTATCTGGCTGATATCTGAATATCGATGACAATGTATATAAATACATGTTTGACAAAGTTAAACTATGAATAAAGAAAATGTATAAGTGCAATTATATGTATGTATAAAACTAAAATGTGTATATATCATATATTTATATATTTACTTACATGAAAATAAATATATGTATACACATAATAAAATGTGTATACATTGTATATATGGGGATGGACAAAAGTAGATTAATAACAATTAATAAATTATACAAAAGTTAATAAATAAATAATAAAACAAATATAAACTGTTTTTTGTGTACTCACAACTATAAGCCTACTTTTGCCAGCCCCTGTATTTATTTAATATATGTATATACATAAAACATACATACATATTTTCTATTTTATATATTGTATATGTACTTATATATAAATAAAATTTTACTGCAGTAAGAGAAGAAAATTATAAATACCTATGTACATATAGAAATAAATATGTATATATTTTATATGTGTATGTAAATACATATTTATATATATTTATATCATATATATGTGTAGTTATATAAGTAAGAACAAGAAAGGCTTTAAATAAATCTAAGCCACCATCTACATAGGTAGAAAAATTTTAGTAAATCAAAGAAAGTAGAAAAAGGAAATTATAATGCTTTTTAAATGAAATAGAAAATAAATGTTCAATTAAGTCAAATGCTTGACCCATTGATCAAATTTGTAACAATCTAGAATGAGATAGATAAAGAAAAGAAAGAGCCCGGCCGGGTGTGACTCAGGTTGAGCGTCGACCTAGGATCCAGGAGACCGAGGTTTGCTTCCCGGTCAGGGCACATGCCCGGGTTTCAGGCCTGATCCCCAGTCGGGGGCGTGCAGGAGGCAGCCGATCAATGACTCTCATTATTGATGTTTCCGTCTCTCTCTCTCTTCCTCTCTCTGAAATCAATAAAGATATATTTTTTAAAAAAGGAAAGAAAGAAATCAGCAATTGTCAATATTTGCAATAAAAATGAAGAGTTGGGGTTGAGGACTCTCTAGTCATTTTGAAATATAATTACAAGATATGCAAAATTTTATCCCAATGGAGCTGAGGAGGCAAATTAATTGGACAAACACCTCAAAAAATAAAATAAAACAAAACATAGTCAAATAGATAAAAGGAAAAAACGGATAACTGAACACTCCTTTATTAAGAATACTGAATCTGTTACAAAACACCTTCCTACAAAGAAAAATAGTGATCCAGAAACTTCCAAAAAATTCAGGGGAAAATATACCAAGGATATAAGAAAGCACCCAGACCATTCCAACACACTGTTTTCTAGTGACAAGAAATGAGCATTTACTGGTTCTCTATTGGTCTGGTGGTGAATCTAATTGCCATTTTTTGTACCATTGCTCATATTTCTCTCAGTATCAAAGGAAAATATATTTTTTCCTTTCTGGTATTACCTTGATGACTAAAGAAAAATAAAATCTATATTAAATGTTAATTTTGCCTTTAGTCACTAATGGCTGTTTTCACACCTTCCTGTTAAGGCAAATAGATTTAATCTAAACGCAATTCCTTTAGGAGATTTCAAATTAGTGTGGCAGGAGTGGTAGCAGGAGCCCAAAAGTATTAGCACTTTTAGTTATCCCAGGGAGAGGGATGTAAAACAGCTGCCATTTGCCCCTTCACCTTTGCCAAATAAATTTGTCTCAGCTTCTCATACATACTTGTCATAATAAAGTCCATCATTTCCCACTGATACCACTGTAATTAACTAGTTACTCATAACAAAAAAGAAGCAAAGGCAGACATCATAGACTAGATTATAGTCCCTACAAAACACTGGGCGGGGGAACAGAGGGGAGACAGATGCATGCTCAGTAAAGTTGGGTGACATATTTGCCTATCGATCACACCTGGGGACAGAAACTGTTGGCCAGAGTGGGCACGGCCACTGCATGTGTGCAAAGATTTGAAATACATAGCCCCCTCAACAGAGGAATTCCGGTGCACTCTCCGGGTTCTCCTGCATTTGCCTGTATGGCCCACGGCTATGCGGACCCCACAATGGACTAACGGACCACAGCTCTCCTGACACTAGACTAGATCTGGCTCCAACATGGAAGGAAACTCGGGACACTGGCTCTGCTCCTAGCTCTACCGACACCCCAGCTACACTTCTCTGACTGGAATTAAGGGAAACGGGACTTTGCGATCTCAGGTATATAATTCCACAGAAAGAGTTTTCTAGCATATCGCATCTCTTGTGCAAGTCTCAGAAAATTCCTTTTCTGAGCCCCACTCCCAGCAGCAACCCAGGGAGACAAGGCAGGCTCTCCTCCGGTATCAGCGCAGTTTCAAAATCTTGTGCATGTAAATACGTACATGGTTCTTTTTTCTGTGAAGGGAGAGGTGGTAAAAGTCTGAGAGGCTTTGGCAGGTTTCAAAACGTTAATTCACATTTAAGGCCCTGCAGGATAATGGTGACATCATGATGGACACAATAACATAGTCAATTAAACTGCATGAGGAGCAGTTCATTGTCCTTAGTCCAAATAGAGAATCTCTCATTTAGAAAAGAAAAAGAAAAGAAAGAAAAAGAAAGCACCCAGCAGCTCACAGGTGCCTGGGACGTGGGTGCATCTGTAAAGGCAGGTTTTGCTCCAAGCATAGCCAACTGGAGCACTTCACTGAATAGCTGCGCTGCAGTTTCACTCTGCAGGCTTTTAAGGGAATTCCTGATTGCTTTATATTGGGCCCTTACCAACAGCACTCAGAGCTTGAGGCTCTTGCTCTTAGACTTCGCCTCCCATAATGATTCCCAGTTCTCCTTAGTGCCACCTAAATTATTCAGATATTGGTTTATCAAGTCTCTTCTCTATTGCCTCTTTTTGAAACTCCCTGCTGAGCTTGAATGTGCACAGAGGAGTGCTCAGAACAAATAAAGAAGGAATTTAAGAGCAATAAGCGTGCTGTCTTTCTCCACTCCAATAAGAACATTTAAGACACACGTGAGATTATTTTACCCGCGTTGACTCTCACTCTTATTACAGCATCTTTACTCAGATTGGAGAAGCAGACAAACAGCTATTACAGTGTGAACTTTGTGTTGCTAAACAACAGAAGATGGTGATGTAACTTTACAGCTAAATGATCTTCTTTCCCCCAAGGTATCAGCCCACATATAAACAGTGTGCTTATTGTAGTCTGCTTTGCAGTTTTGTAGTCATGCGGCATTTAAGAAAACAGAAAGAGAAAGATATATTGTGTTAATAGTTTCTGTATAATATAGCCTGTGAAGATCGTATAAGATTTAAACATGTTTCTAAATAACCCAAATTAGCTAAGCCATGTTTGTTTATTTTCACCTTAGTCTAAATTGTTAGTTTCCTTAGCACAGCAAATAATATTAATAAAGACTAGCGCAGCAATCTTCACAATATTCTTAAATTTAAAACGTTCATTATTTGAATAGCTAATTGAATGACTGACAATTTTGCAATGAAATTTAGATATTTAGATATTTAGATATTTAGAAATTTAGATATAGATATTTTCATCTTTTCATTTAAGAAAAACCTACTGTAGTCCTGTTCATTATCTTTAAGCTATTTTGTAACTCTTTGTAGATTGTAGGTAACTGATAGATACTTAAATTCTCTCCTGTCTGGAAGTGATACTCCCCTAACCCCTACCTGTAGAAAACCAATTTTGTCTCTATCTGCACATCATTTCAGCATCCCTTCACATCATATAATTCTGTGGTGTTCTGACTCTTCTTCTGAATTGATTATAACATCTTAACTGCCTGGTGCCTCATATTAAATGAAAAACATAAATTTTTTAACACATGTTGATTTTTATAACTGTGTGAGAGTAATGATATCTTCTGAAAAATGAAAAAGAAAAAAGAAAACAAAAAACTGTCAAACTATATCCAGACAAGGCTAAACTTACTTATTAAAAATGTTGAGCTGTCATTACATATTTTTTAAAGTTTTGAGAATTTTGACATGCTATATGAAAACAAAATTGAAGCAACTGATCTAGTTTGACTTCTCCCTTAATAATGATATGGGATTTGTTACCAATTGAACAACAGGGCTTTAATGTTCCCCTCAATTTGAGGAAACTCTAGACTGGCTTTACCTATTAAATCTAGGACCCTGACCTTCCTTTTCTTAGAGTTTTTTATTTTAAAAAAAATCCAAAAAACCCTTGTAATTGTAAATTCTTTCTTTGCCTCTTTGATATGTAAATATTTTTAAAAGCCTCTTGGAAGTTTTACAAACTAGAGGTGTTTTAATACATAATATAGTATCCTGTTATATAATCACATTTATTATATAACAATATGTTACATCAGCAGTTTTCAACCAGTGTACCCACAGCACACCAGTGGGCCACAAAACACATCTTTTTAAATGTAATACCTGACCGTTTAGTCAGGGGCACTGATCTTTTTTCCCTTACAGTGTCAAATAAAAATATAACATTCAACACAGCGATAGCTGTCAGGCGTGAGTGCCCTGTCTTGAACCATAAATATGTTCCTTCATAAAATAGACTTGCATGTTATTGGTCATGTCATAAAATAAGCTTGCATCTGATTGGTTATTTCCTGGTACCAGAAATCCTTATATACACATATAAGTACCTGATTTTTTAACAAGTCACTTTGGGATAAAAAAGGTAGGTAATTACTGTTATTATATTTTTTGGTAAATTAATCAAAATATTTATTTATTTGTCAAATCTACAAAATTACAATATTTTTTTTGGTGTGTTGCAGAATTTTAGTAATTAGTTTATGTGTGCCATCAGATAAAAAAAGATTGAAAATCACTGTTACATACATAATGTATATTATAAGAAATATATTATATATATTACATAATATGTATATTATAAGAAATTGGTTCACATGATCATGAAGGCTAAGAAATGCTAAGATCTGCAATTATCAAGCTGGAGATTTTGGAGAACCAATGGTATAGTTTTAGTCCAAAGGCAGGAGAAGGCCAGAGCTGCAGTTTGAAGAGAGTCAGACAGAGACTGTGAACTGACCATTACTTTGTCTTTTGGTTCTATTAAGGCCTTCAACACGTTGGACAAGGTCTACTCACATTGGAGAAAACAATCTGCATTTATTTTGTTAAACTTATGATTGTGTACATTTCCTTTTTGTTGCTATTATAAACAGAATTGTATTATTAATTTTGTTTTTCAATTGTTTATTGCAAATATGTAAAATATAATTAAGTTTTTGTATATTGATATTGCTCTCTGTAACCTTGTCAACCTTGTTTATTAGTTTTAATAGTGTGCTTAGTGTTTGTTATATACAAGATCATGCTGTCTGTGAGTAGAGATAGTTTTACTTATTTTCTAATCTGGATGCTATTAATTAATTAATTAATTATGTATTTATTTCTTGCTCAATTACCACTTCTAGAACCTCTAGTCAAATGTTAACTAGAAGTACCAAGAATAAACATCTGTGTCCTGTTTCTGATGGTATCTTTTCACAATTAAGTATACAGATAGGCATGCATTTTTTCATAGATGTGCTTTGTAGATTGAAGAATTTCCTTTCTATTCCTGAGTTGCAAAATATTTATATCATGAGAAGATGCTGAATTTTACAAATATATTTCTTGTGTCTATTGAGATTATCATGTTTTTCTTTTTATCTTTAAGTCTATTGATATGGTGTATGACACTGATTCTTGGATATGAAACCAAACTTGCATTTCTGGAAAGATCTCACTTGGTTGTGGTGTAAAATGCTTTTTTTTTTTTTTGTTTCTGAGTTAACTGTTGCTTTTTGAGAGATTTTTTGTCTATATTTCTAAGAGATATTAGTCTGTAGTTTTCTTCTATCATGTCGTTGTATGGTTTTGATACCAGGTTGACACTGATTTAGGTTTGGGTACCAAGTTGATAATGATTTAGGAAGTATTTCCTTCTAATTTTTGGAAGAATTTGTGAAGAAATGGTACTAATTCTTCTTTAAACATTTGGTAAGGTTCACCATTGAAACATTTTGCATTTGGGCTTTTCTTTGTGAAAAAATTTTAAATTTCTTATTCAGTGACTTTACTAGTTATAGATATCTTTAAAATTTATATATCTTCTTAAAAACATATTGACAGTTTGTGTCTTTCTAGAAATTTGTCCATTTATTCAAGATTATATAATTTTTGGCACACGGTAGTTTACAGTAGTCATTCTAATCCTTTGTGATCTATAATGCCAATAGCAATGTCTCCACTTTTGTTCTATATTTTATTATTTTGGGTCTTTTTCTTTTTTCTTTGGTCAATCTAATGAATGATTTGTCAATTTAGTTGATATTAAAAAAAAAAACACCACTTTGGAATAATTTTTGTTTCATATTGTTTTTCTATTTTTGTTTCTACTTATTGTTCCTCATAGATGTGCTTTAGATTCCCACTCCAATCTTTATTATTTTTCTCCTCCTAGTAGCTTTGAGTTTAGATTGTCTTACTTTTAGTTGTTTCCTAAGGTGGAAAATTAGGCTGTTGATTTGACTCTTGTTTTCCCTTTTAATGTAGGTACTTAAGATGTATAAATTATACCTTAAGAACTATTTTACCTGAACTCGATAAGATTTTGCTTTCATTTTTGTTCAAATTATGTTTAGGTTAGTTTTTAGAGCCGTTTTAACTTTACAGCAAAATTGAGAAATTTTTCCTACATTCCCTGCCTCCACACACGAATAGCCTCCCTCATAATCAACACCCCCTACCAAAGCTGTATATTTGTTACAATTAATGAATATACATTGACAGTTTATTATCACCCTGACTCTATGATTTACATTAAGGTTCTCTCTTGGTGTTATACATTCTAAAGGTAAAGAGGAACTTTTTATTTAAATCAAAAGATTGATCTATCAGAAGAATGTAATGATGATTAAGATATACACACCTAAAACCAAAGCCTCAGAATAAATGAAGCAAAAGCTTATATAAAATGGAGAAATAGCTGGAAAGTTCAGAGCTGCATTTCCAATAATGAACAGACAAACTAGGCTTAATGCCAATAATGATGCAAAAGACTTGAACTACGCTATAGACTCATTAGAACTAAAAGACTTTTTTCAAACACTACACCCATCAAAAGCAAAACACATTTTTCAAGGGCACATGAAACATTTTCCAGGGAGACCATATGCTCGGCCATAAACAAGTATCAACACATTTTAAATGATTGAAAACATAAAAATATTTTCTAAAATCACAATGGAAAAAGTGTCCTTTAATATATAATTTCTGTCAAATTAAAAAAAACAATACTTTTGTAATATATATTTGCTACATTATTTAAGACTATTTAATTCTATTATTAAAAGTGAGACATTTTGGATAGAATTAAGTAGCTTATAAAATGTTTTAGAAACAGGTAACTCAAGTAGCTCGTATGAATGCTGGACACAGGAAGAACCAAAGGACCAAGCAAGCAGCGAGCCTTCGTAGACACACGAGGCCCCAGATGTTTCACCGTCTTCAACTGGCCACTCACTTGTGATGCGTATCCACGGCTCAGGTGCCTTCTGCCCTAGGCGCGCAGATACAAGCAGGAGCTGCTTAGCGGATAATTTACGAGTTATGGTAACTAACCAGGTGTAGCCTTGCTTCTTAAGCCTTGTGCTTTACCACTATTTCTGTTTATTCATGGATCGTGCTTGTACAAGGCTTCTATTGCTCTCTCATTGCTTTCTTTTTGTAAATATTAGCTTCTTTATCCACAATAAAGTAAATGACTAACCTATATCTTATTCTTCCAATCAAGAGAGAAAATCTAATTGATTCCATTAATCAGAACCATCATTATTTGGGTAGAAATTTAGTGCAGGAAAGTGCTGATCTGGAAAGAATTAGGAATCAATTGCCTTACACTACAGTTGATTCTGGATCTGGGGATGGGAGAGGTATACTTGTAGATATGAACGCAACTCAGTCATGGTCAGGGGGCAGGATCAAAAGCGCAAGGATCAAAATAGCCCAGCGGCTGACTTCTGGCCGCACTGCCTTGACAAGGGCACTGTGGATTTCACTACTGCTTCCTTCCCTCTGTCCTTCTTGCCCGAGTATTATTAATGGACAAGCTTACCTGATAGCCAGTCATATTCTGAGAAAATTCTGGATTGCATAAGTAATCCAAAGTAATTCCATAAGTAATTACTTATGAAATTAATTATGAAGAATCCACATGTATTGTTCTGTAGAACGTAAGCCAAGTGCACTTGCATGAGCTTTGCAAGGCAGAAGCAAAGCAAGTTGAATAATGAGAGAGCTTGAATTAAGGTTTCATCAGGGGAGATAGATTCAAAAGTACATTTTAATGATAGATCCTCAGAAGTATCTATATATCACCGAGAAAGTGGAAGAAGCAATGGATAAAAACTTTTATTGACAATGAACACCCCATACTTCAGTAAGTTTAAAAATATACCAGTTTTAAATATATTTATTTCCAAAACATAGCTCTATTCAGTATTAAAACTCGGTTAAACTTGTGTCTGTTTTTTAATAACAAAGGCAGCAATATGGGTATTTCATGTTTTTCTTTTACTATGCTGTTTTGTGTTAGGTATGTGAAAGCCAAATTTTTCATCTCTTTGTGAAGTTCAGAACCCTTAACTGTACAAATTACAAGGATTTCTTCAAAGTTGGAAATCTTTTTTTTTCTTTGCATAAAATGCCTTAAGCAGCTACCTATATTTCTATCCTAAGCATTTGTGTTTTCAGGATCACTTAACTTATTTTTATTAAAAGTGGAAGAAATTATCAAATGCTAATAATGCACTGAATATTTTCTTACCCTTAAAAGAAATCCCTTACTTCTAGCTGTGACCCCCAAACCTCCACCCTCTTCTCTCCCAATCCTAGGCAACCACTCATTTAATATCTATCTCAATAGATTTGCCTCTTCTGGATAATTCATGTAAATGAAATCATAAAATATGAAAAAAAAAAAAAGTAAAAAATAAATAAAGAAAGAAGCAGCCTGGGGCATGACTACCTACCCTGACCTGCCCTTTTTGGAATTTATGATTAGATCTCCCTGTGAGGTGACTTTCCAGAGAACCCCTTATTTATCCACATATTTCACTCACAGTTCTCTTTCAAATGCTTGCCCCTTTATCCTAAATAGGCCTCTACTTTTCAGTTACAGAATAGCTGGTTTTCAGATATAAAAGTACAGTATATTCAAAATAAAACTTTCAATTAAATTCAAATTTTTATCTTTTTTACATAGCTTCTGAATGACCTTGTCCTAGAAACCGACAGCAGTGAGGGTGGCATGGCTTGTCTGTGTGATCTGCATGCCATCTCCTTTTCGATTTGCTGAGAGACGGCGTGTTGGGCCTTGGGTGTAGGGATAAAGATGAGTAGAGGATGCAGGACGCATTGCTTGGGAGAATCGGTTGCAATAGAACATTCATATCTTCTGGAGCATGGACGCCAAATATCACTTTTTTCCTTGTGGATATTTTTTTTGTGTTTTTATAACCCATGATTGTAAATATCCAATGTCATCTTCATCAGCACAGAAAACTGACTCCAACTCACTGCTTATATATTCCTTACCAAATTTGGTTTCTGTGGATGGACTATAAAAACTCTTCACCTTAGTGTCCTTTGTTATGTTAAAATGCCTTACCAAAGCCACTATTCAGGTGTTTTCTAAAACATCCATTCTGTCACATAGGAAACATCTGATATTTTTACTCTTTATAAATAAAAGTGCAAGATGCCCCTAGATTTTCCTCAAGTGCTACTCCAGCCAATTATCTGATATTAAATTTTGCTAGAGGAGTGTCAGGCACTGGTCCCTGATTTCCAATCTCCAGAAAACATAGGCCAAATATTCCTAGAATATTTTGTCAACTTCTCTTCACTTGATATAGAAAAGGGATGGAAAGGGGGGGAAAAAGAGCTAATGTTTATTCTCAATATACTGTCTCCACAAGCTTGTTAAACCCAGATGAATTTAATATATAGGCCAGCGACTGTTAGGTGTCAAAGGACATAATTTATTGATATTTGAGCAAATCTCAAGTTATTTCTAGGGCACTCATTTTTAGAATGTGTGGATTACATGACACTGATTATTGTCAATACCAATTCTGAGGCATAAAAATTCTCATTTTAAGCATATACGACTCCTCTGACCTGAAAGGCTAAGCTGGCCATTATAGAAGGAGAAGATATAGGGGAAAAGGATGGTGAATTTTTATGAGCAATGTTATGACACTTGGACTTTAAACAGGGATGACTATGGCTCTTGTTGACTTCATGGAAAGAAAAAGAGGCAGAAAGGCCATCAGTTTGGTACCATTTAAACCCTAAGACAAAGTCAACACAATAGAAAGCAGCACTGAGAGATAAAAACACACCGAGTATTGATCACATTCTGGGAGCTCAGTCACGCCTGCATGAGACTTAACCTCTTGAACTGGTAACAGGTAAGCTAATAATCTTCCTTTTTGTTGAAACTCGTGTGGACAGGGCACGAAGACAGGTAGACTGAAAGAGCGTTAAGCGCTGAACAAAGATGCTTCGTGATAAGGTTCCTAATATATGTATATAATTGTATCACTTCATCTTTTCATGCCAAAGCCTTTGAGAGCAGGTGACAGACTCACATCAGGGGCAGACTTATTCCAGCAAAAAGAGAACATCTCACAGAGATATGTGAGAAATAAATACGCGAAGTTGGCCCCCATATCACTCTACCACAACCAAAAGCAGTACTCTAGTGCCAGTGACATGACAGCTCTATATGTACAAGAGATAAAGTTGTGTTTGACATGCTAAATATCTAATGGCTACTAGTCCTAAAGACTACTTTCTAAATACTGTAAAGTCATCTAGAGTTAAAATGTTTAAACATAAATGAAACTCTCTAATCATAAGTATCTGCTCTAAGTTTTCTTTGGGCTTAAGAACTGGTAAAATTGACTTGAGAGGACACAAACCTTACATTTACAATAAAAATTTAGAAAATTTTAATATTTCTATGTATTTGAATATGAAAAGAAGGAAATCATTTTCAATAGAAATTTGGAGAAGAAAATATTCTTAGATTCTAATTCATGAGCGTATTTAAATTAAGATAAACCCAACATGAGGCAGAGTGAGTGGTACTCCCTACTAGACTGTAATTCTAATGGTCTAAGTGAAAAAACTGCAAAACTTGCCCACCATGAGTGCACATTAGAGAAAAGCTTGGGTATTAAAAATAAGGATACCATTAATACTTATTTAATGGCAGACTTTGATAGTGTAACAATTGAATTATACTTGTTGGTTAAGTGGAGACTATTAATATAATGTAATTTTTATATTTGATATTTATAATTTCTTAACAAATTTGTCATTCATCAAAACTATAGCTTCTTGCTCTACAACCTATTAAACTGAGGAAAAATATAACAACACTCATCATGCCTTTAAGCAAACTGTAGACTCACAAGCAATATGCATCATTCTTTTTAAAAGTTGTGTTGCGAACACAAGGAATGCCCAGGGCTGCTCAGAGATGGAAATGGATGGAAAGACCCTCCCTTCGAGGCTTCAGAGGGAGCATGGCCCTGCCAACACCTTGATCTCAAGCTCCTAGTTTCCATAACTGCAGGGGAATAAATCTCTCTTCTTTTAAACTATCTAGTTTGTGGTACTTTGCCACAGCAGTCCTGGACTATGAGCACAGTGCACATGAAGTTATTATTAGCTGAGTGAATGCCTAATAGTGGTCTTAAAGAGGATATTTCATTTATATTGCTTATACCTATAGTTTTATGATTTAGAAATAATTTAGAAATCATAGAATTATACCACAATAAAGTTAAATTAAATTCTCCTATGCATCATAACCTATAATGAGCTGAGATGTCCATGCTCAGAAGGTGGGTATTATCAATTATATTTTAGAACTAAGCAAAGAAATTTAGGCATGGAGAAAGAGAAGGAGAGACGGCGGGGGGGTGGGGGCTGAAATCAGGCACACACATTTCTTATAGCAAATCTTTCTGTTGTTTCATGCTGCTTCTGTATTTCTAAAAACCTTGTCTGAACATATCCTTGGTGCATATTCAAACTTTGACTTATTTGTAATCTTTCTAACCCATAAGCTGTCAGAGTTGCTGGGCAGGCAAATCGCACATGCGTGAATCACTTAAGAAATAATAAAAGGCAGTATATGAATAAGTAGCGAGCTGGTCTTCCCCTGAAAGTAATTGGACAACGCATCGTTATTTTCACACCGGGCGCCGTAACACCTATTATATAATTGAGTCTATTGACTTAGTGAAGGTTTTTATATGAGATCTTTACTGTGAAATATTGTACAACTTGAACTAGTGCTGCTTGCTTAATGCCATTTTAATTACAAATAGATACAAATTGCCACTGTGTGACAAAAATGTTGGAAAAAAAATCTAATAAAAATGCTTTGTTTGCTCTATCGCCTGGCATTACGAGGAAATACCTAAATGAAGCACACAGCATGCACATTAGGACCCCATTCTATCATTTATGTCATTAAGGGCATTTTCTATTTTCTTAACTAAATTGCTTTTCCCCCTCATGACCTCTACTTTAACACTAACTCTATTCTGATATTTCCCATAGAAAATTTAATTCATTTGCTGTGTATCATTTTAATTTAAAATCCATTTAACATTTAAAGCTCTATATTTCAGCAATAAATATGCTGAAGGTATTGCCATGCTATAAAACCATCCTAACTGTACCTACTTGTGAAATAATTTTTTTCTGAAGTGATTACCCAAAGAAAATCAGCCTATTAAGCACAAAAATAAAACACAGTGACAAAGTTTTTCTAAATTAGTGATTTTTAATATTTAAGTAAGATTTCATCGAAGATGCTTTTTGTATGTATTCCCCAGGTATTTGCTAGACTTGCAAATACTTTTGAAAGTATTTGCCAGCCTTAATAGCTTTCTGTGCTCTTTACACATTCATGTTCTGGTTATTGCCTATCTCTTCATTCAAGGTTTTTTCTGTTTCTTTCTACCCTAAAGCCTTTTGGTATATGGTCCCATGTATTCTAGTTCTAGCCCTTGGACCTCTCAGCCTAAGTTGTCTGCCTCAGACAAGCCCTCCTAGTAGCCTTCCCTTAGGACCACCCCAGGATGCCAGTTACCCCAAAAGCAGGAACGTGAAGGGCTCTGCTCATGTTTTTGTTGACATGCCCTAGAGTGTTCCAGATATGCTCTGAATTACCTTAATTAAACGAAGTCCCTGCCATAAGCAGTTTCTAATGAGTCTCCTGTCATAAGCAGAAGCGCTCACATGAGTCTTATCCTACCCCTTCCAGCGCCCTTATCTCCCTAACATTTTCCCAAAACCCACAAGTGGCGTCATCATCCATGCATCCTGTTCATCGAGTCAAAGCTCTGAGAGCCACACTTGGTCTCATGTGTTCTCACCCTCCCCACACGTCCTGTCTTTTAGCAAATAGTGTCCGTTTTACTTATGAAATCTGCCTGCTAGTCCCAAACATCATCAACTCTCATGATTTCAGGAGCCTCCTAAAAGGTCTCTGAACTTAACTCCCTATAATTTATTCTCCCGATAAGCCAATGGTGATTTTTTTTTATTCTTTTCAAAATAATGTTTGAATAGGCAGTTTTATTTAGATGGGTTAAAATGCAAATTTTCAAAATTGAATTCAACAGAAATTCTCCCGACACTCACCTGTCTCCTAGTCACCTGAGGAGACCACCAAGAGCAACAATATTAGAAGTTTTCTTTATATTTTCTTTATGTACAAGCAAAAAAAGGATATATTTCCATAATATACATAATAATCAGTACCATATTTGTTTTTAATTTAATACTGCACAGTAGAGAAAATTTCATATCAGAATTTAATAAAATCTTTAATATATTTTATTTCAGCAGGATATCCCATTAAATATATGAAGCACATTTGTGGCGGTTTTCACTAGCAATGTATGAGTGGCTGCATCTTTGACACTCTAAGTACTGGAAGGGCTACCCTGCTCAGTAAGGATATGCTATGGGGAGGCACACAGGCTGCCTTCGACGTTTGTTTAATGTTATATGATTCTTACCCAGGCCAACAGCTGCTGAATCGACCAGGGGTGGTACCTTCCCCTAGGAGCGGGGAATCAAGAAGTTGGCCCATAAATGTGATGTATCTCAGCTCAAAAATATAACCTACGAAATCCAATCATTTCTCACTAGTTTGAACTAAGACGTCCCTAGAATATGAAACAGTGAGTGCTGAAAGCAGCGTTTGAGAGGTTTGGACGCGGAGTGGGACACACTGTGGCCAAAGGAATGGCGACGTTACCGTGGAAGAGAACGTGATTAGTAGAAGGAGCTGATGACAGAAAATAAAACTGAGCAGATTGACAGAGAGGTGGTAAAGCGTCTGGCATGAGGCAGGCTCTGTATGCTGGGTTGCAGGAGAGCCTCAGGTCAGGAGGGCTTTGGAATTTCAGATCCCGTGCACATGTATTCCCAAAAAATGCTCTTTTAAAATTAAAACTAACTACAGTTGACCTTAGAAAAATGAGGGGGTTAAGGGCACTGACCACCTGGGCTCTGCGGAAAATTCATGTAAGCAGCTTCCCAACCTCACATAAAAAACATTGTTTTTTATAATATATTTAGTCACCACCTTGTGTCACTGAAAACAAAAACCGAGTCAAGAATGGCCTGCCAAGATTACAGAGGTATTCTATTTACTGGGAGAGGTATACACCAAAATGAATTGAATTTTTATTGTTTAACAGTAGCCACATTGTGACTGTTTCTTTATTTCTTCCTTTTTCTCTCTTTGTTTTTTCTTATAAAATAGTATGATGTTTCCATTCTGCCTCAGTTCCCTTCCCAGCTTTTATTCTGGGATCAGACACCATGGACTCTTTCTCTGTTTCATTTCTTGTGCATTTCTGCTCAGCATCCTTTGGGCAGTGTTTTGCTGAATCTTTAGGTCAAAATTACATTAGTTTTACTCATAATGGGATTTAAGTTTTTGTTCATGTCTATCCTGTGTTGTTTGAAAAGCAGACAATGATGCTTTCATCACCATTTTCAAACCAAAAGTGGAGTTTTCATTTAAAATACAGAGCATGCCATTGCTCAGCTTGAAGGCCTCTAAGAGCTTCCCCACTTAGAATAAAACGCAGGCTTCCACACACTGCTGCTCCCTTGGCCTCAGCAAACTCCCCACGCCACCATCAGCTTCAACTCATAAGGAGCCCGGCGGCCCTGGGCTCTGTGGCCAGCAGCACAGCGTCGTTCTCCTGACTTTGCTCTTCCTGTTCCGAAATAAAGCGCAGTCTCGGGCTGCTTCTCTCACACAGAAGCCCACCCTCTGAACCACCCTGTCCACTCAGTTCTTTCCCAGTACTTTTCACCCTGATGTATTTTCTTGATTCTAGATTTTCTAGTTATGCGGAACTAAAAAGCAATCTCCACGGAGTTGAGTCTTTTCTGCTTTATTCTTCTCTTTCCTTCATATCGAGTTTATTGGGGTGACAGTGGTTCAGTACACAGGTTTCAGGCGCACCACTCCACAGCACGTCATCTGTACGCTGTGCTGTGTGTTTACAACCCCAAGTCAGGTCTCAGTCAATCAACATGTATCCCCCGTACCCCCCACCTCCCCACCACCCCCATATTCTTCCTTCCTAGAGTCCATAGCAGCCACTCATAGATATGTTTTACATAAGTGGATTGAAGAACAGAAAACCTTAAGGAGTTTTTAGCTGAAAATTAAAAATATCAATTTGCATATTAACTTTATGATAAAGTTTTATATTGAAAAGAATCCAAACCAGATTTTACCCCACCATCATCTTTTGGAGAGCCCAACTTCAGACGCAGACAAAAGCATGTAGTGGAACGAGTGGGAAGTCATATTATTTATATTACATACATATATAATTTTTATCTTAGGGATTATTGACATTAATTAATATTAACTATATTTTGGAAAGAAGGTAAGGAATCCAGTAAATGTGGTATGTCAGGAGCAGGATACTGAAGATGGGATGAGAAAGGGGAGGCAATCATATTTCTATGACGGCATTACTGAGTATAGTTGTTTCAGGTTGAATTGTGCCCTCTCAAAATGATACCCTGAAAACCTGACCTCTAGTACCTCAGAATCTGACTTTATTTGAAAATAGCATCTTTGCAGATGTAGTCATGTTAAGATGAAGACATTAAATGGACCCTAATTCAATATGACTGATGCCCTCATAAAAAGAAGAAATTGGGACATGACCCACACATTCAGAGAGGGAGAATTATGTAAAGAGACTTCGAGATGTCATACAAAGATGGAAGCTATGCTGCCACAAACCAAAGAAAATCTGAGGCTACCAGAAGCTAAGAAGATGCAGGGAAGGATTTCCCTGCAGGTTGCTGAGGGAGGAAGGCACTGCCAAAACGCTGTTTTGGGACTTTTAGCCAAGCTCTAAGGCAATCCACTTATAAGCCATCTAGTTTGTGGTACTTTGTTATGAGAGTCCTAGGAAAGAAATACAAATGCTAAGAAAAATAGCATAAAAAATTAATGTACATAATTCAAAGTGGCCATCACAAGATCCTACCAAATATCAAGTAATTACTTGGAATTTCCAGAAGAACCACCAGCAACCAGAAACAAACTTGCTATCTCAGAAACAAAGATACTCTACAGCAGTGTTGTCTTCATTAGCACATATCAAAACACACATTTTTCAGAATTTTTCTTATTCCATAACGCAACACACTTGAACTTGTTAATGCCCACCCCCAAACCCATCTAATATTTAGCATTACCAACAGGCTTAAGAAATGCAGAGTATTTCCATGTTTTGCATTTCTTTTGCTGTAATCAGGAGAGCTTACATTTCCTATTTAAGAAGTACCATGCATCCAAATCATGAGATTTCATGAAATAAAATGAGATATTCATATTTATTACTTTATTTGCAGAAAAATGTTTAGTAATCTGAATAGAGAAGGGATTTGTTTGATATAAATTACTAGGACTTCACAGGACATTTCAAGTAATAGAATTTTGAGGTTGAGAATAACAAAAAAAAGAGTTTCAGAGGAGTAAACGAATACATAGACCTTGCAGTTGGGTAGTCATTAGAAATAAGTAAGGTTAATTTAAACTGCTTGCCAGTCTGGTTGCTGAGAATAGTACATCTTAGGTAAAACTAACTTGAAAAGGAAGCATTTAAAAATACTATTGTTCTTTCAATTTAAACTGACTAAACAAAGTCGAGATTTTCTGATGGACTGGACAAAAGAGAGGTAATTAACTGCCACAACCTCACTTCTCATCAAAACCTTAAAGTATATCAGTCTTTTTAGAATAATGTTGTATATTCATAAACAATAATGGTGAATCATTAAATAAAATTATCTTTGTAAGTTACTTATAGCATCACTAGTGCATAGGAAGGTTAAAACTACACATTATAATTAGCTTAAAAGAAAGACAAATTTTCCTTAAAAAATTACAAGCTTCTTATCAAACAGTGTATTTCATTTTCCCTGTAAAATTTTTTTTTGGAATGTTCATTATAATTATTTAACTTAACAGCTCAAATGTGCCAAGGCCAATGGGAATAAATTTATGTTCCAAGAAAACACATACTTTTTATACTTAACATAAATCTCAATATTGGGGGGAAATCGAGGATCAAATATGAATACATTTCAACACCAAATCCAATTAATTTGAACTTTAGTTTGAAACATATCTTCCTTTCTTTTCCATTATTCATTCTATTTTTTATTACCATGTAATAGGATATATACCTGGCACAAACCTCAAAATCTGTGAATGCAATTACTGTAACAGGCTTGTTTTTTTAGAGCAAAAATTGATATCAACCATAGAATAACTGAATTACATGGAGAGTTATACTGCAATTATAAAACATATCAATGTGTGGTTATGAAAGAAATATGTGAATAGAAGTTTTTTGAAAAAGTGTATGTTTTGCCATGGAGAGAGAATACAATAGTGATAAAAAAAAAATCTATTCAGCTTTAGTCATAATAACAATAATGCAAAGCTCCGTTTTGGTAATTGGTATCAGTACAATAATTGGTGTCACTGCAATAATTTATCAAGTGCAGCTGACAATCTCTCTAGCCATCCATCAATCCGTCTATCCATATACATGCACACCCATACAGAATATTGATTATAAATTTGGAAGAGTATTTAGCTAGCATAGTTATTTTTTGCTTAACACTGAATTTCTCAACCAAAAATCTATTATCTATTTTCTCTTTTGAGGCACAACAGCATAATCTCACCCTTAAAATTCAAATACATAAGACAGGCAAATTTAGTTTAAAATTAACTGTATATATATATCTTAATATGAGAGATCACTCTACTGAGCATTGGAATAATTATTTCCTATTTCTTACTAAATATTTTTCAAAATTTTATAAACAAAACAATCTAACTTTGAAGAGAGGTTAATATTAAATGATTATTAGTCATCAGATATGAGTTAATGAAGTAATTAGTGCTATGTTAGAAAATTATTGTTTTGGAAAATAACTATAAGAAGTTGGAATATAAATAAGGAACAGAGAAAAAGAAATCTGCTGACGAGGGAAGGAGGGATTCTCTTGTAAGTGACAAAGTGACAAACTTCTCTTGCTGCTTTTAAGATTATCTTTTTCTACAAGAGATGTCTGAGATTTTGCTGCTTATGTTTTCCTCTAGGATTTTTATGGTTTCAAGCCTTAAATTTAAGTATTTTATCCATTTTGAACTTGCTTTTGTGTATGGTGTAAGTTGGTGGTCTACTTTCATTTTTTTGCATGTACCTGTCCAATTTTCCCAACAACATTTATTGAAGAGACTGTTTTTACTCCATTGTATGTTCTTGCCTCCTTTATCAAATATTAATTGACCCTAATGGCGTGCTTCAATTTCTGGGCTCTCTGTTCTGTTCCACTGATTTACATGTCTGTTCTTGTGCCAGTACCAGGCTGTTTTGATTACAGTGGCTTTGATACCTTTCCTAGGGCAAGAGAAACGAAGGAGAAATGGGACTACATCAAAATAAAAAGCTTCTGCACAGCAAAAGAAACCATCAACAAAATGAAAAGGGAGCCCACTGTATGGAAGAACATATTTGCCAACAACACAACTGATAAAGGGTTAATATCCAAAATATATAAGGAACTCATACAACTTAACAAAAGGAAGACAAACAATCCAATTAAAAAATGGGCAAAGGACCTGAATAGACACTTCTCCAAAGAGAACATACAAATGGCCAAGAGAGATATGAAAAAATGCTCAAAGTCACTAATCATCAGAGAGATGAAAATTAAAACCACAATGAGGTATCACCTTACACCTGTCAGAATGGCTCCATCAACAAGTCAATGAACTACAAGTGCTGTCGAGGGTGTGGGGAAAGGGGAACCCTAGTGCACTGCTGGTGGAATGCGGACTGGTGCAGTCACTATGGAAAACAGTATGGGGGTTCCTCAAAAGATTAAAAATTGACCTGCCATTTGACCTAGTGATTCTACTTCTAGGAATATATCCTAAGAAACCTGAAATACTAATCACAAAGAACTTATGCACCCCTATGTTCATAGCAGCACAATTCACAATAGCTAAGATCTGGAAACAGCCCAAGTGCCCATCAGTAGATGAGTGGATAAAAATGCTGTGGGACATTTAAACCATGGAATACTATGCAGCTGTAAAGAAGAAGAATCTTTTATTCTTTGGGACAGCATGGAAGGGACTAGAAAGTATTGTTAAGTGAAATAAGCCAGTCAGAGAAAGACAAGTACCACCTGATCACACTTATATATGGAATCTAATAAACAAAATAAACTGATGAACAAAATGGATCCAGAGACACAGAAACATGGAACAGACTGAGGGATCTCAGAGGGAAGGTGGGAGGGGGGAGTGGGTGGGAAGAGATTAATCAAAGAATTTATATGTTTATAAGCATAACCCATAGACACAGACACTGGTCTGGGGAAGGCTTGGGGGTGGGGTGGATGCAAGATGGGTAGAGGGGATCATTGGTGGTAAAAAGGGGACATCTGTAACATTTTCAACAATAAAGATAAAGAAATTAAAAAAAAAGATTATCTTTTTGTCTTTGATTTTTGACAGTTTTATTATAATGTATCTTGGAGAAGATCTTTCAATTTATTTGAAGACCTATGAGTTTCACAGACTTGAATGGCCAAATCTCTCCCCAAATTTGGGAAGTTCTCAGCCATTGTTTTTTTAAATAAGCTTTCTGCCCCAATTCTCTGTTGTTCTTCTGGAACTCCAATAATCTGTAGATTAGCTCAATAGGCTTTCTCATTCTTTCTTTTTCTTTTCTTTTTTTTTTGGTTATCCTCTGGATAATTTTAAAGGTGTATTTACTTCAAGTTTCTTTCTTCTGCTTGATCCATCTGATGCTAAGTTCTCTATTTCAGCTTTCATTTTATCATTGTATTCTGCATCTTCGAAATTTATTTTTGGTTGTCTTTTATGTTTCTATCACTGTTAGACTTCTCATTGTTTCCAAGTATTGTTTCCCTGATTTTGTTGAATTGTCTTTCTATATTTTCTTGTAACTCATTTGCAGATCTCAGGTGTTTGGGGTTATTTACTAGAACGTATTGTGATCCTTTGGTGGCATCATGTTTCCTTGATTTTTTCATGTTCCTTGAAGTTTTGCATTGATATCTCTACAAAAGAAGTAACCGTTACCTCCTCCAGTTTTTACTGACTGACTGTGGGAGAGAACTACATTCCATCATCCCTGCTAGGGGTTCTTAGCTTTTTCAGACCTTCTATGGAAAATTCTGCTTCACTCTCCTTGATCCCTCTGTGGCAAAATTCTTAAGATTGTGTGCCTTCTCTAGAGCCTGAAACACAAGTACTGACTCTCTCGCTTTTGCTATCCCATGGATCATTCTAAACACTCATGAAGGCAACTTTTTTTTGATCTGGGGATTTGGCTGGTTTTCTGTGTGTGCTCATTAACCACATGCCAAAGCTCCCTCACACAGCCATTGGGAGTGTGCACTAGGAACCAGCCCCAAGGTGGTTGGGGTGTGTGCAGGTGAGACAAACAGAGCATGGGGGTGCCCATGGCCAGTTGGGGAGATATGTAGGTGAGGCATCCTGGTGGCTCATTGGCCAGCATCCTGATGGAGTCTGTGATGCAGTTAGTAGGCTCTATATTCCTTTGAAACCTTCTGAGCCCTGCCTTTCTTAGCACTGAGCCATGCTGCCTTGTTGGAGGGAGACACAGATAATGTCACCATTTTCTTCTTATATACTCCAATGTGTCCAATCTTGGATTTTTTGCTCTAGTGATGGAACTTCTGCACTGAAATCCTGGATTTCCACAAAGGCTCTCTCATCAATCAGTGATTTTCTAAGTGAATGTTTTCCAGAGGCTCCCAGACCTGAGAGGGATTGGGGCTAGTTCACAGGCTACTTCCTAGTCCACAGCTGGGACTGAGGTCTGCATGGCTATTACCTTATGCACAGGTGGGACTTCTCTTGGATCCATCGAGTATGGTGCTGGAGTCCCACAGCTCCCACAAAGGTACTTTTCCCATGGAGAGGGAGATATGAACTAAAGACATCTTATTTGGCCATCTTGTTACTATCAAACTTCCAATTCAAACTTTTTTTAAAGTTATATTGTTATCTCTTATATGTGTGTTTTATTTTAAAATGATTAATAAGTATAAGAAAGCCAATACAAATATATCAAATATCCAAAAACAAGCATTCTATCTGTATTTACTAGATAAAAAATTTACTAGGTTTCAAAGGAGAATAGATCAGATAAATTTCACTGGGCTATTTATTTTCCTGGTGAATGTCTGATACTTGACTTAGAATATTTTAAATGCTTTATCTCTTCTTTCTTACCTAGGAGAAGTCATTAATCTACATAATTTTGTTTTGAAATGATTTTCTAAAATCCACATAACAAAGTAAATAATTTCATATGAGAAGGATGCAAAATGACAATATCTGTTTTTCCATTTTTAATCAAGAGCTTAGGAAGACAATAAGCAATATTTTAAGTGAATTAAAATAGAATTTGCTTTTTACCATGTCTCATAAATGCCAAACAATGAAATGATTCAGTTTTCAAAGTTATTATGTCCTAATTGATCTTCCAGGCAACAGACTTATTATCTAATTATGAAGATATGCACATTTATCAAAACTTAGAACCATCTGTCTCAATTCTGTTTAATTTCATTATATATTCATCATTTAGACAGTCAGCTTATGACATAAGCCTCTATCGATGAGTAATTCTATACTGATTATCACTTAAGAATGTGCACAAGCAGACATCAGTCAACTCTTATTAGTCTACTTTGAAATTAAAATTCTTCTAGTAATAAGCTGCTGACTAGCCAGTCATGCCTGATGTATGTGCAAGAACCTCTGACATTCCTCTAAAGAAACCTTGATTTCTTTCTTTCAGGAAATCATATAAATTTAGAATTCATAAATTCTTCTTGAACTGAGAAGTAAATACCTTTATATCCATGTACATATTTTCAGTATTTTTATTTTTAGATAGAGGGGTAAGAAAATAGAATAATTATAATTTAAGGCAATTTTGATGACAATATTTGTACAATCATAAAATTTTATAATTGTGGGGAATATATTAATATTCCTGGTTAGTGATCAGTGATTCAGGTCAGAACACCAGGTTAGATACTGAATACAATCTCTTTCTATATGAACGATAATTATTTACAGAGATGAGTGAGAGCATGAGGAATTATTTACTTACAATGCTATGCTTTTTTTTATACTTACAATAAAGATTAAAACTATCTGAAATTTTGCTATAAGACTACTTAGTCTCATTATAAAAATATCTTATCTCATAAATAACAATACAGCAAGTTACTAAAAGAACTCTGTGTACCTTATACCTGGCACATCTCTGTTCCTGTCATTGTGATCACAGGTAACACAAATAGTAGGCTAAAAATTGGTCAAAATATTGTATGCCATCCAATTAAATTATATGCAATGATTTTATATGCATAATATATAAAGATATATTAAAATATATAAAATATACATAAATGAGGAGCAAAATATCTGATAAAATTGTTTTTAAATATAATTTTCTATTTGATTTAATAGCAACTTATGTGAAATGTTTAAAAGAAACCCTGTGTTTCTAAACAAAGATATGTTTTGTATATTATATGGGAATCCAGTCTGCCCAATTTATATTTATCTGAAAGTTTTACTGTCAAAATGATTGCAATTCCAACCAAGAGACTCGCTGGAAAAAAACACACCAACAAAAAACAGAAGCCAGAGCCAGTTGAGAGTGGGAGAAATTTGGACGAGCAGCCAAGGAACTGAAATAGCTATAGATTTAACCCAGGCAGGAGTGGTGGTGTTGGGGGGGGGGGGGGCAGTAGCAAGTAGTGTGTTAGTTGGCATCCAAAAGGTGTGATGCACTCAAAATTGATGCTAGCTTAGTTTAGTATTTGAGAAGGAACAATATGTTGGATAGGACATCATTATGAGCAGAAATGGAATGTGAGGGAAGTCAGATATATCAGAAGTTCTTTTAAATTAGTTTTGGAACAGGTTTCCAGTCAGCAGCTGCATTTATTAGCAACCAGGTCAATATCTCCAGTAAAAAAGATAGATGAAAATAGCGTATTAAAGCCCCAACCACATAGACTGTAGTTCAAACCAATAGTGATACTGTAACGTTTACCAGGATAACCAAAATAGAAAGTAAAGGGTACATTAAAGATTGTTAATCATTTCACATAGTAAATACATATTCAGGACTAAGTTCAAACACTATGGATATGAACATTAAGGTGATAAGAACAATTCTACAGTCTTGTGTCATAAAAGCTGGACTCTGTAATCTTCAAGATTGATAGAGAGAAAGATCTGGGTTATAGTTTGAAGTTAAAGTCTTTGGAATAGAATGAGGGAACATGCTATCTGAGACCAAAGGTCCAAAATTTTAAGCATGTATAAGAATTATTTGGAAAGTTGTAATCAATGCAGATTTCTGCATTGCTCTCCAAAGAATTTAAACATCCTGAAATAGGTGGTAAGTGGTGCATGTTTTGAGATTTACAAGTCTAGTCAGATTACATGCATATTCCAGAGGTGGCATTATGATTAAGGAAAGTTAGGGTTTGAAGGTAGCAATGAGCACGCTTCATCTCATGGTTTTATTTCTCTCCAACCGGATGGATATTAGAAGGAAAGTTTTCTACTTCATCTATATTTGTCTGAACCATCCTGAGTCATTGAATCAAAGAGACTAATTACCCTAACTCCCAGGTATACTAGGCTATCCAAGGAATTGAAACAACTTCAGAAGGAATGAAAAATACAATTAAATAGGAGCTAGAGAAAGATAGACACTCAAGATCTTCAATAAGAAATTTTCTCTTGGAAACATTTAATTATTTGAAAATCATGTTTTTCAAATTATCCTGACCTATAAAAGTCTGTATATATCTGCAAGAGTATATATATTAAGTACAGTTTTGATGTGGATAATTAGGAAGTTGAAACTGCAGAGTTTGCTTGAGTAAACTATCCGACCGTAGCTCACAGACACGAGGTCTCTCCCATGTGTGATTGAATGTATAATTCTCCTGAAGTTTATCATCAATTGCAGAAAATGTAAATCACCACTTCAAAGTAATTTGTTAATTTTGGGAAGATGTTATAGTGGTGAGAAAGATTATGTATTGCCTTTAACGATCCTATAGAATAAATGAAAAGTCTAAAGTCATGGAAACCAAAACAGCACCTCCCTATCTTCCTGAACCTGATCTATTCAGAGCTTCCCTCAGCACTGCATGTCAGCATCTGAGCAAACTGCAAGGAGCTGATGCCAATTTAACATCGCTGCACGCAAAAAGAGGTTTTATGTGTCCTATCTCACAAGTTATCTTGATATGTATATACATTTAATGTATAATTTTACTCCTTAAGGACAAATTATACTCCTCTAATGTTGATCTAAAGAATTCAATGTTATTTTAGACTCTATCCTGCCATAGCAGATGAAACTTACAGCAGACGATAATGAACTTCTAAGGATAACTTCATATTAGAAAGTATAAAATAAAAATGACAATCTCTCAACACATTTATCTTCTCTTTATTTGAACCCATGATAAAGGTAATAATGGTTTGCAGGTAAACTAGAAAAGGATATTTATGCCATTGCAAAATAAGAAAAATACAACATATTCAATAACAAATATTTCTTACTGTTACATTGCAAGTGGACTCTTTGGAAATGGGATAAATCAACCCATTGTCTTCTGGCTCATATTGTCTTTGGGAGAAGTCACAGTCATTTTCCTGTCGACCTTTTGAAACACCATCTCTCTTTTTCTACTCAGACTGCTTGAAGATGTTTTATTTTCTTGTCTTCGGTTTTCGGTAGTTATTTTTATCATGAGCATATGGCGTATACTGCTTTGGGAATTGCAAGCCTTCTCAAATATGTTGATTAATTTATTTTTCAATATTGTGAATCCTCAGTCATTATTTAATCAAATAATGCTTCTGCCTTATTAATTCTCATCTCCTTCTGAGATTTAAAATGCAGGTATACAAGGCTTTTTACCATAGACATACTTCTCTACCATGTTTTTCTCTTTTTTGTTTGTTTTTTAATCACGTCTTCTCTGTATGTGTCATTCTGTATCTTTTTTTCTGACATTTTCTTCAGTTTATTCTTTCCTCTTCAGGAGCTTGAAACTAATGCTGAACACAGCCATTGGATAATTTATTTTCAGGTATTGTTTTTATCATCTCTGTAATTTTAACTGGCTGTTCATTACTGTCTCCCGTTTTTCATTAAAGTTCTGATCAGCTTCTCTTATAAAATTATAAATCTTTTATTTCAATACTTTCATCATAGTAAGCATAGTTATTCAAAAGTACATCACTGAGGTCTAGCTATTTGGGCCTACTGTAGGTTTTCTTTTTTTCCCCTTTTTCTTTTTTCTCTTCATTTCTGCTTTCTTCTTGGTTATGTCTTCTTTTATAATTAGCATATTTTGACATATTTCTTTCAGATTAAGGATTACACAGTTGGACTTCAGTTTTAGCCCCAACATGTAAAGAACTTGAAACTTGTTGCTCCTATTATTACAAAAAGAAGGGTACGAATGAGATGAAAATTAAATTTTTTCTTATACCTATTAGATAACAGATGGCAGGGAAACCACCATCATGAAGTCTTATGGGTGCATATTACACATCAGACCGGGGCCTGGCTCGGTGTTCAGGTGGCTGGAGCATCGTCCTGTACACAAAGGCACAGCTTCAATTACTGGTTAGAGCACGTACCTAGGTTGTGGGTTCAATATTCAGTCAGGGCTTATGGGAGGTAACTGACTGATGTTTCTCTGTAACATAGATGTTTCTCTCCACCCCCTTCCCTCTCTCTAAAATCAGTAAAAACATGTCCTCAGGTGAGGATTAAAAAAAAAGTCAAATATTAACTGACCATAATGGTGTGGGTTTATGTCTGGGGTCTCTGTTCTGTTCCACTGATCTATATGTCTGTTGTGCCAATACCAGGCTGTTTTGATTACAGTGGCTTTGTAATACAGTTTGAAGTCTGGTAATGTGATCCCTCCACTCTGTTCTTTTTCCTCAAGATGGCTGCAGCTATTCGGGGTCTTTTTTGATTCCATAAAAATTTTCAAAATGTTTGTTCTAGGTCTGTGAAATATGCTGTTGGTATTTCAATAGGAATTGCATTGAATTTATAAATTGATTTGGGTAGTATAGACATTTTAATGATATTAATTATTCCAGTCCATGAGCATGGTATATTTTTCCACTTGTTTAAATCTTCCTCAATTTCTTTTTTCAGTGTCACATAGTTTTCCAAGTAGAGGTCTTTTACATCCTTGGTTAAGTTTATTCCTAGGTATCTTATATTTTTAGTCACAATGGTAAATGTTATTGCTTTTTTAGCTTCTCTCTCTGAAAGTTCATTGTTAGTGTATAACAATATCACTGATTTCTGGATCTTGATTTTGCATCCAGCTACCTTTCCAAATTAGTTTATCAAATCTAGTAGTACTTTGATGGAGTCTTTAGGGTTTTCTATGTACAATATCATGTCACCTGCAAATAATGACAGTTTTACTTCTTCCTTTCCAATTTGGATACCTTTTATGTTTTCTTCCTGTCTGATATCTGTGGCGCGGACTTCCAGGCAAGAGCATACAATGGAGTAAAGACAGTCTCTTCAATAAGTAGTGCTGGGAAAGTTGGACAGCTACATGCAAAAAAAATGAAATTAGATCACCAACTTTCACCATACACAAAAATAAACTCAAAATGGATAAAAAACTTAAACATAAGTCACGAAACCATAAAAATCCTGGAAAAAAACACAGGCAGTAAAGTCACAGAAATCTCATGTAGTGGAATTTTCACTGATGTATCTCCTAGAGCAAGAGAAACAAAAGGAAAAATAAACATATGGGACTACATCAAACTAAAAAGCTTCCGCACAGCAAAAGAAAACAGCCTCAAAATATAAAGGAGCCCCATAGCCTGGGAAAACATATTTGCCAGGGGCTGATAAGGGGCTAATTTCCAAAGTGTACAAAGAACTCATACTACTCAGCAAGAGGAAGACAAACAGCCCAATTAAGAAATGAGCAAAGGACCTGAATAGACACTTCTCCAAAGAGGACATACGGATGGCCAAGAGACACATGAGAAAATGCTCAGTGTCGCTAATCATCAGAGATGCAAATTAAAACCACAATGAGGTATCAGTTCACACCTCTCAGAATGGCTCCATCAACAAATCAACAAACGACATGTGCTGGTGAGGGTGTGGGGAAAGGGGACCCTGGTGATTTGTTGGTGGGATGCAGACTGGTGCAGCCACTATGGAAAACAGTATGGAGGTTCCTCAAAAGATTAAAAATGGAGCTGCCTTTTGACCCAGTGATGCCACTTCTAGGAATATATCCTAAGAATCCTGAAACATTAATCAGAAAGAATATATGTACCCCAATGTTCATAGCAGCACAGTTTACAATAGCTAAGATCTGGAAACAGCCCAAGTGCCCATGAGTAGATGAGTGGATAAAAAAGTTGTGGCACATTTACACTATGGAATACTAAGCAGCTGTAAAGAAGAAGAATCTTGTACCCTTTGGGACAGTGTGGAAGGGCCTGGAGAATATTATGCTAAGTGAAATAACCCAGGTAGAGAAAGACAAACATCACATGATCTCGCTCATATGTGGAATCTAAAGAACTTAATAAACTGATGAACAGAAATGATTCAATGACATGGAAGCTTAGATCAGACTGATGAATGTCAGAGGGAAAGAAGAGGGTGGGTGGGTGGAGGGGGAGAGATTAACCAAAGAATTTATATTCATATATGCACAACCCAAGGACACAGACAATGGTGGGGAGAGGGACCGGGGAGAGGGATGGCACGGGGTGGAATGGGTCATTAGGGAGAAAAAGGGACATCTTTAATATTTTAAACAAAAATAAACAACCAAAAAACATATGTAAAAATAAAATAAATTAAAAAATAAAAATAAATAAATAAGAGAAAGTACGAAAAGAATCATAGCCAAAGTCTTACTTAGATGAAAACTCTATCAACTGGAACCATAAATTTGTAGAGATATATAATTATTGTGAGAAGTTACTGGAGGCTGTTTGTGCACTAGATTGAGAGTAAGAAACTACTGGGAGCCTCAGCCTTAGAAGGGCTTACACTTTCATGGGTTTAACCTTTAGGGACTACAAAGGTTCTCACTGTGAAGAGCCAGGAAGGATTCCCCAGTGTCTCTGGCAAAAGATGGGGGAAAATATCAATATTGAAATATGCCCAGAGCATTCATCATAAAGGGAGCCCATTCTCTCGGTAAAGTATTTTACCAGAGCCTTACTACATGTAAGGTAAGGGCGTTTCTCTGAGTCCAGCATCCTCTATTACTTTCACCTAAGTTAGAAAATATATGATGACACTTGTGCAGATAACAGCCCAGTGACAAGCCCAACTAAAATATTGCAGTTTAATCATAAGATTATAAAATACTTTCCTTCCCACTTAACTTACCACCACACTACCAGGGTTCTACTGTAATAACACTGGATTGCAGCTGAAAGAGTAGTGAGACACAGAAACTGTTTAATAAGGAGTTTTTATGAAAGCCCAAACACAACAGAGGGGCTGAAGTCAAGGACACCAAACAATTTGAAGCCTTTGGCACATACATCTACAGTAATCAATAAACGTTGCCAAATCCTAGGAAGATTTATATGAAATATATTTATTTCATTTTTTATTACCTGATACATTATGTTTAGTTTTCAACAAAAATTACAGAGGAAGCTAAAAGGCAAGATAAACTTAATCTGGACAATCAGAACCATAGTTCAGTATGACATAGTTTTTTGAACTGTCAAACAAGGAATATAAAGTAACTATGATTCGTATGCTAAGGATTCTGAAGGAAAAATAAATAGCATGTAAGAACAGGTGCATATTGTAAGCTGAGAGAGAGAATCACTGTGGCCGAATCAAAAGAAAATTCTTTATTCATATTGTATATGCTTCCTGCCAAATGTGGAAATCATTTGTATTTTAATTTTGTAATCTGTGGCTCTGTACAATAGAAAGGCTCTCAATTCTGTGGGGTCTTCTTAGTAATATATGTGACTTTTCTTTCTTTTTAATTTTATTGATTTTTAGAGAGGGGGGAAGGATTGAGAGAGAGAAAGAGAGATTTCATTGTTCTATTTATTTTTGTATTCATTGGTTGATTTCTGCATGTGCCCTGACCAGGGATCGAACCTGTAACCTTGGCATGTGAGGAGGGCCCTCTAACCAGCTGAGCTACTTGACTAAGGCCTATGTGTGACTTTTCATGAATTTCCAAAATTAAGGGCAGACAACAAACAGATCCATGAACCTCAGAAAACACCAAGCAGGATAAATACCAAAAATCTTACATGTAGGCATATCATATTCAAACTGAAGAAAACAAAAGAGAAAATCTTTTTTTTAAATGTTTTTATTAATTTTATAGAGACAGAAGGGAAAGAGAGAGAAACATCAATGAGACATTGATTGGCTGCCTCTTGCACGCCCCCTACTGGGGATCAAGTGCAACCTGTGCGTGTGTCCTGATGGGAATCCAACTGGGACCCCAAAGAGAAAAACTTGAAACAACCATGGGAGTGACAACAGAGCACAGAAACACCTTAATTTTACAGAAACAAAGGTAAGAATTATAGTAAATTAAATTTTTCAGCAGAAGTTATGCAGTTAAGAGAGTAGAGTGAAATATTTAAAGTATTGAATGGAAAAAGAGTACTAATCTAGAGTTTTATGTCCAGAAATATTAACCTCCAAATGTGAAGGAGAAATAAGGAGCTTTTCAGGTCAACTAAAACTGAGGAAAATCACTGCCAGAAAACCTGCTCTGTAAGAAATGCTCAATGCAGTTCTTCAGCAAGAATGAAATGATATAGGTCAGGCACTTGGATCTATGTAAAAGGGGAAGACCATCAAATAAAAATTAAAGGTAAAAGAAATCTTGTATTTTTATTCTTAATTTGTATAAAAGTTAACTGTTTAAAGTAGTAGTTTTTAAAAGGTATTGGATGATTATAGAATATGGATAAGTGGAATGAATGACAATAATCATACAGGTATAAAGATGGGAACTGGAAATATTCTCTTATAAGGTGCCTGCACTACAAGAAAGGAGATACAGTTTTATTAAAGGTGGAAATAGATTGTTTAAAAATGTAAAGTACAAAGCTTTAAACTAGTTGGAGGACCTAAATCACCCAATTTTTAGCCTTACTGCATTATTCAAGACAGTATTGCATTGGTAAAACAGAACCAGACAAAAGAGCCCACTCATCTTTGAAAAACAAGCAGAGGTAATTTAATTGAGAAGGGAAGGACTTTTCAGCATCTGGTGCTGGACAGTTTGGTTGTCAATATGCAATCAATAAAACAAACAACAAAGCCTTAGACACAGACCTTACACATACACAGAAATGAATTCAAAATGGACAATAGATCTGAATATAAAACTCTAGATTTTAAATTTCCAAGAGGAAAATATGAGAAAATTTAGTGACCTTTGGTTTTGCCATGAGTTCTTAGATACAGCATCAAAAGCATGATTGACAAAAGAAAAAATTGATAAGTTGAACATAATTAAAATTTAAAGATTCTATTATGCAAATACATTGCTAAAAGAATGAAAACCCAATTCACAGAGTTGGAGGAAATATTTACAGAACACTAATCTGATAGAGGACTTAAATTCAAAATACACAAAAGACACTTAAACTTAATAATAAGAAAATGAACAACCCAATTAAAAAATTAGCAAAAGATCCAAGCAGATGTCTCACAAAAGAGAAAGTAGAGATGAAAATAAACATATGAAATTATGTTCAACATCATCTGTCATTACAGGATTGGAAGTTAGAATGACAATAAACTCTCTTACACATTGTAGAATGGATAAAATCTAAAAAAAAAAATCTGATAATACCAACTTCTGATGCAGATGTGTAGCATTAGGAATAATCATTCATTCTTGGTCATAATGCAACATGGTACAGCCAGGGTAACTGTTGCAAAACTAAATAGTCTTAGCTTATTATCAAGCAACCATGATCCTAGGTGTTGATTCTACTTATTTAAAAACTTACATCTACACAAAAACCTGCATGTGAATGTCTATTGCACATTTATTCATAATTGCCCCAAACTGGATACAACCAAAATTTCCTTCAATATGTGAATGGATAAACAAACTGTGGTATTTCTATGGGATGAAATATTATTCAGCAATATAATAAGATGAGCCATCAAGCAACAAAAGGATTTGAAAGAAACAAATGCATTTTTTGAGGAGAAGAACCAGTCTGAAAAGGCAACATACTCTATGAATCAGCTAGATGACATCTGGAAAAGTCAAAACTATAGTGATGGTAAAAAGACCAGTAATTTACAGAGGTTTGGTGGGAGAAGGGAAGTGAACAGGTGAAGCATAGAGATTTGGGGGATCAGTGAAATAATTCTGTACGGTACAGTGGTTATAAATATACATTATACTATTCCCCTGTCAAAACCCACAGAACTTTACAGAAAAAAAGAGTGAAACTTTGTGTATATAAACACAAATATGGGCAAAACAATATAATTGCATTGCCTATGTATGAAAAAATTTCCCTGAACAGGGTGGGAGGAAAGTTGCTGAACTAAGTAACTTTGAAATAAGTGGAGTCTGTAAGACTAAGGCAAAAGAAAGTGGATTAGCATCGTGCCTTTTAAAGTTTATAGAGTTGTTTCCCAGGGGTGTAACAACGGGTTCACAAATCTGATACTGTTATAGATGTATACTTGCATTAAACAATTAAGCAAATGTGCGGCAGATGGTCAAGCTAAGTTTTTCAGTGTTGGATGCAGAGAAACAGATAAGCAAGGGAAGGGCTCTAGAATAATCTAAGTGGTAGAAGAGTTTGAGACATCAATATGAACTCATGTTTAAATTAATATATATGAGAGTGTGTATATATGCAGCTATATAGAAAATATTTATGGGTATGTGTATATGACAGGTTAGTATCTATACATATATTTCTTTGTTCTGCCAGGTAAGATGGCCTAGAGGCAATGACACTCAGCAGCAGTGAGCACACACAGACATAGATCTTGGTTTTTACTGTCATTCTCAATAAAAGAAATCACCGCTTCTTGGAGGAATGGCTAATTCTAGGACTGGGACAGGAAACACACCAAGATGAACCTAGAGCATCTAATAGCATCAACAATAAAAACAAAAGCCCACAATTGTGGGAGATGTCAGATGGACACAGAAACCATTTCAATGGTCCCCAATGGCCGAATCCGGAACAATATAAATAGCAAAGTAAATACAGTGGTATTGGATTATACCTCAAGGTATAACATAACCATTATCCTATTCTGACATGGATCAATGACTAAATTAATAGCTAAATGGGAGAAAAGAGACAAATATTCTGTGTTGAAGAAATCCAAATAAATTATGATTATGTAGATTCTTCACCCTAAATGGGGGGGACACACTCTCAACACCTTAATTTTGAGTTGTACATATTGACTCTCTTCCAGGGAGTGCTGTAAAAAAATGGTGTGAAGGAGGAGGTGGGAAATAACTTTATAGTTAAGGAACCTGACAAATACATCAACCATATGACCATGGTTAACACTGACAATTATAAACATATTCATAGCATGTACCACTGATGTGAAACATATTCATAGTATGTACCACTGATGTGAAACATATTCATAGTATGTACCACTGATGTGAAACATATTCATAGTATGTACCACTGATGTGATGTGATGAAAATGTCACCTTACCTCTGTGGTCTTCCTCCTAAAAACCCATAAATCCAATCTAATCATGAAAAAACATTAGACAAAGCCCACATGAGGGATATTCTACAAAATACCTAACATTCAAAATATCTTCTCTTCAAAAAATGTCAAGGTGACTAAAAGCGAGGCAAGTGTGGGAAAGGCCACAGCCAAGCGGAGTCCAAGGAAACAGGGTAATTAAATACAATGCGTTAATTCTGGCTGAGATCTTGAAACAGAAAGAACATCAGGCAAAAGTAAGAAAATATAAATAAAGTATGGCTTTAGTTAGTCATCATGTGTCAATATCGGTTCATTATTGTAACAACTATATGATACTAAGAGGGTAAACTGGAAGAGGGCATACAGAAATTCTTTGTACTATCTTCAGAATTTTCTAACTAAATCTTAAATCATTTAAAAAATTAAAGTGTATTATTAAAACATTTTTACAATCAATTTAAGGGTATGGATGAGGTTATCTTAATCCAAAAATATTTACATTTTCTTCAGTCAAACCCACCAGCAATAACAATCACTTTTTCCAATAGAAGTCTTTCCCTTTTAAGACTGGCATATTTCTGGTTTACTCTTTCTCAAGTGTATTCTTTCGATGTCTCAAGATAAATGTTTCTCATTGCAAACCTGTATCTACAAATTTTCTTTTCCTAGCCTCCTGAATCTGTTAGATTATTAACACTGCATTCAACAGCGACTTCTATACTTGTATATATGTTGTTCAAGGGACACATTAGTGAGGAAATGACAAATCATGGGGAAAGGATGGGCATTTATCTCCCTCATTTAAGTTTCATCTAGTCGCTGTTTTATTGTGGTTTTTAAATAAAAAATCTATAAACTGGATAAAAATCTAAGTTAATTTAATTTGGTAGTTGCCTCTTACATGATATTTATTATCTACACTTATTCACTAATTAGTTATAAATGTTATATTTGCTGAACATTTAGATTTTTTAAATTTTATATTGTATGATTCATTGCCAATATATACAAATATAGTTGATTTGTGTGTATTAACTGTGCATATTGTAATATTGCTAAACTTATTTACTAGTCTTAGATCTAATTTGTAGATTCTTCGGTATTTTTTACATTCTACATAGACAATTATGCCATCTTTCAATAAAGACAATTTTTCTTTTCCAATTGTTTGGTTTTGGTGTGGTTTCCCCCCCTTGCACATTGCTTACCCTTTCCTAACCTAGTGTTACAGGGCGGTGAAAAGCAGGAAAATTCAAGGGCTAGAGGAACAGGGAAACTGAGACAAAAAAGTTAGAACCTGGCCAAACAGTAGGGGCAATTTGCAGCTGGCTTGTAGATAACAAGCCATAATCTTCCCCAGCCAACGCTTGAGGGCAAAAGGTGAAAAGCCTCCCTATGGACACAATGCGGAAAGGAGGGGGGAAGGGAAAGGAAGAGGGGCAGTTTTACTCCCCACGCAGAAAAGCCAGCAGTCGCTAAGCTTGGCAGGATAAAACTGCCAGGTGCTTCTCAAGAATTCCGGGAAGGCCATGACAAAGGAAAACGGGACCTTGAGGATTAATCTGTACCAAGATATTCAGCAGAGGAATTCTGAAGCCTATAGGCAGGAGGGTGTGTATCACCTCAAACCCCCACCCACCTCGATCCTCAGATTAGCTGAGAGCCTGTCTGCGCTTCCAAGCGAGATGTACAGACTTGCTTGCTTCTTTAATAAAGGCGCGTGCTTTAATTGCTTCAGCAAATTGGCTTTATCTCAACATAACCAGGGTCTCTCATTTGAATTCATTTGTCTGAAAGACAAAAATCAAGGATGGGGACAGGCCTCTCCCTCTGACTCAGGGGGCTGTCCGGTAATACCTTTTTCTCTGGGCTGCGTGGAACATTAGGAAGTAAAGCACATTCTTTTTTCCCCACTCTTAGGTATGATGTTAGCAGTAGATATTTTGTAGATGCCTTTTATTAGGTTGAGGAAGTTTTCCCTATTTCTAGTTTTTTGAGAGGTTTTATCATAATAGACTGTTGAACTTGGCTAACTTCTTTGTCAGTGTCTGTTGAGGTCATCACATGACTTTCAGTTCCACAGTTTGTTGACATCATGAATTGCATTGATCGATGTACGAAGGTTGGGCCAGCTTTCACTGTGGGATAAACTTCCCTCGCTCCTGCTCTAGCATCACTTCTGTATATTGGTTGATTCGGCAACGCGAAATGCCAACCGCCTGCGTGCAGACAACAAAGGCTGGTGAGTAGTATGTATCAGTGCTGATGGTTTCTCTCAAAGACCCTTCACTTAGAAACACTGGCTTAGAAATATTTTCACAGCAGTGCAATCAACATGGACTATTCAAGAAACAATAAAAATGACCTGTGTTACTATTTTCTAAATAATATTTCAATTATAAATATGATTAAACAAAAGTATTTGAATTGAACATATAGAAACAGACATTGATATTGATGTCTATGTAAATGCTAAGTGCAATATAGTGAGTGGTGTGCAAGATGGGAGACTTGCTGGGACTTAAAAAAAATCTCAATAAATAGAGCTACAGGTATTTCCGACTGTGTTTAGGGATAAAGAAACCATAAAGGGAATTAATATTAAGTGTATGAAACTCCTTGTGGGGATGAGATCTGGAAAGGTAGATGTTGGTTACATAGAGGAATTTCTCTCCACTTTTGTCAACTTCTATTCAAAAAGTTCTAGTCATTTAAAATAAATAAGCCTAATAAAACTTCCTAGAAAGACACTTTCGTAAAACTCCCCTGTAGATGAAGTTGCATAATTTGAGCTTGAGGCAATAATGCAAAATAATTTTTATTAAAAATGTGATAGAAATATGCTTACTGACAACACACTTTTTAACAAACTAAATGTTAAATGCTCCCTTTATAGAAAAACAGGAACAACTCAAGTCCTATTCTGTAATTAAACAAAAAATTAATCAAGTAAAGATGCAATTACTTCCATAAAATCGAGGCCTACTGTAATGGGAAGACTTGCTGTTTGCCTTCAGAAGTTAAATCTCCTTAGCTGTGTACGGCGTTAGATGGGGACTAGACTTACTGGCTGATCACTTCGTAAGGTATATAAATGTCTAATCACTGTGTTATACACCTAAAAAATTATAATACTGTACGTCAACTGTAATTGAAAAATGCATTTAATAAATAAATAAATAAATAAATAAATAAATAAATGAATAAATAATAGAAGTTAAGCCTCTATACCAGACACTTCATCAGACTTTTCAAAAGGGCCTTTCTGCTGCAGCAGCCAGCTCTTCCCATTCCTTCCGACAGCCAAGATTCCGTTCCAGACCGTCGGTGTTCTGTTTATCCAGGAGCTCGCCCGTGAAGCCTGAGAGATCAGTTTCAATGTTCTCAGAAGCCCCGGCGTTGAGGAAACCTGGCAGGACTTTGCTTTACGTTTCCCAAATGCAGAGCAGACTTTAGAGCCTATGTGAGAAAACTCCTTCATTTCCTCATTTTGTCTGAGTATAACATTAAAACTTTTTAAATATAATCATCTTCAGAATAGGCTTTCATTATTTCATAAGTTATAAGTTTAAAGAATATACTTCTGAAGTACTGGTTCTTGTCCTTTGTACTTCTGTCTGTTGTTTGTGTTTGGTGGTGTTTCAAATTCTTTCCTCTGTGACCTTGTGGTGGTTGCCGGGAGAAGGGGGTGGGGGTGAAGGGGGTCTTTCTATATGGTGATGGGAGGAGATATGACTTTGGGTGGGGGGCACACAGAGCAATAAACAGATCTTGTAACATAGAAACTCACACTGAAACCTGTATGTTCATATTAACCATTGTCACCCCAATAAATTAAAAAAAAGAATATACTTCTGCAGCAATGTTTAAAAGTATTAATTCCAATACATTTGATATTCCTTTAAATATATTGTTTATGCTTTGTTTTTACAAATAAAAGATTATAAAGTGAATACATTAAACGACTAAAACTCAAATTGTTTAAACATTTTACATAAGATGGTAATGATTTGAGGAGCTGATAATAACTATTCTAAATTATTTTTTCTCCATTGTGAGCTTCTTTACATACAATTAACTTTATGTGCTTTTAAAAATGATTTGCTTTTTAAATTTTTTGAGGAACCTCCATAGTGTTTCCACAGTGCCTGCCCCAGTCTGCATTCCCACCAGCAGTGCACTAGGGTCCCCTTTCCCCACACCCTCGCCAGCACATGTCCTTTGTTGATTTGTTGATGGAGCCATTCTGACAGGTGTGAGGTGATACCTCATTGTGGTTTTAATTTTCATCTCTGATGATGAGCGACACTGAGCATTTTCTCATGTGTCTCTTGGCCATCTGCACGTCCTCTTTGGAGAAGTGTCTATTCAGGTCCTTGCCCATTTTTCAATTGGGTTGTTTGTCTTCCTCTTGCTGAGTAATATGAGTTCTTTGTACACTTTGGAAATTAGCTCCTGGTCAGATGCATCCTTGGCAAATATGTTTTCCCAGGCCATGGGGTTCCTTTGTATTTTGAGGCTGTTTTCTTTTGCTGTGCGGAAGCTTTTTAGTTTGATGTAGTCCCATATGTTTATTTTTTCCTTTGTTTCTCTTGCCCTAGGAGATGTATCAGTGAAAAGTCCACTACGTGGGATGTCTGCGACTTTACTGCCTATGTTTTCTTCCAGGATTTTTATGGTTTCGTGACTTACATTTAAGTCTTTTATCCATTTTGAGTTTATTTTTGTGTATGGTGAAAGTTGGTGGTCTAGTTTCATTCTTTTGCATGTATCTGTCCAGTTTTCCCAGCACCATTTATTGAAGAGACTGTTTTTACTCTATTGGATGCTCTTGCCTCCTTTGTCAAATATTAACTGACCATAATGGTGTGGGTCTATTTCTGGGGTCTCTGTTCTGTTCCATTGATCTATATGCCTGTTGTTGTACCAATACCAGGCCGTTTTGGTTACAGTGGCTTTGTAATACAGTTTGAAGTCTGGTAATGTGATCCCTCCCACTCTGTTCTTTTTTCTCAAGATGGCTGCAGCTATTCAGGGTCTTTTTTGGTTCCATATAAATTTTCAAAATGTTTGTTCTAGATCTGTGAAATATGCTGTTGGTGTTTTAATAGGAATTGCATTGAATCTATAAATTCCTTGGGCAGTGTGAACATTTTAATGATGTTTATTCTTCCAATCCATGAGCATGGTATATTCTTCCACTAGTTTAAATCTTCCTCTATTTCTTTTTTCAGTAGCATGTAGTTTTCCGAGTACAGGTCTTTTACATTCTTGGTTAAGTTTATTCCTAGGTATCTTAATTTTTTAGTTGCAATGGTAAATGGTATTGTGTTTTTAGTTTCTCTCTCTGAAAGTTCATTGTTGGTGTATAACAATGCCATTGATTGCCGGATGTTGATTTTGTATCCAGCTACCTTGCCAAATTCGTTTATCAAATCTAGTTGTACTTTGATGGAGTCTTTAGGGTTTTCTATGTACAATATCATGTCATCTGCAAATAATGACAGTTTTACTTCCTCCTTTCCAATTTGGATACCTTTTACATTTTCTTCCTGTCTGATGGCTATGGTGAGGACTTCCAGTACTATGTTGAATAAGAGGGGTGAAAGTGGACACCCCTGTCTTGTTCCTGTTTTGAAGGCAAATGGTTTTAGTTTTTGACCATCAAGTATGATGTTAGCTGTAGGTCTGTCATACATGGCCTTTATTATGTTGAGGTATGATCCCTCTATTCCCACTTTGCTTTGAGTTTTTATCAGAAATGGATGCTGGATTTTGTCAAATGCTTTTTCTGCATCTATTGATATGGTAATATGCCTTTCGACCCAGTGATCCCACTTCTAGAAATATATCTTAAGAATCCTGAAACACTAATCAGAAAAAATATGTGCACCACTATGTTCATGGCCGCACAATTTATAATAACTAAGATCTGGAAACAGCCCAAGTGCCCATCAGTAGATGAGTGGATAAAAAAGCTGTGGGACATTTGAACCATGGAATACTATGCAGCTGTAAAGAAGAATAATCGTACCCTTTGGGACAGTATGGATGGACCTGGAGAAAATTATGCTAAGTGAAATAAGCCAGTCAGAGAAAGACAAACATCACATGATCTCATTTATATGTGGAATCTAAAGAACTTAATAAACTGATGAACAGAATAGATTCAATGACATGGAAACACAGATGAGACTGATGAATGGAGGAGGGTGGGGGGAAGAGGGGGAGAGAGTAACCAAAGACCTTATATGCATATATGCACAACCCAAAGGGGTGAAGAGGGACTGGGGAGTGGGGCGGGAATGGGTGGTAGGGGTCATTGAGGAGAAAAAGGGACATCTGTAGTATTTTGAACAAAATAAAAAAATTAAAATAATTAAAAAATCAAAATGATTATCATCATCTAGTTTTCTCAATTATTCTGTTAATTCCTAAAATGGAGACACAGAATTATATAAAAAAAAAATTTTGTGCATTTAATCAAATTTTTGACAAGTTATTAAAACCCTTATTCAGATTCTGTTTGTGATAGCATTTCTGCTTGCGATGGTTGTCTTTTATTTACTATGGTCAGTGTTTAGAAGAGCATCATTACTGATGTTACTGTAGCTGGGTTACACCCTATCTGCACTGTGGTTCAAGGGAAGGGGAAGAAGAACATGCAGAAGGCACGGTTTATTCCTATGGATTCATACCTAAATCATACATGTTACTTTTGTTTGCCTTACAGTGGAGCTAACATGGCACATTAGATTTAACATACACTCTCTCCTTGGCCAAGACCTAACTTGAGTCAGGCTCCTTTGAGCCCTTTTTCTTTTTTTTTAATCTAAGCTTTGACCTTGGCCCCTGTCCTGTTTTCGGCCTATGGGGCCTACGCTTAAGGAAAATCTTTTTAAAGTCCTTGGCTTATCTTTAGCAAGAATCTTGCTGTTAGGTTAGTTTAGCAAAAATTACCTTACCTTTGATGTTTCCTCTTAGTAATTTCCCATCCACTGACCCCCTGGCCCTTCTCCTTGGCTATAAACCCCCACTTTTCTTTGTATTCAGAGGTGAGTCTATTCTTTCTTCCCTATTGCAACACTCCTATTGCAATAGACTTGAATAAAATCTTACCATTTAAACAAGTGTCAGAATAATTTGTTTAACAGCTTCATATAACTGAGAGATTCCAAAACATAGAATCACAGGGCTGCCATGTGATAGGTAATTCTATTTATATGAGTAGAGGGGAGAATTATTTTTGGTGTAGAGATGACTGTCTTCGTCACATGACTAACGGATGAAATAAAAATTCATATTAGTCCAACTGTCACAAGACTGGATAAGTATTAAATGATATAGGAATATTTCCCCCTTAATATAAGTATTTACTGCTCATTTTATTTCATTTTAAGAATGTTTTTATTCATTTGAGAGAGAGAGGGAGGGAGGGATTGAGAAAGAGAAAGGAACAATGATGTAAGAGAGAAACATCGATCAGCTGACTGCTTCCTGCCTGCCTTCCTGCTGGGGATCGAGCCTGCAACCTGGGTATGTACCCTGGGGATATAACTGGTGACCTTTTTGGTGCATGGAATGATGCTCCACCAACCGAGCCACACAAGCCAGGGCTACTTCTCATTTCAGATAAATTATAAGCTATTCATCTGAAGTAGTTTACTAGAATTCCATATAATACATTTATAAGTTTTACTTGTATAAAATAATTATTATGTAAAGCCTATTCAAAGTTTGAATAGTTGGTAGAAATGGAAAATAAATATAGGAAATATAAAGTTATATCCTTGAGATGCTTTAATTTAATGTTTTATTTAGGTTTTTACCTATAGAAATTTTACTTTGTAGTACAAATATATATATGTGTGTGGATATATATATATTTATATATATATATTAAATAAGTAATTTACTTGGTCACAGCTCTATGAATGTTCCACAATTTCCTTCCCATTAGTTTCTTATTAATATTAGAGAACTAGTAAATTTTAATCCACAGTTGTGATATATATATGTATATATATTTCTATAGATACAGAAATAAGCATTTTAGAATAGGTAATTTAAGTAACTTTAAATGATACATTTAATAAGCACTTTAATATGTGAACAAATACATATAGCTGTTTAACCACTTTTGTGAGTCATAATTCATATTCAAATACTTTATCTTTACTAACTTCAAAATAAACAGGAAGTGATTTGAACAGATGTGATCTTTCTAGGATTCCATTTTTTAAAAAACACCATGTTGAGCTACCGCAGGCCTAAAACTCAAGGAAGGAATAGAGAATGAGTTTTATGAAGTCCCAGCGGATGCTGAAAGCTGATTTATCACGTGGCATGCCCGGGCAGCTCAGGCAGAAGGGTAAAAATAAATGTTTCATGCTAGTGAAAAACACTGAAGAGCAAACAATAAGGTGCTCTTTTCACTGAATAGGAAGGTGCCTTTCTCTGAATTCAGTTCCACAGCAAACAGGGAAACGCTGTGAAATAAAGCTGCACACTTCACCCATGCATTGTGACAGCCGTGTCCTTGTGCTGGGTTCTCTAGATATGTATTTTATTCTCTCTCTTCCTCATTAATTTCCCCTTCCCCTTCCCCTTCCCCTTCCCCTTCCCCTTCCTCTTTAATTTGCAATTAGCCTGAGTCACCGTCCTGGTACAAACACCCTGTCTGACGTTCCCATGGGTGACGAAGCCCCTGAAATGCGTTGCATCTCGCGCTGGCTGAGAGCTCAGGCCCTGAAGTCAGCTTGCTTAGCTCCCCTTCAAGCTCTGTCACTTATTACGTGTGTGACCAAGGGCAAGCTTATTTCTCTCTTCCTCAGTTTCTTCATCTCTAAGTGGGAACAATAGTAGCATTTACATCTTAGAAAGGTGTCATAAAATATATATTTGAAATCTATCAATCATCTATCTATCTTTCCATCTGTCCATCAGTTATCTTTGTAGAACAGCGTCTGGCACACAGTAAAACAGTTAGCTCCTTTTACTTATTCAGCACAGTATTTTGAAAGTCTCTTCTTTGCCAGAATACTCAGATGGCTGCTGAGTGCACCACGGTGCACAAACACAAAGCCACTTCACTCAGGGGGCGCTTGGGCTGGTGGAGAAGCTTAAGATCAAACAAGTAATTAAAAGGATGACGCTGTGGTAGCTATGTTATGGTACAGTGGGGGTGTGTAGGGCAGAGAGGGTAAATAAGCTTGTCCTGAGTAAGAACAGAGAAGGCCGCCTTGATAAAAAGACTCTTCAATATTGACTTAAAAGATGATAGAGTTAGCCAGGTGAAGTTATTCACTTGGAAGTGAAACGTAAATAACGATGGAGCGTGTTTTAGAAAGAGAGAGGAAAAGAAAAGTGGACGGTTTAGCCATCTGAAAAGTGTGTATTTAATGTGCATGTCCCATTGCATGGTTTTATCCACAAATGACAGCATCTGATTCTTATTTCTGTGGCATTGCTGGGGAGCATGACTTAGCAGGGAGTTTATTTTTAGCTTGTCTTAATTTTGTAACAAATACATGATGTGACCAGGGGTAAGCTACCATCTCTTGAAATGTTTGTCATTAAAATGAGAAAGTTAAGTTAGAAAAACTCTGAGCTACTTTCAAGTTAATGCCAGAGAAGAGGTTAAGCTTCCATTCTTTGAATCAAAACCTGAACCTAGGAATCAACCAGTGCTGGAAGCAAGTAAGTGGCTTTCATGGGCTTCTCGCCTGGGGTCTAAAATTCTTTCTGTGTTGCCCTGGCCAGCTAGCTCACTAATTAGAGCATCACCCCAATATGCCAAGGCTTTCAGGTTCAGTCCCCAGACTGGGCACATACAAGAAACAACCAATGAATGCATAAATAAGTGCAATAAAAAAAACCCCCCTCTCTCTCCCCCCCTTCCTCTCTCTCTCTCAAATCAGTTACTAAAAAAACGTATTAAAATTCTTTCAGTGCATCTGCTGTTCTTGTGCTTCCGTCCTTAGATTCTTTGCCTTATTCATGACACCTGCTGCCAAGTATTCACACCATGGCCCCCCAACTTCTATCCCATTCACTGTGGCATACAGAGGTTGCAACACTACTTGCTTTTTCTTTAGTATCTCCGAATGCAAATTCCTGACATAATACTTTGCTAATACTTTTGGATGGTATAAGGAATGTTTTCCACCTTCTGTAATAAGGTTCCACAAAATTTCATTCAGCTTTGGCTGGAGATGGGACTAAACAACAGGCGGGAGATCATGTGCGATGAAATAGCATATAGATTGAACAGATATTTTTACTTATGATGAGCGATCGTAGATCTATACTGCAAGTCGGTTTAAGTACAAAGTATATGTGCTATTCGAGGAATTAAGGGTTCAAAGATGCCTCCAGACTTAAATATTCCAGATGATACTGTAAATTGGTAGTCCCTATATGGGTAGAAATGTAAAACTAGCAAAATTAAAAATGCACATTCACTTTGACCTAGTAATTCTATTACTGGATCTTTACCATAGAGTTATACACACTCGTGTACAAAATGTGGTTTGTACAAGGATATTCACAACAATCTGACTTGTAATAACAAAAGGAGGGAAGCAAATTAAATGTCCAATAATAGAATATTAAATACAATGCACCCACATAAATAAATAGTAAGCATCCATTAAAAAGAATGATGTAGCTGTATGTATAATGATGGAGAAGACAATATTTCATAAATAATACAGTAAAGACAAAATTATACACACATAGATGCATGTGATTTCTCTGTGAGTATATACAAACAAATAATAGTAGTAGCCTCTGCTTGGGTTACAGTTCTTTTCTCCCCTCTATACCTTTCAAAAAGTTTTGCAATATGTAGTATGTGCATGCCTTATTTACTCAAAATAAATAGGTTTATAATTTTAAAACATTCACTAACATTACTAATACTCCTAAAACTTGAAACATTTTTACTATTCTTAATAAACAGCCACTTTTTTCTAATAAGCAAATATTATCACTGTTGAGAAAATATTCAATTGCCCTTCATATCATGCTTTCTCACATCTCTTTCTCCCTTGCAGTAACCTGCCACAACTTTAATTTCAATTAACATTTCTCCAGGCCAGAATAATACCTAATTGAGTTGTAGAAATACTAATTTACTGATAAACAGGAACAATTGTATATCTTTATTTGTTTTCCTTTTCATGATATAAGAATTTACCTGTGACTCAATATTTGTAAATATTTTTATGTATGAGCTTCTGTTTGTGTATCAAAATGCATTGTTAACATTTCCAAAGGCACTAAGATAAAAGCTTTAATGTTCTATCAGATAACATAATAAATAATATCCCAGGATTTAGAGCAAGTTTACTACTCTTTCCTATCCATTCTCAAACTTCTTAACAATTATAGGTTTTTGTTTAGTTTTTTAAAATATATATTTATTGATTTCAGAGAGAGGAAGGGAGAGGGAGAGATAGAGAGAGAGAAACATTAATGATGAGAGAGTCATTGATCGGCTGCCTCCTGCACACGCCCTACTGGGGATCAAGCCCCAACCTGGGTGTGTGCCCTGACTGGGAATCGAACCTCAATCTCCTGAATCATAGGTCAATGCTTAACTACTGAGCCACACCTGGCTGGGCAACAATTACAGGTTTTATTTTTACCTCTTAATTCACTCTATCATATAGAAAAAATATATATAGATGTGTGTATATATAATATATATACACACATATATATATTTACATTTCTTTAAAATTTTCTTGGGAATATTTCACTAGTAAGGTTTTTACATATTAATCAAAAAGTTATTAATAATTGTCTTCATTAAACTTTTCTTTACTCTTAAAATTTACATTAATAAAAATAGTATTAGAAATTTGTTTTAATCTCTTTAATAATTCGGTAGAATATATTTAGTGTAGAGTTAAGCCAAGGTAAGCATTAATCTTAAACATTTATCATACATTTTTAATATCAAAATTAATTTATGCATATTAAAATGACATCTATTGTTGAAAGTGAGATTACAAGTGAATCAAAGCCATACTTTTAATGAATATCATTGCTAGACCACATTCTTAAATTTCAGCTTTAATTTTTTAGTTCAACCATTTAATATATCAGCAGACCTAGAAACTATTCTTGGAAATTTAATTTCCAATTATAAATTAGAAATTATGTGTGGATTTGTTGAAACACAAGAACCCAAATGAGATATGAATTGATATCTGTGTTAACTGAACTTCTCTTATTACTGGTATGACTTTTGACACCACCAGTAGTGCTGGCCAAATTGAATTAGCTTCATTCCAAAGTGAGGAAAGGGAAGCAGAAACTATATTGCTACTGGCTTTCAGAGTTGGAACCATAATTATTGCTGCTTTCTCTATAGCATTATTGTACAGAAGGCTGAAGAAATCTAGTTGACATAGTTTTATCACTATCCTAACAAAGTGATATACAGAATAAAAAAAATCCATGCACCCTGGGCTTTCCATCTTCAGCGTGTAGCTGTGTGACTTGAGGCAATTCAATTTATCCCTTCCGTTCTGTTTTCTCTGCTGAATCAACAGCATGATAAACACAAACCCAGGGAGTTATTCAATGAAGTGAAGGTGAAAGAGATTCGATACTCCACAGTAATTATAAAAAAGTACATTACTGTCACAAAGCAAAATGCCCTTGGCAGGTAGTCAGAGCTCTGTGCATGTTGGATCTCTTTTGTGTCTGTCCCTCTCTCAACAAAATCTATAAAACAAACAAACAAATAAAATAACAATGGCCCCCCTCCTCGTAGCTAAACTCACTCTCCTACTTGCCTTCCCATACTCCCTACCTGGTACTGCCACTCATTAAGCCTTTCCTCTGCCCTCCTCCCTAGTATGTCTTGGCTCGAAAGGTTTGCCACTCTTAAAGGGTCTCACAGGGTAGAAGGAGGGGCAGCGAAGGAGATTCTCAGAACAGGCCTCTATGATCTCCTGGGATAAATTCTAGATACTTCTCAGTTGCCTTGAGGAGCAATTGCCCTGAGGATAATCGCATTGCACCCTCTAATTGCTGCGACCTGGGACTTTGGAGCTACCTCATTTTACCTTCCACCAGTAATGTATGAGAGTTTCAGTTTCTCTGTATCCTAGTCAACAGCTGTCACTGTCCATATTTTTAAATTAAATATAACCTGTGAGGTGGTAGGTATATCATTGTTTCTGATTTGCATTTCTCTAATGACTGATGATGTTGACCATCTTTCTTGTGCTTATTAACCATTTGCTTATCTCTTTGAAACAATATTAGATTTTTTTTTAATGTTTTAGTGGGATCATATGTATTTGTAATGTTGAGTTGCAGGAGTTCTTCATTTATTCTGGATATATTCTGATAGTCTCTTATCAGATATGTATTTTGTAAATATTTTTGCTAATTTGGTGGTTGCCTCTTCAACCTATTAATAATATTATTGACGGAATGTTTGTGTTCCCTTAAAATTCAGGTTCAAAGTTAATCTACAATATGATGGTATTTGGAGGTGGGGCCTTTGGGAAGTGATTAGGTCTTGATGGTGGAGGATCTATGAATGGGATTATTACCTTTATAAGAAGAGGTCTAAGAGCTTGGACAACATGTCTCAGTGGTTGAGCATCGACTTATGAACCAGAAAATCATGGTTTGATTCTTGGTTGAAGAACATGCCTGGGTTTCCCGCTTGATCCCCAGTAGGGGGCGTGCAGGAGGCAGCTAATCAATGACTCTCATCCTTGATGTTTTTATCTCTCTCTCCCTCTCCCTTCCTCTCTCTCTGAAATCAATAAAAACATATTAAAAAAAGACATCAAAGAAATAGCTCACTTTCTTTTTACCATGTGAGGACAGAGAAAAAAAGTTTTTCTATAAACCAAAAAGAGGTCATTCATCAAGAACTCAACCATGCTGGCACCATGATATCTGACTTCCAGCCTCCAGAACAATGAAAAGTAAGCGACTGCTGCTCAGGCCACCCAGTCTACGGAAATTTACTCTGGTATCAAAGTAACAAAACTGTTCTCATTTCAGTCATATTTAAGTTTGATGAAGACTAGTTCACATATTTTTTCTTTTATTGCTACTGCTCTTGCTGTCATAATCTAAGATCATTGCCTAATTTAATTCAGGAAGATTTAGAACTGTTTTCTTCTATAATTTTTATACATTTAGTTCTTACATTTATATTTTTTATTTATTCTCCTTTGGTCCTTGTACATCGTGTGAGGTAGAAGTCTAACAATTTTTTCATAACAGCTTTTTTCACCCAAGAATAGTTCTGTAATCCAGTTTACACATAGTTTTTGGGACTTGAGAGTCAATGAAAAAAAAAACCTGATTTTGCATTTATGCTTCCTTCATTGGGGATTTAATCTTAAATTCACCACAGCCCAAATATATTACACATATACAAATCAGAAATTTACTTTCTATTATTTTCCTAGAATTTAATTTAGAGAAGGAGCATCCATAGAAAAGTTTTGAGCTAAAAGTTTTCATTCTGAAAATGAATCTCCATGGAGGTCAATATCATACAAATTAAAATCTGAATACAAAATTTTCTGAGCTTTTTCTAATAAAATATATACTAATAGATTTTAGGAGCAGAGGGAGAAAAAACAAAAGGGTACTATATCAATTTTGTAATTAAAAATTGCTTTATACAAATTATCTAAAATGTTAGGCAGAGTAGATAGCTGCTAGGGCAGGAGGAAGGGAAGGGGGAAAGGAGAACTTTATCTCACCCACTGAATGAAGAAGTCAGCAGTCTAGTGACTTGACAAGATAAAATACCCAAATGTTCTTATAAATTATGGGAAAAGGCACAACAATATAAAAGGACGACCTTAAAACCTAATCTGTTGCCTGAGATATGCCACTGAGCAGCCTTGAAACCTATTGGGGGGAAAAGTATAAAACCTTTGAACCTCATCATTAGGCACAGCACTCAGACTAGCTGAGCTGCCTACTTGTGCTTTATGCCAAGTGTATTCGTAATAAATTTGCTTGTTTGGCTTCCTTAATAAATTTGTTTGCTTTGCTTCAACACTGTTTTCTGTCACTTGTATGAATTCTTTCTCATGAGCATGACAAGATCCGAGGACGGGAGAGTCTTCTTGGACTTAGGCAGCTCTCCAGTAACAAAAATACTTATATTCTAAGAATGACAACAGATATGGCCTTTAAGAAATTAAAGCATGTGATATAATAGGTTATTTTTCTGAGATTTTTTTTTTCATAATTTCAATGTCTTCTAAAATTTAGTATATTATTTTTATTAAATTCACTATAGAGAAACCATATAACTCAGAAATTTGTGTTCCTATGGAAATGTTTCAAATGACTACATTTGAATAAAAACAGAATCTTGTTTACAAATTTGGAATTGAAGTTGAAACTAGAGGACTATCTCTAGGTATAAAGACAGCACATTCTAGACTAAAGAGATAAGAAGCAGTGTTGTAAGTACTATGTTTAGGGCAGATAAGCAGAAACTTGGTTGCTGAACTACCTAATAATTTGATGGTTTATCAAGCTTTAAGTGTTCAATAGACTTTATCTCTGAGCTATTCCATGCATCTCTAAAAATAAAGATTCCTAATATACCTAGAGATCTCTGTGATATTATCTAGACTCTCTCTCTCTCTCTTTTTAAAATATAGATATATCTTTATTGATTTCAGAGAGAGGAAAGGAGAGGGAGAGAGAGAGACAGAAACATCAATGATGAGAGAGTCATTGATCGGCTGCCTTCTGCACGCCCCTGACTAGGGATCGAGCCCACAACCCGGGCATGTGCCCTGACCGGGAATCGAACCCTGATCACCTAAATCCTAGGTTGACACTCAACTGCTGAGCCACACCCGGCCAGGCTAGACTCTCTTTGTTCAACTTGGTGTTTAACATCTACACATTTTAAAAGAGGAAACTATAAACTAAATTTATAAAACAATTTATATAATAAAAATGAGTGAATTCTAGATATTTATCAGATTGTTTAAATCCTCAAAACTGCTATGCTTTAGAGAACGGTATCAGTATAGTATAAATACTATAAAATGAAATAGTACCTTTTAGAAGTTTACATGTAAATGACGTGCATTAAAAACACCACTCACTTTCCTCCTCCTAACTCATTTCTTATTGTACTCCAATTACATCAAATAGATTACAAATATTACTTCCAGGACATCTCCAGGTCATATGGTTATTTTATTTAATCTTTCAATTTGTAAACAAGTTTTGTATCATCTGGATAATACTGTTTTAGTTTCATGTCCAAAATACATATCATGAGTATTCAAAAACATGGAATGAACAAGGTGCATATTATAGATATAGGTAATGTGTGTGTGTGTGTGTGTGTTTGTATACATTACATATATATAATATATGTAATAGATATAAATAGGTTGAATACTTTTCTAATTCTTCAACATGTTTGAATAATATTGAAGAATAGAAGTGTTTAGGAGGTTATCTAAAGTTTTGCAACACAAAGCTAGTAATTTAGTGTCCTGTTAATTCTGAAGCTAAAACATTTCTTTCAGTTCTACTAATTAGGCCTTTTGAAATTTTTTGCCTGCAAGCAAACAGCTTGTTTGCCTCCATCATATCCTGCAAAATAAATACTTCTCATTTCAATAAAGCTTTAAAGTTACACGGCTTCAAGCAATATTGTTAAATAAGATTTGAAACAAAGCCTAAAGCAAAGACAAAAATAATTCAGTAAAGCATGCTGAAAACAACACTCTAGGGTCCGTGCAAATTAATATAAAATGGGCTCACATTATTATACTATGAGGGAGTTAACTTTACATTTAATTACAGTATAGGTTATTTTTACCTAAACTTACAGCTTTACTCATCTGTAATTTTTTTTAATGCAGTAGCAATTTTTTTAGCTATTTTTCTGAGAAGAATGTGATAGTTCATACACTAAAACACTTAGAAAGCAAAAATAAAGTAAATAAATAAAAATAAAATATTTCTCATGATTCATAAGAGTTTTATAGACCTTGGTCTGATATAAACTACATATATATTATCAGAAACAGAACTAAAATATTTTGATATGGTCAAATAACATTATTTTCATTTACATATTTTTAAATCAAGTTAAATTGAATGTTGTTAAGAAGCAGTTTTATAAGAAAAAGTATTGGGACCTAATTTTTTTTTTTTTTTTTACAAGACAGGGCATCCTCAAATATAGTCACTTGGAAGCAATTTATTTTGGGGATGACAGTTGTTTTATTTTCTTTTGTTTAATTAAATCAGAATGGCAAATACCCAGCAATACAGGGTTGCAAAATGCTTATTAGTCCATGTAAATTGCCTTGTAAGCTATGGATAGCAGCTTAACTGCTAATGAAAAATCTGAGGAAATAAATCACCCAGTATAAAAGAGAGCATCGCTCTTTTCGCCAAAGTGATCTCACCCATGCTCAGTGACTAAAATCATGGACTAGAATCTTAAGACTGTCACTTTTTCCCCCCATAAAGATTTATACTAATTTAACATGATGGCTTTTTAAATCGAGGCATCTACAAAACAACATGTCTAAAATTTAGAACGTTATCTTCTCCAAAACCTTCCTACTTTTAAATCCACAATTTGTTTTTCTATCAATTGCAACATACTTGTGAAATATACTATATACTACCATCTTTTACCTGGCTTCTTCAAATAGCTTTCTTACTGGGTTCTCTGCTTCCCAACTTGCTTCTTCCTAACATTAACCTATATCATGATCAGAATTATGTTTTTAAACCATGAGCTTAATATATTAAATCCCTTAAAAAGACAAACTATGCAGTAATATCTGTTTCCCAAAGGTATTTTGAATTATTGCTATAATTTCTAATTATTTATCTTTATAGGCTCATTTAATATGAAAATCCATGAATGTTATGTGAACATTGATAAAAATTGAACAAATCAGCCTCACTGACAAGAACTTAGAAAAATAAAGAATAACAACAACAAATATATTCAAAACCAAGTATTTTGCTGGAATCACATATAGGAACTCAACTAGTATTGTGAGTTAAGTCCTATTGAATGAGTGCTCATTTTGAGTACAGTATCCCATAGGCCATTTATCATTTGCCATATGTTACATAATTACATAAATGTTGCTATATGCTAAGAATATGCTGCAAATTAACAACATTTGTTGTTTCTGGAGAGAAAATGAGAAAATAATTTGGCAAATGTCAAGTTCAGTTCATGTCAAGATGCTTTTTGTGTCATGATCCATCAGGAAAGATTAAACAGAAATGTTCTACTAAATAGATCAATTTCTGGGCAGCAGCTGTGGCTGACATTCTTTCATTTGGCAGATTCATTCCACCTGACTTCAGAGAAATTGCTAAAATGATGTTTTCATAGTATGAGTATGTTTTTATTTCCTTTGCCCAATTTAAGCTGGAGTTGGTAAAGGAAAAGAATATTTTGTTATATTATGTATCATATAAAAGCTACTATAGTTGAAAATAGCTACTATAGTAGCTTTATTCATATTCCAATAATTACAAAGTAAATATAAAATAAAACTGCATACTTCTAAATTTATGTTAATGTAAACTAAATCAAAATATCTATAAATGTCCTGAATTGTTTTGAATGAAAAATAATGAAGATTTGAAATCTCACAATGAAGATGGTATCAGCAGTGTACATTGTCTCTCATGGTATTAAAAACTACATATACTTTTATAATTATTTTGGGGGGAAATCCACAGTTTTTCATATTCCAGAGCAAGAGGAATTTTTAAGTGTTTTGTTTTTGACTGTCTGTTGAACAAAAATGTGATCCAAATTTTTCATCATTTTACACCTTCTCTCCCTAGTTGTGTATTTGTCACAGTTCTCTGCTGTAGAATTACTTCTCTTGGAAAGGACATTTTAAACACATTTTTACCAAAAGCATATTTTGAGTAATAAGTTTTATTTACATATTGGAAATATATAAATATAGACTTTTATGTATTGAATTATCCTGAATTATTTTCTTACTTAAACATTTAATAACTTTTATGAGCATAACAAATCATCAAGGCTTTCCACAACTTAGTTACCTCTCCTGTGAAATACAGTGTAACAGCTTGAGAAACAAAATAAAAAATGGCTTCAATATCTGCAGGTTTGCCAGGTATTTGTAACAGTCATTTTACATAGATTATCACCTTTACCATCCATAATAGACTCTATTATCCCTAATATGCTTGTCAAAAGTAGAGATCAAAAGATATTGAATAGTTTGACCCAGTTACATGTTTAGCAAGCAGTAGTGGGAAGGCAGAGCAAATCCAACTATTCCATAACCTATGTTCTGAAACTCTGCGAGGAAGCTATGGAATAACAATCCCCTACGTGCGACGGAGTGAGGGATATGCAGTGGTCTTCTAACACCCAGAACAACGCGAGCTATTCCTTGTTCTGAATAGAGAAAATTGTTAATTCTTTGGTTATCAACCATGGAATCTGACATATGAACTTTGACAGGTCTAAAACCACATATATAATTATCTCTAGTTGTTTATTTGAAGGTTATAATGTGGAAGTTTTATCAGAAGTTAATTTTTATATAAAAGTTAAAGCAATATTATTATTAATATGAATCAGTATATAGTGAGAGAATATTTACACTAACTCCTTTATTCCAAATCATTTCAAAAACTCCATAGACCAATAATCTTTGCAGGAAATTAGCCTACATTTTAAAGTTCTAGTGATCCAAATAGTCTCTATGGGGAATTCATCTCATATTTAGTGTTCCAAAGACAATACAGCATTTTCCTTAAAGAAAAATATGTTTATAATAAAATTTTAAAAATAGAGAAGTACTATATATATTTACAAATATATGTATTATTTAAATTTTATTTTAAGACTGTACCTTAATAATTTTAGAAATAAACTACATTTGTTTCAAATATGTCTATTTTTTTATTTGTATGTTTAAACATATAAACTAATGTATTTACCACTTAAATGCAAATGTGACAGTGGAAAAGAATATTGTATACTATTTTCTGTAAAGTACCCAAGAGAGGATGTCCAATGAATTCATGAAAGTGAGATATAAATATTGACAACAATTTTTTTCTAGAGAATAAAGTAACATAGAGGAGGCATACATAATGTTATGCCAAAAAAAAATCTGAGCTTATTTTTCTTCCTTCTTCCACACAAAGCTAGAGAATTTATCTCTTTGAATATTTTAAATTTTAATAACACAGCTGAGAATAAATCATCATCTTCAGAGCTCTGCGTAGCTTCCCAAGGCTGGATGTTGGACAACATATGGATGTTTAGAAACAGGACTGCAGAGGAGTATGTCCAAAATCAGAACATTTCCTTCACATCAAGTACCAATAAGTAAAGTAAAAAAAATCAAAAATTAAAAAAATGAGAATTTGGCAATAAGGAAAAAAATAGCATAAATAATGTCTATAAATACTTTGCTTTCTCTTAAAAACTTGTAAATTATTACAATTGTATAAAATTGTATTAAATTTGTGGATTACCTGATGATCCAGAAGCTACATGGATTAGTATAAATAAATAATAATGAAAGTAATTAAAGAAAATTTGAAACTTAAGTCTTCTGCTGGGTTTGTTAAAGCCCAAAATGGTATTTTCACTTGTGCTAACCGAACCCAGATTTAATACCTGACCTTATTGCTGTTTCAACCTTTCCTAGAACTATAATCTTAATAAAGCAGTCTGGAATTTTCTGGTCATGCACCAGTAAGGCAATCTGTCACTTGGGCTCTCTCCATTCCCTATAGAAGAGGTACTTTGCACGATAGAACCCTTCCTGCCAAAAGAAGATATCTGGGTCTAACATAATCCTTTCTTTTCTTGTAACAGGCCCCTTGCCCCACTTTTCTTCCTATAAAAACCTTCCATTTTGTACAGCCCCTCTGAGCACAATTCTAGTTGCTAGAGGGGAGGCTGTCTGATTCATAAATTACTTAATAAAGCCAATTACATCTTAAAATTTACTTGATTGAATGTTGTTGTTTTTTAACAAGTTGGGTTTCCTGGGAAACAGAAAACTCAGATGGAGATTAACATGTGTGAATGTACTGGCAGGTATTCTCAGGTCAACACTTTGGGGATATAAAAGAAGTAGAGTCGGGCATAATGGAAGGTGAAACTGATGCGGACACTGTCTCATGGAGAGCTGTGGATCTGAAATGCCTTCTCAGAGCTGTCCAACCATGAGTTAAGGAATCCGAGCCTGGGTACCATACATGGCCTGGACATTATATGCATCTGCACCTGGGGAGATAGAAACTACCTGGGTTCTGTGGATCTTTTCAACCAAAAACAATTCTCAGAGAGGTCTCATTGTATAGCACAAAAGCCAACAGTACTCACTGCAGGTGGAGAAAGGAGCATCTCAGTAGAAAAGGGGATGAGTTAGACATTACAGGATCCACTATGATCCTCTGCTTGCAGTGCTCAAGTTCATTTTCCTGAGTTGTGAGGGTGGTGTCATACTGAGGGCTCAACACTTTCCCCTGTTGGTGGAAAGCAGGGCACTCTGCAGTCTCAGTAGCCAGGTTACTCTCGAGTGAGAATCCATGCTCTTGGGCCCACAAGCGTTCTCCATGCTTTCCACCATAGCTAGTCTGTTTAGGAGCACACTCTGCCATTCCTGTAGGGGGCTGTAGACAGAGGCTGCCTAACATCAATTGGCCTAGACATTATGGTTACTTAGATGTCTTCTATGTGGGATGTCCTGGGATAGATATTACTGCCTGATAGATCATACTTTGTGCATTACTTCCTATGTCCATCTGCATGATTACTCCCTAGACCTATTCACCAAACTTTCAGTCTTTCTCCTGTCAGGCCATTAATCAACTTGCTAAGCTATCCAACACTGACCATAAATTGGGGTATAGTTTTACTTAGGTCACTTCTCTTTCTACACAAAATGGATTGTTTTCCTCACTGGCCATTCAGACACACAAAGGAATTAAGCTTTTGTGCAATAGCAGTCCATTTTTTAAAACTGCAACCATACGACACACCAACACGTGTGAATCAAAACCATGCTCTTCTTCCCTTTGTTAACTAGTCGTAAAGAACTACCTCATGTGGCCATAAGTTTGAGCTGAGGGAGAGTCACTGGCAAAATCGGGGTGATGACACCATGTACTGAACCACCTGCTATTGGGAGATATAACTTTCCATGGATTTCTCACGCTCCTACATGTCTTCCTGCATATATCAAGAATACAAGGTCATGGCCACTCCTTACTTGGGCCACTTCTCAGGGTTGCATTTGCAATGAGAAACCTTGAAGGTTGCAGTACTGTTTCTCCCAGAACAAGACTGGGCTGCTTTAAAAGAGGTGCATTTCCCAAAGCCGGCATTCTCAGCTGCGATGCTGCACAATATCAAAGTACTTAACTGCTCCTTTCTGCATCACCCATCCGGAACTATGGGGAGGAAGAGGAATCAGTGATAACAAGACTCTCATGCTGCCTGCCGGGCCATGAACAAAAGTCCTTTGTCTCTGTGTCAGGATTTTCATGTCGTCTGCCTCTGTCAATAAAAGAGTAACAGGGGTACATATCAGGTTGCAAACAGTGTAATATCCTAGCCCCTGACACTTGCTCATGAAGCTTATATTCGCCCTCTTTCTCTGCTTATGATAAATCCTGGATGTACTACTTAGATCACGTGTTCTATTACTGGTGGGCCCAACTAACCTTTCATATGTTGGTCTGAATTATTAATCTTTGGATAAGCACTCTGGCTCCATGGTCACTTCATTTCTCAGTTAGGTGCTGAACCAGTTACATACGAGGTGGTGTTAGTCAAACAGTGTTTATATCTTTGTCATAAATAATTTGGACTTGTCTCAAAACCTAAACAAGTAATGGATATATGGGCAGGGGGTGCATGCATGCAAATGCACTGTAGAATCTTCATTGTGAAGGCTTATGAATTTGTTTATGAAAGGTATACAGTGAAAAATTTAAAACTCTGAAGTCTTAACTGTTGTGCTGATCAGCATTTCAGAAATCTCCCAAGGCTTTCCTGATTCATTAGAATATATAGAAACTAGCAAGTTGTGAAATCAGTGAATTTTAAAAGCAGCAATTTCAATATATACTCTACAGGGGTTTTCTGATTAATATGTATATCTTACCTCAAGCCTTTTAAAACCAGAGACCTGTGTGAATTCATTTTATTTTGAAGAAAATTTTCCTTCAGTACAAACTATACCGTTTCATCAATGTAATGAAGTTTTGTGACTATCTCTACAATGGAGTTGATCTCTGCAAGTTATACTGCCTTGAAAATTCTCTAAGAAGTTTGACACTTTTGCCCGGCTGGGTGTAGCTCAGCGGTTGAGCATCGACCTAGGATCCAGGAAATCGCAGTTTGATTCCCGGTCAGGGCCCTTGCCAGGGTTGTGGGCTCCATCCTCAGGGGCGTGCAGGAGGCAGCCGGTCAATGACTCTCATCACTGATGTTTCTCTCTCTCTCTCTCTCACCCTCCCTTCCTCTCTCTGAAATCAATAAAGGCATATTAAAAAAAATAAGTTCTACACTTTTTGTTCCCAATGAATTTTCCTCCACAGTTTAATATGAAGTTCAGAAAGAGTAAAGTTTAGGCTGGCACAAGTAGAAAATTTCACTGTAACAAGAAGCAAATTACAGCAACAGAATACTAGGGGAAGACATCAAGTAGTAAATGAACAGAGAAAACACACTGTATGCTTTCAATATATACAATTCTAAAAAATACAAACTAATATATAGCAACAGAGAGCAAGTCAGTTGTTGCTTGATTGGGGAGCACAGCAGGGATAAGTAAAAGGAGAAAGGAAATTTTGGCTGAATGATAACTATGTTTCTTGTTTTGATTGTATTGATGGTTTGGTTTCAAAGATATATATGTACATCTACATCTATATCTGTAAATTATTTTTCAGATGGCAGTTTATTTTGAACAATTTACTTCAAAACTGAAAGTTAAAAAGTACAACATCATTTAAAAAAAATCTTTTCTACTCTAACCATAAAGCGAGGGGTGCTGAGGATGTCAAGGATAAACGGTATCTCGCCATTGAAGCTGAAGAAGCACCAATAGCTGGAAGACGGGTCAGCTTTATTCCAGATGCTTAATGAAAACTAGTGGGGCTACATCGCAGGAGCGTATGTAGATACAGAACACAGCTGAGAACCGAAATGTAAAACTTGCAGTTTAACTTGAAACTTAATTAATGAATCAATAATACTAACTTGATCTACCTAAAATAAGGTTTGATTAAGCTTTTGATGAAGAAAGTATTTAGGTATCAAAGACTGATAATTTAATTTTTCTCAAAACCTATTGTTTCCTCCATGGCAGGCAATGTTTTAGGCATTGAGACAGCAGTGAAAAAAACAACCATCATGACTATATGGAACTTAAGAACATCATTTGCTTGTATTTTATCTAACAAGAGTGATATGTTTTATGAATAAATACATTTAATATTTCTTAAATATATCCCTGTTTTCCCCCCATATGTAATCTACAAATTAGAAAAAAATAGGCATATTTAAGGTTTAGTTCAACACTGTTGGCCCACTGTTAATATCACTTTGGTTGTATTACAACTTAGTGCATAAAGAAAAATATATTGTGGTTACATTGCTATTTGAGGAAGATCACACTTAGAGTCCAGTCGGTCTGTAGATTGCAGAATGAACTGATTTTGAAATTATGTATGCTCACATGTGACTGACCTTTCAAACCAGTGTCTTTTATGTTGCAAGAAAAGGTCATTTTGGATTGTCTGATTTTCCTTTTCTCTCTCACAATGCTTGCATTCTGTGAACCTTAATCATCTGATTGCCTAACCTCTGATTTATAGCTGATATATTTTTAGCAAATAAATTCTAAAATAATAAGACAAGTAAAAAAATTAAAAACATTCTAACATGGACATATTGACTTTTATAGGTGCAATATTACTTCTGAGCCTGTACAAAATATTTTCTACAAGTTTGTGATAAATGTGTATATCATTTTTATCTGTTTATTTCCATAGATAAATGTTAACCCAATAGTTTTTCTTCATCATTTTCACATGTATTTTTCAGGAAATACTGTAATTAAAGGGCATACAATTTTCTTTTATTTCTACATAGTATTGTTACAAATACTTAAAAAAATAAAGTAGAACACATCACCAATGAGGAAACGTATTACTTGCCTTCTTATAGCTTACTAGCACTTCATATCTCACCTTTCCTTTTCATTATACTTGGAATAGAGTGGCTGAATTTTTCCTGTACTTGTGAACTCCATCTACATTGCAAAGGTAATGAGAAACTGCCTTTACGATCAATTCTAAGATTTTCTATGAATAAATATTTCTTTATGTTTTTATTCAGTACAAATTAATTTTTCAAGCAAATACTCATCCTTTTGAAATTAAATATAATGTGTTTGCCTAAATATATTCCCACATAGGGATTGTGGTTTCAAATATTATTTGTTGGACCTTCATCCCTGAATTAGTCAATTATAAATGACTGTAGTCTACAATGAGTGACCGGTATTAATATCATCACACTATAGAGAGTTCTATATGAAAAATATTTACAGGTTTGGCTTGGCTACCAAGAAATAAATATCGAGAAAATATTCTTTTATTTCTCTTTAAGGATTACTTAATAGCAATGTCTTTTAGAAAATATGCAGTCATGCGGTAAATTGCAAAGATGAGCACCAATTTTTGTATTACACTTTTGCAATGTAACTTTGCAGAATCTTGCATAAGCAGTGCAGTCTAATCTTCTAACTCTTCCATCTAGGCTTCACCTCAGTGCCAGAGGATAGTTTAGCTATGCCCAGACCAAAAGAAGTATCCAGTCAAACCAAGACAAAATTATACACTACTACAGACTCATGGGCTAAAAAGTTAATTATTATTTTAACATGTTACTTTTTGGTGTTTCCTTAGGTAGCAAATGCTAACTGAATCAATTATTAATTTAAATATTTTATGACTTTGACTCCAAATGCAAGGGAAGTAAGGCAAAAATAAATGAATGAGACTATATCAAACTAAAAATCTCTGCAGAGCAAACAAAACTGCCACCAAAACAAAATGGCAACCAACTCAACGGAAGAGATATTTGCAAACAGCTCCAACAATAAGTTAATATCCAAAATACATAAAGAACTCATACAACTCAGCATCAAACAGACAAACAATCCTTTAAAAAAATGGGCAGAGGACCTGAAGAGACATTTCTCCCAAGAAGACATACAAATGGCCAACAGATACATGAAGAGATGCTCAATTTCACTAGCTGTTAGGGAAATAAAATAAAAACTACAATGAGATACCACCTCACACCTATTAGAATGGCTGTTATCAACAGACAAGTAATAACAAGTGTTGGTGAGGCCGTGGAGAAAAAAGAGCCATCATTCAGTGCTGGTGGGAACAAAAACTAGTACAGTGGGAAACAGTATGGAGGCTCCTAAAAAAATTAAGAGTAGAGTTACCATGTGTCCCAGCAACCCTCCTTCTGAGTATCTACCCCAAAATTTTGAAAACTTTTTTTTCTTTGCAAATATATATCCACCCCTATGCTGATTGCAGCCTTATTCACGGTGTCCAAGGCATGGATACAATCAGAGTGTCCTTTAATATATGATTGAATGAAAATGATGTGGTACATACATGCAATGAAATACCACTCGGCCATAAGAAAAGAAGAAATACTGATATTTGCAACGACATGGATGGACCTTGAGAATATCATGCTAAGTGAAATAAGAGAGAAAAGTTAAGAACCACATGATTTCACTCATTTGTGGGATATAAAACTGAACGCAACAACTGAACAAACAAGAAAAACAAACAAGAACTCATAGACACAGGTAACACTATGGTGGTTACCAGAGGGAACCGGGGGGCGGGAAGGGTCATGAAGGGTAAAGAGGGTCAAATATGTGGTGATGGAAGATGATCTGACTTTGGGTGATGGGCACACAGTGCAATATACTGATGATATATCATAGAAATCTACACTTGAAATCTATATAATTTTATTAACCAATCTCACCTCAATAAAGTTAATTTAAGAAAAGAATAAATTCAGCAAACGTTGTAAATAATGACTTTTCCTGGACTTCTTTCTTAGTATTGATTATAATGCTATGTGATTATAATCCTATAAAAATCCAGGATATACAAGAACATTATAAGATTGGGAAATCAGAGGAAACCCTAGAACTATAAGTAAGAAATATACCATTGACTTCCAGTTAAAATAGGTTGTTTGAACCTCTGGTTTGATATGTTTACCCTTGTTCCTTACTTAAATTCACATAAAATATGATTAAAGAAATAAAAGTACAATAAGTCCTCACTTAACATCATTCATAGGTTCTTGGAAACTGTAACTTTGAGTGAAATGACAAATGAAGAAACCGATTTTACCATAGGCTAATAGATATAAGTAAGAATTAAGTTCCTAAGGCTATTTCAGGTCACAAAAACATCACCAAACTTCTAAATAGAGATCTGAAACACTTCCAACATTGAACATTGAAATAAACAAGCTATACATGCATTTAAGAAAGATTAATAAAAACATGTAAGAGAATTATTTTCTAACCTACTTATTCCAGAATAATGCCTGACCAAAAACCTGGGCACTGTAGCCCATCCAAATAAACATAAAACCAACAATCACACATGTTAATATATTTTGTTCATATTGGTTAAAAAATATATTAGTAGATTTTATTTTACCCATATTCTTGTACACTCTTTAATGTATTAAAAATTAAAAGTTACATATGTGGTATTATAGTTCAATTCACAATACCTCTATAGACAGTAGAATCAGCTACAGAATATACACAGGAAAACCCAAGAAACTATACAAGCAATTGATAATAGTACTTATTTTAGGGTGATTGTAGATGACAAAATTTTATTTTATAAAATCTTTTGTTTATTAAATAGAGTACAATTAACAGATATTACTGTTAAAATGGGTAAAATAATTTACTATTTTATATAATTTAAATAATTATTTTTTCATAATAAGTTTTACATACCTATGGAAAAATAATCTTTAGGATTGCATTTCTTGATTTGATGGGGGGGAGAAAATTTAGTTGAATAACTAAATTTTATTATAAAACCTCAGAAATTTTTCTTATGCTTAGTACACTAAATATAGTCTACATGCTGATGATTCATAAACATTTAACAATTTTTTTAGCTCATGCCAAATTCTGTGACATTTAAATTCTAAAAAATAACTGGTGTGTTTTTTAAAAATATATCTGAGATTATAACCACATACTGTGAATTTTTATTTTGAGATGTATTTCTCCATTTGGGCTTATAAATTTTCCAAGTGTCTTGTCCTTCCCTTGCTCTTAAGGATATATGGTGCTGGGTTTGGAATGTTGCTGTTGGCATGATATTTTGTATGCAAGATTTTACTTCATAGTAAAATAAATTTTAAATGCAAAATAAACCCTTCATCCTATAATGATGAAAATAAATGTCTGGAAATAAAGAAAAACTAGGCTAATTAAATCAACTTGCAAGACTCAATTAAAAATAATACCTTTGAGAAAAAAATGAAATGTATACAGTGAATTAGATTTTACCTTTGTGAAAAGAAACAAATGAAGTTTTGAGTAACAAATACATTAGTTACTTGAAAGTTTTACATCTACTATATTAATTACTCTTTAAAATGCACTGAAAATTATGTGAAAACAACATCAAAGCTAGAAGCAAGGAAAGATCCCTTTACATAATTGAGTATTAAGTAATTTGCTATTGTATTTTATGCTAAACAGCATAAGTAGAATGTTTTACTGTAGATTTGAGCTTTCTGGAACTTAGGAGATATTCTCTTTTTCATACATTTCAAATAAATTTTAACCGCCTGCTGTTTTTAAGCTGTATTAATATATACACTATATTATAGTATTAATCATATATATGTATTAATTAAATATAACTATAAATTTATAGATAACATATATAAATAGATTTTCTTTTCAATCTAAGAGAGCTATGGAGGTGATCAGTACCACTATATAATAGTGTTAAGGAAGGTTTTAAGTTTTTCAAAACTTCATTATTATCATTACATGGGTCTCTTTGCCATCAATCCTTTTGAAGAATACATACATTTTACAGATTAAAAAAAGTCAAATTTATAAAATTATTAAGCCTAGTCTAGAAATATATAAGAACTTGGGGTTTTAACCTGTGGGGTACAGACGTTAGAGTGTCCTTATCATGATCCTCTCTCCTGGTGTGCATACCCATGTATGAGGCCCTCGCTCTGAGAGCAGGCGGGGCCTGTGACTTGTTTCTAACCAATAGAATATGGCAGAGATGATGGGAAGTATTCTGTTATTTTGTTGCATTATATAAGACTCCATGTTCTTAGCAGGTGGACCCTAGAGAATCTCTCTCCCTAGTTGGCTTTGAGTACGTAAGCAACTAGTTTGGGTGGTTCATTTGGCAAGGATCTGAGGGCAGCCTCTAGGAGCTGCGATTGAACTACACTCAACACTTAGCAGGAAGCTGGCACCTAAGTCCTAAGGATGTAAGAAAATGAGCTCTGCCAACAACGAGTGAGCTTGAAAGTGGAGTGTTCCCCACTCGAGTCTCCAGATGAGAACACATCCTAGTTGGCACCTTGGTTGTAGCTTTATGAAGCCTTTTCCAAAGGACCCAGAGAAGTAGAGCTTAGACTTCTGACACTTAAAACAGTAAGATAATAAGTGTGAATTTTTTACACCACTAAGTTTGTGGTAATTTGTTAAGAGGCAATGGATAACCTACAGATTTTGGTACCTGGAAATGGACTGCTGCTTTAACAAATATTAAAAATGTGGGAGTAGCTTTGGAGTAGGCAGTGGGTAGGGGCTGGAGAAATTTTGAGTAGAATGATAGAGAAATCTTAATTGCTTTGAATAGACAATTAGCATAATCTGGACTTTAAGGATGCTAACAGTGAGAGCTCAAAAGCATGTGAAGAATATAGTCTTGAAACTGGAGGGGAAAAAATCCTTGTTATGTAGTGGCAGCAAGTTCAGCAAAATTATCTCATAAGATACACAAATAGTAGAATTTTATGTGATAAACTTGGATATATAACTAAGGAGATTTCCAAGCAAAATTCTGAATAACTACTAGTTTCTTCTCACTGGTTATAGATGAGAGAACTGAGGGAAGCACTGTTAAATAAAAAGGAAACAGGATTTAGTGATTTAAAAATTTTCTGCATTCACAGGTAGCAAAGGATGCTAAAATTGAGAAATGGCTTCTAAGCAGTTTAAAAAGTGTGACCTTGAGGAAACAAATAAAAAAAAGATTGACTGTACAACCTTTTGCTGAGACTTCCAAAAGTTCAGGAAACGAGAGTATTCAGCTAAGGAAAGGGTCCTTCGAAAATATTAAAGACTCAATCTTGTGCCGCACACATTCTCTAAACAAACCATAGAGGCTCTAAGAAGCTTAAAGGTGCTGTCCCTCCAGCCACCTCAGCAGGATCCTCTGGCAGCTAAGGGCTTATTTCTAAAAGATCTGTGGGTGTGGTCGGTACAGTGAACCTCATGAAATCTACTAATGGCCAACAAAGTTTTTTGAGAAATGTATTTCTTCCAAAACACTGCCAGCTTGAACTGAGAGAAGTAGAAAGTTCAAAAGAGAGGAGGTTACAGAGTCCCAAGGATCTACTATAAGACAGCAGGCTGACAAAGCATGTGCTACCTCTAACGTAAAGGGAAGGGTAACTTGGAAGATGGATCCAAGGGCCCAGAGACGGAGCTGAGGACCATGGCACTTCTTCCCAGGCATTGAAACCTAATCCAGGAAATAACCAACATTTGCCTAGCTGTAGTTCAAAACTGATAGAGACCACCGACTCCTTTCTACTTCCCATTTCTGGATGGGAACGTTTATAGCTGTTATACAGTGCCTGTCTCACTACTGCACATGGTGTGTATGGAGAAAGGGGAAATACCGAGCCTCTTTAGTTTTACAGATCAATGAATGAAGAGGAGTTACTCCTAAGGGAACTCACCCAAATATAAGCTTAATTTAGACCCTGTACTTTGAGCAGAGGCTGTAATCAAATTATGATGAGTCTTTTTGGGATATGCGATGTTAGTTGGTGAATGTGTTTTTTATTTGTGTGAGACAAGAATCATTGGGAGCTGTAGGGTGAACTGTATCAGAGGGACTTTAGAGTGACTTCCCATAATTCCTGCCTGCTGGCGTTGACACCCTTTTATAACCACACCACCTACCTCCCAGCCCTTGGATGTGGGTGTAACATGTGACTTAAGTACAATAAATAAAATATGACAAAGTTGGTGAAATAGAAATTCTGTGACCATATTACATTATATAAGGCTCCATATTCTAGCTGACTGGCCCTAGAGATTCTCTACTGAGCTGCCCTGGAAGAATTAAGCAACCATATTGCTCGACCCACCTGGCAAAGATCTAAGGGGAGCTTCCCGCCAACACCCAACAAGAAATTGAAACCCCCAGTCCTACAGATGCAAGGCAATGAATCCTACCAACACCTCAAGTGAACCTGGAGGTGAGCTCTTCCTTAGTGTAGTTTCCCAGAACAATGGATTGTAGCAGACAGCCCGAATGCAGCCACAGGAGATGCTTAGGAGAATACCCAGCTAAGCTTGCCACTCCTGTCACAGGAATTCTGAGATATTAAAAATGTGTTGCCTTAAGCCACCCAATTTGTGCAATGTGTGGCACAGCAATAGATAACCAACAAAGGTTAGAAAATCAAGTCCTGCTGTTTTCCAAGCTCTGACTTTGTTCCAGGGTATTTATTTTTTTCTACGGGCGTTTCCTCATAAAGAAAACCAGTATTTTAACCACCTTTTCTTCATAAGGATTTTTTGTTTGTTTGTTTTTGAATAGGCATTTTAAGTGCTTAGTATAACTCATTTAGCTTTACTGTTTAAAAAATGTAGCACTAAAAAATAAATAAATAAAAAATGTAGCACTAAGAGTAGTGGCAATAATAGTAGCGTTATTGCTAAGCACTTCAAATGTAGGAGTACTAAATGCTAGACGGGTTCAACGTTGAGTCTTCTGATATAGGATATTTCAATTAAAAAACAACCTTTATGTTCCCTTATCATCTGAAGCATAAACACTGAAAATTAAGGCCAGTCACATGGAGCAAAATGTCAATGTATCCACTGTTTTAAAAAATGACACATAAAATAGTGTATGCTTAATTAGTAAAAGCTAAGCAAGAACTGAGTTAATAAGCTCCTTTTCCACAAGACCAGGATACAGCAAACCTTAGAATAATAGCTGAAAATAGACTGATTATCAAGTTCCAGATATTTTTAATACTCAAAGAATTATAAACAAAATTAAGGTGTTCAACATACTCTTTGGAAAAAATTATGGGTTATTTAGAGTGACAAGAAAAAAAATGTTGAGAGGAGGTTGCTGAATTAGAGCCAGGAATTTGTAATTCCATTAATGTGTATAATGCAGGTGCTGTGTGGATGCTAATGACTACAGCAATGCTTCAATGTTTAGATTTTAAACAAAAATTCTTGCAGACTATTGGGTGAAGGTATAAAAGCTGAAAGAAGCAATTTAAAGGTGTCTGTGTGGTAGCTATTAAAGGATGGCTTACTCTCATGTTTCTTAGCCTGCATGAGAGATTGAAATGCTAAACAAAAGGCTCCCAAACTTCTGAGCAATTCAGATCTGGCACAGAACTAGCTTCTGCCAAGTAGCTGCATGTGGACCAGAGTATGTAGACACTTGTGGTTATCTGGGTGTGAGGGCCATTCTCTGCAGCTTTGCTGTAAGGAGTGCAGAATCTGAGCTGTAACTGTATTCTGAGTTTTGTTGGATTTTTGTCTGTTTGTTTTTTAGCTAGTTTTGTGGATGTCACAGTTGGGTCAAACAGTTTGGCTGTGGGGACTATAAAAAAAGTACTATGGTCTGGGAGTTAATACTTTGTGCATGGCTTCCTGATTACTTAGCTTTGAAATCTTGGAATAAACCACTGTTTCCTTGAAAAAAACAAACATACATTGCTGTTCTGAGGAACACAGTCTTTTCAGGTAGCTCTTCTGATAAATTTAAGTCTCCTAGTTATCTGAATTATGTAACTTTCTGCTTTAATTAGAATGGAGTGTTGATATTCTAAATTAATAGAAAACATAACTCCAATATTCAGAAATAATAAAAAATAACTTTAAAATTTTTTTCTACTTTTTCTATCCTTAAGTATCAATCAATGTCTTAGTGTACTTATGCATGCATCTGAAGGTAGTGTATATACTCAATTTATTTAAGTAATGTAAGTAATAAATGATGTCACTACAATGTTTTAAATCACTCTAATAGTTACCATCATACACATAACATGGATACATGCTGGAGCCCGCCGGCAGAGTCGAACGGTCCTGAGGAAGGGGTGAGGATGAAGAAAAGACAGACACAAAAAAGATGGGATCGGGAGGGCTGCAGCTCATTCCTGTTGCCAGCTGCCAGCCCCGAGTTTATTTTTCCAGCTCCATATATACAGGCACTGTTGATTTTGCTGAATAGCACCCCTCCCCACATTCCTACAAGGCCGTTTGGATGCTCTTTCAGAGTAAACACTCTGCCACCTGCAGGAGCTCAGACCTTGGTAACTATCTTTATCTCGGCTTCTAATGGGAACTTTTGGGGAGGATTGAGTCCTTGGCTTGGTATGTGGCTTAACTATCCTTTAACCCTTCAGGCCGGGGCCAGCTTCCTAATTAGCCTTTCTAGAATTTAGTATTGCTTTGGTGCCTCAAGGACTGGGTCAGGGAGCAGGAGAGCACCTCTGCAGCTCACCCAGGCAGCTCCTCTGTGCCGGGGGCCACAGCAGCTCACCCACATCTCCCAGGGAGCAGGGGAGCACTTCTGCAGCTCACCCAGGCAGCTCCTCCGTGCCTGGGGCCACAGCAGCTCACCCACATCTCCCCGGGAGCAGGGGAGCACTTCTGCAGCTCACCCAGGCACTGTGCCTGGGGCCACAGCAGCTCACCCACATCTCCCTGGGAGCAGGGGAGCACTCCTGCAGCTCACCCAGGCAGCTCCTCCGTGCCTAGGGCCACAGCGGCTCCCCACAGATACATAATAATTAATGCAATCCTTCCATCATTGTTGGACATTTGGTAATGGTTACTTTTAAAGTAATCACTTTTAAAGAAAAAAATAATCACACAAGACAATTTGTGACATAAATCAGAAATATTTTTTCTGATTACTTAATAATTAATATTTATATTAATTTTTGAATAAATATGTTTTAATATTTAATGAATATTTTCAAATGACATTCAAAAACAATTGTTACTCTTTGAATGTCCTTGACAGTATTAAAAAAATTGTCCTTTATAGACAATGTAAAGTCACAATTATATTTTACTTTGGGTTAGTATTCTTAAATAATTAGTAGGACTAATCAATTTAAATATAATTAATGGCCAATATTGTCACCTATGTGTTTTTCACATAATGGATTTCAGACAAAATAATTGCTTTAGTATTTAAGCTTAACATTAAAGAAAAAGTTCTTGAAGTAAAAAAATGAAACTTCAGAGTAGCAAAAGTCTACAGAGTTATGATTCATACCTTAAGAAACTATTAGCAAAAGGTTGATAGAGTTCACTTTAGAAAAAAATTGCATGGAAGAACATATTTCAGGCAAACAACGATAAAATATAGCAAATGTTGAGACATAATTTTTGGAAATGGTGCATTTCCACGGTACTGATCCTCCTGTTAGCTACTTCCTGTGCATTGTCTAATCACACAGTGGTTGCAAGTCAAGTTCTACGTATAAACTCTATTTAGCTTTTTAAAAATTTTATGCTGAGTAACGGGTCATGCTCATCCTGACCTAAGATATGCTATCAAGCAATATTTAGAACACTCAAATCTAATTAACCTCATTTGTCTGAGCATAGTGTTGGCACTTATCTTCTGGCTTTGAGTTCTCCCCACCCTGCCCACCTCCAAAGCAACACCACCTAATCCTAGTTCTGAGGGGTAATAAAGATCCAAATGTAAATATAAAAATTTAAATCTATGATTATGCAAATGAGATGACTAAGGAAATTTTCAGCTGTGTCCCATTGGTTCTTCATTTTGTTAGCAGGCAAACAAATATAAAAATTTTATAAAATAACGTAAAGTGTATCTTACTGATATTGGGTCAGAATTGATGTATTTGTGTATGAAACAGTATTTAAGTAAAATATTATAATAGTAAAATATAGTAAATAGATTCAGACAAATTTATTTTCATTGGCAGAAGTAATGAATTAGCGTAGGAAATAGTAAACAAAGATAGAGAATAAAATGAAGTTCAAGGTACTAAAGAAAATATAGGTACAGATATTAATTCAAATTATTTTAAAATATATTATTTAAATTCTTAGAGATTTCACTGGTATCAGACTACCATGGGAAGATAAATATTGGAAACCAAAATAAAGTTTATTATTTTCACAGTATTACCTTATTAATAATTTTTTCTTTATTATAAAGTCATAGATAAAACTTTTAACTTTATTATAAAAAGTTGTGGGAATAAAATTAGTGGGAAAAAATTGGGAAATGGCTATAGTATTTATAGGAATGCATTTCCAAGTTATGAGAACTTTGAATGTCATTTAAATTGTTATACCAAATTAAGCTAATTAAATTCATGACAGTGATAGCTGTACTTTGAAAGTTAATTGCTCAGTCTGCACTAAAAGGGTAAAATGTACTATTTCTTCACTTTTAAATAACTTTTCAAGTTTTAAAAATAATTGTCTACCTGTTTTTAATGACCATCTAACATAAGTGATGCAAATGTCTGTTTGCACTATTACAATAACATTACACTAGCATATGTGTGTGTGCCTGTGCATGTGTAGATCTATAAAGCTATCTTAGAAATTTAAGGAATAGTCTCTTAGAAAAATGCTTTTTTGCATATTAAGTTTTTATTTTTATATTTGAAAAATTATAAAATATGATACTAATGTGAATATATGAAAATTATGATCATACTCCTTAAATATTAATCATAATGGGAAATCTTTTTTAACTCTCAAAACTGAATAGCAGTCAAAGAAATCTCTGTACTTGAATTTCACTTATCCATTAAATTTATTTTCTAATAAATTAACATTAAAAAAGTATTATATAAAAACTTACAAAAGAAAAAAATACAGTGGAACTTTGGTTCTCGAACTTAATTTGTTCCAGAAGGCTGTTTGAGAAATGATTTGTTCAAAAACCGAATTATTTTTTTCCCATTAGAAATAATGTAAATTGAATTAATTTGTACCAGACCCCCACATATTCCCCGTTTTAGCCTTTCTTAAGTACAGTATATGTCTAATGTGCTGCTTAATCTATAAACAAATACTTCTTTTCTTAAATTTATTTAACCTCCCCCTACTAGCCTTAAACGAATCACTTTCAGCACACTTTCCAGGGGTGTCTTCCAGGAGGTCACTATGCAGTGTCCTTTGCATTTTTACATATCACTGCCTCCGAAATGTTGTCACCAGCTAACTTCTTTTTGTTTATCCAAATCAACAACAGTTTTTCTAACTGTTCAATTGCCTGTGATCATTGTTTCTTTCACACAAAAAAACGACAATAAAGAAAATATTCACAGCACAGTTTCCTAAGATGTCAACAACACAAGGTTTAGCAGTAAACTAATCACATTCTGTCCTTTGTGGCCTGAAAGATGCTTTTTGTCCTGCTGATGTACCACCCTGAAAGGGTTGTCAGGTCAAGAACCAAAGTTCTGTTCAACGACCAAGACATTTTTCCATAAACAACTTGGTTGAGAATTGAATTGTTTGAGATGGGAGACATTCTAGAACTGAGGTTTGACTCTATATGATTATCAATTATTTTTAAAACTACATAATCTGAAGTCAAGACTTAGTGTTCACATTACTATTTAGAGCCCCTGTGAATTAGTTTAATACCATATATCCCTATAATTTATTAATTGGCCAGAGGAGATAGTGTCTTTGAAAATAAAATTTATCACTTTAAAGTGGTTTTTTTAATTGTTGATTTTTAAGATTTTTTTGTTTGTTTTTTTTATTGTTGATTTTTAGAGAGAGAGAGAGAAAGAAACATCCATGTGAGAGACAAACATCAATTGGCCACCTCCTGCAGGCACCCTAACCAGTGACCTTTCAGTGCCCAGGACAATACTCCACCAACTGAGCCACACCGGCAAGGGTTAATTTATCATTTTAAAAGGAAGTAGAGTAGGCCCTGGCCAGGTGCTCAGTTGGTTAGAGCACCATCCCGGTACACCAAGGTTGCAGGTTCCATCCGGTCAGGACACATACAAAAAGCAACCAAGAAGGCATAAATAGGTGGAACAGCAAATCAGCGTTTCTTTTTCTCCCTTCCTCTCTCTCTAAAAGCAATAAATTGGGGGTGGGGTGGGGGGGAGGGAAGTAGAGAAATGTTTAGCCCTTTAACTGCTATTGTCAATTATAGATAGCATTAAGAACTTAGACGGCATATGAACACGATATTCACTACAGACTTTCATAACTAAAAAGACCAAACAGTAGACTGAACCACAGGATGTTGCTTTCGTTACCATTTTAACCTGTGAGAATGGCAGCAATGCCTAGTTTAACCTATCATAGTAATCAAATTATGAAGTAGGAATACTAAATTTCAAGTACTAGTAAGTCAATTTCCCAGAACAGCAAAGGTGTTTCTTTACCTTTTCTTCCAAAATAAACTTAAAGAAATAGGATGTTCCTTACCAAGGGTCTTTAATTTAATATGTCTCGTGTGGTGGAGGAAATAAAGTTGATATCAGAGTGAATTCTGAGAACTGTTGACTGTATAGCTTCTCTCTCAGACTCCATCCTAACAGCATCTCCCATTAGAAGCCATCTCCTATTTAGCTAACAGTTTCTTATATGTTATAAGTCTTTAGGCCAATAACATTATATTTGCAGTATAAAATAAAATATAACAGCCAAAGTATTGTCTCTGACATTTTAAAATCCCTGTGATAAAGTTATATTTGTAATTTTGATTTTCAGAGATATTTGCCAAATAATTTGCCTAAAGCTATATCATCAAATAATAATAGTATATTTCTGTTAAACCCAAATTCATGCTGGGTTTTTTTCCAGTTTTATTCAGAATAATATTGACTTGGGCATATGTAAGGCTTAGTTTACTCTCTAATTACTCGTACAGTTGTTACCCTTTTTTGCATAATTATTTTAGTTTAATAATAACCACATTCTAAAAATTTGACATGATGGAAATTACCATCTATCTAGAACAGACAATGAAAATTAATTTAGTAATTATTCATGGGCTGACATATTCCATAGACACAAAATTTTCCCACTGCTAATGTGGAAAAGAGTATTTATAATCAAGTTCACTCAGATCCATATGTTTTATTGTAGTTACCCAAATGCTAAGATGAGGTCCTTGTCAATCCATCAGTAGTAGTGGGGAAGGTAAGAAACTTTATACCTTATGGGAAAGCATGTTGGAGAGAGCAATGTCAAAATGTTTCGGGATTCAGTAAAATAAAACAATAAATAAGCATATTGTATGAAAATACTCTCGATGGTAGATTACATATCTTTAATTTGTCACAGTGGCTATGGCTGTACTTTACAGTTGACCCTGAGCTTACTATCTGTATGATGGGTATATTGGAAATGGCAGTGGTAATAAGACTTAAATAAAGGCCAATCTCTCTCTCTCAAATTTCTGCTTCCTCTAATCTCACACAGCCTTATAAACTAATTCATAAATTTATTTTTTTTGTCTTTCTTTGCTCATGATAATATTAGCACTAGAATAGTCAGGTTGCTTTAAGATAATTTTTTGAAAACTCTGCATTAGGCTTAATCAAGTTTATAAGATTGTAACAAATTAAAACTCGTTTGAATACATGTTTTCACAATATCTGAGTAGATTTGTTCAAAATCATGGTTTCAAGTGTTACCTTTATTGATTTATTTCTATGGAAGCCTTAGGATTCCTTCAACATGCCTTATGCATTTCCAGTTACCTATTTCTTGGCTCAAAAATATGTTAGATGATAGTTTTACAATCTATTTGACTTAAGCAGCCTCTTTCTAGATCTGTTAAGTGGTTTTATGAGCTTTTTTGACTTTCTGCATTCTGTGATTTATGAATATGTAATGTTTATTTTCAAATCTTCTGCATAAACAATTCTAATTTTATTGCTAAAATATGACTGAATGGTAAGAATTGTAACACAAAGATCAAAGTACTGTAGAGTTAAGAAATTTCAAATGTATTTTATAAAAAAACACACACAAAAGTCAGAAGGACATTGGTGGGAAATGCCTGGTCCAAAGTTACTAAGACAAAATAATAGCAGATTTATCCTAAAATCACATTATTATATATAAAGTTAATTAGTATATGATTGGATTATCCCAAAGCTTGTTTTAGGCGTCACAATGCTGCAGTGAATAAAACATTAAAAAATCTCTGCTGTTCGCATAGTGTTTTACATATTACAAACCAGAGAAAGACATAGGAAAATATGTAAGAAATACTTAGCGTGCTAGCTTTGGTAATACTGTGAAGGAGCATAAATCTGGAAGCTGGAGGAAGTTTGCAGAAAAGAATCTATCCCAATATAAACATGGTGGTCAGAGAAGGCCTCCCTGAGGAGGTGGCAGTGAAGGAGATACTATGGAGGAGGTGAGGCGTGAAGGAGATAACATTCTTCTAAAGGGGATTGCAAATACACATGCTCCGAGGTAGGTGAATGATGTGGTATTAAAGACCTCTCAAGACACAAAGATTAAACAGAAGAGACACCGTGAGTAATTGAAAAGAGTTAACAAATAAAAGAAACATTACAGTAAAAGGAAGCTTGAAAACGTATTTACTCCACTTTAGAAAATTGTAGAAATCATTTACATTATGATCTCATTAAAATTTGGGAAATTGTGTCTGAAAACTGTGTATGCTATAAAAGAAGCGGTCAAACAGCAAATGTAATGTGTCCTAAGACTAAGAAAGGGCTGCCTGGGGATGCATAAACACAGAGTATCCCCACAAAATGTATATGCACTTTAATAGCTGATAGCTCAATTCTGAAAATGAAATATGTTTTAATAAACACCACCTTTATAGTTATTCAAAGTGTGTGTATACATTTTTTGGGACACCCTATATATTGTTTATAGTAAACTATCCCTCTACATCAGGGGTGGAGAAGTTTTTTCTGCCAAGGGCCATTTGGATATTTATAACATCATTTGAGGGCCATACAAAATTATCAACTTAAAGATTAGCTATGAAAAAAGCTTCTAGATTTATTGAATTTTGAGTCCTGCCTGTGGTTGCCTTTGCAGGGCCAGTATATGGCCCACGGGCCCGATGTTGCCCACCCCTGCTCTACATGTTACATCCATCATTGGAAGTAATCTAAGTAACTCAGTTCTTGAGAACATGCCTTACAGTGGGCCATACCTGGAGCCAATTTCACAGGGAACCTGCTACATGTTACATTTTCCTCCCAGGATCATTTTGCTGCCTTTATCTTCCTTTGGTTCAACTGTTTTGGCTTCTTTGTTTGCTTGTTTCTTTTTAATCATAGTATTTTTCAAATGTATTACTTTATGAATTCAAAACAATTAAAGTATATTTTCCCTTTTATTGATAACATTTTTAGAACTGTAAGCAAAAACATGCAGTGGTATTGAAAAATTAAATGTCTTTTCCAACCCAGTTTTTCCCATATGTTATATGTCAAAATAATAAATTGTCCATAATTATTATAAAGAGAAAAATACACTAGAGGTTTGAAAGGCTCTGCCACTGACTTGTTCTGTAACTTGTTTTAAGTCTGTTAATATTTCTAGTCATCAATTACCCCAGTTATAAAATAATGACATAAACCAGATTATCTCAGTGTTCCATGACAGTGGTATGATTTTTTAAAATTTATCTTTATTGTTGAGCTTATTTTTCTCCCATTGACCTCTCTTCCCTACTCCCACCCAACAGTGGTATGGTTTAGTATAAATTTGCCTCCCACTGATCAGGTTCAGTTTCTGAAATGTTTTGAGCTTCTTTGAATATGTTAGATTACTGCAAAATCAGTAAAGATACAGATTTTTAGTAAATATAGAAATTTAAACAAGTAATAATCACTAGTAAGTAAGCCTTTAAATTGCAAAGTTAAGGGGAGTCATTATTTTCCCCCCAATACTAGTAGTGAAAGCCCACACCTGGATTTTAAATACTCTTTCTCTAAAAGCCCCAAAAGCTATAATTCATTGCAACAATATAGCACTTGTGAATAGTGTATTGAAATTGTAAAGCATGTCATTCCTAATTATTGCTCCACAATTTTTCACTGGAAACTTGGTCTTATGTGATAAAAAGAGAATATATTGAAATGAATATAAATTTTGGAGTAAAAGATGCACAGCTTAGTGTGCTGCAAACATATGTTAATATCTGCTTAATTCATCCAGTGTGCTAATGAAAGTAAAGCAATGTCAATAACTGCAAGTTCACATTATAGTTAGAGACACAAGCAAACCAACTGGTTTCTTTTACTATATTTTTGTTATAGGTTTGGTGTTTTTGATTTTCAAGTGTGTTTAAAAATGACCTCTCGCCCAGTCAGTGTGGCTCAGTGGTTGAGTGTTGATCCATGAACCAGGAGATCGCGGTTCAGTTCCCAGTCAGGGCACATGCCTGGGTTGTGGGCTCGATCCCCAGTAGGGGGCGTGCAGGAGGCAGCTGATCAATGACTCTCATCATTGATGTTTCTCTCTCTCTCCCTTTCTCTGAAATCAATAAAAACATATTTTTTTTTTTAAAAAGGGGGTAACAATAGCATTATTAAACATCTTGGTGGTGATTACTTTCTTCTTTGGATCAGAATTGATTGTAGAGAATGCTGCTATAAACTTGACTCCCAAGTGCTGGGGCGGTAGAGATCTCATGGTCTCCCTTGACACAGGGATTTGTGTCAGGAGTTAAATAGACCGTGGTCTCTAGGGATGAGATAGATGAAAACTTATTAAGTGTATTGTTTAACATTTATAACCAAAATATGAACAGTGGGCAAGCAGAAGGTGATATCCATTTTAGCAATGGAAAATTATCTGCTACTTAGTTTCCAGACAAGAGCAAGTTCTCAGAGTCAATACCCACTGAGAATTTAAAAAAAAATAAATGTCCCCACATTGCCAGGAAAGACTGACAACTTATTATATCAGTGATATCAGAAATGCTTTTCAAACTATTTAATCAATCAACGACAGCTTTAGAGTCATAATAACAACTTACAAGTAAGCACCAGGATAGGTTGTAAACTGGTGTCATCAATCAATGACAACTTGCTTCAGTAAACATAGCAGCCAATTGGTGCAGCCTCACACTTTGATCACCCAGAGTGGTAGAAGTAGAAACTCCAGTGAACACACTTCTAAGACTAAATGTCAACATACACTTGCTTTAAACCAATACAAATCACCCTTCTCTAGACAACATAAATCATGATTTTAGACTGATGTCAACCACTCTTATATTTGTAACCAATACAACCCCAAACAAACTCTTTCCATAACCCTTCCATGGCTCAGCAGTTTGCTTCGCTCGATTATTTCACACCTGACCAGCTCTCCTTTATGTAAGTAAACTATAAACCCAACTTCATGATTTTATATATTGAGAGATAATCTTATGCCTTAACAATTCTGGATGTTCCCTGAATACCATATTGGAAGCTCTTGTTTGGCATCAGTCAGTGGTATCCTCAGATAGATAGAAACTAAACAAGTATACTCAAAATCCCTTTTTCCTTCCAATTTACTGTGAGGTGAGATGGTCGCAAACATAATCTAAGCTTTGATTTGATACAGAGTTATTAGTGATGAATTTATTTTCTTATGCCAGACATTGTCACTGACTGGCAGATTTTAAAACTGGTTTCTGTTCAACTAATTTGACTTTTTGTTGAGAGGTACATAGTGGTTAAATTATGAGACCTGAGTCTTCCTATAGAATTTTATGCGTGTGGCTACATGTTTGCTATTAACCTGCTTAGTCTAACACCGTGCCCTTGATTTTGCTTTTATTTGACTATTCATATAAAGTCATATCTACTGTGTTTTAGTTTTATCTTGGATTTTTTTTTCTTGAATATTTTGTGTATGCCTTTTTTTTTTTCTTTCTTGAATACTTCTACTCCACTGGGAACAGATAAAGGCCTAAGAGTATTAAATCTACACTCCAAACTAGACCTGAGAAATAACAGTTGAAGGTCATAACAGTATTTTGGGGATTCAAATCCAAACTTGACCAATTTTGCATGAATTGTATTTCTAGTTTGATTCCAGTATGGTCACAGAAATCATATTCTGTATGATTTCATTTATTCTAATTGTTGAGTTTTGCTTTATGGCCCAGAATATGGTCTATTTTGGTCAAAGATGGACCATAAAAAGATTTGAAAGCCTGAAAAATTGGTGAAGTGTTTAGGGGCCTAATGGTCTGGTTCATACTGAGATCTTCTTTTCATCACAAAGGAAAATTTAGTGTAACGTAATTCCCACCTTTAGTAAAGTGGCTTAGAATTTTGTTGGCATATTCAGATTTTGGACACAGTTCAAACCACATCTGGGAACGCTGCTCTCTAACCCAGTTAACGGGCAACTCAGAAGGCTGTCAATTTTAGTGTGGGCCATTGTATCTGAAGATCCTTCAGAGAGCTAAAGCTGTAATATAAATAGCGCTACCCTGATAGATTCAATAGTGCTATAGATTTCCTTAGTGGATAAGAACGTACTATGGAGAATACTAATGGGAGAGAGTAAGCTCAGACCTGTAGGGTTTTGGAACAAGATCATATGACAGTAGCAGAGAAATCTTCACCCCTCTAAAAGCAGCAGCTGGAATGCCACTGCCCTGTAGAGGAAAGCAGAGATTAGACTTTGAATTATGACGCGTGTATGTGACTAGAGCTACAATCTGAATTTCAGTCTTGTGAACCCCACATATCATTATTTAGAGCATGCACTGCAGAAATCCATTGTAAAACAGAAACTGGTCCTATTACATACAAAAGGAACAATATACATGAATTCCTGGTCAGTGATGAGTAACTGGGTTGAAGGCCAAAGGCATTTAAGGGGCAAGATGAGAAGCGTGGAGACCTGAAATAGACTGGATACATGAAAATGAACCTATATGTGCATTTCTTTGTATCTTGCCAATATCTATAAAGCAGCACCCACTAGTGAGTAGACACGCATTAACCAGGTAGAAAAAATGACAAGTTTCTGTCCTGGCAGACTCTGGTATCTGCACAAGGAGTTCCATACAAATTTTAGCCATTTTGGGAGGAATGGACATATAACATGAGGCCATTAGCACAGAGGATATTTTACCAGGGCTGATTTATCCACTGTTGTGGCTGAGTGTCCAACCTGTTAGCCACAAAGACTAAGGCTAAACTACAGCCAGGATTATGCTACCACGATGGCACTGGATCTTGGCCCAGATCACACCAGAGAAGCTGTTAGTACCACTGTAATAATACGGCTTTGAACGTGTCTCTCGCAGGCGTGTCTGGCCTTTCCAGGCTGCAGTGCGTTTCTCAGAAGGTAATGCGTGATAAGGAAGTTGCATGTATATCTGCTGCTGATTCTATTTAGGTAAACTTTTTCCATAAACAGTATTCTGACATGTCTATGTTTTTCGTTTGTTTATTTTTGCATAACTATTATAGTTTTCCTTTACTTGCAGCAATATAAAGTCTTATTGGATACAGATGGCCTAATATAAAATCAAGTCATAACATAGCTCTTATCTTAAACAATAGCACCATCAAATAAATAAATAAATAAGTAAATAAATAAATAAATAAATAAATAAATAAATAAAATTAATACATCCTGACTTACAAAAAATAATTTAAAATAAAAATATTAACAAAGAACAAAATTGGTAAAATGTGCAAAACCTACTTGAATTATGGTCTATAAAACTTCATTAGACTTGTATATATATATGTACATATATGTGACTATATTTGTACATTTTAAAGATTTAAATTTACTCAGATTAACTTGTAAATTGAACAAAATCCTGTCATATAACACTACATTTATTTTAGGTAATGGTAGAATGTCCTTACATTCATTTGGAAAAGACTGTTTAAGAGCAGACATTGTTTTTTAAAAGTTACATTACCAGTTAGCAAATCCTAGTATTCAAACAGAATTGTATTAGCACAAGAACAGAAAATATTAGATCTATATATCAGCTTGTAGAATATAGAAATAGATCCTATGCCCTGTCAACACTTACTATCCTATCCTATTTTCTATAAAGATCACACATAAATCAGTGGGAAGCAATTTCTTCATTAATTGTCTTTCAATTTGGAGAATAATAAAATCTAAATTTCTACTTTATACCATTTAGAAAAGAAATTAGAGATAGAATTGAAAACTCAATATTATTAAAAACTATAAAATTATGGTGAGATATATAATGAAAATGTTTCAGGAGCATATTCATAGGCATATGAGAACCTTCTTTCAGTAGAAATGAAAGCTATAAAAATCTGTTTTACATCAAAGAATTATATTACTGATGTCTGCCAGACTCTGACTTTCTCAGCTCTCTGAAACAATTATTGCTTCAATCAAATTATTTCCAGTAGTGATATCAACAAGAAAAACATGCATCTTTTAAATAAAATCTTAGTGTTTCATTATTTTTTCCAGAGCAAAACAGTGATGCTACCTTACTATTATGTTTGCACACCTCTTTTTATCACAGTATGGCAAGGCCATTGTTCTAAAGATAGTCACTCAGCAACACGAAGAAACTTTTTCCCCACATTGCCAAAATCATGCCAACTTTTAAACTACTTTATTTAAGGCTATGAAGAAGACAGGTATTTATATCCTAAAAAATTGATAATTGTGTTTGTATATAGCTTTTCAACCTAATCCAGTAGAGAAAAAAGTCACTTCCATGAGCACACATTTTTATGGAATTATGTTATTTACTAGACATCAGTGATTTTCAGCTTGCAAAACTCTTCAAGGTGGTAATAATGACTACACTATAGCTATTATTTGTGCTATACCCCCAAATTACATATTGGCACCTGCATAGAAAATAAACAAATATAGGTTTAATGAGTCATATACAGCTTGCATATAATAAACATGTAGTTAATTTAGACATTGAGATCATAATATACCTATCAATGTACAACTGCATTTTCCCATAAAAATACAGCGGATATCTTACTATGTTAAAAAAAATTTAGACTGGAACAAAAGGAAGAAGTAATTTCTAACCCAATATAATAGGTGAAATTTTAAATATTTATAAAATCTATTATATAACAGATGATTAGGTGAGCTTGATTTCTTTTTTTATATTGAAAACATTTTCCCCCACCACAACTTGCCTAAGCATCTGTCATATTGTCAGAGACACACTACAAATGTATACTTAAGGATTACATGTTTCTTTCTTTCCTTCCACTCAGGTCTTTTATATCCCAGTATCTTTAATATCCCAAGTAAATTCCATTGACATCAATATGTTAAACTAGAGTAGCTTCTCATCATTAAAGTCTGTTATAATACTTCCTAGATAGTCTGAGGGGAAAACAGTTAGACCAGATAAGGATGACCCGCGACTCATTCTAAAGCCTTCACTGAAATGCACGCTGGTTCAAAGAGTAAGTATAAATTTAGTCTAAAAAAATCTATTATAGATAAAAGTTTTCAAAAGGAACTTTGCTATTTTTCAGTGAGTATATTAATAGTTAAATATGGAAGTCATTTTTTTCATATTTTAAATTTGATTTGACCAGAATTTGAAAAGATAATAATGAAATAATTTTAATTTGAACAGTACTTGAAAAATTAATAATGAAAGCCAAAAATGTTATTATACATAAATATAATAGGATTTAATGGAATTATTTTTAGAGTTGTATCATTATGCATTCTATTATGCATGGAATATGTGTATGTTCATACATATAAACATGCACATACATGCACACACATGCAATGTTTATTAGAGATGTTATCAGATATGTTATATACTAACACATTTTACCAGAAACAGGTTGTGCATTTAACAAAAAACTTTGGCATTTACAAAGCTATGTTATCATTTCTTATTTTTACTATTAAAACTATAAATTATGATTTATATACCTAAATAATTTACATTATTAAAGTGACTTTAATTTATATAATTTGCTTATTAAGACTAAAATGTTATCAATAGTATTGATATAGGCATTCATAAATGACATGATCCCCACTTGTTCAAAAGTATACTATGTTAACATACTACTGGATGTAATTTATTAATTCTGTGTTTTTAGTACTTAAGGAATTACATTCAAATATCAAGTGTCAGAAAAGGCGCGGAGCAAGCAGACTCCCTTACTTTGCTAGTGGGATGCATTATGTACTATATATGGGTAGTATTCCCATAATACAAATGAGTCCAACGATTTGGAAACCTGTGGATGTAATTCACTGAGCTGAACTTACGTCTATCTTATCACCTAGCAACTCCACTGACAGTATCTATTAAAATTATTTTTACAAGAATAATCTTAGGACCTTTATTCAGAAGAGGTTTTCAAACTGGAAACCACCCAAATGTCCATTTACATTAAAGTAGGTAAGTTCTGTTAGATTCACTAGAATACTATATTGCAATAAAAACAAAGAAATGCTACACACACATTGATGGGCTTTTTATACCTAACGTTGAGTAAAAGAACACATCCTACTTACAGTGATCTCAAGAACAGGCAAAATTTCTCTATGGCGATAGAAGTTGAAGCTGTGGTTACTTCAGGCGATGTTCAATGAGAATAGAGTACAATAGAATAGAATATCAATAGATATTGACCAGAATGGTAGTTTTCCCATCATATTTGTGCACCATAGTGCATTACATCTCCATACACCTTTATCAAATAATCCACTGTGGATGCCATGCAGAGAACTGATTATGGAGAAATAAATTGAGAATCTCTAGCAACAGCCAGGTGATAGTGAATGCTGACTTGTATTAAAGAATCTATAGGAATGGAGCAAAGCTGAAGATTCAGAAAGCATTTTTGAGATGGAACTGCCAGGGCCTTTTCTTTGGGTGGTATAGGATAGTTGGGTGAAATGAAATGCTCCTTTAGTACAGGAAGTTAACAAAGGGGTAGAGACAATGGATATATATATATATACTTACACAGAAGGCCATTAGATATCAGGTCCTTAAATTCTCTGTAAGTAGTTATTTCCCAGAATGAGCATTACATAAAATAGAAAAAAAATGTGCTAAAAAATTTCTAATTCCAAGTTTTATAACATATGGATTCTAATATATTCTGTTACTTAATTTATATTCAGAATATAATTAAATGTTCTGTTTGCCTAGTTATGTGCTTAGTATGCTTATACCTTTTGTGATAAATTATCAAAAACATTGCACAGCTGGCCTTTTTTTTTTTTTTTTTTTTTTACAAAAAATACCTCATTAAAAATCACCAACTTATCTTAAAGTTTTTGAACATGTGGTGCAAAATCAGAATTCATGCAGTTATGTGTTAGCTGCACACAGCCGGCCTCGTTGATCTTGCTGTGTGATAGATATATTTTAGGAATGGGTTGTAGAGAATGATGATTTTTCCTATTGCTATTTAAATATTTATGATTAAAAGATGTCTTTTTATTTAGAACAAGTAGTCTGTAGAATATTTTTCAAAAAAAATATTTTTTGCATAATTTTCAATCTCTGACGCACTTAAAAATTTTAGGTTTCTTTTTCCCCTCATTTTTTATATTTTCTCATCTCTTATATTTTTAAGAATGACCATATTATGAACTGTTGAAGTGTTTCAATTAGTTTTACTGCTGATATAAATATACTCTATATTAGATGTATTTTTCATCAGCAGAATGCTAAATACAGTTAGCCACTCTAATATGCATCCCATTTTTTGTAGCCTCTTTGAAACATTATGAATCAGTCATTTTCCTGATTGAAAACACCTTTAATTATTTGAGCATTCAGTTAGCTCTTCACTATATAGGACCCTCAACAAAAATGTTTATTAAAAAATTACTGTGACTTTTAAAAATAGTAAAATAATAGATCACTTTTTCTGTGTCCTCCTTACTCATAAATTGCAAACCATTTATTTATGTTTGTTTTTCTGACATTTTTATGACTATGTATGTGAGTCATAATTTGTAATAGAAAACTGATTTATACATCCAATATTCTTATTACATTGTTAGAACTTAGTCTCTCCATTACATTAGTAAAAACTAGATTGATCTCTCCAGCCCCGTCTCAGGTCACTACATGCCTCTCTCTACATTCCAATAATAATATCTGAGATTCTTTAATGCCAGTGCTAATTATAGCATCTTGAGTTTTCCCAGTGTTCTTGCCAGTACCTGAGCCCCACTGTGTCCACCATCCTCAGATCCCTCTTTATCTAACTGATTCCAATTTAGCCTTCATATTTAAAAGCAACATTTCTGTTCTTAGGGATTCTTTCCATAATGCTGCAATTTAAGTCTGGTTGCCTATTAATATATTAACAGCACCCTGTAGACTCCCTCCTAGCATTTATAATTTATATTTATATTTTTATGATTATTTGATTAATATCTATCATCCTCCTACACTGACAATTTCATAAGAATAATTTTTTGCTGATCATTTTCTCTCATATGACAGCATAGCATCTACATTTTATACCTTTAGCCAATAGTTGTTGAATTGAAATACCCATGTAACATAAATGTCTATTTTTTCCAATTTGTAAATAACATAGTTACAGCAAGATATCCAATATAAGAAAAAGTAACCATTTTATATTAATAAAATTTTCTAATGCTTCATAATGTAAAAATTGATCTATACATCAATTGTGTTAGAAGATTCTTAGATAATATTAAGATATCAGAAATATGTAAAAACTACTATTAGAGTTTTTAAGAAATTTAATGTAAGGCCAAAAGGTATATAGCATATATAGCCTATGGTAAGCATTCATTAAATAAATCTAGATTTTTATTTTTAAAGAATATAGTGTTGAGGGAAAACAAGGGATACTATCATATTAGAGAATTATTTTTATTATGTGATTTACTGTGTAAGTGTGTATCTTGGTGGTTTGGGACATGCTTTTTCTATGTACAAACAGAAAGTGCAGCATCAAAGGCAAACTGCATATAGAACTGGGGGCTGAGAAATAATGAATGTTCTAACGGTAGCACCATGTATAGATGCTGGAAAATATGTTATTCATTTTTTCTAATTCTGTCTTATCTAAAACAAGCTTCACATATTATCACAGTTTTATTTTTTTAAATTTATCTTTATTGTTGATATTATCACAGCTTATGAATATGACTCTCGTATTTATAATGACCTTTATCATTGTTATGAATGAATGTTTGCATTTTCTTTAAAATTCATATGTTCAAACCCTATCCCCAATGTGATGGTATTGCTTACAAGGTGGGCCTTTTGGGAGTTGATTAGCATTGATGGGCTCCTGGGGGTGGAGCCCTCATAAATGAGATTAGTGCTCTTATAAGAGTCATAAAAGAGAAGAAAATCTTACCATTTGTGACAGCATGGATGGACCTAGAGGATATTATGCTAAGTGAAATAAGTCAGTCAGAGAAAGACAAATACCATACAATTTCACTTATATGTGGAATCTAAAAAACAATGTAAACAAAGAAACAAAACAGAAACAGACTCATAGATACAGAGAACAGACTGATGATTGCCAGAGGGGAGAGGGGTTGGGGGACTAGATGAAAGGGTGAAGGGATTCAGAAGTACAAATTGGTAGTTACAAAGCAGTCATGGGAATAAGTACAGCATAAGAAATATAATCAATGATATTGTAATAACTATCTATGGTGCTTGTTGGGTACTGAAAATATCAGGGGACCACTTTGTAAAGTATATGATATTGTCTAACTACTATGCTGTGCACCTGAAACAAATACATATATTCTTTCAAATTAGTGTTTTGAGTTTCTTCAGATATACTCCCAGAGGTGGAATCACTGGGTCATAAGGCAGTTCTATTTTTATTTTTATGAGGAAACTCCATACTGTTGATAGGAATAAAGGTTAATTGCTAAGAATAAAATGTTAGCAATATCAACCATCATAGTATTAAAAGTCAAGTTTATTAATCGGGGCAAAGGCATAAATGCCAAATACTATCCAAGAACTATATTAAAATAAGACATGAATAATTTATTTTCAGGGTACTCTTTAAGAAGAAAAGATGTTATTCAGTTGGTTTTTGAAAATATTTTAATTAAATATATTTAAAACAAATAATGACCTAAACACTGAAACAAAAAGATTCACATAAGTGGAGAATTATACTTAATTTGAATACCTCATTCTAAGTTGGAAACAGCATGACCAGTTAATTTATTTTCCAAAATGGAACGTTTATGAAGGTAAAAATGGGGCTCTATTAATAATTACACAGGGGCAACCAATATAAACTAAGCTCATCCCAGGCCAAAGGAGATATATGTTCACCCTATTAATAGACAATTTATATATATTTTAGAGATGCATATTTTTACACATAAACACCTCTATATTTTAAAATAATAAGAAGCAGGGTTTTTTTCCTAGTTAAGAATTTGACTTTAAGTTAAATAATTTTATTTTTTGTTGAGATGGAGATGAGTATTATCCTTAGAGAAATCAATTCTTTAGTTTGGGAAAGTACATTTTAATAAAACATTTATTTATACAAAAACAAAGTGAAAATTCTATCCCTCTATGTAAAATGTGAAATATTAAGGAACTTATTTTATTATACAAGAATTTTCATATTAAAAATTAATAAACAAGTCATTTTTGCAGAGATTATTAGGTTGATTTATTGCTTGTTTACCAACCCTAAGACTTTTGGGGTGATAATAGTTACTGATATATTTAGTTATCATTCAGTGATCCCGAGAGAAAAATATTGAGACTTTAATAAAATTGACTTACATGCATGCATATAATCTTTATGTTATGTTCTCACACTGCTTTCACCAAAGAATTTCTTTGTAAAATAAAGGTCCCTTTCTTCTCCAACCTGCACACATGGGCACAACTAAGCCCACTTCACAACGGAAAGTTCTCTGTGCAGGTCTGAGAAAGAACCGTTGGGCCTGCCACTGAAAGCAGAGTATCCTGTGACAATTGCTCATTGATTGTCCTTTGGGACTTTCACTCTTTATGGGTCAAGATGTTATACAGGACCCGGTAGGACTGAACCTGTGAGAACAAAGACCGACCAAAGATATAGAATGCTCAGTACTCCTGGATCCTAGAAAATAGTGAATGATTGGTCATTTTGATTTATCTTGTTAAGGAACTCCTGGAAAACATATAGGGAGATCCTGTGTAGGGAAAATTTGACTTTGTAACCAAGATACAAATACTACATGGAATCTGACAAAAATTGCAAATTCACTACACTAATGGAGTGTAGAGTGCTTCACAGGACAGCAGAGGAGCTGAGCTTGTGCTTGTGTTCATATTTTTTATTTCATAAACATCTATAAGTACATAAAATGCACATATTATTTCAAGGTAAAAGAGAATAGGTATCATGGAAGAAATGTAAAGAAGTTGCTATGAGATTTCAAGACATGGAGAGATAATTCTAGATTGTGGAATCAAGGTAAGGGTCACTTCAAAGGTCAAATTTATTTTGAACTTAAATGACAATCAAGAATTGAAAATATGATTGTGGGGCGGAGGGTGGGAATATTGCAGACAACATTGTTCAATATACACACTCTCTTCCTTGTTCATTATGAAGGGCCAGTGTTTTCTTAGAGCAGAAGGCAGCAATGGACATTTTAAATACTTAGCTTCCTAGATGCCCTTACATGGATTACATATAGGAACTATTTCTGAATGGGCTTCTGGAAACTTTGTTGGATAAAATTCCTGGAAAAGCTATTATTTTCTTAGTAAAAAAAGACAAAGCCAACTAACATATACATTTTGCCTATTTCAGATATCCATAATAAATTAGAATAAATATGTAAATCCAAGATCAAACTGTGCTATATTTTTATACTAAATTCATTTATGCTCCACTATTAATGTGGACATCACAGCTACTTTAGATAGAAGTCAGTTTGCTTGACAACTACTGCTGATAAGCCTGCCTCTACATCTATATGAATTAATATTCTTAAATGAAAATAAGATATTTAGTTTCTGATTATTATAAATCTGTACTTAGCCAAAATTAGTGATTAGTGAATCAATACGCATCATTTTTTCTTTATTTTTTGTTCCTTTATATTTACTTTTAAAAATGTGTAAGCAATGTGATAGAAAGTCCACTTGGAAAAAAATAAATTCAGAATTCTGAAACAGAAATAAAAAATGTTGATAACTGCCCATACAATACACTTCTTAACTATGGGACTATGGAGAAACTTCCATCACAATAATTTTTCATTTTGCCACAAAAAGCGAGGTGGCTCCTACACAGACATCACCCAGAAGGTGCTTCATGAGAGAATACATTTCTTCTACACTATCAGTCCAGATGGAGAATATCATCTGCTTACCCTTGAATATGTCTGCAGAGTGATTATAACTTTGCATGGCATTATTTTATATATATACATTTTTAAAATCTTCAGATGATAGTGCTGGACATGCATGTCAATTAAAAATGATAGAAACAGCATCAACAATTGTTAACTAAGAATATCACATATTATACCAATACTCAGTCAGTTTCTCTAAATCATTAAATTTTAAAACAAAATGAGCCCTGGCAGGTGCATCTCAGTTGGTTTAGCATCATTCCATGCACCAAAGGACCACCATTTGGATTCCTGGTCAGGGCATACGCTCAGGTTTCGGGTTCGATCTCCAGCAGGGGGCATGCAGGAGACAGCTGATTGATGTTTCTCTTCCCTGTTTCTCTCTCTCTCACCCTCTCCTTTCCTCCCTCTCTAAAATCAATAAAAACATTTTTTAAAAATTAAAAAATAAAATAAAATGACTGTATTTATACAGAAATGCTTTTTTCTTAAGAAGATAAAACAAATACAGTTAAGAGATTATAAACTAGTAATCAGAAAATACATGCTCAAAAACCTATTTTCAAATTTAGGAAAGTAATCTACTTGTCCAGGTTAAATACATATCATTCATGACTTAACAAATGCTAGCAATTAAATAAATGTGAACATTGATAACATTTTAGTGAAAGTATTTTGAAACAAAAGTGTATGTTGTTATTGCCTCACAAAATAATAGAAGCAGCATATTTCTGTGCTGTTCAAAAAAATCCTATTTAAGCAATATAAATATTTCAAAAATATTTTAATCCCTGCTACTGATGCAATAAATTAATAGACTGGTACAATAAGTATAACAGATTAATAGTTTCTGTGCAAGAAGCCAAATTGAGACTGTTCTTTTCAGGGATGAATAATCCTGCTTGATTACTTCTATGTATTTCTGATGATCAATGGACTATATTCTTCAAGGTCATGATCAGATAATCCCAAACAATAGAAAATAAGTAATTATATGGATATATATATATACACACACACACACACACACACACACATACACATATATCCCTATGTTTTTCCTTGTATTCCTGTTTTCTAAATAACTTTTTTATATACATTATATTATACCACTTCAGATTCAGTTTCTCTCATATTTTCATTTATCTTCTGAGTGCAGTCTAAAATTTATATTTTTTTCTTTATCCATTTATTTCTTAAATATAAGCTTAAGGTCATCTGTTCCTTTAATTTCAGCTACTTTTTTTATCATCACTAAGTATCTTGAAGGTCATTTGCTTTTTGGTTATGCCAATCAATACATTGCAGGGGCAAACGTAACCATAAATTAATTACTACATATCTTGAATTTGATTATCTGAGGCCTAGCATGGTGTATTAGAGATGTCATAGTACTGAGAGTTAAATGACTCAGGTTTATGTCTTTTATAGCTTTATTGTCACATTCCAGCTATACCATTTGGGCATGACATTTAAGCTTCCTAAGCCCTAGATGTGCCACTGATAATAATGCCTAGCTCAATGGGTTAGTATGAACATTATAACTGTCAACATATGTCTACGGGTTTAGCATAGAGTTTGATTCATTGAATTATTTATTCATTCATTAACTACATAAATTACTGTGAGTCAAACTGGGGAGTATTTTTTACTAAAGCTCCTTCCTATACATCCACAGTTTTGAATGGTAAATAACAGAATTAGCTTCTTTCTCTACATTATGAAAGTAAGAAAACTATATAATCAAGATACATAAGTTCTCTTTTTAAAGAATGTTCTTGTTTCACACTTCAAATAGTCTATTTTTCATAGCCACATTTGATAGAAATCAAAGCAGTGCATAGGTCAAATATATTTTTTAAACTTTTCAGTGTTTTAAAACAGTAAACTGTTTCTTATTTAGCTAGGTGAGCTTGACATGAAACAATGCATTTATGAGAAATATTATTATAATAAAATAAAATAAAAACTTCTAGTAACCTCAGGAAAATATTTTCCCACCTATTGGAAAATGAAATTATTTTTAAAAACCATCATGCATACAGAGAATACAATGCTATCTAGTTATTTTATTATTAGAAATTAAAATTTAAATAATAGAAATAAATCTAGAAATGTGAAAAAATTCATTAAAGAATAATTTACCAAACAAACTTGTTTGAAAAGTCACATCAGGCATATAAACTGCATTTAGCTTGAATGCTCTGACTCCTTAAAATAGACCATAGAAAAGTAAAAAAAAAAAAAAAAAGTTGAAACCAGATTTTAAAGAAATCTCACTTAATCCATTAATCCATGGGAGTTGAAGAAAAAGTTTCTTTGAATTTGTTTTCTACTATTGTAGACATATTGTAGGCATTGATTCACATCAAGTTTATAAAAGTTCCATACAGTTGAAGAATTAACTTAGGTTGGGCATAAAAAAATACAATTTATTTAGAGAAGATATGCTGAAAATGATTATTACACTGGTTTCAAATTTACAAATCTACCTGTGACACTTTAAAGTGATAAATTTAAAAGTTACTACATTGAGAAAGAAGTAATCCTATGTCTTCAAAACATAATTTCCTGGTATTATTCTTGACCTAGTCATATGCAAAGTAAAATTATTTTATTATATCTTTTTTTCCCACCCCACCTCCAGGCTTTCCCCATACCAATGTCTGTGCCCATGGGTTATGCTTATAAACATATAAGTTCTTTGGTTAATCTCTCCCTACCCCCTACCCCCTCCCCGCCTTCCCTCTGAGATCCCTCAGTCTGCTCTATGCTTCTATGTCTCTGTATTCATTTTGTTCATCAGTTTATTTTGTTTATTATATTCCACATATCAGTGAGATCATGTGGTATTTGTCTTTGATGTGATGTTTTGGACATTTTGGAGAAGATATTCTTTTTTGCTAATCACAAATGAGAAAAATTGGCCAAGAAGTGTTATTAAAACTATGATCCTCTCAAAACATATTTGTAATTCTTGTGTTCTCCAAATATAACTTATCAAAACTGACAAATACCACGAGACACAAACACTCCCATACTGAAGATATAACTATAAATTAATTCAAGAACTCTGGGTATACATAATGTGTATAAAATCTTCTCAATGAGAATAGTAAACAAATTTTTACATTTTCCTCCCTAAAAGAAATAATTAGAAATAGAAAAGGAACTCAGATAAAGATACTCATTATAGTACTATTCATAACAGAAATTAAATTAAAAACCCTGCAAAAATCAGGGAATGCTAAATAAGTAATTGTGACACTTAAAATGGGATTGTATACAAATTAAAAGAATTGTCCTCTTTTGCTTTTATAAATATAGGGAATTAGGCTGTTACATCTACTGTGAAGATATATTCAGTATCTTCTGTTATCAGAAAACATTAGATATAAACTCATCTCTAAGGGAAAAAGAAAATTTTAAAAACCTAAGAAATTCCCAGTGATGCAGAAATGATATAGAAAAAAGTGGAAATGTGCACTGTTGATGAAAGTATAAACTGATGCAGCCATTTTAAAAGTTCGAGACAGTCAATAATAAAATTAAATATGTTAAAATTCCATATATTGGTACCATAACCCCACTTGTGATTATATGTCAATGTAACTCTCAGGCACAGAAAGAAAGCTGCATAAAAGTGTTTTCAAAATTGTTATGAAGGAATTGGAGATAGCATTGGTGCTTAATACTGGATATATAAAATTAGCAATGGTTAAGTAAATTGAAGGAGTATTAAGCTTTTAAAAGTTGTAAATTGGTTGTATAATTTAATAAAATAAGCAGACTTTCATATAGTTTTGAGTGTAAAAGTAACAAATAGAATTATATCTACAGAACAATAACATTTTTGTAACTTAAAAACATATCCCCACAAAAAGCATTTTATATTTTCAAATATAACATTTATTTTTTTCATTAATCCTCACTAGAGGATATTTTTTCCCTTGTTTTTCAGAGAGTAGAAGGGAGGGAGGGAACGGAGGAGAGAGAGAAAGAGAGAGAGAGAGATAGATAGAGAGAGAGAAACATTGATGTGAAAGAGGCACATGGACTGGTTGCCTCCTGCAAGGGCCAGGACAAGGCAGAGAGGGAACCTGCAGCCAAGGTACTCGCGCTTAACTGGGAGTCCAACCTTCAAGGACATTCTAACCACTGAGCCACATTGGCCAGGGCTATAATGTAACACACTTTGAATGACAGGTAATACGCACGGCTGTTAAAGAAAATAAACCCTGGTCCCAGTCAGGGTGTGTGCCCGAGGCAACTGGTGGATGTTTCTCTCTCTCTCTCTCTCTCTCTCTCTTTTCCACTCTCTCTAAAAATCAATGGAAAAAAGTCCTTCTGTGAGGATTTAAAAAACGGAAGGAAAAAAAGAAAATATAAAGAACCCTACTTTTAATTATAATATTAATTTTAAAGAAATAAATTATACTTTCTGAAAAGTGGCAGATACAAAAGATAAACATCATACCTCTAGTTATAAATCCTTGCTCTGAGGGTCACCTAAAGTTCATATGCAATGAGTCTTCATCTACTATCTAACTATACATGTAACTTTGTAATTCTTTTAACAGCACTTCATTTAAGCTTCATCATTCTGAGTTAGATTTATGTTGCCCCACTCTTGGTAATACAAATCTAATTGTTTGTAAATGTTGGGATTCTTGCCAATGCTGAGAACAATTAGGTTAATTAAACTAAGTGATGGTTTTCTAATTAATTCAATTAAATACTCATTTAAGTGTATTTGGCTTGGGGAAGGATAATGCTAAAAATCTATAGCTGGACTTGTAATCTGGCTGTGTGCCTAGAAACACTGAACTGTTATATTAAGTAGTCACATGAGGGACTGGGAACAAATGGTAAGAATTGAGCTGTTATGTCTAACAGCAAAAAAGCTTACCCATTGAGGAGGAGAGTATAAATTTTCCTCTAACTCACAGTTTAAAAGTGTAACAGATCTGTGAGTACTGAGGCAAAAGAATTGAGATTTGGAGCTTTTCTTGCAGAATGGAATTTGTTTTAGATCAGGTTTGCTGGGTGTCAAACTTGGAGTTAGAGACTTGCATGTTTATTGGGGCAGTTTTTTTAGAGTTGACACCCATGGGGGAAGGAAGGTAGGTAGCTGAGGAAGCTCTGGAGCTCGCATGACCCAACCGAATTGTCCTGCACTGTATGGAGGAGGCCGGACGCCTATATCCCCACACCGAGCAGTCACCGGTGTGGATCATTAGCCCAGGGCATTTCTTGGAGAGGGACTCAGCTGGGGTCCAGCAGCAGTCAGCCTTTCCAGCAGCTAGGGGAGTGACTGCTGGAAATCTAGCCTCTAAATACACGTTTTGAAAAGCCTCTAGGAGATGTTGAGCATAATGATAACTGTTAACAATTACTGGTGCATTAAATCAAAATCTACTTTATCAATTTTCAAATTTAAAAACTAGTTTTCCTCAAGCATTATCCTTTTACCTTTACTTATTTTATTTCCAGTTATAACCAGCTAATTAAGCAAAAAAAAATTCTTTATGCAACAGTTTATTTAACACATTCAGAAGGAAAAATAGAGTATTAATATTTTGCAACTTACAATGGAACAATGAATCTAAGAGATGATAAAAATGATAGTCCATGATTAGGTGAAAATTTGGTAAAGAATTTTATAGCGGAGTGAGTAGGTTGACTGCACTCCATCCAGGGATCAAGGTTTGCATTAGTAAAAGTGGAACAATGGACAGTCTGAGTTTTGTAATTTAATACAACAGGAAGCACACAGAGTCATTATTATTCTTGTCCCCAAAATTGACTATATAGCTAATCAGACCTCTAGTTATAATTTCCATTTTTACGGGAAATATGGTAAATAGAGAAATCAAGTAAATGACAGCATAAAAACACAATTTGACAAGCCAAATTTTAGTAAATCTGTACGACAAAAAACATGGTATTTCCAACAAGTGAATGGTATTTAATAAAAGCATGGTTGAAAGAGTTTCTCTGTAACTATTTGTAATATATTTAAAGAGTCTGCAGGAAAGCCTTTAGTACTTAAACGACCTTATCTAACAAACGTATGCATTATCAAGAACCCTTGATGTTTTCATGTTAGCAACCACAGTCATGAAAAAAAGGCAAGTGGAAAAGTCACTCTAAAATCAGAAAAAAAATTTAAAACTGCATAGCTTATTTTTACTGCTACAATTTTTAAAGTTCTATAAAACATTCTTGTTTATGAATCAAACAGAAAGACTCATAAAAGCTGAGTGTTCAGAAGTCTTCAAAACCAGTGCTGGAATATAAGTTGTTGGATGGCAGACTTTAAAATCATCATAAGTATAAGTTTCTATCTCTTGTTTTCTTATAGATTCTGTCCTTTTGGAAACTAATTTTTGATATTTTTTCTGTTGCTATTCAGAGAGTAGGAGAATCATTAATTCGAGAGACACACATTGATTGGTTCCACCCCAACCAGGGAGGGGGATGGATCCTGCAACTGAGGTACATGCCCTTGACCACAATCGAACCCAGGACCCTTCAGTCCCAAGGGCTGACACTCTAAACACTGAGCCAAACTGGCCAGGGCAATTTTTGATCTATTATATAATAGATTCAAAGCCACAAATTTGAAACTATAATGGGGAAATAATTGGAACGGATACAATGCAGTGTTTGCATGCTCAGAAACATACAAAAAGTATAGAGTGCTTCTCCATGATAATTTCTGTGGAAAACCAGTCCAAACAATGATATCTCTTCTTTTACGTTGGTTTTAAAAACCAGTTCAGGTTCTGCCAGATCAATGACAAGAGCAATGTGGAAGAAAATATGTTGTTTCCTGGGGATAGATAGAATAATACAGAAAATAGCAGTTGTTCTTTCTCTATATTAGTGGGTAAAAGTCAAATTCTGCTTTTATACAAATTTCAGGGTACCCAGAAATATAACATTTTGTAAAAGAAAGTTTTTGTAAGACATCCATAGTCTAGTCAGTGTGAATGTATAGCAAATGCTATGTGTTGTCCTTTATGTAAATGAAATGAGTCAAGGGAGATTGTGGCTTGACTCAGATCACAAATATACCACTATATTTTATAAGCATATTTGTGATGTGAAATGCATTCCTCACATTTGAAATATTTTAGGGAATATTCCATGTCATGAGAAAGTGATATTTTCAGGTCATCCGTGATGGAAGGATAAATGTGGACCTCTCTGAACTGTGCCACAGTGTATGAATAATACCGAGCAGCCAGAGATTAAACTTATGCAGTAGAGGTGCTGAGTCACAGTAAAAAGTGATATACGAAACTATTAATGGCCCTCAGCAAGACGATCTCTTTTTCCTTGTGCCAATAACCCAAAAGATGAAATGTAACTCACTGTGAAGGACAGAAATAAATGTGTCAGATATGATATGTTAGTCCTGAGAACGAGGGAAAAGTTCACTTTCTTTGAATATCGTATTAATAAAAATGATTAATTTCTCTCATTCTTTCCCCACCATATCTAGAACAGTAATTTCAATGCATACAAATTCAGAGGTTTGGGATGGTGTCAGTCATTTTTCTTCACATAATGAATTCATTGTCACTGAGTTATTCAGTTCTGGAGGCACTGATGATTCACTGAATTGAGTTTTGTTTGCAAAATGGTATTTTCATCACTGAAAAGAACAGTGACAACCTATTTCTTGTTCATCTTAGGTACTACAAATGGCAAAATGACAAAGAAATATCATTGTGCGACCTTGGAGAAAGCATTCTTCCTTCTGCAAAATATACCTGACTTACAGTTTCCAAATTTAAAAGAAATACAGTTATATAGCTTCTAAACTTAATTATATAGTCATACAATATAGTGATATAGTTCCATAGTTATACAGGTTTCAAATTTAAAGGAACTATAGTCATATAAAATTGATTGAAAGTCATACAGCTAAATAAGATGTATCAATGCTTTTCCTGGGTTGAAGAAGTTTTAACACTACACGAGTGAGTTTGGGGTGGCTAAGGGTGGAATTTCTGTTTGTTTTTTAAGAATATATTTATTTATTTATTAAATTTGATTTTTGTTTAAAGTAGTTAGGCTCAAAAGTGTGGGAGAAAGCAAAGCGCAATGGGGAACCCTTCAAAGGAGATGCAAATATTTAAATGCTCCTTTAATACCAATTTATATAATTTATACTAATAATAAATGCTAAAATACACTTAGTGCTTATGGGCAAGGAATTATGTGAATTAATTTCTTTCTTTTTAAAAATTCTAACCAGAGATATGTTTTTATTGGTTTTAGAGAGAGAGAGTAGGAGAAAGAAGAGGAAGCATTGATCGGTTGCTTCCCATACATGCCCTGTCTGAAGATGGAACACAACCTAGGGATGTGCCTTGATGGAGAAATCAACCCCAACATTTTGGTGTATGGGACAATGCTCCAACCGACTGAGCCACCTGGCCAGGACAAGCCATTTGTTTATATTAACTTATTTCATCTTTCAATATCCCTATAAAGGCGGCACTAAATTATCTATGTTTTATAGACAAGAAAACTGAGGCACAGATAAGTGGCTTGACCAAAATCATCTATCTAATCATTGATGGCGCTCAAATTCAGCCGTAGGCAAACTCGTTCACAATGCTGTGCTCTGCATCATTACACTAATTCTGTCTGGTATGAGGACAAAACTCGATGAAAAGATAAATTATATTTAGAGAAGGAAGCAGATATAACATAAAAGACCAGGAAAAAACTTTTTCAGACCAGGTTGCTTAATAGAAAGAAGAAAACAGAGTTAGGGGAGATAGATCATATCAGCCTGTCCTAGTTTCCTCACTTGGAATTTTAAAAAAGAGACACGGAAAGCTCTGCAACATTGGGATTTATGCACATAGAATAAGGAACTCTAAGTGTGTAGCTCCTCGCTTGTGTCATGTGGATTTGCCAAGCTTTCTGGAGACCCCTTTAGGAAACAATCAGCCTGAGGGAGTGAGAATTGTGTCTCGCGCTGGGGGGAGACGGATGCACAGAAAAGACAGAGGCAGCGAACCCAGCTTGCCAAAGGGCTGTGTGAAACAAAAGAATTCAGAAACCTCTGCAGCCCTGGTGAGGGAGGGTATAAAGAGATGCTGGCAGAGTCAGGGGCCAGTAAAACCCGTAATGCATAATGAATACGTCATATGTAGGGAAACCAAGATGAAGACAATTTTCAAAGCCAGGGTTTCCAGTGACAGAGGTTAATGTAACACTCCAAAGATTAGATGAGATGAGTCACAAGTCAGAGATCACCAGTCCCAAAGGTGATCATAGTGGCCATTTTGTAACAAAGACTGAACTGGTCAGAAGATACCACAGGGATGCATGGTCTTTGTCTCCTTCCACTGCCAGATGCCTGACCAGTCCATCAAAAAAAAAAAAAAAAGTGGAGGAAAATGATTAAATCTTAAGTGACAGAGCTCTTACCTAAAAGATGAATCCATCAATAAAAAATGACTTATTCTAGGAGGTGCTAAGATCCTGTTGTTGCAAAGTTAAAGAATTGTATTTACTCTTTCCATGTTCTGAATAGCCACACATTGCTTCATAAGAAAATTAGCACAGCTACAGGCGCAGAGAAGTTATATTTATTTTACACACCTGAGTGCAGTGTGAACTACAGTTTCAGTCGTGCTCTCTGTATCTTAGAGAGCTTAACTAGTTAGGTAAATAAATAATTTGAAGCCAGTATGCTTAGCAACTCAAAGCCATTGTTTTCTTCATCTGCCCGAAAGTTGATCTAAACAAACACTAGTACCCTAAGCCTTCAAATTTTAACATTTCGAATTCTTTATTCTAGAAAATTAATAAAAATGATTTCTGTATTTTCATACCAGAATGACCAGCAACCATGAGAAGTAACCCCGTCTGGAAAGTGCTCATCTCTATCCCAAGCAACTGGGAAATAAGTGTGTTTCTCATATTCAGCCCAAGCGGGCATAAAGCACTTCTGGGACTTGATGTGTAAGTATGTGTTCATTTCCGCACACGGCAGGTAGAAAAGGCCGCAAATAAGACAAGGTAAGGGAGTAAGGCGTGCTATCACGGCAGGCTCGCATCTGCCGTGTCTGGGTCTCTCTCCACGCTGTGTTCATCAGAGGGGGGCAAACGCCACCTCAGTCCACCAGGCGCGGGCGTGGAGCAGGCTCTGCGTGAAGCAGGGCCGAGGGGGCACGAGGCATGTGTCAGCGAGGCCTTACCCTCCCACAGACAGGCACTCACACGCCGGGACACACTGGACTCACTACGGGGGTTGTCCCAAAGGACAAACCCTGTGTTTCACAGTTCTAATTGCTTAAAGCACAAACGGATGCAAAGAGCCGGGGGGTGACATATTTGAATGGGCTGCATGAAGAGCCCTGTTGCAGTCTGGGATTGTGTGCTGCAGGGCCTCCCCACTGGGGGAGAGAACCACCTGTCACCATTCAGAGAGCGAGCGCTCGGCTTCGTCTGATGGACGTTCCGTCTGTATGAATACCAAGTCTTATTCTGCACGTTCGCCAAAGCATTATGAGGACCCCGTATTTCTTACCCTAAAGATAGACAGAAGATAGTCACCTGCATTGCAACAATGATTAGAAATGAGACTAGTAAGTTCCACTCAGGTAATGGAAAAGGTTACTGCATCACTTTTCCTAATTAAAACAAAACCAAAAAAACTACTTAAATTGTACTGCAGTTGAGTATCAAGAGTCTAAGCTCCTAAAAACTAATCTTGAGGGGAAAGTTTGATTTCTATATTTCAGTCATGGGTTTTGAAATCAGACAGACCCACCTAAGAATGGATATTTTCACTTAGAATTATTAGTTGTTTATTTAAGCATGATTTTGATCAACTACAAATTAAGGACAGTAACGCTCTTTCAGTATTGTGTTGTGAAATATGAGGTAATTTGCAGGAAGTTTTTAACATGAGAACGTTATTAATGCATTCAATATATGTTGCCTATGAATTCAGAAACTTATCTTCATCTGTCTATATCATTGAAGTATTTTTTTCCCTCTGGATTTTGAGAAAATGTGAATTCACAATCTCACATTGTCTTTCTTAGATTTGATAAAGAAATTACTTTTAGGTCCATCCTATTGGTAAACTATTTTTATTCATAATGTTTCCAAAAAAATATAAGTTATTTCATCCTGTAATTTTTTTTCCTTGATAACCACCACTTCTTCCCAGACTCATGTATCTAGAGGGGAAAATAACTTATTTTCACCCTATGAAAAATAATTTCAGGATGTTTTACTTATTAACACATTTGTATATTCACTTAGTCAATAATTTCATGTTAGCCACTTTGTGCCAAGAGCAGAGCTAGATTCCACAATTAGTAGAGAGAAAGGTAGAAGAATTCCTTTTTCAATGTAACTCAAATTTGGGGTTCAAAACAGACATTAAAATAAATTAACAGTTATAATCATGAATATTACAGAATGTTATGGGAATATTAATAAGAGACTTTGTATCTAAATTCTCCTTAAAAAAATAAAATACATTCAAGGTGTGACTTGGAATATGCATGAAAGTTGACTACATAAAAAGAGAATGGGAAAGAGTTTCTCTGGCATAGTGGGGAAGGACCCATGGGCTAAGAACTGGCATTCATTGGTACTTTAGAGATCTAAAGGGTCCCAGGATTTATAAAATAGAAGTGAAGAGGTGGTAGGGATGTTAAAGATGTAGCTGGGAAAGTAGGCAGGGTTTTAACAACTTTTTAAGGAATTTGAATTTGCATTAAGAAAAATATGAAAATTTTGAGGGAATCTGACATGAAGATAGTTACATTCTATAAAGTTATTCTCAACTTGGAGCAAAAGTTGAATCACAGAAGAAGAGCATGCATTTTTATAGACGAGGCCAGACTTAATTGTGCATTGGAAACAGTGACAGTATAGAGAATTGGACATTCTCAAGAGAGATAAGAGGCAGTATTTATAGGATCAATTATAAGTGAAGTTTCAGAGCAAGTGTGGGAGCAGTTTCTCAGTTTTGAAATAAGGAATGAATGAGAAGTGGCTTAAGAACGGTGAGGACTATGACAAGAAACAACAACATCAACGAAACGACTGGCAAGACCGCAAGGCTGCATCGGCCACCGCTGCGCAGAATTTATCGGCCTGTCAAATGTAAAACAATTGCGGCAAAGAGAAATAAGGCTTCATTTCCCGGGAAAGGGTCTTTAAAGTCACCAAACCTCTAGGAAATACGACTCTGCTTGCGATGTAACAGTCTACAGAAGGGCCAAGCAATGAGGAAAAACCCCGATTGCAAAAGGAGGCAGGAGATTCAGCGGCGGCAGTTCTGGAGTAAGCTAGCGCGTTAGGGTGACCCGAGACCAGCTGGGTTTCTTCACATCTTCCACTGGAATGCGCTTAAGGATGCAGACACAGGAGAAGCCAGGCCATGGCTCGGCATTACCAACCACAAGAAATAGCCCCACTGATATATTAATGATAATAGCAATAATAATACCTGTGTGAGGAGAATACATGGCTCTGAGAATATAAAAATGAAAATATAAATCACCGGGGTTGAGGGAATAGTAGGTGGTTCATGCATCCACATTTGTCCACTGCACCAAAATAAGAGCCTGTATTTGAGTGTTGGTGTGTTTTTGAGTGTAAGTCAACCCTAGTGTGTCAGTGGGGCTATGGGAAGAAGCTATGTACCCTTGTCCACTTTCTGTCTACACCTACTGAAAAAACAAAGTCAGCCTCAAACAAATCTCCTTTGATCCGATATTGCCCCTCAGCTACCATCCCAATCTGTGCTAAACTTTGAAATCAAAATTTACAAATATTTGCCCACCCTTTTTGTTAACAATTTATTTCAGCAGCTTCTCTCTTGAATACATTTGAATCTGTATCTTATCGATCTCTCTTCACAAAATCTGAAGTTGTGCTGTTTTGTTCTCGTCAGCAGTGGCGCTGACTACCCTCCTCAGAGGTTTCCTTGGTTAGATCTTTATATTCTTTAGAACTTCTGAACATTGGACTACCCTAGACATTTGTCACAAAATAGATGTTCTGTATGTTTTTTATGATTTCATGAATAAAACATGAAAAGATGAATGCATGCATAAATGAGCAAACAAACTCGGTGGTAAATTAGAATAGCCCAACATATACTGTGTTCTATGCAAGATACAGAATTTAATTGTCAACATAAACATGTAAAACAAATGCTATTATTATTTGTCTTTAAGATCTCCCATTATAATTTGGTACTTGGTTCAGAACATTAGAATGCCTAAACTTTACCTTAGTCCAATTATACCCATTTTTTATATTCTCTGATAAGATATACCTGCAAAAAGCAATACCAGCTTTAAACAAGATACATTTTTTGTTAAACCTGGGATTATACTGGTAATGCAGAATTAAGTTAGAGACTCTGTCATAGATTACAGCATGGCTGATAGGCCAAGTGAAAGCCAAAAAATGTAAGGCAGGACCACTCCTGCTTTTGCATATATATAAAAACAAGGTGAACAAAAATCCAACTTGCTGGACTTTGTCTTCCCTTGGAAAGGAGTATGTGGAAAGGAAAGTCGTCTGTGAGCTTAGTGCTCCAACTCATACATAGGCATGGTCTAGGTATTGTCTTAGAATCTGATCAGATGCAGATTATTGGATTTTTCTGTAAGGAAAGAGAAAGAGATTTTTCTCTTACAAGAAAAATTTTTGTTTCTGTTTTTTTTTACTTAGGAGGTTAAGCAAATCAACTCACATACTTAGTGATTTAGTAACTGTACTCAAATCTGGCTGATTCCAGACCCTGGTTCTCTAACACCTTACAAGAGAAAAATGGCTCATAAAACAAATATTTAAACATCTGAGAGTAGATAATACTCACCATAGAGACATTGTTAACTGAGTGAAGAAGAGGACCTAGAATAGAATCCTAAAGGTGTACAAAAATTTGACAACCGGGTAGAAAGAGAATTGGAACAGAGTAAGTGGTCTGAGGTGTGGGAGAAATACCAAGAGGGCGTGAGGCCCGGGAGACCGGGAAGAGAGATTTTTGAGAAGAGACACTAGTCAAGGCAAATAACACGAGCCAAGTAAGGTAAAGTACCAGAGGTTTGGGTTTTTTTGGTTATTTGTTTTTTGCAAACATAAGAAATATGGAAAAAATATGGTTATAGCAAGTATTGGTTATACAAAACCTTATTAAGTTAAAATTCCTATTCCCATATACTTTAAAATTCTAGTTAATAGTATCATTGTGTCTAAAACAATGCCAATATCTGATACTTTACTAAAGACATATTAATTATTTAATGTATTTATATTAGTATTCTTGTCAGCATTTTAATATACTTTATAGAAAAAAAGTTTGAAAATCGATTGATTCGAAACTTAACAACAAACTACTCTTTTACACTGTTTCACTTTGAAATTCCAGCCTGGAACTGTTTGTTTGCTCACTGCATTACACTCTTAACCATGGCAGCACAGCATTATCACCTCTCCCACTGATTCTCTCTTATTTATTCTGCTTAAAATATCACCTTACTGTCCTGGAGCTTATGTTAATCTTTTTACACACTTTGCTTACTTTTATAGTCCTCAGGTGTGTATGCATTTTCACATATGTTCAATTGTTACAATATGTTCCCTATAACCTCCCCCCCCCATAAAAACAATAGGAACAAACACGGAGATTTATTTACTGTCTCAAATAAATCTGTCCCAAAATGGAATGTCAAGGGATGGTACAAAGGTGCATGATCACCAGTTATGGTGGGCACCATCTTAAAATTTACTTGCGGCCTGACCGGGCGGGGCTCAGCGTCTGAGCATCGACCTAGGATCTGGGAGATCCGGGTTTCGAGTCCCAGTCAGGGCACATGCCTGGGTTGTGGGCTGGATCCCCAGTGACTCTCTCATCATTGATGTTTCTGTCTGTCTCTCCTTCTCCTTTCCTCTCTCTGAAATCAATAAAGATATATTTTAAAAAAATAAAATAAAATTTCCATGGGAGCTGTTGGTTATGTTCTTTTCTAATTATGTGATTCTATTAATTTCTATTTGTGTCATCTATATTAAAATGTGTTCTGCAAAAATTGTTTACTGCTAGAGTTTATGTCCATAATTTTAATAATAAGTTAAATATTCAAAATTCAAAAACACTTTATAGTTACAGAACAAAATATATTAAGGCTTGAAGAAGTAAATATTAATTAGCACCTTCATAAATTTAATTTTTATTTACGTCTTTGATACCAAATTGTTTTCCATTTATTTTAACTTAATCTGAGAAGCATTGAAGTATATGTGCAGATTACAGAGATAGCTGTCACTAATTCTACTTGTGCCATTTTCAACAACTTATGTGACCTCTCTGGGCCTCAGGGTTCACAGCTATAACATGAAAGTAATATTTTTAACTTATAGTGTCTTTAGAAAGCTTATACTAGGTCATTTGTATAAAACAGGATTCTCAGCATTTTGGATGAATCTTAATACAGAGAGAGTGACCAAAAAACTAGGCAGAGAGTTTTATCTAATACTCACAGAAGCCAGTGGAACATTTGGAAACATGGAGCTTAAAAAAAAGAAAAGAAAATTCGTTTGAGGCAGCTAAGGTAGCCAGAGCCTGCATGGCCAAAATCCCAGGGAGAAGGGAGACACAGGGAAGTGAGCTCAATGCTTTCTTAAATCCTTAAACTGTGCAGGTAAAAAAGCAAAGAAAGGAGCAGAAAGTCAATGAAAATTAGAATGAAGTCTTCAATGGCATCTTGGTCTGATGTCAGACTGTCAAAGGAGGAGCACAGTAAACACCCTCAAGCTCTCAACTGGAGGGCTACATGTTAAGGCCCAGGTAAACAGCCTTACAAAAACTTAAGGCAAATGCCCCCTCAGTTCATCTTAATAACTGTAAGTTTGTTGCAAGGATTAGATAACTGCAAAGCATCTAATAACTGGATCTGGTAAACAAAAGCTTGAATAACTTTCTTGTTTTGTTTTAACATTATTCTCAACTTCATGTACCTTTCAGATAAATTGCTCAGAAATTAATGGATGCCCTATTGAATGTCATTAATATCGCCCTTAGGAAAATTCACCTTTCCTTCCTCAAGTTATCACTTTAGTGGAAAGACAAGTTTATTCAAAAAAGAGTTGGCCATGTTGTATATGAGTGATTTATTGTTACATTATAATACCATATAAAATTTCAAAAATATATGTGTTAGGTTATTGAGTATAGATTTATATATTTTTAAATTCCATATTGTTAAATACTATATATTTGACTCTCATTTTTTTCAATGATATATTTCCTGAAGTTTTAGAAAAAGTGACAAAGGTCACATATGATAGTAACTAGGATTCCAGCTAATAAATGGCAGAACTGGGGTTATAGTCCAAGCATTATGGCTTTGCTGTTTGTGCTCTTACCTATTCTCAATAACATTGTGTCTTAAATCCTGAATATAAACTAAAAATAATAAAAAGTCTCCATATAACTCAGGGTATTATAAAAATCAGTCACTGTCCTGAGCTTTAACCCAAGACAGTATCAAGTAGCTAAATCTGTAATGGAGACAGAGCTGGACTCCTGGTTGCTCTTTCCCAAAGGTGGCCTGGTTTCATTCTTAACTGGTGTTTGTAAAGAAAGTATAATTGGGCTTTTTTGCGTAGAAGAATCACTAAAGAGGGCATCAAATACTCAATAATAAAATATCTAAAATCAAGTTAAAGTACATGGTTTTCAACCCAGCTTTACTTAGGAAAATTCTTTTTTGCTTCCTTAAAGTCAACTAACAATTATTTAAATATCTATCATAGTCACTACAATTTAAAATGCTACGCATATGACAGATGTAGTCATTAACCATGGTGATGTCAAGCCATGTATATGAAAGTAAATTTAAGTCAACAAATATAAATGGATGTTTCTGCTATAACACAATATATGCATATCAGAAAACCTCTCATTCTGTGGAATTTTGTACTAAAAATGATAGAAGAAGAGTAGTGCTAAAAGACACTTCTTAAAACTCTACAACTAATTACAGAAGCATTAACAATCTCAGCAAAATAATTTTCAAGTTTTTTTTTAAACATGTATATCAGATTCTTAATAAATAAATTCCACAAAATAGAAGTATATCTTTTAAAAAATGTGAAGGAAACTTGATAAAAGGGAACGTAAGAAATGCTTACATATATTGAGATAGATACAAAGGCATACGCTGAAAAGAGCCACCTAGAAAACCCTTCTAAGACAGTGACCACCTGAGCCAGAAGGGAGACCATAGGGTGCATAGCTTTTATACCATAAGGCATTTTGTCCCGTAAACATTTTATTTCTTATTTGTTACTCAGTATTTCATGACACTGAATTCAGTATTTCAAAGTGGTATATTGTGGAAATAAAGGTTTTAAAACTCTACCCATACTAAATACCTTTCTGATTCCATGTACTTGTACTTGCTGTGCTGATTTTATGTTCAAGACCAGCTTTGGCGTCAGTCCCCTGCATCACTCAGCCAGACCGCTCTAACCTCTGACATTGGATTCTGCAGGGAGTAACTCGCAAAGCAAACAAAACAAAAGAACTACAACAAAAACATTTTACAATTATCCATTTCTTTAGAAGCCTCTCTCTGGAATCTTTTAGAATGCTATCTATGAAGGCCTGACAGATAAAAGTGAGCAATATAAGTTTAAAACAGACCTCTTCAGCCTGGCTGGTGTGGCTCAGTAGGCTGTGTGACATCCCATGTACCTAAAGGTTGCTGGTTTTTACTCCCACTCAGGGACATGCACATGCACATGCCAGGTTGGGGGCCTGATCCCCGGCAGAGGCCGCCGATAGATGTTCCGCTCTCACGTGGATGTTCTCTCTCTCCCTCTCCTTTCCTCTCTTTCTAAAAATCAATTGAAAATCTTAACAAAAAATAAACCTTTTTTGTTAGGCTACTTGTGGGCAAATTGTTCCAATGACTCTACCATAAGGCCACATATGGTTGGTACAAGGTTAAAAGTCGACCCCAGTTGGGATAAGAGATCCCTGCCTAAAACTTTGGGGATATGAGATACCTAATCCTCTTTTTCACAGACATCTAAATCTTTTTTCTTTTTTTTAAAAAATATATCTTTATTGATTTCAGAGAGAGGAAATGAGTAGGAGACAGAGAGAGAAACATCAATGATGAGAGAGTCATTGATCAGCTGCCTCCTGCACGCCCCCGGCTGGGGACTGAGCCCGCAAACCGGGCCTGTGCCCTGACTGGGAATCGAACCCTGATCGCCTGGATCTTAGGTTGATGCTCAACCACTGAGCCACACCGGGCCGGGCCAGACATCTAAATCTTTAGGCTGCACATTTAAAAACTTTTGGCAGTCTTTACCAGCCATGTGGAGAGCGCTAAGTTATATTATTTTAAAAAAATGTTTTACCATGAAAAGAGAAAGTGAGAGAAGTATTGAGATCCCCATAATATTTGATTAGTTTTCTCTAGACTTCAGATTCTATAGTAAAGCTTGGTCTTCTAAACCTGCACTGGATTCTGTAGATCAGAGTATTTTTCATTAACCTATATTAGTTGAGTTTCCCTTCTTCTCACAAGTTTGTTCTAAAAGTTAATTGAAGGAAAGTTTTATTACATCTCTGAAAAAATCTGAACTTTTGCTCTTCTATATTTTTGATGGAAATCAAATGTCTTTGAGATGAGAAACAAGAAGTATTATTGTGGACCTTAAAGAAAAGACCTTGAATTGTTATTTAATGAGAGTCCAGCTTGGCACCAAAATTCATGGGTAACATCAGGAAAAATCAATTTTTCACAAGATACTTTTGAATATTTTGCTTTGGCAATAAATAAATAAATATCAATGTGACAATTGCATACTGTCTCTCTTTACAAAGCTCTGCAGTTTATATTTTCACAATTTTATTATGTAAAAATGAAGTCATTTGTCTAATATATATCTGTATATACATTTTGCATCCTAGGATTCATAATAACGATTTCTGCTTTAAAGGAGGGAAAACAAACATGGTGGAGGCAGTTGGGAGTGGTGGGGTCCAGATATGTTTTTGTCTTGTTTTGTTTATCTCTTTGCAGATGGCTGATTTAAGTGCATGTTTGTATGCTGATGGGGGTGGATGTGTAAAGGGGGAAGGGTGATAGATACATGTAAAGAGGGTAGAATTTGGGGGAGGCATTGCCAGGAGGATGAGATCTGGTGGGCAAGAGGATATTTCCTAGCTTTGAAAACTGTGAGAAAATAACTTCTGCTTTCTGAGCCACTCAGTCTGCGATATTTTGTTATGGCAGCCTGAGCAAACTAATACACAGTTTACTGTTAAATTTAAAAAATGTTAACTATATCAATAGTATGATCACAATTTTCACAACGCATTAGTTACACTTTCCAACTATTTATCACATGTCAGATTGATGTATAGATCAATGAGTGGAAAGAAGGAAAAAGGAAGGAAGGGAGGCAGGGAGGCAGGGAGAAAGGGAGACAGGGAGAAAAGAGGGGGAAAAGGAGAGGTAAATAGATTTATAAACTATGTATTAAGATAGGGAGAATTAGAGGTGGGTTATACATTTGATTTTTCTTCTTCATTTTAATGCATTTCAAGTATAGTATCAATAAAACTATATTAAATCACTTTAGGGACAAAATATATATTTCTTGTGACACAATTTATTTTTTATTTTTTTTAGTAATGTCAGCCTCCACTATGCATCACGTTTGGGTGTGAGTGTGAAGAACTTAAGGGCGAATCACCACAATGATAAAACATAGCAAAACAGTGTTTTAGTTAAGATTGTCTAGATGATACCTGGAAAGCATTAAAACCTTTATCATTCTGTGATGTTAGCAGAAGGTAAGAATGGCATCATAATATGAGACCTAAACACACCTCCTTACATTACATTTTGATTGGGGTGAAATATTCTAATCAATGACATTCATACTCCATTTCAGATGCTTCACTCAGCTCAGATTTATTATAATGTCAGTTAGCTCTGAAATATTTGCCTAAGAAAGTGCGAGTCTTTGTGTGTTCAAGCATTATAGCGAGCTTTCCATCAGAGCAAGCTGAGCAGTTTCTGTGTACACTTGGTAACTGAGTAGAACGGTGTTGCTGCCCAAGCCTTCAGTGAAAATGAGCATCTGCAAAGCATTTCTGGGCTGTGTGTCTTTAGCAACCTCTATTCTGACATTTATATTTGTTTTCAGGCAAACAGCTTTGACATAATAGTGAGGGCATACTAAAGCACTAAAACTGTCGCAAAACATCAAAGAAACAGTGCCATTTTAGAAATTAAAATTCATGTTTTGGAAAAAAGGGGGGAAAAATCATGATTCTTTCAGGGAAAGACCAGGGGAGAAACCAAGGAAATCAGGTGGAGATCTGCAGGTTATTAGATCCATATGTGAGTCTTAGGATGTTATTAATGCAGAAACATCATGCCTTCTAAGAGTACAGTCCAATAACTGAGTCAGTCCCAAGACACTGGCCAGAGACAGGTCATGATTAGAAGATTACTAATAAAGGGAAAAATTAATACCCCTGTAAAAATATCTAGAAATATCATCTATGAAAATGATACTAACATTCTTGTGAGTATATGAAAATGCTTTCTGATATATGTATGGCTGATGACCATGTTTTTTAATGTGAGAACAGAATTAGGAAGACTTTTTTGTTTTCACTGAGATTCACTTCATTTTAAAAAAAAATGAAAGAGAAATTTTAATCTTTCCCTGTATTTTGAGGAATCTCTGTTATTAACTTGAAATTGCCCATCCAATTTTGCATCCCAACTTATTTGAAAAAAAATGTAAAAATATATGGGGAAAGCAAATCACTGAAATAATCAAATTGTATTTCATTAGACATCAAGCAAACATTTCTCTTAATTAGAATAAAGTAAGCACCATAGCTTAATCTAAAATTCCTTTTGCAGAAGTGGAAGGACCGGCTTCAAAAGTATAGATTGAAAATGTGGCACCTAACAGTCCCATTAGTCTAAAGCATTGTTTTATGATGTGCCTATATTTAATAATAGTTCTTTGGAGGCTCATAACCCTTTTTTGTGATTTACTGCGGTTATCCTTTACACCACCTGTGCATGATATTAATTAACAACCAGGGAGACAGTGTTATAAAAATGAAAAATTTTCTTTGTTATTGGGAAAAAGAAAGCACTGGGTAAGTCTTTGTTCATCAAAGTTTGGTAATGCTTCAAATACTTGCCCCAAGGCTAGTGTTTTATATCTCCACATCTTGAAACAGTAGAGTAGATAAAAGATAAAGCTTGCAAGTTCAGTGGTCAGCTTGGATATATAATCATGGGTTTCTGTCCACTTGAATTAAATGTGCTTAGAGACCTGAATGGTGTTTGTGTATCCCTTTAAACCCAGGATCTAAATAAACAGCGTGGACCTAGCAAGACACCACGCTAGCTGTTAATCTACTAAATAGTCCATTAGTATCTGTCATTTAGGATTAACTGAGTGTTTTTATGTTCATCATGTTTTTAAGCACACTGACTTATAGATGGATTTATAGATGGATTAAATGTTTCTTCTTAAACTAAATCCCAGAAAGCATCCATCTAGAGAATTTTATAAATTAAAAGTATTTTTCTCCACATTAACCCCCATAAAGTGGGCTTTTCCATGACAAACGTTACCTAGAATGAAGTAACAGGTTTAAATTTTCTAACTTTCTACTATTTAAGAAATAAAAAACTAAAGTAGGAAGTTATTTAGAGAAAATTTTATCAGTTATCTTTTTTTATTTACTAACAGTGCTTTTATATGCTTCTGAGCATTTAAACTTCTTAATTTCCCCAACTAGAACACTGTTCACTGTATTCTATTGTTGTTTTAAAAAATTTAGAATGTAAAAGAAGATTTTGCAACCCTTATACATATTAAGCCAATGTATATAAAAATGTAAATAGTCTTTCTTTTCTCTCCTCTAATTTTCTACCATGAAGGTAATCAATGTTAACAATTTGAGGTATACTTTCCTACTTTTTCTATTTATATATAAAAGTAAGACATATATATAACACATATATTGGGCTTCTTTTATTTATAATTTTTTAAATGGGATCAAACTATATATAGTATCATAAAAAATTTTATAGATAATCTATCTAATTTATTTATTTTAAGAGTGTAAAATAGTCCATATCTGGAAACAGCCCAAGTGCCCATCAGTAGATGAGTGGATGAAAAAGCTGTGGCACATTCACACCATGGAATACTACGCAGCTGTAAAGAGGAAGGATCTCTTACCCTTTGGGACAGTATGCAGGGAACTAGAAAGTATTATACTAAGTGAAATAAGCCGGTCAAAGACAAGTACCAAAAATATATGTGGAATGTAATAAACAAAATAAACTGATGAACAAAATGGATCCAGAGACACAGAAGCATGGAACAGACTGAGGGATCTGAGAAGGAAGGTGGGAGTGGGGCAGTGGGTGGGGAGAGATTAATCAAAGAAAAAAAAAAAAGTCCATAAATTATTAATACATTTTCTATTAATATACTATCATATTTATAACAATGCTATAAAATAAGCATATATGTATGTATTTGTGTGTGTGTATACATACACACACATATACACACACACACACACATATATATATATGTGTGTGTATATATATATATATATATATATATATATATACACATATATATATTCATACTTTTATTTATTTCTGTAGGTTAGATTAACCAGGCAGCAATTACTTGGTCAAAAGTATAGACTTTTTTTTTAAAGTATTGATCTTAGAGAGAGAAAAGGAGAGAGAGGGGGAGAGAGACATCAGTTGGTTGCCTTTGGTACGTCCCTCAACTGGTAATTGAACCCATAACCTGGATATGTGCCCTGACCAGAAATTGAACCCACCACCTTTTGGTGTACAGGATAATATTCCAATCACTGAGCCACACTGGCCAGGGAAAAAGTATATACATTTTTAATAAATGCTATCAAAAATTTTCAAATTTACTGAGGCAATTTGCATTTCTACCAGAATTGTACAGGAAACTTAATTTCTTCACATGTATTTCAGTACAGGAAATATTTAAAAAATGTTTCTGCTCTTTAAAAAGTTGAAGTGCATGGGTCTGAATTTATGGCAGGCTCATCGCCCTGGGTCCCCCATAGTGCCTCATGCCAGGGCGACTGTGGTCTTGAACCACTGCCTGGTCTATGCCTGTAGGCTGCAGGCACTGGTGGGTTACACAGTGTTGGGGAAAAAGTGAAATTATATGGCAGCATGGAACTTATTCTGGTTATAAGTTTGGAAAGAATTTAAGAAAAAATATAATAGCTCAGATAATTTTGCATTTTAGAAATAATTTTGTCACACAATTTAAATTTCATCTAAATTTGAGAATTTTACCCTATATTAAAATTTAAGAAAATTAACAAGCAAATGTTGGGTAACTTTGATCACTCTCTGGCATGTGCCCTTGAAAAAAGGGTGGAAAACATTATCTACGATATAAAATGCATCTGAACTGAAAAACGGAAATGAAAGTATTGATCTGTATCTTCTCACTGTCTAAGAGGAGATAGACATAACAGGAGAGGTGGCATTTAAAAGCAGTAAGCACAGCGTTATGTCAGTTAGAGCAGACACTTGGTGAATGTCAATAGATAGCCCAGAAACAGCTTTGCTGATGCCACTTACTTTATGGAATGATATAGTTCCTGTGGAGCAGCTTTTACAGTCTTTCTTTAAAATTCTACTAGACGGCTTAATTATAGAGCAGTCTGATCATAATTATAGAACTTTGGAACAGGAAAATTCAGACAGAGGTCATCAAACTTATAATTGGAAGATAATTGTATTTGACATTGCATTGAAGTCAATAAAGATAATTATTGCCTTTAAAATGCCATCAAAACCATTAAAACCTTGCAATTTTAAAGGCATAATTTTCAAAATTGAATATTTTGAGTATTTTTCCTGGATTTGAAAGTAACTATTTTCTTTTGAAATTGACATACATAGTAGTAGACACATATTTGTTTCAGGGTACTAAAACTATGCCGACTGTTTTATAAAATTTCAGGTTCCTGGAATCCTGATAGTCACTGGGACCCAAACATTCATTTCTCTACTACAACTTAAATAAATTTGATAGATGATTTTTGTCTTGCTGATAATCTTGCATGCTCTTTTATGTTTATGCTAGAATAGTTAGATTTTAACATAATTAAATCTTTATTTTCATGTGTTTGCTTCAATGTGAAACTCTTTTTCATAGAATCAGTGAATCTTTAAGATAACAATTAAAATGAGCTAAAATGATACTAGTAGGTATTCTTATGACATTTCTTGATATGATAGTAATTGAACAGAGATGCTTCTCCAGATCCAATCTGAAATAATCTTCCACCCCTCTCTTTCTCTCCTCTATCTCAGTCCCTCCCTCTCCCTCTCTCTGGTGTCCTGGTCCTCTCTTCCTTTGTGTAACGAAACTTCATGAACCATAGGTCTATACTCACTGTCTTCATTTTCGTTTGTGACTTGTGATTTTTGGATCGCAGACTCATGTTAACTAGAGTTCAGTTTTAAAAATCCTCACAGACCTACTTTGAGGCTATAGCTTTCCAGAGTGGATTTGCTTTTTTTAAGTAGCTATCAATTTAAACCCTACAATTCTTCATTTAATTCCATGGATGTGTCCTGACTACACAGCTAGTATATGTTCAAAGCCTATACCATTTCCATAATGTCTGTGATCAAAACTATTTGGGGTAGCATCTTTTATATTCTTTCTGACCTAAAAAAGATGTATAGGCATTTTACATAGATGCCTATTTAAAATTGAATTATGGTATTTTATAAAAATGCATGTGAAAGGAACAAGTAAAATCTGTCTGTGTGCACACGTGTATGTATATGTGTGCATGTATGAGAAAAAGAAAGTCTTAATATATTTTTACTACATAAAGCAATATATTTTTTTAATCCTCACCTGAAGATATGTGTTTTTTTTTGTTGTTTTTTTTTTTCTTAGAGAGAGAGGAAGGGAAAGAGAGAGAAACATCAATGTGAGAGAGAAACACAGATCGGTTGCCTCCCCAATGTGCCCCAGGGGGGCATCAAACCTGCCCTGACCTTTTTTTGGTGCCAACCTTTTTTAAAAATATATATATCTTTATTGATTTCAGGGAGAGGAAAAGAGAGGGAGAGAGAAATAGAAATGTCAGTGATGAGAGTCATTGATCGGCTGCCTCCTGCACGCCCCCGAATGGGGATGGAGCCCACAACCCAAGCACGTGCCCTGACCGGGAACCGAACCTCGATCTCCTGGATCCTAGGTCGATGCTCAACCACTGAGCCACATCTGGCCAGGCTGTGCCAATTTTAGATAGTTTTATTTAAGACACTGCATTTTCCACTTTACAATACTGTGTTATAAAGTGCATTATTTCCTTTCCCTGTGCACGTAGTCCATATTCAAGTATCAGTGCTGCAGGAATAGAACCTGTGAGATTTTTGGTGTGCAGGGCAATGGTACAACCAACTGAGCCACCCATCTGGGGCCATAAAGTAATCTTATTTTAATTGAAGTAATAAGCAATGAGTTAAAAACAAATTAATAATATTATTTTTACATAGATTTGAATTTTTGGTGTTATATTATGTGGTCATTTCCTAAATTCTAAATTGCAGTTGTACTGGATCAGGATTAGATGTTTCAATTACTTCATATAAATTAAGGAGAAAAATTATGACTTTATAAAAGCTAGAGATAAAATATTCATGAAGCACTGCTACCTTATCAGATATGAACTGCCTTTTTGTGTCATAATTTTACAGTTAGAATATTTGTTACTAAAATATGGTTAAATAGTGCTGGTATTAAACTGTTATTGATGTAAATTACTTGCTCTCTATGAACTAGGAATTTTAGAGTAATAGAGTTTTTGTGAGATTGCTACTATATTTCAATAATATATGAGACCAAAATGTGTTCTTTGAAAATTTTTGATTCCAAGAATAATAAATATGTGAACCAGATTTCTCTAGACCTTATCTGTCTAGGGTACAAACATGGTCACAATAATATTAATACACAGCTGAAGGTGTAGTAATGGAGTTCTGTCAACAGGAACAACGAAAAAATTAAGTCTTACAGCTATGGATTTTGAGAAAGTTGTCATAACACACTTCCCTAAAAGGCAGGGAAACCAGAAGGTCAAGATACAGTAGCCTTGAGGCAAGTTATTAGTTGAAGTAAATTGAAGATTTCACAAAAATGTCCATACCAAATTCTGCTGAAATTATAGGTAAAGCTTACTGAATGTGACAGGACACAGGTGGCCAATCAAGAAAGGCACCTCCAGGTCACTAGAACAGGATCTTGGGTGTTCTATCAGTGCCAGATATAAATGCTTCATTTGTTGTACTAAGGGCGGTGGGGGTGTACCAGGGCTTGGAAGGACAGAGTGGTGAGGGCAGGCCAGCTCCTGGAGAAACTGAAGGCATGCACTATACTTAAGCTGAAGTAGTGGGAAGGGTTCCAATATTTTCACCCATTATATAGCCTTTCCAGGGCTTACCAGCTGAATATATGTGATTGTAAAAGCTTAACTATCTATGGAAGGACCTATAAGAAACAGGTAAATGGTTGCTTCTGGGAAAAGGAGATGGCTGGGAAAGAGGGCTTGAAAAGAATATTACTTTTACAATCTGGAAAATTTTAAGGATATTTTATATTACCTATTCAAAATTAAATAACTTTAAAATAAAATAAAGTGAAATACTCGACCCTTTACAAATTAACGTAGAGCAGGGGCCCCCAGGCTTTGCAAATAGATACCTTCTTAAAGTCAAAATATATAGTCCATCCCCAAATTGATAGATTTCTTTATTCTGTCTTCATTGATAAAAAAATTATTGCAGATTTAGAATATTTTAAGTGTATTAAAATTAACATATATTATTTATATGATTATGTGATGTATTATTAATGTAGTCATTCAAAAACACTACTCCTGTCTGGCTGGTGTGGTGCAGTGGTTGAGTGTCAACCCATGAACCACGAGATCATAGTTTGATTCCCGGTCAGGGTGCATGCCTTGGTTGCTGGCTTGATCCCCAGTGGGGGGCATGCAGGAGGCAGCCGATCAATGACTCTCTCATCACTGATGTTTTTATCTCTCTCTTTCTCCCTCTCCTTTCCTCTCTCTGAAATCAATAAAGACATATTTTTAAAATAAAAAATAAAAACACTACTCCTTCCTTTCCACTCCTAGGCCCTTGTAATAGATGCTAGAGGAATGGTAAAACAAATATCACTGCTTAACTTTAACTTATTTTCATTTATATAGGGTCACAGTAATTTTTTATTCCATAAACTTTAATATATACATTTCACTTTGAGACAAAAATTAAATAATCTTAAAGCATATAATAAAAATCCCTATTATGAGATGTGATGCTCAGCATTTTATTTCTTTTTTAACAATATGTTTCTTTTGTCGTGGGATTTAATGTGCTTACAATCTAGCTAACCTATCTGTAAGGTAGAATTGATAAACTGGATTACTCACTTTTTACTTGTAATGGGCAAGAAATCTAAATCCAGGCATAGATACACTTCCGTTCTTAGGCACGCCCTTCTGAATGCAAGGTAAATGCTAAGGAATATGACACGCCTGAGGAAGGATCATCCCCCCAAAAGGTGTCACTAATAAAACCTGTGGTCACCATAGAAACATAACTACAATTACCTTTTAATAGACCTAGAAGTGGCAAATAGTCTATTGTTGTCATGAAAAAACCTGGTAGTGGAGGGAAAATAGAATAGAAGCAGAGGACAATGACAGATACTTTCCAACAAATGTATTATATAGAACTTCCATGCACTCAGTCACCAACAAATGCTCACATTTGTCTAAAGTCCGGTAGCATACAAATGCCTCATTATAAGATACTTCCCAAATAATGCAAACATCAGACAAGCCCAAATTGAGGAATCTTTTTAAAAAACTGGCCTTGACTCTTAAAACATTTGGTATGACAGATTTTTTTTTTTTTAAATGGAGGAGAAAAGACCTACATTCAAGCAGACCAAAGTCCGTAACGATTAAATGCTATGCATGAGCCTTGATTGGAGGGTAGAGCAGGAAAACGAACACAGGTGAAAGCAAGTTAGAAAGAACATCTGAGAACAACTGGGGGATATTTAAGAAGTGTTATATATTTAGTAATAGTATTAGATAATGTTAAATTTCAAGTGGATGATAATTATAACAATATATTTATAATATAGATTATGATGTATATATTAATATATGGGTAATTCAGTGATAATAGAATGTCCCTTCCTTCTACAGGATGTTGAAGTATTAGGAAGTGAACTGTCATGATGTTTACAGATTCATGTTCAAATCAAGCACGTGTGTGTGTGTGTGTGTGTGTGTGTGTGTGTGTGTAGTAAGAGGTGTACAACTTATAGGACATCATAAATAAGCCTGCCAAGTATGAATCTAGGTAAAGAGAATACCTATGTTCATCATATGATTCTTTGTACTATTCTGTGGGCTCAAAAATTTTCAAAATAAAATGTTGAGGAATAGATTTCCCCCAAAAAGTATGTGATGTTTCTGTATATTTATGGTCTTCTTTTGCTGGTGTGTATATTTGATAAAAGTCTGTGCCATTCTTTCGTATGCACACAAAACATACAGAAAGTGGTACTGAGGGTTGATCATTTCCAAAAAGTATTAAATAATTATTGATGGCTTTGTGGTGTGTTAATTTGACAGGATGTGTTAATTTGTACTAAACATTCCAGGATTCTCCTTTTGTCATATGTATCTGTTTGGGGTGAGCCACGAGGAAGATTGTGTGCGATTAGGGAAGTGGAAGGAAAGCAGCAGCCATTCTCTAGCGTGTCAGTGTGGTTGCTGATGTTGGATGTGAAGCGGCAGCTGGGCCTGCACTTCTCTGTCTAACCTGATTCCTTTTCAGCTTCTCTGATTCCTACACCAGTATGTAGGTTTAGATCCATGGTTCCAGTTGCCCCAAGTTTTCCTTATCACCAAGATCAGACCAACAAGAATGGACACAGGCTTCAAGTCAATTCTGTTGGGGCATATTCTATAGGTTTCACCCCATGCAGGATCTTCCCTTCCTAACTGTCTTTCTGGAGAGTTCTGAGCTCCAGCATCAGGCAAGGAGACAACAGTCTCACAGAGACAGGTTCACTAGCTCCCATAGTTGGATAAGACAATTCTCTGTAGCATGTCTTTTTATAGAAGAATTATAGATAGATTGATGATAGATAAATAGATGATAGATAGATGATAGATAGATGATGATAGATAGATAGATAGATAGATAGATAGATAGATAGATAGATAGATAGATAGATAGATGATAGATAGATGATAGATAGATGATAGATAGATGATAGATAGATAGATAGATAGATGATAGATAGATAGATAGATAGATAGATAGATAGATAGATAGATAGATAGATAGATAGATGATAGACGATATCAATATAGATGATTAGATTTAGATGATATAGATATATAGGTAGATAGATGATGTAGATATAGATCATATATAGATATAGATAATATGGATATATAGGTGACATAGATAGATAAAGATATATAGATGAGATGATAGATATGATAGATGATAGAGATAGAGATATAGAGATAATAGAGATAGAGATATAGATCTAGGGATAGAGATAGAGATAGAGATAGAGATAGATGAGAGATAGAGATGATAGAGATAGATAGAGATAGAGATAGAGATAGAGATAGAGATAGAGATAGAGATAGAGATAGATAGAGATAGATGATAGAGATAGATAGAGATACAGATAGAGATAGGTAGGGACAATAGATACAGATAACAGATACATATCTCCTATTAGTTCTGCTTCTATGGTTGAACCCTAACTGATACAAAGGCTTTTGAAAATAATAAAACATAACAATGTTGCTTTTATTTTAACTTATGTTTTGAGGATATATATAGCTTTTCCTGAAACATACATCTTGAAATGAAATGTAAAAGGTAGATTATAGTACCAAAATATCTATAGCAAACCCCAAGCCAGCAAAATACTTAGAAATGTTAAAATGCATAGTTGAAAGCCCAAAATTTAAAATTACTTTTGAAACCTGTCTTGCTGTTAATTAAATGGTTTGTGTGTGTGTGTGTGTGTGTCTGTGATAATTGCAATTCATCCCTTGCAATTATCTGAACACAAATTTGGCAGACATTCACATCTCTACCTTTTCATACAAAACTCCAAAAAGTTTAATAACTAAAATAATCAAAGGTGTTTTTTTTTACATTAGCTCTGTTCATTTTTTATTTCCATAACTAGTCTAACAGCCTAGACTGCAGTTAGCAGCAGACGTTGGTTAGAAGGATATAAGTCATCAAAGTTAAGCAGTATTTAACGAGATCTAAAGTCTTCTCCATTATCTTTTCACCAGGTATTAAAAGAGAGGTCAGGTGAGGTTTAAGTGAAAAAATTGGTCATGCTTCCTAGAGTAAGTCAAAGATAATCTTTTATTTGGTCAGTTTATCTTTCAAATATTTGGAGTAAACAAATATTTAGACTCAGAGATTAAAGCAAAACATAATGTGTAGATATGTACTTCCGTGGTAGATGGCTCTCCTGTGATTTTAATACCAGAGCCCTAACCTGTCATCACATTGATGAAATCTTTGATTTGTGTGTATCATGGTTTGTGAACATAGTTTTATCCTACCCTCTCACATTTATCTCTCAGCATCCACTTCAATGTTTTATAATTTCTAAAATGCCAAAAAAGGGAAAAGTACTTATATTTATTTTGATAAGATGTTTGAGTAATTGAGGTACATTAGTAAAGTTTTAGAATAGACTATAATACTAATCTGATGATAAAAATAGTGCTACTTATGCTTATTTTTACTTGACTAGATTTGTTACTATGTTTTAGATGTTATAATAACTTTATCTATTTTGGAAGCTAAAAGTTTAGTAATCTTTTTTAAGTTTTGGTTCACAATTCATAAGGGCTTTCCTGCTTCTCTACTTTGCATGGTTGGGATAATTCAGATTAATTATAAACAGAGAATACACATAAGCCATACAGACAAGGGGCTATACAATTACTAAACAGGAGTATAACCAAAAACTTCCCACTGCTCCAAACAATATAAATTAAATGTGAAAGTTTATGGAAGAAGAAACACAAACCTAGACCTTAGAGGTGGAATAACTATAATTCAATAGCAAAAATATTGCAAAAAGAATTGTGAGTGATACAGACCTAATAATTCTTCTGAAATGTAGAACTGTGTATCTCTCTGACTCTAATTTCTCTGTTTGAATGCACAGTAGGCATCTTTAACTGAACATCACACAAATGAATTCTTGATCATCTCTTCACCCCAGCCCACCCCTTTCACATGTTTTCTCTTTTAGTCTTTCCTATTTCAATAAGTGGCAACTCTCTCGAAAATGCTCAGGTCAAAAACACTGGATGGGGGTATTTTGACTCCTGTATTTTCTTTTACACTCACTATTGAATCCTATAGCAATTACTCTTGACTTAATTGATAAAATATATTCAGAATCCCACTAGTTTTTACCAAATAAAAAAATAGTATCTTAGCCCTAAAGCAAAGGCAATATAGATAGTCTTTTCAACAAACAGTGCTGGGACAACTGCAAAAAATTAATTCAGACACAGACCTTTTACCTTTTACAAAAATTGGCTCAGAATAAACCATAGACTAAATGTAAAAAAAAATCCAAAACTATAAAACTTCTAGAAAATAACAGAGGAGAGAATCTATAAAATATTGGGCATAGTGGTGACATTTCAGATACCACAATAAAGGCAAAACCCATGACAAAAAACAATCAATAAGTTGGACTTAATTAAAATTAAAAACTCCTGATCTGCAAAAGACACTATCAAGAAAATGAGAAAAAAAGCCACAGACTGGGAGAAAATGTTTGCAAAAGATACATCTGATAAAGAACTATTATTCAAAACATACAAAGAACTCTTAAAACTCAACAATAACAAAATAAGCAATTCAATTTTTAAAAACAGGCAAAAGATCATAATAGACACCTCACTGTAGAAGATATATAGATGACAAGTAAGCTTATGAAAACAGGGTCAACATCACATGTCATTAGTGAATTATAAATTAAAGCAACAATGAGATATTACTACATTCCTATTAAAATGGCCAAAATCCAAAACACTGACACCACCAAATGCTGGTGAAGATGTGGAGCAAAAGAACTTTCATTCATTGCTAATCGAATTGCAAAATGGTATAGCCACTTTGGAAGAAAGTGTGTCAGTTTCTTACACACCTAAATATATTTTCACTATACAACCCAGCAATCACATTCCTTGATATTTACCCAAAAAGTTTAACATTTATATCCATGCAAAAGCTTGCACATGAATGCTTATAGTAATTTTATCCATAATTGACCAAACTTGGAAGTAACCAAGATGCCCTTCATAGATGAATGGGTGAGTCAACTGTGGTACATCAGACAATGGAATATTATTCAACACTAAAAGGAAATGAGCTATCAAGCTGTAAAAAGACACAAAGGAACCTTAAATGCATATTATTAAGTGAAAGAAGGCAGTCTAAAAAGCCTACAGTGTAACTTCAATGGCCTGACATTCTAGAAAAGGCAAAGCCATGGAGACAAATAGATTAGCAGTTGCCAAGGGTTAGCAGGGAGGAAGGGGTGGATAGCTGGAATAGAGAGGATTTTTGGGGTAATGAAACTCTTCTGGTACTATCATGGTAGTATCACATTGCTATACATTTATCCTTCCCTTAGCATGGGCAATGCCAAGAGTGAACCTTAATGTCACCTATGGACTTTGGGTAATGATGATGTGTCATGTAGGTTCACTGACTGTCACAACTGGACCACTGTGGTGAGGGACATCAATAGTGGGGTGGTTGTGCATGTGCGAGAACAGAGGGTCGTGGGAACTCTGTCCTTTCCACTCAGTTTTCTGTGAGCCTAATACTGTTCTAAAAATAAAGCTTATTAATTGAAAAAATTATTAAGGATTTAGGCTGAATTAACCAGGCCTCTGTTTCTTTCCTATTGTCCTTCAGTGATTTGTTTGATGGGGAAACCAATTTATAAAACAAAAATAAACCTTGCCTCCTAACACCAAGGGCTTTTGTGGAGTAAGACATTTAGGCGCCTTAACGTCCTCACAAGTACAGAATTCTACACTGACACCTGCGGTTAAGACCTAACCAAACCAGGTCCATATGAGTTGATGAAAAAAAATATTAAATCTAATAAACACAAACACCTTACCTGTAAAAGCTGTTTTTCTTTCTTATTGTTATGCTTTGGTGTAAGAGTCATTGACTTATTCATTCACACACACATTCACCTGTCACTTACTGAGCTGCAACTTTCAGTAAGACAGAGACACGGAGAAGGCAAAAGTGAACGCGCAGAAACGATCGTGCTTATGATGAGTACAGACCCTCAACTGGGACCAGCTTGCCCAGAGGATGCACAGTTTATTGGGTGAGAGAGGGAAACATCAGAACTTCGATCAGCATATATTTTTCATTATCCTCTTTAAAGTCCACTTTTGTTTATGCTTCATAGGTAATATATATACCGTATATTATCATTCTGGCATATCTACATATTCATAGATAGGAATTCATTTTTTCCTCTGTGTGATCAAACAAGTTTGGTTTATGTACATACTAGTAAACAGACTAGTAACTATTATTCTAAAAGTAATGATACTATCAGGTTTATTCACGCATAAGGTACCTCTGACTGCTCTTTATTTTTTAAAATTTATCTTTCTTGTTGAAAGTATTACAGATGTGTCCCCCACATTTATACACTGAACCCTGCATCCATCCCCAGGCCTTCTCCACACTATTGTCTGTGTCCAAGGGTTACGCATATATGCATGTAAATCCTTCGATTAATCTCTCTCTACCCACTCCCCCACCCCCACCTTCCCTCTGAGACCCCTCAGTCTGTTCCATGCTTCTTTCTCTGAATCTATTTTGTTCATCTGTTTATTTTGTTCATTAGATTCCACATATGAGTGAGATCATGTGGTACTTGTCTCTCTGACTGATTAATTTTGCTTGGCATAATGCTCTCCAGTTCCACCCATGCTGTGCCAAAGGACAAGAGTTCCTTCCTCTTCACAGCCCCATAGTATTCCATGGTGTGAATGTGCCACAGCGTTTTTGTCCACTCATCTGCTGATGGGCACTTGGGCTGTTTCCAGGTCTTAGCTATTGTAAACTGTGCTGCTATGAACATAGGGGTGCATAAGTTCTTTCTGATTAGTGTTTCAGGATTCTTAGGATACATTCCTAGGAGTGGAATCACTGGGTCAAAAGGCAGCTCCATTTTTAATCTTTTGAGGAAACTCCACAGTGCTTTCCACAGTGGCTGCCCCAGTCTGCATTCCCACCGGCAGTGCACTAGGGTCCCCTTTCTCCACACCCTCTCCAGCGGGGAGTCGTTTGTTGATTTGCTGATGGAGCCATTCTGACAGGTATGAAATGATACCTCATTGTGGTTTGAACTTGCATCTCTGATGATTAGCAACATTGAACATTTTTTCATGTCTCAGCCATTTGTATGTCCTCTTTGGAGAAGTGTCTATTTAGGTCCTTTGCCCATTTTTAAATTGGATTGTTTGTCTTCCTTCTGTTAAGTTGTATGAGTTCTTTCCATATTTTGGATATTAACCCTTTATCAGATGTATCATTGGCAAATATGTTCTTTATGGTGTTTTTGAGGATCAATAGGAAAAGCCTGGGAGTTTGGCAGACACAATAATTTTTTTTTAATTTTACTATAAAATGTTTCCCTCAAAACATGATGAAAAATTAGGTGATCTAAATTGTGACATGAAAATAAAGACTGGATTGGCCTTCTTAGGCTCTTTAAGTCTTTGAGGCCTGTCATATCAGCTATAATTAATAAGTGGCACCATTGACTAGGTCTTTGAATATGTCTAAAGTAATTAAATTGCCTTCAAACTATGGATCATATCTTATGCCTTTTTTTCCCCCCAAAAAAAACAAAGGAGAAGGAGGAGGAGGCGGAGGAACGGAAAGGGGAGGAGAGGGAAATAGCAAGCTAAAGCCGATTAAATCCTTACAAAAATTTTGCATCAACAGTAAAAATGCGCCACCTTACCTATTGTAATATAAATGATCTCTCCCATCAGATGTAGTAGGTCTTAACGTTACCTGACCAGTTGGCCTGTAGATTACAGGACAAACAGCCTTGAGTGGGGCCTACATATCTCAAAGCCTTGCTTTGACCTGAAGAATCTCTTTCCATAATTTAACCAACTTATTTCATTAAAGCCAGACAGTGTATCTGTAAGCATTTTATTGAATGGTCTGGATACAGCAAGATGAAATCATGGCATAGTTTTATTTTTCCTGTGTTAGTGGTTATTTCATTTTTCTGCTCCTTAATGTCATCTCTACTAAACCAAATAACATTTATTTTTACTTTATGCAATTAACAGATTTGTTTTAAGCATGAAAGAATCCAGGATAATATAAAACAAGTTCCAATAGCTTATTAGGTTTAGATATTTACTCTTCCTGCTTAACTAGGTTTAGAAGCCTGCATTGAAAAAGATGGATTGTGGTCAGAGATTTCTCTTCTTTCTCTACTTTCTCTCCTATGCCCTCTACAAAGAGAATTTGAGGAAAGGAGTAGAGATAAGGGAGCTATAAACCTTTATTTAAAGTTTGAAGCTGTAGTTTGGATGGTAAGTGTTTTGAAGATTATAAAATTATTTTCTCCGTTTAACGTACATACACACACACACAATCACACCAATCTCCTGTTTATTTTTAAAATAATAAACATAAAAGCTTACCACCTCAGTCTGCTCCATCTGCCATGCAATCCATCCTCAGTCATGTTTGATTTAAAGCCTTAGCAAAGACCTCTCCTCACATGATGTTTGTTACAGTTTCTCGGCTTTTGGAGTTTACAGAAGAAAGTAACTTTCTACACTGCTTTCATTCTCAGTCTTTGTTTCCTGCTTTTGCTTACAATTAGATCTGATATTTTAAAACTCCTAAACAGAAAAGATCAGTCATGGCAGGTCTTTTTTGGTTTGAAAGACTCAGCAAGCCTGATCCCTAATTATTTTCCAGCCTTAATTATTTTGACTAAGGCATGATATTAACCCTCTCATCCCTAAAGCACTCTTAAATTGTCAGTGAGTACACACAAAATTTTATCTTCATCAATCTTTGATTCTTTCGCTGACAATTTAAAAGGTGCTAGTTTTTTGTTTTTGCTGTAAACATTCTGAATACAACCAGAATCCAGAAAATACAGGGTTATTTATTGGCTTGCTTTGCTTTGGCATGCAAGAAAACTTATCTCCCAAAGGGATTTAATTGGTAAACAATTTTAGAAAAAAGCTGGAAAAGGCAGAAGAAAAACTTCAAAAAACTTTTTCACAAATTTTTGAATTTTATGTAGGGTTAGCATATATCCTGTCATCACGTGAGGAAACCAGAGCCCTTTCAACACCGTTTTTGATTGTTCAGCATTTCTAGGTTTACACCACACTGTTTGGTGGAAAGAATGCAGGCTTTGGGTTTGGGCAGTTTCTAATCCTGGTCCAGTAATATTACAGCTTTGTAATCCGAGGAAAATTCTCTCTCTCCAGGTCTCAGTTTCTATTGTGTAAATAGCCTACATTTCGGAGCTGGTAGGAAGATTGGAAGAAGGAATTGATGGGACTGTTAATTACTGCAGCAGGTTCCCGTGACAGCACCTCCGCCGTTTCCATGCTGTTCCTCTTTGCAACAAAGCCCAGTATCGCGCAGATATCCGCACTCCACAAAGCAATGTGAAGCCTTAGTCCAGCATCAAGGTTATTCCTGACTGGTCTAACCCAGTCACGGCGCTCCCATTTTGCTAGCCAGCAATCGGTGCAGGCCTAAGCATCTGACCCAATTCTGGGAAGCAAATAGGAGGGGCCATTTGCAGAGGAGCAGAGGAGTCAAAGGAGTTTCTTAACCACTTGAGGTGAAGCTCTGTAAATTATATTCTCTTTCCAGATATGTTTTAATGTCTGGATATAATGCCCAGAGATACTGCAGTCATTTTGCTAGAAGTCTACAGATAAAATAAAACTGAAAATGGTAGAAAGATACTATGCTTATTTCTGTTATCACTGATTATCTAATTAACTGTTGCTGGAACCCCAATAACTCTCAATTTTTGTTATAGACATAAAAAAGTTTTTTTTAGTTTAAGTAGAATTAAAATTTTCCATTATTTACAAACAAAACCATTCTAACCACTATACTGTACAGTGATTACCACAATATGTGGTAGTGATAACTGTTCAATAAATGATATTTTCCTACTTTCATCCACTTATCCCTAGAAGTGTTACACCATGTATATCTGAAATTATTCTGTTTTACACTAACATAAATATTGAATAGAAAAAACAATTGATTGATCAACTGCTTAACCTGTTGAATCCATAGGGAAAATTTATAAACAGTGCTAATTCTGTGCTAAATTCATCTTCACTTAGAAATAAAATTATCATAATTTTGCTGTATATCTCAGAGTGTAGAAATGAAATGAGAAGCCATTTTATTTTGCACTTAAAAATATAATTTTGTTTTTGGAAAGTTGCTATTTGTTAGTTCAAACTCAAAATTAAATGTTTTATTATATTATATTAAAATCAATAGAATATTAATAAAATGCCGTGCGGGTTGGGGGAGGTGGAGGAGGGTATGGGGCGATAGATGGTGGTAGAAGGAGGCTTGACCTGGGGTGACGAGCACACAGTACAGTGTACAAATGATGTGTTGTGGAATTGTGCACCTGAAAGTTGCATAATTTTGTTAACAAGTGTCACCCCAACAAATTCAATTAAAAAGGGAAAAAAGAGCCAACTACTCTCTTTTTCTAGTTTTGTTCAGCTCTGTAAACAGTATTATAATTAAAATATTGACTCCCAAAAATATATATACATATAAATATATAATTTTATGTTTTTAAAGGTTCTTATTTGTTAGTTCAAACTAAAGTTTAAATATTTGATTACATTATATTAAAATCAATAGAATATTAATAAAATGGAAAGCATACTGAGCATCTAGCATGCTAAGGGGTGGTAAATTGAATATTTTATTCTTGTAATAGGAAAAGCCAAAGGAAATATTTAAAGTTAATGAAGGCAAGAGTATATCTGCGACCTTCATTTCTCATCTAAAAAAATATACTCAAAGTGCTTGTTCTGTTTGTATAAATAAACTGTATAATTAAAATATGAGGTGTTTCTGTAAGTAAAGAGAAAAATAAAGACAAGAAACTTAACCATAGATGGCAACTCTAAGCTTTCTTTTGATTAAATTGGTAACATTCAAAAAGGGGGAAAGAACACTCTCTAAAGGAAAGAAGCCGTTGACAGATGAGAAAATTCACTTACATGGATTTCTGACACTAGGCTACCCCAAATAGGTCCTAGGAAGAAGTTATTTTTTACTTTGTAAAGAAAAATAGGATGCGTTATAAAAGAGCATTATAATTAGGAACTGGGAACAAAGCAAAAGATTTAGAAGAATTGATGACAGTTAAGAGCCTTATTCTCTTTTGAATTATTTTAACAATTACTGTCTGGACCATATTTATGGCATTTATTTTTAACTTTATTCTTTTGCATTTTTTTGTGTGTACATCTTTTATCAATTCTAGTGCATTATAATTTTAAATAGCTAAGATATAGCCTCTATCTTTTCCTTTCTTATTTTTTCTCAGCATTGAGAAAGGTTGATGAATACTAAGCTTTTGATAAATTTCTTGGATGAGTGAAGGAAAAAAATAGAACTATAATCTATAATTGTGGGTACTTTAAGACAGTTTCTTTATAGCTTTTTCTTTTGTTCTTATGCTGACATACTTTATAAGAAAAATATTATAACTGAAAAATCAACCTAGTACCCTATAATTAGCATGTTATATTATAAATATATATTCAAAGCACAGGTTATTATGAAGTCACAACCTGGTAGCACTGAATCTTATTTGCTAGTAAATTTTTTAAAGAAAATAACTTCTAATTTACTGAATTAGAATGTTATATCAGTGGACAGATTATTTCCACTTTCATGACTTCCCAAAATTCAATGAGAAGAACCTTAATTTTGATCCAAAAGCATGTTATTTTCCATTCTCAGGTCTAATGAAAACAACTGCTAAATAACCAATACACACATACACACATTACACTGCTAGTCACATCTCTTAGTTGACATAAGGCATCAGGTCTCTAGGCATAATCTAGCAAGTAGAAACCTGAACGATTACCCTTAAGAGCAAGGATTAGGCATTACTTATTTCTGTTTCCTCCAAAATGTATCCCACACATGATAGTTATTTCTTAATTTTTTTAAGTGAATGAATGGCTGAATAAATGGTAAGACACTTTTTAAGTAATGATTGTTTCTTAAACAAAAATTAAAAGATATGAAGCAGTGCCAACATATAGATATAATTCTGATTTAAAAATATTTAAATCACTGAGAAATAATACTTTATCAACTATTATCGCTAAGTCAAGATTCAATCAAATTCTACACACTTAATACATTACTCCAGTGTGTAAGTAATAGCATGTAAATCCCATCAAGAGCAGCTGGGATAATTTAGAACAGATTTTCAAGTAAATTGAAAAGTTTCAGACAATATCAGTCAGAACAACGAGTGGAAAATTTTAAGCAAGTCAACCAGCAAATAAAACAGGAAAGAACAGATTTGAATTCTGGGAAGAACAAAGGTGAGGTAGGCAACTATTGGCCTCTAAAAAATTTAACAAAGTCTGTTAGGTTAAAGAATCTTCGGTGGTGATATTAGTAATCAGGTTCAACTTTAACTTAAAGAAGGTAATTTTTATTGTCCTGATCTGTTTTAAATTCTCTCCTGGGATAGAGCTATGATCATAAATGTAGGTTTCTAGGCAAATTTTGATGTTGATTTGAGAAAGACAGACTTTAAATTCTGGGAAGATGATGGAGCAGGAATGACACGGACTCTAGACAATAATTGCACTCACAGAATCTGTCTGTTTTACTATTTTGAAACTCTGGAGTCTACTAAAAGCTTGCAACTTTCAGAGGAAGGTTTGGAAAGAAAACTGAGGCTAATTTTAATCAATTTTAGGTAGCGGATAGCTGTGCACTTGTTCCTACAGAAGCTTGCTTACAGATTGTGGGAGCCAAAGGAAGCAAAACGGACCTGTCCTGAAAGTATATAGGAACGTGTGCTCTGTTCACGGTTGCTGATTCTGACCTCAGAAGTAGACTGAGGGTCTGGTGCCCATTGTTATTGCACCTCCCCCACTGCTGCAAGCCCCTCTTCCCACTGAAGTGGCTCCCAAGGGCTTTAAAGTAGAAACAATGTCTTTCTCCTCCTTCATTTTTCTATTTTTCTCCTTTGGGGAGCCAGACATTAAAGACTAGAGCATTCAAAGCAACTTCATATATGAGGAAATTAGAAAATCACCAGGCATGCCCAGGGAAAGATACAGGCCAGGCAAAGAGCTGAAAGAACTGTTAGTTTATACTTCAAGCCAACAACTTCTTGGCACAGAGACAGCCTACAAAACAATAATAAAATAAACAAAAACAACAAATGCAAAACCCGGCAAACCTGGGGAAATGGGGAGAATCTGATTTTAATAATTACTATGTTATGCAATTCAAATGTCCAGTTTTCAAAAACAACAACAGCAAAAACTCATGAGATATACAAATAAAGAGAACAGTATGATAATTCAAAGGGAAAACAATTAATCACAAACACTGTCCTTGAAAAGTGATGTGATGGCAAGTGTAATAGATAAAGATTTTTAAACACTTGTCTTAAAGATGCTCAGAAAACTAGAGTAAGTGGAATAAGTAAAAAAAAAAAATGTGTACGAACACAATGGAAATATTAATAAAGACACAGAAAATCCAAAAAGAAAAACAAAAAGATTTTGGAGCTGAGAAATACAATAACTAAAATTTTAAAAAATCACTAAAGGCAGATTTAAGCAGGATGGAGAAAGAACTGGCAAACTTAAAGGAGTAGAAATGATTCGGTCTGAGGAATAAAAATGAAAGAAGATTGAAGGAAAATTAACAGAGCCTAAGGGACTTGTGAGACACCATTACGTGTATTGTGAGAGCCACAGAAGAACAGAGAGAGGTTCAAGAAGAATATTTGAAAAAATAATGGCTTAAACTTTCCAAATTGGCTGAGAGAAATGAATATAAACAACTAAGTAGCTGAATGGATCCAGAGTAGGATGAATTCAGTGAAACCCATATCGAGAGTCATTATAATTAAACTTTTGAAAGTCAAAGGCAAAAAGAGAATCTTGAGAGTAGCAACAGAAAAATGACTTGTCATATGAAAGGAATCTTGAATAAGATTAGATACAGATATCTTATCAGAAACTTTGGAGCCAAAAGGATGTGAGCAGATATATTCAAAGTGCAAAAAGTTAAAAACAGGTTAACCAAGAATTCCATATCCAACAAAACTGTCCTTCAAAAGTGAAAAGAAAGTAAAGACATTCTCAGTCAAACAAAAGCTGAAGGCACCTGTTTTTATTAGACCTGACCTGCAATGAATGCTAAAGGGAGTCAGGCAAGTTAAAATCAAAGGACACTAGACAGTAACTAAAAGCTATATAAATAAATTAATTAATTAAATAAATAAATAACTCAAGGTAAATATATAGGGAGTTATAAAAACTAGTATTATTGTAACAACAGTTTTTAATTCCATTTTTTGTTTTCTACATGTTTTAAGAGACTAATACATTAACAACGACAACAAAAAGCTAGTACTATTGTAAATTGGGTTTGTGATTCCACTTTTTACTTTTTATATAATTTAAGATACTAATGTATTTTTTAAATTATTAGTTTATGATTCTGGGTACATAATGTATAAAGATGTAATTTTATGATATCAAATACTGAAAAGGGATGTACTTGTAAAAGAATAGAGTTTTCATATATTATTGAAGTTCAGCTGGTGTAAATTCAAGTTAGAGTTTTATAACTTTAGGATCTTAAATTAGTCCCCATGGTAACCACAACAATGCAGCTATAGAATATACACAAAAGAAAATGAGAAATTAATTTAAAAATTTCACTGCAAAAAAAAATCAACCTAACACAAAATAAGATAATAATGCAGAAAATGCAGGACAAAAAAAGCTATGACATGAAAATCAATAAAATAATAGAAGTAAATCCACATTCAACAAACTAGAAATAAACTACCATAACAAAATAAAAGCCACATAGGGTGGGGCAAAAGTAGTTTACAGTTGTGACTATGTGAAACAGAGAGTTTATTCTTGTATTATTATTTATTAAATATTGTATTATTTTCCACATGAACAACCATAAACCTACTTTTGCCCAACCCTGTATATGAAAAACCCACAGCAAACATCATACTCAGTGATGAAAGTCTGAGTAATTTTCCCTAAGATCAAGAACAAAGCAAGGATTCCTGCTTTCACATTTCTATTCCACATAGTACTGGAAGTTCAATTAGACAAGAAAAAGAAAAATAAAGTCACTGAAATTAGAAAGAAGAAAGTGAAATTATTACTGTTCACAAATGATATGCTCTTATATGTAGAAAACCCTAAAGATACAATACCAAAAAAAAAATTGTTAGACTATGTGAATTCAGAAAAGTAGCAGGATAGAAAGTCAATACACAAAATTGTTTGCATTTTTATACACTAAAAAATTATGAAAAGGAAGTTAATAAAATTCCATTTATATAGGTGACATGGTTATTAGTGCCATCTGTACAAGAAATTTATTTATGCCATCTGAGCTTCGATTGAAAATGTGCATTCACTCCTATAACATGGTGGATTGGTTCCCTGCTCACCCAAACTTGTGTTTTGTGGAGTTGATAACACCCAGTTAAGGATGGGCAGCTCCAGTCATGCTCATTGTCACCTAGATTTCAGAGATGCTCAATGTCACCTAGATTTCAGTAGTATACCAGGAATGATTTTTTTAAAATGACTTGATGCAGAGAGCATGGCCTTAATTTCTAACACTAAGGATTGGTTCAGAGCCCTCTCCTACTCAGGGCTACACTTCAGTCTGGCAGTTTCTGAGTTAATAAGTCTTAGAAATAGTGCAGCTTAGTAAATGTTGCTTCCAAATTTCGGAGGCCCCATAATCACTGTGAATCTTTCTCATTGGTAATGGGTACTAGATATATTAACTTGCCTTTTATTTCATAGGGGACATCCTGTCATGCCACAGGTTTTTAGAGTCCTAAAACTTTACCAGTGTGGCAAGGGTCCGCTGGATCACACAGCACAAAGGCAGAACAACTTGTACCGAAGTGTGTACATTTTTGCTGCCCTCTCTTTCATCTGATCTCCATAAAAAATGACAGCCCTTTGCGTTGCCCACTGTGGTAGGCTGCATAATGGCTTCCCAAGGATGTCCTGCCCTCATCCTTGGAACCTGTGATTGTGTTATATTACAGGCCTAAGGGACATTTCCAGACCCTTCCTGCTTAGAATCTTGAGATGAAAGGATTATTCTGGGCTATCTAAGGTCACAGAGTCAGGAGACAGGAAGATCAAAATAAGTAGTTGTGACAATAGAATCAAAATGCTGAAGTGATGTCAGGAATGGGTCTGGAGCCTTGGAACGCAGGTGGTTTTGAAAAGCTGAAAAAGGCAAGGAAGCAGATGAGCATCATCTGCTCAGAAGTTACAGAAGGAACCAGTCCTACCAACACCCTGACTTGAGCCCAGTGAGAATGGTTTTGAACAGCTAACTGTATGATAATAAATTTGTGTCGTTAAGCCACTAATTTGGTGGTAATTTGCAACAGCAGCAATAGGAAAGTAATATGCCCTCCTCATGGTCTGGAGCTGTATTTCTAAGTATAGCAGAAATTAGCAAAACCCTAAGAGACCTAACAGAAGCGGTCTTTCCCTTCTAGTGTTAGGAAAGGCATCCATTCTTTACCTTGGAGAGAATATCTCAGAATGTCCAGATCTTTGAGCACCTAAAATTATATTTAAAATGAAATATCTCTAAACTTCCTGGTATACATTTTATTCTTTTTCTATTTTTTTTGAATCCTCACCTGAGGATTTCTTTTTCCATTGCTCTTCAGAGAGAGAGAGAGAGAGAGAGAGAGAGAGAGAGAGAGACATGGATGTGAGAGTGACACATGGATTGGTTGCCTCCCTCACAGGCCCCAACCAGGGCCGGGGATCAAGCCTGCAACCTACGTAAGTGCCCTTGGCAGGAATTGAACCCAGGACCCTTCCATCCAAGGGCCGACCCTCTAACCACTGAGCCAAACCAGCTAGGGCTTCCTTGCGTATATTTTAGAACATCCATAGTGCTTACCATTTTCTGCCATCAGTATACTAGACCAGCGTAATGCTCTTGGGAAATGTCAAAACAACTAAGGTTCCTTTGCGCTCTATCATGACAGAAAACAGGCCACAGCTTGCCCTTGGCACAGTGTAAATACACACACGTGCACCACTCTTCACCCCAATGAATGTTAACTGCTTCTGACCTTCTTCACTGAAGAAGAACCGCATTCATCAGAGAAAGGGCCACAGATTAGACCTAGAAGACCTGCGATCTGTTAAAATAAAGTTACTACCTTCTCTACAAGACTGTGATTGGAACTACTCCTTGGTATGTTATAGTTGTTTGGCAGCATCCACTTTGATTACCTACCCTTTGCAGTAGTAGGAACAGAGAGTTTAAAAGGATCATGGGATCCCCTCAGCCCGTATTTATTAAAACTCTGAGGTTGTAACAAATACCTGGCATGCATTGGGGATATATTTTTGGTTCTGACTTACTATCTCAGCCATGTGAGGAGTACAGATTCAGCACTTCTACTAAGCCTCCCCTACCCTTTACTGTTCAGCTCAAGGATTTATGGGAGGGTTCTGCCAGCTGCTAAGAATATCCGTGCCAAATATAATCTCCTACAGAGGGGATATAACCCCTAGAGACAAAATTGTTTTAAGAATCAATTTATCACCTGGTCTCCAACCACTTCAGTACTCACAGGGGACTATAATAGCTTTTTCTGTTTCCTGATATCAGTGTTAAACCAGACAGTATAGCCCACTCATAAATCTGGATATTCGTCTTTTCCCAGTGCCCTCTAGTAGAAAGAATAGGTTACCTGTTGTACATACTTGCACTGGTTTCTCAGAGTATTTTCCCTTGGGGGTTGCCCTAGTCTTTACATCACAGCCCCCAGAAGTGAGAATTGGCTTAGACTAAAAAACCTCATGTGGTAATATGTTGGTGTTTTTTTAAATTATGGCATCCAATAACAACTCTTAGTTCATCACAAATAAGTTATTTATCTAAGGTTGCTGATCTATTAAGTAGCATGTCCAAGATTTGTACTTGAGCAGTCTAGAAAGCAGAGCTTCTGTCCAAAGCACTATACTATGCTGCTTTTCCAATAGGGGGGGAAATCAAAAGCAGGAAAAGTATAGCATATTCACTAAGGAATTACAGTGCCATAGTTAAGCAGTGATGAAAAATGATACAGCTCTCAGTTGCTGATCTGTAAAGATGTGCACACAAATAATCCAGTGAAGAGAATCAAGGCAGAAACATTAAAGATATATAAGCTCATATTTATAAATACGTATATTTATGTGTATATATGAAAATATATGGAATCAACAATGATTGGTGATAAAAACTGTAAATTATTTTTTAAGAAGTTTTTCTGTAAAAGAAAAAATAGAGAGAATGAGACATTCTGAAGGTCATAGCTTCAGGATGGCTTTAGGATAAATACATTTATCCTAAAGATTGTAAGGAAAGGAGAATGAATCAGTGCAGAGGGAGTGATCAAAGTTCCAATGACCATAATAAAAGGAGTTATTATATGTGAAGCAGTTTTTCACAATATTGTACATATAATAATTTATCTTCATAATAATCCTATTAAAGAAGAGCTTATCTTTATCTGTTAGAAACATGAGGTTCATAAGGAATGAGTAACTCACTCACTTTACTTCATAATGCCATGTTCTTCTCTACTCTATCATAACATGCTGCTTCCTCTCCCTGTAGAAGTCAGACTGAAAAAAAGGTACTTATGCTGACATACTTCAACAATGTCAATTCCTTACCCTCAAAATCCAAATCTATCATTTATATCTGCAACATATACATCATTGCCAAAATTATTATAGGCTCTTTTTAGTATTGCCATTTTTGCATTGAAATTATTTTGAATATCCAGATAATTTGGAATATCAGACATATCATATCAAAGGCCATTAATAATTTAAAAATACCTTATGTTGAAATTAATTACAAAATGGTATTTATAACTGCCTTAAAAACAGTTTTAAGTGCAGTGCTTTAGATGTGATATTTAAAAGTGAACCATCGTTGGAAAGATCAAACACATACTATCACAGGAAGGAGTTCTAAAATTACACACTTTGGAAATCAATGCTGGATCTCACTTTGCTTCCTAGATTCAAGAACAGCAGTTTCTGTCTTCAGATTGCTGTAATTAGCTCTAGTCTCAGATGCTCATTTACACCTTTGGCAGTCAAGGATGGGAAACTTGACTTTCGCTGATGGTGTATTATAATCACACCAGCTTGAAGATTTTTCTTTCCTCTGATTTCAGTTGATAACATTCACAGCAACCTTTAAAAAAAAAAAATCAAAGTATACTTCTCTTGAGTGAAATGCTTTAACTCAGAGAACTTCAGGAGTACATGAATAATTCAAAATGAGATTTTAATTGATTGCCTTTTGTTTCTTTACTTTGTGTTGGTCCTACATAGATGTATACTAAGAAAAAAATAATAAAGCAAAACAAAAAATAACTCATGGCTGAAGAACAGTTTTATCATATGTATATAACCTAATAATTCCCCATGAATGAGGATTATTATAAAATAGAAAGTATTGAGATTTGCAGCAAAGATCAAAAAGTCTTCCTGTGACATGGAAGCGTGGATGAGACTGACGAATCTCAGAGGGATAGACGGGGCTGTGGGGGTGGAGGGGGAGAAAATAACCAAAGAATTTATATGCATATATGCACAACCCAAGGACAGGGACAATGGTGGGGAGAGGGACTGGGGAGAGGGATGGGGCAGGGTGGAACAGGTCAATGGGGAGAAAAAGGGACATCTGTAATATTTTGAACAAAAAATTGAAAAAATAAAAAAAATAAAGTCTTCCTATACTATGATGAATATAGAATTTAGAATTGCATGTTAATATTATACTTTGTACAAAAGAATTCAGTTATCCAACTCCAGTTTCAATTACCCAAGGTACTGGGTATTTATACTCTGAAATTTGGGGTAAATGAAATGTTAATGCACAGGGAAGCCTTCAATAGGACCATTCACTGAAAACTGTGTTTATCTGTTTTATACTCAAGTCCCTACTCCCTTCTAAAGTCCACAACCATACGCACTTTTTAAATGTTAAGATTAACGCCTGTAGTTTTTATATAACTGTGAAAGCCTTGTATAAATGCGTATATTTATCTGCTTCACATCCATATAATGATATCACTTAATAAGCATGTTCATTAACTTTGTTTTGGAATGTACTGTGTACACCCAAGGTGGTTTTGGCAGGAGTATATCATTGTAGCTGCTGATTCTCAAGAACAAAATAGTACTTGGTGTTTTGAAGAGCAGTAGATGATCGAGAGAACATTAGAATACCAGAAGAAAGAACAGAAGTGACATCTTTAGTACATAATATACTGCAGGCCCATTTGCAAGGTGCAGGGAATAGATGACATTTTTCTGCCATGGATCATAAAGGCTCTCAAAACTGAAATGCAAGGAAAGTGTAATAATGATTTCCGATATATGCAAAGCTTCAGGGCAACTCATTCACCAAAAGATCATTTAACTGATGAGCCTTTTACTTGCCCTTTGATAACTGAGTCTCCTGATGGGAATGGGACAATGCTTTACTTACATAAAGCGAGAAAGAACAACATAGGCTCCAATGGTGATCATTTGCCCCCATGGCAGACGGGCAATTCCAGACCTGACACAGGGCAATTGGCCTAAGCAAACCCACCCCTCTTGTGTGATGCCTGAGGGACTGTGTCCCCTCCCTGCAGAGTACAGATAGAGTTGTGAGGTTTTATGACACAAAATTGCACTCATTGAACACAACAGGCAATGATAGGCCCATACAAGGTGATAAGCCCATAGGCTCTGTGGGTTATTTCTTGGTAAGTGTTCTAGTCCCAATTTATTCTTATGTGGCTAAGTGGGTCTAAAGACTGAATGCATAAGACTGCATTTCCCAACACTGAATATTTAATTTTGGCAATAGTCTAGTTACTAAATCATTTTCTAGGAAAAGTATGTCTGAGATATTTCTAAAAAATATTTTCATCATAAAATGCTCTTCCCCAGACCACAATATTAATTCCATCATATATGTGTATGGTATGGCATCCTACATGTCTTTAACAAAACCTTACAAATAGGACATGCAGAGATGATAGACTGTATTTCTCAAAAATTACATAGCAATACTCTGCAATATTCTTAAAGAAATGTATTCATACTTTCAAAATCATACATGGATATATAGATATATGCTTTTTCTTCCAATAAATTATAAAGTCTTTGAGGGCATGGCTGAGAATTGTTTATTATTGTATCTTAAGTATTAACATGCTACTTATATAATGTGTGTGATGTTCCTAAGTAGAAATAACAGTAAGAAGACATTCTACCCAGGGTGTTCTCTTTATCAAGTTTGCCATCAATGCATATCAGATGCTTAATATTAATTGTCCAGCAGAATTCACTTGTTCAGTGAACCCCAGGAAACTCTATCTGAAGGGACTTTTTAAGGCATAATATTTAAGTGATTACCCAAAATTGATTTACTGAAAATATCACAATTTTTAATGAGAAGCATAATATATATAGTTTAATAAACAAACAAGTGAATGAATAAAAATTTGAACAACTGTAACTTTGCTTATCCTAAATGATAATATTTTAGGATATGCCCCAAATCAGACAGGACCCTCTTTTTTTTTCCTACATCAGCTTTGATTCCTTAATATAAGTAATGACTCAGAAGTTTCAATACATCAAGAAATATAGATCAAAGTTTGTTGTTTTTCCTCTGCTCCCCTCCATTATATTTTATAGAGGGCAGCCTTGGTCAATATTCAGATATTGTACACATAGTTTTCATGCCATTCTAGTGCGATTTTTCTTTTTAAAGAGTAGTTCAGGAAACAAGCTCTGTTGATCGATGGATTGAAACAAAGTGCTTTAAACTGAACCTACAGCTAAGCTCCAAGGTACAAGTGATTGCTCTAAAGAGGTGGTCTCTCTTATCTATTGCTCCTTTTGAGGCCAAAATGACATCTTTGTTAATGTATACTCATAACTATGTTGCTTTATTTGAGACAGCTTCACTGGACAGGCTACCTCTAATAGATATATTAACCAGCAAGTAAGAGTAATTTCTGTACAGAGCAATATTTCCCCACCAATTACACAAACATTACATGCTCAGTGTTTGTGATAGCTATAGGTTGTTATCTGGAGAAAGGTATACAACAAATCTTACTGTGGTTTATAATAGTCAAAGCACTCTGCTTATACTATTTATTCCCATAAGAAAAGGAAATAATGCAGGCATTATGCTGTGAGTATAAAGAAGGAGCCAGGCTCATAAACGGGAATTGAAAGAATATTTTTCTAGGATCTAGATATACAGCAATGCCACTTTGCTTCACTCTGTATTTATTTTCTTCTAGGTTTCAGATACATTTTTTTTCATAGCTGGGTTTTTTGTTTGTTTGTTTATGTTTTTATTGTATGGCAGTAAGTTCCTAATTATTAAATGCAGAAAGATTTATCCTTGAGTCAGAAAATGTTCAAATTTCTTTAAGTAGAATTTTTATTACTTTAATTTTCCAGAAAAATTTCTCCCAGATTCCTGGCTAACAACGTGATTTGCTAAACTGGCATTGATTTTTTACTGTAATATGAACTTTTTTTATCTGATATATGTTTGCTGCTATGTTATACTTCTTCATGGCATTTTAGTAATTATATAGATTAATATTATCTTATTTTAAATTACCTTTTTATTGGTATCTCAGAGGAAAACAGTCTTTATAGTGGGTAGCAAAGTTTTCTTTTTGTTTTTTACCATTAAACTTCCCATCAACCCACCATAGTTCCATTGTGCTACGATTTCATCATTTTACACCCATGATTGTGGGAAGCACAGTGGAATATAATAGTACTTCAATAAAAATGATGAATGAAATAAATTTTAATATGACTAAAAATAATATTTGTCAGCTATATCCCCAAAATTTTAATTAATGAAAAATTATAACTAACTATGGTACTATGGACTTTTTATGTGAATTAAATATAGTGGTGAAGTAAAATAATCACATTTATAGTAAAAGTTACAGTAACTAAGTCTCGCAATTTAAAATGAAAAGTGTGTACCCAGCAAATCTACTTCTGGGTATATGTCCAAAGAATTGGAAGCAGGATCTTGAAGAGATTTGCACACACACAGCTGGCCCCATTCTAATGGAAGCACTCGCTAGAATCAAGAGGTCAAGGGGTAGAAGCAACCCAGGCTTCCACTGATGGATGCATGGATAAACAAAATGTGGTATATCCATATAATGAAATATCATTCACCCTTAAAATGGAAGGAAATTGAGAAATGATAGAACATAGATGAAACTTGAAAATATTTTGCTAAGTGAATCAAGCCAGTCACAAAAAGACACATATTGTATTATCCCACTTACATAATGTATCTGGAGTAGTCAAATTCATAGAAACAGATAGCAGAATGGTGGTTACCAGGTACTAGGGAGAAGGCAAAATGGGGAGTTGCTGTTTAATGGATACAGAGTTTCAGTTTTGCCAAATGAAAAATATTTACAGATTGATTCCAGAACAATATGAACATATTTAACACTGCTGAATTGCACAGGTAGAAATAGCTAAGATATTAAATTTATGTTGTGGGGTTTTTTTACCACAATTTAAAAAATGAAAAAAGTGAGAATCTATAGGTTTAAAAGGTTAGAAGTCTTAATTGTGTAGCATAAGTTTACAACACCTCAGATGTGTTTGTACTTTTAAAATACATATATCTTTTTTAGAATTCTTTAATGTCAACTTTTTAAAATCAATTCTCATTGAATTCTGAATTAGTTTTCAAGTTTTTTGTGGTTTCAATTATTTTCCCCAGTACATATTAAACATTAAACTTAAAAGATGCCTTAAACATTCCCTGCAGTAAAGTTTTAAGATTTTATTGAGGGTAATTCAAAAATTTCCAAAGTATTAAAAATAGAATATTGAAAATGTTATGATAAAATATAATATTAAAGCACAAAAGAAGTAGCTAAACTACTTTTAAAATTTCAACTTTTAAAATGATTGTTATATTTCAGTGTATTTTTTTCTCAGCCCATTACACAAAGAGTAAACTTTTTTATAGGATCTGAGATTTACTTAGTATATAACTCTAGGGAATTAACGCAATGTGTTGAGAGTAATTTTTTAAAAGCTAAAGGCTAAATTGCTGAAAGTAGTTCATCAGGACAGCTCTTGCAATTATGAATATTCGTGAATAAATATGTTAAATGAGAAATAACATGAACAATTGCTTAGTTATTTAAACTTGTTCCAAATTTCTCCCTATTAATAGTTGTCATTAAATAGGTCATGTAACATTTGTTCACCTGTGAAATACATACATTTTACTTAGTGATAATTTAACTTGCATCAGCACTGAATAGAATGCCATGTAATGCTTTCAGAATATTTCCTTACACAGGGGAATGAAAGCTATATGAATAAAATGACATACACTAAATGAGTAAAAAAATAATGATGAACATTTTAAATACTTGAAAACTACTTTGAATTCATTTAAAAAATGAATTTGGAAACAGTTTTCTTTTGTAATTCCCATATCTTTTAGATAGACAACTGAAAATGATTGAGAAAGTAATCAAGTGCCTTCAATATTTCAACAATGATAATTATGTGTACCACAATAACTGTCCCTATTAAAATATGGCCTTTACAGAAGGACCAATCATCAACATGAGAGAGAAAGCCTAGCAATCACTAATCACCAGCTTTATGCAATTATATTGTAAGTAGTATAATACATTTATATTATTAAGAGCTTTAAGAAAGCTTCATAGAAAAAAATTGCTACATACACTACATATCTATTTCTTCCTTAATTACTACCAAAGATAAAATGATTTCATAAGTTTTATATCTACAATTAAATACAATTGTTCACTTTACTAAGCTAGAATACACTAGTTTTTAAAAAAGGTCATAGAAATGCAAGATAGTTGGATTGTTTTTATTTATTACAAATAGAAAAGAGATAAACATGTCTGCTTCCTAAAATGTTAATTAACCTTTTTCCTTAACTCAGCTTCTCTAATTATTTTGCATATTTGGCTAGATTGCATGATTTCTTTTTCAAAACCTTTTGATCTTATTTTTTAAAAGAAGCAAATTAAGAAAACCCCCAAAAATCTTTCTCTCAAAAGGAAACTTATTAGAACACTAAAATTAGAGTTTGTTTAATCTAACTTAAGGTCACTAAATTGTTTATGAAAGGAACCATCTCAAAAGACTCTTCTTTGAAGGTAAATTAATAAGTGCATAGCACAGTACACATAGCCAACTTCTGAAAATTCTTAAGATGACCACCAAAAGTGAAGCTACAGTTACAAAATTATAAGTGCATGGCTTTTGCAAGGAAGACTAAAGCACAATAATTTGATTAGACAAGTAAGTCAATGGAGAACACTTTTAATATTTTGGCACAAATTCTAAGATTTTGGGAACCACAATGACAATACAACAATCTGCAACTAGAATAAAAAACGGTTGTGGAAGAAGAAAACTACAGATGAAAAATTAATAGCTGATTGTGCAAACGATATTTATAAACTGAAGAATGGTCTCACTTAGAGGAGATACTCTGCACACATTAGTTCTTCATGCATGCAGCATACTTGGAGAAATATAAAATTACACATAATTTCAACATTATTTTTACATTTTTAAAAATAACATTTAATAGCATCCTGTTTTTTCTCCTCATTTATGTATACCCACAGTACTACCACCACCTCACCAGGAAAGGAAAAGGCAAATACAATTTATATTCCTAATGTTCTTACTTCTAGCTGGTGAGCTCATGCGTAGCATCTCTAAGACTTTTTCCCCCTTAAATTCAAATTGCAAATTCCAGTCCTTCGCCACTTTCTCATCTGGTAGAGATAACAAACCAGTCCTTCCACCTGTTCCACTGCTTACTCCTCTCCTAGTTTTCTTCACTGATAACTGTGCTCAGTATTGACAACAGGTTATCAAAGGTCTTCATCCTCAAGGTCTCCACAGCAACCCCCCCGCCACCCCAACTCCTTCCTCTTCTTTAGTATCAAGTCTCCTTTTGTGGCTCAGTTTTCCCTGTGCTGTTCGTCCTTTGGCCTCCTGGTTTTCTACTGGATGCCACTATAACCTGGCTTCTGGAGATTTGGGAAGGTATGGGGTAAGAAGAAAAAATATGCCATCCCAATGGTTAGGTATCCCAGGAAAGTATTTCTTTAAGATAACCATTTGTTCATTATAAGCCAGGCGCTGCTCTAACCACTTTACACAAAGTGGCTCCTTTAACCTTCACAACTCTGTGATAGGTACCTTATTTTCAACCCCATTTTAGAGGTAAAAATATTGAGGCTCCAAGAAACTAATCAAATAGCCCAAGGTCACACAATAGATGGTAGATCCAGTATTTGAACCTGACAAGTCTATCTTTGCTATGTAAATTCTTAATTACTGTTTTACACTACTTCTAATTATGACTTTTCACACCACTTTTGCTAACAAACATGTGGGTATTTTCTGTAATTTTTATAATGAAAAATTGCTTATCAGCAGCTTTCGTGATGGCCTGATGTTTGCAGGACTGCCAAAAGGAGAAGGGCAAAGAACATGTCTGCTACATAGGTCTATGGTTTTTTTGTTTTTTGTTTTTAAAAATACATCGTTATTGATTTCAGGGAGAGGCAGAGAGAAAGAAAGATAGAAACATCAATGATAAAAGAGTCATTGATTGGCTGGCTCCTGCATGCCCCCCCACTGGGGATCTAACCGACAACCCCAAGCCCAGGAATCGAACCTGGATCTCCTGGATCACAGGTTGATGCTCAACCACTGAGCCACACCCGGCCCGGCCATAGGTCTATCTTTTAATGAGAAGATCTGTTCAACCGTTGCCATGTTTCTGTGTTATTTGATTTTTAACACTACACAGTTAACTAATGAAGGAAGATAAATACCTGGTCAAAGATGTCCTTCAAATAGAATATTAGTTAAGGGATTGTTTACTCTTACTATTTTAGTGAATTTATTACTTACTTATTTCTATACAACAAATAACCCTAAAACTTAGTGGTTTAGAATAACACATTTACTATCTGATAATTTGGAAGGCTTAAGTATCTTGGCATAGGAACAGAAATGCACAAATAATACATAAAAGCAAATCTTTATATGTCAGTTATAATAAATATAAATCAACTCAATTTTTGCAGTTAAAAGACAAAAAGTACCAATGAATAATAAAGAAGATAACTAATTCAATTCAAGGGTCTGAATAAAAAGAAAAAGAGTCTGAATAAAAAGAAAAAATGAATATAATAAAACAGTGAATATACATTCACTGATATGGACTAATACCTAATAATATAATATTGAGTAAAGAATCATTTATGAATATACACAGGATGATTCCAGCTTATAAAACCTGAGAAATTTTACAAGTGCACAATGCATTTTTCAGGGACATACCGAATCAATGCAAAGAATCAGTGATGGAAACATGATCAACAGAGTACAGACTAAACCTAGAATTTCACTAAATTGTTTTTAAATTGATCAATTGAAGAAATGCAGTGCTAAATCATAGAAGGCTGGTGTGCAATATTATATATAAGATTTCAGGGCTTAATACGAACAGGGGAGTCAAACTCTATCTGGCAGACACAAGCCATAATAAAGACACATTCCTTCTGGAGGAGAGTTAATTCATCAGAGCCTTACTCTATTGAAACACTGTCGATTCTGGTTCTGACTGTAAGTCAACAAAACAAAAATTCTAATCGAACACTAAAAAGAGGCCTATCACACTCAAATATTGTCATGTAATGAACCAGTGTTTACATATTCGTCTAGTTCTTGTTTGTCTGTTTTTGTCTTTTTCTTTACCAGCAATCCCAGTCTCCCCTGTTAAATTAATTTGTACACTCTACACATTTCTGTCCGCACACATAATATTTTCATCTTCTGTTTTTGACTAGGTTCTAGTTGTATGTTGTCCTTTCCCTGTTTTTCACTCCACATACCAACATTAGGAGAGCTGTTCATAACCACCACAATATCTGACTTCACCCAATAACATATTCAGGTTGTGTGATCCTATATTATGATGACAAATAAAAAATATTCTCCCCTGCTAAGCAGTCCAAAGTGTGCTGCTTTTTTTTAAAATTGAGATTCTTCTTTAGTGAAGTGTAATATATGATTTATCATTTAATTATTGCATTTAACATTGACATTATCCACAGTCATCATTATCTGATACCCTGTGAACAACATTTATAAATGTGATATATTCTTATATCGATTAACATTTTTAAATAGGTACATTTAGAATCAAATATATTATTCAAAATAGGTCACAATAAAACTCCTTAATTATCAAGAATTAAGATTACTATCATACAATATCATCATTATAAAAGTATCTTTAAAATGGTTTGTCTTAAAATGTCATTCTTATTTCTGTTTTTGTTGTTTATTATCACTTGCCCTATGTGAAAAAAATCACAAGACCACAGAACACTGGGCAGGCAGTGGTGTTAAAATGCTTCCTGACAATTTTCAGTTAGCTAAGGTTGCCTAGTTCAGAGTTAGTCCAATAAAATGCTGGCTCCTTGGGACTTCATAGATATAAATAAAGAACTGCATCTCCTCTAATACCGTCAGACACCAGTATCTACCAAAACAATGACTCTCTTCATGTAAAGAATATAGCAGATCCTTGACTAGGACGACAGAGCAATACCTGCCCTATCCAGAACACTACATTCTGAAACTACTTTAGTTATTTCTGGTATTTCTCTCCCTCACTAGATCAATGATAAGTTAAAGACACTATTAAAATCTTTCCCACCCTCAGCTGGATGTGGTTCTAACACTCTAGGCCTATAGATCGCTAGTTGATTATTGAGAAAGTAAATTTTGAAGTGGGGGGAAAAGCAAATAGAGCATATTTATGATTCATTCTTTGAAAAGGAATTCTTTAGCTTCTTTTGTTTTGCTTAGTAATTTACAACAAATTTAGGAGAAAAATATTTTAAATGTCCACTTTCTTTCCTTCCGAGCATTTTCTTGAATATCCTTTTATGCTCATAAACAACTTTTCATTCAATCTGTCTTACCTTTTGTCCTTGGTACCTTCTTCATGTATCATTAGATGTGTTTTTCTGTAGTAAAACATGATCAGGATGCTGAGCTGCTCTTCACAGAAGGGAAAGAAAAAGAAAAATGCAATCACATTAGCAAGGAAATATTTATAACCTCATATATGTTCTTGAGAAACTGTTATCTGTTCTAAGGATCACACACAAAAACATCTGTCAGTCTAGAATTTACAAAACAAATGAGCATATTTTAATGTCTGTTTTGAATAAATATGATACAGCATGTACTTACAATATCTTACAGTATCCTGCAACTGAGAACATAGAAAGTAATAAATTACATGTTGAAAATTGAATTTTGTTAAGAACATAGAAAGCCAAGCTCACTGGAGGTGAAAGAGCAAAGTTGTTATGCCCTTGTGGTTTTGTACTTTACTCTCAAGTCCCAATATTATCTTCAGAGGTAAAAGTTAGTTTGGAAAATGCATTAGTACTTTTATATGACATATTTCACTTTCTATTATGTCATATAGCTATTTATATGCATAATTTAGCTCCCTTTTAGCGTAGAGCCCAGGCCTGGGATCATTACAAAAATTTAACAAAATGTTCATTTTTTTAAGAAGACAGTCTTCTCAAATGTTGTCTCTTAAATTTGGCTTGAATATGTATCTGAATAGCCAGAAAATATTTGATGTTTTGAGATAAGGTTTTGAATCCTTTCCCTTTTACTCCATACTTAGACACATGGCACCAGCCACTTCACCCTGCTGAGTCTTGATGTCCTCAACAATAAAGGTGTACTGATTTGCAATAACATAGGGTAATAACTCTTTTCTCAAGGGAGATGGGAGATCAGCAAGCAATCAATAATAGACATAAATATAAAAGAGCCTATGATGTCAAATAAAAGCAAAGAATAAATTAGCAGGTTAAATTAAGCTCATGTGTGTTCACTACACTTTCTAAAGCCTAGTGGGTTATACTGAGACCAAAATAAGAAATTATGAGATAGACTAAAAAGACATTTTAGATTGAGATGAGCACTGAAGTTTTTACCTTGACACATCATAGCTATATTGATAAAGTGTTCTATAATAAGTTTGGGATTATGTGCTATAACTCACTAGAAATTAGAAATAAATGTATCACCAACCAATGTATCCAATAAGAATAGAAGAACGAATTAGCTGAAGGCATAATTTGGGTGTATAATGCAACTCAGTCTCCCACCAAAGAGCATTTAAGGGGTGAACTGGAGCAACAAACCTTCATTATCAACTAATAATGTGTGCTCAAGAAGCTGTTGGATATTGGAGATGAGAGGGAAAAGTACTATCAGCTATTCTTGGAATAGTTTCAGATGGAGAATATATCAGACATAAATCCCACGTCAAGACTGTATCTCACTGAGAGTTTATGTCTTTCTTTTCTGGAATCGTGTTAATTAGAAGACAAGGCTACTTTGACTTGAAAACATGTAACAAATCCTTTTTCTCCCTTCCAACGAGTTCTTTGGAAGGAAAGCATTTATTAATATCAGCAAGACTGCATCTAGTTTATTATGTGTGAGTAGACTAGGTAAGCATCTGCTCTTCCATATCCCTTTATAAACACAGGAGTGAGGATGATGTTCTTAATTCGTATGTTCAACTCTCTCCTTATATTCAGAATAGTCATAATTAATGGCCTGAATGAAGGTCTTCTCAATACCCACACACTTGGTGCTGTGGCTTTGTAGCCCTCTCTCACTGTGGCTTGGTGATTAGCCATGTGACTTGCTTTGGTGAATGGGGTGTCAGTGCCAACACGATGCATAGGCTTGTAAAGGGACTTTTAAAAAAATTGATTTTAGAGAGAGGAAGAGAGAGGGAGAGAGAGAAACATTGATGTGAGAGAGAAACATCAATGGATTGCATCCCATACACACCCAGACTAAGGGTCACCTGCCACATTTTTTTTGTACCAAATGACACTCCAACTAACTGAGCCACACTGGCCAGGATGAAAAGAGAGTTTTTAAAGCGAAAAATAAAAGTTATTATTACTTAATAATAAGAAAACATACAAAAGTAAAAACCATATTGGGAGAGTTATTACCTATTCATCTTAAATTATTCCCAAAAAATTGAAAGGGAAGAGATACTTCTAAACTCACTTTGTGAGAACAGCTTTACTGTGATACCAAACCAGAAAAAAAAAATACAAAAACAAACAAACAAACAAACAAACAGTATAGGCCAATATCCCTGATAAGTACAGATACAAAAATCCTCAATAAAATATTAGCAAATCAAATTCAACAATACATTAAAAGGATCATACACCAGCTAAGATTTAAGTAGAATTTATTCCAAAGATGAAAAGTGGTTTAGCATCTGCAAATCAATCCAAGTGATACGCCACATTAACAAAATGAAAGAAAATAATCATATGGTCATGTCAATAAATGAAGAAAAATCATTTGACAAAATTTAACATTCATTTGTAATAAAAAGCCTAAACAAAGTGGGTATGAAGGGAATATATCTCAACATAATAATGTCCATATATGACAAACACATAGCTAACATTGTAGTCCAAGGCGAAAAGCTGAAAGCCTTTTCTCTAAGATCAGGGACAAGACAAGAATACCCATTTTCACCACTTTTATTCAATACAGTATTAAAAGTCCAAGCCACATCAGTTAGGTTAAAAAAAAAAATCCATTTAAATTGCAAAGGACAAAGTGGAACTTTCATTATTTGTGATGACATGATACTTCATATAAAAACCCTACAGATTTCTCCAAAAAATTACTAGAACTAATAAATTCAAAAAAATGGCATAATACAAATTAATATAGATAAATATGTTGCATTTCTATACACTAATAACAAAATATCAGAATGAGAAATTGAGAAAAAAATGTCATTTCCAATTGCATCCAAAACTAACTAAATAAATAAAATACCTAAAATTAACTTAACCAAGAAAGTAAAAGACCTGTACTCTGAAAACTATAAGGCATTCATTTAAAAGAAATGAAGAAAACACAAATAAATGGAAGGATATTTTGTGTTCATGGATTGAAAGAACTAATATTGTCAAAATAATTATACAACCTAAAGCAATCTACAGATTCAATACAATCTCTATCCAAATAACAATGACTTCTTTTTCGCATAACTAGAACAAACAATCCTAAAATTTGTATAGAACCACAAAAGACCCCAGAGAACCAAAGCAGTCTTGGGAAAGATGTACAAAGTTGGAGGAATCATTCTTCCTGATTTCAATCTATATAAAAATGTCATATAATCAAAACAATGTGGTGAAGTCCTGGGTTGGGGAGTGGGTGCGGGGTGGAAGGAGTCAATGGGGAAAAAGGGGGACATCTGTAATACTTTCAATAGTAAAGATAAATTTTTCAAAAACTCAAAAAAAAAAGAATGGATGAGAAACTAACTATATAATGAATGTTCGAACATGTTCCCCCAGTAAATTCCATTATATTAAAATACTTCACAGAAGATATGAGCATTCTACACAGTAATTCACCTGTGTATTACTTCAAAGATTGAAACATATTCCAAAGAGGTGTAATGCGTGGGTTAGTCTATGCAATAACCTAAAATAAATACATTAGTAGAAAAAAAACATAACAATATGGTACTGGCAAAAACAAACAAACAGAAAAAATAGACACATAGATCAATGGAACAGAATTGCTCAGAAATAAGTCCACACATATACAGACAATTAATCTAAAACATAGAAGACAAGCATACACAATAAGGGAAAGAATACACATGTGCAATAATGCAGCTGAACCAATATCTTACACCAAATGCAAGAATAAACTGAAAACAGATGAAAAACTTGAACATAAGACCTGAAATCATAAAACTCCTTGAAGAAAACATAGATTACACTTTTGGACATCAGTCTTTGCAATATATTTTGTCTCCAGAGGCAAGGATAACAAAAGCACAAATAAACAATTGGGACCACATCAAACTAAAATGCTTTTGCACGGCAAATCAGGTCATCAACAAAATGAAAATGTAACCTGCTGAACTGGAGAAGTTATTTTACAAATCGTAAACCGGATAGGCAGTTAGTATTGAAAACATATAAAGAACTCATACATCTAAATATCAAAAAATAAACAATCTGATCTTAAAAAGAACAGAGGACCTAGGTAGACAATTTTTCAGAGAAGACTTACAGATGAAAAACAGTTACATAAAAAGATGCTCAATATCATGAATCATCAGGGAAATAAAATCAAAACCACAGTGTGATACCACCTCACACCCATTAGAATGGCTATTATAAAAAAGACAACAAATAAATGTTAGTGAGGCTGTGGAGAAAAAGGAACCTTTTATACACTGTTGGGGGATAAACTGGGGTAGCCACTGTGGAAAAATGTATGCAGGTTCCTCAAAACAATCAATCAGCCAAACAAACAAACAAAAACAATTACTCTACAACCCAGCAATTCCATGTCTTGGTATATATCCAGAGAAAATAATAATTTATATATATCCTTATGCTTATTGTGGCACCATTTACAACAGCCAATCTAAGGAAGCAAGCCAGGTGTCCATCAATATAGGATAAAGATGATGTGATATATACAGATATATAGATAGAGATATATAATATATATAATAGAGATTACTCAGTCATTAAAAAGAATGAAATCTTGCCATTTCCAACATGAGTGAAATTGGAGGTTATTATGCTAGATGAAATAAATCAAAGACAAATACTATATGATTTCACTTACTTGTGGAATCCATAAAGACAAAACAAATGAACAAACAAAACGTAACAGAATGGATTCATAGATACAGAGGATAAATTGGTGGTTGCCAGAGGAACAAAGGTTGAGGGGGTAGGTGAAATAGGTGAAGGGGATTGGGGACTATAAACGTTAAGGTATAAAACAAGTCATGAGAATGCAATGAACAGCATAGAGAATAGAGTCAATGATACTGGAATTACTTTATATTACTTTATATGGTGACAAAAGGTAACTAAATTTGTCATGGTGATGACTTTGTAATCTATGTAAATAGTATATGACCATGCTGTACACCTGAAAATAATATAATATTGTAAGTCAATTATACTTTAATTTTTTTTTAAAAGCAACTTACTTCCCCTGGTAGGTTGCTTGAGGAATCTGAGCTCTGAAAGCATTTTGCTACTTGAGGAGAGCATGGAGAATGAAGAATGCTGCTCAACAAATGTTAAATGGTAATAATGTTTATGAGCGACTCTCCTCCCTAGTCTTCCACATCTGCCCTTGTGCTGCTCAGTTTAACTTTATGAACCATCCTGAAAACTAATGATTCCTAAAGGTTAAGGTTTTTCAATAAATATAAAGTCATGAATATTAGTTTTCTATTTTATAGGTTCCTGGTCGATAATGAATTCCAGCTTAAGCATTTTCCTTTACTTAATGACAAGGAAGGTTAAAGGATCTTCGCTTCTTGTCAAGGCCTTATCAATAGCAGTATAATAAAGACCAATCCCGACCCATCAAAGGTTAGGCATAGAGTATTGGTGATTCTGCAGGGGCACTCTCTCCTGAAGGTTTATTTGAACATAAAGGAAGTGCAGTTATAATTGATAGTCTATGTGATATAATTGAAGTGTTCCATAATTCTTAATTGAAAGGCCAGGTTACCTAGCACAGGTTAAGCATCTATGCTCAATTACTTAAATTGTCTTCTCAGGTAAATAGTCTGAGAAATTCTAGTCTTGTTAAACTGGACTTTAAAACTCTTATTTTTGAAAGAGAGGAATCATTGGGATGTATTTCCATTCATTACCTCTTTATATTCTTACAATAAACTGTAAGGCAGATGTGTATTTCTCCCCTAAGGACAAAGGAATTGCGTCTCAGAACTGTCAAATGATATGCTCAAGATAATGAAGTCAATGGAGACAGAACTATGTATGATACACCATTTTGCCTTTGGGTCCCAAAACTTCCTTTTTGCATGACAACATATTGCAAACTCACACGTTCTTTATGTCTAAATAAAATATTTTTTATAATTTACAAACCTAAATCTGTGGTTGATTTATAGTGGTGCAAAATTTCATTGATTAGCTTAACTATGTGTATTAGAACTGTGAGCTCTGCCATTAAGACTTTGAGAAAACAGGGGAAAGAATTTAATATCCCAAACTGACCAATTACACCCTAAATATATAACACCATTTTTTCAATTTTTTTTTTTTTTTTTGCTTTGAATTTGAAGGCAGACTGCTAAGTCATTTTAAAAAGACTAGGTTTGGAATTTTAAGAATTAGAATGAAATCCTCTCTCTGCCACTTAGTGGCTTAGTGACCTAAAACAAATCACTCAACTTCTTTAATAATCACGGGTGTTTTATTTGTAAGTTGAGGACAATAATGATACTATTTCACAAATTGCCCTAAGGAATAGGTGAAAAGTACATGTAAAGTTACCATCACACTGCCTGACTCCTAGTAAGTATTCAATAAATGGCAAGTTTATTGTTTCTATTGCTGTTACCAATCTTGACATTATGCTCAGCGTAGCTGCAATAAACACAGGTTAAGATTTCACTTTTAGCTTATTGTTGGCAGATAAGAGAGTTTCCTATCAATTAAACTTCAGTAGCCAATTTTTTTTCTCTCAAAATTTTATTTCCACCTTCTCTCTCTCTCTCTCTCTCTCTCTCTCTCTCTCTCTCTCAAGACCCAGGAATTTTGCTCATATTACATATATGTTCATGTAAAATGAAGTGTGCTTTATTAATAATAATATGCCTTGTTAACCCTAAGGAAATACATAATATTAATTAAACATGATCAATGGGTAACAAGTGTTCACACCACAGTGGATTTGGGAAGTAATACAAGCTCAGCCCAGGTATTTGACAGTTGATATGACTATCATTCTTGCTCTTGAATCTTCCTGATGCATGTTCTTGCATGGATACCTACTCTCTTGGTAATCCTTAGCGGTCATTGATCCTGAAAATTCTCCAAAATAAAATATTAAAGCTATTTTTTCCGTCGCTGCCCCCAAATCCTACTCTAGCCTTCAGTCCCTCCAGCACTGACATTGAAAATGCTCCACTATGTTTTCTGGAGACCTTAGTAATTGAACTCTGGAAATCCTGTTCCCTCTTTTATTCATTGATCTCCCTCTTATTTTGTTTTGAAATTTTCTTATTGTTTATTAGGGTAGGTAGTAGCCATTGAAGAATTTTTACTTCTCCTTTTATTATTCTAAGATAGGATTTTCTAATGTATAGGGCTCTATTTCTACATTTTACTTGAAGTTTCCATGCTTAAGCAAAACTTAATGCTCCATTATCACAGTGCTCAATAAAGAATTAAGAGTTCTGAAAGGTCATGAGGAATGTATGTATGTAAATATATTTAAATTCTAATATGTCACAAGTTTATATATTAATAAATTTACACGTTAGAGGAACATAAACATGTATGTTCATATGTTCATATACATACATGTTTATGTTTCAGACTTACTCGAATTTATTCAAACTCAGAAATTCTTTTTTTATGTCAATTATTACATCATCGACTGCCTTCCTATTTCAAAGATTACATATTATTTTGTATCATCCCTACTGTTCTCTTAGAAGGGAACCAGCTTCTCTCAGTTCATATGCACAGATGTGGCTCTACCATGTATAGCAAACAAGCAGGACGTTTTCTAAATTTTCAAATTATTTTACAGGTCTTCTGTCTCATCAGCTTAGTGAAGACCTCCTCTGCTTCCAATTTACCTGGGAGCTGTTATCTAATAGTCTGTTCTGGTTTTGTTCTGTGTTGTTTGTTTGTGAAGTTTTTATTTATTTATTTATATTTTGCTTTGGATCTCTTTGACAGTCTTGTTTAGCCTAAAGTCTCTTTCTTAGAATATTGTTTTTAAATATTTATCAGAAAAAAATATTTAAAGAAACAAATGTTTTAAAATAAACAAATGTTTTAAATAACATATATATATATTATAATGAAGGAAATAAATTATAATGAAATGTATTTAGAAATTAGAAACATACTGTGATATTGTAATTTATAATAAGTATATTTGGTTTTCATCCCTGTTTCTGGCATAGAACTTTTAAAATCTTTGGAATTTTTTAAGTAATGAGAGCAACAAAGGTGTCTCTTGTTATGTTAATGAGGTGACTTTTGGACCACCTAAGGATGGGGGCTGGTTGCCAGAAGAACCAATCACTCAATTAGAGGGTTGGCACTCAGTCTCAACCCCTGTCCCTCATCCTCTGGGGAAGAAAGAGGGCACTGAGATTGATCCAATTACCAATGGCCAATGATTTAATTAATCAAGACTTTGTAATGAAGCTTCCATAAAAACCCAAAGGACATGGTTTTGAGAGCATCTGAGCACATGAACACATGGAGATGCTCTATGCATCCAGGTTAAAATATTAAATAAAAATTTTATTGAGAGATCTAATAATTGTTATAATTTTAAAATAATTGAGAATAAACAATATTAGGAAATATTTGCAATTACTGAAATGGAACATGTAAAGAGATCTGTGACTTCTCCCAGTAAAAAGTTACAGGCATTGCTAATGTTATACTTTATTGCCTGACATATATAATTGAAGAAAATGTAAATTTCAGTTGGAGGCTAGTGGGGAAAAATATATAATGTTCTTTATCTAAATGGATGGTCTCCCAGAATTTTCTCTGTTGTTACCAGGTTTAGTACTCCAACCTTATAGGAAAATTTTTATTATTATGTTTGCATGGATGTTTTAAGGAGGTAGTCTTTCCTTTTTTTAATGTAAACCTTATGGTTCTCTTGGGCTATGCTGACATTTGGTGCAGCACTAGTTTACTGTAAGTAATTTTTTAATTGAAATATCCATGATTGAATTACCTGAAGCAGTTTCATTCCCTTATGTTAATTAACTGTGGACAACATTAAATACCTTCAAATTGCAGTTTATTCCTAAATAGTGGTAGGCTAAAGTGAATCAGATGATGTATCTTTACACTTTACAGATATAAAAAGGCATAAGTTAATGCCTAATTATCATATTTATATCCCATTTATATGTATTCATTTCTCTCTTTATGCAAGTTGACTGCAATTATGTAACTTGATAACCACCACAAAATGCAGTTTTCTTTCTTTTTTTCAGCATACAGAAGAATTATGTACTAATTGCTTTTGCTTTTGTAAGATTTAGAGCTTTATTTAAGTGTAGTGGACAAAAAATTAAACATTAGTTGCTAGATCAAAGTTAATGCTTCAGAAAGAACATCAATAGCCTATATTTCAATATGTTATGGAATGAACATTTTTAATGTTTTTCATGTAATTAGTTAAAACTTCATCTTTTAAGTCATAATCATGTATCTTAAAACATTACAACTCAATAAATCTAAAACCTGAAAGTTTATGCATTCAATATTATAATACATTAAAGAAATTTTGCAATATATGTTTACCTTTGACTTCATTGAATTTAGCTTCTTCTAATATACCTGGAAAGTGGGATCACATAACATTTTTAAAGACCCAAATTAGAGAAAACTAATTTTTACAAAGTGACAATGAAGTATATGGAACCGTTGTAGGTTCACAAACACTGTACTTATTCTTAGTGTTTTTCTTCAAACAGAGCTGAGTGTAAAATAAGATTGTCACATTTTCTTTTTATTTGCCCTTATGCTTTTCAGTTTTAGATGAATAGTAAATTAAAAGTAACAGAAAGGCATATTAACCAATGTAAATACACTAAATAAGTTTAAAAAATAACTGAGATGGTAAAATAGGCAAAAATATATATACATATAGGCCTCTTTGGCAAGGTTTGCCCCAACATTTCTATGACACAACTAATTGGCAATAAAAGATAAAAGAATAAAAAGAGACATTAGAAAGAACAAAATGAAATATAAAGTGAACAATAAAATTTAAAAGACTTTACTGTGAAAAATGAAAATACATTGTTTTCAAAGTCTTTTATTCACACTTTTTTCTCTTTTGTCTAAATTTCTTTCTTTGTAAAGAGAGGTATGGATTTCCAACAAAAGAACTGATAATTAAATGTTCTTGAAGACTGTTGTGAATCTATTCTATATTTGTCATAGGTTGGTGAATTTATAGTGTTTATGGGTGGGAGGGATGATTGTGCTCACTGATGAATTTGGAAAAATGGATAAGCTACCATTTTCTCTTGTACACGATCTGGTAAGATTTACATAACACAAAAACGGGAGTACTGTGAGAACTTTGTCAATGAAGGAATCAAAGAAAGCTTATAACCAACTTAAATACACTCAGCGTGCTGTAGATGGTTGATTTGTCAATGAAAAAATTAAATCAAACTGCCAACCAGCTTTTACCTTTTATGGCAAAGTTGATTTTATGGCCAATTAGTTGTGTGGGAAAAACATTTGCAGAAAAAATGTTTGCAGCAAAGATATCAAAACAAAACTATGGAATATGGGCCTAGTTAGTACATGGAATAATTTACATGAAATATTTGTTGGCAATTTCATAGTAGTTTGCCATTCAGAAAAAAAAATTACATATATGTATATGAAGAGAGACCAAAATTGATGTCATCAGTATATTAGGCATTATATGTTATATCAACCTTATCAAGGTGCTTTCAGACCAAACTTTGATGGGCAGTCATGAAATTACTTAGTCTGGTACCAGATGATATGTGTACTTCTGTTTTCCTCATGTAAATGCAAACTGTTTTGAATACTACTTATTGATGCAGGTTAAAAAGACTTTCCTAGATTATTAAGTTCATTACCAGACCCAAAGGCTTTGCTCATCTGTTTTAGAAATGATACTAGGAGTTTAACTATGTTTGGAACTACATCTTGTTTAAGTGGCACTGACTGTTCTATTAGAAGTAGTATACCAGTCAGTAACTGCCACAATACTTCTGCGTGTTAGACACTGTGCTGCACCACCCAGAAACCCTTAAGAAATGAAGGCCTTATGACATAGCTATTGGAATTTCTCCTGGCAGGTGGTTCTTGGTTGTCACTCCTTTTTGGGAATTGCCTCAGTTGAGCACAGCCTCACCACTGGTCATAACCCCTTCCCAGGGCAGCCCGCATCCAAAGACTTATTGACATGACTGTGAAAAGTTTTGCCCTTTGATTCAATTTTTCCAAATCTGAAGGACAATTCATGTTCCAGATATGTCTGTGGGGTTGCCTGAGCATCCTTTTAGAGTTGCAAAGAAGCTCAATTCTTCCTTTGCTCAATCTAGCTTTCTTCCTCTCATTTCTGCAGATGTTAATCCTAAAGCTGCTCCATAAAATTCTTCTTACATAGTTACCCTATGCATGGTGAAATTAGGCTTCAAAACAAGAGTTTTGGTGAGAAAGAGTTGACATATCCAAGCATAGTTCAAGAGATGTTGCTCTCTTTTAAGGGTTCAGTCTTCCAAACTTGTATAAATGTTTTTCCCCTTTTGAGGATGTCATTAATTGTCATAAAAGAAAGTCCTCTTTCTTCAAGACTACGATTACCAATAACTCTTCTGATTTTCATTATTTTCCCCAATATATTTCTTTTTAAGGAGAGACTTTACTCACCAGAAGATATGAAGCACTAATTTTCTAAGCAGTAATGGTTGTAATTACAAATTAATAAATTGCCTTCTAGTTATTTATAGTTTTCTTATGAGCTTGGTTAATTATAGTGAGAATTATTATATTTACAAATTTATTATTTTCTTACTATGTGCCATGAACTATTCTAGGTGCTTTACATATGTTATTTTAGTTATTCCTCACAAATACTCTCATGAAAACAAAGAAGATATAATTATCCCTGTTTTGCAAATAAGGTTGATAAGATTCAGTGATTTTTCTGAAGGACACACAGCTAAGAAGTAAAATCAAATCTTAAACTCAGGTCCACAGCTTGCTCAAATCTGTATGAAGAACTAATCTTGTTCTAAGTACAGCCTTGTTAAGCTTCTCTGTTGACAAAACAAACAAATTAACTAACAACAAAAAACACCAGAATGTGCCTGGCAACAACTTTAAAATTCATGTACTTATTTTTAGCTAGGATTAACTTTTATCTTCACATCAGAGACAGCACATGTCATTAAATCTCTGTGAACTAGAGGTGTATTCATCTGATCTGATGAACTGAGAATAACTAAAATAGTTCTTTAAATACACACTTTATTTTTATACTGAATGTGTCCTCTATTGCTTGTTTTAGTAGTCCTGAAAAGGGAAGAAAAAGGCACAAAGATAATAATTAATACTACTATTAATATTTGCCAACATAATTTAAACACAACATCTATGAAGCACTAGTCTTAGCATTTTAATGTGTTGAGCCAATTAATACTCACAGCAAGCCTACCAGATACTTACTATTACTATCCCCACTTCACGTGGAGCTGGTAACCAATTTACCAATGGTTACAAAGCTATTGTATGGAAAAGCCAGAGGAGAGAGGGGTCAGTTAAAAAATTAGAGTATCTCACAGAGATAAGGCAGAAAATAGGTGACAGCACCTAAAAATAACATCCTTTTAACAAGCTTCCCATTACCATCTTTTCTCACATACATACCCCTTTTCTACTTCTTTATCTCTTCACTAGTCTAATCTCTAGGTTTCAGGTGAACTATACATGTAACTGGAATGAAAGATATCTGTGTATTGTGATTTAAGCACTCTAGAAAATCAGGTACGTTCAAGTTATTTTCTTCCTGATATAATAGGAACATTTTTACTATCAAGATAACTTCTATGGGTTAAGGTGTTATAAGTACATTTCTGAAAACACATTCTTCATATTTTGACTTGAGGATGAAAGCCACATGATGTGGGGTCCAGGGCAGAACATAGGAAGAACCTGAGCACTCAATGACTTTTTTGCTGTGTTAGTGTTCTATGAGGGTTTTCGGGACAGAGATGTTGATCATGTTCTATTGACAGCGATTATGTAAGGGGGAGAGGACATCTAATGGGAGTAGGACCATGGTTGTTTAATGATTATGTTAACCTTACTAACTATAGATAAGAAGTTTTCCTACAGACCCTGGGAAACTGGTGGATGTGCTGCAAGAAGAAAGACAGAGCTGTAAAAAGATGAAACACCTTGGGGCCTGGATGGGTCCATTGCTAAGAAAAGAAAATGCATTTTGAAAATAAGCAAAAGACAGGAAGTGCTTTAACTTGGTTGCTGTGCCTGGAGCCTGATGCCCCCCTTCTGGAGTTTGCCTCAGGAATGCTGACCATTCTCAGGTCCCAGGATTTGTGGAAGTGGGTTTTAACGCCATTGAAAATTAACTACTTTGTTATTGGACCTCAAGATCCTAGAATGAGACACACAGACCACAGATCTCATCCCTCTTACCCCTTGCCTGCAGCCTTTCTTCCTTACCCCTATATAATCAGCTAGTAGAAGGAGAAGGGAGCAGATTTTATGTGGACAAATCTTGCTGCTCTCCCATTTTGCCAGCTTTATTGGAATAAATGCTTACGTATGATTCAACCCTCTTTGCTTAATTGGCTCAAGTGGTGACAGACAGCTCAGATCTGTCACCTGAACTGTCTTGTTTCAAGGGCACTATGGTTTATGAATAGCTTGAGCAATCAAACATAAGATAAAATAAGGACAGGGGATGACATCAACTCCATTATTACTGACTGATAAGAGACTGGATTTCATCTGAAGGTGAGAGCCAAAGAGTTTACTAACTAAATCTCACAATTGGGCAAACCTACTCACCAGTCACAAGCAATACTGGACTAATCCAAATCCAGATGACCATGGAATATATTGAGCCCAGTAGTTATCAGTGGGCTAAAAACCTATTTTGGAGACATCGGCATAAAGGCTGGTGGGTGAAATCATGAGAGCACATGATTTCATTTAGGAAGAGTGTGCAGCACAGAACAGAAATAGTACGTCTGAAAGAGGTCAGAAAATGATAAGAATAACCTGCCAGAGAGATAACAGGAAAATTTAGAAGCAAGGGATGGCAAGGAATTCAATAATATCATTTAGGAGAGGCTGTTCTACAGTGACAATGGGTGGTAGAGTTGATAACACGGAAAGGACTGAGTGCATGCTATACTTCTCCTCTGCACCAGTTATGTCACTGGTAACCGTCAAAGTGAAAGCAGCCTTAGCAGAGATGATTGGGTCGGCATAACCAATAGCAAATACTGAGAAACATTTGGGAGATAAAAATGTTGACTAAGGGAATGCAGTCCACTTTCTCAAGAAGCTCATACCAGGATGTAAAGAGATACAGTAGGTGGAGGGAGTCTGAAAAATATACTTTTTGCTGTTGTTATTGTTATTGCTATTTTGCTTATTTCAAAAAGTAGAAAAACTAAGCCTTTTTCAAGTAATGATGAGGTATAGAGCAAGGAAGATTTGTTAAAGGAGCTTGAAGGTAATTAATGGGTTGTGATCCCTAGGAAGGAATGGCATCCAAATCAGATAAATGTATTCTGAGAACACGTACAAAAGGGGGGCCTTGGCAAAGGGATACCATGAGGATTTTGGAGCAATGAGACAAAATAGGAAGCAAAACCATCTTGTTTCACACGTCTTTGGATCTTATCATCTTTTGGTTTAACTGGACTTTTCTAGTTAAGAGCGGTGGTCAGCCAATAACTCAGATTCACATGCAACGATCTAGGAGCAAGTTGAAGGCAAAAATTAACTGCCACTCTACAGTGATTTAATGCTCTCGTGAAATCCCTAATCCCAGTGTGTTAAAAGAAAGAGAATTTTGTGGTTGTTGTTCAGACTGGGGTTCTATATCTATGATAAAATACTTATCTCAGAATTTTTTTCTTCATCTGACAATTTTTGTTTTGGCAGGATGGAGGGAATGACTGAATATAAAACAAAAATGTTAAGCACTGCAGAGACACAGCGAAGGACAGACAAACAATTACGACACTGATATTTGACAGCGATGCTTGAATCATGAGCCAGTAAAATGACGAGGACTTCAACCCATTTCTCTGTGTTGTGGCTGATGAAAATCATGGCACTTCAGCATGGGTTTGACTTTCTATAGTTTATAAAGGGCATCGAACCATGAATATCTAGTTTCAGGACATTAAGATGTAATATTAAAAAAATAACATAGAGACGCAGAGACTACCTTAAATAACTTGAAACAGAGGTGGTAATTCAGGTAATAAATAATGTGTAGCATACCCAGCAAGCCAGTGACACTTCCTGCCATGTACCTGAGCATTTACTTTCTTGGAATATAGTCAAACACTATTTAGGCAGCTTCAGACAGGACACATGTAAAGGTAAAACTAAAAAGTGGTACACTACCTTGTTGCCTATAAATCTCCAGATCCAATAGCGCGGCATTTGTCACAATATTAGACAACTTATTTTGCGGGGAATTTATGATAGTTCTTTATCAATGTCACTGAAAACTATTGTGACTCTCTCTGCACACTGAATTTTGACTTTTTTATTTCCTATAACTTTTAGATGATGGTAAGAGCATGGGTCCTGTATTCAAATAACATAGGTGTTAAGATTTATGGTGCTTTGCAAGTGAAATACTTAAAAACAAATAAACTTATTCTCAATATACTTTTTGATTTAAAATTAACTGTGTGCTAGCAAGGCTCTATTTTAGATAAAATAGGTCATGAATATGTCTAGCCTAAATAATTACTTACTTATCTTTCATTTCTCTTTATTATTTCTTAACTTTTCCCTTGTTCATGACCTAGACTTTTATATTCTCCCCACTGAAGTGATCACAGTCCCCTAGTGGCTCTTCTCTGCTCACAATAAGTGAGACATGAGTAGGTATTTGTGAGGCTTCTGGGAAATAGATCTCTTTTTCACATAAAGGGAAATAAATTCTCTTTCCTGTATGATGTAGTGGGACTGTGTGAGGCATACAACTGCCATAGTGACATATGACTCAGGCAGATTTTCTGAGGATGCTGGACTAAGAGAACTCATGTGAAGCCTAGAAAGGAAGCTAACAGCGTGATGGAAAAGAGTGAAGGGTGAAGGCACAAAAGAAAGAAAGAATCAGGGTTAATTATGTATGCTGTATATAATTATATGTATAAACTATTTTACATATTATGTCATAAATATGTAATAAGTTATATATATATATATCTATCTCAGGTTAATCATATAATATAAAACTTCACCCTAAACAATTCTACTGATCATCTCCCTTATGTGATCCAATATATTCACCCTAGTGTGTGTCAATTTGATTTGGGTTTTCTCTATCCTACAACCGAGTCAAAGCTGGTATACATAAAACCCACAACAAATATTACAAATGGCTAGAGAAAATACATTTAATTAAACCTTAACGATGCCATGCCATAAAAAAACAGACTAAAAATAGTACAGTGTCATGGAAGACTACTTCAAGTAAAGGGGAGGTTGATACTCAGATGCTACTCAAAAATACAATAAATAAAAATGTAACATTTTCAAAGCTTTCACTGAATTTAGTAACAAGAACACATGGTAGAATAAAGCATGCAGTTTATGAAACATTTGTGCCCTCCTCAAAGTTCATATGTTGAAACTTTCATCCCCAGTGTGATGGTATCTGGAAATGGGCGTTTAAGAAGCCATTAGGTCTTGAGAGTGGAATCCTTATGATGGGACTAATGTCCTGATAAAAAGAGACACAAAGAGAGCTTTCTCTCCCCTCCTCCTTCTCAGCCTCTTTCCTGACCCCATAATGGCAGAATATGAGATGACAGTCATCTGAAAACTATGAAGAGTCTTTACCAAGAACCTGACTTCCAACCTCTAAAACAGAAATAATTTTGTTGTTAAAGCCACCCATCTATGATATTTTTTTTGTTATGCAAGTCCAACTAAGTCAAAGTATAATGTTTCTTTCAATGCTATGAATAAATTTTATGGTGGGGGAAAAATTGAGATTTCTATACTTTGAGGAATTACTGGGAGCTTTTGAAGTAGAGCAAAAGTAGGCAACATTCACAAATAAATTTGGCTATGAAGGAGAAAAAATAGGTAAAGTAATTGAACTAGTGTATGAATTTGAGGCAAACTGTATGTTTAAGTGTTTTTTTTTTTAATTTTAGATTTTAAACTTTTCATATATTCACTTTTAAATATATGGTAACAGGTCAATACAGGAGACTGAACAAATTGAAAACATTTGAGAGAGCTGGGGTAATAAAATGGATCAATACCACTAAGAAGGTAGGAAAGGAATGGAGACAAAGCCTTATATTAAAGACAAACCTTTATTCTACATGTGGTATTAGGAAGTTAAAACTTTTTTATTTGGTTATTTCTACTTATTCCTTGAAGAACTGAAACAGGAACTCTACCAAGAATAAGTAAAGAGGCAGCTGTCTACATGCCTTAAAGGAGTGATAAAAATTTGTATTAGACTCTGTAGAGAAGAGAGGAAATTATGAAAACAACATTTAGGGGATGGCATTGAGGCTTGTTTAATGTTGGAAAACATGAATGTGCACTGTGTTGTACAGTGTTGAATACATAATCCATTTGGTTGTGCTAGTCAACCAGAATAATGGCTTAATTTAGAGTGCAGAGGATTCGTTCATGCCAGGCACTGCATTTCCCCTAAACGAGAGGGAGTTATGATATACTTGGTAAGATAATAGTGACTAAAATTGAGTCGTTGAAGGAACAGGCCCGACCAGGTGGGATAACACTCAAAGGAACAGATGCTTTTGACATGAGAGCGGAGCAGTAATGATCCAAAACCTACATTCAGGAGTGAACTGAATGTAGTCGCCCTCTCCCAGCACTAACGTAGGTGGGATACAAGACAAGGAAGACGCTGGGTGGGAGGCACACTCTTAGCAGAGAACCAGGCCTCAGCTGCTGCAGCGAGCCAGGCGAGGCATGTGGAAGCGCTGGGCTTGAAGGAGAGCTCCGCCGCTGAGTGTGTGAGCGCTACAGGGCAAAATGACATGTCTGGCAAAGAAAGCAACAATGGAAAAAAATAGTTGATATAAAGGCAACATAACAAAGAATGAACATTGTGAATATACCGTCATAAAAAACACCAGCCCGGCGGGCGTGGCTCAGCGGTTGAGCATCGACCTAGGATCTAGGTGAATGGGGTTCGATTCCCGGTCAGGGCACAGGCCCGGGTTGCGGGCTCCATCCCCAGCGGGGGGCGTGCAGCAGGCAGCCGGTCAATGACTCTCTCATCATTGGTGTTTCTCTCTCTCTCCCTCTCCTTTTCTTTCTCTGAGATCAATAAAGATATATTTAAAGAAAATAAAAAACACCAAATTGTTAACAAGAGTTCATTTTAAATAGGTAATTGTATCTCTCTAAAAAGAATAGTTATTGAAAGTATGGAGGAGAGAAAGACTAACAGCGCATTCACGAATGAAGAAAAATTATAGGAGACATTTTACAGAAGAAATGTTAAAATTGTCTGAACAATTTTTTCCAAAGAAATTAGTTCCATCCTACCTGAGAGAAGACGGTAACTCAGGCTTCTTTCTACAAGGAGTCAGTAGCACTACTCAAAAAAAAAAAAATTATAGGTGTATTTAATATATATACATACTATATAAATGTATGTGAAGAGAGAGACAGTGCTCATTCTTTTTTTGTTCGCTCATTTTCACCCCAGGATATTTTCTCCATTGATTTTTAGGGAGAGTTGAAGGTATTGAGGGAGGGGAAGACGGAGGGAGAGAGAGAAAGAGAGAAACATTGATGTGTCTCTCTCACATTGACCCACGCGACCCACATGTGCCCAGACCTGGGCTGGGGATTGAACCAGCAACCCAGGCACAGGCATTCGACCAGGAATCGAACCCTCAGCCCTCCAGTGCCTAGGCAGATGCTCTTACACTGAGCCACCCCACCAGGTGACAGTGCTCGTTCTTATCGGTAGTGCTGGCTCAGCTGGCTTATAAATTTGAGTACCGCAGAGCACTAGTGCACACCACCACAGGGCACGGAATAAACTATTCTGGAGGGGTCAGCAATCAGACACACAGAAATGAAGAGACAAAAATATTATTGACATAGCACCATTATCTCCCCAAGGGTAGGTGAGCTTTGATAGAAGCAGATATTATACAGACTATGAAATACATAAACCTCTAACTTTTTTTCCCCCCATTTGTGTGTATTATAGATTTTTTACTGTCCCACTGAAATTCATTCTTCATAGATAGGATTCAAGTCAGAAAAAAATAACATAAAATAAAAAATAAAAAGGAACAGGGATTGTGATATTCTCCTTTATATACCATCTATTATCACAGAAGAAAAGGCCTGTTCTGCTCTGGGCTTACTGTTGAATTTTGAATAGTAGAGAAACACAGAAAAGAAGGCCGTCCTCACTGACAAGCGTTCCACGGAAATAAATCTGAGATGCTGTAATGTGGCAATTACGTTGATATAATAGACAACAAAGCCTCTCGTAACAAACACCAGGGGCCTCAAGGGGAGGGAGAAACAGTATGTTATCATAGAGAGGATTACTTCATGTGAAATTCATTGAGTATGGGCTATAGTTGAGATTTTGTTGTCATTTTAATATAGGTGGGTTTTTAAGAGTTGTTTTAAAGGCACTGTATTTTATATACTAACAGAAAAAAAGATTAAATAAGATGATTTAACAAGAAAAAGTTAATAATGACAGGCACTTTAGGTTCTGACAAGATGTTAAGAAAACTGATTTTAAGCAAAGATCATGTGTATTATATTTTTTTTATATGTTTTTCTGGGCAAATGGGAAGAGCTGGACAGGAGAGGAAGGTCATAGGGCTTAAGAGAAGGAAAACTAAGCATCTGTATTTCCTGTAGAAAAACAAAGCAGCCCGATTATGTCAACTATTTATAAGATTGATCGCTCCACAAATATTAAATCGTGTAAATTAATGATGAATGCGTTATTGAGAGAACCTCCGTCATTCTTATAATATGAACAATGTAGAAAGGTTTTCAAATTTCTATAACACATAGATCAATGCTCCCTGGAGTTACAGTGCTTGCCTTGGGCATTGATCAAAAGATTCTGACTGTTCTTTCTTGTTCTGTAGAGCTAATTATTCAGAATCTGTTTTGATCTAAAAGGAATGTCTCTACCATTCATAGGGAAATTTCAAGATTTCTCTCTAGTGCTACATTTTCACCCTTCTCTGTCTCTGGACGTACCTTCGTTAGGACAGAAAATACAGCTCAGAGCTCCTTGTGCCTAGTGCATTAGTACTTAGATGACATCACACAGGCAAATTTCAAAGGTGCCACTTACAGTCTGAGAAATCTGATATGTTATTAAGACTACCAATCTTTTCTAATTATTCAGTGGTAATATTTCAAAAATCACATAAAGTATAGTAGCCTGGTTTTCCATTTTGGGGACAGAAAGTAACAATATTCAGACTTTTTTGAGTGATAGGGTTATAGGACAATGGTGTGAACAACTGTTACGCGGAAATGGTGTAGCGCCCCACCAATGGAACTGCTCATAGAAGAGACAATGAAACATGTTGGAGAAAGGTAACTCTAGTTTTTATTTATAAATATAGCTATTTTTGAATTCTTAGAAAATTAATATTCTAAACTCAGTCATAAAACTGAAGAAAAAGAAAAAAACACTGGAGCACATTGTTTTCTGATGGCCAAACAATAAGTAGAAGGAAATACAGTTAAATGTAGTAAAATGGAATAATAGTGGTAGAAGCAGAAGTGAAATCACAGACAATTCAAAACTCATGGTTGATATGAAACAACCAATCAACAGCGATATCCAGAGGAGAAAAACAATTTTGGAATAAATTCTTGGTAAAGCTTGGCTGGGAGCCAGGATGAGATAACTTTTGCCACTGCACTTACCGGGCAGCAGCTAATGAGGCTACTGCCTTACCCTCTGCCAGCCTGTGCCCACCCCCATAGGCTGGGGGAGCGATGCAGACTCAGTCTCAGCTACTATGGGGACGGGAAAATATAGGAGTAACTCACAGGGAAGAAAATTCAGCTTAACGAAAGGGCTAACTATTCACCTACCCCAAGAAAACAAGTAATATGAGTAACTGACACAAACATAAGGCATTAGGGATTCAAGGGGACTGTGAGAAAGAACAGAATAAAAGTCCTCACTGAAGGCATTAAAATTTATATGAAAATGGCTATGCAGCCTAAAACACCCAAACAAATGAAAAGCAGCAATAACAAAAGCATATCTGTGGACAGATAAAGTCCCTGTGCCACCAATTTATTTTCCCTGCATGAAGAGACAGAATAAGTCATAGATCAGACCAGGAGCTGGCTTTGTACGTAAGTTAATGGAATAAATATACTTAAAGAAATCATATGTCAATAAAATGATGGAGAGTAAAAATAAAACACAGAAACCTGAGAGTCACTGGGGGCAAATATTGGTAATATCTATGCAGTCATTAACTTTTGAAGAGGTTGCCCAGACAAATGAGCATAAATACTATATTCTAAGATGTGTAAATCAGGACACTAGAGACCCAAGTAACTTAAATCCGTATTACATCATCCTCCTGAAGAAAAATAATTTGACTTCTCATATTTATTTTCTAACAAGAGAGAGTAAGACACTTTCACCCAAAAGTTTTACAGGAAATTTAAAAACTACTATATGAGACAATTGTGCTATCAAAGGTATTTTGTATTTGGTAATAGAAATCTAAAAGTGGACATATATGTTGAAATTCATTTTAGCACTGTTTTTCAGTGGCAAAATTGGGGAAAGGCTAAAAGGTAGTATAGTCATATGATGAATATAGCAGTTGAAAGTTAAAACTAAAGCTCTTCAGTCAACATATATCTTTAAAATACATTTATAAATGATAAAAGGAATTGTAGCATTATGCAAACTGTAGGGCATTTATGTTTAAAAACATAAAAATATAAATTTTTCAGGGCTATGTAATAATGTTTATAATTTTTAAAATTTTACACATGGATCAGTTACAGTCTTCAAAAAAGTGAATATAAAGAGACAAAAATAGGCATAGATAACTAATTAAGGGAGAAATTCAAATGCTTAATACATTCAAGAAAATTTAAAACCAGGGGAATTAATCTTGATTGTATGTAGACTATCTCAAGATATTTATTTTTATACTTTTAATCTCACTGCCAAAAATGATATAGTATTCAGATCATATTCCCAATGTTTTATAATGAAAATCTATTTTAAATAGCTACTTTCCTTCCCATCAAAACACTGACTCTAAGCACTTTAGTAGATTAAGTTTAATTAAATAAACATTTACTAAGTACAATAGAGTACTTCTTATCCAAATCAATAGAGCTAGTTAATCAAAACAAATTCCCCAAAAGCTGGAAATCATAAAAATAAAATCTAGCGATGTAAACATTTTATATTAACTGATACTCATTTACCAAATTTGTATCGCAGGTACAAGGTATTTTCTTTGGGATTGGGTCTACTGATTATCACTTGTGTTGACTATATTTCATATGCAACATTCATAATTCACTATCTTCTATTTTTAGATGATACTTTCTTTCAAATAAGAGAAAAAAATGCCAAACCTCTATCAAAATGAACACAAGCTGTGATAAAGGTAGAACAAAGGTAGCCAGAACACATAAAAATAAGCAAATAATTGCCTGAAGATCTTTAGTAAGTATTCCAATTAAGCAAATATTTTTAGCAGAGTCCTGAAAATCTAAGACTTTTCAACAGAGGCCAAAGCCAAGTAACATAGGATGTCCAAACACCTGGAGGTGATCAATAAATAACCCAGAAACTTATGACCTATTTTCAAATACCAGTGGAAAGTCAGCCAAGGTCTATGTTGTAAACATTTGGTTTTATCTAGGGACAAGGCATTTGTTGGAGGACTTTAATTAAATTTGTAGTTTTGGATGGAAGTAGATGCATGTGAACTCAATATCCAAAACATGGAAATAGAGAAAGGTTCTGCCTTCAAATCTATGATCTGACACTTTCTAGCTGATTGATTTGGGGAAAATTTCTTCAATGTGTCTTAGATGTAAGCAGAGATCTCATTCTTTCCTTAATTCCAGATCTTGGAAAAAACTATTTCAATAGGACTGCCTCATACTGAAATATTCTATACAGCAGCCTGGATATGCGCAGCCTGGATATGCGCCTCTTCCTCCCCAGCCCCTTCCTTACTTCACCCCCATCAGGCATGCACAAGCATAAAAAGCAGGAGTCTGCAGACCAGAGCATGCCTGGTCCTGGGATTAATATTTCTTCATTCTTTTTCTATCTTTTAATCTCCAAAGTATCTTGTGACTCTATGGAGTTCACCATGCATATATTAATTTCACAAAGTGGAAATGGGTACAGAAGACAGTTTGGTCAATTCTTCTAAGTTCTAAAAGTACATTTCTTTACAAAAACCATATAAATAAAAATTGAAGATATCAGCACCAACCATATATTCCTCAGTTATCATAAAACTATTCTCATTGCTCAACAGAGACTTATTGTTAACATCACTCAAGGTTATAGAATAGCAGATAGACTACATAATATAGATTTTTTTTTTCTTTTTCTTTCTTACTAGCCTTACCAAAATATTCAAACCAAATTTATGTGCCTTTGTCTAATTATTCATCTATCATCTCTCAATCACCTATCATTTATCTCTCTATTTTTTCTACTTCCTTTGGCTCTTGCTCCTAACCACAATGGATACTAGCCTCCAGAATATTTCTTCCTATGTTGCTTAAATATGTCTCACATTATAGGCATAGGCAGCTAGATATCAATAAAGGAAGAGGGGAATCAGACATTATTAAGCATAATAATCTAGGGAGATGGGACATTGGGAACCCAGAAGGGGCACTCTTCTATTTCCACCCAAATAAATAATCTTGCTACGCCACAATCTCCCACATGTGGGTTCATGGAATTCTCTCCTTGTGATCGTTTGTAATAGCCTGGTTTCCACCACCAACAAAACTAACACAAAAATATAATTTTATTTTCAACTGTCTTTTGCAGCTTTCCATCTAAGATTTTTTGCTTTCCCATAATACTTAAGATAATAATACTTGAAATTAGATAAAGAAAAGTTTAGTTTGTAGTGTAATGTGCTTTTATTTTCTACCATAAAGTTGCTTGCGCATTTGCAATAGAGCTAGTGTCAGGAAACGAGGTAAATAAGCAACCTTTTCTAAAACATCCTGCAGGGAAAACAAAATGAACTTTTAATGTTTGGAGCTAGCCACAATACTCAACTCATGAAATCAAGAGTTGTTTTAGATGATTCATTTCCATTCTAGTGTCTCCCTTCTCTCTCCAAGAACACCTGTCCACACTCTGTCCCTTTGTGATATTCTACTCAACAGGATATCAGCTGATGTTAGTTAATCAAGCAATAGAGTAACTGATGACCAGCATTCAGGTGGATGAATACAGGTAGTAGCTAATAAAACCTTAATAGGCTCTTTTCATAAGTAATGTGTAAAACCTTCAATGATACAAGGAAAATAATATTTAATTCTGAAAGCTTTAACATGGGTCAGGGTAAATATATTGGTATCCATTATGAGGTGAATTGTGTTCCCCCCAAAATAATTCAAGACTAACATCCAGTAGTTGTGAAAGTGATTTCATTTGGAAATAAGGTCTTTGCAGATGTTACCAAGATGAGGTCAAACTTGATTAGTGGATCCTAATCCAACATGACTAGTGGCATTATAAGAAGAGAAGAGACACAAGCACACAGGGAGAATGCCATGTGAAACCAAGGCACAGATTGGAGAGATGCATCTATAAATCAGAAAATGCCAAGGACTGAAAGCAACTGACAGAAGCTAGGAGAAAAGCATGGAACAGATTCTCTTTCTGAGCTAGCGATAAAGAACCTGTCCTATAGACATTTTTTTTTAGAGCTATAAGAAAGTATTTATTGTAGAAATATAGATGTGCATATCAGTCTCTTTTTTTTGTGCTACTTTTTACTCTGACCATAATATAAATATTACATTTTCTTTTTCTTTTTTTATTGTTCAAAATATTACAGATGTTCCCCTTTCTCCCCATTGACCCTTTCCACCCCTACCTACTCCCCTCCCCAGTCTCTCACCATACCATTGTCTGTGTCCTTGGGTTATGCATATATGCATATAAATTACTTGGTTAATTTCTCCCCACCCAGTCACCCAACCACCCACCTTCCCTCTGAGATTCTGCAGTCTGATCCATGTTTCCATGTCACTGAATCTATTTTGTTAATCAGTTTATTATGTTCTTTAGATTCCACATATAAGTGAGATCATGGGATGTTTGTCTTTCTCTGCCTGGCTAATTTCGCTTAGCATAAAATAAGTCAGCCTCAAAATACAAAGGAACCCCATAGTATGGGAGAATATATTTGCCAAGAATGTACAGTGGTACCTCGATTTTGAACATCCTCATTTACGAACATTTCAGTTTAGGAACGCTGTAAACCCAGAAGGAAATGTTTCGGTTTTCAAACACACCTCAAAAGTCAAACATGGCACATGGCTTCCGCTGAGGGCAAGGTCCTGAGGCCTAGCTGTCGACTGTTGATCCCTCAGTTTTCGAATGTTTCAGAACTTGAATGGTCTTCCAGAATGGATTACATTAGAAAACCGAGGTACCACTGTATCTAATAAGGGGCTAATTTCCAAAGTGTACAAAGAACTCATACAACTCAACAAGATGAAGGCAAACAATCTAAATAAAAAATGGGCAAAAGGCCTGAATAGACACTTCTCCAAAGAGGACATACAGATGGCCAAGAGACATATGAAAAACTGCTCAACATAGCTAATCGTCAGAGAGAGGAGAATTAAAACCACAATGAGGTATCACTTCAAACCTGTCAGAATGGCTCCATCAGCAAATCTACAAACAACAAGTACTGGAAAGGGTGTGGAGAAAAGGGAACCCTAGTACACTGCTGGTGGGAAAGCAGGCTGGTGCAGTCACTATGGAAAACAATGTGGAGGTCCCTCAAATAATTAAATAAGGAGCTGCCTTTTGACCCAGTGATCCCACTTCTTGGAACATATAAAAATCCTGAAACAATCAGAAAAAATACATGCACCCCTATGTTCATGGCAGTGCAATTTACAATAGCTAAGATCTGGAAACAGCCCAAGTGCCCATGAGTAGATGAGTGGATAAAAAAGCTGTGAGACATTTACACCTTGGGATACTATGCAGCTGTAAAGAAGAAGGATCTCATACCCTTTGGGACAGCATGGAGGGACCTGGAGAGTATTATGCTATTGACATTTTGAATTTGGACTTCTGACCTCCAGAGCAGTGAGAGAATCAACATCTCTTATTTTAAGCACCCAATTTGTGGTAATTGTTAGAGCAGCTCTAGAAAACTAATAAGGCCACTTTTATAGTATTCTTATAAAGAAACAACAGAAACTCTGACTTAAAATGTTTTAAAAAGTAAAAAGTTGAAAAGTTGGGCAAGCTTCAGATTTAATTGATTCAGTGGCTTCATGATGTCAAAGTCACAGGTTATTTTCATTTTCTTTTAGTGTCATTCTCAATTTTATTTTATACTTTGTGTGTAGAGCAATTCTAAGCATCATATCTAGATTTGAATGTATCCTGAAAAAATACAAAAACTCAACAAAAAACAGAGACATTTCCGGCAGCAAATTCTTTTCCAGGAGACACTTAGCAGACTTCCCTCATGAATTACAGGCTAAATATGGGTCACATGCCCATTTCTGAGCCAAATACAGTTGAGAGGAATTGGCCTCTCAGATCAATCAAGCTCCATTTGAGATGAGTTGGATGTTCCATTTGCTCAGCTAGTGTCTCAAGGGAAGCTGATCACCTCCCGCCTGCCCCCAGGGCTGAGACACTAGTTGAACAAAATTGAGGCTTTGTTGGGGAGGTGCAAGTAGATATAACCATTGCCTTAAAGGAAATTTTTTCTCTCTTTCTCTTTGATGTGATGGTCCTTTTTAAATTCAAGGATAAGAAGGTACCATCTTTTCTTAAATTTTTCAACTGGGTAATTTTCAACATAGTTAATTAAATAGGTAAATAAACCTAAGCACAAAATGTCCTCGGCATACTAGAAAACTACCCCTCAGTAATTAAAAGAGACACTAAAAAATATCTTATCTCTTATTTGGAAATAATAATCAGATAAAGTCCTCACATTTACCCAGCTAAAACAGTTTTTTTCTCAGAACATGAGGGCCATTGGCTTATTTGCAACTTTTAGACTAAAATAATATTTTCTCCGTTCTGTGCGGGCTTGAAGGTCTTGGATTCACCATTCTATTTTGTCAGGTATGCCTTTAATCTCTTTTGATCAATGTTCCAAAGACTAAATGGGGCATCTGGTAACCCATTCAGGATGTTCTTTTCTAGTGTGTCTTCAAGTCTACTGCCTAGAGTCAGAAGCAGAAATCCATTCTTGCCCACCATCTCCCAAAAGGGTAACACATAATCTTTTTGTGTCTTGTTTTACCTAAGCTTTATAAGCAGTTAGCATTCCTAGAATGGTCTTTGATATTTGGCAACCTTCCATCTATATATTATTGGAGCCAAGTTTTGATATATATTTTTTCATTTTTTGATATATATATAATTTTATTATTTTATTATAGAATCCTGAAATTCTATAATAGTGCTGTTTTCCATATCAATGTCATTGCAGAGACAATGAGCAGAAACAACAATCTTTTCATCGATTATCTCTTAGCTGAAATTTGAGTAACATAATTTGCCTTCCTATCCTCAAAACTGTATTAAGATTAATAGGCTGTCTTTATAGATGCTTATGTATTATTATTATTATTGCTGAAATGCTACTATTGTTAAAATTTTTCACTTCTCACCCTAGTATTTCCTCATCCAATAGTTTACTTCACAATAGTTTCTACTGTGTATCTCAAATGCATATTGTATTAGTCTCATAGGGCTGCTGTAACAAAATACCAGAGAATGGGAAGCTTCAGCAACAGGAATTTATATTCTCACAGTTCTATAGACTAGAAGTCCAAGATTAAGGTGCTGGCAGTGTTGGTTTCTCCTGAGACCTCTCCCTTTGGCTTGCAGTTGGCTACCCTCTTGCTGTGTCCTCATATGGCCTTTTCTCTGGGCACTTGCATCCTTTCTGTTTCTCTCTTCATCTAAGGACACTAGTAATATTGGACACTAGTCATATTGGATTAAGGCCCCACTGTAATGGCCTCATTTTACCTAATTGCCTCCTTAAAGGCCGTATCTCCAAATTCAGCCATATTCTAAGGCATTGGGGGTAGGACTTCAAAATGTGAACTTTGGAGGTATACAATTTAGATCATCATGCTGTAAAACAGATGTCTATCCACCTCAAGTCTTCTCTTTCCCTAGTTTTCACAACTCTAGTGGTACCACCATCTATCCAAAGCTGCTCATTCTCTGTCCCTTTCTTAAAATCTTCTCACTAACTCCCTTTTCAACACCCTGATCCAATAATCTGTATCTGCTATCTAGACTATCAGCCTTCATAATTCTCTTCATTTACCTAGCTCCAGCCACACTTACCAGCTACACCTCTGTTTCTCATAAAATTGAAATATAATTCTGCCTAAAGGTATTGGATTGAATTCTCCTCTACTTAGATTTCTCTCCCCAAATCCTTAAATGTATGAATTTTTTTAATCATTAATTTCTTCTCAAGAGTTCTATTTCTAATAGTTTTTTTTCCTGATCATCCTATCCAAAGTGTCCCTCCTTTTACTTTTTCTCCAATATCCTTGTTTGATTTTTTGATCTCTCTATGAAGGTTTGTTTATATTTTTGTTTTGTTTATATTTTTCCTAACCCAATATATATGTACATTCCTTTAGAGCTAGGGTCTTTTCTCTGACATCCACAACTTAAACAGAGCTAGAAAATAAGAAGAGCTCAATAAATACTTTTTTAATACAGAAAGCAGAACAGGTCTTCAGGAATGATGCTGATCCATATGACAGACCATAGATCTAATCCAAACTACTCTCCTTTAATGAGAATTATAGAAAAGAGAATATGTCACACCAGGCCTGAGACTGCTTCCCTGTCCTCTACTTCCACTTTTCAGACAAGGAAGATTCCTGAATTTCAATCTGATGATTTCTCTGGTTCTACCTCATGAGGCACCAGCAAATGAAACAAAGTAGAATATTTATTTCTGAACAAGAGTTATTTCTAAACTCTCTCTGCTAGTATATACTGGTATATAAACTTGTTGGAATATAGCTATGTTCTAAAATCCAGCTATAGAACTACTGCTTAAAGACTTCAAAAAGTTGAAATTATCCTGATTGAAAAAGCTACCTGTGCCAGTACATATTATTCATTTAAGACATGAGCCTAGGAGATACACCATTGCCTGTTTCATCACATGAGTATTGGAGTCACTCCTAAAACTGGCAAAACAGGTGAAGAAGGCTCTGAGATTGGCTCCAAAATTGTTAATAAATCAGAACAATTGACATGAGGTCCATGGATGATTGCAAAGGGGAAAGAAAGAAGTGGCAGAACTGGATAATATATGCCTCAAATAATCAGATGTTCTTTAGGGTAGCAAAATTATTATCCAAAATGGCAAAGGTGGGCAAGGAAGACACTGAACTCATCTTTTTTATCTTAGAACCATACATAATAAAATAGAATTGACTAAAATATGATTCCAGATAAGATTTTCCCCTAGGCATCACTTTGTATTACAGAGTTGTCTATAATAAGGAACATTCTTAGCTATAAAACATTCTTTAAAAGTAATTGAGATATCTATAGTCATGTTAAATAATAAAAAACATGCTGAATTCACAGCAAACAAGAAAGTTATTTCTAAATGATGGTGTAACCTCTATTAGAAAGCTTAAATCAGCTTTATTTACAATTGAAGGTGAAATAAAATCTCAAAATTATTAAAAATGTTTTGCAAGGAAAGTCCTCAATCAAGTGTTTGAATTTTAACACTACAACTGAAGCCTTAATATCAAACTCAAAAACAATGAATGACAAATAGACACTATCTTAAAGAGACCGACTGTAAGGTATTTATTTTATATAGTCTGTATTTACTAGGAATTAATTTTTTTAAGTTGGTGATTTATTGCAAAATTATCACCACAATAAGTCTAGTGAACATTCATCACCACACAATTAAAATTTTTATTTCTTGTGATGAGAACTTTTAATATCTAATCATTATGCTATAATACACCTGAAACTTATGCCAACTCTATCTCAATAAAAAAGTAAGAAATCTTTCAAAAATATGTTTGATGAAAATAAAACTATGAGGAAATCATAGCAGTCACTATCATATCATTTCATAGTTCAGGAAATTGGGGCTGAAAGGTTAAAAGAACTTTCTCATTCAAGGTCACACAGCCAGTAAATGTTCAATGGGATATAAACCAAGGATTTCTGATTATACCTGGTATAATCTCATTGTTAACTGGACTCCATGTAAATATACCTTCATGTAAGTATTTGCTACGAGGAAGAGCTCTTATCTGTTTGTTTGTGTGGGTATTCTGGGGGGATAGGGGAGGGGAGTTTGGTTAATCCTGGCCCGTGGATATATTTTCCATTGATTTATACAGAGAGCGGAAAGGAGGGAAGGTGAGAGACAGAGAGAGAAACATCAATGTGAGAGAGACATAGATTGGTTACCTCCCACACACACCGCGCCTGGGGTTGGGGGGTTGGGGCGGGGGACCTGGGATGGCCCTACAACCTCGGTACTGTCCTTGGCTGGGAGTCGAACCCGTGACCCTTCGGTGTGCCAACCCACACTCTACCACTGAGCAACACTGGCCAACAGGAGTTCTTATCTTGGCAGTGTCCTTGGCAAGATACTCTTAGCTAAAGCATTACTTATACTGAATAACTCAGGATCAACAGATTTATCAGCAAGGGCTCCTTCTGTCTGTATCAACTTAGTCCTGATACAGCTTCTGTGAGATGGCTACTGAGAAAATTGAGGTTTACAGATGTAATTTACTTGATGTAGGTTCACAGTTAGATGTAGTTGAACTAGGTTCCCATAGTAGGGGTAGAGCCAAGATTCCTACCTAGCAAGCCTGCCTTTGCTTCCTGACTCCTAATCACTATTCTCAGGCCTCTCCATTGGGCACGGAAAAGAAGATGTCTAGAAATTCTCTAAAACCCCTCCCAATTCTGAACATGTATAATTTTCTAAAGTATTCTGATTATGAAGTATTTTTAAAATTCATTTGATGTGACATGTTTAGATTCTTAAAATAAAACTTTTTCTTTAAGAGATTCAAAGGATCAAAATAAGTCCCATTAAATTACAAAAATATCTATGTATTACAAGAATCCAAGAATAGATTTGTAAATAGGTTAAAGGAGTACTTACCTGTCAAGGTTTCAGATGTTCTTCTACGCTAATTAGAAATTAAACAAGAAAAGATTTTCTTCCAACAAGCTCCTGACCCTTATATATTGCTCAACTATATTTAAATTAGGTTTGTAAAATGATCAGGAGAGACAAGCCATGCTTTTTACTTCATTGTGAAAACTCAAGTTGAACAGTAATGGTAGGATGATTACTATTTAGCAGTTTATATTTATTCCGCAATCCCAAAATATGGTAAATGTGGATATCGCATGGTTAGAAGTAGATTTTATAAAGACACATAATGATGCTGGCAATAGCACCAAAAATGGGTAAGTTACAATGGTATAAAAATAAAATCCATTCATTTAATATTAAGTGACTAAAGAACAAGCGTTGTTTTATTCTCTGCAGTGTAATAGGTGTTTCAAAACATCGGATCTTGTGGATAGATATCATCAGAAAGCTGGGCTTCTTACTTATTCCACTTACTCAATAAAGCTTACCATGAAAATGACCTTATTTTAAATTATCGATGTTCTTCAGAATATTAGATTTTGAATTCTGAAATATTTAAAACCCTTACAAAGCACATTTATGTATGTGTGTACACATAAATACTTTGTGAATAGTTTTGATAAATGGTCCAGAAAAAATATTTAAATTAGATATTTTGCATTATTTTTCAAAATTAAAGCTTTTTCTATCAAAAGGTACTATAAATATTTCTATTACTATTTTGTCTATAGCTAATAATTTTAAATCCCAAGACATAATAATTCATTTAAATGTTTACTTTTTCTTGATTCATGTACTGGATTTTGTTCTACTCTGTGATGTATCCCAAATTAAATCTGAGCTACAGCATAGTTTATGTCAATTCATTTACATACTGGCTACAAACAGTTACAAAAAATAATTATGATTTCATCATTCACAGAAACAATTCATTCTTTTAAAACTCACTTTTTCAAAATTCCATTTATCTTTATTTGTCTTCATCTAAAATGGGATGAAAGTTTCTGCAGATGTGAAGAATATGAGTAAATTATAGACATCCACACATATTATGTATTAATGGACCAATGACAATAGAAATGCAGCTATATTTATATTTGAATATTGATGATTGTTTAAATTCTTTTGAACATCTTTAAACAATGATCATATCTGTTTTTTTGTAAATGCAAACATTAAATATTATACAAAGGAAGAAAGAATTATATAAAGGAATTATATAAAAAGAATCATATAAAGGAAGAATCTTTAAGAGTGAAAGCCTTTAGAAACATGATGTTGAGTAGAAATAAAACACTTTTTTTTCCCCAGCTAACTCTTGCCTTGAGCACTAATTAAAAGAAATGATAGTGATCACCACTGTGTTATGTCTTAGAACAAACTACTGAATTCATTGTTGGACTTCAATGATCTATGTTGACAATATATAATTCCAATTTGCAGTTTCTAAATTGATTGTTTATATTTTCAAAATTCACCCAAATAACTGTTTATTTTTTAATGAAATACCAACATTAAATTTAAAAACTGAGTTCTTAAAAATGTAAACCCGTAGAAATTTAGTGACTGTAACCTTAAAAAAAAACACCCACATTTGATTTTTCCTTTTATAATATTTAATTCATCCTTAGATAATAGTCACAAATTTATGGGTCCCCCAGCCAAGGGAGAATCTACAGATAAATTTTATCTTAAGGCACATAAATCCATAAAATTATGAAGATAAATTTAGCCTCAAAATAACATATATTTTAGATATTTAGAATATGATTGCATCTTTACCTTCTCTTGTGGTTTAGAAGGCTAAGACTGGTTGGTTGCTCGGAAAGAAATTCTACAAATACCTGACAAATGCTTTTAGAAAGAAAAATATAGTATATAGATAATCTTTATATACATGTTATTTATATATACCCACACGTGTGTAAATAATGTCTTATTTTTCTCCTAAAAGCAACTGCTAGATATTGTAGGGCATTTATAAGACTTGCTTATATGTAATATGTTTATTTTCTGTCAAATTCATGGGACAAAAATAGACTGATGTTTTAAACCACTGTGGTGTCCCAGAAAGAAATTCCTTATATTTTATATTCTTTCCTCAGTAAAAAGAATAAATAATTAAACCATTTTGTGTGATCAAAGTATGTGGGTAAAGTATCTGTTTTGAACTTAGACAGTTCTGTTATGTTTCAGAAAAGAGTTCATGAGTCCTGATGGTTTGACAAAAATATTTTGAAGAGTAATTTCAATCATGCAAATTTAATCTTTTTTAAAAAAAATCCTCACCTGAGGATATTTTTTTCCATTGCTTTTCAGAGAGAGTGGAGGGGGGGGAGAGAGGGAGAGAGAGAGAGAGAGAGAGAGACATTGATTGGTTGCCTCCCTCTTGCACCCAGACCAGGGCAGGGGATCGAGCCTACAACTGAGGTACTTGCCCTTGACTGGAATCAAACCTGGGACCCTTCAGTCTGAGGGCCAGTGCTCTAATCACTGAGCCAAACCGGGTAGGGCTCAAGTTTATTCTTTAATTAGTGCCAGCATTGAGGGTATATGGTGAGCATGGGTGCTTTCTCAATACATTCTTTACTGGAAATTGAATTTGATGATGTTTATTGATCATTCTACAAATGACACACAAAAATGCTATCCTGCTGAGGACATACAGTACTGATTATAATTACATATAGACATGCAAAATATTGTGAAGTCTTTTATATTGGAAATATTATCATACACTTTTATAGTCCCTTTTTCTAGTAGAAATCAAACACTCTTACTTTGTAGTTTAGGTTAAATTAGAAAGACAATATAAGGAAGATGATATCTTTAAATCTAAAAATTGATTCACTACCTGCTTCTTATGAGCTAATTGATGAAAGTCATTTTTTAAAAGAACAGAATGGGAAGCTCCAATACATCTTAAATATTTTGAATTTATACATCAATTTGAAAGTATGCAGCTACTATGATATTGCTAGGGTAGAATTTAGAACATAGTTTCATGGAGACTCAAAATTAATTTTAAAAGACTGACAAGCTGAAAATTAAGCATCCAAAGCAAACTGTTGCTGAGGAAAATCAACTGAAAGAAATCAATGAGTGTAAAATTGTATTGGAGCAAATTATATGATTTGGGCTAGAGTCTGGCTTCAATCTTAGGTTGAAAACCTCATCAAAATCTTTTCTGTGAAGTTTGGCCTTCAACTCTTTTCAGAAAAGCAAATATGTGTGCATATATTTTCCAGCTTTAAAAAAATAAGCTTTATTTCCAAGATCAGCTACTAACTCATTTTTTTGTTGTTGTTGTACAGTAGTCAATTATTTTTGATCAAATACTGGATTACAAAATTCAGTGGAAAAGAGAAACAAACTGTCTAAGTTCTATGGTGATGTAATAAGTGTAATGGGTGTTTAGAAAATAAAATTGATGCTTGAGAAAATGACAGAAACTATATTACAGAAAGTGACAGTTTAGCCTGGAATTGAAGAACAAATGTTTTATTAATAAACTAACAAATATAGCAACATGTAATAAATTATTCATATGCAAAAATTTTTAAATAGTTATACTAAAATGCAATATTTACATAATTAAAGTCATCATGCTTTTTAAGACATTTTTTAGGCTTTTCAAAATATATTTATACTAAAGCATACATTATAAAATTATCTTGAATACCTGAATTATGCAAGTGAATATCCCTATCAAGATCTCAAGAAAAAGCAGATGTTCAAAACGAATCTGTCTTGAATCACTGTCATATATATTCTAATATAATTAATTTGAATAATATAAATTTACATATATTGCCCTACAACCTTAACTCCTTTTAATTAAAATTTCAATGTGAGAAAAATGTGGCACATCAATTATTGGGACCATTTATTTAATAAATTTGAAAGTTCAGCCTGCCACATTACAGCACTGTAAAAAATACAGATTATGAAAGTGACTAAGATACTCTTCTTGTCTTCATATGTAACTGTCATATTTATAACAAATAAGTCATGTGTTAAAATTAATTCTTGCCATGGAGTCAAAAACCAAAAGGTGAATGCCAGCTGAACGAAATCATGCTTGTTTCAGAGGTGCTGCTAGGAAATTTCATCTTTTTTATCTCTATACTCACTTATGATCTTAGGGATATTAATGAATTTTCCACAATAATCACATTAGGGCTTAAACATGGTACAAGATGTTTGAGAAAGTCAAAAGCACAGAGCGGACAATATAGTAAATGAGGCTGCTTCTCACACTGAGATGTGAAGCTTGGGAGTTACTATGTTGATGGGAAATAGAAAACATTAGAAAAATTAGACCAGGGAGAAAAAAATGTAATGATATTTTAGAGTTGTTAGCCAAAAAATAAAAGAGTAGACTTCAATTTTAAAATTATTTAGTTCTCATAAGGTAGGAAGATAAAAACAATATTTTATAGTAGAAAAAACAATTATTTACATAGATTTACTACTGCTGTATCACCTCATTGGCTTCAACACATTACTACTCTAAATTCCTGTTTGAAAATACAGCAAGTACACACACACACACACACACAATTAATACAATATACCTGCAGTTTAAAGAGAGTTAGTAGGAATATATCATATGGCAGTAAGTTTACAAGAAAATCAGTTGAAAAATGTTGGTTGGTCAAGGGAGAGTTCTACTTTTTAATTAAAATATTTTTTAATGTTGATATTATTGCAGGAGTCCCCTCTCCCTCCCTTTGCTCACCTCCCCCTTCCCCCACCCCCCTGCCTTGGCCTTTACCAAATTCCTGTCCATGGCCATGGGTAAGTATATATGTTCTTCAGCTATTTCCTTCCCTTCCTCATGCAGTCATCCACCAACCCCCTCCCGACCGACACCATCTAGTCTGTTGTTTGTATTCATGCTTCTGGTTCCTTTATGTTCATCAGTTTATTTTGTTCATTAGAGCCCATATATTAATGAGATCATATGGTATTTGCCTTTCCTGACTGTCTTATTTCACTTGCATAATACTCGCCAGGTCCATCCATGCTGTCACAAGTGGTAAAAAATGGGCAAAGGACCTGAACAGAGACTTCTCCAAAGAGGACACACAGATGGCCAAGAGTCATATGAGGAAAGGCTCAACATCACTAATCATCAGAGAGATGGAAATTAAAACCACAATGAGTTATCACCTCACACCTGTCAGAATGGCTCCATCAACAAGTCAACAAACGACATGTGCTGGCGAGGGTGTGGAGAAAGGGGACCCGGGTGCCCTGCTGGTGGGAATGCAGACTGGTGCAGCCACTATGGAAAACAGTATGGAGGGTCCTCAAAAAACTAAAAATGGAGCTGTCTTTTGACCCAGTGATTCCACTCCTAGGAATGTATCCTAAGAATCCTGAAACACTAATCAGAAAGAATATATGCACCCCGATGTTCATAGCAGCGCAGTTTACAATAGCTAAGATCTGGAAACAGCCCAAGTGCCCATCAGCAGATGAGTGGGTAGAAAAGCTGTGGGACATTCACACCATGGAGTACTCTGCTACTATGAGAGAGAGACAGAGACAGAGAGAGAGAAGGAGAGAGAGAGAGAGAGAGGTCCATTTTAATTTAAATCCCATTCATGAAACCTTGGCCAAAAATCACCACTCACTAATTCGAGCAGGGGGAGTTATGCAATTCTTCTATGTTCCAAGAAAAAGATGAGAAGAGATGAGGGTGAATATTAAATATAGTATTTATTGTTAACTTCCCCCCCCTTTAAAGACAAGACCTCCTTCTAGCATCTAGAGGGTAAATGTCCATGGGACTCATCTTCCTTTTATTGAAAGATTTGGTATTTCTTTTTCACTGGGAAAAAGCAGCATAATCAGGAGTCAACATAATAAATAAGTAGAAATTATGAGGTAAAGAAGTAATATATAAAATGGAATTTGAGAAATGTGTGCTGGCTAGAAAAGATGGATTTAAATGTGAATACAGAAAGATCACCTAAAACACAGTGTGACACTTAGAATGTGTCCAATAGTTTTTTGATTGTTTTTTTGTGGGGTTTTTTTTCCCTTAAAAATTGGCCACTCGGTCAGTGTCCTCTGAGAAGATCATGATCATCTGCAATTGCAATTGGCTGCCTGAAACTACCTTTATTTTATGTGCAAGTGAGGCCCGGCTATACTATGATTTTTGGGCTTGAACCTACATGATATAGTTTGTGTCCCTTTTTGGAAATAAACTTTCCCTCTTTCTGTGGGATCCTTGCAAACAAAAGACATGGATTAATTAAGGTGTCATGTCTTTAGTTTCATTTGTGCATTCTAAGGTTGTACCCTAAAAATCAATTGACTCAAAACTCCAGGAAAAGGGTAAGATTCCATAAGCCATCTAAAGTCCTGTCAGAACAATAATCACATCCTTAAAATATCCTGTAAGTAATAAAGGTACACAGCAGTTTAACAATCCAAGTATGATCTATGACTCAGAGATTTCTGGGTGTGACGTGGGTTGCGGAGAGCTTTTGGGGCTGCATGAGGGATAATGAATATTCTAGAGTCAGGTTGTCAGCGTTAACAGGAGAGATCAGAAAGAGGAAAAGCGGGCTGGGCCACTAGGCCTGTGGATTGCCCCAGAGGGTGACAAAGGTGCCCTGCATCAGTGGCCACGGCTCTTAATTGGCATATACATCTTTTAACTGTAGTCCACAAGGTTACATTGTCACACTCTACAGGTACTCGGGGACAAGAACGCGCCTGGGACTTTTTCATCGGATTTTGGTGTAACCTGTGGGGGAGGTGGGGAGAAGTCGACAAAAGGTACACTTTCTTTTGGAGGTGGAGTCACTCGGGGAGAACCATTTTCAGCTCAAGGTAAGAGCTGGGAAGGGGAACTAATAGCAGTGGAATAAGAGAAGTATGGCTAGATGAAGACACAGAGAGCAAGGATGGCTGGAAGGGGAGGACAGAGGAGAAAGTGTGACGGGAAAGTGTGATTTATAGCCTTCTGGCTGGTCACCGTCCCACTGTGGGCACCCACCTCCATGCCTCTGACCCATCTAGACGACCTATCTGTGCCCTTCCTCCTGCTTGTGTGGGTTTGTTTGTTTGTTTGTTTGCTTGCTTGTTTGTTTGAAGTAGATCGTGCTTACCTATGACTTCCTTTGGGAAGCTGTCCTCAGGCTGCAGAAACCAATTTGCTCTACCTGAGGACAACCCGAGTGCCTAGAAGATACATTTTCCATTTTTAAAATTCCTAAAAAAACCTCAAAAACATTAAGAAGTAACACTAAAAAATATACTTTATAAGACTGTTTCTTAAAAAGATTTTCTTTCTTTATTTTAAATCCCACCATCTTCCCTGGAAGTTAATTTTATTTTACATTCTACATTCTTTGTCAGTGGGATTGGATCGCCAGGTTCTGAAGTTACATGCGTGAGGACAAATCTTTTATAGGATATTTTCCCCCATGATTTCTTAGCAGGCATTGTCCTTAGGGACTGGGACAGCTGCTTGTTCATCTCCTTTTTCCACTCATTTGTTTATTTTCCTATTTAATATTAAAGAAATTAATATTTTATGCATCGTCCCATCTCTGGGAAGCATACTGAAGGGAGAGTACTAAAAATAATTTGCCTTAAGCTAAGAAAGCATAAATAAAGCAATGTGTTACAACGAAGAATACAAAGGAAAAATGAGACATGTACTTAGAATTCTAAATATATTCTGGCTTTCTGTGTATCCAGCTGAAACCTAATCTCATGAAATCTATCTGTGTCTTAGAACATCACTGTGTAAGTGTGATTTTTCTTAAGCCAAGTTTGTTTCATTTACAGAACTTATAAATTCCTCACTATGACATAAACTCATTTAGATGTTATTTGTTCCTGTGAATTTCTGCCACACTCCATTGAGATTTGGTCCTGATGCCTGCATTTTGAGATAGTTTGTTTCAGGAAGATATACTCAGATGGGCCAAGATTAAATAGCTGCATAATTTAGGAGGAATTCCCAAATGATTAGCCATAGTTTTATTTCAGCATTTAATTCTAATTTCAGTTGTTATGAGAATTATAGTCATTCTTGATATTATTAGTTATTTAAGGAATTATTTAAATTCCCTAAATTTGTACTAGTTGGTCCCATTTTACATGTTAACACTTAGAAAATCCTATTCATTCTCTTTCTCTCCCTCTTCTCCCCTCCTCTCCCCTCTCTCTCTCCTCCCCATACAGGAAAATCATTCATTAGCTCTGTTTTTTCACTTTACTGGATCCCTTCTCATCCTTGATAATTCAAGAGGATTTTTTCTCTGATCACAACATACATAGCTCTGAAATGTACATTTGCCAACATACATAGCGCTGAAAGGCTATTTATTATTGCTATAAAAACATCTTAGAAAATTCATACCTGCTCTCAATGCTGAATCATTGTCTTTGAAGACAATATAGAATATTGTTGAGCTTCTCAACACAATTTCTGTCACTACTAAAATTATTTAACAAAGTCTATCATTTTCTGATACCAGTACAGACAGTCCTTGTATCTCCACAACTTTGCCAAAGCTCAGTATAGTAATATTTACAATGAATTCCAAGAAAACTCTAATCCCCTAATACAGCATACCCCACATTCATATTTTATAGCATTGCCCATTTGGGAAGCATACATTCAAATATATACAAATTATTTTTATTTATAATATTAATTATATCCTTAGTAAAAATGTTTTTAATTTGCAAAATAGTATCCTATGCATACTAAACCAGTTCTTATAATAAAATGATTGCTGTTAAGGGCTGTTGTTTTCCTATCCCTTTGCTATTTAGCTGATTATTACAACACATCTTTCATATCAGGCAAAAGGGAACAAACCATTAATACTGCCTTTGAAAATTATGCTCACTTTGAAATTCACATTCTCCCTGCAAGTGTAATCAGAATAAATTACCCTGCTTAGCCTATTAGTTGATTTTTAGACCACTTTGGAGGATTATATCTTTTAAGTTTTTATCATTGACTTTACAAGAAAAAAGCATTGCATTTAGATGTTATAGTTCATGTCTTTACTCCACGGCAATTAACACTTCCCACACCCCCATCATGTACTCTAAATACCAGAGCACTTCACTTAATAACACTTCAGTTTAACAAGGCTCTTCGTGGTCATTCAGGTAAAATGATTAAATTCAATCAGGAACACACAAGGATTCCTGTGAACTAGATTAAACACAAACCACTTGGTTTTCAAATTCTTTTTAACAGCTGGAAGTAAAGAATTCTTTTTAATAACTTTGGTGTTGACCATGCAATGCCATTCTGCTAAAAGAGTGTAAAAAGGTGAAATAATATCATATGAAGAGTTATACTCCCTCACTGAACTAATGAATACATAGATAAAATGTGAAATAATTTAGAATAAAAATAAGCATTTGTAAAATTTAGTTGCCATTGTTACTAGGGAAATTAACTTCATTCTGAAAAGAATGGTTTTATTTAACCAGTCAGTGAAAAAAAATCTTAGTGGTGGGACTGATTTTAAAGGGAACATATTCTAATTACTCATTTGATCTTCGTACTATTATTTCTCTTTGAAAAAAATTCCTACCAAAGTTTACATTTGAACACCAGTAATAGTAGGGACTCAACAGTTCTCAAGAAAATCTATTTTATAACTGAAAGGCTATTAAAAATAATTTCATAAGTGTATTTTTATGATTTTTAAATTTTAATTTCCAAATGTTTGGGAAGCTATAAACCTGGAATCACACAGAATAAACTTAAGATAGTACACGTAGCCCTGGCCAGTTTGGCTCAGTGGTTAGAGCATCGGCCCTCAGACTGAAGGGTCCTGGGTTCAATTCCAGCCAAGGGCCCATAGCTTGGCTGCAGGCTTGATCCCCAGCCCCTACTAGTGAGGGAGGCAGCCAACCAGTGTGTCTCTCTCACATAGGTGTTTCTCTCTCTTTCCCTTCCATTCTCCCTGACAAACAATGGAAAAAATATCCTCAGGTGAGGATTTAAAAAAAAAGATAGCAGACATAGACATCACGCAACACATGAAGAAGCACCTACTATATAATTTCCTATCTAACCTTCCCAAAATACTTGCACCACAACGTTCAGCATTCAAATATGGCTCTAACCATGGGTATCTATATAGATAGAGCGACTTAGGAAGAAATGTTTTTCTCAACACACTAGCATTAAATACTACGAAAATATTTATAAAAATCTAAATGTTGCTATTTTATTACCTGTTCTACTTTCTATGTAGATCTGAATGAAAAAATGTGTTGAAGACTCATAAATCAAATAGAACCTATAACTGTACAGTTTTTCCTACATAAGCAACGTGTTTGAGAAAGTCACACAACTAAGGCTTTGGAAAGATGAAAACTATAAATGTTTAAATCTAGGTTCCTCAACTTTAGTGTTTGAAAGGAAGTTTCTCATGATCTTTGCCCATATCATGGTATCTGGATTACATTTTTCAGGTTTATTGTTTTACTTTTTCTTATCTTCTAGTTAGTGTTGTGGAGTTGTTATTCTGATATACTCTCCTAACCTCGGAATAAAATAACTCATCAGGAACTGTGCAAACTTGGGTGTCTCCACTGACCTCTCAGCTCTGTAGTCATTGCTCTGTGCTAAGCCTTGCAGGTTCTGTTTATACATATTCTAACTTCTGTAAAAACAAAACAAAACAAAAACACTACAGTGCACCTAACACAGCACGTGGTCTCTTGCTTCACAGTTCCCTTCTCCACAATATGTTGTCCCACAAAGTTCAACCATTTTGGATGCCTCTAACATCCACCTCTGCTTCTCACCTCAAAGACAGCCATGCTCTGCTTAGGTGATCTCCATATGCTCTGAACTAGAATGAGCCTCTAGGAAGAGAACAGAGGCAAGCCCGTAGCTATCGCCACAAGAATACAGTTTTGTTTTGTTTTTAATGCTACTTACTAATACATAAAAAACAGATGACTTGTACTTTGTTGTTGTTGCCTACTTTTATAGTTGCCTCAGGAGGGCATGTCTAGTACCAGTTATTCCATCAAAACCACAAGCAGGCAACTTTATTTTTATGGTAAAAAGATCATAAGAGTGAAGAGACTCTTTTTCTCCCATATAAAATCCTAAGTAAAAAATAAATATGCCCCTGTAATTTAATAATATTTAAAATTCCATTTTGTCCATTTGATCTCCATTTTCTTCAATTTTTATGAAAAAATTGAGGAAAGAATGTAAGTTATTATATAAATAATATTAGCATACCAATTCAGCAATTGTAAGCATTTTTGCTTTCTGTTTTTCTAGATAGAGATAGAAATTTGTGTATGTATTCACTAAGCTCTTGAAAAGTATTAAAAGCCACTGTCCCTTCCTATATGAAAAAATAAAATGCATACATACAGACATACACAATATGGCTTTAAATGTCTTAAACTGGACCACCTGAATCCTATTTTAAGCATACTTTAAGCAAATTATCCAGGCAATTTGACTCAGATCTCTTTTTTCCCAAATTCATATCACATGAGCATAAACTATCTCAAAAAAGATACTTCCAGTAAAAAATTTAAAAAATAAAAAGTAAGTAAATTACCCTAATAAGATATAGTCTACCTGCAGATCACTCCTACTGTTAAAATATTTTCTCTTCACTTGAACTAAAATTGTCTTACTTGTATGTTCCATCATCTATATGTCTATTTATTGAGGTTTTAAACACTCATTATTTTTGTGTGTTTTAACCCATTACTCACATAATAGTATTTTAATTGACCTCTTTGCTGTGTTTATTTTCTAGTTTGTGCTTAAATTCTTATAAAAGAAGTCTTAAAATGGATTCCAAATAACTAACAATATGTTATAACTGCACTCTTTTGTTCTGCAAATTGTAATTAATTTTGGTTGGCTGGGTATATATTCTCTATCTAAGGGAATATCAATAAGTACATCGAGGAATTACACTGAGGTAGGCCCCTGGAGGGGCATTTATGCTTTCCAAGTTATTTATATTTCATTCTGTGTCTAATAAGAAACCATTTTTGCTTTAAACAGTATTTTCTTATGATTACAACCACCCTTTGGAATAATTACTTTGACAGAGGTATGCAATTTGGATTAAAAAGTTTATAGAAAGAACTTTAAAAATGCTGAATGAAGAAAGGTAGGCAGAAGTTCCATTAAGTAGCTCCTGTAATTCTATTCGTGAAAAGCAATAAGGTTCTGAACTACAATGGTGAGGTTGGGAATATAAATTATACACAAATGATGGCAATATCAAAGACAAAACTCAGGAGCAAGTAATTACTTGATTGAAAGTAAAAAAATAAAATAAAATAAGGAATGATATATTTTCAGTGTTTTTATTGACTCTACTAACAGAATAAGGGAGGAAGGTAATGATGATTGTAATCATAATAACAATACCACTTCATCGTTCATATGCCTCAAGCACAGTTCTAAGTACTTTAGAAGTATTAACTCATGTAAATTTCACACTTTTCTATGAGATACGTACTATTATCTCCATTTTACAGATGAGGAAAGTGGGACACATGGTTGAGAAATCTGCTGAAGTTCATCCAGGTGGTAAGCCATAAAGCCGGGTTTTAAACCCGTACAGTCTAAGGAAACAGCCTGTACTCCTAGCCCACTCTGCTATACTGACTTTCTATGACTAGTCGAGTTATTAGTCAAATAGTTCCTAGAATAAGTACTTTTCTTTTCTTTTTTTTAAATATATCTTTATTGATTTCAGAGAGAGGAAAGGAGAGGGAGAGAGAGAGACAGAAACATCAGTGATGAGAGAGTCATTGATCAGCTGCAGCCCACAACCCGGGCATGTGCCCTGACCGGGAATCGAACCCTGATCGCCTGGATCCTAGGTGGATGCTTAACGGCTGAGCCACACCCAGCCGGGCAGTAAAGTACTTTTCAAGAATACATTTAAAGCCTCTGTGAAAATTTCTATAGCCAGAATATAGATTTATATTTAGAAGCAGCGTATCCCATGGTTACCTCTACCCAGCTGAGATTTTAGTCTCTATTTAAACAAGGTTCGTAAGTGGAGATTAACCCTCTTAATGATGTGAGTTGAATAGCATAATAGAGTTATGTGGGAAAACATATTTTCCTTATTTCCCTCAAATCAGTGGAGTAGTTTTTACCCGTTTCATTAATCTTACCCACAGGATATTAGTACTGCATTAGGTATATTATTAATTTCCTCTTTTGCCAAACATCCTAAAAATATTAATAGTAACTGATGATTAATACTTCCTAACTGCCTAAATTATTGGCGTGACAGAGCTCTTGATAAGTGGGAACAAGAAAAGAATTACATGAACTATGCCCCAGAACAAAAGAAGAGCTCATTATCTGATTTCAATGTTAATTCCTTAATGTTGATCTCATATTTTGCATTAGATCTATGTCAGTCCCAAACCTGTATAAAACGAGATGTAAAATATGATACAAGATAACAAAAAAATAAATACATATTCGAATTAAGCTGATTATAAATCAAATCCCTCAGTAATTTGGAATTGAAGGGAACATGAGAGAAGAAAGGCCTAAATAATATTAATTATCCCCTTTATATGGATATACGAACAAAATTAATCCACATCTTTCCTGCCTAATTAGCTAAATTTCAACCTCTGATTAATTTCTCAGTAGTATTGTGTTAAGTACATTACATGTAATGTCTCATTTTATGCCTAATACCAATAATAACAACAAAGGAGTTATGAATTATTAGCAGTTTTCTTTGCAACATGATATGAGTGAAATGCTTTCATCCAGATGAGGCCCAGAGGCAAGCTGGCAATGGAATGTCATCAATTCTGTTTCTTAAACTCTCTCTCTCCATTGGTTCATTACATTCATCAAACACATATACTCAATAAAGTTTTTATACTTTTTTTAAAAAATGTGTCTTTATTGATTTCAGAGAGAGGAAGGGAGAGGGAGAGAGAGAGAGAGAAACATCAATGATGAGAGTGTGAATGATTGGCTGCCTCCTGCACGCCCCCTGCTGGGGATCGACCCTGCAGCCCGGGCATGTGCCCTGACGGGGAATCAAACCCCCCATCTTCTGGATCCTAGGTCAATGCTCAACTGCTGAGCCATGCTGGCCTGACAAAGTTTTTATTCTTAAAACATACACTTACAGACACATACAGCTGCATGTGCACTCGGCATGTGCACATGCACACACACCACGTCTCGTCATGATGTTGGTTTCTTTTACTGCCAGCTTTCTGGAGTCTGTTGTCTAATCTTTATTTAATCTAGCTCCTCACCTCTGCCCCCTCCTCAATCCAGTCCTCTCAGGCTGCTATAGAGTAGCGTGCTAGCGCTGGCCATACTGGCACTCCAGAGTCAGTTGTTAAATTTCTGGGAATATTTTGAGCTAAACAAAACATTATTAACATTTGCTTGTAGGAGCAGTTACCCAGACCTGTATGAAAAAGCTTGATTGATAACTGGGTATCAGACTTCTTCAGACCCATCATAACAAAAATATAGGACCCTTAACTCCCAGTATTCCTCACTAGGCTACACATTTTCTTAGGATAAAAATTATTTCTATCTTGCTCACCATTGCATTCCCAGTGTTCCACTTACAGATGCTCAAAAATAATTAACATGTAAATTTTAAGAATGAGGCTTGCAATGGATAGAACTTCTAATGGAAGAAGTGAAGTTAAAAAGAAAGAGAATTGTTTCTTCTTTTTCAATTTTGATCAGGATTCCCCTTGATAGTAACTGCTGTGGCTGAAATTCCAATGAAACATGCATCCTAGTACTATGCAATTCAGGGTGTCATACGCTTCCCCCCCCCCACCCCGTATTTTATCTTTGAGACAGAAAGCCTGTTAAAGTTCAGGATGATAAGAAATATGATCTCAGTTAGTATTTGAAGCTTAGCTCTTTTAACAGCTAAGTAAAAATATATATTTAAAAGTATAACTTTTACTCCAAATGTAGGCAATTTCTGAATTGAGATAAGAGTATGAGATGAGAGCCAAAGACATTAAGTAATAGGGTATTGCATATAGCAATTTGGAGAGTAAAGTGCCACAGTGAAAGCATCCAAGTTTTTAGGAATGAAGAGCATTATACATCCATTATATACATCAATTTCAAAGACTCACAGTAAGTAAACAGAAACTATTTTCAAATATGGGGCACTAAGTAACAGATAATATTGAGCTACAATATGATATATCCTGGAGAACTTTCAGAAATTTTTGTTTGGATGATTTTTAGTTTGTTTTTTTATTTATTTAATTTATTTTTATTTTATTTTTTAAATATATCTTTATTGATTTCAGAGAGAGGAAAGGGGAGGGAGAGAGAGAGATAGAAACATCAATGATGAGAGTCATTGATTGAGCCCACAACCCGGGCATGTGCCCTGACTGAGAATTGAACCTCGATCGCCTGGATCCTAGGTCTAAGCTCAACTGCTGAGACACGCCCAGCCGGGCTGGTTCTTTATTTTAACCCTTTGCTTGTTCTGTATCTAAGCTCTGTTTTAAAAGAAAGTTGAACTCAAGTGTTTTCTTTTATGCGCAATTTAAAAATCCAAAATTCCTCCAGGCAAATGTACCATGTTTATTTACCTATGAGTATTTCTCTTTAATTTGCATTATTTTTAAAAATTAAGTCAATTTATATGATTAACTCATCAAATATGACTATAAGATATTTTAAATTACACAGAATTATAAGAAAAAATAAAAATGTGCAAAACTTGTATTCTTCCATCTCCCAGAAATTTCACTTACACAAATAATTTGAATTCCTCCTATCATCTATCATCTATCTATCTCTATCTATCTATCTATCTATCTATCTATCTATCTATCTATCTATCTATCTATCTATCTATCTATCTATCTATCTATCTATCTCTATCTCTATCTATCTATCTATATCTATCTATCTATCTATCTATCATCTATCTATCTATCTATCTATCTATCTATCTATCTATCATCTATCTATCTATCATCTATCTATCATCATCTGTCATCTATCTACCATTGTCTGTCATCTATCATCTATATCTATCTATGTCTATCTCCACAAGCATACTATTTAAGTTGGATTAAGAGTGGTTAGTGGAAAAGCCACTATCAATTCCTCCATTTTTTCTATTAATATTAAATTTAGGGAGATGAAAATCAACCTAGCTAAAAATTTATTTTTCTAACCCACCCTGTTTTGGAGGCAGAGAGATCCAGGCAGTGAGGAATGGGACATCATTCTGGTCAATGACATGTAGCCGAGTATGTTGGAGATTTCTGTAAAATCTCTAACTTTTTGTCAATGGCTTACAAATGCAGGTGTCGCTGCCTTTCCCCTTCTTCTTGCTTTGATCCTGGACATGATGACTGGCCCTACAGCAGCCATCTTGAAATCATAAGGAAAGTCATAATGACCAAAGTGATAAAAAGTAGCTATCACGGTATGTCAAATAAGCTGAAAGCATATGCCACAGGGAGAGAAAAATGACAAGCCCTCTGCCTCCCTGAGAGTACAGGCCTTATGTAAGGAGCAAGACTCCCAATGGCAAGCCATGTATTGATATGTAGACACGAAGTGTTCTCATGAGTTAGATACAATTTTAAAAACAATCCAATATATCTGCATGTACTTCTATAGAACATATAATAAACATACTGATAGGCCTGTCACTGCATAGAAAACCTACCTATATTCTGCCGAAGGTATATACCCATTTGGTGTTAGAATTCAGTTAATATGCCATGACCAGAGAAAGCAAATCTCATTCAGTGCTCAAGAGGCCTTATGTGCATCCCTTGGTTAAAGAAAAGTGCAGATGACTCACCCCGGCCATCATGGCTTACTATTTCCATATGTAAATTGGCCTTTCCTCATGACCTTTGCATCAAAATGAATTATATGCATTGGTCCTGTTGCGAGACTTGCTTTTTACTGGATATGGACCAAGTTTTCCCATCTTAGGGCTTGTGCTACTAAATTTCCTTCTGCCTTCCTCTTACCACCTTCACTGCCTGAACAAACCTACTTCTTTCAAAGCCACCATACCCCTGACTCTCTCTTCATGTCCATTCCCCTGAATTGGGACTATCTGTGTGCATGCCAGTGTGTCTGTGTGTGTCATCAAGTCTGTGCACTGTCTTCAGTTTTATATCAATCTGGGAACGCGCTCTTTCGTTACCACTGTACTGAAGGGAGGGATCATGCTTTGCTCATGTTTATATTATTTTAAATGCAAATATCTGGATATATTATAGGCTTAACATAGTTGTTGAATTTAAATTTTTTTCTTTAATGAAAATTTTTGTTCATTAACAGAAGAAAAATAAATTAAAGTTAGTTTTCTAATATTCTTAGATAAGTGGTAAGGAAGGGGTAACTTGTTAATTTCTTAGCCTTTTGCCAGTCCTGCTCTGGAAACAATATTCAGTTGTCTTTTCTTGTTTATTTATTTTTTATAGATTACTGTTTTATTTATATTAATACATATTTTGTATTATGTTAACATTGCTTTTATAATTTAAAATTGTGATTATTATTTTCCTAGATGTGTTACACTTAACATTAAGAAACCACAAATACTTTTGTAATAATTTAAGACCAGAGAGGAAGAAAACATATAAAAATCCTTAATTACAGAAGGAAATGCTCAAGTATTGCATTTACACACACAGTGAGAGAAACATTGTGTACTGCAAATAATTACTAAGCATTGAGATGTTCAATAAACAATTCTCCTAGTTATTCAAGCACGTAAAATAAACCCTGAACTTGACATTCCAGAGACCTTACAAAATGCTAGAAGATAATAATATATTTTTTAAGTCATTTAATAAGCATTCAACCACATTTCTTTTTTGAAATAGGCTTTTTCCAATTAAACCAGAGAAATGAAAATGGTTTATGCTTTTATTTGATGTGATAACCCCATATGTCAGAGTTATGGCATACAATTCCAGATAACACAAAGAAATAAAGATTAGCTTAAGGGTACTTTTTGTGACATACAATTTCATGATAATAAATATTTCTTTATTAAAATCTCATGTTATCTATTGATTGAAAGTGCATTAGATTAGCAGCAGACATTGAAAGCCCTGCTGTAGATTTAAAATTGGGTTGTTATAGAATACTTCACTGACATGAGTATTAAATCTAGAGAATCGCTTAAGAAACTCATTTTTCAAAATTCTTTTAAACATTTTTTTGCCCTCAAACTTCTTGTAATTTTATTATTAAATGGTCCTTTCTATGAACTGCATTATTACTTATCGACTTATTATTTCTAAGGTTAGAAACTAACATTTTTAAAAGCAAAAACATAGGAATAGGAATGAAGCGTTTGGCCTCTACAATAGAATGGAGCTCTCCTAGTCCAAGGTTATCAAAATGTTTATTAGGTCAGGAAAATGTGGGTATTCAATTTGGGCTGTTGTCTCTTGGTTTCTTGAATCATTGGAGAGTATAAAATGAGTCTTTCAGAGATTTACTCCTTAGAATAAAATATCTATCTTCTAAAATCATGGTTCTAACAAAGGAAGTCTTCACCTCTCAACACTAAACATGCGCCTGTGTGGAAAAAAATCCCTGGAAATAGAGGCAAAGTGTGTAACAGACTTTGTAAAGCTGCTTTAAGTGCATACATGTTGAAGACATCAAAGCAATTTATGGTGCTAGGCAAGTGCTTTAGTTCGCTCCATTTCTGAAAAGATTCAAGTGTATGGTATGAAAAAGATCAGCATTTTCCTCCCATTCCCGTGGAAAATTTTAAAACACTTGTAATGTATGTAGATAGTCTCCTCCAGTAGGAAACATTAGACAATGTTTCTTCAGCATATTTTATTTATTCACTTATTTAACCATTAAATAAGTATTAATGGAGTGGCTAATGTATGTCAACAATGCTTAACCCTGCAGATAAGTCTTGTTACCTAATTTAAAGAGGAGAGATATGAAGTGGAAGTAAATGCAGTGATCACAAATGTGTGCAGATTGTGTGAACAGGAAGAAGGGACAGCTCTTCCAAACTGGGCTTGGTTAGAAACAGTCTCCCGAAGGAAGCGACTGTGGGGCTGAATTTCAGTAGGTGAGTGGAGATTGTTAAGACTCAGAGAGGAGGAAAAGATATTCCAGAAACTGAAGACAGTAAATACTAATAAAAGTAGTACAGTATACTGGAGAAAACCAGGCTAATTTGGGGATTCAGAGGCATAAAATACAAAGTACTGCACGACTAGATACATGCCTGGGAAGTTGTCAGGGAGCAAATCATGGCTACGCTGATGTTACATAAAGCGCCCTGTAAGTGACAGAAAATCCCTGACTGCTTTTCAGCAGAGGAGTTGTGTTGGTAAACTGCACTTTAGAAAGGCTTCCAGTGGCTTTGTAAACTGTAAATTTGAGTGGGGCAAGTACAAAGCAGAAACTGCTAAAACAGAAATGTGAAAATAAGCCCCTAGATGATCTCGCCCTGCCTTTTTCTCTATCCCCTCTTCTTACTTGGCTGTGCTCTAGCCACCTCGGTCTCTGCGATCATTCATAAACACGGTATGGATGCAAGTCCTTTGTATTTTCTGTTCCTTAACCTTAGGATGCTTTTCCCTCAGTCACCGGCAGGCATTCTTCTGAACATCATTCGAGGCGCCTCTCAAATCTCACCTTCTCATGCAGCTTATATAAGTAGCGGTCTTTTTCTACCACCCCATACTTCAGTCTTTATTCCTTTATTCACTTTCTTTTCTACATAGCAGTTGTTGCCTCCTGCCATAATTTATATTATTTTATTTTATGTTTATCTACCAGAATGTTAATTTGCATGCCAGAAGGCACCTTGTTTGACTCACGGATGTATCACCAGGACCTGGAGCAGTGCATGACACATGGAAGACACTCAAGAACTATTATGAGACAGTGAACGGGAATATTAATCACCACTGTTAATATGTAAGTGCTTACTATGTGTTAGATGTTGCCTTAAGTCTTTAATATATATTATCTCAATCATCATAACCAGACAATGATATAATTAAAACGATTACTACCATTTATAAATACAGCAGGGATTTGAAAAAGCCTTAATAAATTGTTTATAAGAAAAGATGGAGGAAGCCAATTTTTAAAATATAGAGAGATCCCTGGCCAATGTGGTTCAGTTGGTTGAGCATAGTCCAATGCACTGGAAGGTGGATGGCTCAATTCCCAGCTGGGGCATGTGCCCAGGTTGTGGTCTCTATCCAGGAGGCAGCCAGTCGATGTTTATATTGATGTTTCTCTCTCCCTCTCCCTTCCTATCTCTATAAAGTAAATTATATATATGTTGACAAGATTTGGTGATTGAAGGAGAAATAAAGGTTAATACTCAGGTTGTCTACTTAAGTAACATTAGTTGGAGATTCTTACCATCAACTTAAAGAATGTGCGAAGACGAAATGATTTAATGAGCAGGATGTTGTATTGAACCTTTGTACATGTAGAGCAACAGTGGTGTAAAAACTGTATCATTAACCTTAACTATTTGTTTGTCCTCTTATTCTATACTATTTTATGCATTATTATTTATTATTATTATTACTATTTTCCATTGCTTTTCAGAGAGAGTGGAAGGCAGGGAGAGAAAGGAAGAGAGAAACAGATGTGAGAGAGACACATGGATTGGTTGCCCACACACGTGCCCCGACCAGGGCCAGGGATCGAGTCTGCAACCCAGGTACGTGCCCTTGACCAGAATCAAACCAAAGACCCTTCAGTCTATGGGCCAGTGCTCTAACCACGGAGCAAAACTGGGTAGGACTTATACATTATTTTATTCTACACTTATTTTATGGACTCGATTTATGTAAACAATAATTGATGCAAAAATATTTAGAAGCAATTAAATCTAAGATATATTATCAGAATTTGTTTATACTTTAAAGAGAAAGCAAATTGCTATTGTCTCATTTTGGGAATTAAAGGTGGGGAAATTCATGTCAGAATAAATTAAATTTTCTCAAGTATGTGTGTTTTCTAACTTTGGGGGCTACTTTGACTAATTATTTTTTGTTGTAGAGTCTTAGAAATCTTTTATATCTAGCAAAATAACATTAATAGTTTGTCTTCTGGTTGATTATTTTTCTTAAGTAAGGTTATTAAGCACTTTTATAATCTATAATCCTTTCTCTCTATGGTTGATATAGTTTAAGATAAAATAAAATATGATTTGTTGGTAAATTTTAAACTTTCTTTTTTTTTTAAAGTAGTACGTTTGTGTGAAAGTACTTAATTATTGCAACTTAAAGCACTACATCCCTGACATGGGAAGCTTGCCATAGAGCAAGTTAGTATAGATTACTTCTTCATAAAAAAAAAAATATATAGTATGAGTCATCTGTTATCTAAAGGATATTGCAATTTATAATGACCTTATTGCATCTTGTTTTCATTTCCAAATTCTCTGCCATTATTCTCAGACACATGTATACATTTGGTTGGTTCGTCAAGCAAATTTGCTTATCAGTGTGCTGTATCCAGACATGTGCTGGAGTTCTTCCCAGCAACATGTTAATGGTGTCACTTTGGAATCAGCTAAGAAAGCAGTTACTGTAGGAGAATTCACACCAAGGGTATCAGCAAACAATACAAAACAGGCCGTGTGTGTGCGCGCGTGTGTGAATGTGAGTGTGGTTGTGTGTGTTTTTTTGTCTTGAATATTTAGTTGTTAAATATTTACTTAGACATAACTGGCTGTATCCCACTAGTAATCATTCAAAGACTATGCCATTGTTATCTTAATTAATCATCAAAAGTAAAAATAGATAAGATAGTGCGATATTAGTAAAAATATTTCCAATGCCTCATAAAACCATGCACATTCAATACCAAATTGACATGTTGAAATCAGTAAAAAGCATATACGTCTTAGTTAAACTGACATACACATGAGTTAGAAGTTTAAAGAGCTGGAATGTGTAATCTGTAACGCAATGGCTTTCTTTACAGAAATTACTGTACTCAACAAAGACAGAACTTATTTACCATTGTGCTATTCTATCCAAAAACTTTCAGTGACCCTGACAGTCCTGTCACTTATGTCTGAATAATGGGAGTTCCTATATTTTCCCAGAGGCTGTCTTATGTCACGACACTTTCACAAATCTCTGAATAAAGACTGTCATCAAAAAGCAAAAATTGTCAATAATTTGAAAGTAACACACAAAATTATATTTTAACAAATAAATCTAAATGTTACATCAAATGCCACATAATAATAAACGTATTAAATACATCAGTGTGTGAAGTGGCATGTTATATGTAGTATTACTATTTAACAAATTATCTCATTGACTTCTCCTGCAAGATCTGGTTTATTATCATCTTCAAGTTATATATGTAAAAATTAGGACTCAGAGCAATGGAGCTGTGCAGGAGGTTTCACAGTTTAAAGTTGGTTGAGGCATGCCTGGAGCCTCAGCCTGAGGTCCCAGGCCACTGTCTCTTGTCTGATTGCCTAATCTTTTCCAACATTCTCTATAGTATGTATTTTGGGACAAAAATAAAAGAAGAAAGCATTTGAAAATCTCACCAAGTGCAAAACAGGGTACTGATATAGAAAATTAATTTTAGAAGATGAAACTCAGAGACTGTTTAGCAATATAAAGTGGACCAGTTTTTTAATCAAATGGATACTGAGACTTCTTGTTCCATCAGTCAGAGGAATTGCGTAAATATGGGAAAAGTAGTCAGTCTGTGTGGGCCTCAGTGCTACCATCTGCAGCCCAGTTATGACAATTAAATTGCCTACAAAGCTTTTAGTGTAGATCTAGGTAATAATGAGTGCTCATTAACAGGTCAATAGTGTTGCTATTGCTGAAAGGCAAGCTAGAATAAGTGAAGACAATAGAAATATCAATATTTCTTTCTTTTTCAAAAGCAACTTGCAAATGAGCCAACAACAGTACTTTGAGACACTGGGTTGACTTCGCTAAACTTTCACTAAGGGATTCTTTGAGATATATATAGATATACACACACACACACACACACACACATACATACATACATATATATGTTCCTTATTAAATTATAAACAAATTTACCTCAAGAAGGGAAAAGTAAGATGAGAAAGGCAGATGGAATTGGCCAGCTCCGTATCACACTAAAAATATTATAATTTCTCCAGGAAATTGGGACTAAAATGAAACTAATGCCACTAATTCAAATTATAATCACTTATTGTAAAATCTGCACAGTGCATGTGAATATTAAAAATACTGACTTGAAAACTAGCAGTGAAAGAAAGATTGAACAGGCCTGGCACTTGCAAAGCATTACATGTAGAATTACCTTTGCTCTGTATGAGCAAGTGCAAACTGAACTTGGGGGAGCAAAGAGTCAAGTTCAGAGGTGCCGGATTATAGAAAGCAGAACAGGGCAAAGGAGAAAGTGACTATTATAATGCAGTGTCTCCTTCCCCTGCCCCAAACTGGGATCTCCAAGTTTAACATTCTGAAAAATATTTTCCCTCATACCTCAGCAATGAATCCTTCCCGTTACAGGTGGTACCACGGTCACCTTCCCAGACAACACTCCTCAGGTCATGTCAGCGTCTGCAAGCAGCGGATTCCCTGCTCGGTTCTCTTTTCGCACTAACGCAATGAACTAGGGGGAAAGCAAGGCTACTATGGATGACTGGCAAGCTATGTTCACGATGCGAAAACCTGCGTCCCGGATTAAAACATCCATCAGTGTCTCAATCACACTCCCCACCTGTCTGCCTTTAATTTTTTTTTTTTTTTTTTTTACAAAAGTGAGTATTTGAGAAGTAAAAACATTCTGAATCTTTGATATTTAGAAACGTAACATAATTCAAAAAATATTTGTCTCTTTTTTCTACTTTCATTGTCATTAAAATTTTTAAATGAAGCAGTATTATGATCCTGAAAATTTCATTCCACATAACTTTATCTTACTATTTAATATTGAGTTTCTATAGGAAAAATAAGATAATTATAAAAGTAATTGGGTTTTCTTCTATGTATACAATTCATAAAACATAATTTTATCAAAACCTTAAATAGTATACAGGAAAAATTCATAACTGTGTTCTATCAAAGTAAATAATAACCACACACACACACAATAATCACACACAGGAAGATACATCCAACCTTTTCCATGAGGGCGTAGAAAAAGGTTTTCAAAAGTCTCATAAGTCAGGAATTTTCTTTGCACATAAGGAGTATATTTAAGTAATACTTATTTAAACAAATTACCATTTTTATTACTGTATTGACTGGGTAGGTAAAACAGGTTTTAGTATTTTTCACCTCGTGTTAATAGAATTACATATTTTTATTGAACTTTATCATCCCTCCTAACCTGGCCTACCTTTTTTCTTTTTTCCCATAGCAGTTATCTCCTTTGAACATACAATATATTCTACATATTCATTATATTTATTAATTTGCATCTATGATTCTTTTCTAGACTGTAGACTCCAAGCAGATTTATTTCTCTGTTTTGTTTCATTCACTGAAGCATCCCAAGATTTAGAATAGTGCCTGATGCATGATCTGCATTCAAAATTATTTTCTTTTGAATGAATATAATACATTAGATAACCCCTGATTCTAAAATAAGGAGGTACACAATTTGCTAAAAATACTTCTCAGGCCCGGCCGGGCGTGGCTCAGCGGTTGAGCATCGACCTGGGATCCAGGCGATCGGGGTTCGATTCCCGGTCAGGGCACATGCCCGGGTTGCGGGCTTGATCAGTGACTCTCTCATCATTGATGTTTCTATCTCTCTCTCTCTCTCTCTCCCTCCTCTCTCTGAAATCAATAAAGATATATTAAATAAAAAAATTTAAAAGACACATTATTTAAAAAAATTTTAAAAATGAATATTTCTCAGATTAAGAAAAAATGGACCCTATTCTCATGTTTATCGAACATTCAAACATCAGACTAACAAAAACCTCCCAAAGGAAAAAGTAAAGAAAGCATACTAATCTAATATGAAATTGTTAACTGTTCTTCAGTAGAATTAATAGTCACTTAAGCAACATCACTAGGTAATTCCAAACATTTGACTTAACTCACTGAATTGCTTTTTCAAACTTCTCTCTACATTTTTATATCTAGAGATACTATTTCATATGTGACTCTCTCTTATCCATGTAGCTGTTCAGAGTACATTTTTGTTAAAAAAATATTAGAAGTGTTTTCATGTCAAGAACTTGTGTTTGAGAGCTAAATATATAATGTTATAAAAGGCTTTAGATAGTCAAAGGCAGAAATTCCCATTCTTCCATCTTTCCAACTCATCTGTGAGATGTAAAATCTGTACTCTCCTTGGATTCCATAGAATTTATTTTATTTTTAGCATAGAGCTGTGTTTCAGATGTGCATTCCTTTCACTGTGAAAAGATGCCACAGTGGGATGTGCTTTGCATTTACATAAGAGAGGGGAAGAACACTCTAAAAATGTTGGAGATGTTTATACTCGGGGCTCGTCATCTAATACTGCACTTAGAATGGCCACACTTCTCCTTGTCCCTAACTCTTTCAAACTGGCTCAGGGTACTTTTTTGGTCTGGAGGAAAGATTAGCTTCAACTAAGTCATAGATATATTTGTTTAAGAGAAACAATTGTTTCATGCAATTTCCAGAAATGGCAGATTCAGAATATCTTTATTTTCTTAACTATAACAGAATTCAAGTTCAAAAGACAGAGAATACAGGACCCAGCTTGTTTCATAGAGAGTAACACAGAAGTTGATCTAAGTCTAGTTTATACATGATAACTATGAATACTGAAATATGAAATAACCACTCAGACATTTCACTTTCATGAAATTCCGATTAACATAACAAACACATTGATCAATGAATGTATTTTATAGTTAATGAAGTGTGATTTATTCTAAAATAAGCAGTGAATGCATACTATACACAAGGCATTTTTACTGTGTCCAGAGAATAAAAGGTTGAACAAAAAACAATCCTTGTCCTCAAGAAGTTTACTATTTTTAATAAAACCAAAGCAAAAATTAGGTTATAGGAAGCACAAAAGAAGGACTGCTTAATTCTGACTGTAGAATTGAGTAAAGGCTTTAAAACAAGGTTGCACTTGAAACATTGGAGAATCTGTGATTTTGCTGAATTGAGGTAAAAGGATCCTAGCTAAAATAAATAATGGAAAAGGCATATAGGCATGGCATTGATTAGATTATTACAGGATTGCTTAGGTGCCAATTATGACTGGATCGTTAGTGTCATGCAGCGGTCTATGGGCAAAAAAAATTGGTGAAAGAAAAGTGAGATAATTACTCAAAGTCATATATTTTTAGAATCTTAAATCAGAATACTTAAGACATTATATTGTGTATTTGTCAGAAAAATTTTAAAACCATTTGAATGAACAGTGTCAATATTTTTAAAAGGTAATTAGTTGTTTTAGACAGAAGTGTAATAACTAGAGATAGGCGTATTTTTTTTTTTAATATGTCTTTGTTGATTTCAGAGAGAGGAATGGAGGAGAGACAGAGATAGAAACATCAGTGATGAGAGTCATTGATCGCTGCTCCTGCACACCCCTTACTGGGGATCAAGCCCGAAACCCAGGAATGTGCCCTGACCGGGAATCAAATCCTGACCTCCTGTATCATAGGTCGATGATTAACCACTGAGCCATGTCAGCTGGCCAGCATTATTAATTTAAATTATTACATTTCAATGTAATGATTAATGTCAATGATTTCTACATTTCTACATACATTGGAGTAATAATAGTGGCAATGATGTCATAATTTTTATTATTGACACTCTTATTTAAAACTTAAGTCATTAAATTATAGCATGTGAATGATACTATTTTAGTACATAAATCTGTCTGTGAAGTCACCCCGAAGGTACTCATTCTTGATTTCCAGAAACTTAGAGATATAGTTCGGTTAATACTCATTCTAATCAATGACATCAAGTCACTAACCTAGCACTAAAAACATCAAAGTGCCCAAACAGGAGTTAGCCAAAGCTACATGTGAATGAACTATAAAGGGAGAGTTTTTCAGCTAGAATGACAATGATTTTTAATGACAGTTTACAGATCTCCAGTATGAAGTCAGATTATTAAAACTATAATTTATTTTTAAATAACATTGTACAATGGGGGGGGGGGGCGGGGAGGCTGAAATCCTTAGGAAAAAAATGTAAAATGACTTGATCTCTAAGAGCAACTGAAAACTTTGTTCAAAGAAATTAAATAAAACCTTTAAAAACCTGGTAAAGGTATGAATAATTATAAGGAAAAACAGCATTTATGATTAGGTCTCGATAGTGTAAAATACAATTCTCCTGAAATTGATCAATAGATTCAATATAACACCAATAAAAAATGAAACTAGAACACCAACTTGTACCATGCACAAAAATAAATTCAAAAAGGATACAATACTTATATGTAAGTCAAGAAACCATAAAAACCCTAGAAGAAAACAGGCAGTAAAATCTCAAACATATCATAGCAGAATTTTCACTGATACATCTCCTCAGACAAGCGAAAGAAAGGAAAAAACAAACAAATGGGACTATATCAAACTAAAAAGTTTCTGCACAGAAAAAAAGAAGTCCTCCTCAAAATGAAAAGGGAACCTACTGTATGGGAGAACATATTCCTCAGGGATACATCTGATAATGGGTTAATTTCAAAAATATATAAAGAACACATACAACTCAACAAAAGGAAGACCAACAATCCAATTAAAAAATGGGCAGAGGACCTGAATAGACACTTCTCCAAAGAGGACACACAGATGGCCAAGAGACACATGAGAAAATGCTTAAGGACACTAATCATCAGAGATGCAAATTAAAACCACAATGAGGTATCGCCTCACACCTGTCAGAATGGCTCCATCAATGAATCAACAAACAACAAGTGCTGGCGAGGGCGTGGGGAAAGGGGACCCTAATACAGTGCTGGTGGGAGTGCAGACTGGTGCAGCCACTGTAGAAAAGAGTACGGAGGTTCCTCAAAAAATTAAAAATGGAGCTTCCATTTGACCCAGTGATCCCGTTTCTGGGAATAAATCCTAAGAATCCCGAAACACTGATCAGAAAGAATATATGCACCCCTATGTTCATAGCAGTGCTATTTACAGTAGCTAAGATCTGGAAACAGCCCAAGTGCCATTCAATAGATGAGTGGATAAAAAAGCTGTGGTATGTTTATACAATATAACACTATGCAGCTGTGAAAAAGAAGACAGCATGGATGGACATGCAGATTATTATGCTAAGTGATATAAACTAGTCAGAGAAAGACAAATATCACATGATCTCATATGTGGAATCTAATGAACAAAATAATAGCTTCAGGGACATGGAAGCATGGGACAGGCTGCCAGAACTCAGCGAGAAGTATGAAAAGGCAAGGTTCAGAGTGAGAGAATATATTTGCAACATATCATACTGTGTAATAAATAAAGAGCTCCTTTAAGTCTCCAAGAAAAGTCAGACCAGGCAATAGATTTGGTAAAAAAAACAAACACTTGAGCTTTAAAAAACAAACTTAGCTGACCAGTAAACAGATGAAACAGTAGCCAACTTCATTAGTAACCAGGAAAATTCACCTTAAGCCAAAGATCCTCCCCAAAATGAGAAGAAGGGGGAGGAGGGGGAGAAAAAGAAGAAAAATACTGGAATTTGGTTTCTAATTTCACGTGGCAGGAGCTTGGAAGTCGCTCCTGTATCCTAACAGTAAATAAGAAGTTGAAGAAAATAAAAGGTAAACAGCTTTTCTTGAATTTGTAAGAAATGGGAGAACACAGGCAAAGTGCTACACCTGAGGCTGCAGGGACACGGACATGAACACAGAGCCGTGACTTACCGAACTCATGAGTAGAAGCTGCTCTGAGGTCCAGTGCTGGGTGGAAAATCCGAATTGTAGTTGACAGATAGCTGGAGGCTTCGTGTGGGTAATTCTGAGAGTTAAAACTTCAGGACGGCCAGGTCATGGGGGCGTGGGCCACATGCTTTTTTGAGTTTTGCCTCCAAGAGCTCCTCCAGGAGCTCAATTAGGGGCTCACAGTAAATATCAGAGAAAAGTACCCTTGTGCTTCCAGCAGAAGGGGAGGAAGAGGAGCCATTTAAGTTAAACCATAGAGCTCTGCTCTTCTTAATAAGGCCTGTCCTCAGGTGAAACAAGTTAAATGGAGCCTAACCTGGGGGCATTATCAGACCCTGATTGACCTGGGGAAGAGAAATACACAAGCCCAGCTGGCTCTAGCCTTCCACATGAAAAAGGGGAATATCCAATTCCAGCCCATTCCAACTATTCTGTCCCACCTAAGTGGGGAGAAAGAAATCTGAAAAATTATTTTGAAGTTCACATTCCAGAGGAATAGGTTCACTAAAACACTGAGACCTAATATAGGACTATGGGATGATTTCCCTTCCCCCATACCTCATCACCACATTTGCTAAAGAACTACTTGTGATAGTCCCTTTTATCTTGTCCAACTATCAAGAAAAAATAATGAGCTTAACACAAGGTAAAAAGCACAATTAGAAAATACAGAGTAATCACTAGAACTAGACATATCAGGGATGTGGGCATTATCAGACTGGAAATTGAAAACAACTATTATTAATATGTTAAGGAACTTAATAAAAAAAATACAGATGGAAAATGTAAGCAGGAGATAGAAATCTTAAGAAAGAACAAGAAGAAATGCTAGAGATGAACAAGACAAAACATTATAACAGAAGTTAGCCTTTGAAGGGCTTATTAGCTGACTGGATCGGCTTATTAGTAGCTGAGGAAAGAATCTCTGAGCTATATGGTGTATCGATAGAAACCTTAAAAACCAAAAAGCAAAGAGAATAAAGACTGAAGAAAGCAGAACAGATTATTCAAGGACTGTGGGACAGCTACAAAGGTATAACATGCACATAATGGGAATACTAGAAAGAGAAGAAAGGGAAAAACATTTTTGAAAAAATAACTAAGAATATCCCCAAAATTTATGCCAGGCACCAAAACACCAAAACACAAGCCCAGGAAGCTCAGAGAACACTAAGAAGAAGAAATGCCAAAAAACACCTACACCTAGGCACATCATCTTCAAACTAACAAAAAAAAAAAAAAATCAAAGATAAAGAAAAAATCCTGGAAGAAGCCAGAGGCGTGTGTGTTGCAGGGAGGGGCACACTTTGCCTGTACAGGACTAAAAATAAAAATTTTGTCTGACTTATCCTCAGAAACCGTGCAGATAAAAGAGAGAGGAAAAAACTAAAGTGTTGAGAAGGAAAAAACAAAAAGACAAAGCATCAATCTAGAATTCTGTACTTAAAGAATTATCCTTCAAAAGTGAAGGAGAATAAAAATTTCTCAGACAAACAAAAACTGCAAATTTGTTGTCAGCAAGAAGGGAAATAATATAGGTCAAAAATGCAGATCTACACAAAGTATAAAAGAACATCAAAGAAATAAGCAAAGATGAAATAAAAACTTTTATTTTTTATTCTTAATTTATCAAACAGATAACAGTTTATTCAAAATAATAATACCATCAAGTATTCAACTATGTACATATATATTTGATAACCTAGATAAAATTTAATAATCTAGATAAAAGAGACCAATTCTCTGAAAGACACAATTTGCCAAAACTCACACAAGTAGAAATAGACCATCTGAATAAGATTATATTTATTAAATAAGTTGAATTAATAATAAATTTTCAAAACAGAAAGCACCAGGCCCAGTTTGGTTTACTGGTGAATTCTACCAAACATTTAAGAAAGAAATTACATGTAACAATTCTCTCCAATCTTTCTCAGAGGAAATACTTTTAACTTATTCTGTGAAACCAGCATTACCTTGATACCAATACTAGGCACAGACATTACAAGAAAAGAAATCTACAGATATCTCCCATGAACATACATGTAAAAATTCTCAGCAAAATATTAGTCATAAGGCATTAAAAAAATTATGCACCACTAACAATTGCAGTTTTGTTGGGGAAGGTCACCAAGAAGACTGGACCATTGGTTTGACCCATAAGCTGGACATAAGCATTTACAGGTTTTTTTTATTATCTCCCTGTTGTTTGAAACGTGTTTTGCTTGCCTTCCCTGCTCACAGAAGCTACTTCAAGGATACAGTCTTGAGATAGAAACGTGGTGATAAAACTATCTGGATGGGTACATGATTGAACCCTTTCCAGGACTCTGTATAAACTTTTAAGATCCTCTTGGGTAGGCAGCTACCCAGACAAGCCTCGTAAATTCCCTTGCTTATTAAACCTGCCGCCCACCAATCTGGAGTGGTCCAACATTTTCTTTATTCTCTCCCTGCCCTCCTGTGGGGGTCAGGTTCAGATTACACCTGAGAAGCTCCAAGAAGGTTTTGACCCAATAATTATCTAGTTAGGCAGGAGACCGAAGAAATGGGCCTCGGTCAGGAAGAGGCATCCTCAGTAGAAATCTCACATTGGCCACTGACGTCTGTGTGGGGAAGGATGACCTTTATGTTAGATGCCCGTGGACCGCTGTGTGAGCAGGGAGTCACCTAAAAACTGGCTGCTTTCATGCACTGGTTTGGGGAACTAAGCATTGCCCACTGTGGCATAGAAGTGAAACAAATGGCTGCTAGAGGGGGCTGGCTTCTACCGTGGGCGGTTTGGCTAGACACTGATCCCAATTTCAGGCTAAAACTCAAGTTACAAAGTTAAAGAAAAGAGCTAAGGTTAGAAAAGGTTATGTGGTTGTCCACTACTCTGCTAGTTTGGGGGCTGGCAGACAAGGTGAGAGCTGCCATGGATTAAGGTCGTCGTGTTTGTGACAAAGGCTGATTGGGATGCTAAGAGTTAGAAGCCCTGGAAAAGTGAGAACAGCAAAGGGGAGGAAATTATGGTAACTGACAATATAACAGAGAGAATGCCCCACAAAGCAGCCTCAACCCTAGTACAAGGGAAAATTTTAAATAGCAATTACCCCAAAATGCTTAGGGGAAAACTTATATTCTTTCTCTGTCCTTTGAAGTTGTAATTTTTATGCCTTTGGAATTAGGACACAGAGAACAAAAAAAAAGGAGGTTGAGGGTAGGGGCTTTTAAAATATGAACTGCTGTGAAATTTCCCTTGCCAAATGGATTTTTAAAAAGCTAAGCTTTTTTTATAAAATTACTAAAATTATAATAAAGATAAAAGAAAATAACTATATATGAAAAGTAGGGTGCATGTTTTCATTGAAAAAAGAGATATATTTTTGTTGAAAAATATAAAATGTTTTAGATAAGAAAAAATATAGAAAGAATTGTGTTTTTTTAATAAAGAGAAAATAATAATTTTGTCTTAAAATAAAATGATTCCTTAAAAATAAAATGATAGGACAAAAGCTAAGTGTTAGATAAAAGATTTATGAAAGTTGCAGAAAATTGTAAAAAATGGATCTTAAAAGAGGAATTTTACCCGTGGTCAAGCTGACTAAGATGAATGGGTAGCTAAGTCGATTGAATCTATTTTTTGTGTGTGCACGTAAACTCATCATGTGTTTAAGTCTTTTGTCATTTTCAGACAGTTGTTTTACTTTGATGCTTTTGCAAAACTGTTCCTGCAAAGGTGTTTCATCTTCAAGGGGATCCATGGAAAAACCCTGACAAGTACATGTTTCTGATAACTAAGGTCAATTTGCCTTCATGTGGGAGGAAAAATAATGATTGTTTCAAGTGCTTCCCAAAATGCCCAGCCCCACAGTATGTCATAGGATGTGAACCCATGACTTGTCCCTATTCTTCCTGACATCAATAAAATGTGCCCATTACATTGATGATGTAACATTAACATGAACACTTGCCTCTGCTGCAGGACACTGCAGACTTTGCTGAAACATCTGTGAGAAAAAAGATGGGCAGTGAACATACAAATAATTCAAGGGCCAGGCACCACCGTAAGATTTGGGGAGTTGTTTGTTCAGGTAAGATGTGTGTTGCCCCAAAACCTGTACTTAATAAGACTCAGCCTATCCAACTCTTAAAAATGTGAAAGAGATATAAGCCTTGGTAAGGATTTGGGGGGTTGAGAGCACTTTTATTCCCCATCTGGCTTAGTGCCTCCAAATGTTATGTGGCCTGATTAAAAAAAAACCAAAACAAAACAACAACAAAAAAACACCTAGAGAAGCAGACTAGAGCTCTGGGCATCTCCCAAGCAGGGTACTGTTTGAGTTAGATGTGTCTGTGACTCCAAAAGGTATGGGTCAGGTACTGTGGCAGAGACCACAGAAGGAAAGAATCCCCTAGCATTCTATTCCGAACTCTGGAGGGCGGCAGAAACCTGACACACCTCCACAGAGACACAGCTCCCAGTAGTGTTCATAGTGCTCCTCCAGGTTGAGCCTCTCAGGACAAAATGAACTGTTGCAGGCAGTGGGCTAAACTCAGAAAGTTTGGACTAGTGACCACTCATGAGCACTGACCATTCACCCTTGGCACTGACAGTTGGGCGGCTTAGACAATGGGAAGTTGAGGGGTAGATGATTTATGAGTTGGTCCTTGTGGGATCAAGATATGTAGGACATTTGGGTTCATCTGCAAGAGCCTGAGGCAATTCTCGCTGTAAGACAATGTTAAGAGAATAAGAAGACAAGCTATGAGGGGAGAAAATGTTTTCAAAAGACACTTCTGATAAAAAATATATATATTATACATTTATATACAAATATCTCTTAGAACAACAAAAAAGAAGCTGCTGGATTAAAAATGTGCCAAAAACCTTAACAGAAACCTCACCAAAGATATACAGATGGCAAGTAAGCATATGAAAACATACTCTACACCCTATGTCATCAGAGAAACGCACGTTAAAATAACAAGACACAACTACACATCTCTTAGAGTAGCCAAAATCCAAAACACTGACACTATCAAATGCTAACAAGGATGTGAAACAACAGGAATTCCCATTCATTGATGGCAGGAATGCAAAACGGCATAGCCATGTGGGAAGGTTGTTCAGCTGTTTCTTAGAAAACTAAACATATTCTTACCATATGATCCAGTTAGCACACTCTTTGGCATATACCCAAAGGAGTTTAAAATATGTCCACACTTCAACCTGCATACAGATGTGCATAGCAGCTTTATTCATAAATGCTAAGCAAGATGTCCTTTAATCGCTGAATGGGTAAGTAAATCCTGACAAATTTAGACAATGGAACATTTTTGTGTTAAATAAATAAATAAATAAAGCCATGCAAAGACACAGAGGAAAATTAAATGCATATTACTATTTTATTAAGTAAAAGAAGCCAGCCTGAAAAAACACTACAAATGTATGATCCAATCTATGTGACATTCTGGAAAAGGCAAAACTGTGAATACAGTCGAATGTTCAGAGATAGCCAGAGGTTGGGGGTGGGAGGAATTAATAGGCAGAATTAGAAGAATTTTAAGTCAGTGAAAATATTCTGTTTGATACTATAATGCTGGACATATGTCTTTATACATTTGTCCAAACCCATAGAGTGAACAACAACAAAAGTGAACTGTAATATGAACTAAGACCTTTGGGTGACTACGATGTGTCAATGTAAGCTCATCAGTTATAACAAATGTACCACTCTGTTACTTGGGGGATACTGATAACGGGGGAGCTGTGCATGTGTGTGGGTATATGTAAAATATCTGTAAATGAATTTCGCTGTGAATCTAAAACTTCTCTAAAAAGGTCATTACACAAACAAACAAGTAAATAAGCTTGGATTAGCCAACAGAAATTACATTCAATAAAGTTTACTATAAACTAAAAAGAGGTACTGATAATATCAAATGTTGTTGAGGATGTGAAGGAACTATGTTTCTTATTTAATGCTGGTGAGAATGTGATTGAAAGTAATTTGTGAAGGTTTGTCGATATCTAGTAATTGTGAAATTGTACATACCCTGTAGACCCTCAATTTCACTTCTAGGTTTTAACTGGTAAAAATATGTTACGTGTTCCAGCATGTATATACAATATTATTGAAAGCAGCATTTGTTCATAATATTCCCAAACTGGAAACCTTGAAAATACCCATCAAGAGTAGAAAAAATAAATATAAAATATATTTTATAGAGCAATAAAATTGAACACCCACACATTTCTACGTGAGATGAGGGAATCTTAAAAATAAAATGTTAAGTTAAAGAAATTGGCATAAAACAATATGGAGAATGTTTAATCCAACTTATAAAAATTTCAAAACAAGTTAAATTATAATTCTTAGAGACAGACACCTATTTTGTTTAACTATAAAGCAAAGAGATGATTACCATTAAAGTCAAGACTATGGTCACTCAAGTTTCAGGAAGGAGATTTTGAATTTTGAATCAAAATTACTTTGAGAGTTATGGTGTTTCCATAGGTCTTTGTACTACATTACAGCTATTAAATCTCAAATATATTTTTGTGTGTGACTAATATTTTTGTTTAATGTATTGTCTCCCACAACAAAAATTTTGAAACAAAGTTAAATCATGTCTTTTCCCTACTAAAAATCTTCAATAACTTTGAGTCTCACTTAAGAGGGAAGCTCAAATTACTTATAAGGATGTACAAGAATTTAGCTTATCTGGCAACATTTATCTATCTCATCTAATCTCCCAACTTACTTTCTCTGGCCCATTCTGCTGTCCACACACTGGCCTCCTGGCTGTCTGTTGAACACCTTAATCCCACTTTAGGGCTTTTTAATTTGCTTTCTCTCCTGCCTAGGGCATTATTTTCAAAGCTATCCTCACGGATTCTCCCTCACTTTCTCTACTTCTAGGCTGAATCTTCACTTTCTTGAGGAACAACCTATGAAAAATTGTAAAGCACCAACTACCCTGATCAGCGTTGTGGAAACTTCACACTTCCTCTCCCTTTCTTTATATTTCTCCTTATTTCTTAGGACCATGTGGCTCACTACAAATTTCGCCTATTTATGTAGTCACTTATTTATTTATTTGTTGGTTTTTATTATCTATGTGGCAATGTTAGCCACATAAGAGCAGGAAATTTCTATTAAATCAGCAAATGAATAATTGAGTGAGTATTTACTGTACATAACTTTCTCATGACTTCAAAGGATTTTGCCTATGACAAATATAAATCTGATGCTCATCAGGGATTTAATTTCAAGTAATCTCAACTTTTGTGTGGTGGCATATTTTTAAAGAAGTGTTTTTACAAGAGATTATTTTATCAATACCTTATTTTATTTATTGCATGAAAACAATCATTTTCATTCAGAATTCAGACTTTCCTTAAAACACAAAGCTTGATTGTAAATAAACCCCTGGTCTTCTAAGAAGAAAATATTTACCATGGCATGATTGTGCAACTGCCCTATCTTGGGGTTTAGCAGAGCAAGGATTCCAACAAACTTGTTTTCACCCAGAGAAGTCTGCATGTGAACACAAAGGGAATGCCATATATGCAAAGAAAAGTTGTTAGTAAGTTCGTAGATAGAAGAAATCTTAGCAGGTTTTGCCGGCTGAATGAAACTTTGACAGCTTGACAGATTTTAATTGGCTATCTGTCCCAGGTATTGAAGTGAGGAAAAGAAAATACAAGAATAAGAGAAAGTTGGGAACAAGAGTCAAAGGTTTTCAAAGAAACACTGAAAAACAAAAAAAGACTGGAATGATGCATGCAGATTTGCAAAAGTAGAGTTAAATTCTGAGAAAGGTCTGGGAGCTGTGAGAATGCTACCACATACAAAAGTTACCGGTTAAGGGGAATGGAGTCAATTGTGCACCAGAATGTGTGAATGTCAAACAGGTTAAATATACTTCTGTTCAGAAGTATGTTTAGGTTAAGGTCTTAGCATTAGAAAGAACACTAGTTGAACCAAGAATAACAATTGGCTTGGCACACAAAAAAATCATCTGTCACTTTCCTCCTTTTGAGGTGATAAGATATGTAAGAGCAACAACAACAGAAACAATAGTAAGAAATCCCCTTAGGTGCCAAGTTCTACAAAGAAATCTGAAACTTGTGCTTTTGGGAAGAGTGCTATCAAATGACAAAAAATATCAGCAGGGAAAAGGTCTGAAAGAGGCAATTTTAAAGCGATTTCAAGGTTAACATCATGTGGCTTAAGAAAGGGCTAATGGAAGATAAGGAAAGTAAACTTTGCCACTGAACTGTGAGTTTATGAATAGCTGTGCCTGAAAGTGATAGTGGCTGATATAAAGTGAGAAAGATCAAAATAGATTTCACACGTGCACACACACACACACACACACACACACACAGAATGTTGCCATATTTTTTACCAACTGAATTTAGGATTTTGAAAGATGGCAAATATCCAGGAAATATTGATGAAAAAAGTACCAGATTATAACAACCTAAAATATCAGAAAGCATTTCTCTCAGTAAAGTATAAGGTAAACTTTTAATAAAAAGAAAATAAAGAAAAAATGTTGAGTGAGACATAATATTGTTATATTTACAAAATTCCTTGATGGGAGCATCATACTCTTCAAGCACACATACTGTGTACCTCACAGAAAATAATTCAAAAAGCCCAACTTAAATTTTAAAAAATTACAACCATTAAATTTGAATGTTGTTATAGATGATAAAGGAGCAGTGACAAAGTGGTATAAGTCACAAATGACATAAAATAATTACTGACTTATTCTATGATCATCCAAAGTTACATTATAACATTTACCTTATTATTTTGAGAAACAGCTAAAACTATAGTTTGCCCATGTTCACCAAAATGTATTTTATAACACATATATATTAATAAATTTTTCTAATTTAAAATATTGTTTTACTGTACATTACTATTAAATACAAAAACTTAATCATTTTTATGCCTTATGGTTATATAAGGCAATGTGATAGGTGTCATGGGGATAAAAAAATTTGACACAGTAATATAGAAGGAAAATATATATATATATTTCACATATATATTTATATTTAAATAAGTCTCAGGAATGCTATTAAGCATGTTATGTACATTTTATCATGCAAATACAAACACTTTTAATAAAAGTAAAGTACATAAAAGTGATATCCCAAAAGAGAATTATTGTAGTTCAGAAAAGGGAGATATTTCTATTGGGGATATTTCTCCAAAAAAGTTGCTCTATGATAAATTGCTCTAAAATTTGGCCTTCAGATTTGGATGCACATAGCAGAAGAATACAATCCATGTGGATGTTGTATTGTCAGTAAAGATACAGAAAAGGCCAAAGAGTGGAATTCAGTTGAAGTGTGGCAAACGTGGGCGGTGAGAAGTAGCGGGAGAAAAGAAACACTAGTCTGCTTTATGCTTGCCATTTTCAATAAAGATAAGTAAATTCATGGAACTAAATTTCTTGATTTTTATTTTGATTGTGATTGGTGTGGTTATTTTGAAATCTGTGTCCTGATATGAACAGTATTCTCATTATTAAAACAACAACAAAACAGGTCAAAATATAGTTAATGCCCTTTCTTTATTCATTCTACACACATTTGTTAGATATTTAATTATAAGCAAAAATAAATATGTGTCATACTGCTCATGATGACTAAACTTTTTCCTTCTTTTTACAATTTTTGATAGAAATCAAACCATAAGTTTTGATAGAAGACAATGGCTTTTATAAACATATATACACAGGATGCTTTTTGCCAATGATAGAGTTTCTCCTAAGGTAGCGATAGTAGACACACCCTAAGGGAACCCCACTGATGCACAGTCTTGTACAATCCCTTCCCCTTGAGTAGGAATACAACTGGGTTTGCTGATAGCCAGCAGAATATGGCAAAGTGATGGGATTTTGCAGATATAACTAAGGTCTCAAATCACTTGATTTTGAGTTTCTAAAAAAGAGACTATCTTAATTGGGCCTGACTTAATCAGGTCGAAGACCTTAAAAGAGGGACTAGTGCTTTCCCTGTAGTCAGAGACTCACTCTCCTGCTGGCCTCAAAGAAGTATACCACCATGAGTTTTATTGCCACAAGCAAATAAATTCTGTCACCAATCTGAAGTAGCTTGGGAGTGATTTTTCCCCAGTCCGACTTCTGATGAAAATTTAGTCTAGCTGAAACTTTTATTGCAGCCTTGCTATAAGATTACAAGCACAGGGCCCCACTAACAAGATGTCCTTCTTGACCAAACTTGAGAAAGGTTCCTCTAATCCCTCTTCTCAGCTGGGTGTTGACCTTTGGACTTCCATGTCATCTTTGCATTTACCAGTTTTAGCAAAAATTCTGCTAAGTCGGTTTAGCAAGAATCCTCACCCTTGATATCTGATCACCCTTAATATCTGATCAAATTTCTTATTCCCCACCCTTGGTATCTGATCACTCTGGCTTGTCTTCAGCAAGAATCCTATTAAGCCTTTGCCACAATCCCTCCTTACCCCTGATGTTTCCTCTTGGTAATTTTCTATCCACTGAGCCTCCAATTCTGCTCCTTGGCTATAAATCCTCACTTGTCCCTGTTGTATTTGGAATTGAGTTCAGTTCTAAAATGAGTTCTTTTTTCCTCTATTACAATAGTCCTGAGTACAATTGGGTTTTACTGCTTTAACTAATGTCTGGCTCTAGTTTTTCTTTAACACAGCTAAGCTATGCTTAGATTTTTGACCCATCATAATTAGTGTACTGTTTTAAGCCACTAAGTTTGTGACAGTGTGTTATATCATTGTTCTAGCATAGAATCTAGGAAAATTATAGGATGAGCGGAATAGGAAGACTCAGACAGATAGTTGAACAGCAGTCTTGGGGCAACCTAGTAAATTCTCTTTCAGCCTTAAGGGTAAGTGGTTTGTATTTCTCCTCCCCAGCCAGAGATGCTTAAAGCACCCAACGCAGAGAGACAGATACAGAAACCCAGTTAGTACCGTCTGTCAACCACACCCAAGGACAAATGAAGTTAAGAGAATAAACCTCACTTTGGTACATCAGCATAAAACTGATGAATATTCTATTGAGACCCTCCCCTGAAACCTCCCCTAAGATTTCCCACCTGCAAGAAAGACATAAATACACTCAGGACAAAGGACCCAACACGCTCTCTCTCCACCCCCCAGGGGAGCAAGCCAGGGCCATCTCCTTCTCCTCTCTGAGGGACCCCAAAAGACTTGCAACCAGAGGAGCAATGAGCATTGGCAACTTGTCCCAGGCATACCCCCTGTACCTGTCTCCAAGGTCTCTGAACCTGTCCCCGCATCCTCTGAGTTCCCACTGAGCCAAAGCAGCCCAGCCCAGGCTCTCTGGCTGCTGCTTCTAGGCCCTTCCTTGTTTCATTGCCCTAGTGTATTTTTGCTGCAGCCAATAAATTCTTGCTTTTCTACACTTTGTCTCTTGGTTGAAATCTTTCCTTTAAGAAGACAAGAACCAAGGTCTCCTCATTGTCTCCCCAGTAACATCATAATAAAAAAGCTAATACGGCAGCCAACATATAAATGTATTTTCTTCCTTATACTAATAAGAATAATAATTAAAATTCTACAACTGAACAGAGGCTCCCTCCTCAAAAAAATAAATAAATAAAAAGAATCGCATGTGAAATCTAAACAATGCTCTTGCAAGCACATATTTGTGGAAAAATGGTTTCCTCACATTTTTGTTGATCATAGGATTAGTGTTTTCTTTTCTGCTTGTTTTTAGAATCTCTTCAAAGTATTTGTCATTAAAGAGTGAACATTACTAACAAAGCAAACAAGTAGCAATCAAGAAAACTTTTATTTAGGAAAGCTATTTTGACAACGTGAATAATGTGCCTAAGGCAATGAGAATTTACTGTAAATATTTCTGGAGATTAATTCTAATATCTTTTCAAGGAATATAGGAATTATTCACAAAGCCTTTGTTTAGCCATTTTTAATGCTGTTTTTCTAGACTAATGTACATTGTCTGATGTGGTTTTACCTAGGATGAACCATTGAGAGTAAAATATTTCATATGAGGGCATGTTCACTTCAATTGGCAAGGGACCCCAGGATAGTGCTGAAATAAATAACCTTTCTTCTTTGTTAGGCTCTCATATCTATGCTCACTGAATATCATGCTGGGTATCCAAAGAAAGTGTGTGTTTGTGTGAAAGGAAGCAAGATACTACAGAGACAACATCAGTCTAACTTCAGAGGATCTCTTGCTGTGCCATGCAGACAATTAAATCACCACATTCCCTTGGTGAGTTACCTGGCAGGCAACAGTGCCTAGAAAAATAAAATTGAATTTATTTTGTTTTTAACCATTTTCTTAGAACAATTTCTAGTGGAATTTTGAAGGATTGAGTTTAAATAATTGTTTGTTTGCACTATTATATTTCATGAAGTAGATTTTTCTAATATTGGCATATAACATATTTTACTACACTGAATAAATCTTACATGAAACTGTAATTAAATAAGTGCATTGATAAGACACTGAAAATAAGAGTTTTAATGGGCATGTAAGAAAGTAGTTCTGTAATATTCATCAGATATTATGACTTCATAATACAATGATATATTATGACTACAATCATTGACAAAGTGAAAAAAATAATGCTAAAATAATATTCATGTATTATAAAATCAAAAGAAACATGTTAAACATGTAGAAAACTTAACTCTGAATGCAGAAAGAGGAATTATATCCACCATTAAAACCACATCTTAAGAACAGATAAACATTTAGCCCATAAAGAACATGGTCCAACTATGAAAGCAGTCTGCTTTCCTTTAAATTGGGTAAATCTAGTAAATTGATTTCCAATAGCAGTGTAAAACCTCATTCACAGAATTATTCTTTTAATAATGAGGTGAAATGGATTATGGATTCTTTTAAACTATTCACACTGTCTCATCTTTAATTCTTTCTAAATTCAACTTAATCATACAATTTTAAAAAAATAACAATGCTTTAGTTAATGTGAAAAACTAGAAAGATTAATAAAATGTAATTCCTTTTTAAGAGATCATTTTTGTAACAAATACTTTTCTTTTCTATATGTTTTTATATTTACAGTGTCTAGATTCTTTTACAATGTGTTATAGGTGGTTTAATGTATATATTTAAATATGACTTCATAATAATATCCCAGTTCGAGTTATACTTTAATGAAATCTGTTGAATATCTGCCAATTTTCACAAAGTTTGCTTAGAAAATTCTAACATTTTAGGAATCTTCATATTCACAAGTTAAGGTGTTAACTTCAATTATTGCGATAGTCTGAATGTGTCTCCTCAAAATTTATATGTTGAAAACCTAATGTCCAAGATGATGATTTAGAAGATGGAGCCTTTGAGAAGTGATCAGCTCACGAAGGTGGAGTCCTCATGAATGGGGTTAGTGCTCAGGTCTTGAGAGAGTTTGCTTTTCTCTGCTTTCTGACCCATGAGGATCCAAGGAGAAGTCAGCAGTCTGCTACCCAAAAGAGAATTCTCACCAGAACTCAACCATGTCCCCACCCTGATCTCAGATTTCCAGCCTCCAGGACTGTGAGAAATAAATTTATGTTGTTTATAAACCATCCAGTCTGTGATATTTGTTTTTTAAATAGTCCTAACAGACTAACACAATTGTCTAGCTGAATATTTTGTTATTTAATATTTGAGTTATAATAAAGGATGATAATCGTAAATAATTGCATTTTCCAAGGAAGGTCACAAAGCTATCTCCTACTAGACATATGTGTCTACATTGTGACGTTGTCACTCTCTCAACAAGGGGTAAGAGTGTCTCTGGATCCCTTTTAACCTGGTAGGTCCTGTAACTCCATTGACCAGTAAATATAAGGGAAGTGAGGCTGTGCCAGTTCCACAGGTAGACATTAAATAGCCTGGGAGCTTCTACTCCCTGCCACTTGAAAGCTGCTCAAATTTATGAAGCGCAATTACCCTGAAGCCTCCATGCTGCGAAAAGGTCAAAGTTCAGGCTTCTGGAGAGGCTCCTGAAAGAGATTAGAGATAGAGATAGAGACAGAGACAGAGACAGAGACAGAGGCAGAGACACAGAGTAATGAGAATCATCAAAGGGCCAGATTTTATATGATTACATTCAGGGCATTTTGTTATTAATTGTTCACATTGAACTTGTTTACTGGAAGCAGGATGCTGCCAATAACAAGCCAGTGAGAGGAACCTGGAAAAGGTCAGTGAGGAAATTGTATGCACACTAGAGAAAGTTGTTCGTGTTACTTACTGGTGAAACTGGTGCCTGTGATACCATGGAAAGCAGAAAATGTTTTTAATAAACTGATAGACCCAGAGCAGATATCCAGACAGGAAGCTGAACGTGTCAATTAGTTTCTTTAAGCTATAAAAAGCCCAAGACATTTGTAGAGGCCCTGGGGGATGAAACTCCGTGGAAAGAGATCAATCAAATCCAAGATGCTCCAGGGCACCTGACATGCGGGCTAAAGGCTACCTTGAAAGTTATCTGGATCTCCCAGTTTTAGTGGCCCCAGCTGACAGATACCATAGTCAGATACAAATCATCCAGCCACTCACCTTCCAAAATCCTATGTCTTAAATTGTGAGCAAAATAAATTGTTATCTTAAGCCATGAAGTTTTAAGTGTTTTTTTTATGAAGCAATAAATAACTGGGACCTAGTGCCTGATTTCCCTATGTAACTATAATTTAAATCGATTACTCCATTAATTTTTTTAATTGCAGAAAATAAGTTAGGATACTGGTTCTAAGTGTGCAATTTAAGGTTATAGAAATTTCTAAACCAAAAATAGCATCTAGATAAAACAGCTGGATAATTGGGTTTTTAGAATTGATTTGTATTTTCTAAATACTATATTACTATAAATAAAGATTGGTTTTTCATAGTGATTTTTCTTTGTTTATACTTTCTTTAAGAGAAATCAAATAAATTATTATGTATAATAGTTGACACTCATCCAAAAACAATCATTTGTGTGCCTGTATGCATTGTGTGTACGTTTCCTCTCAATCCTTTGAATATATTTCATTGGTATTGATTTGTGTTGATGAGAATTTTGTTTTCAGAATATCTGTCATTCCTTCTCAGACAAATTTTCTCCACTATCTCAAATTTTCTCCACTATATCTGTCATTCCTTCTCAGACAAATTTTCTCCACTATCTCAAATTTTCTCCACTAGCTTTAAAGAGCCTTTTTTTTTCACTCTGCTCTATTTGTCGCTACAGTGGGTTGGGGCTGGAGTCATTGTACTTATCCTTTCTAGCAGTCTGCGTGTACTTTCAATCAGAAGACTGATAATTCTTCAATTCAGAAAAATTCTTAGGCATTTTCAGTTTAGAAAAGCTTTTCCACCTAATGTCTCTCATGTTAGCCATGGTTGCGTCGTAAGTATACTCTCTCTGACTTTCGATTTCTTTCTTATTTTTAATGTATCATTCCATCCTGCATTACAAGTGAACCCAATACACCTTCCTATACAATATATTTCTCTCTGGGTTCAGCCCGAAGATTATGGTGCTGTATGGAGTTTTCTTTTCATGTCAGTTATTGTATTTTAATATCCAAGATCTGTAATTTGATTTTTAAATCCTTAAGTTCTTAATATGAGTCTAGTTTTGTTTCAAATGTCTTATTGTGTTTAGCAATATTATTTTTCCCACGTTCTCTTTCAGTGTACTCAATATACCTGAAAATTATTTTGAAACTGCTCTAGTGTTCGCATTTCATCTCCTTGCTGCTATATCTCAATTGTTAATTTTGCTGATTCATTTTTAGTGTTAGCTTTCCTCACATCCTTGGAATATTTATAAAAATTTCACATGGGAAATCCTTCTCTCTCTCTTTCTCTCTCCTTATTTCTCTTTACCACTCTCTCTTTGCCTCCTCCCTTCATCTTTGTCCGGTGGGTTTGCATGCCCCTCCACCTGGATTCCCAGACCCCATTCTAGAATCAGGAATTATACCAACTCCAAACAGTAGTGGCCCAGGGCTATTCTAGATCTAGTCACTGAACCAAGAGCTAGTTCATCCCAGACTTCTGGGATTTCTTCACTTCCTCCTTTCAAGATGAATAGCTTTATAAAAGCCATAACTTGTATAAATAGCCAAAGCTTTTATAGTCTTCCTTTTTGCACGGAGAGGGAGTCTTATTCCAGCCCTCATTTCCATGCCAAGTGGCTGGCTCTCATCCTCTGTCCCAGTGGTTTGCCATTCAGTACCTCTACCTCACAGGGGTTGAAATGTGATGATGCCTCTGCTTACTTAGTGTCCTGAACACCAGCATACTCATGAAATTAGCAATAACTCATGATAAATATGCTTTCATTTTAGTTCTGTCATGTTTGGAAGAAAAGGGGAAGCTTGAAGTACGAATTCACAAAGCCATCTTGACCAGAAACCCCCTGACAGCTTGCTATTGTTTATGTTCCCCATAATCACCTGTCCCCATCCTCCAGCCTAGACACCAAATTCCTTGACTCTAAATATCAGGCAAGTCAATTTTTCCAGATATCTATATCCTATAAAGGATCTTCAGCCAGGGACTGTATAAAGACAACAAAAATATTCATTAAAATGGAGTTGAAACAGTTACTGAAACATGTAAAGTTCACTGTATAAAGAGCTATAAAATAAATAAAAATAAAATATTCTTTAATACTAGCTTCTATTTTCTCCTTACCCAGGAACAAGGGATGAATCTAAACTAGTTGACCTAAGAGTATGCTTTGGACTCTGACTAGTCTCCATGTTGTGTATATTTGATCCTGTTGCGTATCCCTGGTTGCCCTGCCACACGTCTTATATTGGGTCTCTCATCATTAATCACAGATGGTCGTTATTCTTTCTCTTCTTAATCCTGGTAATGGCTATATGATATTTCTCTCTTTTTCTTTCTAAAAAAATTCCTGGAAGTGCATTTCTCTCAGTGAGATTAGAGTTTCTTCTCTGCTTATGACTGGTAAAGGACTTTTTAAAGTTACTTTGGTGGAAAAGCAAGTTGACATGCCTTTTAATCTAAAGAGTGATCTCCAGCAGCAAAACAATGTAAACACCATGAATCTTCCCACTTAACACCATTCCATTCTACTCACAATTAGTAGTTTGCTCTTCATTACCCCTCAGTTACCCCATAGTCAGCATCACATTGGTCAAATATGTATGCACAGTGTCAAACACTGACAGTGAATATTGCAAGGTATAATTCTTACCTTAATGATGTGCAGTGTATTTGGAAAGACAATGAGATTTTTTCAATACATGAATTTTGTTCTGTGCAAGTTAGATTCAGAGAAGAGGTTGTGAGCAGCAGAGAGATTAAGTAGGAGAAAATTTTAATGACAACATGAGATAGGGGCTTAAATCATAATTATGGCATTGGAGTAAAAAGAGTGAACTAAGGAACACAGCAGAAAGGAGTCAACATAGCATGAGACAGGACCTGAGAAATACAGAAACTGGAGGAAAACATAATGATCATAATAACAATAAAGGGAACAACAGCAAGAACAATAACAATGGGTTACATTTGCTAAGTGCTGACTAAAATATTCCAAACAGAAGAAATAAAGGAAAACATAAAAGGTATCCAAATTGGAAAGGAGGAAGTAAAACTGTCATTATTCGCAGATGAAATGATATCGTACATAGAAAACTCCAGCAAAGTACAACTAGATTTGATAAATGAATTTGGCACAGTAACTGGATAGAAAATTAACATCCCAAAATCGATGGCATTTTAATACACAGACAATGAACTCTCAGAAAGAGAAACTAAAAAAAATACCATTTACCACTGCAACTAAAAAATAAGATACCTAGGAATAAACTTAACCAAGGATGTAAAAGACCTGTACCCAGAAAACTACAGGACACTGAAAAAAGAAGTAGAGGAAGACTTAAACAAGTGGAAGAATATACCATGCTCATGGATTAGAAGAATTAGTATCATTAAAATGTCCATACTACCCGAAGCAATCTATAAATTCAATGCAATCTCTATTAAAATGCCAACAGCATATTTCACAGATCTAGAACAAATATTCCAAAGATTTATGTGGAACCAAAAAAGACCCCGAATAGCTGCAGCCATCTTGAGAAAAAAGAACACAGTGGGAGGGATCACTTTGCTGGACATCAAACTATACTACAAAGCCATTATAATGAAAACAGCCTGGTATTGGTACAAAAACATACATATAGATCAATGGAACAGAATAGACACCCCAGAAATAGACCCACGCCATTATGGTTAGTTAATACTTGACAAAGGAGGCAAGAGCATATGATGAATTACAGATAGTCTCTTCAATAAATTGTTGGGAAAATTGGACAGGTACATGCAAAAAAATGAAACTAGGTCACCAACTTACTCCATGCACAAGAATAAATTCAAAATGGAAAAAAGACTTTAATGTAAGTCACTAAACCATAAAAATCCTAGAAGAAGACAGAGGCAGTAAAGTCACAGACATCTCACATAGTGGAATTTTCACCAATACATCCACTAGGGCAAGAGAAACAAAAGAAAAACTAAACAAATGTGACTACATCAAACTAAAAAGCTTCTGCACAGCAAAAGAAATCAACTTCAAAATACAAAGGAACCCCACAGTCTGGGAAAACATATTTGCCAAGGATGCATCTGATAAGGGGCTAATTTCCAAAGTGTACAAAGAACTCATACTACTCAGCAAGAGGAAGACAAACAACCCAATTAAGAAATGGGCAAAGGGCCTGAATAGACACTTTTCCAAAGAGGACATGCAGATGGCCAAGAGACACATGAGAAAATGCTCAACATTGCTAATCATCAGAGATGAAAATTAAAACCACAATGAGGTATCACCTCACACCTGTCAGAATGGCTCCATCAACAAATCAACAAATGACATGTGCTGGCGAGGGTGTGAGAAAGGGGACCCTGGGACACTGCTGGTGGGAATGCAGACTGGGGCAGCCACTATGGAAAACAGTATGGAGGTTCCTCAAAAAGTTAAGAATGGAGCTGCCTTTTCACCCAGTGATCCCACTTCTAGGAATATATCCTAAGAATCCTGAAACACTAATCACAAAGAATATATGCACCCCTATGTTCATAGCAGCACAGTTTGCAATAGCTAAGATCTGGAAACAGCCCAAGTGCCCATCAGTAGATGAGTGGATAAAAAAAGCTGTGGGACACTTACACCATGGAATACTATGCAGCTGTGAAGAAGAAGGATCTTGTACTCTTTGGGACAGTAAGGATGGACCTGGAGAGGATTATGTTAAGCAAAAAAAAGCCAGGCAGGGAAAGACAAACATCCCATGATCTCACTTATATGTGGAATCTAAAGAACTTAAAATACTAATGAACAGATTAGATTCAATGACATGGAAACATGGAACAGATTGACAAATCTCAGAGGGAAGGTGGGAGTGGGTGGGCAAGGAGAGATTAGCCAAAGAACTAATATGCATATATGCACAACCCATGGACGCAGGCAATAGCGTGGTGAAGGCCTGGGACGGGGAGTGGGTGGGGGGTGGAGGGGGTCAATGGGGGAAAAAGGGACATCTGTAATAAAAAAGAAAGAAAACAATGTTAGAGCCAGTGACAGAATGTGGAAAGAGAGCAATTTTAATGAGGAAAATAATTAAGTTATAGAAATTCAAGTTTGATATGATTTTAGGCCAAGTAAACAGAGAAGTACTGAGCTCTCTTAAAGCAAGAGGTCTACTTTTTCAGGCATCAACGGAAACAAGATTTAGAAAGGTATTAAGGTAAGGTGCAGCAGAGTCTTGAAGAACACCCAAGAAACAAAATAAAATGAGAAATATAGAGTGTAATTTACCTTAGATTTAGTTACTTTTATCAAATTTACATAATTTTTGAGGACTTAGAAAGAATTTCACATTTTCTTTATCACTTCAGCAAATAAGTAATGAAGCGATATCTTTTTATATTAATTTTCACTTCTAGATCTTCCTTAATATGAATATTTATGCTCTAATTGTGTTGTTTAATTGCCAAATAGCATCTCTCTACACCATTGAATCCCTCTGGCAAAAGCCACTTTGAAAAACTAAAAATTCTACTGCTTCTTTCTATAAATCTATTTGCATTTTCTTCTGTCATTTAATTCAAAAGAAAGGTTATCATTTTATACTTGCAGAAATATAAAGTATGCATGAATCTATAATGGCCTCTGGAAAGTCATAAAGCAACTTGAAATACACAGTGAATTAATAAAACTGTAACAATTTTCCAGGGCCTTTTTTTTCCAAACAACTAAGATCCAAAAGGAGGAGAGTTCCCAGTATATGGAGACTGGAGTGACCATTCCAGTTTGTTTTTGTTGCTGCTTGATTTCAATGTGATGTTTTCTAATAAGCTAGCATATGCAATATTCCTAAACAAACTTCAAAATGAACATATTGATATGGAGCTCACACGCTGTCCTTTCTGTCCTTTCTGCCTCGGCACAACAGCCTACTTTATCGAGTGCTCCATGGAGAATTCTGTAACACTGGGTGGCGCTATATACTAATAGAAAACATATTTAGCATGAATATAGGTTTTTCTAGCTTCAGTTCATTTTTGCAGTCTTCATATCAACTATCACTAGATCTTATTTTGCTGGTCCTTCTGCTGTTCTACTCACACAAATGTCTAGTACAAATTGGCCTATTAGCAAGGAAATGTCAACAGTGTTGCTCCAGCTTGGTAACATGTTCATAATAAAGCATCATGACAAATAAACTGGAAGAAAAGGAAAACATTTGATAGAGAAGCATGTTTCCCTCATGATGATGGTTGGGGTATTTGTTGGAAGAAAACATTAAACAAAATAGAAACTTGCATAGCCAGTGAATTTCAAAGCAGCACCACATTTCCTACCCCTGGGTTGTTTGAAACATGATGTAATAATTCATCAAATGTTATAGTGAAGTTATTTCATTCACTCACCTCGATCTTCCCAGAGTCACTCACACAGATTGAGCTATCTTTTTCAGGAGATTGGACACCAAAGCATTTATATTCAAAACGAGGAAAGACAAAGGTTTTCTGAAATGTTAACAGAATATCTGTTGTACAATCAAAAACCAGAAAAGTACATTGGATGAGTGTATTCATGGAACATTAGAATCTCTAACTAAAATAATAAGAGAACGTAGGATATTTTTGAGAGCAGGTGCCTTTCTCTTTTCTCTTATAAATAACATGCAGTTTTTAAAAATTATCAAATAAAGAATAATATTAGCATGTGAATGTCCTCCTTTGCCAGCACACTCCCTCTGCCCCCACATTTATATATATGGCTAGTTGGTGTATCCATCAGTCCTCTTTACGGCACAAAGTACATTTATATACATATACATAGATTTTGTATTTTATACTAACAAGACCATGCTATGCGTATGGTTTGACAACTTGCTTTTTCAATTAAAAACAGATCTTAAGTATCTTTCTGTGTCAACATAAAGGTCCAACTAATCTTTTTTAAAGCAGCATGATTCTATAGTGTGCATATGCTATAACTTCCTTAAGCATTTTCCTCATTAAATTTTTAGGGCTTTTCCATTTATTACAAAGAATGACGCAATAAACATCACTGCGCTGGTGTACATTTCTGTTGGATAAATTTTAGAAGTAGAATTGCTAAGGCAAAGGGATACACACTTTCTTAAGTTTGTCTAATTTTGCACCCCCCCCCCCGTTGTTTCCCTTATGATGAAATAAGGGAATGACTTATTCAATAAGAGAGTGACTTATTCAAATCCCATTCCCATTTCTTGGCAAAAATTAACAATATTATTTTTCCTAAAAATTTTCCCATATTTAAGTGGTAGGATGCTGCATTTGTGTTGTTTTTATGGCTGAGCATATGTGAGATTGTGGATTACTTTATATTTTTATTGGAATTTATGGGCTTTCTTCTTACAACTGTATATTCACATCACCTTTATACATTTTCATCCTGGGTTAATCTTACTCTTTTCTGTATAACATTATAAAAGATTTTTATAACATGTTTATTTACTTTTTCTCAATAATAGTTGTTATAAATATTTATTCCAGCTTGTCATTTGTCTATTAGCATTGTTTACACTATCTTTGATAAATATAAGCTTTAAGTTACTAGTTCTTTCTTTTTTTTTTTAATATATCTTTTTATTGATTTCTGAGAGAGGAAAGGAGAGGGAGAGAGAGAGATAGAAACATCAATAATGAGAGAGTCACTGATCGAGCCCGCAACCCGGGCATGTGCCCTGACCGGGAATCGAACCCCAATCGCCTGAATCCCAGGTCAACACTCAACTGCTGAGCCACCCCCGACCGGGCCTAGTTATTTCTATCAATCTTTTTCTTTATGAATTTTGATTTTATGTCTTAGGAGTGGAAAGCATTTTCCACCCCTAAATTTTCAAGACGTATTTATTTTTAACAAATACTTTCATAGTTCAGATTGTTATATGTATCTCTTTAATTCTTGTATGTGTCTTCATGATGTTTTGTATATGGCAAGTGGGAGGGAACTAATATTTTTTCTCAAATTTATAACCAACTTTGAAGACATTTATTAAAAGATTTATTCTTTTTTCATCGATTTGAAATAGTGCTTTAATTGTCAACTTAAGAAATCTTTTTTGAGGTTTTAAATAAATGTTTACTTTCCTTCGTTTTATTGTTTATGATGTTTTATTTTCATAAAACTTTTATCATTATAATCAAGTGATATCAATACCACTCACAGGCTTATTTTTAAAACATATTTCATTGCATGGGGATGTCACTTCTCAAATTATAATACAACCGAGTTAAGCTAAACAAGATTAATATTCTCCTTCAGAAAATGTTAAAATTACTAAGGTTTTCTATTTTTAACTTTTTTTCATAATTCACACAGTGACTTTTTAATATTTATAAAATATTACCTTTCTCAGGTGATTTAAAAATAGTTATCTTGGACCTGGACTTAGGTATTAAACAATTTATATTGGTAAAGAGAACAGAATAATTTTAGCAATTCTGCAATTATTGTGTCTATACTTCAGTGAGCACACTAAAATGTGTCTGTATAGCTTGGCTTCTTTTTTTAAAGCAAATATTTAATGGTTATTATTATTATTACTAGTCCTAACCCAAGGATATGTTTTTATTGATTTTTAGAGAGAGGGGAGGGGTGAGAGAGAGAGTGAGAAACACCAACGTGGGAGAAGCGTTGATAGGGTGCCTCCAGTATGAGCCCTGACTGGGGGTCAAGCCCACAACCTCTTGGTGCACAGGACGGTGCTCCAGCCAACAGAGCCACACGGCCAGGGCTGAAGCTTGACTTTTTTTAGAGTTCACACCTAGACAAACTAAAATTTCTCTTAATAATTTAGATGAAACCTTTTTTGACTAGATAGTTGGCCTTCTGAGACATCTTCTGCAAATATGATTTTACAATAATTTCTTTACCCAAAAATATTTTTTCCTTTGGAATTTCCTCAATAGCAGGAAAAGCTCTACACATCTAATTCTTGATAAAAATACAATAGTTACATGAATATAGTATAAGAGGTTATGACCTGTTTTTATTCACTTTTTCTTTCTAATCCTCACCCGAGGATATTTTTTTCGTTGTTTTTCAGAGAGAGTAGACCAGAGAGAGAGAGAGAGAGAGAGAGAGACATTGGTTGGTTGCCTCCTGCACGGACCCCGACCGGGACCTGGGAGCGAGCCTGCAACCAAGATACATGCCCTAGGCCAGAATCGAACCGGGGGCCCTTCAGTTTGTGGGCTGACGCTCCAACCACTGAGCAAAACTGGCTAGGGATTTATTCACATTTTTAACACAAAATGTGCGGGGTTTTCTGCACACCAACCAACTCGCCAACCCTGGACACCCACTGCCTGTTCTACAGTGAGTCTGAACTCTGACACTGACTCCTGGAGTCAAGGCGGCCCCACAGGCTGACCGAGGCTCGCTGCCACAGAGGGCCCCATCCTTCAGATGCCAACTGCCACTCCCAGGGATCCTGCCTTCTTATTAACTGCTGTAAATCCTTTGGATAACTTGCTAAAGTGAATGACTCACAGAATGCAAGGAAGTGTTTTACTTACTATTACTAATTTATTACAAAGGACGAGTCAGGAGCAGCCTAATGGAAGAGATGCACAGAGCAAGGCGTAGAGGGAGAACGTGGGGTTTCCATGGCCTCTCTGGCCCCTTCACACCCCAGCAGCCCAGCCCCTCCCCAACCCAGAAGCTCTCCAACCCCATCACCTAAGGGTTGTTTTGGAGATTTTATTACACAGGCATGATTCATTAAACCATTAGCTGTTAATGATAACTCAGCCTCCAGCCCTCTTCCTTACACAAGGGTTGGGATGAGGTTAAAAGTTCTAATCCTCTGATCATGCCTTGGTCCCTCCAGAGGTCAGGACCCATCCCAAAGCTATCTATGGCCCGCCTAAGTGTCTAAGTGTCACCTTATTAAAACACATGCAGAAGCCCTGGCCAGTGTGGCTCAGTAGGTTGGGTGTCATCCCATGCACCGAAAGGTGCCTGTTTGATTCCCTGTCAGGGCACATGCCCTGGGTTGGGGGGCTCAATCCCCAGTACGGGGTGTGCAGGAGGTAGCCAATCAATATTTTGCTCTCACATTAATGTTTTTCTCTCTCCCTCTTCCTTCCTCTCACTCTAAAAATCAATTTTAAAAATCTTTTAAAAAATTAAATTAAATACACAGGTATGGTTGAAAAGGACTTGTTATGAATAAGGAAAGGTGCTCCTATCACCCTTATTGCTCAGGAAATTCCAAAGGTTTTAGAAGTTATCTGTCAGGAACTGAAGACAAAGACCAAATATACAGGGTGGGGCAAAAGTGGGTTTACAGTTGTTGGTATGGAAAATAATACAATAATTAATACATAATAATACAAGAATAAATTCTGTGTTTTGTGTACTCACAAATGTAAACCTCCTTTTGCCAAACCCTGTATATTCCTTACTCTGTCACAGAACTTACACAATAAACACAATACAATTTTATAATAATATACTCAGGTTTCTAATATATATCTTCATGAAAGAAAAAAATTATATAATTTTTACAATAGTTAAGAACTATTATATATGTCAAAATGTTAAATCCAATTTTTTATAAACAAAACTTCAATAGTCATGATAAAATAATATAATCATCTTTATGGTAAAATGTATTGATTAAGAAATAAAATCTAAGTATTGTTTGAGTATTTTCAAATATAAAACACATTCATAAACATAGTAGACTATAATCCTGTCATAATACATATATCACTGATTCATAATTCAAAGTTTCCATCAACTTGATTTCATTATGTTTATATTAGAACTGTTAAGCTCTACATTTAAAATCATAATGATGGCAGTCGATGTGTCCTAAGAAATCAAAAGACATCCAATATATGAGGTTATTTTGATTCTAACTAAATGCAGTTTGGAATATGTCTAATTGAAACCAGTGATTAATTATATCACGTTAGTGCTTTTTTCCTCCTTTTGTATCTGTTATTGTCACAGATATCATGGGATATTATGGGACCTATACTCATAGTGTTCAAATACCAACAATATGAACTCAGTGTGTATGTCATATATTTGTTATAACTATATTCTAAACTAGCATGCATTTAAGATCATTGTTAAAACTCTATTCTCTCTTCATTTCACATAGGTCTTTATAGACTGTGGACTTTCTTTTAACTGGTAAGACAATATAGGAACCACTCAGGTTATTTATAACAATATATTTTATATTCATGGTATAGACTCCTGACTATATAGACTTCTAAACAGGAACATTGTAAAACTAGATTATTTTAATTCATACGCTAATAATTTAATTTTATAGATAATTATTCCTTAGGAAAAAAAGAGGTAAGATTGTTAAATTATTTGCCTTAATTTAGCTTTTGTAAATTAGGTTTTAGACTAAGTTAAGATTATATTTATCTTTTGATATTTAGTTTATGAATAATATGATTGCAGGCACGGATATTAAAGTCTAACAGAGTTATTTTTCTTATCAATATTGATTGTTGCCAACACATAATTAGGAGAACTGCACAACTTTTTTGTACATATAATAAGATTTCAAAGGCTTTAATATTGCTGTGTTTGAGGAAAACATGAAGCACCCACTCCAATGTGAGTATATCTACACTAGGTTTTGCTGAAAATTTTCCATAGCAATTTATAATTGTAGCTAACATGAAATTTAAGTCTATTTAATGGAGAATTAGGATATTATTATGAATGCATTAAAGTTTCCTCTTTAAATATGCCATTTCCTAGGGTAGCATATTTTAAAACAATGCATTTCCATATGTACACTTGAATTTATAATGTAGCTAATACAACCATACAAACTTCCACTGTTTCCAACAAAGAAGTCTTTGAAAAGATTTGATACGTCACCGATTCTTCAAATGCCTTTACTTACAATGTGTAAACTAATCCTGTTGCCCAGTCTATTCTGCTTCCCCACGTGACGCTTCCAACCATCTTATAAGACCAGAGAAGCCCTCCCTACCACAGATTGGGTCCTAGTACATTGATGCAGCTAAAGCCAACTTTGTATCTCAGTAATTTCTAAGAGTTATAGTACTAGGAATTTGCATCTCAAGTCTTTAGGAAATTGAGTTAAATTGAGAAGTTTATGACAGAAACTGAAGGGTAACCTGTTTGCCAGCCCGCGCCTGATTGGGATTCACGACCTGCGGCCTTAGGGATTTCATGGCAGGGACTCTTCCAGTTACAGAGACAGTCACTTGGGCAGGTTGGGCCAAACAAACATACTCCTTTTATGCCGTAGAATTCAGCATTTGGTTATAAATTAGGGCGGTGAGAGGGTAAATCCAGGTATGGTCATGCCTTTATAGCATTTCCAGCTAAAGATTTAAGGTCTTTGAAATCATGAGTTTTTCTTTCTATTTTGTTTTTATCCAAAACAATAACAATAAAAAATATACTAGATAAATGCTGGGAAAAGGGGGGTGGGTGTGGGGTAGAAGGGGTAAGTTGAGAAAAAGGGGAGCATCAGTAATACTTTCAACAATAAAGATAAAGTTTTAAAAAAGAATTTTAAATATAAAAAAATAAAATCTTTAACATTGTTTTAAATAATTATTGCATAGAATTGTTAGGATGAAATAATTCATATGTAAAATTATTAGAATACCGCGATGCATGTTACATAGTGTTTTATATATGATTGTTATTATTTTATAAGAATTAATTTAGAGGAAATCAGCCAGTTTTAGATAGCAGCTGCCACCAGTGTGAAGGATGTTAAAGCAGGTCTTAATGAGGAGAAGTGTTTAGTATTTTCTTGCCTTAAGAACACACACCTCTCTTTGTTATTTCTTTAAAGAACAAAATAAGGATTTAATTACCTTTGATTAATTTTGATTGCTAGATTCAGTTTCCCACTGAATGCCAGGTTTAGTCTAATTTGGAGAATAGTGGTCCTAGGATTCAATAAGCAAAAATTTCTGATAAAGAGAAGCAACTGCTGTAATACAGTTAGTGAATTGGGGGTAATAGAAGAAAATTTTGTAAAGCAGAAACAAACAAAAAAAAGTTGGTGTGGTGATAAAAAAAAAAAAAAATGAATAGGAAGAAGTCAGAAATGTCTGCCACACCTGAATGTTTTGTGAAATCCTCAAGTTTTGTACTTTTAATGACTGAGGACCTGGTAAAATTTCAGTTAGCTCTTTAACCAGTGTCACTTCAAGGGGACGAGCATTAAGGGATATGCAATTGGATTTATAGAGAGAAAATTGCACATAGTTTAATAAGGCTAGATTTTCAATGGGCAGAAGGCATAGGACAAAATATGAGGGATAGTATAACTCAAACTAAAGTGCATTTGTTTGGTTTTTGTTTGTTTGTTTGTTTACCAGTAATGGGGAGCAACAGTAAGATTTTAAGCAGGTAATGACTTCATCGAATTGCATTTTAGAGAAGATATTTTAGATTCATTAGATTAAGTTTATATGTACATTCATTTAAGAAATATTTGTTGTTACATGTGCCAGACACTATTCAAGATTCTCTTATAAGTGCCAGCTAATGCTCACGATGTTATAGCAAGGTGAACAGGACAAAACCAATCTTTTTCATGAAACTGATGATCTAGCAGAATAATTTGACAATAAACAAGGAAACGCATAAGCAATAAGATTGTAAAGAGTGATAATATCATCAAGGAAATAAGCAGAATCAAACGCCACGGTGTGACTGATGCATGTGATCGACGGCGGCAACACCAAACAGCATGGTGAATGAAGAGCTCACTGAGATGGACAGAAGAGAAGGAAGGAATCAGCTGAAGGGCTGGGGCCAGAGAAAGAACAGGTGCAAAGAGCTGGAGGAAGGGAGACTGAGGCATGTGAGAGGAATGGAAAGAAAGCCAGTGTGGATACAGCAAATTATATGAAACAAGAAGTAGCACAACCAGAGATTTAAAAGCTGTTGTAACAGCTCATGCAGAGTGTCACAGCACAGGACATGGGAAAGACTACAATCCTGTTTTAAGGATGGGACTTTTGGTTGATGTTTAAAATTGGGGTGATATGATCTCAATTACATGTTTAAAACATAACTTTAGCGGTCAATTAAGTTGTAAATGAAAATGTACGGAATAAGGAAATTAGTTAGAGAGATATCAGAGGTTGCCAGGTGAGAGCTAGGGATGGTTTGCCCTGAATGTTAACAGAGAAGACAGTGAACATATAGGTAGAGCTGCAGGTACTTACTGGTGGGATGGATTAAGAAGTGGATGAAGCAAAAGGAGAAATCATGAAGAGATCCCAAGGTTTTAAATTAAGAAAACAGAGGGATATGGTGTGCCATTAACTGGAGTAGAAGTAATTTGGAGCTTATATAGGTAAAGCTCCATCCAATATGTTATGTGGCTTCATAAAAAGGGTGCAAGTGACATTTCAAGTCTGTGATGATGGAAGGAGCCCAGGTTATTCTCAAGACTGCAAACGAAAAAGGAAGTAATCATGTCTTTCTCCATTTAACAAGTGTTCATTTTCCAAGATTAATTGTTCTCAAGTTCTCAAGTCTTCTCTTTCATTGACCGAAGCTTTTGTGGTCTAGAGTTTTGCTTAGTAGTAATAATTCTTACCTTATTGGGTTACTGTGAGAAAAAATGAGATAGAAATGAACTTTGTATTGTGAAGTTACATGAAACAGCCCTTTATGTAAAATATTGGCAAATTCATATGATTCAATATGTTAATACATAAAGTACATATAAATGTTATTATTAAGCAGTATTTATTGAATACATTTTAATTATCATTTATTATGTGCGAAATACTGCTCTAGATGTATTTAACATTGATGTGAAAAAGACAGATGATAACTGCTCTGCTATCATGAAGTATTTTAAGAATTCTATTAAGTTTAGACAGAAAAGCAAAGCAGGTAAATAATATGCAAATAAATAATTCATTCAACAAAGATTTACTGAGCACCAATAACATTCTGGGTACTGCTGTAGGTGCAGAAAATACAGAAGAGAGTATAACAGACAAAAATCTCTTCCCTCATGGAAATTACTTTTACGCAGGCAAGCAAAGAAACAAACAAAAACAGATGAGATTAAATTCTAAGAAAATATTTATAATATATATAGTGATGTAATAAAAGATTTAGTGGGTGGCAACTTTGATTGGTTTGAAAGCAAGTCACATGTTTCACTTGTACTAAAAAAGGGGGGGTTATACAAAGGTGTGAGTCATGGGGAGTCACCTTGGTATATGTCTGCCACAGTCCCCCAAACACTAAGCGCAAAAGGTTACAGATATTCTAAAACATATAAGGTTACTGAAAAAACAATTTCAATAAAGTTTTAATTTTTATACAGTTTTCATAAATAGCAAATAGTGTGAATATTAATATTTAAGAAAAATAAATCTTCATGTAGCATTTTAAATGAAAGAACATTCACAATGATAATAATATATTGCTCTACAGTAAAATACCTTACATTTAAAATGATCAAATATTATAATGTTAAAGATAAAATTAATTGTTTTTAGTTTCCTAAATAGAAGGAAACAGTATAAAAGCAAGAAGGAACCTGAAAGATTATTAGTGGTTCATTGCCATTGCCATTCGTTTTTGTACAAGACTAAAGGAAACGTTGCAGTTAAGATTTCACTTATCTTTTTGACTGTCTCTCTTTGCACTGACACTCTTCCCATGTTCTAGGCTCCTGCCACACAGTCACTCCATGGAGGGTGACTAAACTAAAATCCCTTCAACTACATGATGCAAGTTAACATAACCTAAGTCCCTTCCCAAGAGGAGAAGGGTAGAGTAGTAGGAAGTGAGTGGACTTTAAAGGCAGACAGCTCTGCCTGGACTCCCACTTGTTAGCTGAGGGACCTTGGTTAAATTCTTGAATCTCCTGAGGCTTTAAGTCCTCATTTGTAAAATGGAGATAAGAGTGTCTGTCTTCTGGAGCTATGGCAAGCCTGGAATAAGATAATAGATTTAATTTATTGAACACAGTGTCTTACGCATAGAAACCCAGTTCAACAAATTTCAGATTTTCTCAGAAGTAATAAAATTGTCCCTTTACCCACTTTAGTCTCCATCTTACTACACCCTTAATACCAGGAACCTGTGATGGTTACTTAACTCACAATTTTATTCTTGGCTGATAAATCAGACACATCACGCCCCATCATTTTTCAATTATGATAATGGTAACTTTTAAAATAAATGGTCATTTAAATTAACATTAATACAATTCTTTTGTTTGGGTGCACTTATTTCTAGATTCCAAAATAAATGGTTTTCCACAGTTGCTCTTAAAATAAAAAAATGCAAAAGTTGGCAGATAGCTCTTCTCATCAAATGGTCCTGCACTATTTTATCAGCAACATTTTTCATCATTCTTTCCCACTCATGACAAATTAGTGACATTTTCCCCTTGCACCATCTTGGTGTGTATCTCTGACAATGCTCTTTTCTATCCCTGCCACTCCCTCTCCACGCCTCCTCAGCTGTTTAAGCCCACCCTGCTGAAGGTATAGTGCACATGTTAATCTGTGTTTCCAGAGGACCATTCACATTTCTCTTTTATGGAACAAGGTTGGCCAGGAGTTCTTTGAGATGGGGGTTATTTCCCCATTTCTGTCCTCTCACTACTAAGACAGAGCCATGATAATCAGCACGAAATAAATAATTGATGAAATAAAAATAAAACCAAACGGTTCAAATTAAAATACATAGACAACTAATGACATACTTTAGTAGTGTGTAGAATCACAACAAATTCTTGAAATCTGTTAGGGACTGAATACTTGTGTCTCCTCCCCCAAATTCTCCTGGAGAGGAGGTGATAAAGGTTAAGTGAGGTCATAAGGGTGGGGCTCTAATCCCACAGGACTTGTGCCCTATAAGAAAAAGAAGTCACCAGAGCTCTCTCTCTGCCATGTAGGGACACGGTGAGAAAGCAGCCCTCTGCAAGCCAGGAAAAGTTCTCACCAGGAACTGAATTGGCACCTTAATCTTAGATTTTCCTGTTCCCAGAACAGTGAGAAAATAAATTTCTGTCATTTAAGCCGGTTTGTGTTATTCTGTGATGGCATTCCTAGCTAAGATAAAACCCAACTACACTTTATATAATATGGCAGATTTTAAACTTTAATATAAAGTGTAAAGAATTGGCCCTGGTTGGTGTGGCTCAGTAGGTTGAGTGTCATCCCATGCACCGAATGGTCACAGGTCAACTTCAGGTCAGGGCACATGCCAGGGTTGCAGGCACGATCCTCAGCAGGGGACATGTAGGCGGCAGATAGCCAATCGATGTTTCTCTCCCCCTCTCCTTTCCTCTCTCTCTAAAATTAATAAAAACATTTTTTAAAAGAATTGCTCACCTGAATAACCTTGCTAGCAAAATGTGTATAATTAGTTTATCAAAGCAAAATTAATATTAATAAATTGTGGAAAATAGAACTGCATTTGGTATTTGGGACTTAGCTAAACCATGTGCAGATATAAATGCATAGAGTCTATTAAAAATCCCACTGGCTGCCAAGGATCCCAGAGTTGAGCTGCCTCCAGTTTTACACATCGATTACAGAATTTGTTCTACTTACGGCAATGATTTTCAACCTTTTTCATCTCATGGCACACATAAACTAATTACTAGAATTCAGCGGCACACCAAAAATAATATTTTTTGCCAGTCTCACAAAAAAAATTGGTATAATCTTCACTCATTCACACTGGATGGCTATTATTGTGTTGGCTGTTGTCATTTTTTTTTTTTTTTTTTTGACAACCTAAGGGAAAAGAAGTCAGTGCCCTGACTAAATAGTCAGGTATTGAATGTTTTAAAAATTTTTGTGGCAAACTGGTTGAAAATTGCTGACTCGGTATTTTAGCCAAATAGAGTCCATTTTTAAAACCCAAATTATAGCATTTAATAAAGCTTTGAACCATGGAAAACAGAGTTATAGCTTCTCTAAGGAACTCATAGTGAAAACATATATACAGGTATTTCCTTCATAAGTCTTCTCTGAGATTGAATACTCACAATATTTTATTGACATGAGCTTGGACTCTAAATTTTAAAATAAATTAACAAAAAAACTACAAATTAGTCAGCAGAAATTTTTCCAAAAAAAGAAATCTCTACTTTTTAATCCATACCTCTTCCCGGGTATGGGACAATGTAATTAACCTATTAATATCTCAATCTCTTTCAGTTCATGTCCATATTTCTTGAAATAAGCAGGCTAATAAATTAGAATATTTTTGGTCTTCTAGCTGATTTATTAAAGGAAACATTCTTTTTTATAACTTCTCATGTATTCTCAGGACTTGAAAGAAATTTATGAAATACATATAATAAAAAGTAGACTTGTGCCCAGCCAGTGTGGCTCAGCAGTTGAGCATCGACCTAGGATCCAGAGGATCCCAGTTTGATTCCCAGCCAGGGCACATGCCCGGGTTGTGGGCTCCATCCCCAGTAGTGGATGTGCAGGGAGCAGCCAATCAATGACTCTCTCATTATTGATGTTTCTCTCTCTCTCTCCCTCTCCCTTCTTCTCTCTGAAATTAATAATTACATTTTTTTTTTTTAAAAGTAGACTGTATTAATTCAGGGTACTCTAGAGAGAATTATACAAGGCAAATTTTTTCATCTCACCCTCACACCCACCCTAAAAGTCAATATCAATCCTGTTTTATAAAAGCTTAAGTGGAGCAAAGAATTGATAAATAACTTGATCAAAGTCATACTGTCAGTAAGTGGCAGAGACAAGATTTAAATTGCATTTCCTTTAGACATCTTGATAATATTTTTACAAAATTGAGAAGTAAATAATTTTGATGATGATGATAATGAAATTAAAGTCTCTCTCTTCTCCCAAAACTCTTACAATATTAATGGATATATAGTCTTTCATCTGAACACCTAAAAACAATCCAGCCTGGCACAGTAGCTCAGTTGGTGGGAGCATCGTCACATAAACCACAAAGGTTGCAAATTCAATTCCTGGTCAGGGCACATACTTAGGTTGCAAGTACATTTCCCATTGGGGTGGGTATGGGAGGCAACCGATCAATGTTTCTCTCTCACATTGGTGCTTCTCTCTCCTTTCCTCTCTCTAAACATATCCTCGGGTGAGAATTTTTTAAAAATACAACCCAAAGATGTCTACAAAATATATTAATTTGCACATCCATAAATAGAATATACAGTCAAGGAAGGGTGAGAAAATATGCACTGCTAAAGGCATGGAAGAGCTTGAGAGCAACTGTTGACAATCTAAGGGGAAAGAGGTCGGTGCCAACAGCATTCACTTTGCATCCTAAACATAATAATGACATGTTATGTGTAGTGTGTGAAGTTTTTCTTGAATTCTACAATGTCAGGATGTGTTACATATTAATATTTTAAGTATTATGTTCATCTCAATTTTGAAATGAAGAAACTGAGTTTAAGGACATTGAGTGATTTATCCAAGGTCACTTAGTTAAAAAATGTCAATGCTGGATCAAGAATCCAACTTTTGAACTATCCCAGAAAACTTTTAAAAAAATCTTCAGCGCTAGAACAAATGCCAATTCTTCCTCCACAAAGCTGTGACTAAACTTGCCTTTAAGATATAAATAATCCATGCGTCTTACAAGAAGGAATGCTAATATTCATTAATCAAAGCACTTGTTTATTGGATTTGTTATCAAAGTAAAAAAAACATACCTTGAATAAATATTTAATTTCCTCCTAAGGGCACCAAACAAATAATACCATTCATCTTCTAACCTTTTTACATACAGGAAGAAAAGTTTACAGAAGAATAAAGTGCTTGCAGGGCTCAATATTAGACTGTTTAGATTTACAAATTCTTGGTGGTAGCAATGTTGGTAAATATAGCCCATTTGTCACTTTACATTCTAAACTCAGAATGGAAATAATAGAGTCTCTATTTCTCACAGTGCATGCTGAGTTATAAAAACAATAAAATTTAGATCAAATATTAAGTAAAAGCACTGATATAGGCAGAAAAAAGAGTATAGGCTACTATAAATTTACTAAAACTTTAATTTAGAGTGAATAGCAAAGAAAGGGAGCTACAAAAAGTGTTTAACTCTTTCAGAGTGCAATCTCATTTCCAGTTACATCCCCAATTATAGGACTAGCATAAAGATGCAGTATTAATGTACTTATAATAGGTTTGCAAGACATTTGAGAGACACTAAAGTCTTATATAGTACACATGGCTTTAAACACTTAAAAATGTTGCCTGTTTGCTTTGTGAGTAAAATTTTCAAATGTAGAAAACTGGTTTTGCACGTTATATAATCTAATGATTACTTATATTACTTGTAAATTGGAATTTTTTTTTACTCATTAGGAAGATACTGGAAATACTTAGTAATTAGAGTACCAACAGAGTTGTGCTACTTCCAGCTCTCTTTTAATAAGTTCACATTTTGATTAACTGCCTTTCCTTTCCTTTTGCTGTTGTTATTACCCAGAAGAAGGCGTCTTATCGTTATGATTTCCAAATAGGAGCAGACTAACAGGAATTCATTAATGTCTTTCTTTTACAGGTTAATATTTGTAAGCTTGAATAACTTAGTTACTGATGACAGTTCAACACATTAGGTTAATTATAAAAGATAGGAGAAAGGATTTAATTTAATCTCAGTCATCCTAGTCATAGCTATTGAGTTAAGAAATATATTTAATCATTAATGATATTTGTTGCTGGTAAGACAAGAAATCCAGATTTCATTAAAATTTGATTATTTTATTTAAAGTTTTTTAAATAAAATTTAGATTAGGTTGTCCGATTATTTATTTATTTATATATCTAATCTTTTTTGGTTTTTTAATTATAATCATGTATCTTTCTTGATTGCCCAAGGAAAGTCAACCATTAAAATATGGAAGATGATAAAAATGTTGGGATCTAATCTTATTCATGTTTTCAAAGAACAGAATATTGTCATTCTAAATGGATTTTAAATATTTTCAAGTAAAACTAAATCCATTTTAAAAGAGTAGCTCATACTAAGTGACAGGTTCTAGTACAATTTTCTCCCCTAAAACTTAGATCCAATCAGATTTCAGGTTCTCCATATATAAAATGGTAGTACAAACATTCAGAATAAATATCTCAAACAAATTAAATTTTCACCTCAAGAAACTAGTAAAAGAAGAAAAATGAAACCCAAAATTAGCAGAAAAAAGTAAATAACAAAACTCAGAGCAAAAATGAATGAAATAGAAACTAAAAAGACAATAGAAAAAAAATCAATAAAACCAAGATCTGATCTTTGAAAAGATAAACAAAATTGACAAGCCTTTAGCTGGACTCATCAGAAAAAAAGAAGAGGAGAGAGAGAGAGAGAGAGAGAGAGAGAGAGAGAGAGAGAGAGAGAGAGAGAGAGAGAGAGAGAGAGAGAGAGAGAGAGAGAGAGAGAGAGAGAGAGAGAGAGAGAGAGGGAAAGTACTCAAATAAAATCAGAAATTTAAGAGGAGATGTTACAGCTAATACCATAGAAATGCAAGGGATCACAAGAGACTATTATGAATAATTATACATCAACAAATTGGATAACCAAATGAAATAAATTCCTAGAAACATACAACCTCCCAAGATTGAGTCATGAAGAAATACAAAATCTGAACAAATTACTAGTAATGAGGTTGAATCAGTAATCAAAAGCCTCCCAACAAACAAAAACCCAAGATCAAATGACTTCACTCGTGAATTCTGCTGGGGCAAATTCATTTTCAAAGTAGTTTTTTCTTTTGTAATTTAAAGTAGCAGTTTACAGTACACTGAGTAAAATTAGAAAATAAGAGTCTATACCGATAAAAATTTATTGACGCATATTTTAAGTTTGTAAACTATCAGGATATTTTAGAAGATCCTGTACTCCACCACAAGGTGAAAAGTAACTACATGTACCTCTGTGTTGCATTTTAATCCTTGCTTCAGCAACCTAGTAATTGAGATAACTTCATCAGCATAATAATTAATATCTAAAATGGATATAAATAAGAGCACAGTTAATGTTTTTATTGATTTCAGAGAGAGGGAGGGAGAGGGAGATTGAGAGACAGAAACATCAATGGTGAGAACCATTGATGGGCTGCCTCCTGCACGCCGCCTGCTGGGGATCAAGCCTGTGAGCCCGCAACCTGGGCATGTGCCCTGACCGGGAATTGAACCTCGATGGCCTGGATCCGAGGTTGATGCTCAACTGCTGAGCCACACCAACCGGGCTAAAAAATATTTTTACCTGAGCTAAAAGTATAATGAAAATGTGTCTTAGGCCATGGCTGGGTAGCTCAGTTGGTTAGAGTGTCATCCAGATACGTCAAGGTTGCAGGTTCGATCCCTTGACAGGGCACATACAAGATGCAATCAATGAATGCAAAAAATAAGTGGAGCAACAAATCAATGTTTCTCTCTCTCTCCCCCTCTCTCTATAAAATCAATAAATAAAAGTTAACAAATACTTTGCCTTGATTTTTAACTTATAGCTCACATAGAATAAAATTCATCCTTTTAGATACACAGTTTATGAGTTGTTATAAACATGAACTTTTCATTTTAAACATCACAGCTTTAGCTATCTATAAAGAAAATTATGATAAGCTGGACTACATCAAAATTTATGAAATATTGCTTATCAAATGATATTATTTAAACATAGTCAAGCCACAATGTAGAAAATATATTTGAAATTTATATATAAAACAAATTATTTGTATGCTGAAAATATATAGAAAATCCCATAAGTAAAAAAACAAAAAACTCTATTAAAAATGAGAAAAATATATGAACAAACATTTCAAAACCAAAGTATTCAAATGAAAAACAAATTAAAGTATAACTCCTGAGGAGTATGGGCATCACACTTTTGATTCCATTTTATACTTACCAATGTGAAAGACACTGCAAGTCAAGTTTTAGTAATGATGTAAGAATCTTGTTGATTTCTGATGCGAAGATAAGATGGTACCAATGCTTTGGGATACTAGTGATATCTACTAAAGTTAAAAATAGGCATGCCCTATGACCCAGCAACTCCACTGCTATTATAACCAAAGAGAAATACATTCCAAAGATGTATACAGAATGGGTGTAAAATTATTAATCATAACAACAAAAAACCTTAAAGCTACTCAAATATCCACTTATAATAAAATGGATAAATAAGCAAAAGGTGGTAAGTTCACACACAGCAGCCTATTATTACACAATAATATCAATAAACAAACTATATTTATATTCAGAGGCTTGTATGAACCTCACAAATGTAATGTTAAATGAAAGGGGCCAGTCTCAAAAGAATGCACGCTTTTTTATTCCACTTAAATACAATGCAAGAAAGGTCAAATAATTTATGGTTTGAGGAGTAAAGTAGTACTTACCTTTGCAGAGACTCTAGGGGTGGGGGCTGTGGAGAATAGTAAGGTTCTGCCTCCTTGAAGTTAAACAATGCTTCACTTTTTGATAATTCATCAAGCTTTACATTTAGGATTTGTTTGCATTTTCGTATTATAGTATATTGAGATAAAATACATATTAAAGTGTGTTGGTACTTTTAGTCAACCCTGTATTTTTAATTGAAATATAATCATATTAACTTAATTGCCATGAAGGAAATTTGGCACTCACATATCATGTTCCAGGTTAATCCCATAGCTTTGAATACTCCACGGAATATCACTTCCAAAGTCCCCAGATTACATGTTCAGCACGAGAAGATGGTAATGAGGTCACCTCAGCACATGTAAACTTGTTAACTAATAATATAACAGCAAATAGTAGCAAAGTGCAGTGCGTACCTGCTTGGGTGTCATTCCAGCCTTCTATTCAGGAACTGCCTGCCACACCCACAAATTTGGTTCCATGTATCAATGTGTTTTTTTCTATGATTCTACTCCCCTGGCTTCAGGTGACTGAATATAGGTGGAAATATCACCTAAACTGGGACATTTTGATTCTAACTCTTGGAAACTTTCAATTTAAGCTGAAAAATAGTGAAGCATGAGCTGGCCAATTAAATAAAGATTACATAAATCTGAAAGCCATTAATGGACCAGTTTCCACTCCTCTGGACCAAGAAGCAGAAAATGCCAGTCTACAAAGAAAAGAGGGTGGAGGAAAGGTGAAGAAAGTAGAAAAATTGAAATTCAGGGAGAAAGATCTGCTGGCTTTCCAGTATAGGACTCCAGTTAGCTGGCTTTCCAGTATAGGATTGGTAAGGTTGAATTTTATTTCGGCCTTGGATTACATAAGCATTTTCACTATTGTTATAAAAATATATATTTTTTATCTTTTTGTTTTAATGAAAAACTTCATCTACATCATAATTTTATCACTATGTCATAACATTTTCATTTGCATGTGTGTGCATGAGAGTTAGTAAAAAGTAAAAGCAATGAAAGTTTTCTCAAGGTGAAGATATTAATGATGAGATAAGATGCATGTGGATATCAAGAAATTTAGATTTTAAAAATTAGAGTATTTTGGTTAACTGATTATGTGTGTATATATGTGTATGTGTATGTATATATATCTATCTATATACATACATACATATATATATACACATATACACGGGGTGTCCCAAAAATGTATACACACTGTCTGTAGATTCTATTATATTTTGAAAATGAAATATATTTTAATAAATACTACCTTTATAATTATTCAAAGTGTGTATACATTTTTTGGAACACCCTGTATACAGGTCCAAATCAAAAGGAAACTTTTAAATGACAGAAATTGTAGGCATATAAACTGAATAAATTACAGCTAGGCTATACCTATTTGCCCGCATTGATTAATAATGTTGTCATAATTGTAGATTTACGCTGTAGCCGACCATCATATTGTGGTGAAGGTTTGTACCAACACTAAGTGTTTATACACAACGCATGTCCCTGAGGTGTCCTCACAAGCCTTTCATCACTATGTATAAAAAGCATCCCTTAAAGTGACTTATAATTTAGTTTCAATTTTTAGTTATCAAACAATCTTAATTACTATGTGTAATGCTAGCTATGAACATAACACAAAGGTTATAGAATAATATGCATTCACAGGAGCAACATTAGAGTAGAAATAATCCATTCTTTAAACTTTTACATATTTAAGAACGATAAAGCTCCATTTCTCCAGAAATTAAAACAAATCAAAACAACACAAAAAAACCTCTTCTGCATTAAGGGAAAGAATTAGGGATGGTGTGTGTGTGTGTGTGTGTGTGTGTGTGTGTGTATAAATAAACTTGCTTCAGAGAATATATGAATTAAACATTATTTAAAAAGCACAAAATAAAAGCCCTCTATATTAAACAAAAATTACCGGTTAAAGTAAACTACCTTTTTTTTTTAGTATAGATTCCTGTAGAAAGTATGACCAAATAAGTTTTACAGTGAATTTCCATTTAGCTGTGATGCTGTAAGTCACTGGGCAAACAATAAAAACTAAATTTCAATGTTTTGCCTCCCTTGGTTAAATTGGTCTAACAACTAGTGATCATTAATGGCTCAAAGAGAAATCTTACTCCTTTCTGCATTGCCATCTAGTAATAGAGCCAATGCTATTTTCCTAAGCAATAATTGGAGGCACAGGGTCCAAGTTAGTATGGTTCCAAAAGTGCTGAATTTATGGTTATATCTTGCTCTGTGACTAGCTAGCTGTGTGACAAAGGGGGGGCTTACAGTTTTTCTGAATGTCATTTACCTACTTTAAAAGCCGAAGACAATAGAATACTTTTTACTTTGTGTTTCTTTTTATAATGTTAAACAATCAACTCAGTAAACTCAACCATTTGATTTCTTCTTGTCTGCATGGAGCAGCCCAATTTGATAAGAAAAAGTCACAACCAGCACAGAGAACACACACACACACTCCAGGAAATCAACCCCACATGCACGTTCTCTCTCTCTCAAACTTCACACAGGAGCAAACGGAAACCTACTCAACACTAAACCATGGGCTCCAAATAAAATAAGAGCCATTCAATCGGTACACTTTAATCTTCCTGATATCAAAGTGGACTCATTCTTTTGCATTAGAATAGATCTTTGTTCTCTGACGCTATCCTGCCTTCCAAGTCCATAATTTCACCAATTTAGGGGACATATTACTGTTTAATTTGTTTATTCAAATATTGCCTCAATTATATCTTTCAATAATTTTAATACTGGTTCAAGATTTCCCTGTTAGTTGCTTTTGCAGTAATCCATGTACGAGGTAAAATACTTTGGGAGATAATAGCCGTGGGAGTGAGGGAAGGGTGTGTGTGTGTGTGTGTGTGTGTGTGCACTCATGCATGCATATACAAGCCCACATATAAGCATGCACTGGAATATGCATATAAGTATATAGAAGATTGTCAGTTGATATTTAGAAAGCACAGTATACTGAACTTGACAAATCAGGAAGCAGAAATAGCAAGGGAAGAAAGAAGACGGGGCAAAGTCTAGTACACGTTAGAGGAAGGAGAAAGGAAGAGTGTAGTTACTCTTGCAAGAAGTTTGGCTCTAAGTAAAAGGCACGAAAGGAAGGCAGGATGTGAAATCAACAATACTCACTGGAAGTGGGGTTTTGAAAGGAGATGGTGTTTTGTTTTATTGTGTTGACATTGTTGAGGCTTGGAGCACATGTGCAGTATGGGAAGGACTGGGTAGAAGGAGAAAAATTAAAGGTCTGGGGGAAACGAAAGAACTCACGTCTTAAAGAGTCGCAGCCATGGTGATGTCCACAAGACTTCCACAGGAGACAGCGGCAGGATTGGCAGGATACAGTAAGAAGAGCATCCCTGTGAGAATTAGGAGAAAGAAAGTAGAAAATATGGATACAAGTGCGTCATTTGTTATGAATAATGGTAGAAATTGAAGGAATTTCAAAAGTATGATGATGCAGCCATTGGAATATATTGCTCAGTTCTTTCTTGAAGAGAGAAGTGCTTACTATGCAGCTGTGAAAAAGAAAGCCGCTTACCCTTTGGACAGCATGGAGAGACCTGGAGAGGACTGTGCTAAGCGAAATAAGGCAGTCAGACAAAGACAAGTGTCACATGATCTCGCTCATATGTGGAATCTAAGGAACAAAATAAACTGATGAGCAAAATAGACCCAGAGACACAGAAGCATGGATCAGACTAAGAAATCTCAGAGGGAAGGTGGGGAGGGGGGAGAGTTGGGAAGAGATTAACCAAAGAATTTATATGCACATATGCATAGCCTATGGACACAGACAATAGTGCGGTGGAGACCTGGGGGGGCAGGGTGGAGAGGGTCAAGGGGGAAGAAAATGGGACACCTGTAATTCTTTCCACAATAAAGATAAATCCAGGCTATTGTAGATCTGAGCCCAATGTAGGCCACCTCTAAAGGGAAATCTCTGTTCTGAATCTCCTTATTGCTCTGGCCAAGACTTCCTCAGAGTTACGTGGAAGCCAGAGAGTCCTCCTACCCAATCCTTCCTCCTTTCACAAGGGTTGGACCTGCCTTGCAGGGTGAGGACTTGCTTCACCTGCTCCTGCCTCCTCTGCATCATCCACGGGCATTTCCCCAGGGAAACCTCTTGCATCCTTGATTCCATCTCGGTACCTCTTTTGCAGAGGACCTGAGCTGACAGAGATAGATTATTTCTCCTTGATTGAGGATTATATATATTTTTCAGAAAGAAAGAAAAAATATATAATATATATATATATAGGTATGAAAAATTTAAAAGGTAGACTAAAGAGAGCACTTTTTGCTTATTAGATATTTAAATGTATTAATAGCTATAATAAGAAAAAAACAAACAAAACATAAGACAGAAAATTAAGTATTATAAGCTTTTCAGTAACAGAATCTAATACTACTAAAATTTAATTTATGATAATGAGGATATCACAGATGATATTGAATCAATTTGTTTGAACAAAAATAAAATTTTGGATCCCCAAATCAAATTGTATGCTATACAACATTACAAATTAAATAATGGAATAAAAAATATAACAAAAACATCAACATAAATATAAAAATGTGATGAATATATATATATATATATATATATAATCATTTGAACGGGGAGTTTTATTTAATCCTTAAAGTAATGAAAACAATGAAAATGAAATTACAGATTTATGTTATTACCATTAAATTTAAATGTCTACATATCAAAAACTTCTTAAACAAAGTTAAAGACAAAAATATATAAACATTTTCAATAAACATTTATACAGGTGTTAATATCAGCATAAACATTTTGTTAAAAAATATTTTTAAAAGTTGAGCAAAATGGCAGCTGGGATATTTTGAATAAAATACTTGCACAGGAGTGTGAGGTAAATCAGATTTGGAATTCTCAATCAAGAGTGTAGAAAGGGAAAGTGAACCTTAGAGTGATTAAGAGAGTTGACATCATGCAGAAAACAAAACAAGCGCTGGAAGCCAGGAAGCTGTCAATAGGGTTTGCTAGAGAATCAGCCAGCCTGGATCTGAACCCAGTTCCAACACACTTTAGGTAATACAAGGTCAATATATCTTTTTTTTTTTTTTTTTTGAGCAGATTTTGGATGGATTTTAAACTAATAATCTTACTTTTTAACATTTTAGACATTTTGTTCACTTATTTATTCCAGAAATTTGTTTTATTTTTAAAATTATCAAGACTGTAGTATTTTTATTTATCTTTTCTTGTTATCTCTTACCTTTTATGTAACTACCCTTTAAAATTTGTATCTTTTTGACCAAGTTCAGATTCAGATAATGGAGAAAATGTTTATGCTGGATACAAGGACAGGAAAGTAAAAGTGTAAGGTAGGGGTGTCGTGAGAGTGAGAGTGGGTGAAGGTGGAGTGGGTAGGAGCGCAGCGAGAACAGAAAGTAATGGAACATTATGAATGAAATGAAAAGACATGCTTGCCTCATTTACAGTAAATTCTTACATGTTAATGGGAAGGTTTGATGCATTACCTGTGATGCGTGTAATTCTCTTAACTAGTTAGTATAGAAACTACAAATCTTAAATCATCCCATACTTTGCTTATTAATAACACCTTTTAGCAATATCAGAAGCTGGTCTTCATATTATTCAGGGCACGTATATGGGGATTTTTATAAACCAGTATTGACTAAAATCTAGGTTTATATGAAATTGATTCTGAAACTGAAAAAATTATATGTTAGATTACTAAACACAATTTTATATTTTTTTTCAAATTTAGTTAAGAATCTATTAATTTTGAATTATTATTAGGGTGAAATATACATTGCTTTAGGTAAGTTTCGTATCTAACAGAGGGGAAGGAAGCTTTCCATGTTCTTTCTTAAACTACTGTCTCTGAATCCCAAATCTGCATCAGTTATTTGAAGAATTCAGATTACATAGTCCAACACTACCATCTGTGACAAGTCTTCACTGGCTTTAGTTTAAGAAATGTATGGACAGAATTTCCCCCCCAAAACCTTACAGTAGCCTCTAGTCACCCTCAAGCAATAGCCAGCCTGAAAGATCAGCATTAGGTAATTAGGGCTCCCTGAAACTGCATTTTAAAGCTGAGCTACCAGTGTGAAACTATTTTTGTTCAAACTTTTTCCCCATGTTCCAATCCAGGGTAAAATTTAGGGGCTAAGAGAATTACCTCTGTATGTTACAAACCTGGACTTGAATGCCAGCTCTGTCATGGATAACTTTGATTTGCCAAATTACTCAAACTTTTAAACTTCAAATTTCTCACCAGATAAATTAGGACAAAAATACATCTACCTCATAAATAAATTTTAAAGAGAAGCATTGTCTTAAGTAGAATGATATAAGGTTCATAATAAATATTTATTAAATAATACCTACTTTTTTAGAAGTAGTATTGGCAGCAGTAGTATTTTATTCCTTCAAGGATTTATGTCTGTCGTAGCTGAGTGATCACCCACTAGTGGGACTAACAGCAGCACGTTCTGGACTCTGCTCTGCGTCACCATTGTTGTAAGAGGAAAGTGAGATGTAGAAATCTGATTAGTGGAGGCCGATAGTTAAAGCACTACTGAACCACTGAAACATGTTCACTAGGAACCCATTATTTAGTTTAAAAAATAAAACTAACCTCAGTGAACACTGTCTAACGAACTACAGATGGCTAATTGCAATGGTAACAATAGATAAAATTTATGTTCAAGCCACTGAAAAAAATTTCTACTTTTTCTACCCTAAGGTCATGAGTTTCTGAGAACTGCTGAGAATAAAGAAGGAAGAATTTGCTCAGCAAGAAGGAAATTGAGCTCAAAACTGCATAAACTCATCTAATGCAAACTAGGTGGCATCCAAGACCAGGGATGGCGCCAGGGTCTCCGAAGGAGGGAGTCAGATCATAAAGGCAAAGATCAAAACAGTTTTAAATAAATGCACTTATCTTTCACATCTGCATACAAGCCACAAGTTATGCTAGAGAATCAAAAAGTGATCACTGTTGCTAAATGGTCTGCAAACAGCAACTAGATAAGTTTCATCATCTTGATCAAAAGCACTTGTTAAACCCACATCTAGACTGACTGGTGTCACAGTGTTGGGCAGTGTACACAAGGCAACTTAAAACGTACTGATCCTTCCCCTGATGGGAGGGGGGAGGGGAAGTCTTTACACCTGACATGAAAGACAAATAGAATACCATTAATCAAATATATTAATAAGAAATGTGTATGTATTCTATTTAAAACAAAAATAAAGGATTAGTCATATTCCTAAGTGATTCTATATGGCAAGTATCCTTTCCATTTTTCCTGCAAGTAGAGATTCATCGGTGCACTAACATCACAAGACCGATTTAATCCCAATTTTAAAGGGCTCAGTAATTACATACATTGTGTCACATTTAACAGATATCATCTGAGCACATTTGCAAAAGCCAGAGGACGTACCCAGTGTAGGGTACACTCAGCAACCCAAACATCAAGTGTCACCTTCAGAATGATCATGATAGAAAGATCTCTCTCTACGTGTATTCACATAATGAGCTTTCATGTGAGTTACCGTCTGAGCTGTATTACATTGTAACTAATGTATAACAAAAAAAGGATATTATAGCAGGTGTGTGTGTGTGTGTGTGTGTGAGCCTGCAGTGCAGTAGACAGGAATGTATCAATGTGCCCGAGAAGCAGGGGATAATTATACAGAGCAGTCAGAAGTCTGCAGCCTGCGCTTAAAACATGTCTCCAAGTCAAAAACGCCAAACACCGTATATCATAAAAAAGGCAAATCTACAAGAATGAAAACAGCCTTCACAGAATCATGAATTTTTTAGACTGCTCTAATTAGATCTGGAGAACACCTGCCTCATTTCATTTGCACATGTCAATTTTCACGTTGTGCATTAAAAACATACAGAAAATGTACAGATGTTTTATAAAAGGGCATGCGGGGTTTTTTTTTGTTTTTTTTAAATGTTCCTTTTATCGGCGAGTAAAGGAAAGATAGCATCGGCCCATCCAAAGAGGGAGCAAGAGCGGTTCAAGGAGAGTCTTTTTTTTCCTGTTAATTTCCAGAGGGAATTAGCCAATTTTCTGCATTATGATAGAATCAGCATACAGAGGCTCGGACCTATAGATAAAGTCAAAGCAGAAGAGGTGCTCTCAGCTTTGGGCGCCCGCTGAATCTTAAATATGAACAACTGCTGAGCTTCTGTTTGCCCCACGATTTCTGGTCAGATCTCATCAGATTGGAGCCTGCTGTTTAAGCTGTATTTAGGACATAACCCTAGCAGCTGGCTCTATGAATGAGCTGCTTCACGGCGGCTATTGCTATGCATGTAATAACTAAAGAATTTGGAAGGGCTAAGAAAGGCACTAATCCCTGTGTATTCTAGTGACTATTTTGGTAGATTTGAAATTCAACTAAGCAAGGAGCATATGAAAAATAAAAGTATGGTAATTTACACTAAAAATAAGTTTAATATTACCATCTGCAGGAGAGAAAATGCCACACCACGATGTTAGAGTAAGGACAGTCTAGTGTTTTTTAAATGCCCACACTTACAAAGAGTTTGGAGATTTTTACTAAGTTTCATACATTTGAAAAAGCATTATTTAAATAGTTGATGTTTGAACAATATCTGGCAAAATGAAAAACATCAAAATGCATTTATTTTATGCCCAGGGTCTGTAAGGATAAAGATTATATGTCATTCAGCATCGCATCCCTGTAGAACAGACCATACAGTAGTCGCGAATAAAATGTCCCTTGAGTTAAACTTATCTACCACCATTTGAGAGTAAAAATGATTAGCTTTGGAGGCGGTCTAAAGAAATTGAACCACCAAAAAGTGCACATTGTAATATGAAAATATCCCAAATGTCTAGGAGAATGCAGTCTTATATTTTCTATGCAAAGGACGGAAAATGAAAATACAGGAAAATGGTAAATGTTATATTTCAATTTTATAAATGGAGATCGGGAAAGAAAAGTAATGAGTGTATCCTTGCTAGGTTTTATAGTATCTCTGACGCAAGAAGAGCTGCATTGTTTTTTCACAGGGTAAACAGTTAGGACGTGGTCAATACGGTCACTTACCTAAACACATTAGTCGCCAGATGCTTGTGTGAGCAGGTACCATTATCAGGTTAGCAAATAATTTGAGGATGAGAAAGAACATAAACTGAGTGTTGCTAAGTGTTTCCATGTGGGTGGCAAATACGCTGCTTTTAGGGCAAGACTCCAGGGTTACTTAAACACCAAAATAGTCCTAGAAAAGTCCAGGAGAAATCATGGCCTTAGAACCTCCGGAAACCAGAATTAGGCCAAAATGTTTAACAAAAATGGGCTGGGGACATAAGGAAGATTAAATGAAGAAACTCCATCCGCACAAACCGGGGTAAAGTGCCAAACATCTTTTATAACAGTACAACATTGCAAAGTAGCACTGTTTTCACCATTTCGACAACGAAAAACCATAGATTTTTAAAATATTTCTTCCTTGCTCTTCCCCTGAGACAGAAGTAAAACTCCCCCGGCTCTCCTCCACATGCCCTGCCCTGTGCGAATGGCACGTGGACCTAAATCGCATCTGATCGGGGCGACTGGATGTGGCCTCAGGTGGCAGAGTCAGCTTCTGGATGCGAAGAAGCACCTCCAAGGCGTCACCCTTGGCCCTGAGCCCCGCAGGGCCACCTGACACAGCGCTCACCCCCCGGGAGCTGCGGCCGTCTTTCCCTCGCGGCAAGTTAACCTCGCTCTCAGCTTCGCCTGCAAGGTTCAGGACTGAGGACTTCGCCCCGTTACATAAACAAGTGTTCGAGTTCGAGCTCCTCGCTGTTGACCTGCTCCGCTCACCAGAGGCTTAATGGATCCATTTTGCTCTCACTCGCTTCGTGCCTATTCATTCCACATGCTTAGTGCAATTGCAGCCATCACATTGTAATTACTCAATAAGAAAATACTTTTAAATGGGAGCTTATGAAAACATTTTATAGTATTTCAATTGGAGCCAAAAAAATAACTACAAGTACAGTTATTATTTTTAAAAAAACCAACTACACAGTAAATAGAAAAACTACTCAGATATCTCCCTTCATGTGGGCTGCTAAAGCTCAAATACGGAGAGTTAAAGAATATTATATTTTGTTCTCTCTTTATATTAGGTTAGATGTGAATAATTTGGTTGGCAAACAACAATGAATACAAACTCATTTATTCTACTACAATTTTCAGCAATTATATATTAACATGTTCACATCTATGAAAGCATTTTGATTTCACTAGAAAGGTATCAGAAAAGATATGCTTTTTAAAGTCGCATTTTCAAAAGAAAAATCATTCTAAAATGTAAGTATAACATTTAGATTTTATAAATTAGTAAGTATGTTCCAGTAGTTCATTCTTAGGGTTCTGAAGATATGTAATGGCTTTTAACTTTTAAATTATGTATTAGAATTACTGTAATTTATAATTATATATACTTGCACATGTAAATGCATAGCTTTTGCAAACTTTTGCTAATAAATAAAATATAAATAATATAAATAATAAGGAGGAAAGATATTATAAATTGAGTTAAAGTGCTTAGTACTGGAAATAAACCAAAGTAATTAAATCTAGTTTCTTTGCCTTTACATAGGAATTTTTACACCATCCCTGACATCTCATTCTTAAATGTAAACTCTATCAAATTATAACTGCTAATGAAAGTTTAATTTTTATGTGATTTCAGTGTTTGTAAAGAAGTAACCATTTTTAAAAAAAGTTGTTCACCTCTGATAGAGTGGATCATGAAACTGTCCGATTTAGAAACGTATCCCATCTTCCTTCCCCCAGCCACAGAGTTTTTAGTGATTCTTCTAATTAAAGGAAGCCTTCTCGAGGCTTTATTCCTTCCCCATTTATCATACCAGAACAAAAATAAGCACTTAAAATAAAACAAAACACTAAGAGGGGAAAAATGCTCTGATGCCAAAAAAGGGTATTAAGAAATCCAACCAATCACTTTTTAGAGTGGCATATATGGTGCTCTGTTGGGTAAGTTGAATTAGTACTGAGTGTATATCAAAACCGCATTAGGGTAACTTATCTTTAACAGCGCATTTAAAAGTCAGAAAAAATTGGATCAGTGCTAATGTTCACTTAATAAGATCAAAGTTGGAAAGCATTTGCTATGATTGGTTAGTTCTTAGTTCATACTCCCTACAAGTTAGTTACATAAGTTAGGTAGTTACACTATAACATAGATATAAAATCTGTAACACAAAATACATTGAACAAAGTCCAAAGTAACGTTTTAAATCTGTTTTACTTTTTTTCTTTTTGAAGATTTTTTGTTGATTTTTAAAGAGAGAGAAAGGAAGAGGGAGAGAGAGAAACATCAATGTGAGAGTGAAATATTGATCGCTGCCTCCTGCACGCCCCTACCAGGGATCAAGCCACAACCCAGGCATGTGTCCTGACCTGGAATCGAACCAGCAACCTTTCCTTACACTGGGTGACACCCAACCTACTGAGCCACACCGGCCGGGGCTAAGTTTTACTTTTTTTTCTAAACCAGTATTCACAGATGAATTATTAAAAAACAAACAAACAAACAAAACTCACTAGGATCTATGACCTGGAAGAGGTCCCTCACCAGCACCCTGATCTCTGACTTCCAGCTTCTGGAACTGTGAGAAACAGAGGTGACGTTTGGGCGACCCGGGCTAGGACAGTCTGTTAAAGCGGCCTGAACTGACCAGCACAGCCACTAGCCCAGCGGCCCAGAGAGCACCCGCCCAGGGCTGAGGCCAGACCTCCTCGGTGGAGGCATGGCCACGGCTCACTGAGGACCAGGTCGCTGTGTGGTTGGAACTTGCTGGCAGTCTTACCCCTGGAAACCTGCCACCTGGGGTGCCTGGAGAAGCCACCCACAGGGAGCGGCCATCACTCAGGACTTGCTGTGACCCAAAGCAAAGGGATGCGGGGGAGGCCGCTTGTTGCTGAGGGCAGCCGGCTGCCCAGCTGCAGAGCCGGGAGCTGCAGGAGCTACAGGTGAGAAGCACGTCAGAGCCGGCCGAGGGGCCCTCCTCCCCAGGGTCCCCCCGCAGAGCTCGGCCTCAGTGAGCTGGCAGAGGGGGAACCGCCCCGCTGAGGGGCCGCGCGTGGACCACTGTCCCTGCCATTTACCCTGTCGCTGAGGGTGCCTCTTACCTCCTCGCCCCTTCTAAGTAGATCCGTGCCTCTGATTCTCCTGCTACCTTTGTTTTTCCAAACAGGACATAAAAAGTACCAGCTATAACCCTTGTTTTCAGTCCCTGCCCAGTTTCTCCCACTTGGTTCACTGAAAAAAGTAAGGAATCTCTACCTTTATTACAGTATTTTTCCATCTTGATCAAAGTTTAATTACCATTGATACCCGCGAGGCTCATGGAGGTCTCCAGGCTTTCTACACCCTTTATTTTAATAATAATCAATAGTAAATATTTTAGAGCACTAGATGGGTTTAAAACCATTCACCGTTTCCTAATTTATAAGGCGAGCAGGAAGATGACATGAGCTATTAAGTCCGTTCTACAGGAGGCAAATCTGAGCGGCCAATTCAGTCCATTCGCGCCCTCTCCTCACGAGCCTCTCCCCTCCCCAAATCCTATACTGTAAGAAGACTGCTGACCAACGTACGCTGGTTTCCTTCTTACAGAATGAAACCTAAACTCCTTAATTTGGCAAATAGACCTTCACATTTTGAACCAACTTACGTTTTCATTTTATTTGTTATTTCCTTTTAATGTATTACACCAACATTCGTTCTCAGGACAAAATATGGTTTCCTCTTTCCTCATTAAGTCATGTGCCTTTTTGGCAAACATATTCCTTAGTATATTCTATTTCTTCTTCTAGCTCAAAAAGCCAAGGTTGGTAAGTGGAGTAATTACATCCACTTGGTGGAAATGAAAGAACGACATCATATTGTTACTTTTAAAAGCAGTGAGTTAATACATGTCACGTGTTCAGTACATTGCCTAGTACATCATAAGTGCTCAGTACGTATTAGCTCTGTGGTCCTTATTCACTTAACTTTAGTTTTTTCATTTCCAGCGTTAGTGAAGTAGTTCTGTTAGAGATACTGCATGTTCAGATTTTCCCATTTCTGGAACGAATGGCAATCTAAGAAAATACTGGGCAGTATAGCTGACTAAATTGTAGAAAGCACACCAAGACGACTGCATGGCGAGTCCCACTTCCCATTCTCCATGGCCCCAGGCATGCCTCCTCGTCTGAGCCATTGCTCCTACCTTCCCATGTTCATCATTATCATACAGAAAAGTTATTGTGGTCAAGTGACATAATGCCAAAGTGGGCCAAGTTTGAGCCTAAGCATAACTGTAGATCTACTGAACGTAAGTGAGCGGAGTATAGGGCGGAAGTGGAAATGGTCCATCAGAAAGAAATTAATGTATTATCAAAAGAAGGGTAGATGAATGCTGGAGATAAAAAATAAAAGGTGCCTCCTACGTATAGCCATAAAAGTCTCTTTTAAAGAATTCTAAAGAAACAGAATGCCAGATATAGTTTGAAACTTTTAGATGCCTTGATGATTGCTTCTAATTTTATTATTTTGGAGACAAATATATTAAAGGCCTAGAGAACGTATATTTGGTCAACGGTCAAACCCTGGAAAACATCAGAGCCAGGAGTAGAACCCAGTTGCTTTAATTAGGTCAGTGCTCTCACAAAGAGTCATTCTCTGGAAAGGCTCTAACATAACGAGCCAAGAAAGGTAACTAAATTAGCAGCATCAGCAAAGAAAACTAATAATTTGCAAACGGCTGCATACTAAATAGCAGAGAAGAAGTGTTCTGCTGAATACTGTATCAACCCTTCAGGTCTAACCAAAATTCACAAAAAGCCCTAAGAATGCATTTTTCTAACTTTTCTCCAAACTCATTATTGGATATTAGCTCTTGGTTTTGTATCCCCATTAGCAGAGTGATTACTTGAGAGTTGTGCAGATTTAGCATATCTGTTTGTGCTGTGCTTTTCAGTATGTCTGAGGATTGCTGATGTTCTCTGCTTCCCGAGAGCACGCTCTCTGTTTTGACATTGATGACCATGTTACCTTAGCTGTATGAAACCAACCGAGCAATCAAAAACTGAGTGAGTGTCCTGGATTCACAAGTTCTCACAGAATGTCCCTCTCAATTTAGCATTCCAGAGCGGTTCTGTAACACAGGGGCTCAGATACTTGTCTCAGGACTCAGAAAATCTGAGTTCAAAGTCCAGTTGAAAGTCAGATGCTGTGTGACCTATGGCAAGTTACTGATAATTTGCACCTCAGATTCCTCTTCTTAAAAATGACTATAATATGAATAGCCAACCTGTATGGCTATGTTTAATATTACATGAAATAAAAATATATAAGGCACTTACTACATTACTTTGCCAACAGTAATTACACAATTAATGCTGTGATTGTTGCTGTGGCTAAGCATGGCCCATCGGGTAAGGGCAAGGAGTTCCGAGGCCTGGAGGAAAAGCTAGTAGGCTCACCACAGACAGAAAACGAACTGATAGGAAACACACAGGGACATGGGGCCTTGTTAGAGAAGATGAAAGGTCGGCATCCAAATGAAGCAAATGTCAAGACCTAGAAGGTTGAAGAGAGCATTTATTACAAGGGATGCCTTAAATACAAACTAGTTACAACATCTAGCTACATCACTCTGGGCAACTCAGTTCCCCTAAATCTCAGTTTCTTTATGTCTAAAATGGCATTTGCAGCTTACATTCACTGAAGATACTTTTTACCAGGCATCATTTAAATATTCAAAACAATCAATTTTATGAATTAAGTTCAATTATTATTCCCCTTCAGAGATAAGGAAATAGAAACCAGAGAGATTTCTAAATTGGCCAAGACCACCCAAAATTTACTGATGGAGCAGAATCATGTAGTTTGGCTCCAGAGTTCAAGCTCTTAGTTACTTGGCAAGTCTGCCTCCAGTAGGTCAGCATGGACAGTACTTTGTCAGGTTGGTGGAAAGTCGGTGCAATGATGCATGCAAAACCATCAGCACAGAGCCTGCCACATAAACTGCAATACACTTTAGCTCTACCATTAAATAATACTGTTGAAATAAAAAAGTCCCCTGGAATCTAATAGATTTGTTGTGCAGAAAGCACTTAAATGTATTTTTCCCTATACAAATAAAAAATAAACAAATTTAAAAGCTAAATTCATGAGTCAAAGAAAGGAAATAGATGCTTATGTGAGTGAATGGCTTAAAACACATTTCCCAAGCTTTCACATTTGTTATTGTATTTTATATGATTATGAAATTTTCTATTATATATAGCTCCCACTCCATTTGTATGTCAAATCATTTTTCTGTTACAAGAATAATAAAACAATATATTCGTTCAAATATAATATTACCCAAGCTTTGGGGGGTCATTTTCTTTATCTGACCCTAATTAGAGTGAATTGGCATAAACTTGTGGACTTATACATCTTAGCAGTTTTGAGCTTGGTTTCTAAATGCTATAAACTAGAAATCATAATAATGGGCCACCGTAGGTAACAAATGTGATAGTGAATGTGAAAAAATAAAAGTCTTACATATTGTAAATTTCTTATAAAAGGAGAGGAGTTCATCTGTCTTCATTTTTAGCAAGATGACTCCAAAAGATCTGTTTTTTAAAAAAAAAATTATAGCCCATTTCTCCAATGTAAGAGTTTGCACTTCAACCAAATTCTTTCATTATTCTCTCTCATTAAGTATATCCCAAGCCAAATTCATCATTTCCTTCCCATTAAACCAGCAGCTTCTTTCAACCCACAGACATGTATTGTATTAAAATGATAATAAAAGTTTTAAGGTCATAGTAGATTCAGGGAAACCAGAGCCCAGGTCTTCAGATTTCTAATCCACTGTAATTCTGGTTAATTGCAGGTGCATAGATAATGCCAGACAATGTTAGTGAGGTAATATATCATGATGTTCAAGGTATTCTGAATCTGGAATACCTGTGTGTGATCTTTGCCATTTACTAGCCCTTGGGAAAGTTACCTAACCTCCGGGTGCCTCTGCTTTCTCATCTCAGTCCTAGCTACTCATATGGCTGCTGAGGAGACCAAATGCATTCATTCATGTAAAGTATTCGGAAGAATCTGACCTATATTATACATTAAATAAGTGTGACACATTATTAAATAATGTTTGTAGTTTGAACATGCTAATTAATCATCCCTTCTCCCTTTCAAGTTCTGATCAAATGATAACAGGCAGAAGAATTCAAGTGGGAATTAATGTACAGCATCGATTCTTACTGTAGAGCTGGAGAGGAGACTCCGGTGGCCTTCCTGTCCCACTGGGGCTGTAGCCCGCAGACCCGCACAGCTCTGTCTCACTGGGGCCAAGAGGCCAGAGAAGGCACACACACTTCCTCAGAGCCCACCTCTCCACCCAACCCGGAGGCTTTGGCCAGAGGATAAGAGCTTGAGGAGGAGAGTGCACTTCGGAGCGGGGAGGGCAAGAGGCCGAGAGGGCATTGACAGCAACCACTGGCGCAAAGGGGAAGCGATGGGTGTGAAACCCAGAAATGAGAAAGCCACTGAGCATTCTGAAGGGAGGAGGGAGTAAGGCGGCAGAAAGGCAGCACACATGCCTTCAACATGCTACTCTCCCCGCAAAGGGGAGCTAACCGCCGCTCTCCCCCAAGGGAGACAGAAATAAAAGCCTGGTGAGGGGAAGCCTTCTCTGAACAGAGGTTTCACGTGGATCGGAAGCAGCTGGGCCAGAACACTTGCTGAAACCACTCATTCCTTCAGCAAACGTTCACTGAGATCATATTATGTGCCCGGCATTGTGGTGGCACAAGATGAAAACAAAAGCTGAGATCAATAATCAGATTCAGTGTGAATAGACGTTAGGTCTCATTAAGCAAACCGGTAGAGAACCCCGTTTGGAATCTCTGCAGAAGGCTGTGTGCTCCACAAGGTGGAAGAAATAGTATTTCCCCCAGACATCCTATAGTGTCCAGTACAGATGTTTTGTAATGTACCAGAATACGTGCTTAAGCACTCTACAAGCGTTTGACCTAGTGCTGAGAAAGCTATTTTCAAATCTTCTCTTAGTACAGACTCCTTTACGCAGGTAGACTCTTCTTTAAAACCCCAAAATATAAACTAATAAAATAGTCACTGCTTGGTCTCTTCCTCATAATCCTCAGCTTTCCCTGAGGTATCCTGAAGAACTTTCATCTCCAAAGGACGTATCTGAAGACCACTGGACCCATAAGCAACAAGAATTTTTTTAATTATTAAAGTGTTAATTCTAAGAAACTCCATCTTTAATAAATATAGCCAGAAAGCCTAAAATGGAAAGACACGGCTAGCAGAATCATCCTCTCAAAACATGTTTTCTTTAAAATGTAAAAAAAAATAAAAATAAAAAAATAACCCCAGTACATGTCTACGAATGCCTTGGTAAATGTGTTCTTATGAATTACAATCAAGGAAGTTATTAATTGCAAGGCTAATAATATGTAAATAAGTTAAATATTGTTTTGCTCTAAACTTCCACCAATTTGCTTAAGGGTAAAGTGTTTTAATAAAAGACACTCATGTAAGAAGCTGTTAGCAGTGTTTTTAGATTTTTTATTTGTCAGCTTCTCTGAATTTGAGCTACTGTAAGCATTCTCTATTATATTTCTACATGTTCCAAGTGTTCATAAAATTAAGCCTGAGTATGAATATATATGTGACCAGATACATGTATTAAAATACGTTCTGTTGGGTATCCTTTCGCCCTCATTCACCGTAGAATAATGTATCAATAAAGCATTTTGTAATGGCAGCAGATGTTTTCTTTTTTCTGTGCCTCTGTTCTTCCTGCTCCTTTAAAATACAAACCATTGATCAGAGGCGCAGCTATCAGAATGCGCACTTTCTATCAGCACTCATAGCACAGTGACGTCGAACGAAGGAACTGGCAAAGGATAAGAGCTCGACAGGGTGTTTTCTGTTCTTTGCGATTTTCCTTGGGCGCACGCAGATGGCTGTTTGAGAATGGGCACAGTGTTCGGCCTGAGGTTTGCCAACAATGTAGACATAGAAGGTGGAACAAAGAAAGCCATCAGTGAGCACAGTGATGGCAGGAAACGGCTCAAAAGCAAGCCCTGTGTTGCATACAGAAATATCCTAAAAGCCTAAAAGTAACTCGAGTAATCACTAATTATAAAATTTGGTTTTCGATTTTGGCAGAGTGTACATAGAATAAAAATCTGAACTGAATTATGTCCCTATCTAAAGGTTTTTGGAAGCTAATCTGTGTAACTAGGATATCACTGATCCATTCGTTTTCATTTATAGCATCAACTGATATGTTATATATAGCCTGTTAATGATGTGCCAGGCACTATACTAGGAGCCAGAGATACAACGTTGGGCCAGACAGCCTTTCACAGGACTTGCATCCAAGCAAAATATACGTACAGTGAAGCACACAAATCTAATTAAGAGTGATGTGTCCCACAAAGTATTTTCTCTAGGGAGCTGTGCGATGTACTGAGGAGGCCATGAGCATTGCAGTCCCAGATAATTGCCTTCAAGATTCTCACTTGGACACAGGCTAGTTTTATATCTTGGAGGAGTTATTTAACCTGTATAAAATGGTTTCACTAACTGAACAATAGCTACGCTTGCTTCATTCATAGTTTAGCCTCAATTATTAAATAAACCAATGAACGCAAAAGACTTTCTACCTGGCACGATGCAGATACTTGACATTTTATATCTGTTGTTCCAAAATTTAATACTAAAAACAGAGACTAATGAGGGCATGACATTTTATCTGAATTATTTTCAGAGAAATTCTGTGGGACATTCCAAAGTTATTGCTCTAATTATGGTGAATATTTTGGGTTTGTTTCAGCATAATTCCAAGAGAATTAATTTCATTCTTTTGAATTACTATTTCTTGCTTTAATTTTTCTACACCCAAGTATTTTTATTTATATAACCTAAGGAGAAATACTAAAAAAACAGAGTCAACCCTCATTATTTGCAGATCCTATATATGTCAGTTTTCCAAGTAGTTAATATTTATTTGTAACACTTAAATCAATACTTGCATCATTTTGGGATGATTTGCTTACATGCACAGAGAGGGGGACAGCAGGGGCAATTTGAGTTGCCCAACTGCCAAATTTCCACTTTAGGTCAGACTAAGCAGCACTCTGCCTTCTTGTTTTACTCTCACATGAGTCACGAGAAGATGGAGATGTGAGGAGCAATGAGGTTCATGCGCTGAGGCTGCTTAGGGGTTTGAGTCCCAACTGTGGCACTTATTAGTGGGGGCCCTTAGGCAAGTCACTTGCTTCTGAACTTTTGTTGTTGTTTTTTATAAAATAAAGAAAATAAAATCCACCAGAATGAGTTGTTTTTATGTTTTAAGATTAAAAACTATGAGAGAGATGATTGTAGGTAGATAGATGATACCTATATACATGCATATACGCATACATATTTCCCCCAAGAATGGTGAGTCAGTGTTGCTAATTCAGCATTTTGGGAGATTTTACAGAACATAGTTACCACCAAACAGGTTCTACTGTAGGGTTGTTGTTTTTTTATTGTCTATATTTCAAATTTTATTTTCAACTCACTGTACTGTCAAGGTAACTACTAAACAATAAATTACTTTGGAACATAACTCAAATACTTTGGTTAATTTCCTTTTGGAATAGAAAAAGCTATTAATGGTAGTCTTAGGTGGCAATGAGTTTCACACAAGAGAGAGTTTACACTTCGTTATAAAGTGATTAAGGCCTCCCTACTTATGGAATGGTAAAGCAGTTCAGACTGCATTCGTTACTTCTATAGATAAAAATTTCAAGTGATAACAAGGCGGGAAAACCTAATGTTCACATTTGTGAGAACAACATCATCATACTGTCACATGACAACTACTTAGAATCAAATTAAGTAATCAATATCATAAATGAAATTACAATGAACATAAGACATCCTCAGTAGCATGTCATTATATATTTTGTGGAAATAGACACAAAAATAGACACAATTCACATCTCTATGTCCAGACTGATTACCAATAACTGTAACTATATAATTATATACAACTAGTGCAATTTAAAAAAAAACCAAACATATTCTTTGGGCCTGGCCGGGCGTGGCTCAGTGGATGAGTGCTGACCTAGGGTCTGGGAGAGCACAGTTTGATTCCCGGTCAGGGCACATGCTCTGGTTGTGGGCTCGATCCCCAGTTGGGGCTGTGCAGGAGGCAGCCGATCAATGACAATTCTCTCATCACTGATGTGCTATCTCTCTTTCTCTCTCTCCCTTCCTCTCTGAAATCAATAAAGAAATAAAAAAATATATTAAAAAAACATTATTTGAAGTTACATATTATAAGAAATCATTATTTTTCTATTAGTTTAAAGAATAATCTTTTAAAATATGAAATAGAGCTGAACACAATGCTTTTACTTTAGCCTTTATGATCCAAATATCTCAGAGGGAATAGTTTAAACTTAAGTTTTAAATTACTCAAGATTTTGATCTCAAAGAATAGATTCTGAAAAATAAGTCATGTTAATTTAAAAGTAGTCTTTCTGTGCTAGGCATAAGGTTCTTTCAGACAAGTTTTCCAAAAGATCTGTCAGGTAATGCAACTACAGATGAAATTGTTATCTCAAAACACCCCAAAGATATGCTAAGCAAAATCAGCTGCCCATATATTATTATGTATTTTAAAACCAGGCTGGTACTTAAATAGCTGATGGAAGAAAAAAGAATTTTTTTTCAAAAACTGATCCATGTTAAATGCTTCTCACTTGGGTGAAAATAGCTTTACATTCAGAGTGACCTGCCAGCATAAGACCTGGTTTTATTATTTTCTCTCTCCTGCCTCTCACAATTAGTTCTCAAGGTCCATTAAAACATGTTTTTTAAATATGAATATTTATGTTAAAATAAGAGACAATATTAAATATGAATATTTATGTTAAAATAAGAGACAATATTATTGGTGAAAATAGGTATATATTACTTCTTCGGATGCCAACCTAAAATAAATTGGCAGTTTTCTTCACAAGATAGTGTTTTGACCTCAATTTTACCAACTCCTAATATTTAGCAGCCCTGCAATTAGGGGCAAATAGGTGAAAGAATTCCTTGAAAGGGCTAAAAGTTATAATTACAATACAATTCTTAATCTGTCACAGTATTATTTTTATAAAAAGACAAGATTAAGTAGGCAGATAACTGAGTAAAGTTACATTATTATCACAGTGGTCCTGTAACCTAGGACAACTTCTAGGACTCCTGTTTTTATGGTTTTGTTTTATCTTTTCATATGGATACAAATTGTTCAGGGATCAGAGAGATTTATTTCCTTTCTGAACTCAACCATACAAATGAAAGTCTATGGATGTCAGGGCAAGAAATAGAAGTAGGCAATGTTTAAAATAGCATGAGCTAGGTCCCCCGGCTCCATGGATTTGCCACAGAATTAGGCAAAATGAAAGCGAGGAGAAAATGTTGGTGTTAAATAAGGATGAGATATTTTTAAGGAGAAATTCTGTATTAGAAATTCTAGCCTCATTAATAGTACAAGAAACTAATAGCTTCTTTGAACTCCAGGGCCAGGTGATTTCTACTATGCTACAGTGCTTCCTTGAAATGGCTTTGAAACACAATTACACACTTCATAAATATATTAGCATCCTATTACAGCCGAGTTCATTATATGTATCGAAAATACTCTGGATCAAATCATGTTCCTTAAAACTCAACCTCCACCAAGAAAGTCTTATAAATAAGATGACAAGCCTACAAGGTGAGCACTCAACCCACACACTCTAGTCAGCAGAATTACAGACTGTACCATTCTTCAGAACCACAAACCAGGAAAATATCAAAGAAGGAGCAAAACATAGCATATTCCCATAAAGCCAGAGCATGTAAACTATGCTGCAACTGGCAGAATAATTTTCCCCCAAATATGCCCATGTCCTAATCTCCAGGACTCATGAATATGGTATTTTATATGGAAAGGGCGATTTGCAGATGTGATTCTATTTAGAATATTAAAATAGGGAGATTATTCTGGATTATCCAGGTAGACCCAGTGTAACCACCAGGCGCCTGATAAGACTGAAGAGAAAGACAGAAGAGACAGAATCAGACAGCGAGTAATGTGGAAGGGACTCCTCAGCTCAATCTTGCTTGCTTTGGAGATAATGGAATGGGTCCATGAGCCAAGGAAATGCAGTTATCCTCTAAAAATTAAAAGAAACAAGGGGAAAGATACTACCTGGGGCCTCCAGAATGAAAACAACCTTACACTTTTATTTTAGCCCAGTGAGATAAGTCCATTTTGGACGTTGGGACTCTAATGTTATAAAGATTATACATACATGTGATGTGTGTGGATATTAAAACAGGTTATTTTGGAGGTGATAGAACTGTTTTGCACTTTGGTTGTGTTTATAATATATGTCAATATATGTTGGTTAAATCTCATAGGACTGTACACTAAAAGCAATAAATTTTACCATAATTAAAAATGTTTATAAAATGTAAATTTATTTTAATTTTGAAGAACTGTTTCAAATTTATATTTAGAAAATTCTCTGATCTCTCTTGTTTCCTATGTATATTATTTTACTCTACTATCATCCTCAATAAGCACGTTAATAATTATTTTTTCATTAAATACCTTTGAAATATTTGTATTTATTGAGTTGGAATCTAATGTGTGATCTTTGACACTCTTTTGGAAAAATAGAATAAACTATAATTCAGTTATTTCTTGTATAAAAATGTATTGTCTACTTCTATGCACTATAGTTATGTTGAGACAAACATGAATGAAAAGGTCAGGTAGAACTCCTAAAAACTTTCAGTAGAGATCTCAAAAATTTAGGAATAGTGAGAAACTACTCAATAGTTCAACATTTATAAAATTTATGCTGTTTGACACCCAATCAAAAGTTGTTAAACATGCAAAAAACAGAAAAATATTATTCATCACACAGACTAAAAATTATCAATATAAACAGATCCAGAGATGACAGAGATGATGAAATTAGCCAATAGATACATCAAGTATCTGTTGTAAATATACTCAAAAATTTCAAGGAACTGCAAAACAAAATAACTCAGAAGATGGACTTAGCACATTAGACAATGTAAAAGTAAATATTTGAACTTGAAGTCATATCAATTGAAACACTCCAAACAAAAACACAGAGGATCAAAAGGATGATAAATATGAACAAAGGATGATCTCTGCAACCAGATTAAGCACCTAAAATATGTGTCATTAACATCATAGGAGATAAGAGATGGGAACACAGAAATATTGAAGAAATAGTGCCCCAACATTTGCTATATTTGTTGAAAAGTATAAACCCACAGAATGAAAAAGCTTAAGAAAACTCTAAGAGCCATGAACACACACACATACAAACTACACCAAAACACCTATTTAAAATTTTGAAAATGAATTATAAAAAGAAAATATTTGAAGCAGTCAAAGATAAAAATACAGTACATCGAGGGGGAAAAATCAAAAACTCACTTTCTTCATTAAAAAAAAACAAAGCAGAAGTCAATGCAACATCTTCAAAGTGTTGAGAGAAAAGGAAGCATCCTTCTGGAATTCTATATCCAGAGAAAATATTTTTCAAAAGTGAAAGCAAAATAAAGTGATTTTCAGAAAATAAAGAGCTGAAAGAATTAGTCACTAGCGCATGTACTGTAGGAAACCGTAAAGAGTCTCTTAGTTTCTAGATACCCAGTGGAAAGACAGGGACTACAAGGAGTGAAAGGGCTGGAGAACGCAGCCGTTCATCTGGCTGAGCTCAAAACAGTGATGGGCAACAATAGGGTTAGAAGGTTAGAACAAAAATAGTAAAAAAAACAAAACAACATAGGATAGTTTTGATTAAGAATCAATAGAATTTTATGGTCATATGAGTCTATGTGTTTGAAAATAAATAATGTAGCAACACTGGAAAGAGACTGACTACAAGAATAAAGACTGCAGGCACGTTCACTAGCACAGGTGCGAGGGGGTGGTGACGTGAGCTCGCGTGGACAGGAGATAAATGTGCCATGCTTTATTTCCTTTTTGTGTGGGGGTTGTTTTCTTTTTCTCTTTTCCTTTTTTGTTTCTATTTTTCTTTTTCCCTTTTTATTCACTGTTTAAAATGTTTTATTCTCTTAATAAAATTGCGTCCATCATTTCCTTAACGGCTTCTTTGCAGAATGTCTCCTCTATGCTGCATATTGTACCAAGAGCTGAGGGAGTCAAAAATGTAGATAGATCATTGTGACGAAAATGATGAAGTGTTATAATAAAGGCATTTGTACGATATGGGCGTTGGGAGATCATTCACATTTCTGCATATTATTAACAATGCCTTTGACTGATAATTTTGACTATCTTTTCATGACTGTTGTTACAAGCAAAGAGCCTTAGATGAATAAAAGTGTCTCCTCTAAGATAGATACATCTTACCCCCAACCCCACCTCCAGGTCTATTAAATTCCAGAACAGTGAAACCGAGGTGCCTCCCTCCCCTCCTTGGTGTGCCTGTCCTTGCATCCCAGTGTCAGAGAGCTAATTTCTCTCTCCGTGGGGGAAGACAGATGATTTTCCAGGAGCCCCTTTATAGGACCGAGGTTTCCTAATCTCCAGGCCACTCACCTATAACACAGCACACGGGGCTCGCAGGCAACACCTAACCTCTGTGAGAATTAGGACCCAGACAACTGCCATAATATATAACTCTGCTTACTGTGGTAGCAGCGAGTAAAAAATGTCCTTGTGTTTTGGATCCAAAAGCCATGTGTTTTCTGCGGTAATTTATGAAATTTTGACAGGCTAACTTGTCAGCTTGAAGTTGGGTAAAATCTCCTACATTTCAGTTTCTGGTTTAGCCGTGAGGGCATAGGGGAGGGAAGGGGTTGACTACTCCCTACAGAAAAGTTAGCTAAAAGTTCATGATCACAGCCAGCATTGCACGGGACCTAGGACCCTGAGTAGAAACGTCTGACCTTGTAGGCAGGGGAAGCTGCTTGTCTTTTTATCTTGACGGAGGTTTTGTGACCTGTAGCGCCAAAGCCAAATTTTCAATCTGGTAAATAATGATTCATAGTTAGCCCGCAAAATGGCAAGTTTTGGAAATGGAAAGATTCTTTTCTTTTTAATAAGCAAATTCTCTACAAGCCCCAGAAATGCAGGGATACATCCTCAACTCTCCCCTCCCTGCTTCTGGGGTGAGGTTACAATAATAAGGAATCGACAATAATGAATCTCTCTTATAAATGTGTTCTACCTCACTCATGTTCAGGCAGGGAGATAAACAGTTTGAATGCCAGTATGAAATAATCAGTTAGTTAGCTATTTAACCTCAGACAGTTTTTGTACCTGTAACCCCAATTCAGGAGAACATTACAGGCATGGTTTGTCTTTGCTTTTAGTAAATTTTCCACTAAAATATTACAAAGTGTTGTGTACTTCTATCTCTCTCTTTCCCTCTCTCTGAAATCAATAAAGATATAAATATATTTTAAAAAGCTTCTATTTTCATGTAAGTTTCTGCTTCTGTATATGTGAAGAAAAAGTACATTTTCATTTTTAATCAGGGAAAATCTTCCTAAACTGAATGCAAATGTTATTATATTTTATCCATAATTACACATTTATTTTATAAAATAGCAAGATATCAAAAAATTAAATAATAAAAGCTAGTATTGGTCTAAGACTTTTCATCTTTTCTGCAGGGCTGAGAATACTGTACCCAAATTGCTGTCTCTGGCCAACTGAAAACAGCTTCATGAATGTCAATGTTTATTTGGGTGTGTTATACAAAACATGGCCATGCTTTTGAGGTGGCCAGCAGGAGCTGTTGCCAGCATTATTGACATCTTTTATCTGGGAGAATGGAACACAGGGGGAGAAAGAAAGGTACTATATGTATTGAAGAATGAATGGCTTTAAGGAAAATTTCAGGTTTAGTAAATTGTCTGGCATGAAGAGATCTCATCCACCGGCAAAAATTTTCACAGGACCTTTGGTCCTGCTGCTCTAGCATAAAGTTTTCTCCTTGCAGAATAGAGTGAGGTACATTTAACACTTAAAGCCGTATAAAAAACTGCTGAACTCTTTTCAGAGTTGCTGAACTGTTCAAATTAACATGAGGCAGGTGCTAAGGTATGCAATGCTGATGCCTTCCAGAAACTTAGCAAGTGGAAAAGCTATTCTGGTAGCATTTGCTGAGTAAAATAATCAAGGAATAAATATAAATTATTGCCAAATTCTATGCTAGAATATGTGGTCATGGTATTTTCTATGGACTGAATTGTGTCCTCTTATAAATTCATATGTTGAAGCCCCAACTTCATACGCTGAAGCTCCAAATGGGACTATTTGGAGATAGGATTTTTTTTTAAGGACATACTTGAAAAAATATATATGTTTTTATTGATTTTTCTTTTAGAGAGAGAGAAGGAGGGAGAGCGAGGCGGGGAGAGAGGGGGAGAGACATTGATGTGAGAGAGAAACACCGATCAGTTGCCTGCCCCAGAAGCCCAGCCGCCCCAGCCAGGGATCAAACTGCAACCTGGGAATGTGCCCTGACTGGCAATCGACCTTTTGGCACCTGGGATGAAGCTAAAGCAATTGAGCCACACTGGCCAGGGCTGGAGCTAGGACCCTTAGGAGATTATTAAGGTGAAATGAGGTCATAAGGGTAAGGCCCTAACCCAACAGGGCTGATGGCCTCTTAAGAAGCAGAACAGAGAAAGACGGCTTCTCTGCGCACAGAGAAAAGACGGCCACCCGCAAGGCAGGAGGAGAGCGGCCAGGAGCTGGGCCTCAGCCTCTCGGTGGGGGGGTGGGGGTGGGGGGCCTCCTGCCTCCAGAACCGTGAGAGAATGAATTCCTGTTGTTTAAGCCACTAAGCAGAGAGCAATTTGCTATGGAAGCCCAAGCAGACTAAGAAGGTATTTGTTTCTTAAATCTGAACCTGCTGCCTGATAGACATGCATTTCCACTCAGTTTCACTCTAAGAGGACAGCAACCACAGCATTATCGTAATTCTCAACAACCCGATGGAAAAGAGAATCAGAATTTTTTAACTCAAACTGAAATCCATGGTATTCTAGGAGCTATTGTCACGGCTGTATTTAATTTTCTGTTGCCTTGGATACATTTTCTTCCCATTCTCTATTTGGGTATAGGTTTTCTTGTTAGATACTAATCTAACATTCGATCATGAAAAGGTGAATTATACCTGTTGCCTTAAAATCCAGATTACATGTAAGGTCCTCCCATTTAGGATGACATACTTATTCATATTCTTCATATATAAGACATTTTAGAAGAATAGGCACAGCTTGAAAGTATAAAATAAAATTTTATTTTTATAGTAAATATTAGTGATAAAAAAATCCAGTGTTTTATTTGATGTTGGTCAAAGATCCCAAATATTTGTCATTCTAGCACTATAGAGATATGCATTTATTAAAATAATAGTAAGGGAAAAGGGGCTCAACTCAAAGTAGGGATATATTCTAAATTCCCATTACCAGTTTTTCATAAACTAAATATTTGGAACAATGAAAAAAATTAATAACAATCACAGAATATTTTCAGTATCATATATTCTTTATGCTTTTATAATTAGTATTTCCACATAAGTATTTCTTAACAAAGGTTATGCCTTCACTCTGAAAAATATTTCTATATTAGACATCTATATTAGCAACATGGCTTATCATATTTATATTTAACTATAAAATATACAGAATATATGACACTTAAAATGATCTGCAATAATTAATAAACTTTCATTGTTCCAAATATTTAGTTTATGAAAGTATTAGCAGTAAATAATTATTTTAATTATTTCATTTATTTAAAAATAAGACCTGAACTGTATTTAGCCAAGACAGCACAGTCTGATAGAAATGCAATGTGAGCCACATAAGGAATTTTAAATTTCCCAGTCACCACATTTAAAAAGGCAAAATAAAAACATTGAAACATTTTAATAATATTGTTATTTCATCCAATATATAAAATATTACCATTTAAATATATACTGAATAAAAAGTTGCTAATGAAATATTTCACTTTCTTTTTTTCCATACTAAGTCTGCAAAATCCAGTGTGTATTTTAATTTTTTTAAAAATCCTCACCAGAAGATGTGCTTATTGATTTTTTAGAGAGAGGAGAAGAGAGAAAGAGAGAGAGAAAGAGACATTGATCCACTGCCTCCCTCACACTCCCAACTGGGACAGAACCCGCAACCTAGGTATGTGCCCTAAGAGGGAATCACACCCACACCCTTGGTGTATGGGAATCCACCAAGCTCCAACCAGCTGACCCACCTGGCCTGGGCCCAGCGTGTCTTTTACATTTCCAACACTTCTCAACTCATATACCAATTTTTATTGGCTATAGTCAGCTGTATTTAGATTTTCTTTTTTTATTTCATCTTTTTTCATTCCAAGTTCTCAGCAGCCACATGCAGCTACTGTGTATCCTACTGAACAAGCAGAGTTAGAAGTTACTGAGCAAAAGGCAGAATTTGTGTTATTTCTCAAGGCCACTTGGTAGATTCCTTCCCAACACACCCTGTTTTTAAAAGGTGTCTCAGATGTATGGAATACTTTTTCAGGCCTGGAAAATTCACTTCAAAGGCTGAAGGTGAGATATTTGCAAAACAGCGCTGCTGAGCATCAGCAAAGGCAACAGGAATAAACTGTATCCTGACGCTCAGAGTGAAAAGAAAGGCATCAGGAGAACAGGAGCATGGGTGCAACCTGAGAAATAATATGGTTGATCTATATCGAGAGTGAAGGGAGAGGAGCCGAACAGATACTGAGTCAAGAAGATATTTATAATATGAGATAGGAGGTTGACATAAACCTGAATTGTTAGGAGAAAGAAATAATTTGAGTATACACGCATCAGGGATATGGAAAATAATGAAAAAAGATAAGTACTGGAATCTGCTAACTTCTCATACAATTCCTCAACCTACAAGGAAAAAACGCAAATGGGAGATAATTGAGTAAGAGCAAACTTCTGAAAGGAGTATAATTATAACCTTAATATTTTGTTATTTGCTTAAAAGTTGACTACTATTAAAGTTAATACTGAGTTAATATTGTAATAATTGTAATACTGTGATAATATTGTGTTAATATTGTACAACTAATGAGCTTAAATGGATTTTAATTGAGAATTGAAATGTAGCATTAATCTCTCATGATGTGTTATGCATCGAGTAGCTAGATAACAAATTCCTAAGGAAAGATACTTTATTTTTAATAAAACCAACATAAAACAAACATTTAAAATGTTAGTATGCAGTCTAAGACTTACCACTCAACATAACTATATATTTTTAAATCCCTATTGATTGATCAGCTATTTTCTTCAATGCAAAATTTTTCAATTTTCAAGAAACACAGAGAATGTTAAAGGCACATATTGCATGGAGACAATTTAGTGGTGACTCATTACAAGTAGATTTACACAATTTAGCCAATTATTTAAGACACAGCATTTCACTTCCTTTCAAAGACATTAAATTACTGAAAGTGAAAGGAAAGATATAATTTAAATGCAAAACTGAGGTTACGCTTTACTTAAGTAAATACCAGAAAGTATACACATTACAATATGACTATTTTAGCACATGCAGCAAGCAGATTTATCAAAATCCTTGGGAAACGTGAACTCCACCCTATGAGAGAACACTTGCAAAGGACAAGGTGTACGGTTGGAATAGTACTTTAAAAAGAAAACAGATGTGGGAAAATTAGTGCTATATCTTTACAGCTCCCACAGTGCTCCTTAGAAGCTACTGAATGCACCATTGATCCCTCAGTATCCGTTAATATCATTATACATAAAGCCATACGGAAATCGGTGAGACTACCAAATATAATTTTATTATATTTCTCTTCTTTTATTTTCTCTGGACATTTGTATCTTTGTATACACTCTAATTTTTCCTTTATTTGGTTTTACTTTCTTAAAAATTATCTTATGACTTTAGGGCTATTGTGAATTAACCTTAAACATGATTGTAAAAACATTTCGTTGCTTAAACATCCTCTTTCTTATTTATTTGTTGTTTTTTGTTTGTTCGGTTGGTTAAGAGACAGTGATATCTAGAGTCTCAAAGCCACGTCCTTGTGACATTGTTCTGTGACGTGAGCACAGAAGAAACCCAGGGAGTTCGGTTGTAGCTTTTTGACTATGGAACCACGGATCAGACATTTTTCCCTGAGACAGTTCATTAAAAAGGCCTCAGCGGCTGCTCCTTCTCCTGTGATGGATTTGTGCTCATGTAAAGTGGGAAATAACTGCTATTACTTTTTGTCACGTCTCCTGGAGGTTCTTCTGCTTCAGAATCTGCACTTACTCGGGAGTGTCAGCCAGACCCCTCGGGTGTGCCATAGTTAATTGGGCTACATGGAGGCTTCTCTAATAAAACAATACACATTGCCATGGGCTACAGCCCTTTTCCCTCTGAGAGTTTTTGAATGTGCCACACTCGGGAAAGAAAAGTGAAACACAGCAAAGATAGCAATGCTTTCTCATAAAATAAGCTTGTTAAATCACAGGCTTACTAATAAACTAATCATGCTCCATGTTATTGAGCTTACTGCTTATTACACTGTGCTAATAGGAGGTCCTGTTCCTATCTGTCCTTATATTTTAGTTTTTCTGTTTTCAATGCCTAACATACAAAGACTTTACTTCATCTGTACATATCTCAGAAACATGCACTGCTGATCAAAGAAGTCACCAGGTGAGTGAGGGCAGACAGGTAAGTCATGTATCTTACATGGGGGAAAATTAAACATAAAATAAATAATTTAAAAGCAAGCTAAGCCAAAGTCAATTACTTTATCTTTTATGCAAAGAGAATTTCCCCTCTTTATTATGCTTGCCACTGCGTTGTTTTTAACATTTCTAGCTAAAAAACAAAGCAAAACTTGCTGATATGTGAACAAAACATCTTATTCCCCAACTTTTCTTTAGATTTGTCCAAAAAATAATATTTTTTACTTTTCCCTAAAGTATAATAATAATAAATTTATTTAAAAAACAGTATTGTATTTATGCAGACAACAGAATTGTTCCATTTCATCGAAGTCCTATCTGTAGCGAGAATGTTGAACCCAAAGTATTAGAGCATGATAGAGAACTTTTCATGCATTTCTGGCTGGCTACTTGGCCGTAAGTAAAGCTTGCGAGTCAGACAAAGTCTTCTCAATGTTGTGGTTTCATATTTTTTTCATCTATTAAAAGATCCTGCTAATAATTTTACCTTATTGGCAAGAAAACTGTTGCTTATTTTTTGGTTGATGCTACCTATTTTCCTTCTGTTATTAAACACTGCAGTTTCCATTGTTCTGCTGTCCGCATCTACAGTTTTTTGTCTGCAGGCCGCTGCGTACTTTTTCAGAGTGTTCTTTGATACAGATTCCAGCTTCTCAGTTTGACAACGAGGACACATAGTGGGAAGCTTGCTAGTATTTTATATCTCTGTGCTTTAGAGAAGTTCGTCTCTCCACAATGCACCTCGATCTGGTATTTCTAAGAGGGTGTTTATTTAAGGGCAATAACGCACAAAGCTGCAGTGTGAGACAGCACATTAACAATTAGCACCAGGTTGGTTTTTCAAACAGGCAGTGGTACAATTTTAAGAGTTCCCCAAAGCATTTTAAAGACTAAGGAAACATTTGTGTCATTACAAAGCCATAGTTTAAAGCTTATGAGCTTTCCACCCTACTAAGAAAAGCACTTAAAACAACCCACAGAGGATAGGGCAGCACAAGAATAGGTGGATCTGTAATTACTAGGAGCATTATAGTGGCTCAGCATACAAATAGGATTAGTCCTTTACCCATGAATATTTAACTAGAAAACTGGTTAAATAGTTTTTGTTTTTTTTAACAGTTAGCCACTAATAGTTTTTCTAAGATTACCATGCTCAAAAAACCTTGACTCTAGAAATGTTCTTTGTTTATGAGACAAGTAAATTTAAGTCATTTGGTCACTCTGAACTTATTTTTGCATTTTAAGCCAAAGCTGCTCTTATAAATATTTCCACTTTGGATAAATGTTTTTGACTCACCTAAATATTAGATCCAAAGTCAAATGTTCTGACAGAAAATTCCTACCACTATTGCCATAGGCGACTCATATCGTTCATTTGGAGTATTATAATAGCCATCTGATCTCTACTCTCTTCCTTAAGTTCGCCCTAAGCACTCCAACGACAGTGCTTGTCACAGAATGAAACTCTGACAATGTCAGAAGGCACTGCAATGTAGGGAATGAGAGTGAGAGGTTCGGTCTTGGTGTTTCTACATACTACCAATGTGTTGAAGCCATCTATGACTCAGTTCTCCTCTCCGTGAACTGGGAATAATAATAATGTAGAGCACATAGGACTATTAATGGGATTAATGGTTTGTAAGGCACACACATCAGATCCTGGCAATTTTTAACCCACCAAAAAATGTCAGGTATTAGTCTTAGCACCGTGTTCTTAAAATCTGCAATCATTCCCCAGTGGATACAGAAGGCAATTGGGGACTCCAGCATGGAATTTCCACAAATTGGCTTTAAAATATAGGCTACATCCTTCTTACTCCCATACCCATCTATATTTTACTTTTTATACATTTTGTTGAGATAGAATTCATATACCATAACATCAGACCTTCCAAAGTGTGTACAATACAGTGACTTTTAGTATAGTCACAAATTTGTGTAACCATCACAATGATCTAATTTTAGAACAATTCATCACCTTGCAAAGAAATCTCATACTCTCTGGCAGTCATTCCACTATCCATTCACTAGCCCTCCACAGCCTTTACTAAGTGCTATACTACATTTGTCTCTCTAGATTTGCTTTTCTGGACATTTTTATATAACTGGAATCACACAAGGCATGGTCTTCTGTGTTTGGCTTCTTTCACATAGTGTCATGTTTCAAGGTGAATCCATGTTGTATGTAGCACATGTGAATACTAGATGCCTTTTTTATGGCCTAGTAATATTGACCTGGCCATTCATTGACCTGTTGATGAACATCTGGGTTGTTTCCAGTTTTTAAATATCATGAACCATGTTGCCATCAACACTCGTCCAAGTTTTTGGGTGGACATTTGCTTTCACATTCTTTGGAGTATACACCTAGGACTAGAATTGCAGGGTATGGTAGCTCCAAGTTTCACATTTGTAGAATTCCAAAACTGTTTTTCCAAAGTCGAGACACCATTGTTCAGTCTTGCTAGTAATACATGAAGGTAGCAATTTCTCCACAAACTCACCAGTACTTATTACTCTCTGTCCTTCTTAATTTAAGCCCATCCAGTGGGTGCAAAGTGATATGATATTCTATACTTTTTCACTCACTGTGTACTCTCACCTCTGGCATTTATTTCTGCTGTTCTCTGTTTTCAACAGTCTGACCCCTTTTTTCCTACCTAATCGCCTGCTGAGAAGTTGATCATCTGTTCTTCCTTGAAGCAGTTAAAAATCTCACCTACCTCAAGGGGCATAATGCAATCTACCACTGAAAAAAACCACCTTCCACATACTCCTATAGCACAATAATCTTTATTAAAGAATTTTCATTGTTTTGCTTTATAACAAAAGCAAATGCCATATTTTTATCTATTTCCTCAGCAGACTGAACTTCGGAAAAGGAAGGATAGTGATTAACAGAGTGCTTTGCACAGAGAAGACACTTAGTGTTTGTCAAATGAACACTGAGCAGTCATTCAGTCCAATGACCAGGGTAATGAGCCCCCTTTTGAACAAGGCACCTCAAATGTTTTCCAATAAAATACTAAGACTTTCCAAAAAATAATGTGTTCTTCTTAGATTATCAAAAGGTGAACTGAATTGACATTTCACATTTGTTAATAATATGTTTACCTGTTAGACTTCCTCACTTGATTCCAGTTTTCTTAAGGACCATTATTATCCCAGTGCCCAGAACAAATCCAGACCATAGAAAGGACGTGGGCTTTTGTTTACTGAACCTGTTGAATCACAATGAAGTGACGGTTGTAGTTTATTCTCTCCCCGCCTCCCCCAGCAAAGGGCAATCTTGCAAAGGCTAAGATCTTCCAATAAGATACCAATGCTGTTCTGCACCCAATATTCTCTAAGAAATTCTCTCATCATTATTTCTCTCCTTTTCAGCAATAAAGGCTGTTGTTACTCACTGACTCACCTCTCCCTCTGGGTAAGACATTGCATCAGTTCCCTCACATGGATTTCCTCCTTCCCTCATTTTATCCATGTGCATGAGGCACAGAGTAGACAAGTAATTTGCCTTAGGTCCCACTACTGATTAGTGGTGCAGCTAAAGTTTGAAGACAGACAGGCTGTTTTTCTGGAAAACCTTAGGTCTCCCTTTGATATGTTCCAAATTTTACAGATGCATCCAAATATCCAGACTGAAATGTAGAAGCACTGATTCTGAAAACTTAAAGTTGTTCAGAACTCCATGGTAGATAAATATTACCTCATATTCTTCTACCCAGCCTTTTATTCCTTTCCTTAACCCCAGTCTCACATTTTATCTCTAAGTACTCAATAATTAAGTTAACTTTTAGAGCTGTACAGTGTAAAACATGGCAACTGATTACTCTTGGATAATCTCAAAATCATGGCTAAGAATGACTTAAAATTTTACAAAAGGTATTGTTGTACATATTATACAATGAATATAGGACTTTTGAAGAATTCAAAGGACACCTACATCTCTATCAGGCAGAGAAACAGAGCCACCTACCAAGTGCCATGCTTCAAGAAAGCAAATCACGCATTCGCTGAATATATGGACTCACATATCGTAGTCTACTCTTTCCGGTCCCAATGTGATAAGCTCCTTTGGCTTAATCCAGTTCCACACACTGCTCCATATAGAACCATTCTTGCAAACATTATTACTGAGAAAGCTAATGAAGTTGGCACGGTTAAAATAGATAATAGATGGCATTCATACGTCAAAGATTTCTTCAAGGAATACCATATTAGAGGACATTATTGACAGGAGGCTTGAATTCTCAATTTATCTTTTATGCCCAGGATGTTTGATTGGCTTGTTTGAACAGTAATAGCATCACCACCAAAAACCACAAGTCATTGGATACATGAAAGAAACAATACGTTTTCTCTCAACACTACTAATTGTACCCATATTTCTAATGGAATCTTCAAAGAAATCTTTGACATTCAATACTTCAAAATTTTTATTTGGATACTCAGATTCCTACTACAAAAACGATAGTATAGTTTTTAGACTTTTCAAGAAAAAAATCATACTCCGAGTTCTGCTGGTGGCTTAGTGCATAGATACATTTTGGTAAATCACGTGTTTTTTTAAAAAAAAAAGAATATAAGCACAGGCAGTGGATTAATTTAGCAATTTGTCTCTATGCACTCTCAGCAGTCATTCTCCTCCTGCACCACATGTACTATTTCATTGTCTTTCTTACCCCAACTCCTCCCATTTCCTTAATGAGAAGAATTTCCCCTAATTTATTTACATTGTCCTCTAATATTGCGCCTCTTCCCTGAACAGAAGGAGGGAAGGAAGGAAGGAAGGAAGGAAGGAAGGAAGGAAGGAAGGAAGGAAGGAAGGAAGGAAGGAAGGAAGGGAGGGAGGGAGGGAGGGAGGGAGGGAGGGAGGGAGGGAGGGAGGGAGGGAGGGAGGGAGGGAGGGAGGAAGGAAGGAAGGAAGGAAGGAAGGAAGGAAGGAAGGAAGGAAGGAAGGAAGGAAGGAAGGAAGGAAGGGAAGGCATGTGATAAAGATTAAAAGTAGTAGCAAACACTATCAATTCAAAATCCCAGAAATCCTTGGAATAGAGAATTAATGGATCAATATATTCACACATTCATTCATCTGACCAACAAATATCTACCGAGAGTCAGACATGCATTAGACATTGGAGTACCTCTCTGAAACAGACATAATCTTGTGTAATTTACTAAACTTTGAATATTGTGTTTTCCCCACTATCCTGACACCCATCGTCCCCTTTGTTCCACAATAATTGTTTTTTCTCAGTGAAACTCTACACTAAAACTCTGCTGTGTCTATGATGTGCAACAAGCAGGACTTGTCATGGACAGGAGCAAAGCAGTAATAAGTCTAACTTCTTAATTGTCTTAACAATCAAATCTCTAAGATGTTTTTTAAAAATAAAGCTTATAAATAATTTTAGCACATTGCAATTAAGCTACCTACTAATTATTTTTAAATAATACAAAAAATGTATTGCATTAGTCCCAGCTATTTCCAGCACTCGAAGTTCATTTCAGCTGCATCTGTGGCATCACGACAGATGGTATGGTCCCTTAAAGAGTTTTCTTTTAATATGAAAATGTGTGCTAAATGTGGATAACATGCTTAATCTCTTTGAAACAACAGTTTTATGAGCTTCCTGTCCAAAGTTTAATTGGCTCTTCCACACTCTGTCCCCTTTTTAAACTTGCAGTTATTTCCATCTTCATTTGGGTTAAGAAACAGGTTGAGATGTATCTTTTTAAAACATTAGCTCGTCAGCAAAGAGTAGAACTGTCTCCTGTGTTCTGCCAAGGAGAGTAAATTGCTTGGAAAGATGTCAGCAATGAAAAACTGTCAATAACTTTTTTGGCTGCTGTTGTTCAAAACATTTTATTAGTATTTGATCGGTGTTTTTAAAACAGATGAAAATACACTCAGGATTTATAAGCTTTGGAAACAAATGGTTATATGTAAAGCCAAAACCTGTTTCTTTCCCATTATACTGTTTTCATTCAAAAGTGTGAATCTATATTTGAACCTGTGGCATTACATTTTTCAATATGAGATACGTTTCATCTGGATCCCATCCAGAGAGCTTTAATAATTAAGGTAACAGTGAAGCATCTCATAATATTGAGAAGAAAGCACAAGCCAAAGATTTAGGAGACCTAGATCTAACGATCATGGTAGTCAAATTCCCTAGGTCTCAGCTTTAAAAAATATGGAGATGATAATTCCTGCCTGATTATTTCAAGGGGTGGTTGTTAATATAAAAGAAAATCAAAGTGCCCAGCCAGGTGTGGCTCAGTGGTTGAGCATCAACCTAGGATCCAGGAGATCGCAGTTTGATTCCCAGTCAGGGCACATGCCCGGGTTGTGGGCTCCATCCCCCGTCGGGGGCCTATAGGAGGCAGCCAGTCAATGACTCTCTCATCATTGTTTTTATTTCTCACTCTCCCTCTCCCTTCCTCTCTCTGAAATCAATATTTATTTAAAATAATAAAATAAAATAAAGTCTAAATAAAGTCTTACAAATTAAAAGTATCCTATAAGTTTAAATGCCTTTGTGTTATAGACATACAGTATCAATAAAAACCTACCAAACAATCTTAAGATAATTGGACAATTTTATTAAAACCCATCAAAATGTATTAAATGCAAAGAGCAAGATAGGAATGTGTGAATAGAGTACATGCTACATGCTCATCTATGTAAAAAATATGCTTAGAAATACCAGGAGAAAATACACTAAAATGTTAACTGTGGTTCTCTTTAGGTAAAGTAACAATGCAAAAATATTATTTTCTACTTTAATCTTTTTAATATTTTTTTCAAATTTTCAATAGTGTTATAAGAAAAATATTGATGAAAACCTTGAGAATTATCTTTCTTTTCACTTATATTTCGCATAATTGATTTACTAGTAATGAATATAGAATTTAAACTCTCTCTCTCCATTAATGGTAAATCAAGATTGCATTATTTTCACTGAAATACTCACAATCCTAGCCTGGATCTCTCTGTTAAATATATTATTTGCATCTCCCATCCATTATGAAATGAAGAGAATATATTCTATCTTACACAGTTTAAAAAAAAAAAGTTTTCAAGATTGTTCCTTCTTTTCCCCTACTAAAAATGTCAATTATCTCTTATTTAATTTTCCATGTGAATCACCGTTTTGAATTTAGATTTTCCTCCCAGAGTGTGCCATGCTTCAGCTTTTGTAATGCTCCTAAACGCTACCCAGGAAGAGCAGCCAGTGTCTTACATGCTCCTGGGATCCACAGACAAAACAAGCGCATAGAGTCTTTACTCCTTTAACTCACAAATGATGATAGAATAACTCTCATACTGAGGAACAGAAAATGTGAATTGAAAACTTAATTTTGTAGATGATGCCCTCCCAAAAGTAGGTATAGCAGGTGTGAAATGATTTTCAATAGTTTTATGATACTAGTAAGGTTGAAAATTGAAATCCGTATGCTTCCTTATATTATCTTCTCCTGACAATAATGTCAGGCACTAAAAATGTCACTGACATTAAGGTTTGGTGTCAGAGACTATAGGTCCTTCTCTTATAGCCTTAGATGAAGAGTTCGAGATTTTAAAAGTAAAAATGAGGTTGGGAAAGTGAATGCTTGACAATTAGAAAGATAATTTTTTCCTAATATTTATCAAAGGAAATACTTCAGAAGAGTAAAAGGAAATTGAAATGTGCCTCATGCATTTTTTTTTTTTTAAATTAATGTTCCTCTTCCTTCCCATATAAATGCCATGAAAGGCACTGGGCTGACTCTCTCAATGGTACCTGTGTTAGCCACACTGAAGTTAATTGAACTCAAAAGAAAAGTCCTTCCGTGCCATAATCTAATTCGAACGTTATGAAGTGCACTGACTAATGAATGAATAAGGCACTCTGAAACCCATATAAAATATAATGTATAATTATCTACCATTAGGAGGGCATATCAGAAGTTTTACCTCCATTTTTTAAACAATTGACTTCGGGCCAGTTTCTCCTTTTGTTTCCCGTTTCTCATCTTGCTCTGGCTTGTGTTCAGAATGCCCACTGACTTGCAGCAGGATCCTTGCATTTGGCTGAGCTTCAACAGTTGAAAACAAGAGACTGAGCAGACCCTTACTGCTTCTGAATGTCTCTAAAATAACAAGGCCCCACCTTCAAGCTATGGCTACCTTACAGTGTTTTCCTCAGGAGCACCAAGCCACTCTGTACAAAATGTTCTAGACAATGTATTCCAAGTGTAAAGATGTTTGCTTACTTTTTTTCTGGATTAAAAAAGAAATTCTGTTATTATGTATATATTATTTCATGTGATCATTAAAATATTTTGTAAAATGCTTAGGGTAGATACATGTTTCTCCATTGTGCAGAGGAGAAAATATGAGGTAGGGTTATTAGCCATTTAATAACTCCTAGTTCCATCACCAGTTTCCGTATGTAAGACCTCCAAAAGGATGCAGCATTACTTAAGGGAGTTTTACATATCATTACAGTACACTTAAGTATTGTCTGTAGAATAGAGGTATTTCTCACACATGTGTGTACTATTATTTTAAAATATATTTAAGTGCTATAGTGATTAATAAATCATATGCCACTATTACTATAGTTATAATATTTTTACATTATGTAAAATCCTATTCAGTGGATATAAAAGAACAATTATTATTTTATGTGATCTTACTCAAAATTATTTTCTGGTATTAAAGAAAAGTCTTAGTGTGTAAAGAAATTGAAAAGCACTGAATTATCCCATGCTGATAGAGAAATTGTCACAATGGGAAATAAAAAAAAAAAGGTTACTGAAAAGATGGATTATATCCCAGATATATTCTAGCTACTGAGGCATTCAAGAGGGACTCTACATCCAAATATTTTTTCATCGACTCTCATTTTTTCTATATGAGATAAGTTATAAAATATGTCACTCCCAATTGAGACTTTTCCCAAAGACCAAGAGCCCCAAGGTCTAAATAAACATAACTCATCCTTAAAGAACTAATTTAAGTAGAAAAATAGGCCTTACCTTCCAGTGTGGTGTTGCAGAATTAGTAAAGTCCTGAAAGATGCCATTCTAGGAGACATTTTGCACTGGTTCAGTGAAGACAAACTGTGAAAATAAGGGAACTTTTCTCATTATAATAGCAGTAACTTCAGTAGCTATGATAGTGATACAGATAAGAAGCCATTGTTATTAATGGTTGAGGGGAGGAATCATTTGAAAGAATCTACACATTAGAATTCTCTAATGTATTAATAAAATATTGAATGAAGCCATTTTAATTTCCATTTATAATACTACAATATTTACTATTTTCTTAGGCTTACAGGGATGTTATATTAAATCATGACAGAAGAGAAGACAGATATGGAAAAATATGGTATAAAAGGAAGAGTGAAATAAAATAGATGACAGACCCTGAAAGAATACCTATGGATGATAGGTAACAATGGGAGGTGAAGACAAAGAATAGTGATAGCTCCTAGAAGAAACAACCACTCTGCTTCCCATTTACGTATAATTCTGTCTTCCGGTTATATAGCAGCTTCTCAACAGTAAACATGATTCTGATCCCACCTATTCCCTGAAAAAAAGACAGTACAGTCCTTCAGTTTATATCCCACGCTGCTGCCAAGTGCTTTTCAACTTCAGATTTTGCAGTATTTTTTTTTTTTTTTAATATATCTTCATTGATTTCAGAGAGAGGAAAGGAGAGGGAGAGAGAGAGAAACATCAATGATGAGAGAGTCATTGATCGAGCCCGCAATCGGGGGATGTGGCCTGACCAGGAATCGAACCCCGATCGCCTGGATCCTAGGTCGATGCTCAACCGCTGAGCCACACCAGGCCAGGCAGATTTTGCAGTATTGAAAGCTATTTTTGTTTGTGTTCTTCAAAACTTGATATATAAATAATGCAATAACTTAGCATTGCCTTGAGTAACTTTGAATAAGGATTCCCATCAGATAGGTGAGAATGAAATGAAGCCCATTTTCACATTTAAGATATGCCAAAGAAATAACTGTTTGAGAGATTTAATGTCTCTTTTCCTTCAGGCAAAGGTTAAGTTCATAGAACATGATAAATATTTTAAGTCTAAAAGCAGTCACCTAACATTTAATTAGTCCTGAAGATATGAGGTGACTCTTACAGTATTATATTAAAAACAGTATAATTATCATTACATCACATCTAAAACAAGATATATTTAGGCATTACAGCTGTATAATGAGGTCATAATGACTAATAATATTAATAATCATAGTTAATATATAATTTCAAGAGACAGTCATACATCAGTTCATGCTGTGGCATTCTTATTAAAAAGAAAGTCCCAAAATAATTTAGAAATTATAAAGTGGATTTGTAGAAATGACAAGGAAGTGTGATTACTTCATTGGTAGCAGAGATCAAGCCAATGATTAATATGTCTACTCTTTTCATCATAGATATTATCAAATTGTTAATTTTCTTCTTGTTCAATAATTATTAAGTAAAAATTATGTTATTTTTTAAAATTAACATCCACTTAGTTTAATTTATGGGTAAAAGTGTGTGCACATTTAAAGTTAAAAAAAACATGTATAATGGAGAGAGTTGAAGTTGAGAAAAGCTACTAAAGATTCTAGAGTCCACGGCACAAATAAACATCTGTATAAAGATTATTGGAGATAGGGGAGTGACCAAATCTCACCACTGGAGTTAGAACCTTAACCCTGGCAAGCCACTTTACAGAAAAGTTACAGTAATTTCCATTCCCACTGGAGGCATTTGAGAGAACTTATCGCTACACACAGCATTACCAGCCATGGATGATGCTGTATTTTTCCCCCCTAACTCCATTGGTTAAAACTATATTACATTATTATTTAATTTCCATTTTCTTGATATGTAGTGAGACTGAATAATTTTTTGTGTATTTTAATGCTAAAGTGATCTTACTTATTTTGAATTATATTTATATCAATTATCTATTTTCCTCTTTAGTTAATTTATTTTTCATCATTTGGAAGGAGGTCCTGTTCTAGTATCCATATTGACTTTATTAATTATAAGTTTGCATTTTTCTTTATTTGTGAATCATTTATATTGTCTATTGACATAAAAATATTTAATTTTAAGCACTTAAATATGTCTACATTTAGACAAATTAAACATGTCTTTATGACTTTATTTTTATACATAGCTTCATTTATTCGAATTAAATATTTGTGATCACAAAATTTTAATCTTGAGTTTTTACAAATGCTATCTCACAACCATATTTCAACGTTATGCATACTTCTTTAGGAACCTCAGTTATAACGTTAGGTTTTGAGAGAAGATGAATAACATTTTGGATTATACTATCTGGTAAGCTTCTAGAATGTATGTATTATGTGGATCCAACTTAAAAAAGAGCAATATAATTTGCATGCCGGGTCAAGACAAATATTTGTTATGAAACTTGATAAACATAACTACATTCTTTCCCAAAAGACGTACCATCATATCTCTAAAAGAACACCTTCTGGTAAGGTCATTTGTTTTTTCTAAAGTTGGAAGCATATTTAGGTCTGTTCAAGTACCACATGCATGACTGAATTGCTGGAGTTCTGCACCACAAAGCATGAGGAATAAAATCTTAGCCAGGAGTATTCTTAGAACAGATGTTGTTGGTTGTCTACCTTAACTTTTTCTGTCAAATGTATGATTCTGAATACTTATGCTTCTTGGATGGTCCTGACAGAATGAGTCAGTTGCAAAATGTATCAACAGTTAACTTAGTTAATTGAATAAATAGGTGGGTTCTATTAATATTCTTTACTTAAGATTGCATACAACCTTCCAAATGCAATAGTATTTCTTTTCTTTTCATAGTTGATATCAAAATGCACTTTCTGACACTAGTTAAAGAAAAATAGCAAGTGATATTTCAAACACCCACTGGTTTGGAATAAAGAAACCATAACACAGAAAGAGATAATTTCATATTTACTAGGGCAATAGCATATGAATGCAATTTTTTTCTAGCAGCTTATTAATGTGTTTACAATATATGCTTAATGGAAATGTGGTTTCTTGAATGTAAGGGTGGTGTCTTCATATTTGTCAAACTGATTCTTATCACAAAACTTGAAGAAGAATAGTATCTAAAAAAATTGCTAAAAAATACATAAAAGAAGGACTGAAGTCATAGTCTAATTTATTACCCTTGAATAGAAATATGACAGTTTACAAGAGAATTTCCACTCATTCTGATCTCACAGTAGTTTTTTAACTCCAGACTTTGAAGAACTTTGATAATCTTAGGCAAACAAGGAGCTGATATAATTTGACACATAAATACTTTCTAACCACAGTAAATTATTGATAGTAGACTGATGAATGTCATGATAAATCTTATGATCTTGGCTAGTGTCAATGTAAATTGAGAGCACAGCAAAGATAGAACAGTAGTGATGCCTTAAACCAATTGCTTCCCTCACATACTTCTGTAGATTTTCAAACTCAGGATGGGAGTATATTGAGGAAAAACTAGACCTGGAAATTAACTAAGCAAAATTTTTAAATACTAATAGGTATTAAGTACTGACATTATGCCAAGAGCTCTGACTGTTACCTGTATATTGACTTTAATCCTGACAACACCATACGTGACAGACACTATTATTAATTCCTTTTTGCAGATAAGAAAAGGTAGATCTACATAGCTGGACAACTGTCTCAAAGAAATTTACAAAATTAAATTTGAATCCACATCTGTCTTATTCCAAAACCTATGATTTTAACAACTGCAGAAAAAATATACTAAAGTGTGTGTATGTTATTGCTAGACTTGTCATTTTTCCTTTGTGAGATTTTTCTTTATGCTAAGATTTCGTATCAGAACAAGAGCTTGAATTACAAATCTCTGATTGCTCTAACAGGGGGCAGGAAAAAAGGCTTTTAATAGTTTCATGATATATGATTAGAAACAAAGCCTCTCTCAAAAAAACTGTTGAACAGAAATGTTTATCGCTTACATGTGTGACTAGAGAAATATGAAAAATATTTTTGATAAATTTTAAAAATGCACAGATATTCAGAGCAGAAATGCATGAATCATTTTGATTTTGGAAGCCTGATTATGAGATTGGAGCAATCGACACGCCATCTCAGTCTTCTTGTGTGTCTCCACCCATCTCTCGTTCATTTATTTAACAAACTAAAAGTAAGGTTCTGTTAAGCAATGTGGACAAAAAGAAGAATAAAACACATTTCGTTATCTTAAGACAAATGTTTATCTAATTACAACAGAATAGGATAAATACTTAAAAGGAAATGTAAAGACAGCAACTAAGTTCTGTGCTGTGGAATAATTAATTAAGTAACTGTTTCTATATAACACATTTGAGGACCCTTTCACATAAGTACTGGGTGAGATCAAACTGAAGTTCATAAGGCACAAAGAGTGGAGAACAAAGAATGGAAAACAAAGTCGCCAACGACACATATTATGTGTCCGCAGTTACAGTGACATACTCATTACCTCTGCCCCAAACCCACAAACACACCCAGCTGCCACCAAATTGCACTGTTTGCATAACCAAAAGCTATAACACATTGATATCCAAAAGTATTTCAAACAAATATTAATACAAGTATAATACAGTGTATGAATTACACTCACAAAACCTTATATTTGAGTTTTCAGTGAAGCACCGATAAAGGAAGATTTAGAACAGCAAGAAAGAGTTTTACTTTAGTAAGGCAGACTAGGTAATTCGCACTAACCCTTCTACCGAGACATGTAGAAAATATGAACAAAAGAAAATGTATCTTCTTGAAAGCTTTAGGAGGCTTTTTAAAAAGTGAAAATATATAGGGTCAAGATCCAGAAGAATAAATAAATGCGGAGAGGAGAAGGGCAACTTCAAGAGGATGAGCAGCCGTTTAAACAGTGTGATACCTGGCAGGAAATTTGAGTCCAGGAGCTTTCCATAAGTAGAGGTTTCTGACAGCCCACCATACATATCCTCACTGGATTTGGACTCAAAGGAGAAGGGAAAATAGACGTAGTCCCTTCTGGAGACTAATCTAGAGACAAGAGACAAGCCTCAAACGCTCTCAGTCACTGACATTGGAAAATTGTGTTTCTGTTTTCCCTGGCTACCTCACAGACACAAACATAAATCTTCAGAAGGCTCCAATTTTAAAACATAATGACTGGCTTTTAATTAAAAGTAATCAGACAAGAAAATGATAAAACAACAGACATTAAAAACAGTCCCGTGGATGATTCAGATAATAAATTTATTAGAAAGAATTCTAAAAATAACTATGCTGAATATGTTAATAGAGTCCAAAGACATTTAAGAATTTCTACAGGGAATTAGAAATCATCAACCATAAACAACTAAAACTAAAATAACTTTTAGCTAAATAAATAGCTCCATGGATTATTTTAACATTAAATTAGACATAGCCAAAAAAGAATGTGAACTGAAACATAGGAGATAGAGCTTGAAGAATAAAGATCCCAAGGCATCATATATATATATATATATATATATGATTCTTGGCCTAGTAAGTTCTGTAGTTTAAAAGTAAAGGAGCTGACAAGAAGAGCTACTGGACGCAGGGGTCTCAGATGAAAGGGTCTGTGATGCTGTTTTGCTCATGATTTCTATCCTTTCATGTGGGTAGTAATGAAGTGGTTATGGCTGTTGGTTCTTGCTGTAGGAGTGTTTCTCTCTCACACACACACACACAGGCCCTCTTGGGACTCCTCTTTCATGGGCATGCTCCCCGCAGCCACATGGTTTATAGCCAAGCTGGACTCCACGCATGGACTAATGGACTCTAATCAGCGTGAATGCTGAGCCACACCGGCTGCAACATGGAACAGAAGCCTTGGACGCTGGCCTTGTTTCTGGCTCTGTTGGAATCCCAGCTGCAGCTTTTCCAGGACTGGCTTAAGGGACAGGGGGCTTTGGAAACTGAGGAATGTAACTCCATGTCAATAAAATCTTCCACATCCCATCATCCCATGCGAGTCCTAGAAAATTCATTTTCTGAAGACATCGTAAGGACCTCAGTCCCACTCGTGTCTGGGAAATCTGGCCCATTAATTCCTCCAGGGTCAGTTGTTTGAGCCAAAACCAAGCACCATTGTTATTTGCAAGGATGCCTGACACACAAACTATGGCTATTCAGATTTGGGGGTTTGGCAGAGACATTTTCTTGAAAATGAAGAAGTGAGCCTACCATGTTGAGAAAAGCAAGTGACAACTATGTTGCCAAGAATTTAAGCAAAAAAAAAATTGAATTTAAGAAAATGTGTAGGCATTCCCATGAACTTAAAAGTTCCCAAGAGGTAAAGAATTGTCTGATAAGATCAAAGGTAATATTAAGGAAGGTTTTATATATATCTATATATCTATATCGATATCTATCTATCTATCTATCTATCTATCTATCTATCTATCTATCTATCTATAATCTTCTCCTGAGGATATCTTTTCAATTGCTTTTCAGAGAGAGTGGAAGGGAGAGAGAGAGAGAGAAACATCAATGTGAGAAAAGCACGTCAGTCGGTTGCCTCCCGAATGTGCGCCTTCCGCACACACCCTGACCGGGCTGGAGACGGAGCCTGCAGCCTAGGTAGGTGCCTTTGGCCAGAATCCAATATAGGATCCTTCAGTCCGAGGGCTGACACTCTAACCCCTGAGCCAAACCGGCTAGGGCAGGAAGGTGATATTTTTATATTTGATTTATATAATGAAATGTGCCAACATTTGGAAGATTCCCCTAATTCAATGCATAGATCTTTTCCAAGGGCCAATGTATGATGTTACAAACTAATTCACAAGGGGGTGATGCAATCAGAGGAGCGCAAGGTAGGCAGTGGATCTTACCACACACAATGTACAAAACGTTACCGATAGTGTTTAATATTTTATATAACAATTGACCTTTAAGAAATTACTGCATTGCGTTTTGATGTAGAATCAAAGAAGGATATTTCAAAATATGTGGAAAAGCTATTGAAATATTTTTGTACTTTCCAACCTCATATCCGTGTGAGGCCAGATCTTCATGTTCTACAAACTAAAATAATATATTGTAGCAGGTTGAACCCAGAGACATAGAAAAATCCATGTATCTCCTACTATACCAGACATTACAGCGAGCTGCAAAACAAATTTTTAAATCATTTTATCACTATTTTTGTGTTGAGATTGTAGTTATTTTATTTAAAATATGTTTTAGGGTATCATTGTGAGTTTGTTATCATTCATATTTTAAAATTTTATTTTAACTTCCTACACAATAAATATTGACATATATATCTCATGTGAATAAAACTTTTTGTGCTACTCAACAATTTTTTAAGACTAATGGGTCCTAAAAGCAAAGGTTTTGCGTACCATTGCCCTAGTGAAAGCCTTTTTGTATCTTCTGGATTTTGTTTTGTTTTTATAAATTTATTAAGATACAGAGACAAAAATTACCTTTTATTTCCTATAATCCCTGCTGTTCATAATCCAAATTCATGTCTTATTTCTTATTTTAAGAACATTAATAAAACTTACACCATAAAATTATCCGTCGGAAGCCCTGCACTGATGGTAGAAAATCAATTTGGTGAGGTTTATGTAAAGTACAGGCCAAAGTAAAGGGGCAGTGATATGATTATGACTCTTCCTTTGTGTCTTTCTCATGAAGTATTATGTGAAATTAGAAGAGTTGCACTGTGGATTTCTCCTCTGGATGAGATTATCCACCCATTTCCATCTCCTTATCTACTGGGAGCTGCTTGCAAATTGTTAAAGTGATGGGTTGCATAGCTAATGTATTTATTCAGAAAGAAAAGGAATTGCTTTTGACATACATTAAGAAAAAAGGTTCTGATGTTTTCTTAGGATTAAGCTTATTTTTGTTCCCCTCGTTTGGTGATAGTGACTTTTCAGCCTATTTGTTTTTTTGTGGAATTTTATTTTGTTTTTGTTTCTGTAATTTTTAGACTCATTGCATTTTTTAAAACAACCTCTCTCAGTTTGTGTTCTGGTTTAAATTTTAAAGAATTCATTGAGGAATTTACTGTGCCCTGATGACTTGCTACAGAGCTAGTTTCAGGGGAAAATGAATTCATTTAAGTTACCTAATTTCAGGCAAATTCTATTTACCATTCTCCTCACAGTCTGACTCCTTGTAGAATGGGAATATTGGATGAGTTTGAAAGTCACACCTAATGTCTATCGCAGACAAAAAAAGCTGCCTAAAAGCAAAAGACAAAAAGGCTTTAAAAACATTGGAACAACTAACATAGAAAAATAATTGATACAATGAGTTTTAAAATATGGTATTCAATGTATAAAATTCAAGAACAAATTCTTACAGATTTGCAAGGATATCCTCTGACAAGTTCAAAAGCTGAAAGTAGATGGAAAGTGTTCTCAGGGAATATGGCCTTCAGCTCTGACGCTCAGATCAACAGATCCTTAAGGAATAAAGGGCCTGCCTGTTTCTAAGCCTAATAAGAGTAAAGGATTTTTTTCATCTTATTACTCAAACTTCTAAATTATATTAGAAATTAATATCTCTAAAGATGTTCATGATATGTTCTCTTCTATTTTTAATTATCTACCAGAGACCCTGGCACATAGGAGACCTGAAATGTATGATTGTTGAATAACAACATGAATTAGTTCCACGTTAGTTTTCTTTGCTTAACTTCAACATGTAAAAAAACCCCACAAATTATGCACCCAATATCCAAACTGTTTGTTTCTTCTTCAAGAAATCATTGCCTGTCCAAAACCGATCCTGAAAATATCCACAGCATCTTCATTCTGTTCTGCTCTAATTCTGACTGTTTGATGTAAAAACTAAATACATGCGTGATCTGGAACTATCGCAGCAGTGACCTTTGGCGACTATACTCAGCCATGTGAGCATTTAAGTAGTAAAAGGTTAACACCACAACAGGAGGAGGCAGGAACTCATTTCTGCCCGCTTACTATAGAAGCGGCAAGTGACAGCATGTGGCAGAGTGCAGCTCAGAAGAAAAACTGTGCCAGGGCTTTACAGAATAAAATGGCCAAGGCCCCAGACGCACAGTAAAAGCTGCCTAGAGAAAGGGTAGGGGGAACCATTTTTCTGAAATCTTTTGAAATTCTGCCCTTTAAGTCTTTTGTGGGACTTAAGGCTGTCAAAATGGCATAGTAGACACAGCATAGTGGGGGAAAATGATGGAAGAGTATATCTCACACGTGCAACTTGGTGCTGAGGAAGTTTTGGGTAAAGAGTGAACTTTATAGCCGTGGAGGGGTAGACACCGCTTGCTGTGAGGGCCTCGCATTTCCAGGCTCAGCTGATGGTCACTTTTGGTATAATAGTGGATAGACATGAGAAGCAACTTTCAAACTCATTCGATGTTCCCATTCATCAATAAGCCGTGAAGGCACAGCTCTATGCCTTGCAACTACACTTTATAAAATAAGGAAAATAATATCACACAGTTGATCTTGCCAGTCAGGTTGGAAACTTAGAGCGATCTGTTCAGCTCACAGTGAGGAAAGGTTTACTCTGCACAGCCAGCAAATGCAAGCTGAGATTAGACTTTACCTAGGAGTGGGGGACCTGGAAGGAACTCCTAAAGCACAGAAATAAAGACCACAGGGCTGAAACGAAAAGCCTAAAATATTCACAAGATCAGAATAGCTTTAGTCTAAAACTCTAGGACTAAATTATTTAGAATAAAGATAAATTGTAATAAATAAGTCAAAAATAAATTAAATTATCACAATTAATGATTACAAAGAGTACTTCGTACTAACGAATATATTCTACTTCAAAATTTCCTCACAATTTTAATTTTAAATCCTCCTTTTTAGAAGTTTTCTGAATTTTTCAAGATTGTTTTTGCTTATCACCAAGCACTTCTGGTGACAGATTTAATTTCCCTCATCTAGTTTTATTTTGCTTAGGCAATGTAATCACATTTTATGAGTTCTCAAAGTTTACTTTATGTTGTAACTGATGGTCTTATTTAAATAGTTAAAGTTGGAAAATTTTTAGCTTGTATAAATGAATAATTGAATGAGAAATCAACACAACTATAAATCACTAGTTTCTCCTAATGGTGTACTTGTTTGAGGAACTTTTTCTGTACTAATAAATTAAATTTTATTTAAATAAAAGTGTGTTTATCTTAAACTGCCTAGCATATTTGTTATAATCTAAGGTATGTCTATGTACATCAGGTAGCGCCTTATATTTTTAAAAATATATTTTCCATATACATATATTAGTTTATAGAGTCAATCTTTCAACGTTAGCAAGTGCTAGTAAATACTGACAATATAGATACTACTAACTGTTATAAAAAAGAAAGGCAGGTATTCATGGAAGAGCTTTTACTGGACTTACCTTTATACAGATAAGTATAACCTCTGACAAAGTATAAAAGGCACTGAAGATGCAAAATCAGGCAGAAATTGGAGAGAATTTGACTCTTGAAAGAAACGAGCTACATTGGATTAGACCCACGTTTACACATTTCCCCCCTGAAAGTATTCCCCCATCTGAAGGTCATGGAGTAGCTAAAACTTCAGAAAAATGTCACAGGCTTACTAGGTTGAGGCATCACAAGACAAAGTTTAGGGCTGTCAGACTTCTGGAATTTGAAGGGGAAAAAACCCCCGAAAAGGTAGGGCACACAGGGGAAGCCCCAAGGGCGTGTGTAAAGTGCCCAGAAGCCGTGCATGCATTTCAGGAGCCCGGCAGAAAGCAACGGGTGGCTAACAGCGCAAGAGAGACAGGGATCAGCACACCTTAGATGCTTGGTAAACATGTTGTTTTCCCTGGAAATCAAATAATGGCCATGCCTCCTTCTCAGGCCTAAGGAATGCTCTCCAGGACGACAAACAAGACAGTTCCAGGCCTGTCTTAGGAAGCGCACAGCCAGGATCCCAGCAGCTTCCGAGGGTGCTGGGTTGGGCAGCGGGGACTGACCAAGCCCCTCCCCGCGACAAAAGCTGCAAAGGACTTTGTCAAGGCCCCTTGTTGCTGCTTTCGGCTCTTCGGTTCTCCCTGAACTCTCTCCAGCCGCCACCTGCCGCTCCTCCCCACCGTCACCGCTGTCAGAGCCACAGGACCGTCCTCGGAGCCAGGCCGCAGGGGCCGCTCAGCGTTCATCCCACCAGGCCCGCCGCTGCCACCTCTGTCTCCCAGGTCCCCCTGTCGCAAGGCTTTTCGCGGGTCTCCTAAACAGCAGTCTCTCGGTCCCTTCCTTTGCGTCTTGTCTTCTGGGCTGTTCTCACCTGTATCTGCCGCGAGTAGGACTATGGCTGCAACGACGCAGTCATTCAATAAACACTTTTTCAATGAATGAATAAACAAATAGTATTTTTAAAACATTCCTGTTCTCCGGCCAAAGGTGATCATAAAACGGAGCCAAATACCAGCATTAAAAAGTAATTGCCAATCATTTGTCTCTTCTAACAACAAAATAACATCAAGAGAAAAGGTTCCTGTAAAAGCTGTAAGTACTGCTTAATGACAGTTGTCATGCAATATTTTGTATGTTAAATCGCAAGATTTCCCACGGTTTAATTTTTAGTATTGTCATTCTAATCAGAGTACAATAAACATTGCTTAGCATTTGTATGTAGTATTAGTTTTACTGTATTCATCTGTGCTGTGTCCATAAATGTCACAAATATGTGTTTTCCTCCACGTATAACATTTTTATGCAAATTACATGCTTGTCAAAAAGCCTTCTCAAAGTAAATGGTGAGAATAGATAGCTACATAGAAAATTTCTGTCTTAATATCAATACAAAACAAAATTTTCATTTAAAAAAAAACATTAATAACAAAAATAACACTCTGCTAATTGTCCAAGAAGTATTAGTTTCTTTAACAGGACCCCTAGAGGCACAACAGGGTCTCTACAAAGTAAGAGCAAGTAGAGCAGGAAAACATGACATTTACTACATAGTTTGGCATGTACATTTCTTTTTTTCTCTGGTTAAAATTGCTAAGAAGTCATGAGATTAAAAAAGAGATTTCATTATTTTATTTTTTCAGGACAGACATACTTGAAGTATGCTCAAGTAGCATAATTATATAATTCAGGGCAAGCTCACTATTTTACTTAGAAAACTGAGTCTTGTTTAGGTGAAGAAAAGACAGAAGTAATTTACTCAATATTTGAGAATAAAAGCACTGCACAATTTTAATGGATCTGTAATTGTAATTCCCAAGTATCTTTCCTTCCTCAACTAATTGGGTAATGACATTGCTAGAATTAATCCAAGGTCATCAGCTTGCACACAGTGCAGATGGTTTCTCTACTTTACGGGTATATAGGGGATTCCAGATTACTGTTGCCTGCTGCTTTTCAAACTAATTTTTATTCTTAAAAATCCACATTTTCACTGCAGTTGAACAGCTAAGCCATATGTTGCTTTGTGAATACTTTAAAATATCTGGTGCATGTAATTATTACACTCAAACTAGAATACATTAGTACTTTTCAATTTTTTTTGTAAGGAAAGGACACTTACAGTACTATGCTTTGTGTGCTTTTCATTTTTTAATTTTTTTCCCTAAGTATCAAGCTTTAAATTACAGTCCCAGTGAGAATTTTAACCTAAAATATATTGCTTGGCTGATCTGTCTCCTCGTATGCCATATATCCCAGCATAGTTCCGAACTAGCCTAATGCTATTTGAGATGCAGTGTTAATTTATCTAGCTGCTGGAAAGTTTGGCTGTGAACTATTTTTCCAACTTCCTTTGTGGTAGCCATGAAAAATAGGAATGAGGTATTTCTATGCTTTTGTTAGAATTCTGACTTGCCATTGGCATGTTTGACAGTTTGGGGAATTCAGAAGTCTTTTTATGTATGTTGATGAGAGAACTGTCTTTGTTAATAATAATAATAGCAATAATATTTATTTGTTAGTATTTAACAGTCATCAAAGTGCTTGCATTTGGAATATCTTCTTTACACAAAATCAATTTGGGAGATCAGAAGGCATATATATATCATTTTGTATGCAAAAACCTCAAATTCAGGTGAGATCATAATTGTTTTATTCCAGGTCACGCAGCCAATAAGTGACAAAACAAGGCTAGGACTTGCTTCTTTGGTCTTCCTTAGAGCCTGTCCTGCCCCAGTGGGTAGGGCTGGTGTCCTATCTTTCTCAGTTTCCTCTTACCCATTCATAGGTTAGCAACTAGCCATGCAAAGGCAGATAGGCAAGATAAACCTGTATTAGTCAGGGTTCTTCAGGGAAGCAGAACCAATGTCTTATCTCTATCATCTACCTATTTATCATCTATCTATCATCTATCTATATCTCTATTCCTATCTATATAGCTATACATCTATTTATATATACGTGTGTGTGTGTGTGTGGAGAGAGAGAGAGAGAGAGAGAGAGAGGGAGGGAGGGAGGGAGGGAGGGAGGGAGAGAAAGGTGTTATAAAGAATTGTCTCTCATGCAATTATGAATGCAAGTAAGCCCCAAGATCTACAGGGTGAGTGAGCAAGTTGGAGATTCAGAAGAGCCAATAGTTTATTTCCAATATGAATTCAAAGTTCTGAGAACCAGGAGAGGTGATTGTACAGTTCCTGACCAGAGGCCAGCAAGCTTGAAACCCAGGAAGAGCTGATGCTTCACTTTGACTCTGAAGGCAGGAAAAGCCAATGTTTTAGTCTGAAGGCAGTCAAGCAGGAGAAATTCTTTCTTTCTCAGGGGAAGGGTCAGCCTTTTTGTTCTATTCAGGATTTCACCTGATTGTATGAAGCCTACTCACATGGGAGGTCAAGCTGCTTTAGTGAGTCTGCTGATTTTAATGTTAATCTCATCTAAAAACTTCCTTACAGAAACACCCAGAATGCTGTTGGAGAGAATATCTGGGTACCTCATGGCCTAGTCATGTTGACACATAAAATTAATCGTCACAAAAACAAACTAGGTTTTTGTGACATTTATATTCTTTCCTACACCACTTTCCTAATTTATACAGGCTTTAAAAACCAATCTCCATAAATCATTTTGCAAGCAAATAGATTAAATCCTTACAGAAATAGAAACTATGTATATATGTGCAAAAATCATCAATATAAAGAAGCAAAAAACCAAACCTAGAAGTTTATGTCAGACTTTGTATTATGTTAGAAAAGTACAACACGAATCACTGATCCTGTATGGATGGAGATACGTCACAGGAATCGAGTGTGGAGGTAAAGTGTGACCTGAGCTGGAATCTGAAAGACAGAGTATAATCAGTTAAGGTAAATGGACAAAGAAGGCTATTCCAAGCCTAAGAACACATCTTAATGAAGTGAAACAGCGCACATTTGGCAAGTAAATTTTGAAGAGCTTAGGAACTATCAAGGATCAAATAAGAAAGATGAATTAAGAAGATCATGGATATTATCAAATTCCCCAAATAAGTAAAATTTTATCTGGAGAAACATGGGATCAACTGATAGTTTTGAGGCAAGAAATAATATGATGAAAGTAGTTAGGCTGCTGAACAATTAGCTTGAATTGATGAGTGAAATGGATTCAAAATAAAGGCATAAAGATAAAAATGAAAATACATAATTCTTGGCACAAATTTATGCATGTTTATAACAGGGTAGTTACAGAGGGATAAAAAGGAGAGAAAACCTTACTAAGGAAAACTAAACACAAATAGCTATCTGTAAAGAAGGAAAAACTGAGTGATTTATCAAGATTTTGAGGCAAGGTAGCTTGAGGAAATGATGGTATCTCCAACAGAAACTGAAAGCCAGGGACTGAGGCTGGGGCCACACTCTCTTTAAGGATGTGTGAGAGCAAATGAAAACCAGTGAAGGAAGATGAATCCTCAGGAAGAGAGGATCACACTGGAAAGTTTCCCTGGAGACCTGAAGAGGAGGATGCATCCAAAAGAGGCAATATTCAAGAAAATGCAGATTTCCACGCACACGCAGAAGACAGAGCAGCAGGGGTTCCAAAAGGGGAGTCACTGGTGAACGGTTTGTAGCCCTTTTCTAGATGCACATTCCCCGCGCTGATCAATCACAGAGGAGAACATTGTCAGGGAGTCTAATTGCTGACTTTCACTCCTTATCTCTCTGTGGAGGCAGGAATTAGTTACGGGGTGTCGGGGTGGATGGCAGTCATCCTGTCTGCCACAAACTCATTTGCATGGAAAGGCACACATCAGATGACCCCTGTCAAAATAATTAGCTAAGCATGAGATAAAGCCTTTTAGGTTTTCCAACGTGCCAAGCACTAAATCTTTTTCTAATCTGAAGCCAAATCAACACATTTTACAGACATAATAAGCACTGTCTATAATTCTATATTTTTCATCATGTTACTTTTTCTTTCTTTTGTCTTATCTATTTCATAAAGTATCTAATTTGGTAAAAATAAAACATTAGCAGCCAGTAATCAGCGAGATAGTGAGAAGTGGAGCTTCCTCTCACCCCTTCATTCTATGTGAGGCATTATAAAGTTGAAGTGAAACCCATTTCAATCAGAAGAGCTCTGTTCTCTCACAGGAGGCCCGGCAGGCAGCCGTGAGTGATGGCCGCGCCCAGCACCTACACGAGGCCCACGGGAGGGCACCCCCTTCTCTTCCTTCACGGGGGGAGGCCGAGGGCCCGCTCACTGCTTTGCCCCCCACAAAAACGGAAAAGGGGGCCAATGCCCATGCCTGTATCTCTGCAAAAAGTGATGTGGCTTATGGACCCTGCAATAAGTTTTATAAACACTTCACTTGATGCTTCCAGTGAATTTCCTGTCCTCTGTCAAAAGCCTAAAAAACAGAAAGTTGGCCCTGGCCAGTTGGGCTCATTGGTCCCAGGCCCCGGGCTCGACTCCAGCCAGGGTGTGTGCTTCGGCTGCAGGCTCCATCCCCTGGGGCCCTGGTCCAGGGGTGTGCGGGTGTGTCTGGGCGTGTCTCTCTCACATTGATGTTTCTCTCTCTCTCCCTTCCACTCTCTCTAAAAAGCAATGAAAAAATACCCTCTGGTGAGAATTAAAATAAAACAAAACAAAACAAAAACAGGGAGTTAATATTAGTTCCTTTCATTATTTATGTCTTAGGTTAACATATATGATGGAACCAGAGTCGTCTTGATAAATCAACTCCCCCAAATTTCCACGTCTTCGGGAAATTTTAAAAATGGAACAAGCTTTTTTAGCACTCACCACCCTAAATCCTGTGGGGTTGAAGGTGAATGTGAAGCAGTTCCTGTCCTCAAGTGCACTCTACAGTGGCAAAGGTGCCCACCTGCAATTATTACTGTGAATTAAAGGAAAAGGCCCCTTGAAGGTCGCTTCACACAAGCACTTGCCTTTCTGACCTGCTTTCACTGGTCAAAATCAGTCCTGGGACACAGACATTCTAGCCTCTAGTTCACGAGGTCCCGACTTTGTCACTACTGATGCAGGGGCCAGAAAACCCTCTGTTGTGGGGGCTGCCCGGTGCTTGGTAGGACGGTTAGCCACAGCCCTTCCCTGTCTACTCACCAGCTTCTAGGGCACCCCCTGTGTGACAATGAGCGGCCTGGCCAGGCATTCCCAAGCTGCCCCCTGTTCTGATCGAGGAAGGGGACAGGAGCATTCAAAAGGCCATTAGAGAATAAGGAAGGAAGGAAATAAATAAATGGCATTAGGCGAAAGTGTCTGCACCAGAGAGCCAAACAGAACAGTCAAGAAACAGAAGGGGAGAGGGTTTCTACAGGGAGCCCGGCCGGTGGCACCGCGGGCCGTGTCCAGGACCAGAGACGAGGCCTGAGGACGGAGTTTAACCAGAGCGCCTGGGAGCGGTTTCTGCACGTGGCCATTTACCGCAGAGCCTCAAAGGCCCGCGGGCGTCTGCCTCAGCTGGATGCCTCAGTGTCCAGGGGCTGAGGCCGTCCCTCTGGGGCGCGGACAGGTGCTACCTACAGAATTTAGCAAAGAAATGTACCCGAGACATCCTGGAATTTATCCCAATGAACAGTTATTTCTCTAACCTCTTTTTCTGTGTTTTTTATCCCTACTCTATAGTTTTCTCACTATCGTTAGCAGTGTGGGATAATATAAGGAATATTGAATACAACTGTTTTGTAGGAGTTCCGAGTTTCCTATCTGACACTAAATAAATGGGTTTAACTGGAGAAAATCCCTTAAGCTCTAAGCCTCAGATTAGTCACCTGTAAAACTGGATTGGATAGTCTCTCCACCACTAATCTTCTATGTGTAATCTGATAAAATAACCACAGTAAGCAGATTTTTGGTGAACATATTACTTGACCCATCCTAATCAGATACAAATATTTAATAAAAATTTTAAAATGTAAACTACAGATGACAAAGATTATACTCTAAAATGTGATGCAACCATAACACAATGACTATGTAATAATATTTCAAATTATACTATATTCTGGACATAGCTGAAAATAAAAATAAAATAGTACACAACATATCATATGTCCAAATAGAAAAAATTCATTCTCAAAGCTACCTTCTGAGTGATCGTAGATGTCTATATTCTGAAGAATGGTTTCTCACATATTTGCCTATATTATAGATTCTCCCCACATATGAGATTACTCTGCCCATTTAGCTTGGAATTTTGCTTTTCTTGTACATTTATGCAGTTGCTTTATCGTTACTGAGGTTGGCACCTCTGAGGCGACTGCTGGCCATAGCCTTGAAGCCGGAGGCTGCCGAAGCCCTCCACTGCCACCACAGCTGTTTCTCAGACACAGATCCAAAGCTGCCGTCTGTGGATTCCTGTATCTGATGGAGCATCCACGATAGCCACAGCTTCAACCTGGACACAGGGGAATGCAATGCAGGAATGCGGGTGACAGACATCTGCATATCTGCAAACTTTTTTTCAAATAATCAAGTATCTCAAGAAGAAGGGCTCTGCCTTATCATCACCTTCCAGAACTCACACAAGCATTTTTTTTAGTGGCACCTAATTTATATCTAGATGAAAGGCACTGATCAGCTTTTAATCATCTCCCCAAAGAAGGAAAGCAGAATGAAAATTGAGAGAATATAAAGAATGTTCCACAATATATTTCTGAATTTTCCTCTATAGTTGGGGTAAAAAGACCAACAGTTCTCAGCAAAGAACTGGGCTATCTCAAAGATTTAGTGGATGTCGATGTAGGTGATGTGACTCTTAAGTAACTAATCATAAAAAGAGTTGATGTAAACTGAAGCCGGATACATTTATTAGTTAAATGTTTAGCTCCACCATTTAGCTAACTATGGGACTGTGGGCGAGTTACTTAAACTCCCTGTTCCCCAGAAATTTTCCTGTACAGAAAATGAGAGTGATAATAACACCTGCCTCGTGTTATTGTGAGGATTAAATGAAGGACTCTGGGAAAGCATCTAACTCAGTGATCGGCAGTTGGTAATAAACAGTGCTAATGACAATGATAATTGTGTCATACTGATAATAGTTATCAGCTCTATCCAGGCTATTCCAAAAGAATGTTGGCATTCACCCATTCATACATATTCAATTTGTCTATAGGTAATTGGTTAAATGCTATGTATTACATATGCATGTCTGGGTATTTTTTTCTGACAATATTTTGTGGTTACAAAATGGCCATATTTTATAGCCTAAAATTAATTGTTTTATTATGTAATGGAATCTTTGTGAGGAAAAGCTCATCATCCAAAAAGATGACTTAAAAGAAATTTTTGATCCATGTTAAGGTGTATGATACCTCTATGGCCATTTAACACTGCATTCCGTGGGACTTTATGTGAATTTCTAATACATTATCTATCCTGTGCAATGGCCAGGCCTCTTGGAGAGGAGCATAATCTCTAGATGCTAGCTCCCTAACATGATCATGAGTTCACGAGAAGTTCCTAGGATGGTGTTAAGTATGTAGTAGGTTCTAAGTAGATAATGGTTTCCTTTTATTTACACAGTTCCATAGGGTTTGCACAATGTCGTCTTCATGTCTTTATTTTAGAGTTAAGAACAATCAGTGAACGATGTGATGTGGTAGAAAGAGCATGATTTAGAAGTTAGGTTCTGATATAGATTTCAAAGTGGCCACAAATGCCTCCTTTCCCTGTGTTCATGTGCCTCTCCTCCTATGAAGAGGTAAAAAAGTTTTTCCGTTTGGGCCTGGCCATATGACTTATTTTACTCAATGAGACATTAGAAACTATAACATAGGGTTGTAAAAAGTGAATGTGTACTGGGTGGTTGCCACATTTTGCTGTGAAAAACCCTCTGCCATGTGAACAAGCTGGGGCTAAGTCCCTTCATAATGAAAAACAACATGGAGAAAAGTCCCGCCTTCCCTGGCTCTCAGCCTGTCCCAAATATGCGAGCGAGGCCTCCTAGACTGTCAGGCTCTTTCTAACCCAACTAATCCAGGCTGGAAGAACTGCCCAGACAACCCACAGAATTATGAGGGAAAAATGAAAGTGCATTGTTTTAAGCCAAGTACTTTGGTGTCTGTGTGCTGAGCAGAAAAAAACCCAACAAAACCTAAACAAAAGAGGTCATACTATAGATCTACCATTAATAAAGCCGTTTACCTTGGCTGGGTTACTTACCTTATTGAAACTGAATTACCTAACCTGGAATGTTGAGATACTAAGTTCTGTTTATTTATGGTTGTGGTAAGAACTAAAAGGGGTACTATGTTTAAAACCCTTAGCACAGTATCTGTTACGTATTAAGGACTCAGTAATATTCCTTGCCTTGCCTTTCCTCTCCCCTGACAGTTTCCTTCCTAGAGTAGATTTGGGGTCACAGTGTATGTTTGTGCAAGATGTGCCCAGCACAAGAGCACCAGGCCTACTGGAGCCGTGGGACCTCCGGCACAGCCCACGCTCTGCCTCTCCAACCCTGTGCTCAGGTTCAGGGTTTTCTTTACCCACAGGAAGAGATGCCTTTGCCTAATTCACCCAGACATCCAGGAGGCCTCACTGTAGCTTGGGTTGTATGCTTAACACATTTCTGTGGAATTGCACTACATTAAATTATTCAGTAATGGAAAGGTTGAGTTTTAGAAAATAAAATAGCAAAAATGATCTTGGCTGATTTCAAAGCCTAAAAGAAAGGGTGAGCCAAAACGCATCCTCATGTTTCCTTGATTTTCAGTGAGTTTCACACCTATTTCATTTCACTACTTATACATGCAGCTACGTTCTAGAAATTGTCATCACTTGTCCTTTTTCAGCCTCAGAAAACATAAAAGGTAATACATTGTATTTTGATTATAACCGTGACCCTCTACTGCCCCGTTTCCTTCCTTCTGCTGCATTTGGACTTTACCTCTTGATTCCTCCATTTTCTCCCATCTATCAACAGCCTCTCCACACTCACGTCCCTGCCCATATGCATCATACTGCAAATTACCTAAGCTACTTGCCCATAAGCACCACTGTCGATTCCCGTGTATTATGCCATTCACCTTACCTGCATAACAAAAAAACTGTAAAGAAAGATGGAGACCACGCCTCCTTTTTTGCTCCTATCCTTTGTTTCCAAGCTATGCTAAAGGGGGGAAAAAGATAAAAATGTAGATGTTTTACTCATTAATAGTCTTTAGCCACAGCTGGACTTTAAGCATTGCTCGGAAACCCTCAGCCATTTGCATCTGCCTTTCTAAGTGAGCATCCCAAATCCTCACCACGCTTCTCGGCCCCCACCCATTCCAGTTCACCCATTTATTCACACGTTCATTCGAAAGTGGCATTAACTTTCTATCATGCAGTATATATTTTATGAGACCTAGAGATAAAAGAGTGGCCCAATGATGAGTGATCTCTGCTGTCAAGAAGCTTATATTCTAGTCAGGAAAAAAAATAAATGAATAAACAAAATAACTATAGTTTTTGCTTTTATAAAATAGATATTGTACATAGAAAGACTGCTTGGAGAGAATTACTAATTTGGGTGGTGAAGGGGGACAGAGATAGTAGTCTTATACATAAATCAGGCTAGAACACCTTATAGAAGAGATATTTAGATCAGAATTTTAAAGCTGAGATGGCAACCTTCAGAAGAGCTATGAGACGACGCCCAGGCAAATAGCACAGCAGGGCCAAAGTCCTTGAACAGTGCTCCGGAACCTGCCAGAAGTTCATTGTACTCAGGGCGTGGAGACATTCAGATGTATGGTTTACCCGTGATATAGGAAACAGAGTGATTCATTCATGGGTCATGTGAAAGGAGAGAAAGGCAGGAGGAGGGGAGGGGGGGGAGGGAGGGAGGAGGGGAGGGGGGGAGGGAGGGAGGGAGGGAGGTTGAAAAAGCAGCCCCTACACCACTCATGCCTCTCTTGTGGTGGAAGCCCAATCAGGAGGCTAAGAAATTCCATGGAGTCACACGTAATGTTTTATCTTGCTAAGCATCATCACTACTCAGATTCTTTGGCAAGTTTTTTAAAAAACAGAAAGAGCCTTGGTCAGTGTGGTTCAGTTGGCTGGGCATCGCCTGTTCCACAGAAAGGTTCCCGGTTTGATTCCCAGGAAGGGCACATGCCTGGGTTTTAGGCTCGATCTTGGTAGAAGTGCAGGAAGCAGCCAATAGATGTTTCTCTCTTACAGTAATGTTCCTATCCCTCTCTCCATCTCTCTCTCCCTTCCTCTCACTCTAAAATATATATATATATATATATATATATATATATATATATATATATATATATATATATATAAAACAACAACAACAAAAACAAACAAAACAACAGCTCAATGCTCTAAAAAAAAAAAGGGAAGAGGGGATAAGCTTCTTCAACGGCACATGGGGATGGGGGTGAGGGTAGAGCTAAGGGCGGGTAAAAAGTTGTGAACAATAATCTATTAACACAATATGCCCTCCTGGTCACAAATGTTTATTTCCCTTCCTTCTACACAGGAAACACCCCAAAGAAGACATCCTGTCTTACCCAATCATACATCAAACTATGAATCCATCACTGTGTGATAAGTTTTACTTTATGCCTAGATGATGGCACTTCTCTGACTCACACATCCATCATTAAATGGTGAAATATTCACTAAAGAAGCATTACTGTTTGAAAAAGAGAGTAATCAGAGACACACAGCAGTCAATCATTGGTCCATAGAGCTCTGAAATTCAGCTAGAAACACATTACAGGTCCCTCCTCTTGGTAGTAGAGTATGTGCCCCAATTAGTCCCTGGTTCTGTCCCCTAGGAGGAGCTCAGTTCACTGTTCTCCATGGTTTAAGCCTTGCCTTCTGGAAAGAGTTTTCTTTTCATTCACCTCCTTGGCAACACGTGATAAATTTGTTGTAGGTCTTTTTCTTCCCAATGGAAATCGGAAGCCAAAAGTTCGTTGAACACATTGAATAGTCACAGACTCTTTTCATCCAGACTCACAGTGACGCTAACTGTATAACTCTCTCAGAAATCGAGTTGGATTTTTTAGCTCTTTTGATGTTAGTCAGTTCAATATTCTAATAGGCATACAAAATTTTGAGACATGCTATTCTAACCTTAATTACAGATATTTTCAGCATATCTGGCTTTCAGTAGATCACACTCTTACCTTATTTTTTCTAAACTATTTTACACAACATAAAAAGATTTATCAGAGGTCATGCAATAACAAATAAAATGCCTAAAATAATCTATTCAGAGGTTTTAACAGAGAATTAAACCATATTTATGACCTGTTCTTCCCCTCGAGCCTGTGACTTAATGGCTGTAACATGATTTGGCCTTTGACCCAAGGATGCATCTTAATGAGGCTTTGGGTTCAAAAGATGTCTCAAGGTTAAGTTTACTGCTTAGAAAAGAGAAACCAATATATTTCCCTGTCCTGCAAGTTTCAGATACTCAACCCCCTAGGTATCTTTTCTTTTTTTTTAACTGGTTCATTTTTTAATTTTTTAAGTTGTATTTGACATATATTACATTAGTTTCAGGTGTATAACATAATACTTAGACATTTATATAACTTACAAAGTGATCACCCCAATAAGTCTAGTACCCATCTGGCACCACACAGAGTTATTACAATATTATTATGTTCCCTTTGCTATACTTTACATCCCTGTGGCTATTTTTATAACTGGAAATTTGTACTGTGTAATCCTTTCACTTTTTCCACCCCCTAATTTTCTTTTCATTATTTTGAAAACAGGAAGAGATTTTTCCTGAGTTCATCTTTTGTTTGTAGGATTTTATCACATGCAGCTTAATAACTAACCCTTATAGCAACAAGTTTGTTTCCACACCTTATAGGTCGCAGCCACAATCTCATTAGGTACATTATCTAACTTCCAAATTTTCACAGTTGATGGTTTTGCTATTTTGTTCCTCACTTCATAATATGAGTCATCATTTTTGGGGCATTTAATACACAGTTTAGAGCTTTATTTTCTCCCCTCAACTGGTCCCAAACCCAATGTTACATATATTAAATTTTTGTCTTACGAGTAGAACACTTCTAAGTGTCAATTTTCGTATTAGTCAGCCTTTGATAGCCTATGCTGAGTAACAAACAACCCCAAAACATCAGCGGGGAACAGCAGCACGCGGTTATTTCTCACTCCTTTTTCACGGGTTCTGTGTGGTGGCTGTGCCTCTCCTGTCGTCTGCGGGGCAGATTTGTGTTTTCTACATTTGTCCTTTAATCCTATGGGCAGGGTAAAGAGACAGCTCCAACCTAGAACGCAACCTTTCTCACAGCAGAGAGGAAAAGCAAGAGAAGCTAAGACAAATCATGTCATTGTATTTAAACAGCTCCTGTCCAGAGGTGGCATGTGGCAGATCTACTCACATTAAGTTGAACAATGTAAGTTTCTTGGCCAGTGGGATGAAAAATTGTAATTATCCATGGGGAGGTTAGCAGCGAAAGACAAAGGAAGAACAGCTATGTGTGAACAGTGACACAACTTATCACAAAGGGAATGTGAAAACAAGTCTCACAACCAAGCCCTCAGGGACTATAACAATTAGAGCTTGAATTTTTTTAAAAAAAGAGAGAAAAAAGCATTAACCAGTGAGAAGAAAGAACCACTGAGAGGCTGAGCAAAGTCAGACCTGAAAGATGTCCATGGACGGAGGTGGCATGACCACCACTGGTGAACTAGATGTGAAAAATTTCAGGAGAGCAGGGGAGTTACCACCAGGTCAGGAATCTACATTAAAGAGTGAATGGGAGATTTTGAAGTATGAGAGAGCCAATAAATTGCACCCCGCTCTTCCTGCCAGATTCAGAATCCAGGGATAGAGAGGCACAGGAATCAAACTGCGGAGACCAAAATGACACATCTATAAGTAGTAAAGCACAGTGGAGACTGCAGCTAGACCTGCTCAATAAACATTCCTTATATTTTCCTTCTCTTATGAAGCATGGGATACATCCCCAATGCCGACTGGATCTACAGAAGAGACGTACTTATTCATCCATGTGCCAGGAAAAATGAATGGCTGCCTCAGCCACGTCAATCCTTTCCACTAAGCACACAGAAAAAAATGGCTTTCATGAGTCCTTAAGAAAATAGATCCTGTTCCTCAACCTCAGCATATTTTCTACGTAGGTATCATAGACAGTAAGAGGATGCACCTATCTTCTAGGGAGATGTGGCAGAAACGGTTTATTATCTGCCACTCACATTTCCATTCATAACTTTTACAGCTGCACCTCCTCCCCTCTGAATGCCTGACTGGAGGCCAATTGCCCAGCTTTCTTGCTTCTGGTATGGTCCCATTAGGCGATAAAGTGATATGAATAAATTCCAGGGTATGTCCTTAAAAAGAAAATATACTATCACCTACTTTCTCTTTCTTTCTGTCTGGGTTCTGAGAAATAGCAACAAGTAGCACATCGAAGACGGAAACTACATGCTCAGGATAGCCCAGCCAATCACAGTTTGAATCTGTCTCCTAACCACCCTGGAGCCTTCATATTTCTCTGGATTCTTATATGAAAGACAAATTAAATCCCCTCTTGTTTAACTAACTGTATTGGGGGGGGGGAGGGTAATTGTTATAGTAACATATACAACACCAAAATTAATATGTAATTTGTCCCTGGTCTGTGTGGCTCAGTTGGTTGGGTGTCATCCTGTGCACAAAAAGGTTTCCGGAACCCAGTCAGGAACCTTGATCCCTGATAAAGGTTTGCAGGAGGCAGCTGATTGGTGTTTTGCTCTCACATTGATGTTCCTCTCTCTCTCCCTCTCTTTAAAAATCAATACAAAATATTTTTTAAAAATATGTAATTTGGACGTTAGCAATGTCTACGAGTAATCTATAAGACAATCTCAAAGGATGCATTGGCTTCTTAGTTGGGCCATGAGCATCAAGGACACACACATTTTAGCTTTAAAAGATGATTACCCTCATGAGAAAATGTTGGCCAATCAGCGGCAGCAGTGTGGAAGGCAAACCCCGTGCTTTCCGAACCCACAGGTGTTTCCAAAAGTGTGCTGCCCTCTGTGTGACTTCACCTTGTTACTTTCAGCAAGATCCTGAAAGAGACTGATGAAGACAGGCAAGAGTTAGCCAGGTTGCAGCAGCGATAAAACGGATCACACTGCTCCCCAAGGTTTTCCTGTCCTGTGGCTTGTAATTTGAATGGACTATAAATTTAGTGTCTGCATGCCTAATTGTATTGGAAATGCTAGTTTCTTTTCTGTAATTCTCAAAGGACATAAAATTGTTTTCCAGAGCCTATTTCTAACATGCCTAAGATTTGAGAGGTAGATATGGTAGCAAAGATAGGGTGTTTCTTTCCCAGCCAAGATCATTTCTTCTGCTATATAGCTTCATGTAATCCCAGTTCATCAGAGGAAGCAAAAAGGACCTAACAATATAAATTAAAGTGGGAATGATTAAAAACAATAACTACATAATGGACATGAAAGAATCTTCCAAAAGGCAAATCAAAAGCCAAGAACAATGGACAAACCAGACAAGAACCAAGATTTAAAAAGCAACTTTCCCCCCACCAATTAAGGAAGTCTTTATAGTTACCATCCAGCAGGAGCCCAGCATAATCATTAGTATTCACCAGTGATGCTGTGTGTCTCCTATTCTTCCAATTCCAAACGGCCAAAAGAGGGCTGTTATTGCCAATATTCCCTGCTATTATACTATGTATTGGGGGGTGTGGCGTGTGTGTGTGTGTGTGTGTGTGTGTGTCAGGAGTAGGAAGCAAGGGAAGCAATTCATCTATTAAAAAATGTGTCACCAGATCTTGAAGACTAACATCCAAACTCAGTGAAGAGCACTGCATATTACCAGGGATGGTAGACTTTGTACAGAACGCAGCTTTGTGTTGCCTTTTTGGAGAGAAGTGAAAAGAAAAGATAGGCACTAATACCCAGTGCCCATCATGCCCTATTCTCCATTCGCCCATTTGCTGACAACCCACCGCTCCTTTTAACCTTGAGCCACGTGAACCCTAATATAAAGCACCTTGCAGCTTCCCTTGCAGCTCAGTGGCCACAGTCTCAACTGGGTTGAGAAAAGGAGGGATATGTGCAACACACAGGTAACATCTTGGGGAAAATTTTAGAAAGCTTATCGCCTTTCCTTTTACCTTTCCTCCTTCCTGCTTACTGGGAAATAGCGACGACTGGGCAAGCAAGCCACTTTATATGAAGAAATGGAAGCCAGGTGTTGAAGGTGATAGATGTACCCTCAGCGAGCATGCCTCTAATCTTCTGCCAACCTCTGGGCCAAAAACTGAGAGAGAAATAAAATTCTGTTAGATCCAATGAATCTTTGCCTCTTTTCTTTACCAAAGTGTAACTTACACCATAACTGGTTCAATAAGCTATTCACATATGCCCTTTTCTCTCCCAGCACCAGCAGTCACACATCAGACATCCTAAGTAGAAGGCTGAGTGAGGAGAACTGGAAGTACAGTAAAAATGATCCTCGCAATATAGTTTTGCTTTAGGTGTGAAGTGGGAGTATTGTTTCTCCTTAATGCAAGTAAGAAGTAGACAATGGTTGTACTACAGTGTTATCAAGAACGTGTGACATTGAAAAGAGTGAAGAAATGAAGCATCTTTGGAAATCTGAGAAGGCGCTTTTGAAAGAGAATAGGCTAGAAGGCTACAGCATATTGGCAGGTATTGTTATGGTTGGAATTCATATAAAAAATATACCATACAGCAGGGGATAAAAAGTGTAAAAACCTAAAGATTTGGTTGTCCCATCTTAAGTCAAATTTGTTCAGGAGGACTGAGCAAGGGTCAGAAGGATTTTTTAAAAGAATGGTAGAGAGAATGGTGTCAATTTGAAAGAAAGGAGACTTAAATGCTGCTGACTCAGATATCCTGAGTTTCAAAATGAGATTTAGGTTTTATTGACTCAGGAAGCCATTGCTGATAGGCAGAATCTGGAAGGTGCCATTGAAATTGCTGCAAAAACTTAAAATAAGAAGAGACATAACCCAACTAATGCCAGGTGGAGTTTCAATCACCTTGGGGACACGACCAGTTCTGGACTAGAATCAATGATTCACAGAGAGAGCGGCTACCCCACTTTCCTTGGTTAGGTAGATGACACTTTCCTTGATTACTAAGTGCAATTGTAATAATGCATGCAAATAAAAGAGAATTGAGTAAAACGTGTGATATTGATAATTTATGTTAGAGCTATGTGTAGACATAATGAGCAGTTTGAAATTATTGAGATACATTACAAGTGCTACACTTATTTTTCAATATCTTTGAAACTTTAAGGAGAATCAAGCATGTTGCATTTTTGACTTAATAAATTGAGTATATATTTAAATACAAGAAGTACTATTAGTTTCACTTTACAAAACAAAAAAGGCAGTATGCAGATGGGAATAAAGAGATAAAGTTATAACATAGCAGATCAATGGAAAATAGATGAGATACAAAGCAGACTGTTTACAAAAACAAGGGAGAATGGGATTGATTACACATGTGGAGGAGCTGGGCGTTGCAGTCAGACACTGATTTCACCATTCTAGTGAAAAGGAAGAAAGAAAACATGGTGGCAGCTGCAGGTTGATTTATAAATTTGGTGATGGAGATAGATGAGCCCCATTTGATGCTTCCATTTTCTTAGCAAAGTGCGAGGTGAAGTCATTCTTTTGGAAGGAAGAGGAGACGGGGAGACATGAGTACTTTACGAAGAGAGAAAATTACAGTCGTAGATGAACAGGCAAGTTTCCTGGGTAAAAATGGTTGTGTGTCCAGTAAGTATTAAGTTACCAATTGAATTTATGTTCTGGACTTAAAGTGAAATCGTGTAACCTTGCCCCGTGGTGTTCTCTTGTAGCATTCAGCAGCATGAGTGCAATCACAAATAAAGGATATCCTTGCATTGAACCAATGTTTGTTTCCAACCAGGAACGTGTGAGCAAAGCATACGGGACGTAGGCAATTGAGAATTTTTCCAGCAAGTGATGAGAATATCATGCTGTGGGACGAGAGAGGACTGAAGCGAGCAGAAGGCTGATGGATAGCAAAAAATTGACAGAGGTCATGTTGAGATTGAAAAAAATTGTACTATTACATGCAACAGATCTTGTTCTCCCTGTGAGCATCCAATACCTCTTCCACGATTCTAGTGATGACTCTTATGTATATTTTTTTGGGTGGGGGGAGTCAATCGGAAGAGAAACTTCACAAACTCTTTCCCTCCCACCACATCTACCACCTGACCTGGCTCCATACATACACCTGATGAATTCCCTCCTATTGCCAGGGATATACTGTTCAAAGTCCCACCCAAGACCAAATCTGCTATTTTGCACTGGGCCCCATCAGTGCCTTGTTGCCTTTTCTGTCTTTCTTGCACGGTTAATTCTTTTGTGTGACCTGGAACATAATCCTCAGCCAAAATCATAGCAATTATTTTTCATATCAAAAAATTATTTTTAAAACTATGACCACACACTCCCTTCCACCTACTAACACTTTTCTCTGCTTTCCTTTTCAAATACAGCTCTTTAAAGACAGCATCTATATTTATCATTTCCAATTTGTTTCCTCTCCCCTTGAACCCATTCCAATCACATTTTTATCCTGGCTACTCCACATTAACTATTATCTTCAACATAAGCAATAACCTCCAGATTGCAAAAAACAATGGGAATTCTCAATCATTTTCCTAATCTACTAGCTGTAATGCTTGCCTCATTTGCTCACTCATTCATAACTGAAATTTTTTCTTTCCTTCACTTTTAAGATACATGTCTATTTTAGTTCTTACTTCTTTACAGTTAACTTTTCCCTAGTCCCCTTGCTGGGTTCTCTTTATCTCCCTGGCTTCTAGACATTGGCACACCATGAAACATGGTCTCAGACTCCATCTCTTTTTCATCTACACTCACTATCTTATAATCTCATCTAACTGCCGAACCTTAAATTACACCCACCTGCTGACTAAATCTACACCCATATCTCCAAACCTGATTTTCCTCAGAAACACAGGTCTCATACTTGCTACTTGACATCTCCATTTAGATGCCAATTAGGGAGTTTAAGTTACCACACCCCAAACCAAACTCCTAATTTTCTACCCCAAACCATTTTGTGACTGATTTATAGAAACTGAAATAAAAAAATCTTGGTCAACCTTGATGCCTCGGTTTCTCCACATGCCATTTGCATCAGTATATCACCTGTCCTACCTTTGAATCACGCAACTTATCAAATCACATCTTACATCTCTTGCACTACTACAACCCTAGTCCAGTCTACCTTCATTGCCCTGAATTATCACAGTAGACTTCTGTTTTCACTACTTCCATTCTTAACTCCACAGAGTCTGTTCTCTACCACACACACAGTGATGATTCCAAAAAATATGTTATAGCCTGGCTGGGTGTGGCTCAGCAGTTGAGCATCGACCTAGGATCCAGGCGATCAGCGTTCCATTCCCAGTCAGGGCACAGGCCCAGGTTGCAGGCTCGATCCCCAGTCCGGAGCATGCAGGAGGCAGCCGATCAATGACTCTCTCATCGTTGATGTTTCTCTCTCTCTCTCCCTCTCCTTTCCTCTCTCTGAAATCAATAAAGATATATTTAAAAAAATTAAAAATTAAAAAAAATATGTTATATTGTACATTTTGTTAAAAATAATAGGAGGGAGAAAGAATTTCTCTTTGCTCAGCAAAACACCTCCACTTGTATCAGTCATCTTTAGCAGGTCTATTTTCAGGCTTGGGGTCCTGGCTATAGATCAGTCAATGAGAAACTGCCACACTCAGCCAATGATAAGACTTTACCACCCTCTCTTCTCCACAGCCCCACCCAACTTTATCTTTTTCTCCTATAAAAGTAAGCCCTTTTCCTCTGTTCTTCAAACATGCCTGTGGTTTGCATAGCTTGCTTGTCCTGAATTGCAGTTCCTCCACTATTCCCAAATAAACTCATTTTGCAGGTAAAATAAATGGCTCTTTTGTTTTTTAAGGTCAACAAGTTCTAAAGACCCTTCAATGGTTTTTCATCTTAATCAAAGTAAGGGCCAAAGTCCTCACAGTGAATTACAAGGCCCTATATAGTTGAGCCCCATGCCATCTCACTGACCTTGGCGATACCCAGTAGTGTAAGGAATTTTGTTTTGTTTAAAGGCCTTGACCTGGTTCTTGCTGGCAGTACTGGGTGCAGTAGGGATGTTGAGTCTGAATTTACACACCCAAAAGAAGCATTTCTCTTACTGCCGGTGGGAGATTTAATCTACAGCATTGGGAGGAACAGCACTAGGGTGGTCTACGGTACGATGCTGCTGACACACCAAACACTCTAACCTGGAACGTGATCATCAGACCAAAGTGTGCGCTGTCATTTTTCATATCAAAATTAACTTTAAAGTAATTTTGACCTCAAATCCCCTTTCAGCTACCAACATACTTCTTTACTTTCTCTATCTGCCTTCCTTTTTCCTGAACCTAGCTTTATCTCCACTCTTGGGAAAAGATAAGATGCCTTTTAGGACACTGTTTCTGCTCAATAACAACTCCTCCACTCTTCTTATTTCTTCGAAGCATTGCTCTATCAATTAGCCCCTTTTCACACTGCGTGTTCAGTTTCTCTCACTCTACAGCAGTCCTTGTATGCACAATTTCTCTTTCCATGGTTTCAATTGCCTGCAGTCAATATTTTCGATATCTGAAAATATTAAATAGAAAATTCCAGAAATAAACAATTCACAAGGTGTAAGTTGTGCCCCATTCTGAGTAAAGTGATGAAATCTTTCCAAGTCCTTCTGTCCCACCTGGACATTAATCATCCCTTCTCCAGTGTATCCGCACTATAGGTACTACCAGCCCATTAGTCACTTAGTGGCCTTCTTGGTGTTCAGATGTGCCGTCACAGTATCACAGTGCTTATGTTCAAGTAACCCTTACAGTAGCCTAATGCTCCATTGCATTGCTTATGTCATTCAACTAACTTCACCTGATCACGTAGGCAGTGTGTCACATCAGCACAGGAAATAGAAGGGTGAATACGGTACGATAAAATATTTATTAGGCCACACTCACATAACTTTTATTACAGTATGTGGTTATAGCCATTGTATTTTATTAGTAGTTATTGTGGTTAATCTCTTCCTGTGCCTAATTTTTAAGTTAAACTTTATTATAGGTGTGTGTGCATAGGAAAAAACACAGTATATGTAGGGTTTAGTACTATTCATGGTTTCAGGCATCCACTGGAGGTCTTAGAACATACCCCCTGCAGGTAAGGAGGGACTACTGTATTTGCTATTGTTTTCAGTTTTTAATCAAAACCACGATTTTCACATTGACAGACAAACCTATTGACTCTATTTACCCTATTGCTTTAATAACATCTTTCTCTGTGTGTTTTTTCACTAGCAAAGCCCTTGAAAGAATATTAGGTCTTCTTTTTCTTTTTTAAAAAAATATGTTTTTATTGATTTCAGACAGAGGAAGGGAGAGAGAGAGAGAAACATCAATGATGAGAGTCATTGATTGGCTGCCTCCTGCATGCCCTCGACTGGGCAATGGGTAGGTGCAACCCAGGCATGTGCCCTGACCAGGAATGGAACTTTCACCTTCTTCATGTTTCATAGGTCAAAGCACAATCTCTGAGCAATGCCGGCCAGGCCAGGTGGTCTTCTTTTTCTTGCAACACATTCATTTCTTGACCTCTAACAATTCATTAAATTTGCTTTGCAAAAAGGTCACTGATGATACCCTTATTATGAATGCAACAGAAAATCTGTGTGTTTGTCTTATTTTCTGAGTGTGGCATTGACCATTTCCTTCCTCTTGAAATCTTTTTCCTACATTTCCATGATACTACCTTCTCCTCCTTCTGCTGCTCTAATTTTCCTCTCTGTTTCCTGTGTCACCTCCAATACTAGGACAAGTTACATGATAAATGTAACTTGCTTAATCCCTTAAACCAAGGCATCCAGATGTTCTGCCTGTATCTAACAACGAGGGCCTGATAACGGAGTATCATATTATCTGATTGCACATAGCCTACAGGGCAAACCAGAGAACTCCATGAGGGTGTTTCCAGACTATATTTGATCTAGCCAGAGGGTGTACATGATGTTTGGCAAATAATCAATTGTTCTGAAGCTGAAGATCCTAGTCAATCTCAGAGCATTCATCAATAAACTTTGTTATAATTTAATCCTATTGGCCACAGACCAAAGTGATTTGTCTTTAGAAACTACATGCCAACACGTGGCGGTGCCTTTGAGACTTCCAGGGCCATTGAGAAGGTTCTTGGAGAGTGAAAAGTTGGTTGTCATAGAAACACTTTAGGTCCTCAGGAATAGAAAGAGCTATTTCCTCTTTTGAAGGAGGCTTAAGAGCTGCTTTCCTATACACAGAAGGGCAATAAAAATAGGATGGGGCTTCAATTTTGCTGGGTCTATGTTGGAGGAAGAGGAACCTGTGCTTTGGAGAGATCAGGAAGATTTTTGTGGAAATAAGGCTTCAGGCAGTTTTAGTGGAGTTTTTATAAAAGAAAAATTACAGATAAGCTTTTGCGATAGGCCTTAAGTCCCACCAAATGAAAGAAAAAACAAAACATTAACAATGATAAATTTTCACACGGTCCTACCTGGTGTCACCTTCTTTCTCCCCCAGACTGCAGTGCTGAGAAGAGAGGCCCTGAAAGCAGCCCTTTCAGGCCACCTGCTGGGAGGCCGCACTTTCCCTTCTGGCTCCAGCCTGCCTTCCCCATCTTCTCACAGCTGTTTGCCATTGGAAATCAGTTGTTTAAGCCAAACTCGGCTATTCATCATAAATCCTGAGCTCCTCGTTGTTCCTGGATGGTTGCCCACCTCCTGCAATGCTCTCTCCCCTCCTCTCAGTTCAGGAATATTTTCTTCATCTTTAATGATCCAATCAAGTCTTGTCATTTCCTAGAAGATTTCCACAACTATAACTGCTTTTGCTCACATCTCCGAATTCATAAGGCTCAATAGTCTGTAGGTGCCATTTGACCCTCAACAAAAATAGCCATGCTTTTCTGATTTTTTTTTTTTTACCTATACTGTTATCCTTCCTCACTAGAATTAGCTGCCATAGGAGCAGAACTGAGTCACAATCATCCGATCATTATGGTCTCCACCTAGGACCATAGCACAGTAGGTTCACAGTCGCTGCTTATTAAAGGCAGAGCATAAAAGCACAAACTATAAATCAACAACAACAAATACAACACAACACAATCACAGTCTCCTTGATAGAAGCTTCTATTTCTGCTGGTAATTCTCAAGATCCAATATATCATGGCTATTTATGATTTACTTTAGATTCCATATGGTTTTCTCAAGATCACAAGGCTTGTGCTGTGTATTTATTTACCTTTGTGTGAACATTTTTACCTGCGGTGTCTTTTTACTTTTCTATAATAACCTAAAAGTGTTGATCAAAGACCAAGTTTCATAGGTGGAATAGTTGGAATAATAAAGGCCCTAACGAATTCAAAACTCTTAAATTACATATGGAGAGTATTTAACACAATATATGTTTCATCAATCCTGCTTCTTTATGGTCATTCCTTTGGGTAAAATATAACACTTCTTATAGCAATATGGAACCAAATTGCCTTGAAAAAAATATATGTTACAGACGTATTTATATTAAGACTGTCATGGTTTGTAGGTGTGCTGTTTTCTGACCTCTATGGTTCTGTTAGGTCTAACTGCAAAGGATTAGCACCTCAGCAAGTATGTATACCACACATATCATTAATTTTCTTCCTACTCTCACCTGGATTTGGCCACCCTGAAGATCTGAAATTTTCCAGGGATGGTTCAGAATCCCTGACATGTTTTTGATTATACTGAACAAGTCTTTCACTCTCTTTATCATGTTCAGCCAATGTTTAAAACTATCCCACCACTGTTTAAAAAAGTTCAAATTGTTCTGCCAAAAATAATGTTTTAATAATAATTCTGATAGAAACTTTGCTGGGTGGTTCTTATGTTTCAAAGAAGAGATATTCCAAGAGTTTATGGCTGGGTAAGAAAAATTTCAAGGCTCTTAGGATGCAAGCTTACATAAAACAGGCAGGGAATGTGACTATAAGCAATCAGTCAATACAGAACCATTTTTCATTTTTATGAAAACTATACTTATGCCTCCAGGCACGAAGAGCTATTTGGATAGAGAAGATTCAAATTAAAACACAGCCAGCCTTGTTGAGTGTCGACCTAGGATCCAGGAGATCTTGGTTTGATTCCCAGTCAGGGCACATGCCCCAGTTCTGGACTCGAATCACAGTGGGGGGTGTGCAGGAAGCAGCGATCAATGACTCTCTCATCATTGATGTTTCTATCTCTCTCTTCCCCTCTCCCTTCCTCTCTCTGAAATCAATAAAGATATTTAAAAAATAAAAATAAAACAAAACAGCCAGCCTTACAGTTTTGTCCATTAGCTGGATTTTATTGTTGAGTTTTTTTTAGAAACAACAAAAAGTAACCAATTTTCACAGCTAATAGAGATGATTCTGAAAATACCTACTATCTGACAAGCACCCACCAACTGACAGCATGTATTTTCCCCTAAATATCAGGGTTGCAAATCCAAAATGTCATCCTGTTATTTAAAAGCCTCTCACATTAACCAGAGGTATGAATAAAAAAAGCTATTTCTATTTACCTATGGATAAAAACAAATAGTATAATATTGAGTGAGCAGTACTGGTGAGCAGATAACCTGGGGGGTTGGAGAAGAGAAAACCATCAAGTCAGTGAGTAGGTAACAATGGGTTCGGTTACCAAATTTAAAAGAGTGTTCACATCAGTGTAGCCTTTGTGTAGAAACGAGAAAAATAAAGAGAATAGTATCACATTTTACATTTGTTAAAATGCGGAAGCAAGGGGAACCAAGAACACAATTCTGATATAAAAAATAATTAAGATGATAACCGGTGAAGGCCTGTGATGCAGTCGGGCCCGTGGAGGGAAAATGGGGGACATCTGTAATACTCTCAACAATAAAGGTTTAAAAAAATAAAAAGAATTAAGGTTTTCATAATGGGAAACAGCACATTCATGACCCCTTTGTGAATTGGTAACAAACCTCTTCCACGTCACCCCCCTCACCATCTTATGGAAATTATATACTGAGAAATATTACATGCAAATTAAGTAATCATTACTCATGTGAAAGACGTACTTAGCTAGTCCCACCTTAAAAGAAAGTCACTCCAGGAGGAAAAAAAGGCTTTGAGACTTTTTCTTTTTACGTCATGGCATACTTAGAAAATAATTTTCACAGGGCACACTGGGATGAATGGACAAGGCTGGACAATGGGCCCAAGGCGCACTGGCTCCCCAAGCCTTGCCCAGGTTCTTTGTGGGCTGAAAAGGTCAGCATCTCCTGAAGCACCTCTAACCTCTCCCCTGAAGACCACTACACTGTGGCTCATCTTCAGACGATCCCAGTAAGGTTGATACCAGTAAGGAAAGAGTTTGTGTTTTGAATAAAGGGCTGAAATTAGGCCTGTGTGCTCTCTAGTCCTGGACCATATCTGTGGTTCTCTTACTGTTTTAGCTGCAAACAGTTTGAATAAATAAAATAGTTGCACAACAACTTTTCATGACCTGTTCAAACTGTTGACATTACCTATAGAATGGGATTTTGGATTGAAGAACAGAAGTCACCTTTCTGTATATTTTGGCTGGTTATTATAGACATTGTAGCAGTTTGTTTCTTGGATTGATTTCCCTATGCTACCCAATCAGCCAAAAGGGGTGTGTTGGCCTAGAGCTCTAGATAAAAAGTCAAAATATACCACAGGTCAAAATATAATAGCTATATTTAAGTATTCATTTTCATAACTTTACAATATTTTTATTATCATGGCGTCAATCCTTTTAAAAATCAGGATTCTATTTTTTATTTTTTACTTTAATTTTAAGTAAAAATATTGATTACACTTTGCAATTTACCTTTGCAATTTAATAAAGCATAGGTAAGTGCACCTTAACTCAAGAATGCAAGATGTTAACACTGATTAAGAAATGTTAATCTGTTGCCAAATTCAGTGAGATGCAGAAAACACACACTTCTTTTTTGCCAATAAATGTCTTGATATAACTTGCCTCTGGCTGACAATACCTCATAATGCTTATCACATGATTATTTCTTCTTCCAAGCTCACATAAAAAGATCTGGCAGTTGATATGCAGCAAAATCACTTCACCTGAGATCTTTCATTATAATCAAGCCAATAAAAATAAAATTACCAAATAAATAAAGCAGATAGGGTCAAATTAGTAACCAGCAACCAGTGTAGTCATTGTTTTACTGAATCAATATACAGTGGTTCCTAACAGATGGTGATGTGGCACTTTGTTCCTCTGATATCAAAAACATAATCTGTAATTTAGGTCTAGGATCTAGAGCACTTGTAGGTTCATAGTACAAAAGTGTATATTTTGTGTATGGCATGGCTCAAAATGCATCAACTGGGTGACATTTGGGTCATTTCCATATTTGCATTGCCTTCCAATGATTTTTCCCTACTTTATATTTGTTTTTTTCTAATTTTACATTTACTTTTACCTCTTCAAATTCATCTTTTTCCTTGATTGAGTAAACTAGAGAGTACTTATTTGGAAGAAATTCCTTTTGTATGCCATGATTAATTTTCCTTGGTGAATGGAAGCTATTACAAAATTATCAAGGTTTAGGAAAGCCTGAAAGAAAAAAGAATAATAATAAGTCTTTCCCGCACAGCAACATGAGAAAAAAATTCTCTTTGAGATTTTACCACTAATTCTTACACACAGCTCCAGCCTGTCAATGTCTCAATATTAATATTAATTTGGCTTTTTAAGCTACACTGGAAATACCAAGAAAATAAACATGCTCAGCTAATGTTATATGTATTTACATCAACTGTAAACTAACAAAACAAAAACAAAAAGTGAGTATCTGTGCATTGCTTGATACACAAATATAGAATGAAAATGGTAATACAGGACGACTAAAAGATGTATTATATATTAACAGAACTTTTCCAATAAGGAAAACAAAATGCTCATTTTGCTTTGTGTTTGAAAGTCAGTCTAAAGATGTCTATCTAGGGTTATCAGAAAAATCTTTGTTTCAAAGGCAGTGCGACTTTACATAAACTCTCAGTGGTGCAGATGGAACCAGATATGCTGACATACCGTTATTATAGAGCCAGTTCCAAAATGAGCAGAATAGGGTTTTCTCTCGTTGGAGTAGGAAGGGAGGGTAAGGTCAAGGACAAGCAGAGAAGAGATGACATGGCAGTTTAGAATACAATAATTTGGTTATGGAAAGATATTTCAAGGATGATAAATTGGTTTGTATGATAAATTGTGGTCAATGATTTGGACCTATTAAAGATGATGATAGTTTGCCTCTCTTGTCAGACATTGATATCATTAATAATTAGAATCATACTGAAGTTTTATGGTTTTTACACAAGTAAAAACACAGACAAGAAAGAGCATCTGTTTTGTTTTGTTTTAATTCTTAGAGTTTGTTTGTATCATTTATAAAATATACCTGAAAACAAAATTAATAATTTTAAGAATATTAATATAATAACTGTAGACTAGTATCACAAAAACATTATTCAATACAATAGATTTGTGATTTTTAGTTTATTTCATTCCCATTTAAAAAGTAGCCATGCCTTTATAAAATCACAGTGACTGACTCAGAGTAATTTGTGAAATAATTTTCTATCTAGTGCCTCTCAGTTGCCTTTCTACATAAATAAACATCACTTAACCACTATGCCCTTCCCTCTTACACTGCATTCTCTAACAAAGGCAGTGTTCTAATGTTCTAATACCAGATCTTTTAACATTTTTCAGTAGTTGTATGCATAAATAAAACTTGTTGAAACAATATAAAATTCACTTCAAGGTTTTCTGGTCATTTGGAACAAAGAAAGACTGAAGAACAATTGAGTTTCTGTCCTTGGACAAAATTTTCTGCTGCCCCTACAATGATAGCAGTTTAAAATAGTTTCTGCCATGATCAACATATTCTTTGCAGGTTATTAAGAGCTCTCTGTCCATTCAGAAAACACAAACATAAAAGTGTGAAGTGAGACAAGTAATGAAATCTAATGAATTTGAGTCCAAATACTATGTGTGTTCAAGTTCATCAAAGTGATTTTGTTTTAAAACACACGGATAAAATTACTTGTCATGGGAAAATTTGTATTTGTTTTGGCTGTGCTCCACTATTTGGGATATTACTGATACCTCTGGATTCTTTACTATTTATATTTTCAAATGCATACTCCTAACTCCATTTATTGATGTAAAACAAACTTTGTAGCTTGATCTCTCTCTTTTTTTTTTTTAATATATCTTTAGTGATTTCAGAGAGAGGAAAGGAGAGGGAGAGAGATAGAAACATCAATGGTGAGAGAGTCATTGATCGGCTGCCTCCTGCACGCCCCCAACTGGGGATGGGGCCCGCAACCCGGGCCTGTGCCCTGACCGGGAATCAAGTTCAGATCTCCTGGATCCTAGGTCGATGATCAACCTCTGAGCCACAGCCGGCAGGGCTGTAGCTTAATCTCTTAATAGTGTTACATATATTTAAATATTACCTGGGTGAGTATTCAAATGTGAATGCTTTGTTGAACCATGAAAAGGAGAGTTTTTTTCTTTCTTTTTTTAATTCTCATCAGAGGATATTTTTTCCATTGTTTTTCAGAAGGTGGGGGGAGGGAGAGAGAGAGAGAGAGAAAGAAACATCAACTGGTTGCCTCCCCCACATGCACAGGATGTTGAACCCTAGACCAATAAAGCATCACATTTTAAGAAAATGTGAAATATATATTTACCTGTAGAAATAAAACTATTTCCACAATTAAATATGCAAACCATCTCTAACAAACAAAGACAAAACTCACTCCACTTCAGTTGTTTTTATTATCATCTTGGCCCCTACAAACTTTTGCATGAGAAGCCACAGGTATACAATGCCAGGTACTATTTTCAATTTCCTGGGAATATACTTGTTAATAATATTGAATGTATCCTTGACTTCAAGAGTTTACAAACTAGCAGAGAGAGCTATAAAAAATTCTAAGAAATTTAAACAAGCAATCACAATAGAGTTCCCTCCTTAACCATAAGAAAAATGGAAATTTCAAGGAGCCGCCTTTCAGTAAGTCGCTAGAAAAGCAGGAAGGCCAGGGAAACAGGTGTTTTGGCTCACCCTCATTTCAGATTGTGGGTCCTGAGGCCATACATCACGTGCTGATGCATGTCAGTGGTCACCAGTCCCCATGGAGCTGTCTGCACACTCACATCTCCCCCACTGCCTTCCACTCTCCTCCATGCATTTCAACTTTCTAGTTTGTGATCCCCAAACTCCCCTAGGACTGCTATTTCTTCCCTAAATGTTCTCATGACTGGCTGGCCTTCATTAAAACCTGGTTCCCCTTTTTGGAAATTCTTGCACTAAATGGATCTTAACAGAAAGCCTTTTTTACTTTTTTCTTTCTCAGTCCACAAACCACAGGACCAGGAGGTGAGTGAGGCGTTCTTCCCCTTTAATACTTACACTCAGGTCATTAATTTCCCCCCTACACACACACTTCTGGAGGAATGAATGATATCTAAAGCTTATGTCATTCTCTCAGTCTACCCTCTGCTGTGTCTTCATACCACCTTCTGAATTATTTCTTACCATTTATTATAAACATCTCTCAAAGCAAATAATTCCTCACTTCTCATTATCACTCTCAGCTTCTTCAACATCAGCACTGATGAATTAGCCATGTCCAACCTCTTTGGTTCCCAAACTTTCATCTCTACCCTACATTAGAAATCCATTTCAACATTTAGCTTTGATTTCATTAGAAATCCAACTAGATCTAAAATGTGAACTTCAGACATTATAATTCCTCACCCTTCTCCAGCTCTCTTGCTATAACTGTCTTTTTAATAGCCCTTTCCTGGGTATTTTTTCCTTTTTTGTTCAGCTAGATAACACAATTAGTCACAATAATTACTCACTTGCATACACTCTAAACTCTTTTACCCCCTTTCACGTCCAAAAACTCCTTGTTGAATTCTACTATACCATTTAGCTACCTGTAATTGAACAACTAAATATTTACATGGGAAAGAAAAATATCAACTGAGCATATTTTACATTAAAGTCAATCAAATTCCTCAAATGAGCACAAAATAAGTAACTCTAAAGCTCCTATGAAGTTGTCTTAGTGTATTGGTTTCCCAAATTTCTAAGATAATTTATTATGTCTTCTCTCCACATATTCAACTCCACTGTGTTAAGTCTTCATGATCTACTTAATATTTTATTGAGACAATTGAAGATATCAGACATAGCCTCTTCGATAGAGAATGTGAGGAATCTCATAATATCCATTTAAGTCTTTTTTAAATAACAGAACTTAGAAAAGCGTATTTCCGTCCTTTTATATTTTATTTCCCAGTCTTTCTTTAAGCTAAGTATGGCCCTATGACTTACTTCTAGCCAAGAATATATGAAAAGAAATGCATGCTATCTTCATAAAGTTTATTAGGAGGTATGGAAGTGGCTTTCTCTTCTATTTTCTCCAACTTACTGCTTAAAAATAAAAAAATAATTTGCTGTGCCTTTTATGCTAACAGGCAGAAATGTTTTTAAGACAAAGAGAAATGAGACAGGTAAGATATATTCACTGTATGTCATGGTAAAAGATCATTTCATTTTAGGTCCTCTTCAAGAACTCTTTCAATGGAATGGGAGAATTATGAAGATACTGCAAGGGATAGAGTAAGTAAAAATGTAGAAATTAGATGTAGCTAATTTACAAATATTTCATCAAGTTTGATTGTGAAAGAGCTGAGATAGACGGAGAAATAAATCCAAGGAGAACTGGGAATTAAGAAATTTTTAAGAGGACCACAGCCCCAAAATGGCATCACTGTGCTAAAGCTCATGATAACAAACCTAGATTTTATACCTGACCTAATTATCCCAGAAATAGAATCTTAATCAAGCAGTCTGGAAGTTTCTGATCAAGCACCAGTAATTGGTCAAGTAGGCCCTCTCCATCCCCAACAGAAAGAAGAGGCACCTGCATGATAAAAGCCCTTGCCTTTACCTTCCTCCCAAAAGAAAGGTGTTATGCTCTAAAAATAATCCTTTCTTTTCTTTTGTTAATAGCACACTGCCTCACCCTTCTTCCTATAAAAAGCTTCTGTTTTGTACAACACCTGTAAGAGCCCTTCTAGTTGCTAAAGGGAATGCTGGCTATATTATGAATTTTTTAATAAAACCAATTATATATTCAAATTCACTCAGTTGAATTTTCTAATACAATTTGTATAAATGAACAGTGAATACTTTGGGTGATTCTGTTGTTTTTATTTCCCCACATATAATAATATATATCTATGAAGACAGATTTAATTGTAAAATTACTTGTAAAGCAGTTCTCAAATATTTATATGTATGTTTTTCAGCTGGGAAAAGTAGAGATACATACTTATATGGGACTAAAACTATAGCAGATAAAACACAAGAGTGGGGGTTCACACTGTGCCCATTCCGTATCCTGAACTCAGCAACAGCAGACATCTTTCACTGAGATTCCTGAGCTTAAAATTATTTGCATGCTGGTTTTCTGAGTACCTTTCATTGGGTGGTAAAATGATATATTAAAATAATAACTTAAACACATTTTCATATATATAATGGAATTTGTGGTGACTTATAAGTTTTCTTCATACACAGAAATCAATCTTTATTTGGCACGTATAATATATTAGTCAAAATTTATTTGCTGCTTTTCTTCAAAGAGGAAACTAATGATGACCTGACCAAGGGTAAACATGAGGATAAGTTGAAAGCATTCATTGTTTACCTAACAAATTGCTCAACAATTAGAATTACTTTGCAGATATCTCTCAAAGCTGAGCCTTTTCATTCGAAACTGTAAGCTGTGAACCGTTACTGTGTACTTGACGAAATCCTTACAATAGTAATTAAGAGCTGGAAAAACAGACTTGATCATTTGGCAAAATAAGCAGTTTCTTACCTTTTATTACATGTGACAAAAATTGTATTGTTAATGGTTTTTAAAAATGTATGAGTTATCCTTCTTCAGTGAACACGCATAGTCTAGTGAAAAAGGCTGGGAGTCAAGTCAATGAGCTGTTCACTGGCACGACACAATTAAATAATTTCCCAGTAATAAGGCTCATTTATTGAAAATTTCAACGTTGGACGGCGCCACCCCTTTGGAAACACCATCCCAGCACTTCTGTGCAAAGATTCTTTTGACATACTTCATTAAGCTGGGAATATTGTTTCACATTTATATCTATTTATATGTGTAAATATTTTTTCACAAAAGGAAATTGCTTAGATAAGGAGGCTGGTATTCAGTGATGTTTCTCCATTCAACCTAGATTTTCAATAAATGGAGAATTATTTTAGCCATTGAGCAAAAGAGAAGTTAAAGAATCTCATATAGTAAGTACTATAAAACATTATTTTTATAATAAAACGCTGGTGCTTTATAGCGTTGAATAGAAACTTTTCATGAAATTTTTAGAAGGGGTCAGTGGGACACCCAGCAGCCCACTAGATGTCCCTGGTTTATTATCCTATGTCATTAGAGGCACTTCTGCAAAAACTTTGAGAAATAGCTGTAACTACAGTTATTTGATCACTGATTTCACATTCTTATAAAAATGCAATAACTTTGCCCAACTTAACCATTAGCAAACAGTATCCCCCTGAAGAGTCATCAGCCCTTACTTATGCCTCATGAAGATCCTCTCGCTCTAAAAACAAGGACTCATGTCTTGGCCTCCGAACCACAAGAAAGGAGCCAGACACACTGGCAGCTGAGTCAGCTCTTAATTCATAAAAGCCTTCCTGGGCCCTTTGCCCAAGATACCAGAAAGTATCTATGTCTCTTTTCTCCTTTGCTTTCAGTAACCTTGTTCCTAAGGGAAATAGAAGGGAATCTTCAAAAGTCTCTGTCTTCAGGATAGTAATAATGGTAAGGGTCAGAGTGATGCTATACAAACCACTGATTATGGAGAAAATACAAACACGATATGATTATAAGATGCATAGAGAAATAAAAGGACAAGATGCTGTCTAAGGATGGCTTTTAACTTTCCAATGAAGAGAGAGGGGTATTATTTCTTTCTCCAAGAATCTTGGATACGTAACTTATTTGTACCTTTATCTTGCGTCTCTCACCTGTGCTTCCATAAAAGGGTAATATCCTGATTATGAAGCTGGCGTCTGTAAAATCTAATACTAAGCACCTTTACAGAATTAATAATTCCCTGGACATGGAAAAACAGCAAGGCCTATCAAGCACAGCAGCGGCCTTCTCTGCATCGCTGCAGCCGTGCTCGGTATTTCAGGCCCGCCCTATACTCACCCCACAGCATATTGTGAAGCCTACTCGAGGGAGAGAGCCATGCAAGATTACCCACAGATTTTAGTCTCAGATTTATTAACAGATTTATTAATAAATTTATTAACAGATTTCTATACAATGGTTGTGTTAATACTTTCAGGTCTAGTGATGACACAGGGAATAATTATCATTCTATAATGCTCAGAAAAGTCATTTTCAATATGAAAGTAATAATCTTTTATTATTAAAAGCATACATAGACTAGCTCTCTCTTTTCAAGGACACTGCACTAACGGAAGATGTAAAGCAGTATCGTGACTAGTCTTTTAGGGTATTAAATGATATTGAAATCATTGAGAGAATCAGAGCAAGCTCATGTTTTATAGATTTAATTTTTCCTTAAATTTATTTAATGCACAGTTGAAAAAACATCGTTATATCTTGCAACAAAATGACCAAAATATTCATTATAAGTCAATTCTAATAAATTTTATATTTTTTAAAAATTCAATAGGCCGAAACAGGAACATATTAAACTAGGATTATAACTAAATGGTCTTAATTGGTGCTATAAATGTAACAATAGATTACTAAAAAAAATACTACCTACAATCAATATTAAATTATTTTGTGGATAGATGAACTCAAGTAAATATTGATGCTGCAAGCTTCACTCTTCACTGAAACAAAAATGATAGAAAATATTTAAATAATGTTGATCTAGTTGGCTTCCTGACATTTAAGCAAATACCAGTGGCTTTTTTTTAAGTTGTTAAAGTTATATTTTGGCCTGAAAAAATATATACTTTTTAATAACTATTTCCATTATCTAGAACTTCCCAGTAGTTCAAAGCTTACATATGAAATTTATTCTATGTTGAATTTTTTTCCCTGGGATAGTGACATGTCTGGAAATTAGATATTCACTATAGATACTTTTCTCCTTCTGTCACTTAATTTACCTTTAACATATTATGAATACTTTCTCTTTCTTTCCCGTTTTAGAGATAAATAAATGACACATGTAATATATGTTTTCATTTTCCAGTTTAGCCTTCTAAAATAATTATCTATCAAATTAGATCAAGTTAAGAATGCTCATGATTCCTTCTCACAGTTTCTACCTCACCATGAGCCATATGATGTACACTTCTCAGTCCATTTTCTTGGATGTGGCCACTGTGACCTCATGGGCCTTTCGATGGCAACAGTGAATTTCTACCCCAATGCATGTTCTCCCTGATTTACTAAGGAAAAAGAATAAATAGATACAAGTAGATTTTGGCCTATTTCTCCATTTTTATATCTTTTGCTGTTTAAAGATAAACCACCACACTGTGTATTTTTTAACATGGAATATTAAAAGTTACTCTGATAAGACAACAGTTATCTATTAGAATTAACTTCTAATAATCAGTATTTATTTAGAAATATTTAATGCAAATGTAACCATTGTGACTTTATTTTTAAAATAGTTTCAATATTTGATCTATGATATTAAATTGTTTAATTTTCTGTGAAGCTGATAAACTATATATCATATACACATATGCATCTTATAAGTATCTGTCATTTTTACAGAAAATATAAGCAAATTACTAAAACTGAGATTTTATTTCTCTGCTAACAATTAAGAAATGGTTAAAAGCTTTGTCATATTTCTGCAGGACACATTTTTATAAATTAAAAGAAAACTTAGCCCTGGACAGTTTGGCTCAGTGGTTGGAGTGCAGGTTCAATTCCCAGTCAAGGACATGTACCTTGGTTGCAGGTTCAATCCCCAGCCCCAGTTGGGCTCATGGGAGAGGCAACCAATTGATGTGTCTCTCTCACATTGATGTTTCTCTCTCTGTGTGTCTCTCTCTCCCCCTCCCTCCTCCCTCTCTTCTACTCTCTCTGAAAATCCATGAAAAAAATATCCCCCAGGTGAGAATTAAAGAAAAAAAGGAAAACTTAGACAAAACATATATCTCTTGCCTTGGTAAGTTCTGATAGAACAGTTAAAGCCTCGGCTTTGCTTCCAGGAGGAAGATATAAACAAAAAAATAGTAAGTAGGATGAGTGATTTGTTTTCGGCCTGAAATCCAAGTAGCAGGTTATTGCTTTATATTCAAGTTGATTTTCAGTGTTCTGCTCTCAGTTGCAAAGGGAAGGCTGTTACTATAACCAGAAAGAAGAGCCCAGCATAGAAAAACTAAGAGAACGCTGGGTATAGAAACCAAGGGCTGAAGTGTTGGATGGTATGGACCCTCACAAAGATTAACATACTTGACAATATTGACACTCCAGAGGATGAATCAAGCATAAAGCTGTGCCGAGCATATCAGACAGAGAAGACACAAGAGGCTCTCCTACAGGAAACTACGCAGAAGTGCAGAGAGTGAGATAATTGCCTACAGCAAGCAATGAACTCTATCAATGCAGAACAACTGTTCATAATTGACAGATATTAAAAAACATGGAAAATCTTACTGAATCAGAATAAAATGTATTTCCTTCATTTATTAGGAATTGTAAATTGACTATCAGAATACAGTAGTAGATTTTATTTATTTTGTATATTTATCCTTACATTAATGTATGTTAAAATATTTATTTTCCTGTGAAAGAGTATGACTGATTATTCTCCATAAATCTGTTGTGTATTTGACAACTAATTAAAAAATACTTATAAGTATTTAATATGCAGACAATTGGAGCAAATTTATTATGAGTTTTAAAATGAAGTGAGCAACAACAAATCTTGTCACTACTAGATGCATCTGTTTGAGTTCCTTACAACACTTATTTAAAGAACGTGATTAATTTGGGTAAAAGAAGCACTGTACAAATAATAAAAGAAAAAATATTTGTATAGACACTGATAACAATAATGTATATACTCAAGTTGAATTATTACTTTGTGTGACCCCCCCAAAAATTTGCATTTTTTCCCTTCTCCCTATGTAGCTCCTCTAAATTGATCTTGTTAGTGAGAACACATTACACAAAACTATGTGTGAAAAGAAGAAAAAGTTTATGGAATTTGTTTTCTATGGTTGTGAATCAGCTCTTTTCAAATTACTACTGACAAAGTCACCAAATACAAACTGGCCAAATGAATTGTTATGTGATATGAAGCAAGTTATTGACTTACAGTCTTAATTGCCTGTCTTGTCATTTTTGCCCATAAAACTTAATGGCTTGGTAACCAGAATTTCTGATACCTTCCTCAGAGGAAATAATATCAAGAAAAAGACCTGATGCACATCTAGCATTTAATGGGCTCAGTTAAAAGATACCCCCCCTCCCCCTAAATACATTTTTTTTCTCATTGTAGGGAAGGAATTCAAGGCTAATGTTCAGCTCTGGTAGTCAGCTTCCTACATAAATTGTCACTGCAGTGAGCTCTCACTTAGGCAAGGTGAGGTTAAGATCCTTTAACCAATTTTGCTCTCCTTTCTCAACAAAAAGACACACAAAAGCTGAGTGCAGATCTGCAGTTTTAGGAAAGAGAAGGCCTCTTTTTATGTATAATTAAATGGTTATTAAAATAGAAAAGTATCATGTAATTTTTAACAGATACTATTGTGCTATTATAACTATTATTGAATTTATCAAATGGAAATTATTTAGAAAGTAAAGAATAATTACTGGATAAATTAGAAAACCATGAGAATTCAAGTTTGTAAAAACCTAGGGAGAAATCCTAGAAGATGTTTGAGGATACATGTTTGGATTTAATTGTACATAAGAGTAGGGACAATTAAGGTAGGAACCTAAATTATGAAGTAGTGATGTTTGACAATGATATTTCACAGGCATTGCGTGTCCCCACAACAAAAAGATCGCCAAATGCTGAAGTACTTTGAAGGACTGAGGAGCACATCCCAGTAAGATCAGATGGGCCTGAGAGGGGCAGAGGCGAGAGACGATTCTGAAGAGAACAGGGAGATGGAAATAAGTCTGCACAATACTATTTGGGGTTTTAGAAAAATATGAACTTGGGGGAGGATATTATGTCAAAGTTATCATTCATTATACACTATTTACGGCACTAAACCTCAGCACTGAGATGTGGGAAAAGAGAAACAAAGTTCAGTATTTACTGTCTAGCGAGAGGAGGGAGCAAATACTAATCCCAGAAATCAACAGTCCCGCTTACAGGCTGATCCTGCTTATGAATTAAAGGAAGCCGGAGCACTGAGATTTATTTAAAAGAAGCATGTTTTGGATCATGGAAGGTTTTTTGAGGAAAACTTTTTCTTTTTTTTTAATCCTCAGTCAAGGAGTGAGGATTTTTTTCCCCCCATTGATTTTTGTTGTTTGGCGAGTGGAAGGGAGGGCCTGGGGGGAGAGAGGGAGGAGAGAGAGAAACATCGCATGAGAGAGGCCCGTGGAATGGTCGCCTCTTGCACTGGCCCTGACTGAGGAGCGGGTGGGGCCCGGGGGCTGAACCTGCAACCCAGGGACGTGGGAATCCAACACCATGGCCCTCTGGTGCACAGGCCGATGCTCTAACCATTCTGCAACACTGGGCAGGGCTGAGAAAAAAAATTTTAAGCCAAAACTCATTAATGAAAATGAATGTTAGGCAAAAGAATTTTGAGCATGCCCTAGAAGGAGACAATGTAGAGGTATGCTTCAAGCAAAGATAGATGGAATTACAAGGGCATTGTCCAGACCATGACTGAAAGCCAAAGCAGTAAGTGTCATAATAGAGTGACTGGAAATAAAGCTAGAAAGACATCATGAAAGTAAGGTCAAATATTTTTAATTTTATCCTGAATACAATCTGAACCCATGAAGATAGGAATGGAAAGAGACTTTGCTTGGGGTGATGGGTGCACTATGCAGTGTGCAGATGTTTTATTGAGTTGTACACTTGAAACCTGTATGGTTTTACAAACCAATGTCACCCCAATAAATTCAATTAAAAAAATAATCAGAGAAGTGACAACATGACTTATATTTTGGGATTATTTTGGCTTCTGTTAGCAGATTGGTTGGGAGCAAGAGTAGAAGAGCAATTGTTATAGACTATAAGGCAACATAACTAAGAAATGGCGTGGGATTAAAATAGAGATAAATGGTCAAACTTGCAACACTATTTTTGAGACAAAATTGGATGTGGTGTTCAATTATATGTGATTTGTTCTATTTTCTTCCTTGAGCAATTAGTGGATGGTGGTGCCATTTATTAGAACAGTGACACTAGAAGAGGAACAGGTTTGTTTACAGGGTTAAGACAGAATTAATTTTGGCCATATTAAGACTGATATAACTGAGAGATAGCCAAATGAACATGAAGAGTAGATTGTTGCTTACGGGTCCTGGTACTCAAATGTGAAATCAGAACTGATATATATTTTGAGAGAGATCAGCATATAAATGGTTTCTAAAAACATGGAGCTTATATGAGCTAGACAAGGTAAATGTATATAGAATGAGTGAAAAAACAAAAGTAAAATACAAAAGCCTGAGATTGTGTAAACGAAACAGCCAGCAAAGGAAACAGAAGAAAATATAATGAAGAAAGGAAGACTCAAAGCCAAATAACATGATATCATGAAATTTAAAGACTATTTTTAACACACACAAAAATGGTCAAACTCATCAAACAAATGGAGTTGGAGCCAATAAAACTACCCTCTATGAAGAGAGAGAGCACTGTCCAGATAAATCAACATAACATCTCCGAATTATCTTATAGGAAGAAATGAATTGTATAGTTTTCTGTCTATAAAGAAGTTCAATGTATTTAATTTCTTGCTTAATAAATCAATTAAGATTAGAATCTGCCTGGTTCACTTTTTCTAAACTTCAATGCCTACTATCAATTTTGTAACACAATCTACTTTTCATTTGCATCACCATGTAATTGTCTTTGAAAACACAACTATCTGTATTCCAGGAACCTTTGAGGAAACTAAAGAGGGTAAAATGAACCTGACAATACCGATTTCAAAAGTAAACAGAGTGAAAGTCGATACATAGTTGAACTGAATGGATTTTAGATATTTTGAAGTCTACTCCTAATTTAACAATAAATAATTAAACCACTAAAAGAACAGCCATTTATTTCACGACATCACAAAATATACAATTATCTGTGCTATTCTCCTGAAATAACATCTTCTGATTCAATACACATTAATAACAATGTTACCCAGAAATTAGAGTTCTGCTTTTCTATAAACTTAAAAAATAACAACATTCCATCTAAAACAATTCTTAGAATGCTGATTTCAAAATTGACTACCATAGGGACTAATTATTCATTTGTTTTTTAGACTACAAAGTAAAAAATAGATAGTTTTCACATTTCAGGGAAGCGTCATGGCCAGCTCTGATGACCTGGCCTTTGCTAGTTCATTAGGCAAGAATTTTCTCCTCTCACTTTCATTCACTGACTACAGGAATGCTTGTTGTGAAACCTGATGACATTCTATGGACTGCAGCTTTTCAATGAACTGTGCTTTGGTTTTAAAGAAGACCTGGCTCTGTATTTTATTTGTCTGTTCTTGCTGTTGTAAATCAGATTTGTTTCTACATTTTGAAGAATTCTTAGGTGGATTCTCAAGAACACATTGATACCATTGTAATTAGCCAATTATTAATAATAGGAAAGGAACAAAGGGGGAAGCCAGACATTATAGGCATGTCTTTTGGGCAGCTTCACAGGAAGCTGCAATTTTGTACTCCCCAGGGAACCACCAGCCTATTCCCTGCAAAACACTGGGGGAAGGGATCTAACAAAGGGAAAATAGGCGCATGCCCAGTAAAGTCTGGGTGACATAGGGAAGGCATTTTTCTGTTAGTCACACCTGGGAACAAAGATCATTGGCCACAATGGGAGTGGCCATGGCAAGTGCAAAAATTTGGGAATATATAATCTCCAAAACAAAGGATGCTCTCTCTTATTGCTCTCTTGTGGCTCTTGTGGTTCTTGTTGGCAGTTGGCACTTTTGCGCCTGTTTCCTAGCATTTGCCCATTTTTCCTCCATAGCCATGTGGCCCTGCAGACCCCACATGCAATGGCCTGATAGACAGCAGTGGGAAACACAAGCTAAGCTAGCATGATGCTGGAGTGGAAACTACTCCAACAAGGAAAGGAAACTCTGGACACTGGCTCTGATTTTAGCTCTACTGAAGCCCCAGCTACACTTCTTGTATGACTGGGAAAAGGGAAGTGGGATTTTGGAAAGTCAGGAATGTAATTCCACAGAAGTAAATCTTCCTAAAATATCACATCCTCCCATGCAAGTCTCAAAAAATTCTTTTTCTCAGGATATCGCAAGAAATCCACTCCCACTATGAGATACATACAAAATAAACTTGATCAAATAATTGGGAAACTTGGATTAAAAGAACTGTCTCTATCTTGCTAGCTGGATAAACTTAAGTTAGAAAAACTATCTTAAATTCAGTTTCTTTGAAGGCAAAGTATAGTTAAAAACTCTTATATTCCTCACATTGTTATACAGAAAATAAGCACCTCATAAACTGTAAAATGTTACTTTCATGTAAGCTAAATTTACCATTAATTTAAAAAAATCTCTATTGATTTTAGAAAGATGGTAACAAGACTTTCTAAAGAAAACCAATTAAAACTGAATTTGAAATAACCCAAATATAGAATATTGTTATGTGGATTTATTACTGTTTTAATGTAGATTAAGCAATCTAAGAATTTTTTGTATAGATTAAGCTAAAATTTTTGTTTCAGGCTATGTTAATGTAAAACTAGATTTTTGAAAGTTATTGTTACAAATATAAGCTGATATGATTACTTTTAGCTATATTAATTTTCAAAATATTTGATGTCTTCAAGTGGTGTAGTGGGTAGACTTTAAGATAGCTCCCAATCATTTCCGCCTCCTAGGACTTCCCAGTATTCATGCCCTGTGTATTTCCTCCCCTTGAGTGAGTGTCACCTGCAACTTACTTCTAACTATGTATCAGGATATGACAAAAGTGTGACAAATAAATTCCATCATTACATTACTGTGGAAAAATAAGCTTTCCTGGATTTCTCAACATTCATACAAAAGCCCTAGCCTCCTGAAAACTTGTTCACAGACCATGAGAATCATATCTGAGGCTGCTAGTCCAGCTAATTGCTCTAATTCAAGTGAATAATGAAATGTCTCCTATTCCCTTACAGACCTAAATGGTTACAACCAAAAGCAGGTCTCTGGGTTAAGCCCCCAAGGTACAGGAATACTGCAATGGTTATCTTCCTAAGGATTTACATTTCAAGGAGGAATGAGGCCCCAAAACTTGGAGACTTCTCTTAGGCTGCAGACCAGACCCAGGGGAGACTTTCATTTACATAATGAAGGGCTGGGGTAAACAAAGAACAATCATTCTGCACCCCCACCCCACTCGATGGGGGGCAGGTTCTTCTTCCATTAGAACAATTGATATGTTTTCATTTTGTAGTCTTAAGGAAAAGTACTAGAACCTGTGGGCGTTGACACTTATTTAAAACTAAATATTTAATTAAAATTTTTATTTTTTATTCAGAATACCTTATATGTACATTTAGGATAAAATCAATAAAGGGGATATTAAAAACCCAAGTTACATAAGATTGTACTTCCATCTTGCAAGTATTCTCTACTGCTTTCTCAGTAGCATACTGAGATGCTGGCATTCTCTATTGGCATACTAAGATGAAACAAGCAACAAAGGAAGTGTCCAAGCAAAAGCCAATGAGGAACTGAGGCACAATAGGCTACAAAAAATTTGAATCTTATCAAAATTACATGAGTTAAGCCCTGGCCAGTGTGGCTCAGTGGTTGGAACAATCCCTGTCAAGGGCATGTACCTGGGTTGCGGGCTCAACCCCCAGTGCCCCAGTGTGGGAGACAACCAATCAATGTCTCTCTCTCACATCAATGCTTTTCTCACTCTCTCTCCCCTGCCCTCCCTCCCTTCCACTCTCTCTAAATAAAAAAATTTTTAAAAATGGAAGAAATATCCTCCAGGTGAGGATTGGACAAAAACTTACATGAGTTAAGAAGCAGACCTTAGCCCTTGCCAGTTTTGCTCAGTGGTTAGAGCGTGGGCTGGCAGACTGAGGGGTGCCTGGTTCGATTCTGGCCCAGGGCACATACCTCGGTTACAGGCTCAATCCCCAGCCTCCTAGGTGCATGTGGGAGGCAACCAATCGATGTGTCTCTCAGACATCAATGTTTCTTCCTCTCTCTCTCCCTTCCACTCTCTCTGTAAAGCAATGGAAAAAATATCCTTGGGTGAAGACTGAAAAAAAAGCAGCAGCAGCAGACCTTAGCTCAAACCTTTAGATGAGACTCCATCCTTGTGAGAGGGAGCCAAAACTAGATTCCTGACACACAGAAACAGTAAGATGATCAATATGTGTTGTTTTAAACAATTAAGTCTGTGGTATCTAGTAAGCAATAGATAACTAATGCAATGGCTTCAAAAATCTAGAGTACAAGTTAATAATATTATATTATATACTTGAAACTTGCTAAGAGAGTGATCTTAGAAGTTCTCATCAGAAAAGAAAAAAATATATAAATATGGGTGGCAATCAATGTTAACTAGACATAAGGTTATTCACAATATACACATGTAGCAAAGCAGTATGTTGTATATCTGAAACTAATATAATCCTATATGTCAATCATCTCAATTACAAAAAACAAAAATCTAGAGAACATAATTAAATTATTTCATTAGTGAAAGTTTTCTCACATATATTATTATACAATGTGAATTGTGTATTGTAGATTACCATTTTTTCTGATAAATTAAGGAAATTATCTCCTGGGAGGATATTTATTTCTCACTTTTAAAAAAGTTTCTATGAAATGTAAGGTTTTGCTAAGATCATTTGTAAATAGAAACTAACTTGAAAAATAATGTTTCAGAGTTAAAGTAATTAGGAAAAACAACTAAAAAACACTGAATGAAACACAACTGATATTTTTAAAAAACACTATTTTTTAACAAAGTCCAAATTGGTTGAGGTAAGAACATTTCACCAAAGATTGTCTATTGCATTAATAACTGAAATGTAAAATGCCTTCTATTAAACTAAAATAATACACAAGTTCATGAAGTTGCTAAAGAATTATTAGAAGACTATGAATTGAAAATAAGTAAAATCTTACCAGTTAATTTAGTATATCTGTTCAGTTTTTGATCAAGCAAGAGCAGTCCACATACTACTTAAGGGCATATGTGTATGCCTCTGGAATACACAATACATGCAATTTCACAGTTTGGAAGAAAAATAAAAACTGTCACAAGGAAGACTGCCACAAGGAAAGAAAAAAGGAAAGAAAAATAAGCCTTCATAAGTTATAAATTACACTCTTTTCAAGCTCCTTGTGTGAATTTTATTACATAAAATGTTCAGTAGCTAAAGAAAAGAAAATGCAATAATTTAAAATTCTTGCTGAAGAAATGTGTGGATAAATAAATATTTATTTATAAATACACATTTTGTATTATAGATTATAGATTATATTTGAAGAGATCATTTTTATTGTGTGAATGTACTGTTGAGCATATGGAAAAGCAAGCATGAAAAGCAGATAAAATACAGAGGATACTGAGAGATAGTTATAACTTATTTTAAATCTTACTACTTTTTATCCTCGGTTGATATAAAAATAAATGCATTTTATATAAACAGAAAGCAGCACAATAGAAACGGTAAATAATATATAAACAATCTGTGTCTTTACAAGGTAGCTGTTTGCCTTATGTAATTATCTACTGGAAACACTTAATAGAAAATTCGAGCTCTAGGACCCAATACAAAATTATGGTTGGGGGGGGGGAAGGTATATGACCTGTGTACTTATGTATAGGAGAAAATAATAATGTTTTTTTAGAAATAACAATAAAACATATGATGTTCTGAGTGTTTTAAAAAACATCTAATTTTTATAACATTTCAAGGCAGGAAACAACTGAATACAAACTCTGCTGATCTTTAAACGATCAAAAATACTTGAGATGTTTTTGTTCCTCTTTTCCATTGTACAGGACTGTTACCACTGGAATGTTTAATACACCCACATTATTCTTCCTTATAAGACGATTAAGAAAGATGTTCCATGCTTACGTGTGGCTATTTTAAGCAAGAAAGTGACATTAGCTAATTTTTGTTATATTTATGTGGAGAATTTCATGGGCAGGGACAATAAAGAACCAGTTCGTGTGTAAGGAGTTTACTGGTGAGGTTTAGGAGAAAGAAAAATACGTTGGGATTAGTAGGAACAAACCGAGGATAGAAGGAGGGATTCAAGATAAATACTCGAGGTAACAGCAGCTGGACTTACTGGACATGGGGAGTGAAAGAAAAGGGTAACGTTAGCTGATCCCTCGGTTCGGGTTTGAGCAAGCAGGGGATGACAGTGACAGTTACTGAGACTGGAGTGGCTGGTAAAATAGTTGCATTTTGCTTGTTGCTTGGTATAGCAGATTGTATTTTCCAAAAGTGGCTATAGCAATATTTCTGGCCCCATGTGCACTTCAGAAACTTGCAAATCTCCAGCTAGAGGTAGAGACTATTTATTCCCCTTGGAACCCAGTTGGATTGTTACGTCTGCTCTGACAAATTGAACCCAATGAAAAGAGGTCACATGATTTTCGAGGCGAGGTTGTAAAAGTCAACCTCACTCCCAAAGGCTCACCTTTGGAAGGCAGCCATCAGGTTCTAAGGAAGGAAGGAAAGGACTGTGCAGGTGCTCAAACAATGGCCTCTGAAGAGGTCTCAGCTGAAAGCCGGCATCAGCCACCTGACACGATAGTGAAGGGGCCTTCAGATGACCCCAAATCCCAGCCTTTGGAGTGATCCCAACTGACACCAAGTGCAGCAGACACAAGCCGTCACTGCCAAGCCCTGTCAGAAAGGTAGACTTGTGAGTACAATGAATGTCATCATGCTTTAAGCCTCCATGTTTTGGGTTATTTGTTGTGTAGCCGTAGTAACTGGAACTGTTGCTTGGTTAGTGCTTTTGTTATTTGTGTTAATGTGTGTACATGTGCATGTGTGCATGTGCTTTTATTGGGAAGACAGTTCATGTGCCTGATCAAGAGTTTAATGTTGATCATGTATGTGAGGGGTATGGAAGCTAATATGTCAAATATGCGATTGGATATGAGTTTGGAATTGAAAGAAAAACTTTAGCCCAGAAATGATAAAATAAATATAAAAGTATTAGCATTAATTATAGATAATGACAACACCTAGCTTTATAGTGTGAATAAGTTAATTTTTTTTAAAGTTCTAAAAAAATGTTACATAGAATAATTGTGCTAAATCATTAAAATAAATGTTATGGTCTTCAAATTGTCAGGCCTCAGGTGTTAGATATTGGCACTCAATACATTTCTGTAATGAGATAATCTAATAATAATAACCGTAAGAGAGGTCACTTATTTAATTTGCTACATGCCAAGTATTGTGCTATAGAGTGAAGCTGTACATACATATGATCTAATTTCATTATCAGCTTAAACCTATAAGTTTTTTTCTAATTTCCCTCATTAAAGAGAGGGGAATTAAGTGTAAGAGAAGATCGTAACCAAATCATAGTCATGTAAACAGTGTCTGGTAAAACCTTAGTTCTAGCTTAATTCTGTGTGGCTACAGCTAAATCTTGCTGGTCTTTCCTTCTAAAAGTTTTGATATGTTCATATCTATAATGTTTTTTTTTATTGCTTATATATGTACATATTTTCACACCATAATTTTCATATTCTGGATGTTAATATAACAAAAAGTTAAAAATAAAAAGTAATTTTAGAATAAATACTTTATATCATACAGCTTGCTCAGAGATTGCTAAATTTTCATTTTCTCTCAGCGGATTCATCATTCTGGAACTTGAATCTCCTTAATAACTGACAGTTTTCTTTAATTTTGAAACAATACATTAGGGAATTTTGGAAAAAATATATAAGCGTTTTCATACTGTAAATAGTAAAAACATTATTACTTCTTCCTTGATATTATATTGCATTTTTCTTTAATTGTTGGGAAAAAAACAACAAAATATAATCTTATACCTTATAAATCTGAGAGTTTAACCTGAGAAATTATAAAATATTAGGAGAAATATAATACTCTGAAATATGACAAGAAATTTATGGTCTAACTCAAAGGTGACAAATTTGATATTCATTTGGCTACTACATCAGCTGCAGTAGTCTCTGCTCTGTTAGTTTACATTAATGAGGAGATTTTAAACAAATGGAAAAAAACCATCTACACTTTTCACATCCTTTTAAATAACTCAATATCTGATGACTTTAGAAGTTTGTCAGCTTTGAAGATTACGAGAGTGTTTCTATCACTTTCCATTACTCACCACTGCAGTTGCCATCAACTCAAGGAAATATATAACTCTTTTTGAAAGACAGAATTTATTTTTATATTTATTTGTAAACTTCAACTTCATATTTTGACCCATAGTGAGTTTAAAGAATTTATAGGCCCTATTCATGCTGTTTAAACATAACACACTAACATTTTGATGACAATCAATTGCTTTCCTTCAACACTTTCAGCCTTTCACCCCTTCTTATAAGGTAATATCAAGGTTAAGCTATAAATTCAGCTCAGTGGAAATGGTTCACACCTCCTGAGTGTGACTTTAGAATTTACATTCAAGCCACTCAACTTTTATTCCTCTTCAACAACTCTGAAGGGATAAAGTTTTTACTTTTGCATAATTTAAGGTCTCTATGCCTGTAAAATATTTAGATTTCCAGTTATAATTTCATGGAGTTGTGTGTTTCAGTCTTCCAAATCTTGGCTCAATGGCAATAATGCAAATATGGCAAATATATTTAACTTAATTATATTTTCCAAGGAAATTATTTTTATAACTATTCTTTTTTCTTTTTATGGTTTATTTATGCTTACCACACACGCAGTTTTCCTTTACATGGTATAAGTCTTCCCTTATGAGAGAAAAGGTAAATAGAAAAGGTCATAGGTGTGATTTTCTGGAATATCACATGATAGTCTTCTTTTTCTTTTACTATACTTTAATAATTGGGAAACAGAGCAATGGATGTTTGATGGCTTGAAAGAGAGACAAAAAATACATAGAAAAGGTTTTGCTATACTGTTAGACCAAAATGAGCACAGTCATGAGCCACGTAACGTTTCTGTCAGTGACGAGCAGCCTGGACGGCAATGGTCCCTAAGATTACAAAGCTGAAAAGTTCCCACGGCCTAGGATGTGGTAGCCTTCATGATCTCATAGTGTAACACACTATCCTCATGTCTGTGGTGATGTCGGTATAAAGAAAGGAAAGCTACTGCACTGCCAGGCACACAAAAGCATAGCACAATTATGTACAGTACATAATACTTGATAATGATAATAGGTGAGCATGTTACTGGTTTGTGTACTATACTATACTATAATTTTTATCATTATATTAGAATGTACTCTTTCTGTTATTAAAGAAAAAGTTTGCAGTAAAACAGCATGTTGTGTTATGCCAGCAGCAGACTTAGAGATCTCATGTGTACTGTGTCTCTGGTTTGCATCTTTCTTCTCTTATGCTTGATTTAATCTCATGTTGTTTTTCACAGCTACATGCCATACAGGCTTGTGGCCTAGGAGCATCAGGCTATACCACACAGCCCAGGTGTGTAGTAGTCTATGCCATCTAGGTTTCTGTAAGTGCACTCTATAATGTGCACACAATGACAAAATTGCCTAATGACGCATTTCTCAGAACATATCCCTATCATTAAGCTGTGCATGACTGTATTGACAAACACATTAAAAATACCTATTGATTTCTCCACATGATTTCAAATGATAATATTTATGACTTTGTTTTCACTAAATTATCTGCTTTCTGCTTCATAAGCATAATAGCTTCTATGTTATAAAGAATTGGTATAGAGTGGTACAGTGATCTTACCTGGAGACATGTTTATTGTGGGGGCAGTGCACCAACCACAAGGAACAACATTTCATGGACAAGCAAAATTGGCATCCAAGAGCAAGGCTCCTGGTTTTGAGTTCAAGATGGTGGAGTAGGAAGATCCTGAGCTCACCTCCTCTCATTGACACCGAAACTACAACTACATATAGAGCAGCTATCTCTGAGAATGATCTGAAGACTAGAAGAACGGGTTTTCTACAACTATGGATAGAAAGAAAAAGCCACATTGAAATGGGTGGTAGGGGTAGAGAGTAAGTCTAGTCAGGCTCTACCTTACCCTCCACTACCAAAGTGGTGGCTCACAAGTTGGAGGGATATCACAACCACAGAGATCATCCCTAAACAGTGAGGGACTTGAACCCTAGCTTGGGGGACCTGCACCAAGCAGAGGATCCGCCATAACATCTGGCTTTGGAGAAACAAAGGGCTATAGAAAAGCCAGCTTCTGGTCTTTCTGAGTCCTGGCACAGAGAGAGAAGTTTGAAAAGCACATCATACATGAAGGTGATACATTGACTAATTTTAGAGTGTGTGCTGTAGGGACAGGGATCTGTTGGAACTTACGCTAGAGTCAGAGGTGTTACTACACTAGTCAAGGTTCTTGTCATCATAAGTCTAGATTACTTCAGGAAGTCCCCAACCAGTCTCTCTCTATGTGGTAGATTTGGTCCTTGGTCTCAGTTCTTTACTCCCTCCCTGAACCACAATTATCCTGGAGCACTCTTCGTCATGTGATGTTGTGGTACCACTAGAAGGGGCAACCTATACTTTCCCACCCCACCAATGTTGAGCATGGCCATTGGCTTGCTTTGGCCAATGGAATGTGGAGGGAAGTGACAATAACTAGTTCTAAGATGAGGTTGTGAGAGTCAGCAGGTGTTTCTGCTTGTGTCTGTGTTATTGCCAAGAGAAAAGAAATGCCCCTGGTCCCAGGATGAGACACTGTGGGGCAGACTTCAACACAGCCTGTGGTACTTAGCAAGCCTAGACAGTTTGAAACCTGAAGCCAAAGTGATTCAGTAGACCCGCAAAGCTATGAAAGAAAAGCTATAAATGTTTATTGCTTTGAACCACTGATATTTTGAGGCTCTTTGTTGTATAACGATAACTGACTAATACTCTGCCTTTAGGCTCTCTTTCCTGTTTGACAGAATGCACCTCTGCCATTTGTAACCTCCTGTAATACTATTGGAACTTTTCCTTTTACCTCAAATGTTTTATTGTTCCCAATCACCTAATGAAAAATCCAAATGTTTTAACCTGATTGTTCACAACCTGGATAATACATACCTTTCCTGATTTATCTTCAAATACAGCTAAAAACAAACCATTTCAGTACATTAATGGATTCATTGACCCAAAAGCATTTATCATTTATTTCCTAGATTGCCCTGTAGCTCATTACTCACCATTTTCTTAAAGTACCTTTCTTAGTCTCTCTCTTGAGTGATAAATATTTGAAAGTTTTCAAATATTTATAAGTAATAGTTGCTTCCTGTGCAGAACATAAAAGGCATTTTGTAACCTTGGGGAAGGGTTAAGCTGTTGATGTCTGTATAGGGACCGAGTGAAGATGGCATTCCTTGCCCTTCACTCCTGAAATCCTATAAGCCACAAATGCTGAGTGAACTTTGAACACCGCCAAAATAGTTTCCACTCACATGGTGCCTTTAGGCTGCTCCAGATAGACACAATTATCTTAACTGTGGTTACCATGTTACCTATATGTTTAAAAAGCAAGTTCATGGCTATACATCTCATGTGAAAACAGAAATTAGACAGAATATGAAGGCTGTTCAATTTTCCTTAGTCCTAATGAAAATTAGTATGATATTACTTGCTCTTGTTTTGACTTATAACTATAATTCTAAATATTTTTGTTGTTGTTTCTTAGAGTTTGAATCCACTCTTGAGACTCTCAGGCCAGCCTGATATTACTACATATCTTAATTGCTTTCCTTCGAATCAGAGATATACCCAACAGCTCCAGTCATGAATATTCTCTGCTTTAATATTTTCCCCTTATTGGAATGACTCCGTTCATATGCTATCTTTATTGAAATCCCTTAGCTAGACATTAAAACCTGATAAGCTGAACTAGGCCTCTGTAACTCCAAAACCTAAATGGTATCTTACAGGTTATAGGCAGAATATTTGAAGGGAAAGAGCACAGGGTTTGCAGCCATGGAGACCTAAGTGCCAAAGGTGACTCCACCAATTGATAGCTATGGTATACAAGTTAATATAACTCTCTACATCTTAGAGTAATCATATTAAAAGGGTAGAAAACGGGAGAAGTGGGTGTGTAGGTACTAATACCTAATACATTTGGGACAAGGTATTTGCTTAATAGCTCTTCGTTATAGATCTCACTTCACTGACCAAAAACTCTAAAACATACGAAGGTTTTCACATGAAAGGTCTGGTCCATTCTGGGAGTCCCCACATCTACCACAGTGTTTCAATTTATGATTAAAATTTAGAATGTTTCTCATTTTCCATGACTGCTTTCACCAAAATTTCAATATCCCATTGCTATCTGCAGCAAACCTCAATCAGAAATCAAAGAGCTCAGGCCCAATTTGACTGTCCCTAGAAATGCAGAACAAATAACCTAGGCATCACAGCACAGAGCTCTGCTATTATATTCCAGGCTTCCAGAGGGTAAAGTATCTGTTAAACTGGGAGAAAAATTGCATGGGAAATGAGCATACCATTTTTGTTTGATTTTAATTTAGATGTTCTTTCCTAGCACAGATTAAAATTGACAAAAGTTATATTTTATCTAACTAGGTAACAGACTGAAAGCTGAATTTAAGTAAGGCTGCTTTAAGAATGCTCTGTCAAATTTGAAAGCTCTGAAATTCATAGAATTACGCCACAGTGGAGGTTTGACGGCTCAGACCCTTGCTAGGCACTCAATAAATATCTGACAACAATTGATTAAACCACAGATGCAGTTCAATGATTAAGTTCCACACACCACTTATGCTGTATCAGTAACAAACAGCTGTTTATTTACTTTATCAAAAACCATCAACTTCAGCATCAATATGATGGCCATAGGATAGAGTATGTCATTGTCTGAAAACTTCATGCCAGGTTTGCAGTTTAAAAATGGAGCCTGACTAGCAGTCCCTGACCCAAGCATTTTTACTTTCCCCTAAATGCCCACAAAGGGCAAGAATATAATAGTCTTTTGTAAAACAGTGTTAAAACCAAGTCACTAAACTTACTGCCGAAAATAAAGAGAAACTTTAAGTAACAAAACCATAGAGCTACACTGACAGGCCTAATTAATTAAACCATATTTTGACACAAAGCAAACCTGTTGCTCGGGTCTCCGAAGCGGGTAGAAAGTGGCTCCAATGCACAATCCGTTTCTTCATCAGGAAGCAGCGGACCTGCACACCACAGTGTGGATGCCACTCGGTATCGGCCAGATGACTTCATACCCGTTTCCTGACTATCATCAGGGTATTGTTAGAAATTATGCCACAATTTGTCTAATGCAATTTGCCTCCTGGTCATAGCAATGACAAGGTATTTGCTTAGTAGAACCCTTAGCAGGACTGTAAATCACACACATCTGCCTCCCGTGTGCAAATGTCAGTGCTAAACAAAGAACAGGTGTGAAAATAAACATGGAAAAACAAATGTCCTATGTCAGGGAATAAAAACAAGATCATCCTGCAACTCCAATGCAAAGTATTTATATCGGGGAAAGATTCTATAGTGTAACCTTACAAACTGCTGGAAAACCTTCTTCGTTGTCCCCAGTAGGGTGCAAGGGGGCCTGACAGCTATGAAAAAGCAGCAAGAAGCAGGAAGAGGGACACACAAAGGGAAGCAAATTGCGATTCTCTGGACTAAAAAGTTAGCTGTTTGTCTTGGAGAAAGATGAAAATTAAATCTTAAAGTGCCCATTAAGGAAGTGAGAAAAGCATTTGCAGCAAATCAACAGCAGAGGTCGAGGGTGGAGAGCACAGAGGAAATGGACAGGGGGGAAGACTTATAAAAGAAAATATAAAACCTAGGAAAAGGCAGAGAGTGGAACTCTGATGTGAAAAGTATAGGTACTTCTGAGAAATGTACCAGAAACATCGGAAGGAAGATAATTCAGGATATAATTAGAAAAAGTTCTACTGATGCTTAAGATGTGTACAACAGAATGTCACTCCAGCCCTAACGATGAGAGAAGCCTGGGTATGTCAGAACTCATTAGGGGGCTGAAGTTACCAGGTAATGAGGTAAAGCTCATTTTAAAGGGTGTCAAAGTCTTTCATGGGCTAGAGTGACTGTGTAGATAATGGAAGCCTCATGTTATTAATATAAGGAGCTTTTGCCCCTTTCTGCAGCTCTTTTCTATAGGCTTTCAACATAAGAAACACTGGGGACAGGGCAAGAGAATGGAATGAGCTGCCCTTGTGGCACAGGGTTGGAGAGAGCATTGAGAGGGGAGTATTTGTTCTGAGAAGCACAGCTATGAATCAGGCTCTGCGTGAATGCAAGATGCTGGTCAGCTGCTGCTGGGGGGTAGGACAGAAACCTGCCAGGCGTTTTTCTGAGACAAAACAAAAGCAAGCTGCTTCTGTGGGAGAGGCAAAAAGTCCACTCTTGCCTGTGACCTACCCTGCTTTGACAGGAAAAAGTGACTGCCACTGCGGGTAGGAAAGGAAATCCTCTCTTCACCAGATCCAAGGCAAAGATTTTCTGCTACTGATGTGAGGAATAAATGCTAAAGCTACCGATTGATGGGGGGTGGGACAGATACTTCCACTCCCTGATCGCAGGCAAAGATTAAATGCCATTGAAGGAGGGTAGAGAAAGCCTGCCGCCTCCTCCTCCCAGATCCACTCTGAAATAACAAGCCAAAGCCATCTGCCACTGGGGCAAAAGCAGGAATCTGCTCAGTCCTAGAACCTACACTGATACAAAATAAAATAAAATAAACATGTTGCTGGGAGTAAGAGCAGGAAATTCATGCAGAGCCAAGACTCTTTACCAACACAAGGAAGAGTTCGGATGGCATGAGTGGAGGCCCAGGACACACACCGGCCCAATAAACTCTGTACCATATACAAAGGAGAATTTGTCTGCATAACTGGGGAACCAGAAAATCAGAGAAAGCTTCACTCCTAGTCTCAGGCACATGGTACCTGCTTAAGACTGACAGGGAAGCACCTCTGCCCCCAAAACAAGTCTGGCACTAAATAGCAAGCATCAGCAACCTACCACAGTTGAAGGGCCATGAGTGAGTAATCCCTTTGTGCCACAGGTGCAGGATCTGGTGAAAGCAGTGGCTGGAGCACTGAAATAAACCATCCAGCACTCTCATATTCACTGGTATGGGTTGATTTGGGTGTCTCCCACCCCAAAATTTATATATTGAAAACATAGCCCCCAGTATCTCAGAAGTTGACCTATTTCAAGAGACTCATGGCTTCTTCCTCTCTTCTTCATTTCGACTTGTTGCTCCACAGTCACATCTTGTACTAGCAACTCTGATCTCTACTTATAAGGGCACTTATGACTGTGTCATACCTACTGGGATAATCCAGAACAATCTCCCCACGTCAAGATTCTTAATTTAATCATATATTCAAAGTCCACTCTGCCATAAAAGGTAACATCATAGGTTCTGAGGATTAGGATGTGGACAACTTTGGGGACCATTATTCATCCCACCTGAGCCCCCATTATATGCTCCAATACATATCCTGTAAGTATTTTCACAATCAAAAACATCTAAGTCTTTGCATAATCAAAATTATTTATTTGTAATAACTTGTATAATACTTACTTTTCCTTCTTAGCTGTAGTCTTTATGACTACATTGAAAAAATATATATATCCGGCATATAACAGAGTGGGTATTTTTTGACAACTATGACTTTTCTATATTTTGAAGTCCTGAAAATACTTTTCAAATGGCAAAAATAATTTTTAATATATTTTATAAAACCTGTGATCCTAGATGACCCTGGCCTCTTTTAAATTTGCAGATTTGTGATTACCTTTTAAAGCTAGTCTCAGAGAACACAAGTGGGTGGAGCCATGTCATATCTAAACATAATCAAGAGGATGTGCAACTTATCAAAGATGATTTTAAATTGGGGTGATTTTCAGCTTACTAAGGAAGGCTAACGTTGTCTGGGTTGCAGCATTAGACATTAGCTTTTAATTCATAGAAGTTTATTTGAGCAAGAGCCCAGAAATAGAACAGAAAATCAAAGAATGCTCTAGATTCATGTTTTTTAAACTATTCTCAAGGAAGGACTAGTTTTACCCCTTTTAAATTAATAATCTGTCATAGCTAGAGAACTTTATAAAATATAACAAATTACAGAAGAAACAAAAATACATGCATGAAGGAAAAGACCAAATTCCATCTACATAGAGTAAAAGAATTACAAAAAATCATACATGTTCATTGACTGTTCAAAAATGGTAATGTAGAGAATCACTATGACACTCTCACCTGTCTGTCATTTCAAACTACAGTAACAAAAAGTCGTGAGTGAAATGGCTATTTTCCGTGTTAAATCACTTTACACACACTTTGATGAATATCATGCATATCAATAATACTTAAAGTATTTAATGTGACAAATGAGCTTGCTTCTTGCTTGTTAGTTATCTAAACTGGGTGAGATTGGTGATTTGCATGGGATAATGTATATCTACATGGTGTTTATAGTTTGTTTTAATAATATGGGTAGAAAAGCCAATCTCAGAGATGTTTGTGGAATTAAAAGCAAGATGAAATTTAAAGTGATTTCAGTCTCAGAATGTTCATGTTTAACTTTTATCCAAAATGAAGCAAGTTATGCTGCTTTTCAAAATTCATCTTCAATTTTTCATTGGTAGCAATTACAATAATTTATTTGGAAAAAAATTATAATTAAATTTAAATTATTTTATAATTAAAGAAAAAATTCCAGGTTTATAAGTTACCCATATGTGAATCAGATTCTGTTGGAAAGGTCAAATCAAATCAATTTCTATAAAATTCTTAAGTTTTTCAATGATAACTTTTCACAGATAGGCAATACCAATATTCTCTACTTAACTGATATTTTAACTTAATAAATATGTTAATGAATCTGTGGAAATGGTTCCTCTAGACTTATAACTTCTGTTTTTTCTCTTTGATCTTATTTGCCTTTGAAAGCCATGTTGCATTCCTCCTTTTCATACAAAAATTAGAAACATTAGAAATGCTGTATATAGACAGTATGAAGACTGGCTGTCCAATGTATAGGTTTAAAAAGTTAAGACCAAATTGATTTTTATTTTGTAGAAATACTAAGTGTTTATTCAGTCACTCACACATTTTGGACAGAGTGTTTGATTCCTAGCATTAACAGTTATTTAGAATCAGCTTCCACATTATCAAATAACTTCAGCTTTAATGTTTTAGCCTTTCATAATCAATAAATGTTACTATGTCACTAGGAACTTTTTTTCACAGCAAGTCTTCCCTCATGAAAGAAGCGGTGTGTCAATTTACATCTGGCACAAGCTCGCTCTTTAATCTACATACTACTTCAGAAGTCTTTTTCTGATGCCACAGTTGTTTCCTCAGAACACACTCCTTAAACTTAACTCCAAGCTAAAATTTTAAAACAATGTAATCTTTTATATTTTTATAAAATATAAAAAGAGTCAGTTGTGTTTCCAACCTGGAAAAAATTGTTCCTCCTTCCCATCACTACTATGTTCAAATCATACATATGTTTTTAAAATTGTCATGTTAGCCATATCTGGGCATTCACCAAGGTGCAATGAAAAATAGTTTGATAGCTTTGTTCTCTGAGATGGTCCACCTTATCATTAGCTATCCTGGAATAGGTCATTATGGTGTGGAAAGTGGTATTTTCACTATTTTCTTTACTACAAATTCATCAGATATTTATTTCCAAGCAAACTTAATATCATAGCAATTGTACATTTGTAGGCTTAACTGTTATTTTATCAGAATCCTGCAAAGCACTAATGTTCATAGGTAAACTATGAAACATCTACTTCTATCAGCCTTTAATTCAATACTCTTTCCTTCAATTTTTGTTTTGTTTTGTTTTGCTTTGAAATGAAATTTTTATGATTTAGTAATAATTTCTGCTACGGTTTTGACGGTTTTGTTGCTTCATTAGCCACATTATGAGCCCACACATAAGACACCAGCTCTAACATCCCTCCATGAATTAATTCTAGCTTCACAACTGAAGTAGGTACACAAGAGATCATGCTTCTAAGTAAAGTTAATGGTAGCTCTTTGGGACTTCTTCAGAGCTACTGCTATCATTTGGCTTATGACCGACGAAGTTCATCATTACCTGGACTCTAGATCCTAGAAACAGCAACTGTTAAGAAATCCTCCCACCCAATGGTATTCCTTGTTTACTGCAAAGAATCACCCTTCCTCAGCATAGATGAGACTGATGAATGTCAGAGGGATGGAGGAGGGCGGGTGGGTGGAGGGGGAGAGAGTAATCAAAGAATTTATATGCATCTATGCACAACCCAAGGACACGGACAATGGTGGGGAGAGGGACTGAGGAGGGGGAAGGAATGGGGTGGAACGGGTCATTGGGGAGAAAAAGGGACATCTGTAATATTTTAAACTATAATAAAATTTTAAAAAATAAAATAAAATTTAAAAAATAAAAAGGAAGAGAAAAATCCAAAAAAAAAAAAAAAAAAAGAATAACCCTTCCTCATCATAGGACTTAAATAAAGATGCCCCTTGTTTACCTATCTCAAGGCCAGACACAGATCTTCCAAATTCCCATTCTTTGTCTTATAATTGATTTGCTTAATTGTTTGTAACCGATGACCAATCTGGCAAAATATTTGGTCAATATTTAGTTAAGCTTCTCTCCTAATTCCAAGACCCTGAAGTTTGACCCACCCTCAGATTGGGCCATTATCACTGTGGAACCACCCTCCATAGAGACCCCTTTTGAGAATCAGATGACCACAGGAAAAAAAGTTTTGTGATCAAAGGTCTGATCACACAACCTGCTCAACCCACTGCCCCATAGACCAATTCATTCTAGCCATATGTATCTCTCTACATAAAAGAAAAATCCTTTCTGCCTGACCTTTGAGACACCTGTAGATGTACTTGGACAGATTTCCCTAATACAACAGTTTCCCTCTCCTTATTGCAATAGTCCTTTCAAATAAAACAGCTCCTTACCTTAGTCCCAATTTGTTTTTATTTGAAAGCTTTTAGGTGCTGTGACTCAGACAGAGTGCTGACCATCCTTGGACCCTGCTCTCTTCATTCATACTCATTCCAGCTGCCCTGACCCTTCCTGTCCTTTCCTGGCTGGGGAGTTCATCACAGAGATGAGTCTCAACTCTTCATCCATTGTTCTGGCCATTTGTCTGTTGGAACACGTAAGGAGCTACTTTGATTCTTTCATGCACTAAGAATTTTTTGGCCCTCTGTGCAGCCTTTTTTTTTTTTTCCCTGGCTCTTCTAGATGGGGATTTTGTAAAGAAATTTCCTTAGTTTCTCAACTGGGTATTGCATGAAAGAACATCCTTGGTTCTTTGGTGATTGTGGGAGGGAGTTAAACAAACGGTCCTCTTTCCCAGCAACCTTAAGGTTTTATCTCTAATTTAATTACCTAGGCTCACGGGCGACTCTGACTCTGTTAGGCACTGCCTCCTCTTCTCCCCTTGGCTGCATGCTTCCCCCTTATGGCACTGTCTTCATCTCAGTCTGCTTGGGCTGCCACAACAAAATACTGTTGATGGGGAGCATCAACGATATAAATTTATTTTCTCACCGTTCTGGAGGCCAGAAGCCTGGGATTTTGGTACCAGCATGGTTAGGTTCTGGAGAGAACCCTCTTCTTTGGCGTCAGAAGGTTGCCTTCTTGCTGTGTACTCACATGGCATTTCTCAGTCTTTGAGCATGAGGAGACAACGGATGATCAAGCTCTTTGGTGTCTCTTCTCACAAAAGTACTTTTCCCATCATGAAGTCCCTGGCCTTATGACTTCATCTAACCCTCCTTTCCTTTTAAAGCCTCTGTTTTCAAACACCATCGCGTTCAGAGGAGGGCTTCAATATAGTAATTGGGACAAACGTTTGGTCTATAACGGTTACTGATTCTGTTCTATATCTCGAGAAATGGCAAGATTTTAAATACAGAACCCCTTAAAACTTCAATGTTCTAGACTTTTTGGAAAACTTGGGGCTGCCCCTAACTGGACCATTTAAAACCTTCCAGTGCCATCACGCACCCGTTTTCTTTCTTCCCTTTTACCACTTTGGTCTTCCCTTCAGCTCCCGTGAACCCTTTGATCTGTCCCTCTTTAACATTCCCAACCCCTCCACATTCCTTGTCCTTGTCTGACAGGCCTCTTCTTTCCCACTCTGGTGCCCCAACTCCTTACTCCAGCTTTAGGTGCCCCTCTCCCTCATTGGCAGCTTTCCAGTGTCTCAGTAACTCCCAAAACAACTTGAAACTTAAAAAGCTAATCAGAAACAGTTTAGACATTTTATCTACTTATATGAGCTTTAGAGACATTCAGATGACCATTTGCACTATCTTTGGCCCCTTGTCCAAAATTTAGTCTACAGACTAAGTAAGATTATATATCAGAGCAAAAAAATCTTAAGGGTGTTCTGCACAAATGTTAGTGGGGTTCTTTAAACCTCACATTAAAGTTTATATTATAATATTATATTATAATGTATCTCCTCTATGCCTTCTTCTGCCTCCCCCTGCCCCACCATGGCTTCCTTTCTTAAAAAGACATAATTGGAAACACTGGTTTTAACTGGACTGTTATCTTTGAAAATGATGCTTTCCATCAGATATGACCAGACACTTTTAAATAGTTACAACTGCCTTTGAAGAGCCAATGCTCACAAAGTCCTGTTGGGAAAACTAGTGAGATACTGGCACCTAGCTTACAGAGCTCCCAGACTTGCAGTTGAATAAAGAAGAGCATTTCCTTGCATGCACAGAAAACATAGGATTTTTAGGGACCTTTAGAAGAGAGAAGTTCATCCAATTCTATAGGTACTGCAAGCGAAATCTGATGGTAAGTTCTTGGCTTGGCTTCCAAGCTTCAAGATAATATTTTTGATCAAATAAGAAGTGACTACTGGGAGAAATTTTGAATTTCAATGGAAAGCTATAGCTCAGCAATGCAGGCAACCATATTCTGATTTTTTTAAAATACAAAATGTGTTTATTGGGACCTTGATTCAGGTGCTTGTAGTGCTGCTTCTTTCTAAAGGAGCATCTTCTGTAAGCCTTGATTTTCCTCCTGTAGGCTAACAGAGGACAGCGGAGCGGCCAACACACAAAACTACTGTTTGTGCAGGGCTAACGACATGGTGATTTTATAGCATCCTGGGCATTTCACATCCATGAAGTAGGAACTGGGGCTCTGCACCAGGCACTTCGTCCTGTGTTTCTTCTCCTCTCCGCAGAGGGAGGAAGGAGATCCTTAGCGAGAGGCATGTTGTCCTGGGGAGGTCATCACTGCCAGAAGGGCTATTCTGATCCTATTGTTTTTGAACTATCTTGTATTACTTTGAAAATTATAAGAAACTGAGATATATAAAAAAAAATCAGTTTTGTTATCTACATGTAAATTGAACTAGATCTTTTCATATGGTATGCACTGTCAATCCTTATAACATTTCAACTCTTCTAGTTTCCTTCAATACCTGGTTACAACTCAACTAATGTTTCCAATTTTTCTTTTTCCTTCCTTACTTGGTATTATCAAGAGCTAAAACCTGACTAACTAAATTCTTATCTGGACTGTAAGTTGCCTTGTAGCAGGCTATTTCCTGCAATATCTGAAAAAGTGCTGTGAGCTAAATTCTGGAGATTTGAAGAGACTATGCATGGGCCAGACTTCTCCCTGGACAATCTTCTGTCTGGATCATCAGAAAGTCTGATAAAATGCCCAGGTCATGCATGCTCTTAGAGGAGAGATAACTGGACAATATCACCAGGAACATCAACATCTTATCAGCTTCAAGAAACTTAATAGTTTGTGCTGTGTAACTAAAAGGTTTTTACCCATCAGCCGCTTGGAATTCATTGTTCTGGATACTTTCCAGGGTTTAGCTTCTGACTCATCACTTTAATACAACATTTTATATTAATACATCCCTTTTTCATTTTAGACATTCCTCTTCTAAGATGCCTAAACCTAACAAAACTGACTCTTGCCACAACCTCTCAACAGATGGTTTAACTGATTATTTAGGAACAATGCCAACACGAGTCCTCAGGAGCCTATTTCTTAGAACCTGCTTTGCCCACGCTGGTTTATAATCACCTCTGAGCTGTTGAGTGGTAACATTCATTTGGCCTGAGCAAATGGGAGAACTGACCATGTTAAACACTACCCGAGCCCTGTGTTCCTGGAAACCCATGACACTTAAGTAATTCCCCCTGATCATTTTGTGTTCTATAAAACAACTTACTGCAAACAACGGCTCTTCCTCATATGACTTAGGTAAGAGCCCAGGATGCCCCCCACCTGTTTAGCTATAACAAAGCTAAACAGACCAAATCCCTAGTCTTTGTCTCATCCATGATTAGCTGAAATATGTGTACTCACTGACCAATCTGGACAACATATCTGCTAACTTTACTTGAATAACTTTAGTGCAGTTTCTCTCCTCCATTCAGAACACACTGCACTGAACTTGACCCATGCCCACCCTGAGCCAGCATTGGAATGTAAACTAACTTTTCAACAGCCCTTCGAGGAATCAAGAATCAGATGACCTCAAGGAAAGATGCTTTTGACTAACAGTCTGATCACATCACCACTCATCCCGCCCCCTACTCAATTCTTTTTAGTCTTGTTACTCATCCTTGTTTAAATTAAATATATATATATATTTCTGCTTGACATTGGAGACTTGCAGATCATATGATCAAAGGGTTCTCTCTATTGCAAGAGCCTCCCTCTCCCTATTGCAATAGTGTCTTCCTTCTATTTCAATTGTTCATTTTATAAAGTTTCTCTTTAGATCTCTCTCTCTTTTTTTACAGTATCCTTCTGCAACATTTAGAAAAGTTTTCTCTCTTCTTGATAAAGTAGGTCAGTGAAGATTGTTTCCTATCTGGAAGTCAGGAGTAAAAGTAAATGATAGAAATGTCCCTTTCTAATTTTATGTAATACTATTAAACTATAAATTAAAAACTAGGCTTAATTAAATCACAAAATGACGTAGAAATAATAAAGCATTAAAAAATGATACCTTTCTCTCTAATTTATATAATCTTTTTAGTTATACTTTACAAACTAACTTTAAAATACCACGTGTTGAATGATAAAATAACATACCACATATGGAGTTGTGATTTACTACACATAAGCATCTCACTCCACATCAACTTACCCTGCAAGATAAACTTCACCAAAACTGGTCTACACTTACTCAATGAAGTGAATCCACAGATCACATGCTTGTACACAGTAGGCTGTCAAACTGCTCTAAAAGATTCCAACTCTTCTCCTCGGCTTCTGCATTTGTCTTTTCGTGTCCCAGTAACAAATACTTTGCAGGCCAGCCCTGTAGCCCGTGGATTGAACAGTACCCATTATAACTTTATAGGCCTTAGGGCTTGCTTTTAAGGCAGCACCTGATTATTTTGCCATTGCCGCAATAATGGCTGGATTTTGGACTAAGGGTTCCCTGTTGTTCATCTGAGACTGCTCTCCTGTTCCCCTCTATGAAGTTCCTCAACAAGACAAGCAGTTGGTAAATAAGACGTCAACATAAAGTGGGACATTAAAAGTCCTCCCAGTTTCAACCTGCCAGTGCGGCTCAGCGGTTGAGCATCATCATATGATCCAGGAGGTCTCAGTTCAATTCCCAGGCAGGGCACATGCTTGGGTTTCAAGTTCCATCCCCAGCAGGGGGCGTGCAGGAGGCAGCTGATCAATGACTCTCATCACTGATGCTTTTATCTCTTTCCCTCTCCTTTCCTCTCTCTGAAATCAATAAAGACATATTTTTAAAAAGTCTTAGTTCAATAACGGCTAAATGAAATTAGCTACAGACTTATAACTAACCAGTTTAAATTATTCATTTTTTAAATTATTTTAAAGATAAAAATGGATATGTGCCTTGTATCTTTGAAGATCAGTGGGTGAATTCCTAATTCACTCTACATTAGGTTTGTTTCTAAAGTGCTTTTTTGAACTTTCTCTTACTGTGTTTTAATGTGATCTTTACGGTCACTTTATATTATCTCATTGATGTATTTCTTCAACAAGTGAAAAATATAATCAACTGATAGGAAATTAACCAAAGTATCAAAGATAAAGAATTTGATACACAATCAATTTAGGAAATCTCAATATCTTATCCTCAATATTAAACATTTTATTATTTCAGCTCTGAAAGATAGGCTCAAGTAATTTAACATACTCGATATATATGGTAGATACACTATGGAAGAAATTACTTGAAATATGTGAACATTATTTAGTGTGTGGACAGAGTGTATTAAGATCAACAAGAATTTCAAAAAGTCATGTAGGCACATTACCCAGCACAGAGAGGGTACATTAACGTGGAAAAGCAGATTGTTGAACTCACTGCCCACTTTTTCACTAACCAACAGATTTAGTGGCCATCATGGGACTTAATTAACATTTTTACTATTCCTTGCTATACTAAATCAAAGTTAGGAAACATTTCAATGTTCACAAAATATTCGCTGTGAATGAAGTTGTCTGTAGATTGTGTTAAAGGACACTCAAACTGTTTCACAGAGTAACCCCTTTTCTTCTCAACCCTCCTTGCAAGACCACAGCCATAAAAGCCAAGGCCACAAAATGAGTAGTAAGCAAATAAAACAATCTCCTATCCAGTGTCACTAGTTTCTCACTGATAAACAGAATTAAAAATCACCAACTATGATTCTCTCATATCTGCACCGTGCATAGCCAAGAATTTATTCATAGTGTGTATAGTTGGTTTCATTCCACTGTTTAGCAAAGTATCTGCAGGCACCTACAACATAGTAATTGTTCTTCCTTTAATATATAATTAATATTATGCATCATCCTAAAATGTCATTCAATAAAAGATTTTTGGCAATAGCTTCTTCTGCTTTCTCTTAGAGAGTAACATTTGTCATTAATATTGTAGTTGGCTATACAGTTTCCTAAGCTGCCTCTTGCTATAAGGAGTGAAACATTAAATGCCTCTCCTACTTTTGGTTTCTTCTGTACCTTTGTCAACAGTATCAATCAATTTTACTGCATGGAAATTATTTTATGCATGTTATAAAAAACATCTCCCTTAACTTACTGGATCAAGAATAAAATAATCTCCCCAGCAGGTTTGGCTCAGTGGTTAGAGTGTCAGCCTGTGGACTGAAGGGTCCCAGGATTGATTCTGGCCAAGGGCATGTACCTGGGTTGCAGGCTCGTCCCTGGCCGGTTGGGGCACATGCAGGGGGCAACCAGTCGATCTATCTCTCTCACATCCTATCGATCTTCCTTTCTCTTTCTTTCTCAAAAGCAATGGAAAAAATATCCTCAGGTGAAGATTAAAAAAAGAAAGAATAAAATAATCAATGGCTTTAAAATAGGAATCCTATGTTCACAGATGCCCTAGGTCAAATGACAATTTCCAATTTATTGTTTCCAGCTCCCCCAGCCCCACCCCTGCAAGGAAAGAACACCACCACCACCACCATCGCCACTGTCACCACGAGCCCACCACACAACCTGGTGTCTCAGGCGGTTGGGGGAGTGCAGAATATGCTCCAGACTATAGCACGGTGGGTGAGTCACAGATGCTGAGATATTTGGGAGTGGGTGAAACTAAGGCAACATCGCTAAGTTATAGGCCAGTTTCACTGCGGCTTGGTGTTCAAATCAAAGGCCGCAGTTCATCCGTTGGTGAACCTCTCAGTGGGGGACAAAAACAATAGCTCGGCAGTTAGCCAGGACCCATGCAGGTTTCCACTGTCTACAAGTAAAGACCTTCACAGATAAGAAAAAGCTAAAGTTCACCACCACCAAACCAGTGCTATGTGAAATGCGGAAGGGTCTTCTTTAAGAAGAAGCTAATGAACAAAAGAATCTGACGAACTGAATAGATCCAGAGACATTGACACATGTAACAGACGATCATATTTCAGAGGAAAGAGGGAAGGGGGGTGGAGGGTGGGAAGAGATTAACCAAAGAAGTTATTTGCATGTATGCATAACCCATGGACACAGTTAATAACGGGGTGGGGAGGGGGTGGGAGTGAGGTGGAGGGGGTCAATTGGGGGGGGAAATGGGACACCTGTAATACTCTCAACAATAAAGATAAATTAAAAATAAATAAAAATAAATTAATTAAATAAAATAAATAAATGTAACGTATTTTCTGCCTGCCTCTCAGGTAAGATCAGGGCCTCTTAGCTCTTTCCTTCCCCTTTTCTTTTCCCTTCCCCGCCCTCTTCCATTTCTCATCTCCCTTCTCCATCTCTCCCCTTTCCCCTCTCTCTCTCTTCCCTTTCTGCATCCTCTTAGTCCTTTGGTTGAGGACGCGAAGGTGGGTGAGTTTCTTACTCCTGTGGTCCAGGAGAGGGAAACATTCCTCGGGGTGCAGCAGGAGGCTTCACTCGGAAGCAGAGAGAACACATCCATAATCCTTCAAGAAATAATCCTGCCAGACGTGTGTGTAAGCCCCATTTGACGTGGCTTTCTAACGGAGAATGAACTGGGGAATAGTGGTAAATTAAACGTCGGTCATATAAATTCAATTTTTTTAAGATATTCATAAGTGTGCTTCCTATCTGCACTTTTCTTTCCCTGCTGCGTATGTGAAATCGTGACACTTGCAGGTTGATGGGTCCCAGCATATCCAGATTTGCACCACCGGAGACCAGTTCTCTCTTTGTTTATGCTGTTATTTTGGGTTGTACTATTTATGTTACTCTTTTCATCACTTTTTATGCTTCAGTGAACCACATTTTAGTCATGGGTCCATTTTTGAGAATTGGGGCTATAATGCCACACAAGCAGAAAAACAGAATTACAAATTTAATAATGTTAACAGCAGCATGAAAATGGCAGGAAAATATATTAGGTGAGACAAACTGTATCCTATTAGCAAAATATTTACAGGCAAATCAACCAATGCGGTCCTTGCAAGGACATGTATAACTTTGAAGGCCATAATTATCATAATTGTATGAATAATGGGATTTGTATGCACATCAAAATTAAACTTATATTTCAGGTTTGTTTAAGGCTGTAAACAAAACAGTTTTATGAATTTTAGATTTTTTTCTTCAAGCTGACAAACTGCCTCCAACACGGCCATGAACTACACTTTAATACCACCCCGGCTGTCAAAGCATCAAGTCTTCTTTCACACACGTATAATAATTAGAAAATATATTAGAAGGACCCCTGTGTTTTGGCTTCTTATCCTAATTTAAAGCAATTAATAAACAGCTTGGGAACATAAAAACTTATCTTGACCTTAGAGTGTTTATCTACAAGAATCCAGATAAGCAAGCCCACGACTTTTCTTCCCCCTCTCTTCCCCACAGGCCTGCATCTCCCAAACTCTAAAGGTCCCCAGGAGAATTGCAACCAGGGGGACAATGGGCAGCAGCTAGTCCCAGGCCAACCCTGATCCTGTCTCCAGAGGCCCCCTGGCCTCTCGCTCGCCAGGGAGCCGCAGGCAGCAGCCCCACCCAGGCTCGTTTCTTTCCTGTGGCGTTCCTGGAGAACCAGGGCAGCCCTGCCTAGGCTCTCTCATTGCTTCCTATATCCTAAGTTTGTCCTTGTTTCACTGTCCCAAGCTTAAATAAACACCCTCTCAAAGTAAAAAATAAAAATAAAGCAGCCAAATAGAACAGCAGTGGCTTTCCTTTGTCCCCAGCTTACATTATCTCCACAGAATATGCAATTACTGCACCCTTACTCAAGAAGCATATTGCGTTATCTCAAGAGCACAAAGAATCTGAAGGAGGGAGACTGTTACTACAAATATATATATATATTGCTGATCACACCAATAATGATATTGAATATCCATTTAGAAAATAGCGTTCTGGAAAGATTCAAAATTCACCTCTTTGACACGCTCGATTTCATGGTGAATAAGTATATATGCATACATTTAAGAAAATGCTTTGATGAATTTTGTAGACATAAATATTTGGCATATTAATTTAATTGCAAAAATAACTACTTTAGCACCAATAAACTGATTGGTTTAAATTAACTTCAAGATTCTCCTTACTTGTGAAACAGGACAACTAATACCTACCTTCCTTTCTGAAGATATATAGGGTGAGGCAAAGTAGATTTACAGTTATGGGTACACAACTGTAAGTTTATTCTTGTGTTATTTATTACTGTATTATTTTCCATATGAACAACTGTAAGCCTACTTTTGCCCCACCCTGTATTATAAAGATCAAATGGGAAAATGTAAAATTAACTTGAAACCAGAAACTTGCTTCATAAATATAAAGTTTTGACATAAACAGATTTCTAGTCATATAAATAAATATTTATCAATGTTCATAGATTTCAACCTTAAGTGGCAGACCATTCCTAAGAAAGCCTGCTTTCTCCTCATGGCCAGGTGTATTTCTACAAGGTATTATCATAAAGAAATTGCCAAAGATGTTATTGTTTCAAGACATCCTAAGATCAGTTATGAGCTTTTTAGAGTATTTGGTTTTATCCATTCTTTGCCTGCTATTAAAAAATGAACTTTCTAGTGCCTCTTTTATTTTGACACAACTAAGAATTCTCATCTTTATTATGATCTTAAAATGATGTCATCTGTGTTAAAAGTCAGCCATTATGACAACTGTATTTCACATATCTAAGAAAAGGGCCATATTGAAAACTTAGTGGCTGTTTTGAAGATCTAGAGGATTCCTAAGGCAGTCAAGACAAAACTTAGATGATCTGAAAAAGGTAGAAAATTTGGGGAAATTCAAAAAAAAGAATAAATAGCATAGAAAGAATAAAAGGGGGAAGCTTTTTAAATAGGGTCAACTAGAAAAGATATTTTGATAGGTATAGACTCTCTGATAAAAAGAATATATATATACATATTTTTAGATAATCATGTTTCTTTGTGTACATACTTGAAATAGCTCTAAGAGGTTCTATCAAGGCTATTATTAGATATATGCAGCTATGATCACTTTTGTCACTTAATACATGGCAGAGGACTTTAAAACTATTCACCATTTTTTTTAACCATATAAGCCAATAGAAGGAGGGAAAGACACTGAATTACCTGTTATCAAATATCACATTCTCAGCTGAGGGCAAGAACCCAGGGGCCTTTTCTTGGTAAACAGTTTGAGGACATGTAACTCAAAAATAATGGGAGATGCCCTGGCCCGTGAGGCCCAGTGGTTAGAGCACCGGCCCACATGCTGAGGGGTCATGGGTTTGATTCCCAGTCAAGGGCAGGTACCGGGGTTGCGGGTTTGCCCCCGGGCCTGGTTGGCCCTGGTTGGGATGCGTGCAGGAGGCAGCCAATCGATGTGTTTCTCTCACAGCGATGTATCCCTCCCTCCCTCTCTCTCTCCCTCCCTTCCACTCTCTCTAAAAAGCAACAGGGGGAAAAATAAAATAAATAATAAGAAAGCAATAAAGGCTAAATAAAGGTCAAATAAAGGCTAAAAAAAATTCTAATAAACATGTATGAGAGAAAGTTTGAGAACACTAGTTTTGGAGTTGTCTTGAATAAGTTGATTTCCTTAGATTAAACTTCCTCTGATAAAAGCAGACTGCTGTTAATTATGCCTAAGATCCCTCCAAGCATGAAAGGTAGCATAATAAGATAAAAAGAACACAGATTTTAAGGTCTTTATTGCCTGGATTTTAATCTAAAATTCACCACATATTGCTGGGTGAGCAATGGAAAATTAACCACCAGGAGTCTAAATTTACTCATAAAATAAGTATCCACGTTTCAGGACTGTGGTAAGGATTATATAAAATAATGAAAATTAAGTGCTTAGTACAGAATCTGGCATGTAGTAGGCTCTAAAACATAATAGTTTCTTTCCACCTATTCCCCTTTATTAATCTAAAATCCTATGACTAGTAGGAGCTAGAATACATAGGTTATATTCGAAAAATTACTGTCTCTAGGCCTTTTTAGCTAAGTGAACTCAGACTAGTAACTGTTTCTTTATGGGTAAAATTGGGGTTCAAATATATGCTTTGCTTCCTCTATGCTTGTTCTTATAATTAAAAACACAAATGTGGAAACACAGTCACAAAAAGAGCTAGGAATGAACACTGGTGGGTGTTTCCAGAGCTCTGGATTTTCGCGCAGTTTCATTCAGTCCTGGTTGCCATACTGTGAGGTGTGGCTTCACAAGAAGACACAGAGAGGGTGAGTAACCTGGCCAGGCCGCCCAGCCGCTCAGCCACCCAGCGCCACAGCCAGCCCAGGGGGGCCCGCGGCCGCACCCCACCCAGGGCCTCTGAAGGACGACGGGCGCCAGCGAGGGCAGAGGGCTGCTTGAGGGATTGTCAGAGGAAGGGTAAAGAAGGGGCTAAGAGATGCTGTGAGCAGCTGCTCATCCAGCAGGACAAAATCCTAAGCAGACGAGAAGGAATAACAGATAGGAAACAAATCAGAGGGAAAAGATGATTGACAGCAGTGTGACTGTTCAATGTATGTGACTAATAGTGTGTTTTTCCTATTTTTATAAAACTGAGAAAGGAAGATAAGCCCCTGTTAATTCATCATATAGTCTAGCACACCTCGGCGGCCGAGTAGAAGGACCATGCCACTCGCCACGACTGCAGACAGGGAGCGAAGAAATCCTCAGAGGGCCCCGCGGGTCTACAGGAGCCTCTCAATCACTCTGTCAGTTTTCAGGGTCGTTATTCAAGTTGCTATCCCCAATTTTGCTGGATACATCAGATCAACGCCAGCTCCCTAGGTAATTCTTCTCCCTAATGGGTTTGGGATTTGTTCTTTTTCTATTATCTTTGGGCTAATGTGCTGCTCAAAATCATTGAAAATGACAGGAAGAATATCAGTCATTATGTGTGTGTGGGAGGTGAGGGTGGGGTTGTATTTAATTCATAAACTTTTACCTTATTATTACCACACAGGGAATTTAAAGAATTTAAAGGTATAGACAGAATGGTTATTTAGTGCTAGTTTCGTTAACTGTGAATATCATCCTGTGAATATCATGCTAGGTTTCTAGCAACATAATTATTTTATATATTTCTTCGTTTATTTCACAGTTTTCAAAACAGGGGGAAAACATGTCTACATAGTTCCAAGTCGATGTAGAAATTTTACACATATTTAGTCATTTGATCAATGAAGAACAATATACTGAAAAATTTAGCTAAACATTTACCAAAATTCGATCAACAATACATATATATGTACACAATATACTAAAGCAAAGAAGCTCTTGGTCTTCTTTGCAAAGTTAAACATTTTGTCCAAAAAACCTGTGCTGTGCATATGTATAGGACACTGGGTTTGGCATGGGTGATACACATACAAAGAAGACCTAGACCCTGACTTTAAACAAGGGGGGAAAAAAGATAACACTAAAAAAATGTTAATTATAATATCAGAGGCACATAAAACATTTGAATATCACCCAGATTGCAAATTGATTCAGGAAGACTTTCTGAAAGATGTGCCAACCAAGATGACTATTAAAGATGAGTGGTTATTACCTGGGTGAGGAAGGGAAGACTATTGCAGGGAGTGGGGCCAAGGGTGAAAAAGATAATGGTTTATGAAAGATCCAGAAGCATTTTAGTATTTCCAACCTTCATTTAATATGCATAGAGGCAGGCCTTTTTATCTATTTGGTCACAGATGCATCCCCAATATCTAGAAGTGTCTGATTCATTGTAACTCTAATTCAATAAATAATTGAATTAATGATTAATGTATAAAATGCAAGTCAAGAAACAGAGAGGCATGAGTTTGGAATAGAACCGGACCACAAAGTACTCTGAAATGTTCCTTAGTGACCCTTTTGTACTGTTTTTTCTCATTTAGGCCCTTCCTGCTCTGGGATATCTAGTGATAGATAACATAGTGGTTCCTTCTCAATAATCAACACTCCTATTTACACTGGCTTCCTAGGCCTTGTCCTCACAGCATGGAATTTTCTTGATGTAATTTCCCTTCATAATCCCCCTATGTCCATTTACCTTGGAATATATTTTTGTTCATAGGAGATCATTTAAAATGCCTTAAATTCATCATGGGAGAAAACTTTTCCAGATATTTTTGGTCATCCATGGCATTGTTCATACTCATGGAGTTAAAGGCATTGAGTTCATTTCTTAGGTCTGACATGTACCAGGCCTAAAACTTTGAGATAATTACCTTTAAAATGCATAAATTGCAGGTTCAAATAAATATGAAAAGTCTTGTAAATTCTAAGACATGACACGAATGTAAGAAATTACCAATTTATTACTGCCTACAAGGTCATAAAACCAAGAAATTAAATAATATGTATAAAAATTTCATGCATTATCATTATTGTTGTGGGATTACATTTTGTAAAACATAGATAAACATTTTTGGCAACTTTCAAATCACATCACGTAGTCAACTTCTTTTTCCATCTATATTAAAAGTAACATTAAACTAAAACCATGGATACTGGAGATTATTATTTATCCCCAAATAACTCTTAATCTTCTTTCCTTGAGTTCAAATTTGATTTCAAATAGCATTCTCTGATGACTATATAAACACTCATATTAATGTTTATTATTTTTTGTGTACATATGTACATGTATAGCCAAACACATATATACATGCACATATACACATGTATGCATGCATGTACACATGTATACATACTTACACACTTAACATTCATTCACTACCCAAAAATGCAAATGAACACTTGCATTTTTCTCTTTGTGAAATATAGTGCCCAATCAAGCTCTCACATACACTAAATTTACTTGTTCCTGATCTCATGTATATAAAATGAGAAGTAGTCTTTCAAATCAGACACATAGCACTAAACATGTTAGTTCACATTAATTAATGAAATTTTGGAGGAAAGCATTCTTCTTAAGAGAACAACAGTGTATTGATCTGGCTCAGTGAGGGAAGCAGGACATTATAGAAAGAACACCTGAGATCTACAGATAACCTGAGTTTTGTGAAATCATCAGAAAAGAAGTCCAGTACCTAAGTTACCATGGTTTCTTACAAAAACAGAGTCATGAAGCCTCAGAATCATCATGTTGAGTGGTTAATAGACGTGAGATATGAATTTCCCCATGAGTTTTTAAACTAATACTATATTATAAAATACATCTTTTACTCTTTTTGAACATAGTGACACCCAGTAAAAATGACTGCATATGTTGCCCTGGTTGGGTTGTTCAGCTGGTTGGAGAATTGTCTTCTATACCAAAGGGTTGAGGGTTCGATTCCCAGTCAGGGAGTGTACAGGAGGCAACCAATTGATGTTTTTCTCTCACATCAACATTTTGCCCACTCTCTCTCCCTTCCTCTCTCTCTAAAAATCAACAAATGTATCTTTGGGTGAGGATTTTTAAAAAAATGACAGCATATGTAATTTTAATAATATTTAATATTATCTTTATTATTTTTCTTTCCAGATGGATAGTGTTTCTCCCTATTTTTAAAGAATGCAAAGTAGAAGACTGGTGAATATTATAAGAACACACCGAAAAGTGCATTGTTACTATGGCAATAAAAAAGAGAACAAATGTCCAAATTCTTTTTGGTGAAATTTCATTTCTCTGTGTGAAATTTGCAATTCCCTGCGATAAGTACAAACAAATATTTTTCATGTAACATTTCCAGTTAAATTAAATACTTCTATTTAATTTACATGTATTGAACACTTACGTTCCTAGTAATTCAGTATACAGACATCACTAGAACACCTTTTCTGACCTCTTTAAGCCTATTTGGGGAAACTGTTAAACTGATAACCTCAAAGCAACAAGTGGTTGCACAGGAAGAAGTTGCACAGGAAGCAAAGCATCTCACACGTTCTTAAACTAAAAACAGACCCCCAGCAGAAAATAGTGACTAAATCTTCTTAACCAGTAGGCTACCTAGAAGGGAGTATGAAAAATTATCATAGAATATAATCTGGACTATAAGAAACTATCAAATATTTTATAAAGAAATGCACTTATCATAGTGATCCCTTTTAAAACTTGGATATAATCATGATAATTCAGAGCTTAAAACCCATTTGCCAGTGAGAACTAGTATCATAGCTTAAAAAGCCCTTTGAGGTCAAGCCCTTGCTCCCTGCAAAGTCCCAGTTCCACGACTTTTCCCTTTTCTCTGTACTTAGTCACTTTGACTTTCTTCTAATTCCTTGAATATTTTTTCTCCACCAAAGCCTCTATATATGCTATTTTCTACCTGGAACATCTCCCAAACTTCAAGTATCACTTTAATATCCTTGTAAAAGTCTATACTTTCCTAAACTACACCATCATCATCACTACCGTCACTCCTGCCCCCACCAGATGAGCTCAGTTCCACTATATAATTTCATATTATCTTATTTCCATTATATCTATCCCATATCATAATTATATATTTTTGTGACTTGTAAGCTTTATTAAGACAAAAAATGTGTGTCTCTTGCTTACAATATTTTTTCTAGTGCTTATTACAGGACTGGACATATGATAAGGGCATAATAAATATTTGTTAAATGAATAAGTATTTTTAAGATTGTATAGTAATGAAAAAGAAGAAAGATTACTAAAAAAAATAATATTGAAGGAAATAAGAAACATTAAAGGACTTTTTTTGTGAGTCCAAACAAATATAAATATAAATCCAGAGGGGGAAATGTTACACAGGAAGGAGAACACAAATCCCATTAAATGGTTCAGAGAAAATTTCACCATGGAAGGGATGGTTCACTTGAATTCATAAGAATGTGGAAGTTTTAATAAAGATGTTAGGTCCTAATCCTCAGAAGTGGTAGCTATGTTTGTTACCTTATATGGCAAATGAACTTTGCAGATGTGATTAAGTTAAGAATATTAAAATGGGTAGATTAACCTGGGTTTTCTGAGGAGGTCCAGTATAATTATAAGGGACCTTTTCAGAGGGAAGTAAGAAGGTCAAGTTCATAAGAAGGAGATGCAACAAAAAGAAGTAGATACTGGAGTGAAACACTGTGAAGGTGGAGGAAGGTCTGGAAATTCGGAGGTTTTAGAAGCTGGAAAATGCAAGAAAATGTATTCTCTCCCTGAAAACTCCAGAAGGAATAAAAAGGTACTTCATCAACTTGGTAAAGAACATCTACCAAAAAACCTACAACTAACTGTCTTTATGGTGAGAAATTAGATGCTTTCACCTTAAGATCAGGAAGAAGACAAGAATGTTTCTTCTCATATATCCTATCGAACATCATTCTGGAAATCTCAGCTAATGCAATAAGATAAGAAAAGGAAATAAAAGCCATCAATAATGGAAAGGAAGAAATAAAACTGTCTTTGTTTGCAGATGACATAATTGTCTATGTAGAAAAGACAAAACTTCTAGAAGAAAACAGAGGGGAAAACCTAGGTGACTGGGTTTGGCAATGATATAACATTAAAACACAAAATCCATGAAGGAAGAAATTAATAAGTTGTACATTAAAATTTAAAAGTTCTGTTCTGCAAAAAACTGCTAAGAAAATGAAAAGACAAGTCACGCTCTAGGAGAAAATATTTGCAAAATACATATTTGATTAAAAATAGATATTTGGCCCGGCAGGGTGTGGCTCAGCAGTTGAGCGTCGACCTAGGATCCAGGTGATCAGGGTTCGATTCCCGGTCAGGGCACATGCCCGAGTTGTGGGTTGCAGCTGATCAATGACTCTCTCATCATTGATGTTTCTATTTCTCCCTGTCCTTTCCTCTCTCCGAAATCAATAAAGATATATTTAAAAAACAAAAATTTAAAAAAAATAAAATAAATAGATATTTGTATCCCCAAAGTATGCAAGAACTCTTGAAACACAATAATAAGAAAACAAACTACCTAATTAAAAAGTCAGAAAATTTGGCAGTCACTTATGAAAGAAGATATACTGATGGCAAATACACATCATTGGTCATTAAGAAATATCATTGGTCATTAAGAAATTGCAAATTAAAACAATGAGATGGCACTACACACCTACTAGAATGGCTAAAATCCAGAACACTGACAACACCAAATGCTGTCAAGGATGTCGGCCAACAACAACTCTCATTCATCGCTGGTAGGAATATAAAAATGATATTGCCAACTTAGCAGACAGTTTGTCAGGTTTTGCTTTGTGGTTTTTTTGTTGTTGTTTTGTTTTGTCTTGTATTAGGAAACAAAACATAATTTTAACATATGACCTAGCAATCATGCTCATAGGTATTAACCCAAATAAGTAAAACGCTTGCATCCACACAAAATCCTACACACAGGTATTTATAGCAGCTTTAGTCAGAAGTGCCAAAAACTAGATGCAACCAAGATATCTTTCAATAGGTGAATGGAAAAAGTAAACTGAGGTACATCCATACAGTGGAATATTATCCTGCCATAAAAGTATGTAAATGACCTATCAAGCTACATAAAGACAGGAAGGAAACTTAAATGCATATTGCTCAGTGAAAAAATCCAGTCTGGAAATGGTACATACTATATCATTCTAATTATATGACATATTGGAAAAGCAAAACTATAGAGACGGTAAAAAGATCAGTAGTTGCCAGGAGATGGAAAGAGAATAAAAAATGTATTGGTGGCGCATGTGGCATTTTTAGAACAATGAAACTATTCTGTGTATCTTACTGAAGAATATGTGACATTATGCATTTGTCAAAACCTACTGAACTGTAAAACACAAAGGGTGAACCCAAATGCAAACTACCGACTTTAGTTAATTATAATGTATCATATTGGTTCATCAACTGTAAAAAATGTACCACACCAAGGTAAGATGTTAATAACAGAGAAAACTGTTAAGGGGAGAAAACAGATGGGAGGGAGGAGGGGATAGATGAGAAACGTCTGTATTTAGTGTCCAGTTTTTCTGTAAGCCTGAAACTGCTCTAAGAAATAAACTTTATGAATTTTAAAAAGAATTTTGGAGAAGGTTGGTTAAAAGAAACAAACTTGCCACTTAGTGTTATTTTGCCACTAGGCAAAAAGTAGAAAAATCAAAAATGGTTAATGTTTTGCTTTTTGTTTTATTTATATTTCTATTCTGGTCTATTTCTCCAAGTCAAAAATGGTCTCCCAAAAGACACGTTTTGGAACAGTTGTCAAATTATTAATAGAGGTAGTAGTTCTGACATCAAGTGAGAATCCATTCTATACTTCAACAGCGAAACACATGAAGGCCGGCGCTCTTTAAGGATTCCTCACACTGCTTATTAAACTTTCACATAGCTACTTCAAAAAACAGAAACAAAAGTCTGTTAAAAAAAAAAAGCTTGAATAAAAAAACAAGGTCAGCTCCTCTCTTATTTTACACACAAGCACTTCTATTGATTATAATGTTTGTTTCTTTTATTCAGTGGCAGATCCCAAGCATTCTTCAGGGAAACAAACTGGCTCCCAAAGGCCACATAAAAAGTATTGCCGAACAGAAGGTTAGATCTAAGGATGAAGCTGATCTCTCTATCAGGAGGAAAACTGTGGAGAACCAAACATTTCTTTCATTGGACGCTTACAAACAACAGTGCAGAACTTGTTGGGGCCAAAACTACAGATGATACCAAAGCTTGAATTTCAATACAGCATCTGAGCCCTACCGCTGTGGCTCAGGGGTTGAGCATAGACCCGTGAACCTGGAGGTCAGGGTTCGATTCCCAGTCGGGGCACATGCCTGGGCTTCAGGCTCGATCCCCAATTGGGGGCTTGCAGGAGGCAGCTGATCAATGACTCTCTCATCATTGATGTTTCTCTCTCTCTCCCTCTCCTTTCCTCTCTCTGAAATCAATAAAAACATATTTTAAATAAATAAACACAGCATCTGAGAGTGTAACATTAGCTGTAACAAGGCTAAATATTATGATTATTTATTTTTTGGAGAGGTTCATCTATAAAGAGATTGGGAGCAATTAAAAGCTTGAAATCTATATGATTATAAGACTAGGTAATTTTCATTCTCCCCCAGAAGAAGATGTTTCCAGTAATAAATGGAGCTCCCTTAGTTTTTATTGCTAATGATTATGTCAAGTAAAAAACAAAATTGTATGAAGGTTTAGATTCTTAAGTTAAAGCATAAGAAAGGGTAAAATATAGAATAGATCTGTCGATGTATAGTTGTGCTCTACATAAAATACTGCTGATAACTTCATACAGGTACCAAAACAAAGGTGGTATTTTTCATCATGATAATTTGCTTATAACAGGAGGTTATTACATACCTGCAATATTTTATAAAAAAGTATATGCTTCAAATGAGTGGAAGCTCCAAATACAGTACAGGAGAAAGGACCAAAAAACTATGATTAAATTTATTCATGGAAGCTTTGATCAAAAAGATTGCAGGAAATGATTCCATGGTAATAAATAATAACTTTTGAAAATTAAATGTATTATACATGTTGAGAAAATATATACAAGGAAGGCACTTTTAATAGTTAGTGGGATGTTACACCCAGGCTCAGTTGGCAGATAACAATATCTTCACACTACCGATTCCTAACAGTACTTTCTCCTCTCCTGCTAAAAGCAGCTGAAAACTCATCTCCTTCAAAAAGTCTTGGCCAAGCAATCTTCTTGAAATTCACTTTTATTCTATATTTTAACTCACTATTTGTAGAGTCATAATATGAATTAAGTTCAATGTATATTGGCAATAATATTTCATCTTTATTCCACATGCAGGTTTCCAGAGAACTCAGTTCTTGGATTTTATTATTTTTATACCCCATAACACTTACAAATGTAAAATAAGCAATGAACACAGGGTTTTTTAAATAGGTTTTTACTGATTTTAGAGAGACAGAAATATCCGTGAGAGAGAAACATCACCAATCAGCTGCCTCCTGCATGTCCCCTACTGGGGATCGAACCTGCAGCCTGGGCCTGTGCCCTGACCAGGACCTGAACCTGTAACGTGTTGGTTCATGGGTCAGCGCTCAGCCATTGAGCCACTCGGGCCAGGCCAGTGGACACAGTTTTGAAGCACTTGCAGGTGTCATCATTTTCTGTATATTTGCAATTTAGATTCTGAGAAAAATCATTAAAATAATTATTGTATAAACACATCAGCAAAATTTATTAACATTTAAATTCTCTTAAACTTTGATTAGGCATTTACAATTCTTAGAATCCAAAAAAACAAAACGGAATAAATTTTGGATGTCTAATCACAAAAAAAGGGGGGACTAACATATACAGCCCAATATTGTAGAAAATTATAGCAAGATTAAAGAGAATGCAATTGATCTAATTTTCCTAATTATATCACTTCCTAGATATGAGTCAGCAACCGATGGCCTAGTTTCCTTATCTGAAAAAGAGATATTATTTGTCCTAAGAAAAGCAAAGTAGAAATAATAAGTGAATATACTAGCACACATTAAACAAATGAATGCATAATTATGTAATTTTATGTATTTTATACAGTGTATGTATCGTTTTTAAATGTGCAGTCATAAATATTTAATGTATTCTCATTTTTAAACATTTAATGTTCTTTGAAATACCCATTTAATAGTTTAATGTGAAATAAAAACAGTGTAATCTGTGTTATTACTTAGATCTCCTTTGCTTGACGAAGGGTTTCTGGTGTGTTAGTACCAAATGAACCTACGAAAATAGGTCATCTGGGCCTCACTTGGTGCTGGATCTAGAAGTTTGACATAGGAGTTATTTCAAACCCAGCGATTTGGTTAGACTACAAACTCCTGAGGAACTCTCATGTTCCATTATGATTTTATATGTACACACACATTCTATGTACATATATATCTATGTTCATACGCATATGGATTTAGATACATGTGCAGATATAGTTATAGATATGTAGATATAGATAGAGGATAGAGAAATTAATGTGGGTATATATGTGCATACAGAGGTGAACACACCCAAAATGTCAGCAGACAATTTGTTAATAGATCAAAATTAAGTTTATTTGTACAACATGGAAAACACTACTTTCACAGATATTTAAAGGAAGTGAGCTACTTATAAAATTTGTGATCTGGACTCAAGTGATTTAAAGAATATTTTTTAAGGTAGGGATCTGATTGGATTGAGGAAAGTTTAGGATTTACTAGTTGAGCTTAAATAGTTTAGGATTGAGGCAAATAAGGCAAGGGTCTTAAACAATACATTAACTAAACTATCAATTCATTAGTTAGCTCTTTACTTAGGTATATTCTCAGATAAATTTTAAGGAATTTCCCAAAACAAACAAAGGAATTTCTCCAAAGTCATTTAATGGGTTATAGATTACCTCTCCTAGGGGTAATTCTAGGTTATTTCTGTAACAAGTAAACCATGGTGATGCAGTGTTTATCAATGTATATGTAGGTACATTCATATATTCCTTAGTTTTTAAACTCTGACAACTGAGATAATTAGTGGTAATAAATTATAAACCACTGAATAAAGTAGATATCAAAATACTTCCCAACACACTACTTATTAATTTCAAGGGGAAAAGTCTAAATTACAATGGGAGCTTAGCAGACGCCACCTCAGTCCAATTATCAAAGTTAACACCCCTAATGGGAAAATCAAAATTGTTTGTCACCCAATAGTATGCACTGAGAACACAGCAACATGTGTGATTTTCCTGCCAAAGATGCAAAACTGAATCTAAGCATGAGTAACATCAGACACACCCGAATTACAGGCCACTCTATAAAATAACCGGCCTGTAGACCTGGCCTATCTACTTCAAAAGTGTCAAGAAGAAATGAGGAATCCTTCAGACTACAGACGAATAGAGACCTGCTGCCTAAACCCGTGGGGAATTCTGCACTGGATCCTTTCTCTACAAAGGACATTATTGCGACAGCTGCTGAAACCTGTCTGAGAAACAGGCCTGAGGGCCAAGCGGGAGTGCTTTTCTGATTTCGATAATTACTGCATATGGCTATGTGTGAGTGCGCTGGTCTGTAAGAGACGCGTAATAAAGCACTTAGGAGCAATGCAGTGATGCCAGCAGGTGACACTTGAGTTTTCAGGAGAGTTATTTGGAGGAAGAAAGAGAGAAACAGAGAGGAGGGGAGAGAGGAAGGGAGGGGAGGGAGGAAGAAAGTGATCTGCGCCGTATTTGCAACTCCCTGTAAGTTTGTCATCGTTTCAAAAAATGTTTTTAAAGTTTTAATAAAGCAGTGATGATGGGGTGAAACATTTTCAGGTAAGCAGGAACCCCTCTCCCGCCCACACCGAGCTGCAGCATGAGCAAGTTTAAAAGAGGGAGGCAGGAGACCCGGCCCCCACATTTGCTCCGCAGGGGAGAGCGGGAGGGATCATGAGGAGCCGCAGAGCAGGCCGCCCAAAGGGGGCCTAGAGGAGGGGGCTCGAGGAACGAGGGCCTCGGGAAAACACAGCTAGAACTCAGCACTTGATGTGCATATTTGAGACACACGCACATGCAGACACACAAGCACACACAAAGCAAAGATCATGAGAAAACAGTATTACACGAGGAAAGACAGAAATCTCGGAATAAGACACAAGTTCTCTGTGGGAGAGACCCCGTCTGTCTCCCAATATCCACCCTCACCTTTCCCCAAATCCATTGTGACATAAGATACAGGGAAGAAGTAAGGAAAGACGATAATGGTGATTTTCAAGGCAGGAAGCAACTAAATTACGTTCAAAATCAGCACATCAAGAAATCTTAGGGATACAGAAGTACCAACCACAAACAAAAATTGTTCCAAGTGATTGTCTCTGTAAAGAAGAAGTTGGAAACGAGGGTGGGTGGAGGAGAGAAGAGATGGACTTCATAAGAAAATTTTATTATTTTTTTACATTTCTTTCAGGTGCATGCTTTTTATTTTTTATTTTTAGTGAATGGTTTTGATCTGAGTTAATTTCTCATTTTATGACAGGTGGTATTATTTAGACATTATGAGAGACAAGTGGGATAGGAATCCACTAGCGGTCCTCCCCCTGAGTTTCCAGATCCCTGTGCTAGCATTCTCTAAACTGTAGTTTATAATTCATTAGTAGATCATGAAGTCATTTTAGTGAGCATATTTATTATGTTAGTTTTGCTTGAAATGAATAGGATAGGATAGGATAGGATAGGATAGAATAGAATAGAATAGAATAGAATAGAATAGAATAGAATAGAATAGAATAGAATAGAATAGAATAGAATAGAATAGAATAGAATAGAATAGAATAGAATAGAAGACATGGAATGGAATGGAAAGTGATATTATTAGTTTACTAGACATAAATCAGGGCCTAGAGCTGACCTTCGACACAAGGACATCAGGCTGTTAACCCTTGGCTCTTACATGCCAGTTCTCCTGATCCAAATATTAACTACCCAAAACTCTCAGGACCCTTGTCTCTAACCTCACCCATTTCCAGAAGTCCAGGTGTGTGGCCTCTTTCCAATTATCTAGCATTATTAAAAAATAAAATAGCAGCCCTGGCCAGTAGGCACAGTGGTTAGAGCATTAACCCATGTACCAAAGGGTTGTGGGTTTGATTCCCAGTCAAGGGCATCTACCTGAATTGCAGGTTTGATCCCCAGCCTGGTCAGGGAGCATCTCTCTCTCTCCCCGCTTCCCTCCTTCCCTTCCACTCTCTCTAAAAAAATTAAATAAATAAATAAAATAGCATGAAGAAAATAGAATTTTATGGTAAAAACTAAGATCTTGAAACTAGTAAAATCTCAGAATTTTCCATTGCCAATAAATCTGTTTATATATATATATGTATATATATATATATATGTATATATATACATATTATGCCCATACATAGTAAAAATAGTTGTTTTGCAGTTATTCTTTTAAACTGATTTTAAATCCAAGAAAAGGGTCATTTTCCAATTGGCACTAATAGGTAACATACTATTCTACTATTAAAAGACAAGCAACTGACTTCTCTGTTGTTGGCAGGATTCTTCTTAGCTAACATTTAGGAAGCATTTGCTATGTGCTACAGTGCACCTTATCATTAATATTCATTAAAACTGCAGGAAGTGGCTACTAAGTATATATGGTGTATAGAAACTGAGGCTACCCACCGTAAGTTATCCAAGGTCTCATAACTCATAAGAGATGGAAATGAAATTCAGAGACAGCCCTTTCTAACACTAAAGTATCTGCTCTTGTACACTAGAGAATCATAGTTGCTTTTCAAATTGTGGTCATTTGGGATAGTATGTTACTTGTAAATAGCTAATTTATAGCCCATGTGTGAGGGATTAGAAAATATTCAATAGCCTGTTATGCTGACTGACAGAGACAAGTGTCAATGTACTTAAGGCTTACTTTCACTTCATTAGATATACAAAACAAAATATGGTTTTAGGACGAAACTTGTATAACACATTTTTTTACACACTGACAAATCCCTGGTATCAAAATGTCTTCATATGACGTAAGACTAGGTCAAAGTAAGCAAAAAAATTATATCTAATAAAGACCTGTCTGTTTTGCTTCTACAAGGCAAAATACTTTCATATTTGACTTCCTATCGACCTGTTGAATTTCTACATGAACCCAGGTGCAATAGAGTGTGAATCTCGCCTTTTGTAAGTTTACTCTTCCTTAATACAATTATCCCTCATTTCAGGAACCCAATGTATATAACCCCTCTTGTAACATAAACTTTAAAACAAAAACAAATCTCATACCAGTATGTGTGGTTATTATCTCTAATAAATATAAACCATGTTATGTAAAAGTGCTGTCTTTCCTGGGCACATTTGCATTTGAAGTCTGTTAACTCTCATTTATAACAAAAGACTTTGATATATACACACACAGAGAAATGGGGCGTATTTCAGAGAGGAGACTAAGCCGGGTGACTCATGCAGGAAGTCACTGTGGAGTAAGACTGGTGAGCACGGCCATACAGGACACCAGCCCGAGGAACGGCCCAGGCCCATTATCTAGACTCCCAATCTTAGGGGTTTGGGGGGAAAGGAACATTTCACTCCTCCAGCCAGAGTTTCGGTTGCACAGCCCTGGTACTTGTCCCTTCCCTCCAGCCTTCCCCTCTAATTCCTTCTCTCAACCCAGCCATGTCTCTTTGGGTATCAAAAATCCAAGATCTATAGATTATATTCTTTGGTTTATCTGATAATATTCTTTAAATGTCTTGACAGTGTGTGATACCTTAGGATTGCCTCTGCGTTTTCAATTCACCATTGGTTATGAAGGTTACAGCGAATAAGGATAGTAGCAGCACAGTCAGTCTTTGTTAATGGTGCTGTTATCACTGTCTTATCCACTAAGAAATGCTGATTCTAAGAATAACCATTTCAAAAATCAAATTACAATTTATTTGCTGGGTGCATATTTTAATATCTGGCAAAAGTAAAATACTATTTTGTGCTGAAGTGACACTTTGGACTTCATACTTAGAAGTGAGTTATCGAGAACAGATCAAGTTGTTACTCTGCATAAATCATAACCGAAAAGTTATAACCTCAAAGAGATCGTTTTAACAGTACATGAATGTAGGAATATGGGCTAAATGTGGCAATCACATTGAGCTCTATGAGGTCAGAGTGTAATTCCCCAAAGTAATTATTTTCCAGTCCTATTCTGAGACAAGATAATAGATTTATTTGTTTCTGCTATTTCTGATGGTAGCTTTTTTTCAGAGAATCCAGATTGCTGTTTAGCTCAGCAGTGAAAATCTTTGCATATCAAAGGAAAACCAAAATGTTTAGATAAATAGATAAGTCAAAAGCTAAAAAATTTTAATTTTATCACTTAAAAACTTAGTGGTAATCTCTAAGTATATTCTCATAAATACTTTGTCTACTTCCTTTACAAAAAAAGAATCCTCTTTCGTTTTTTTACTTGATTCTAATTTCTCTCACGTTCAATCCACGCCATGTCCTTAGCACCTTGCTCAAAGAAGCATCACTTCTCAGCTCACTACCTTCCTCCCTACAAACCTACCCCTCCCGAGAGAATGCTAGAGTCTCTCCGAACATTAAGAGATATTAAGAAAATAAACAATCTTAGTGCTGCCCCAATGTTCTTCTTTCTTTCATTATCAAGTTTTATAATATTCCAATCAACTTATTCGCATTAACACCTCCATTTCCGTGCCTCACATTTCTACCTCACCATCTGACGTCTATGCGGGTGCAGTGTCCTGGCCCTGCTCCCTCTGAGGTCATCAGTTATTCCCAGTGCCCAGTTCATGGGGCTTTGCCCTGATTGACGTCTCTTTGCCTTCAGTACCATTCACGACCTTCTCCGTTAATACCTCCCCTCTTCACGTCCACGAAAAAGCTTTCCTCACCACCCTTTTCCTCTAACGCTTCCCTGGACTCACAGCACCACATATAAATGGCTTGCTTTCTTTTGAGCCTTAAACACGTATATATCCATTTACTCAACTGTCCATTTAGATAAAATATAGACCCTGCAGTCTCAGCAGGGACAATCCCCTCACATGAACAAAATCATCTCCTCCTTTTCAAATACCCTTTGTGAAATAAGAGAGCTGAGGTTTGTTGTCCGGGGCTTCTTCCCCCACCCTTTCTTTGTCAAAAAGCTCTCTCAACTCCGCATTCTCAGTCTCTCTCCATTGCCCTGTGTCTCCACCCAAGTGCAGCTCACGACAATTTCGAGATTTCCATCTTTACCGTCAGACCACTATCACCATTCCTTCCTTTATTGAGTGCCTGCAAGTCTTTCATTCAGACCTAAACTTGACCCCTGCTTTATGTCAAGTTGCTTAACATACTTATGTCAACCAGACGCCCCTCTGCTCATGTCCCGCTGGATGGGCTGCCCACCAGCCGCGGAAGGTCATTTGTCTTTTCCCAGAAAATGCCAGTTTCCCACGCTGCTCTGCTTTTACACGCTCTCTGTGGAACGTTCCTCTTTCTCTCCCTAATTACTCTTTATTATTTGGCCTCAGGAAAAAATTACCATGGATAAGAACCTATCTGTGACCTACGGTGCTAGATTGGAACTCCTCCCTGCTCCAGCGCCTAACTAACACAATGCAGTGTTATAACTTCTGATATTCTTAGCAATCTCCTTCATGGAATATTTCTGAGATATTGAATCTTTCTTTTTCTTTGTGTCCATTATGTCACGTAACTTTAATTAATCTTAAATATTTATGGAGAGAAAAACACTTATAATAAAAACAGATACAAATATCAAGTCAATCACAGATTGATGCATGAATAATAAAAACCAAAATGTTATTTATTATCCAGTGTGGTAAAACTGAGTTGTTATTGACAAACATTTGATCTTTGAGGAAGAATTTTGAGACTCCAGACATTTATGGGCAGGATATTTTTCAGCATCTAAAGAAGGGATATTCTTCAATAAACTCCTTGGAAGGGGCCAAAGGAGATAATGGACACGGAGAGAGTTTCTAGAAGGAGGAGCCAAGAGCCATGGGAAACAATGGGTTGGAGAGCTAGAGCAGATGCAGAATGTGTGCTAACCCAGGAACACTTCCTATCGCCAGCGCGGAGGCACTACTGATATTTTCCCAGGAGAATCTGGGAATTACTACTGTAATTCTTCCACATTCTGAATAGTCGTGTCTTTTCCAAAGTCCACTAGACCTTGTAATATACGGTGACTAAAGATTTTGCAATATACTTTTAATTTAAATTATAAATATATATTATAATATATAAATACATTTAATCAACAGATATGCCAGGAATATAAAGCTGAAATTCTCTTATTTTTCATTTTATGAAAAATTAAAGAAAATATATATAAATATAAAAAGCACCCCTACCTCACTGCATTTGTACCTGTGGTGGTTCTCTGCCTGGAATGTCCTTCTGATGATACATATTGACCTTGTTAACTCCATTATTGCCTTCTAATTTGTGTTCAGATGCCATGTAAAAAACTGAATCAACTGAACATTTTTGTAGCAATAGTAGTACAGAAAATATTAAGCAATGTTAAGTTATTCTTAAACTTAATGCTGGTAACCTAGCTCTAGGCTTAAAAGTCTACCCACATCAGTTGGCTAGTTGAGCTGGCCTTGAGGAAAGATGATGACTGCATTTCTAGAAAAACTGGAAAAGCAGGAGTCAGAGAAGCCTGCCTTAGGTTCATGTTTTGGTTGCTTTGGACAAATTACATAACCTCCTCAACTCTCACTTTCATCATGAGAGTAATGTACATGTTGTAAGGGTTAGCAATAATATTTATTATGTAAAACCATTTTCATAGAATAGGTGCTAAATAAACTGCTGTTGTTGAGAGAATGATTAATTGTGATAATGGGAAAATTTTCTATTTATCTTTCTCAATAGTCAGGATTGTCTTTTAAAAAATATAATGGTAGCCCCAGCCAGTTTGGTTCAGTGGTTAGAGTGTTGGCTGCCGACTGAATGAAGGGTCTCGGGTTTGATTCCGGCCAAGGGTATGTCCCTGGTTGGGGCATGTGCAGGAGGCAACCAATCCATGTGTCTCTCTCACATTGATGTTTCTCTCCTCTCTCTCTTTCTCTCTACCACTCTCTCTGAAAAACAATGGAAAAAAATATCCTCAGGTGAAGATTAAATAAAAAAATAATAAATAAAAGTAAAAAATATAATGATAAAAATGGAAATATCTTTTGATGGATATAAAATTACATAAAATTTTCTTTAAAATATAGTCAAATCTGGGTCATACTAGTTGCTATTGATACATGCTCATGTTTGAGTGAGTTCCAAAGCTTGTGTAATTAGCAACTGTTGATAAAGAACATAGTTTTGCAAAGCAGAGTGATATTTTCAAGTAAGAAATGCTATCAACGTACATAGGAATGCAAAAACAGCCTGATTATACCATTTACAGAGTCCCTGCAATTCCACCAAGAGCTATACAAGAGAGGCTTGTCAGCTTGATTTAATAGATGAAGAACTAAGGGTCTTTTTCTGGAATGTAACACATGCTTTTCAAACACAACCATAAAACTAATACGAAATATAATCAAACCAAAATGATTTACATTAATTTTTCCCTGATAAATATAAGAAGCAAATAGATGCACACCTATAATTACATGCGGGATTTCATAGCTCATTCTGACCTACATGCACAGATTCAAAGGTACCTGAAATGGTGTCATTTAGTGGTTTTTAGGTGATTTGTTTAATGACATAATGTTTGTATTGAAAAGTAATTGGCAACATTTACTATCTGTTTTTGCTGTTCTCTTTACTGCTTTAGGTTAATTTCAAGAGCGTAATCTTTGGGTTCATTGGCTTCTCCCTTGGTCCTCTCTAAGTAATTCTAGTCTAAATCTTTGATTATGCCCAGAAGTTCTAACTAGTCAAGGACAAGATTAGATACCTGCTTGATGTAGAAACACAAGCACCTCAAGAACCAACCTAAACTCTAAGCACCTAGAGTAGAAGATTTAAAAGCTTATCATACCCATGAAAAGTCTATGAAGGAGATACAAGTGTCGGGAATTAGGCAAAGAGTAAAACAGATATTTTCATTTCTGGAGATTATGGGGTCTTCTGAATAAAATATATTACACTTGAACATCACTAAGATAACCAAATTAAAGAAACTTGCAAATGAAATGTCAGTGCAAAAATATGTATACATATACTTGAGGAAATATTTTAGGTCCTTATAATATAAAATTACACACATCTTATTTATAAGCTTATGGATGTCGACAGTACCCAAAGCTATTTTAGCAAAAAATATTTTCACTCAATATATCTTAATGCTTCTCATATCACAGATTTCTAAATGTAAAATACTATGAACTATAGAGTAAGTCCCGTTATAGTTCTACTTCGAACAAAATATATAGCAAAATAGGTTCTTTGCTAGGGCATTAATTGATATCATTTTACTTAAATTCCATAAATAATGAATCAGATGCAGTATTCCTCAAGGCAGGAACAAGCTTTCCCAGGTTTTATCATTTCTATGACATCATATGTGGCCTGAACTGTAAATAGAGGTGAACCAAATGTTTCCCATTTAAAGCTGGCCACAGCAAAAATTTCAGCTCGAACCTTGTCATATAAACATGCTATGGGCAAGAGCTCAACAAAAGCTTATAAAAAGAGGCACCTGTGGTTTTTAAATTAAGCCCATTTGCTGTAATTAGCCAGCTTTATTTTTCATAAGTCGACTTTTATCATTGTTTTTTAAACCATCCAGTGGTGGTCATAAACACCATGCAGTTTTAATGGGGGAGGATTTTGTTTCTTAAAACCCCAAGGGACTTGAAATCAAATCAGTCAGGCCACTACTAAAAAAGAAGAAAAGAAATTGAGGGCTCTGGTTAACTCAGCTCTCATTGTAGGCAATTCAATCCAAATAAAATGGACTGGCATTAGTGCAGCTCCGTCCTGTACAGCCTCAGTAGATTTACCTTTCCCTTGGAAGTTAATTCCCAGCATGGTTATTCTTGAGTCACAGGTTACTTTTCTGCATGGTTAGCCCTTTGAAAATAACTACATCCAAAAAGAAAGATATTTTGAAATAAAATCTCAGGGAATTTCATAGAAAATATGTGCCTATAAAAAAAGACTTTTAAAATATGTTTAAGAATAGCCAACCTGACAGCTGTCAGAGGGGAGGGGGTTTGGGGGACTAGGTGAGAAAGGTGAATGGATTAAGGAAAAAAACCCACAAAATTCATAGATACAGAAAACCATATGAATTGGAAAAATCAACATAATTAAAATGGCTATATTACCCAAAGCAATATTTAATGCCATCCCCATCAAAATACCAATGTCATTTTTTAAAGAAATAGAAAGAGAAGTCATCAGATTTGTATGGAACCACAAAAGACCCCGAATAGCCAGAGGGATCCTGAGAAAAAGAATGAAGCTGGAGGTAACATGCTACCTGACTTCAAATTATACTACAGAGCTACAATAATCAAAACAGCATGGTATTGGCACAGAAACAGACACATAGATCAGTGGAACAGAAGAGAGAGCTCAGATATAAAACCACACGTATTTGGGCAGATAATTTTTGACAAAGGAGCCAGAAACAGATAATGGACTAAAGATAATCTCTTCAATAAATGGTGCTGGGAAAACTGGAAAGCCACATGCAAAAGAATGAAAATGGATTACAGTTTGTCCCCATGTACAAAAATTAACTCAAAATGGATCAAAAACCTAAATGTGAGACACAAAACAGTAAGTTATATAGAAGAAAACATAGGTACCAAACTTATGGGCTTTGGCCAAAGAGAACACTTTATAAACTTGACCCCAAAGACAAGGGAAGTAAAAGCAAAAATAGATGAATGGGACTATATCAAACTAAAAAGCTTCTGCACAGCAAAAGAAACTGACAGTAAAACAAAGGCAGCCAACCAGATGGGAGATGGTATTTATAAACAGTAGCTCTGACAAAGGTTTAATTTCCAAAATATATAAAGAACTCATAAAACTCAACACCAAACAAAAAACTCAATCAAAAAGTGAACAGACACCTCTCCCAAGAAGACCTACAAACAGTCAATTGATACATAAAAAGATGCTCAACCTCACAAGCAATTAGAGAAATGCAAATCAAAACTACAATGAGAGACCACCTCACACCTGTTAGAGTGGCTACTGTCAACAAGACAGGTAATAACAAGTGTTGGAGAGGCTGTGGAGGAAAGAGAACCCTCATTCACTACTGGTAGGAATGTAGATGGTACAGCCACTATGGAAAGCAGACTGGCGATTCCTCAAAAAATTAAGAATAGAGCTACCATATGACCCAGCAATCCCTCTCCTGTGTACACACCTGAAAAAACTCAAAAACATGTATTTGCAATGATATATGCACCCCTGTGATCTTTGCAGCATTATTCACAGTGGCCAAGACATGGAAACCATCAAAGTGCCCTGTGATAGAGGACTGGATAGAGAAGATGTGGTGCACGTACACAGTGGATACTACTCAGCCACGAGAAAAGATGAAATACTGCCATTTGTGACAACATGGATGGACCTTGAGAATATTATGCTGAGCGAAATAAGTCAGTCAGCAAAAGCTAAGAACCATATGATTTCACTCATATGCGGGATATAAAACTGAAACTCAGGGACACGAACAGCAGTGTGGTGGTTGTCAGAGGGAAGGGAGTGGGGGGGTTGGAGGTGAAGGGGGTCTTAATATATGGTGATAGGAGAAGATATGACTTTGGGTGGTGGTCACACAGAGCAGTATACAGATATGGTAACATAGAAACCCACACCTGAAACCTATATGTTTATATTAACCATTGTCACCCCAATAAAAATAAATTAATGTATAACACCAAATTTAATTTTTGAAAGGACAAAATAACTTATATAATAATAGATAGAACAGCAGGACTTCCTTTGTATGCATGTGCATGTCTCTGTGTGTATATTCACATACACACATAATAATTATATTTCATCGGATGCGTAAATGTTTTATACATATTATAATGTGCTTCATCAAATTCTTGCTCCTCTTAAAAATGATGTCCAGATGAACGCGGGCAAAAAGCTCAAGTGACCTTGTTCAATAGAAGCAGTTATTACATCCGCAAGGGGGTCAGTGGCTACTATGGGCTCAACAGTAACACCCCTTGTTTGCCTGGCTCTCACGTTAGCATTTAAGGTTGATGTCAACAGACGACATAACTCTTATCACAGATGTAACTCACGACTTTTTACCTCTTCAGTCTTTTCTCAGCAGCCTTTCCTCTTGACATGGCTCCACATAACCATCACTGACTAAAACGACATGGAAGCTTTACCGTGTATCCCATCCGCCTCCTGGCCCATCTGTAGCTTCTGCTGTTAGTCCAGCTCATCCCAACAGTGAGGTGCCCTTGTGGGCACACAGGCACTCATTTCAGCACCACACCGTAGAGGGACTGATGGGATCCTACACGTGGGCGATGCTCACTCCCTCTCTCTCCACCTGAGCACAGCTCTGTCTCAGCTCAGTTCTGTCCCCTAAATGACCACCCCATTTTAGTCCAATTCCAACTGCCCTCAGTGTGTTCCTCAACTTCGTATTATTTTTAAATCAATGCCCTCACCACCCCAACTTCCAGCCCCTGCCCATTTTGAAGTTAGCCCTTGGCTTGGGTTGGAGACAGGGAAATGAGGGGACATAATTAGCCTGGACCCTGACGGCCTCACTCTCCTTTTCCTCTTTTATTTTCTCTCACATCCTTCTTATGTTCCCACATTTCCTTGGTCACACTCCCAACTTCCAATTCTAGAATCTTGTTTTAATGGAAGGCAAAGTATCTTCTCCAAATTAAAAAAACTTTGATCTGCCCCATGATAGGTTAAATATGAGTTATAAATTTAGAAAAATTACTCTCTTCAAAGACTGGCTTTGAAGACTTTCTGAAAATCTTATTTTGAATATCAAAAGTTTATTGCCATTCTTCTTTTTTCTTTACATCTGTAATAATCATATATTTCCCCCAGGTAAAGAAGGCCTTGGGCCAACTAAGAGGAAGATCTTATAATAAGAAGGGCATGAAAATATATTAATTTTCTTTCAAAATGTATCCCATTACATATGCATAATAAAAAAGTCTTAAAATAAACATCCCCAAAATATTGACATTATATTGATCGTGTAGTCATAGGTGATTATTATTATCTTCTGTATACAAGCTTTCCCAAACTTTTTAGAATGATAATGCATAATACTTATAGCCAGATTAAAAATAATAAAAATAACTTTATAAAATCTATAAATTTGAATCATAACTATTTAGTATATCTGTGTAGGTTTGGGTTCTATGACCCTAAACCATGGAGTCACAATGAAAAGCACTAGCTGCAGTTAACATGGGGGATTTCTAAACAATCTGTTCTGATGATAGAACAATTAAATAAAATAATAAACTATTTATTTAAACCATTTTTTTTAAACACTGAGGTAATCAAAACTATAGGTTCTAGAATCAACATGAAATAAAACACAGCTATTAAAACATGAGTGCTATTCTCAAAAGAAATTAGATAAGCATAACCTAAATAATTAGAATTCATCTCACTCTAACAATCTCTATAATTCTGTTTTTACTTAAGGTTAATCATGTTGCATTTTCAATTCTATGGTCCTCTTAGTGCCAAGTAATTTTAAAGTTTGATCAGAAAAAGACACTTCTAGTCAACATAGCTTCAGTTATTTGAATGCAACAACAACAACAAGAATAGCTAATCAACAAATTGTATTTAATTTAAATTCAATGTGAAAGAAAATACTGCCTCTTCCCTAAACTCAGTAGGATTGCTGGTTATTTTCCTAAATTTCTGATGAAAATTTGTCTAGGACAGAGTGCTCCTTTCAGGTAAATTTTGCATCTTTGATGTTGAAAAGAAATTATCCAGAAATTAAGTGTTTTTTATCTTCATAACTTAAAACTAAACAGATTACTGGTAAAAGGAGAAAAAGTAGTTATGAACTCAAGTATTATCTTTAATTAAGCAGTTGTTTTTAATCCTCACAAACAGATCCACATGAGGGCAGTAGACTATGGTAAAGCCTGAAAGAGGATACGTAATACAGAGATGCACCAAGAGAAAAGCCTTTTTAATTCTGGAATCCTTTCCCTTGAAGAGGCATAAACATTATTATTTTAGAAACTTCAACTAACCTGTTACCAGTGGCTTTCTCATGACAAATAAATTTTTCTTTTTATATTTCAACATTCAAGTAAGCAAAACTGTTTTCTCTCTTCCCCCCATATAACAAATCCATAAAAGACCTAATCACATAGAACTCTCAGAGCAAGCACAACCCTAGTTCCATTAAACAATGGAAGTTCCATTGAATTTCTGTAAGTATTTGACTAAGATAAAAAGTATCCCAGTTAAAGGCAAACTCCTGCTATGCATAAAGGAAAGACTGAGGAAGAAAATCTACTTGATTTACCATTTTTTAAAAGCACTTTGAGGAATAATGACATTTTTAGTTAAAAACCTGGACCAAAACAAATATGGAAAGAACAGTTTTTAATACCAGTCTCTGGAGTAATCTTAGGAAAAACATAGGAGTATTTCTATATGTCCCCGTTATTGTCAGGACTTGAAGTGGAAAGTAAAGAAAAATGGTAGAAATTTTACCGTTACTTGCTCTTCCTTGCCTCCCTCATAGTCCAAATATAATCTTGTATACAACAGTCGCGTTTGTTTTCTATTAGTTATAACAGATTGCCACAAATTTGGTAACTTAACACACAATTATTATCGCACAGTCGCTTTAGGTCAGAAACCTGAGGAGGGTCCCAGGGGACAGACGCCAAGCTAAAGGCTGGAGCTGTGCTCCTGCTGCGGGGCCCTGGGAAGGAGCCAGTCCAAGCTCCGTACGTGCAGGCAGGCTTCAGCTCCCTAAAACTGCAGCCCTAGCCCCCTGCCTTGGCTAAGGGCCACCTCAACTTCTGGAAGCCTCTGCCCAGTGCTCCCAGGACCCGCCTGAGGCCAGCAGCAGCAGGCCGCGCAGTCCCAGGCGGCACCCGCCCGACTCCCTCCTGCCGCGCCTCGCGGGCCTCCTGCGGCCGGCACCTTCCTGCTTCCAGCCCAGGGAGGGCTCGGGGTGAGATGGGCCCCCCGAGGAACCCAGAGTAGCCCGCCTGTTTGAAGTTTATCAGCCACATTACATCTGCAAGGTCCCTTTTGCCCTATCACATGGCCTCTTCAAAGGCTGCAGGCATTGGGACGGGACATCCTCAGGGGGGCATTCTACAGCCCGTCACATCGCTTCACTGCAGGAGGCTCCGGGGACACGGAGAAGCACAGACAGCAAAGAGCAGGAGACAGCAGGCGATGCAAACACTTTTTCTGAGACCATTTTCACCCAAGTCCTGCCGTCCATGTGCAGTGTGACAAGCTCATTCCTGCGCTGCTGAGCGCACACCCTTCTTTACTGAAGGCATAATGTTCTCAGGCTTCTAGGAAGCCCTCTTCCTACAAGTAACCACCAATATTCACTCAAAGCTTTATTGATCTTTTTATTTCTCAGAATCCCTCAGCATTTAAGAACCGAACCGTTAGCACTTACTAATGATTTACATACTCACATAAATCTCACCTCCTCCAAGTAATTTATGTGATTAAGAGCATGGAATCTATAGTCGTGCCTAGATTTATCCCAGATTGCATCCCAGGTCTCCCTCTTACTAGCTGTGTATTTTTAAGCAAATTAATAAACCTCCCTGTGCCTCAGTTTCCTTCTCTATAAAATAAAAATAATAATTGCAGTATCGTGTGTTTAGTGACAATACACACATACTGGTCAGACCAGGGCCCAGCACATGGTAGATGCTCAATAAATGGCAACTTTTATTGTTATTGTTAATAACTGTTAAAGGGATTTAAGAATATATCTTATTTTTAGGTTAAATTCAATATGGCTCCAAATTCTTTAGCTGTATCTAAATTTTCCCTATATGATTTTATGTATATGTCAGTAAAAGTAGGTAAAATTAATAAAGGCCACACATATATTGATGTTCTAAGAGTCATTATTACATACACTGAATTTTTTGTCAATGAACTTTTCTATGTGCATTAATTTTAGTTTGTATGAGAAGCTATACTTACCTGACTCTTTTATTTATTTATTTATTTTTTATTTTTTTAAAAATATGTTTTCATTGATTTCAGAGAGAGAAAGGGAGAGGGAGAAAGAGACAGAAACATCCATGATGAGAGAGAGTCATTGATCAGCAGCCTCCTATACGCCCCCCACTGGAGATCGAGCCCCCAACTCGGGCATGTGCCCTGACCGGGAATCGAACCTCAATCTCCTGGATCCTAGGTCGATGCTCAACCACTGAGCCACGCCAGCTGGGTTACCTGACTCTTTCAAAGTGAGGAGACTTTATTTGATCATCTTAAATAGCTATTTTCAAACAAAAGACCTGAATAAACATAAATTTCATTTGGGCTTAAATTACTGAAGCAAAAGGTACACAATTAGAGCTGCAATATAATGCCAGCTAGAAAAGCCACAAGAAAATAAATGAAGCCTGGATGCCATCCTTCCAAGGACCTCAGGTTCACGAACATTTCAACAACTTCATTGAAATTCCTAGTAACCAGTTTTTAAGTGAAGTCTTTGAAAATGAATTATCCATCCTCTTTAGAGAACTAAACTTTAGACCAAATATATCATTATTAGTACCAATGAGAAAGCATAACCCATGCTCATTCATTCAACTATTATTTATTGAGGTTAGAGATAATGCCTAAATAATAAATGATAACATTAATCTACAATCTTTGAAGCAATGCTGGAGGTAGGGATCACTTTATTGGCACTCTCCAGAGACTCTGAGAAAACAGTGCTTCAGCAAAACCAGATTATCACTGTGTTCTGTGCACCTCCAAGCCCCATGAGATTTTAGGACAAGGTGCTGTCGCTCGTTAACTAGCTTAATTTGCTTAGTATCTGCCCCCATCCAGTACCTAATAAGTTTTGTTTTGCTTTTAGATCTTAAAAAACTTGTTGAATAAATGTATAGATGAAATACATTATTAAATTTAAGCATTTTGAGTATTTTTCCTGACTTTCTTCATTTGGGACCTCCCAAAGAAAGAACTTAATACAATCATGCATTTTAACTATAGCTGTGGCCTTAAAATGCTTTTAGCTTCAAGGAATAGCATACCTACTGTCCAGTGGCTTAAACATGTGGTTATATTAATAAATCTTGAATGACAAGAAGTTCAGAGGTTAGTTCAGCAGCTCAGCCATGTGAGGCCGTTCTGTCATTTATGATTCTCTGGACTCTTCCCTTATGATCGCTGGAGGCTGCTACAAACTCCACAGTCACATATAACTGTGTTCAAAGGCAAACGAGTAAAGGGCTGGCTCTCTCTTTTAATTAGACAGGAAGCTTTCTCCTCCAAAGTCCCTCAACAGAGGGTCTTGTCATTTTAGCCAGAACAAGGCACGTAATCCTAAACCAGGTAAAAAGGTGTGTGGTTAATATAATTGACCAACCGACCACTAGCTATGTCCTGTGTGCAGCATATTGCTTACCTCAAATGTGAATAAAATCAGAATTCTGTTTGCAAAAATGCAAGAGGAAATGACTATTTGGTGGCAACTAGCAACAGCAGGTGCTATTTCCTTAGTACGCTCTCTCCCTCACATACCAGGCAGATTGCTATACATTCTTCAAACATCTTAGATGCAACACACTGTCAGTAATGTAATTGCTTGTTCAGACATCATGAAACAAATACATGATGATGGAAATAATAATTCACACAAGCCAATGCAATAGGTACTCTTGGTTTTCCCATTCATCAGAGAGGAAAATAAGATTTAGAGAACATAATTACCTTGCCCAATATCAGCAAATCTCAGCCATCTCAGCAAAGGACCTGAGTATGGCTGGGACTCAAGCTCGTGTTTCTCTAACTCCAAAGCTGGAGTTTTTAATGACTAACATACACTACCTAAATGTCACCGAGGACTGCCATTTAGAATAATTGAGATGAATTCTTGTTCTATATATTTCCCTTCTTTACTTTGTAACCGTTTTAATATCAACTGCTGTTTCTTTGGAATCAGAATTAATATCTATCAGAACATAATGCTGTTAAAAGTATCACATGTATTATAAACACCAAAATCTATTTTCTGCTTTCTTGGAGACAACAGACTAGCATGAAAATCTAACATGGAGTAAGGGGAAGGGGGATGGGATTATTTTCAAAGTCAAAAGGATCTTTGCAATAAAATTAACCCCCCTTCTATCTCTCTCTCTCTCTCTCTCTCTCTCTCTCTCTCTCTCTCTCGCACACACACACACACACACACGCACACACTTGACCTTGAACAGACAGCCACTATAGAAACTAAATATAATGTCTGAACTGTTGTCTTGGAAATGAATAAACACCTGTCTCTCCAGGCTACAAGTATGAATATACGAGTGTTATTAATGACTGCAAATGTCTAGAAAATGTCTAATAAAACCGAGGTATCTTTCGACCGATGATAGATTAATTGAATTTAATACAGTGGGATTGGAAAAGTCACTGTAAATAATTGCCCTTACAAGCAGTGACTGCCTCTAAGTGTGATGTATAGTATCACACTTCAGTATTTTAGTTAAGGGTCTTGTTATTAAGTTACCTTGAAGCATCAGTGTTGGAGGGTGTGGAGCTCATTTACCATTTATATCTGCTCTAAGATGGAAGGTCACCTTTTCTTTAACATTTAGTTCTTATATTTTGCCTGTGCCTGCAGCTAATGAAATCACTCTTAAAATAATGCAATGATGATACTTAATGGAACAATAGCAATCAATCCCCACAAATATCTAGAGAAATTAAAAATATGCTTCAAAATGGATTGATTGCCTAAACTACAGTTTATCATCCACTGACTTGTAAGCATAATTTGACTTCATGATGGGTGCTACCTATCATCTCTTTTCTGATTTCAAATTTAGCAGCCCCAGAAGAAGCATTTATTCATTTGTTTGAAAAATGTGACACTGCATTAGCCCTATAGTGAAAAAAAAAATCTGTCTGTCTTCTAAAAGCTGTGTGACTCTCACAGAGATTTGGTGTTTACCATCTTTCCCCTAAGAGCACTTCTAATATTGAAGAGCCAGGAGTCTATCGCACACACATGTGCACATGTGTGATTCTCTCGGTGACAGTCCATTGTTGGGTCAATATAAAGCCAACTGAGAAATATATTAGGGCTTCACAAGTATCTTATTGCTTCTGGGAATGAACACAAGGAGGAGGAAGCCCAAAGAGCTATAAAGCATTCTTAACATAGGCCAAGTCCTGCTGGTCTAGACTCTCTGACAAAGTCTGCCCCACAGGTGAGACCATCGCGTCGTACCAGTAGTGGGAATGGTAACAATGGCTTCATGTGTTGGAGGAAAATAAAAATAATTGCAATACCAACACTACTATCGTCACGGTATTCCACAGGCATGCTGTCGCCTCGGAGCCTTACAAGAATCGTGCGAAGGTGGCTGCTGTCTCAGTTTGTCCGGGTTGGGCTCTTCTGTGCACTGTTAGCCGGTTCCTTCACGCTGGTTATGTAAAATTTAAAGCCAATTTTTGCTTTGGCTGTGTGACTTCATTCTCAATTGTCTAATCAATTAGCAAGAAATTAAATTCAAACAAAAAAGAAAAAGCAAATTTCTAACGCATAATAACTTTTGGAATTCTATTTTCCAACACAGTTTAGAGTTTTCTTTCCAAGTTCTCTTTCCTCCTCCTTTTAGCCATTTTCAACAGAGAGACTTTAATTCTATGTTTACATTTTTCAAAACTACGTTCGAATCATATCTGTATTAAGAGGAACGGGGCTAGGAAACGGCCGTCCCTCCACCCGCCGTGGCCTGTGCGCAGCGCCAGCCCCGGCTTGGTTCGTGTCCAGGAGCCTCCCGACCGCCTGCGCCAGGCCCGCAGCTCTTACCCAGCTGACACCACACTGCGACTTTAATCAGCACAAGCGTGGAAACAAGATGGTATGCTAAAATCGCCACCCCACCCAAAGGGGCACATGTCCTGAAGGATGGCTTAGGAGTCCGTCCACAAACTATTTTTGGAGCGAGCCAGGTAATTAATATCTTGGACTCTGGCTGCTCCATGTCCATACACTCTCTGTCTCAACTACTCTATTCTGCCATTAGGACGAAACCAGCCCGTAAATGCTTAAACCAATAGATGTGGCTGTGTTCCAAAACCTAGGCACGGGCCAGATTTTCTTATATTCCATTTTCATTTCCATGCAGTTGGAAGTATTTTTAAACTGCTGTGTGATTTGCTCTGGCCAGTGTGGCTCACTGGTTGAGCATTGTCCTGTGAACTGAAAGGCCGGCAGCTGGCTATCCGGGCAGGGCACACGCCTGGGTGCGGGCTTTGCCCCCGCAGTAGCTCGTGTACCGAAGGCAGCCAGTCCCCCCTCACCTTCCCTTCTCTAACCATGTCCTCGGGTAAAGATTAAAAATTAAAGAAAGATTTTAAAAATGTCAGTGTGATTCCTTTCTTGACCTATGGATTATTGAGAATTATGTTATTTAATTTCAAAATCTTTTAGGTTTCCTTAGGCATCTTAGTTATTGATTTCTATTTAATTTCTCTGTGATCAGAAAACATACTCTACATAATTTTAAATCTTTTATTTAGTGAGACTAGTTTTATAGTCCAGCATATACTCTATCTGGTAAAACGTCTTGTGTACTTTAAAAATGTGTATTTATCAATTATCATGTGTAATTTTTTATAAACATTAATGAGGTCAAGGTGATTAAAGGTTATTCAGATCACGTTATATTTTTGTCTGTTTTAGCAATTAATGATTGTTATCATAGATGACATTTTATTTATCTCTTTAATTCTGTTCATTTTTGCCTGATACACTTTGAAGCTGTACCCACAATTTTTATAATAATGCTGTCGTATTAATTGACCCTTTTATTGTTATGAAGTGCCCCTCTCCATCTGGTAAGACTCTATCTTAAAATGCATTTTCTCTCATATTAATATAGTCATCCCAGCATTTTTATGCTGACTGTTGCAAGTCTTTATTTGGCCTTCATTTATAAAGTATATTTTCATTGGTTGTAAAAGTCTAGTTTGACAAGTTGGGGGTTTTGTTTTGTTTTGTTTTAGTTTAAATATGTTATTTCATGCCATAAGTCACCACTGTTTCTGAAGAAAAATTGGTGCTCATTTGAAGTTTGAATGGCTGTTCCTTTGTTAGTAATGCCATTTTTATTAGATTATCTTCATGTAATTGTTCAAGATTATTTTTTTAATTTTTCTTTAGTTGCTTGACTTGATGTATGTATATATGGTTTTCTTTATATTTGTCCCAGTTTGGGCTTTTCTCAGCATTTAGAAAATGCAGCATCAATACTTAGAAAAGTGAAAAGGTGTAGTAGGTACTCAATAAACAACTTTTGAGCAACAAACATTTCTTAGAAAAAAAAAAAGGCTGCAAAAGAAGATATACCATATATAAAATATAAATAAATACATGGTATTTCTATATATAACTATACATATAAAAATCCCTATATATAAATATATATATAAATTTGTGTGTGTGTCTGCACTTGTGTGTGTATGTGTATAAATGCATGTCCACACATATATACTACTTTAATGTAGTTAAGAAAGAATAGATTATGTTGCTAATAAATAAAACATGTTGTTTCTAAAAAAATAATAATAATAAGATTAAATTCCCTAGAATTTTTTTTATAACTCAAAGATCCATAGGTGATTTGAGTTCTATTAAGCAAATGTACCTACGTGGGAATTAAAAGGCAGAAAGGGTAACATAAGTCAATCATAAGTGGCTCTTCTGATGAGTACTGTGGAGAGGCAATTAATTACTTTGCAACAGTTGTAACAGAGGTCCTTTTGTCCTTCTGACCTTTTCATTTCCCCTCTTTTTACGAGTCCCTGAAGGCGGGCAGTCATAACAAGAAATTGCCTGGATAATCCATCACGCGGCAGTTGAATGCTTTCTCATACCTAGTGATCCACACCATGAAAACTTGGCTCCTTCATTCTCCTAGAAATTTTTCTGGTAACTCAGGCTTTCTGATAAGTCCCTACCTGCAAAATGAGCTGCAGTCACTACAGTGCCTGCGAGTAAAAATGCAGACCAAGAAGACAACAAGGAACAAAAGTGATTGCCAACAACAGATTGAGAAAACCTGGGTTATTTTCCTAAACCGAGTGGGTTTGAAGATAGCTAGGATCCAGCTGATATTAGAAGATGGGACCATTAACTAATGGAATGCAAGGAATAGTTACTTAATTTCATGAAAGCTGTGGGCACAAAGGAACAATGACTTAAAGATGAGTTTTGGCCGACCAAGGGCACCACAACAAATGAGTAAGAGGAAAGGAAACTCAAAAAACTGGAAGAGGCAGTTCTTGAGGAAATCGTTATAAACAGAACTGAAGTGCCTAAGTTTTTAAAGGTCCATAGACTTAGTGACGCAGAATTGCTGGAGTAGATTTACTATGAATACATGCAAACAGCCCTTAATCTTGTCCCCAGAGAGACTGTGTTATGGGCTGAATGTTTGTGTTTCCCAAAATTCCTATGTTAAAGCCCTAACCCCGCTGCACTGGTGTGAAGAAGTGGGGCCTTTGGGAGAGAATTAGGTTGAGATGAGGTCATGGGAGTGGGAGTCTCACGATGGCATTAACTTCCTTACAAGAAGAGACCAGCCAGGCTGTGTGGCTCTGCAGTTGAGCATCAACCTAGGATTCAGGAGACTGATGTTCCTGGTGAGGGCACAGGCCTGGGTTGCAGGGTCCATCCCCAGCAGGGGGCACACAGGGGGCAGCTGATCAATGACTCTCTCATCATTGATGTTTCTCTCTCTCTCTCCCTCTCCCTCCCCCTCTCGCTAAAATCAATGAAAATTAAAAATAAATAAATAAATAAAGGAAGAGACCAGAGTGTGATACCATACTCTGTCCCTCCCCCTCCCTCTGTCCATGTGCATGCATGTGCACACATGTGCCATGAGAGCATACAGCAAGAGGACAGCTACCTGCAAGCCAGGAAAAGAACTCTCCCCAGACATTGAATCTGCCAGCATCTTTTTTATTTTATTCTTATTTTTTAAATATGTTTTTATTGATTCCAGAGAGAAGAAGGGAGAGGGAGAGAGAGAGAGAGAGAGAGAGAGAGAAACATCAACGATGAGAGGGCCATTGATCGGCTGCCTCCTGCACGCCCCTTACTGGGGATCGAGTGTGCAACCCGGGCATGTGCCCTGACCGGGAATCAAACCCTGATCTCCTGGTTCATGGGTCACCACTCAACCATTCAGCCACGCCAGTCTATATACCTGCCAGCATCTTGATCTTGGACTTCCCATTCTCCAGAACTGTGAGAAATAAATATTTGTTGTTTATGCCACCCAATCTTCAGTATTTTATTATAGCACCCTCATCTGACTAAGGCTGCATAAGACCTTACTTCATGAAGTCATTAAGAATTACATTGGTGTCATTCTTTAAAAGGACCATGGTAGCTTTTCAGGGTAGATGAAGATGGGAGATAACATCATTGAAATAAATTTCATGAGGATCAGGGATGATGCCAAACAGCAATGCTTACCTGTCAAGGCAAGGAGAATGCTGGTACCATAACAGGCAGAAGGGCAGAGCACTGAGCAGAATTGTTTGGTGCGCAGGCATATTTGTTGGTTCCTAAGATCAACCTAGATTAGAAGACCAACAATGCCCCACTATTTCAGCGTATATGAAACACCTCTAGCTTCGATGAACAAGGCCTGAAGTGAGCAAGAGAATTCAAGATCTAGAGCCTCTACATCAGTTTGAAGACCCAGAGTTCCTTGAATGAAGAGGAGAATGGGTACCCATGAGAAAGAAATAAAAAACATCATAAGTTCTTGCTATAAATTTTCTTTCATAAAAGAACTCACTGATATTAACCAAGCTAACTGCACTTTGGGAAAAGAGAAATGTCCAGACTTTTCAGGATTTATTTGGCACAGGCTCTGTATTAGTTTTCGATGGCTACTGTAACAAATTACACAAACTTACAGTTCTGAACATCACAAGTCTGAAATGGATCTTTCTGGGCTAAAAATCAAAATACCATATGATGTCATTTATATGTGGAATCTAAAAAATAAAACAAAACAGAAACAGACTCATAAATACGGAGAACAAATTGATGGTTGCCAGAACGGCGGGGGGCTGAGGGAATGGACAAAAAAGTTGAAGGAGACTAAAAAGTACAAATTGCCAGCTATAGAATAACTCATGGAGATGTCACGTACAGCTTAAGGGACATCAATAATATTGCAATAACTGTGTATGGCATCAGACAGTTACTAGACTTATTGTGGTGATCACTTAGTAAATGCATACATATCTGATCACTATGTTGTACACCCGAAACTAATATACTATTAAATGTCAAATACAAATGTATATATGTGCGTGTGTGTGTATATGTACATATACATATAAATATATATAATTTTCCCTCTACTTTATGAGTCCCTAAAGGCAGTAAGTAATAACAAGATTTTGCCTGGACGGCCCGTCACACGGCAGTTGGAAGCTCTCTCCTGCCTACAGTGCTCCACACCAAGAAAACTTGGTTCCTGATCCTCCTAGAAATCAATTAAAATACATTTTCAAAAAATCAATTTATATGTATATACAACAGCAAAATAAAATAAAATACAAGTATGTGAGTGAAACTTCATTTCTGAAGGCGCTAGGGGAGGATCCGGTTTCTTGATTTTCTAGCTCCCAGCAGCTGCCCACATCTCTTGGTTCCTGGCCCACTTCTGTCTGAAAGCCAACAATGTGTGGTCGAGTCTCTCACATCACATCCCTCTGACCCAATCGTCTGCCTCCCTCTTCAACTTTATAAGGAACCTTCTGATATATGGGGCCCACCTGGACACTTTTCCCATCCCAAGGTCAGTTAATTAGCAACATTTATTCCATCTACATACTTAATTCTGTGACATATTCGCAGGTTCTAGAGAGTAGGGTGTGGGCACGTTTGGGAGTGCCCTTATTCTGTCTACCGCCAGGCTCTAACTAACAATTAATTTCCAGCCCCATAGGATATTATGGTGGACCAGCTGCGAAAGTAGGAATTGATGAGGGTCGAATGATAAATGGAGTTTGGTCTGATATGTTCTCATGGCGATCTTAGCAGGCAGGCAATACCAGCACATGGGTTCCTTAATCCATGAAGTAAAGGTTATTTTCAAAAGAAAGGACAAGTGAGAGCTTCTGAAAACACACTTCTATGCCAACATAACACCACAAAAACAATGCCCCATTTCTGGGAGAGCTGCAAAGATTAAGAACAGTATCAAAGAGTTGAAAGATGCATAAGTAAAAATACCTATTACCTCATTTAACTTGCCTCTTTGACCTTTCCTTAGGAGAGAGGGGTCTTACAGTTGTTTGAAATTTCAGTCTCTTTGCAAAAACAGAGTTACACATCCTTTGGTTCAATTAAGACACACACACTCACACAGGTACCCCTGTATTTTACATGTATTTTAGTTACATTTATATAATAACAACCAGCACAAATTACAGTACCATATGGAATATACACATATTTTCTCTCTCCCTTCTTTTCTTGTTAGTGGTAGTAAATGTTACAGTTTAGTTCAAAGGTTACTGGATTATGGGGATGGAATTCCACAATTCTTTCCCCCTCTAGTTACCACCCACTTAAATTAAAAGTCTTAAATTCAAAGTAATTCCTTAGAGTTCTGGATACCCTGGATAGGTAGATTAACTCTCTCTGCCAGACCAGCTACAAGATGAAGGCAGGCCTTAGTCAGTCGTTTCTCTTTCACAACTGGTTCTAGGAAAGTCTTAGGGGTATGAGTGGAGGGAGAATTTCCACCCATAGTGGAAATGTAAGTTCTTACTTATATATTTTAACTCTTCTGCTATGTAAGATTTTTGATACCAAAGCATCTTAGAGCTAACAGAAATTAACCAGTTGACTTCATAGCTTGGGCTCCTAAGATGAACAACTCATGATTAAATGATGTGCATTTGCCTTGCAAGGTTTAATAAAACAATTCCAGCAACAAAATTAAGAACATTTGTCAATGGTTTGCTTGAGACAAGTCTACCTTGTATGCATAAAAATAAAAAAAAGAAAAGAAAGAAAAGGAACAATAGTAACACTGTAGGGCAACCCACAGTTTGATACAAACAGTTTAATGTGATCACGTTTTTAGCGATTATTAATACAACTATTATTGTATCATATAAGCAAAGACTTGATGCCAAAGAAAAGCAGATTGTTACAGAAATATTTAATATCTCCCCAGGGCTAAAATAAAGCAATATATAAAGATTAGGTTTATTTGTTCTCCAAAACATCAACTGCCAAAGGATGTTTACCTCAAAAGTTGTCCTTCCTCGAATCCTGAAGTTGTAGAACAAATAAACCCCCCGGATGATAGCACAGGGTTGTTTCAGGGATGCAGTCCTATAAGTATGCAGTCTTCAGAGGTTTCTTTGCAAAAGTTTTGAATGTCTAAGATAAAGATTCCAATGTTTCTTACCTTACGTTGTTTTTCTTTCCCCATAAACTTTGTTATAGATGATAGAGTGATTGACATGTTACCTTTAAAATAAATGTTTACTTTCAGAGGCTAAATCATGAAAATCATGACTTAACTCAAAATAATAACAAACAGCTAGGAGTGGGCTACAGTGCATTATTATTACACCTTTCCACCTTGAGACCATTGCAATTGCATCTAGAATATATTTTTTTAATCTAAGTCTACAAAGGCAAGTTCAAACTTTGATAACTTATTTTGGTGGCACCAAAACTATAATTGCATTTCATTAAGCCAAAAAGATGAAAATTGCAACACTGCTTTTGTTTACTATACCTATCTCCTGGCATAAAATCAACTTTAGGTAATATAAGTAGCATAGAGCCTTGAGAAACACATATTATGCTGTCAAAGAAGACTAAGATAAATGGGAACTCATGCTGGATCCTAAAGTCCACCTTCATCATTTATAGTAGCCAGACGGTTAAAATATAGTTATTGCCCAGAAATACTCTAATTCTTATATTTTTTGTTGGTAGTATCCCTTCACACCCATTGCCACTGTTGAACCCTAAGCATTAGGCTGAGTAACAACAGTCCCAAACCTACTATGAGCAAACTATATATGATTAGTTCTCTCTAGGTGGATGCAGGTCCCAGAAAAAGTTGACTCTTTGGTAGATTCAGGTTAAAAGAGTATTAAAGGCAAGTTTGGAAGAGTCAGAAAATTCACAAAAATGGAATGTATAAAGACGAGATGGAAGACTTTGCTTGGCAATAGAGAATACATTTATGAACCAGTCGAAGTGCATGTACTTCACGTCTTTTGTTTTATTAGCACCAATAGGCCAAGCCTCTTTTCCCCCTTCCATTTTTCCATCACTACCAGACAACAGTAAAATAGTACTTTCTTCATCATCCAAAAACCGATTTTTTAGCCTGAGATAACAGTCACGTTTCCCCAAGAATTGCTTTGGCAAGGTTGAAAAGTGAGGAAACCTCCTTCTTAATTTGGACCTGGACAAGTCACTTAATCTTCTGAACCTCAGGCTTCTCATTTGAACAGATCATCCTTACCTAAAGATTAAAATAAGTGTGTCAGCAGCCTAGCACTGTGCCTGGTACATAAGTAATCCATGTAAGATAACTGTTTTTATCACCCCACCACATACACACACTTTTATGAAAATAATGGCACTAATGATATCAAGACGTATCTTTAGTGATCACTCATTGCAATCAAGCTAAGACTTCCTTCCTACATGCCCTGCTCTCTAGCACTCCAACCTACAGCAGATGCACTGAGCACTGCAGTTACACTGCAAAACAAAAAAAGTTTAATCTTCTAACCAAATGGTATCATACATACTACATTTATTCCAAAAATGCACCTTTAGATGGTATAAGAATCCAACGGTTTGCTATCCTTCTGAGGGCACTCTGCCCCTCAGGTGTCTGGTTATTTTCACCTGTAAGGACATACTTGCCCAGGGTTTGAATTATTTGGAAAGAAGAAAGGGAGGGAGGAAGAGAGGAAGGGAGGGAGGGAGGGAGGGAGGGAGGGAGGGAGGGAGGGAGGGAGGGAGAAACAGGGGTAGGTAAACAATTTCTTTTGTAAATCAATAGGAAAGGAATATAGGCAAGAGATGTACCTTCAGTAAACAAAACCATTATAGCCTTAGGGGTCCCAGAGTCTGATCTTAACTCAATAGTCTGCCTGGGGATATATTTCATTGGTCCAAGGAGGCAGAAGTTAAGCACTTGGGTCTTTGTAAGGATAGAAATTGTAGCTAAAATCCCTGCATCTAACTGGGGCCCTGTAACATCTCATCACTCTGCAAAAGACAAAAATAAAATTTCCAGAATAATTCCACTTCTAGTGATGATTGTCTCGGTAGTTTTGACCAACCTCCCACTTCACAGGTTGGACAAATTAAACACAAAACTTCTTAGTTGTACCAGAAAAGACTATGTTCACCTTCATGAGAATTAGCAGACTGACTTAAACTGTGTTCTTTGGAATCCAAATAAGTGAAGTGAGCCCTACACTCAGTGCTGCTTTTGCTCTGAAGTCATTTCCTTTCCAGAAGATGAGATTGGGAGATCGGGTTGCAAATGGTACAGGGTCACAGGGTTAGCAGAACAAAAGTCTTGATCTACTTGGTCTCTATGGCATCCACTCCAACACAATCTGGGCCCAAGAAACTCTCATCAATTAAAGATCCTACTTAGTCAAACATTTGGTTCTTTCTCCATTTGTACCTTCCCCCTAATCTTCTGCTCCAGTGACTCTATGTCACTCAAGGGCACCGCGATGCTTTGTTCCCACTTTCCCACAGCAACATTCAACTTGCATGTTACTCTTAATTCCTTTTGCTCCCTCACCATCAACCTCACCCAGTTAATCACCACATTGATTAATTGTCAAAACTATCCCCGAAAGTTGTCAGTACCGTCCCTGAAATCTGTCAAATCCGCCTGCTTCCCTCATCTGTCACCACCCTTATCTAGATGGACCGGGATGCCGACAGCTCCCCCTGCCTCCACTCGGGCCTCCACGTCTCTCAGACGCAGGCCTGAGCACGCCTGGTCGGCCACAACTACCGACAGGCTCTATAATAAAATTCAACCATCTATCACTGCATGATTTATCAGCTATATTTCTAACCACGCTCACTGCCTGCCCCGCTTAAGATTCTATCAAAGAAAACTTCTTTTAGTTATTTAAGCGTACTATCCTATTTCAGGCCTTTGCGTGGGCTTTCAATTTTCCGAGGAATTTTCACACACACACCTCATCTGCCCCACTCTCAGCTTAACTCCCACCTTTCTTTCAGTTGTCCTTTAGTTATCTCTCCCCAGCAAGCATCTCCTGACCCTGAAGCCTGGGTTATAACCTCCCCAGGTGCCCCCACGGCACCCTGTAGTCCCCCCGCCGTGCGCTTCGCAGGGAGCCCTAGAATCAGAATCCACGGCGGGCTCAACTCTTAATCCCTCCCCGATCTCCAGTGCTTCATACGGGTCCAGGCACTTGTAATATTTAATTAGTAGATTAATGAGGTCAAAACTTTTGTGAGACCAGGATGGAGAACCATCTGGATAATAAAGGGAAATGTGAAACCACCTTAATTTTCTTCTAAAGCACTTCTTTAAAAAGTGATTCTCAATTAAAATCTCCCTTCCCGTCAATAAAAAAGCTTTGATTTAATTTTTCCCCACTTTCTCATTCTCGCTGTTTAATAAAGGACACACATACTAACGTTAACCACATTGTAGGCATGGCTAGCAGCAACACTGTGAAATTCTATACACTTCTATTAGCATTAATTGGCAACAATTGCCCCTGATGGACAAGCTATTATCTACCGAGCCCTGGTAGTCTCATTTTGAATGCTTACCTTTATCCGATTGCTAGAGCCAAAACCTTTTCTATTGTTGTCTCCCTTGGAGGGTGATTTATTTGATAGCTCGGTTGCAAACACAATTTCTTCCCAAATTATCCTATCCATTCCATCATTCCCCTTCTATTATCTTGAGACTCCAAAAGACTAAGTGAGAAGATGAGGTGCCAAGTTCACTGTAAGTTTTAGAAACAGAGAGTGACATCGTGGAATCTTTGGATGAAATTTTGGGAATGTGTGTTCCTGTCTTTCCAATCTGATTGATGCCTGACTGATGAAGGGTGATAGTGAGACTGTCAATGAAGTCTCATGTAAATACACATGTAAGTACTTAACGTATGTCACTTGAAATTGTCTGGCAGAGTCTCAAAGTTTATCTTCTAAATTGTTTCCTATCATTAGGACCATGGTATGAAATGAACCTACAATTTGCTTTAGGACTGAAGGACAAAAGCATAAACACTCGTATAATCAGAGCCCAGCGGATCACTTGGTTTGGGTTAGAGAAAGACCAAACATTCGATGATTAAGGAAGTCAAATATATGGTAGAGTAAGGATTTCAGTAAGTTTAGTGAATTCTTTGAAATTAGATACCTTCCCGTGTGTACCAGGAATCAGTGATTTACTTAGGTCTATACCTTTATATTCTACTTTATTTTTATTCTGAAAGCCCACTTTTGGTGCTTTCCATACCATTCTTTCTTTGTTCAGTGTATTAAGAGCATTTTCTCTAAATTTAGTCTCTGAAGCCATTAATGGTTTCCAAAATGTTTTTGGCCCTTCCTGAAATCCGGTTATGTGTCAGCATTGTCTTTTATTCATGTATTACTTCCATTTAACTTTTAATATATTGTCTTTGCTGACAACTGCACAACTTAATTGGCCCACTATCATTTCAGAATTGAAATAATAGGTGCAAATTCCATAATTCTCTCGCCCTTGAAAACGAGTATACTAATATTATAAAGAGAAATATACCAGGCTATATTTTAAAAGATCACTGAAAAAATGGAGCTGTTCAACATTATCAGATTTCATCTTGAGATGTTTACAGTTCATATTCAATATTGAATCTCTAGTTTGTGAAACCAGATATTTTAAATCTAAATAAACATTGTAAATTAGTTTGGGACCTGACACTAATCAAATCTCCTAAGTCTGGTGGAATGTTGGAGTCTTTACAGCACAATATATATTTCTGGCCACAACTCCAAATTGTTCTGGATTAACACTAGAAGAAGTCATATTTTTTAATGTTTTCATAGGAATATACGTAAATTTATAAATACATATATTTGTTTGTTTTAGTAACTTTTACATATATAAATGTACTAAACTATATGCAAATTACTACAGCCTAACTCTTTGAGACACACAATGAAAACAGAAATAAATGCATGCATAGGCAGGACATATGCCAACAGTTTAATGGATGAAAATACAATGGGATTATAATAGGGAATTCTTTAATTCTAACTGCGATATTGTTTTTCTTTCCCTTTTTTTTTCTTAAAAAGAAAGAGTTAAGGAAACTATGTTAGCGTATGTCAAATTTTGATTGTGGATATAGAGTTTACTGTTATAGTTTATATTATTTTTATATATTTAAAATATGTTATAATATTTAAAAATACCATACCAGGTAATTCAGATCACCATCCAGGTTTGGGAACTATTGGAATAATGGCTGGGCAGAGCAATTTATCATCCAAACTGGGACATCTTTGAGAATTAAAGGGAGTGCTATTAATAATTTCACCAGCATGAAAGGCTAACTAGAATGGATAGTCACCCTAGGAATAAACTGCTTTAAGACCCACTTAATGCACGAACTTCTTAAGAGGAAAATTTATTTTCTATCATTTCCTTTAATCTCCTGCTTTATAATTTATTACAGATAGAGGCTATTGATCTAATTTGCCCAATTTATTATCCATTTTTTTGCTGAAGCACTTTAGAGTAATATATAATTTCCAAAAGAGTCCTATAATAAATAATGAAAATATAGGAAAATTATGAAATTATAATATCTCTGTTTGAGATGCAATAAGACATGGTTAGCCAGTCAACAGCATTTATTGAACACAGTATTTTAAAGCAACATCAGTTGGTGTGAAGTTTAAAAACAAACACACACACACACACATATATATATATATATATATATATATATATATATATATATAGTCTTTGACCTCAAGAAATTTCTATTTTAATTAATTAAATACATAAATTTCTGTTTTCACTAAGAAAATACATGGAAAAACAACAAGAAATACAGGTTCTATAACTGGGTAAGAATAGAATGAAAAGTAATCACTTTTTAAAGCCAAGTACTAAGGGATAGTAAAGTTAAGCATGGTAAGTAATGTGATCATCAGCAGTGCCAATTCTGAGAGCTCGGGCTCTTTTTTCCACATGTATGTCCTTGGTTTCATCACGGGCTCTGCCTGGACTCTTGCTTCCTCAGATTGTCGACTTACCCACCAGCCCATAGGAATGATCTGTTTTGTGCTATTTTGACCAAGACACAGACTCAATCTGTTTCAGTTAGAAGGTTTTATATAACTAAGGCAGAAAAGCCCTCCCAAATGCACTTACTGAAAAAAAGCAATTTATTGGCTCAAGGAGGTGAATAGTCCAGATGCAGCTTAATCTAGGGCTCAAACGATATGATCAGGATCCACTTCACTTTCTTGTGTTCTTAGCTCCTTTCCCAGGGTTGGCTTCCATCTCAACCCATCTTTCCTTCTAGCCACTAAATTACTTTCAGCAACCCCAAGCTATTACCCTGGAGGATCACATACAGAAGAAAAGAAATTGTTTTCTGGGCCTTCAAAACAGAAATTCTGAAATTTTAAGCAGAAGTTTCAACTGTGACTGGCCTGACTTGCATCAAGTACATTTCCCTGAAATAGCTGTGGCTGAAGATAAAATACGTGGATTGGTTTACCCTAAGCCTGTGCTCCCCTGAATCACCTCATCCAAAGTAGAGAGGCTGTTAGTACATGGAGGCGGTTCTGAAGAGCAAAATGGGCATTTTATAGCAATAGAAGAAGCTGAATGTTGGACGGGCAAAAAGGAAGGAAAGGAGGAAGGGAAGGGCAGTGAGAGAAACAGAGGAAGGAAGAGTGGGAAGAGAAAGGCAGACTGAGAAAGAAGGAAGGAGGGAGCGAAGAAATAGAAACTAGTCCAGTAGGACAGTTGTGTGTAGATAAATATTTGACAAGCAGTTCTAAAAGAAAGAAAGAAGAAAGAAGAAAGAAAAAGAAAGAAGAAAGAAAGAAAGAAAGAAAGAAAGAAGGAAGGAAGGAAGGAAGGAAGGAAGGAAGGAAGGAAGGAAGGAAGGAAGGAAGGAAGGAAGGAAGGAAGGAAGGAAGGAAAGAAAGAAAGAAAGAAAGAAAGAAAGAAAGAAAGAAAGAAAGAAAGAAAGAAAGAAAGAAAGAAAGAAAGAAAGAAAGAAAGAAAGAAAGAAAACCATAAAAAAGGTATTTTTCTGTAGTGTTTGACAATTTTCATGCTGCAAGTTCTCCCACTGTGATGATTTCAAGCTGCCAGGACACTGAATGCAAAATTGAAACCATATCTATTTGTTCATGGAGATAAAATTGGCAATAATAGAAAAAATTAGAAAGTGATATGCTTTCAGTATTTATTAACTTTGTTTTTAATAGGATTTACTTACTTGCTTATAAGTTTATATAAGTTAATTTTTAATAATCGTTGTGTTTAATAACCATCTCAGAAAACCCTTGAAATTTTACTAATTGTCTCTTTCGTGCTAGTACAGTCTGGCTCCAGCATATCACCGGCAGGGCCCCTTATTAAACTTCTTCAAAAAAGTCACACACACAAACCAGACTCCCCTGTGCAGTGGCTTCCACTAAAAATTTGGTGGAGCAAAGGGTGTTTTTTGTTTGTTTGTTTTAATTAAAACATCACAAGAACTGTGTCAACCATTGCCTACTACTGTTCTTTACCCCCTGCAGTATGGTAACTTTCACGATTTTTTGCAGTTGAGCACTCCTGCTTTTCATATCCTCAGAAACTTCTCTCTTCTCCCAGTTATATCTCCATAAATGAGTTCCCACAGCCCCGATCCACTGTACCCCAACAATTCCTCTCACTCGCTTATGAAGAACTATTTAACTGAATTCATACCCAAACACAACTGCAAGCCTATCGTTATATTTGCAAACCAAGCATGGCAGAGTTTATAAAACCACAGTCCTTGAACCATCTGCTTAAGAATCGACCAGGGTTGTTTAAAATGTGACTCCTCAGTCCTGACACAGCTCTAGTTAGAATGTTTGGGGAGGAGATGCAGATACTAAAGCCTCCTGGTGTTTTGGGGGTAATGCCATCAAAGCAGGCCCAAGAGGCCCAGCAGGCTATTTAAGAGATAGGCCGTTTGTACGCATTGTTCTTAATCTTAAGACATTACCGGGCACAGTCTGCACTGTCCCCGAGGTCTCAGGACCACCTGGGCAGCCTACCGGCCTTAAGCACTCAGCCTACAGGGGGCCCTCGGTAGCCCCCTCCCCCTCCCCCGCCTCAAGGCCTCCTGGCCCTGCACGGAACCCTCCCCGCTTCAGTGTTGTTGGTAGGGCGCTTAGCCCATCACCTCAATGTGTCCGTCAGTGGCTGTTCTGCACCGACCTCGCTCACTAGGCTGAAACCCTCCTGCAGCCCAAGTCGGCCTCCCCGCGTCTGAAGGCCCTGAGCTTGGCGGGGTGCTGGGGGAGCGTCACCCACAGCCCTCTTTTGCTGATGCAGCAAATGAAGAAAGAAAAAATAATGAGGAGGAAAGAAAGGAGAGCAAGCTGGAGGGGCATCAAAAAGGTAGAAAACAGACAGAGGGAAGAGAAGAACAGAACGGACGCGTCTCCTTTAAATGCTCACCCAGGTTTCAGCTCTTGTTTCATTGAATAATATGTTATTTTGCTTTCGGGAAATTGAGATCTCAAAAAATAAAAGGCCCTGAACTTTTACTAGGCTAGAAATTCCTACCACTCCAGGTGTCCATCAAAATAGCAGGCTATAGCACTGTCTGTGGCATAAAGTTAACAATGCCTGCCCAACAAGCCCGTTTCTCACATTTTCATATCTATTCCAGAAAACATTTTATATCAAATAAGTATAAGGATTACAAATCAGGTGCAATAAAGTGCCAAAAAGTGGAAATGAAGAATTGAACTCCAGGTTGGCTGAGATTACACATAGTATCTATGGACCAAATAACAGCCCTGTTCCCTGTCTTCTCTGGAGAAACTTACCCATCATTTCTCTAAAAAAAAAAAAAAAAATTGAAGCTATTTCTTTGCTTTCAAAGAGCCACCCCCACCCAGCTGGTTTGGTTCAATGGTTAGAGGGTTCTGGGTTCAATTCTGGGCAAGGGCACATACCTCAGTTGCAGGCTCGATCGCCAGCTCCTGCTGGCGTCTCTCACATCGATGTTTCTCTCTCTCTTTCTCTCTCCATCCCTTCTTCCCTTCCACTTTCTCTGAAAAGCAATGGAAAAAATATCCTCAGGTGAGGATTAAAAAAATAAAATAAAAAATAAAGAACTCACCCCTAAGGCATCCCTTACCAGTTTGTGCACAGGTCCCTGTACATCCCTAAGTATTCTTAGACACCTTCAAGTTCCATACTAAAACACTACCCACTACACTTTTTAGTTCTGTTAGACAATTTTAGTGCCCATATTTGCATTTATATGTATAATTAAGCTGCCTCCAGGCAATTCAACTTTAGATGTCACAGGCAAACACAAGACAGAGCCCAACTTAACATGTAAATACTGTATTTTGTAACAAAGCTAACTGAAGGCAAAATGATACTAGAAAGTGCTACATGAACAAATGTTTCCCACTTATTTAAATAGGAAATTTCAAGTCACAGAGGCCAAGAGCAGTTGAGTCCTGTCAAAATCAAAGGAACAGCAATATAGCAATCAAATTCATAGTCACAATGGGAAATGCAATTTAGTCTCAGCAAACAATCTTATCTGTCACATTAAATTAACATTAATTTGAATTTTATTGGTTTTGCAGATGTTTGTATTTCATGTGTAAATTTTTTTTTAAAGTTGAATAAGTAAAAGCATAAAGGGTTTACTCTTATTTTGTATAGACATATAAACAACAGTATAAATAAAATTATGCAATGAGAGTGGCAAACCATTATTAACCAATGTCACCCCAATAAATGTAATTTAAAAAAGTAAAAAATGGCAAGCCATAAGAATATTTTTCTTTACAAAGAAACACTTTATTATAATGCAGTGTTGACATGTCATCTTATTCATTCAGAAAGACAAATGCCAAACTTTGCTGTGTTGCGTGTGATTTTGGTATGAGTTTGATGACATGCTGACTACAAACCATCCTTGTTTTACTCTGGCACATTCATTCCTCTGCTTAGTGTTATTTACCACACTACATAGTCAATATTTATTCATATGAAACACTTAGCGGTTACGAGAGTCGGCTCTGTACATCTGTCGAGGTTGAAATCTCAACTATGCTATTCATGAACTGTGAGTATACAGGACAACATTTTCCAGGTTCCTTTATATTGAGTTTGAACCACGTGATTGATTTGAACAATGGATATGAGGGAAGAGATGCTTGGCATTTCCAGGGCTGGTCACAGTCCTCCTGGGCAATTTCTTCTCTCCCTAACCCTTTCATAACGACCCTAAGAGATGGGAATTCCTGATGTTGTGGCTATAGTATAGTAGCAAGCTGGACCCCTGAGCCACCACACTGAGGAGGCTTCCTGATCCATACGAGACTAGAACACAAGCAAGAAATAGACCCAATGGGTCTTTATTCTGTTAAGCTCTTAAAATTCTGGTATTTCTTTGATACAAAATCATGGCCTCAACTCTCCTGGCTAACAGAGTAAGCACAGAGCCCTGGACAAGGTAACCTCAGTGATCTGTGTCACACTTTTCTTCATTCATAAAACCATAGTCAAGTACCTAAATTATAGAGTGAGTGGGAGAATCAAATGAGTTAACTCACATAAACCTCTAAGAACAGTACCTGATGCTGAGTAAGCATTATTATGGGTCTTTCTCCCCTACCCTACTGCAGTTCCTTGAACTTGAGGTCTCTTCCACAGCGGATGCTAAAAATGTTCACATCATCAATGAATCGAATATCTCCAAGAAAAGTAAAAGTCCTACCAAGGTCATCTCTGGGCTGTGTTTAATTTATATTAGTGCTCTGGCTTCATAATACTATTAAGAATTTACTGCATCAAACATATAAGTATTGTTTTCTGTAGTCTCTTATCTTTTCCCCTGGATCTTCTTTTTCTCTATTGTTTTCTACTCTCGAGCATTTAAAAATACAGGTCTACATTTCAGAAGCCATTAAGTACAGATGATTTAAATTAAACATCTTAATTTAAATTAAGTATCGTTTTGTAGGTCTCCCCGTGACATCTATAGGATTTTTCTCAAATTATAATATCGGAGAAATACAAAATGGAAATTTCATGTATCCAAAAGCTAAATAATTCTAATGACACTGTTATTAATCAGTTTGTGTAGAGAAAGATGACCTTATGAGAATTCACCTTTCCTTTACCTCAGCCTCACAGACCTGTGTTGTGCTTTTCTGTCCTCCAGCTAAAATGGGAAGCATCCCGTCTTCATCATGCACGGATGCGTCTCCCTGTCGGCTGTCCCTGCTGCTCTCCTTTGAGAACGGCGCTTTTGCTTATTTACGTATTAGCGCCTACACCAGGTGCTTAGGGACAAAATTCAAAGATACTCTATTCGTTCCTCTAGCAAGTGACTTAATCAAGGAGGAAACTGAATTATTGAACAAATATATTAATTTATTTGTCTGTGGATTTCAAATATGCATAACACCATCGCAGTTTCCATAGCAAGTTGAATTGAGAATATCAGATGGGTGACCTGAGATGCGAGGTGAGGGGGATACTCAAATTAACAGGATTGCAGGATTTTGCTCAAGTGTCCAGAAAAGAATCACAAATATTGCAGCACGCTGTGCAGAAAAGAATTGCCCAAGCAACGAAAGGATAGAAAAATCCAAGTGCCAAGCTACAAAATTGCTAGATTTACCAATATAGCCACAGCTTACACAAGTGCATTCAAACATCCACACAGAGTACCTTTCTTGGAAGCATCTTTTATAACAAATAACTCCATGTTTCTTGATAATAGAGGCAAGTGGGCTGAGGAATAGGAAAACTAAATAATATCCACTTGTAATCATAACTGAAAAATGAGAAAAGTATACAGCAAATATAACTTCCTGTTCTGCAGCGCATTTTTGAAAAAGTAAACATTAAAAAATTAAACAAATATGTGAAAGAGGTGATAGAGAGTTTAGAAAGGTCAGATTATGTTCAGTTTTGAGTGTTCTCTTTAAAAGTCATCTCTTCTAAAATGCTATTTTCCTTCAAATCAATCCTAATTTTAACTTTAATGTTGATAATAAATTGTCTAAATACAAACAGAAGTATTTTTTGTGGGGGTGTTTGGAAGACTACGCTCATATGAATCTACCATAATGCATTTATCATGGAAGCGTTTAAATGATCGAAGATAAACTTTCTTCATTGATCTTTCTTGCTAATATTAATGTACCATACTGGGCAGTGGCAAGGGATAGCGTGGGAAAAAGAGAAAGAGAGAGAGGAGATAGATATCCCAATCTGGTACGCTTAGTCTCATCCAACAATATAGCCGCTGTGGACAACTCAGTCTTTTTGTTTCTCCTGATAAATGTTTAATCTTTGAGGTCTCCTTTCCCTCTTTGTATTCTTAGCAGATGGCACTTGTAGTAACTTCCTATGTGGGGAACACATATGTGTTAAAGCTACATGAAAGAGAACTTGTACCATCCTCTGACTCCTCTAATTTCTATGATGATGCCACTTGTCACCCGGACACTGAGTGTGACGCTGGCATCCAATACTGAATTCTGAGACTGGTTAACAAGTGGGATAAGTCTTAGATGGATCAGCCCTAGCCAGTTTTCTCAGTGGTCAGAGCATCGGCCCAAGGACTGAACAGTCCCAGGTTCGATTCCCGTCAAGGGCACTGTACCTCAGTTGCAGGCTCCATCCCCAGCCCAGGTCAGGGCTTGTGTGGGTGGCAACCAATGAGGTGTCTCTTTCACAATGATGTTTCTCTCCCCCCCCACCCCTTCTACTTTCTCTGAAAAGCAATGGAAAAATATCCTCTGGTTAGGATTAAAAAAAATCTTAGATGGATCAGGACAAGTTCTCATCACCCTTCCAAATCGCCCCTTGATTCAGTACTTGCTGGCACAGACATCTTGAGTGCTGGCTGTAATTTTCATTTTCACCCAAGCAAAACTGGTCATCCCAAAAGGCCTCAACAGCAGGATTTCTCCTCTCAGTGGTTCCATTTGGCTATCTACCCACTCAGACTCAACAATTGCCTCATCCTTCCTCAGGGCTTGGAGGATTTCTGAGTCCCTTCACACTGCCTGGAATCCAAGAGCATCCTGCCGCACTAATCTGCTGGATCTGCATCTAGCAGACAGACACACAGTGCCCCAGGCTCGGCCAGGGAACAGGGAGAGTTGTGGTCTCTTCACAGCACCCCGCGTGGGAAGTGATATTTGATTCGGAACAAAAGGATCATGACAAAAACGTCTCACCAGGTACTTCCCTGCCCTCTACCCAGTTCTTCCCACAATTATCTGAGGCTCAAAGGGTAAAGGTTTTCTGCTCTAGTCTCCCCCTTTAGCCCAGATTTCTTCCTTCCACTGGTGGCACATACCTACACCAGGGGTGGGGAACATTTTTGCTGCCGAGGGCCATTTGGATATTTATAACATCATTCACAGGCCACACAAAATTAGCAACTTAAAAATTAGCAATGAGCCCTAGCTGGTTTGGCTCAGTGGTTAGAGCACTGGCCTGCTGAATAAAGGGCCCCAGGTTCGATTCTAGCCAAGGGCAGGTACCCAGGTTGCAGGCTCAGTCTCTGGCCTGGTTGGGAGGCAACCAATGGATGTATCTCTTTCACATTGATGTTTCTCTCTCTCTCTCTCTCTCCCTTCTACTCTCTCAGTGGAAAAAATATCATCTGGTGAAGATTAAAAAAAATTACCTATGAAAAAATGTCCTATATTTATTGAATTTTGAGTTCGGCTTGTGGTTGCTTTGGCAGGGCCAGACCAAGTGATTTCAGGGGCTGTATATGGCTGCTGGCCAGCCATTCCCCACACTTGACCTACACTTCTACTGAGGACATTATAGCCCAATACAAGCAGAACTGATTTCCACTATCCAACTTTCTAAGAAAAGAAAGAAAAATACACTTTTAAAAATATTTTATGATATTGAACAACTCATATTTTATCACCCATACATAAATTGGGGTTTTCTTTTTCTTTTCTTTAAACACTACGTTGGATCTGTTGTCATTCCCTTACCAGCTCTCTCTTTCTCTTCTCTCAAATATCAGGCAAAGACCATTGTTAAATATTAAGGTTGGTACACAAAATTAATAAAACCTGTTATTAATTAATCAAACCTTTTGCCTCACCTAATAACCTAACACTCAACACTGTGGTAAAAAATTAATTGGAGTGCAATGTAATACAGGCATGTTAAATGAAAATACATCATATAGGAACAAAATGCTCTTACACATGTTATCTCATATGATCCTCACGCAAAATCACCTTGGGAACTGGAGCTTTCTTTCCCCCTTTTTTACAGATGATGAGGTAAAAGCAAGTTTTACTTAAATAATAAAAACCATAAAGTGGTAGATGGCCACTGTACCATTTTATGATGGGTTGCGTGTTTTTTGCCACATTATTTGAGTGATATTAAGAAGATATTTATAAATATACAGCAATTTATGAGATTAACATCTAATAAATGATAAGAGCCAGTTAGAACTCTAGTAGCATTTCCACTTAGATGGCTGCTAGGCACCCTCATATCTCATCCTGCCAGTTACACACAGACTAGCCCAACTCTGTATGTTTGCAGACTTGGGGGGGACACTAAAATTAAATCATTTCTATCAAGATATCAAGAGGAGATAAGATTTGTCTACATAGATAAGGTTTGCCTTTATAGTCCCAGACTGTTTTGTTAAGATTATGCAGCACTTTCTAGGTGAAGGCAGCAAAGGTGGAACTTAGTGTTACCCCAACCCCACCCATGTGGTTTTACTCAATGGAAGCTGAGAAGTGGGAGCAAGTGATCCCTTAGGGAGGCGGAGAATCCCAGTACCCTATCCAGCACCAGTACCCGTGGTTCTGCAGTATTCCTAACGATGTTCAGCAAAATTCCAGAGTGCATTTAGGTCATCAAAACCACAGACTAACCTACATTTAATTTTAAATTGATTTTTTTAATCTGATTCCAGAGAAGTTATTCGCCAATGCCTGTTCTATATGATAACAGTTTATCAAAATATTCTATGAACTGGCCTATCTTTATTGGCCAACCATTTTAGATAAACATAAGTCTATGCTATTTAAAAACACTTAAGTTTTTGACACTGCAAAAAAAATAGTGGTTTGATTTTTTTAAATTTTATTAATATGTTGAACATGGCTTATATATGAGTCATTTAACTACCTCAAAAATTAAAAAAACAACAACTCACAACTCACAAATTTAAAGCTACTATGGTATCCAAAAAAGTAATGAGTTACATATACATGGATATTTTAAGATCACAATCAAATTGTTTTAAAAGAGAAATAAATTCAACTATATGATCATTACACATTTAATCAAAGTAATATTTTCGTTTCAATTCATTCAATAAATGTATTTAGCACATACTATGTACCAGGGTTTCAGTAGCAAACAAATTAATTCACTACTCTCATGATGTTTATAATCTGATGCAAGCCACAGACTACAATAAGCAGACAAATAAATAATCTCACACAGTGATAAATCATCTGAAGACAACAAAACTAGTTGATGAAGTAGAGAAGGGGGGAGTGGGCCCACAGGGAATAAAGAGTCAAATTTAAATTATGAGGCCAGAGAAGGCTTAACTTCAGAGGGATGATTTGTGCTGAGACCTGAATGTTCAAGGAAAGAGCCACGGAACCTGGGACTCAGCCAATCATTTCAGGTCGGAGAAACAGTGCTCTCTGACAGAAATGAGCTTGAAATGTTCTAAGAATAAAAAGTAAGATGATGTGTTTAAAGAATGAATGGGGGTTGGAGTGGTGAATGCAGGGAAATATGCCAGCAAATTGGGCAGCAGCCAAACATATAGATCCTATAAGCGACGGTCAAGAGATTAAATTTTACTCAAAGGGCATTAAAGGGCAATCGGAGGGTTTTAAGCAGAGGACTGTTATAATCTAATTTGAGCTTTTAAAATATGGATGCTGTATGGAGAATGGATTAAAAGAGAGACAAATTTCAGCTATAAATTCTGAAAAACATTTTCAGATAACAGAATTTCCTGTAACTGGGTTCATGAGATGATATCAACACACAGATTTATTTCTCTCTTTTTTTAATGTGAAATTCAAATTTTGTTCTCCATAGTATTTCTCTCTTTGACCCTCTTTAAAACTTCACTCAGTGGGGGTAACCTTCCCCACTATAGATGCATATTTAGTCATATCCCATGACTTCTCTGGTTCATTCAATGTTTATTATTCAATAGACATTTTTTCCACTTGCAAAACAACTCCGCTATTCCTAAATGCTTTAATTTCTACTCAGAATTTTCAACACCGTTCAAACTAAAATTTACAATATATGTTGCCTGCTTTGGGAGAAGGGGTAAGGTCAGCATTTGCACTCTCTCCTGACCTACTGCGCCACATCTGCCTAGCCAATGCCATGCACCTTGGCTAGAGCTGAAAGGAGTATGGAAGGGAAGGTCGTGGGGAAGGTGTAGGAGGTGGGCGGGGATTCTAAGAAAAGGCATAGGATGGAAAGGCAATTCTTCATCCCCATCATTTCACTTGGATGAGTGGCTTTATGCTCTGTGGATTTGTTGGATTTTTAAAGTGGACACCATCTCTTTTGGGGTTTCTTAGGTCCTTCAGAGAGTCCCATGTTTAGGCACTCTTCTGGCAATTGCTTGACCTTGGTGCAAGTATCTCTACTCTAATTCTGAATGACTGTGTGTGACTCCTTTCTAAGCTCCTAGGACTATGAGTTCCCTTCTAGAAGGAACATTTTTGAGAATGTAAGTGACTCGCAGCTGCCCATGTATCTTCCATGCTCAGACTAATCTTATATGTATCCATCTCTAAGCTTCAAAGAGGTAAATGAGTAGGAACCCAAAAGACCAGTAGACCAATAACTTTCCTTAAAGAAATAACTTCACAAAGTCTTTTCGTCTTTCCTGCAATCTGATACCCTCCTTTTTTTGTATCTTTAATATAGCCAAAGGGTCTAAAGATGTGAACAATTCCTTATTATAAATTCTGTGTATGTTGTTTATCTCATATTTACTTTGGAGTTTGATATTTATCATTATTTACATCTCATTTAAAATAAAGCAGAAACTGTAATATTATTACATACCTGATGTTTTCTAAGAACTTTACTTTTTATAACATTTTGTTTGACCCTCATGAACACATTGTTGTGTTTCTACTGTTTCATCAGGAAACACAAATTTGTTCATATTTTGTGTTTAAGATGCAGCTGTGTGAAAAAGACAGAATGGGATTCTTTGTTCTAATGAAGAACTTCCTTGTGGAGACAACAAACTCTATTTGAGTAAATAAATAAACAAGCAAAATAACTTAATATTATGATATGGACACTGATGGAAACAAAGAGTATGCTGTGATAAAGAGCAGTGGACCACAGATGAAAAATGGGTGGTGACTAAACCTATTATACGTGGGATGACCAAAGACAGCTTCTCTTAAGAGTTAAAGTAGAAGTTAAGAATTGAAGGGTGAGGAGATACAAGTCATAGGAGAAACAGGGAAATAGTTTTCTAGGCCCAATGGAATGGGAGGTACCAAGGCCTTAAGATGGAAAAGGTCTTGAAGAGATGAAGGAGCTAAGGAGGCTAGTGTGAGCAAACCACTAACAGCAAGCAGGAGACTTGTTCAGGATACGATAGGATTCTAGAATCTTTTGCCAGCACAGATTACTTGGAAGGTATAGACCACTCCTTAATAAAATCTAGATTGACAATGTGTCTCCTCTGATATGCACATTAATACATATAAAATATGTTAATTTCAATAGGAGAGCTAATTAGTGTCTAGCTTGATTTGTCAACGATCATTTAAACTAAACCTTGAAAGAAGTAGATCCACTTTCAGGGCTATGATTCAATTCTTTACTGAACAAAGAGACTCCAAAACCCCGCAGGGTACAGGCCTGCTTCTTTAATGCAGTGCGCTGAAGAAAGACAGCCCACTGTGCTCAGAGTGAATTTAGCTGCCAAAGCTCTGCAACAAAAAATGCTTTGTGATTTGCTGAAGCAAAGATTCTACTATGAAAATTTCCAATGGAAAAACTGCATAGCTCACAGTTTAAAGCTGTTCAGAAGAGTCTTCCAAAAACTGCGCATTTAATCAAACAAATAGTCATATATCGTGATAATAAAATCTATCGGGGGGAAAAAGATTTTTTAAGACAATGCCTCAGACTAAGAAAGATCCCAGTGCATATAAGGTTTCACTATAAAATTGAATCCCAGCTTAAGTTTGCAAATATGTTGGAACTGAGCCTAGAACAAGTTCCACATGAGCCCCAAGGTGGAGCTTCACACATCTCTTTAAATTTCTCTCTAACTGGAGCAATTGCTCTTCTGGGCCAAATTTCTGGACAAGAAGTAGGCATCTTGAGCATCAATGCACCTCCTCTGAATTCAGGTGAAATTATTCACTTCCTACTCTCAGCTCCCTTGACATTCTGTAAGTATCTGTGACTTTGCTTCTCTGACTGCAATCTAGTTAGTTGAACTTATGTCTGTCCCTCATCTCCATTCCCTTCCTTTTTGATCTTTACCTCAAGGTTATACACACAACAGATTTTTAGGCTTCTTGTATTTGAAATTCAGTGTGATGATTAAATGTATGTGTCCACTTGACTAGACTACGGGGCCCAGGTGTTTGGTTAAATGCCAGACTTGGTGTTGCTGTGAAGGTAATTTTCTAGATGTGATTAACATTTAAAACAATAGACTTTGAGTAAAGAAGATTACTTTCCATAATGTTGGTGAGCCTCATCCAATCAGTTGAAGGTTTTAAGAGAAAAAAACTGAGGTTCCCCTGAGGAAGAAAGAATTCTGCCTCCAGACTATCTTCACACTTGAGCTGCAGTATCTACTCTTCCTGGGGTCTCCAGCCTGCCAGGATGCTGCGAAAACTTCAGACTTGCTAGCTCCCATGGTTGCATAATTCCTTAAAATTCATTTTCTTCTCTCTCTCTCTGTCTCTTTTTCTCTGTGTGTGTGTCCTATTGGTTCTGTTTCTCTGGAGAACTCTGTTTAATACACTAAGTAAATTTTGAACTAATTAGCAAATACACAAATGAATGAATAAATCAGTAAGTCAAACATTAATCTAACAAGATAGTGATACTATGAATTAAAGAACAATTAATAAAAAATACTCTATGCAAACATTTGCAATTTCAGAACTCTCCAAACACCAAAAATTAAAGAAAACTATTATTTGCTGGGTCTAAAACTTAAACAGTGATTTTTGTGCTTTGTTTTTAACTGTGATTTTTTTTTTTTTTCATGGGACCCCAAATTTCTTTGTGGTGTTTGGGTGGGGAGAGGAGGTGGATGAGTCGGGTCTCATCACCAGAAGAACTGAGCCAAGGGACAGGTGTCAGCAGGTACAAATAGCACAATCCTCTGACAGCCTCCAGGTTTCACTTTTACACACTTCCTCTACTTTTATAGTTTTAATAACTATGCTGTCAGCATATTACCTTTAAGAGTGTTGATAGGTGGCACTTCTGGGAAAGGTGCTCAGGAGAATAGCAAGTCAGTTCTGCTTTTATCTGCCATTCACCCTGTCTGTGACTGGTATAAACTTTTGTTGTATTAATCTGCTTTTCTATATTTTCCCTTTTCCTTTCCCCCTGTCTATTAGTATCTTAGCACCTAGTGAGGGTATGCGAGCTCCAGAAGGTGGAAACAGCAGAAGGCCCGATATCTCTAGGTGAACCAGCTTCATACTCACCTAAGTTGAGACTGACTAATGATAACCCTGGGAAGAAAGGATTAAAAAGTTAATGAAAGGAAGAATGCATTCCAGCATAGATTAGAAGAAAAATCTTATAGAGGTAAAACATGTTTTTGTCATGTGTTTTATAATAAGAGCATACATGGTTGAATTTTTCTCAAATCATTGAGTGGAAATGGCCAATTTATAATACATGTTTTTGTTAACTTATTATTTATAGAGTCAATTTTTTTAATAAAAGGTGCAAGTGTAGGGACCCAAAACTATTTGTTTATAAGAATAATATTTTTAAAACCTTTTTGCTTTAACTTTCTTAATTATTTACTCGTATTTCAATTGCCTTTTATTTCCACATATCTTACATTAAATTTATCTTCGACATTACAGTGTAAGGATTTAAACACTGCATGAAGTAAGTAGCTGTTCTAGAATTCCTACTCATAAATCCTCCCACTACCTTCTCAGTAATAAATATTAACAGGCTGATATGTTTCTTTCTATAATACTAGTTCTCTCTCTCTCTCTCTTTTTCTCTCTCAGAATTTGTTACTGTTTTATTAAAATGTAACAAATATTTTTCAAATTATTCTAAAATTGTTGTTGGTTGTCTACTCTTTATATATGATATAGACAGCATACACATTACATATGGACTTACAGTATATCAGGTCAATAACTACAGAGCTACCTTTTTTTGTAAGAGTTTCATAACATATAATCTCTTTACACCACACTAATGATTTCTTTCATTAGTAAATATTAACAGACACTCAATTTTTTGCCAATATATTTTCAGTAAACCAAGGCTACAATTGTATTTCTAGATCTATATCATTCACTCTCTATATATACACATATACCTCTCTCTCATCCCTCCTCCATTTCTCTCTCTCTCTCAGTCTATCCAATCTGTATCCATATGTGTTCTCATTTACTTCCATGGGATAGATTTCCAAAAGTAGGATTTCTGGGGAAAAATGGTAGGTGGTAGGTCTATTTTTATAGTATTAAAGGTAGAGGTAATTTACATTTCATAAAGGCTGTAGCAATTACCATTTCTTTTAACAATCTATGAGTGTTTATTTCCTCACATTTCACTAGAATTAGAAGCTATAAGTCTTCTCTTTTTTTTCCCAAAATAATGGGTAAAATAAAATATATCTTATTGATAGAGACATTATTCAAAAAACGTTTAGATTCCTGTCATAAATATTTTGAGTATTAGGTTTCCCTCTGATTTAAATTGATCACTGTGATATTTTACCAATTTGGGAAGGGACTGATCTTTTTCTTATCACTTTGCGGTATTCTTTGTACTAGGGATATTAATGCTCTGTTGTGTACATTCTAAATATGTATCCTATTACTTGCCATATAACAGTTTATAGGAGTTGTTTTCCATACCACATATAATACAATGTTTGTATGTAGCGAAGCATCTCCCTCTCTGCAATCTATTGAAAGTCAGCCCTTGGCACAAGGCTGTGTAAAAGAAGAAAGAAAGAAAGAAAGAAAGAAAGAAAGAAAGAAAGAAAGAAAGAGAGAGAGAGAGAGAGAGAGAGAGAGAGAGAGAGAGAGAGAGAGAGAGAGAGAGAGAGAGAGAGAAAGAAAGAAAGAAAGAGAGAGGGAGGGAGAGAGAGAGGGAGAGAGAAAGAGAGAAAGAAGAAAGTAAAATAATATAATTATATAATTATTATATAGCTAACTATGTCTACTTTTCTAAAACTATTTGTTTTTTTCCATATTATTTCCTATCACTCAACAAAATCATACAAATTTTTCTCTAATAATTTAGTGCTTAATATTTCACACTTAAAATTTTAATCTAATTAATTTAAAATTTTTATTTCAAAAGTATACATTTTTAATATGTTGTTGTATTATCAACATTAAGCACATGCAAAGTATTAAATTGATTTAAAAATTGTAAAATATATCTATTTTGATTCTAGAGCTAATTCCAGCTTAAAGTCACAATGATATATTACATATTAGACTTCAATATTTAATATATAAAAAAAGCATTTATTGTATGATTTATAGATGTAAGTAAATACACTTAAGATGTTAAGGATTTCCTTATACTTGTGTGAATCTGAATTATGGGTGAGTGAGCGACAAATACAGGAGAGATTTATGTTTAAAGTTGTTTTGGAAATTAGAGTAAATTGAAATGAAACTACATGCGGTCTGCCCATCATTCAGTGTTAGGCCAAATTCTGCCTATAATCGGCCTTCTTCTTCTATAGCTATATCTCATAGCCGGAAACGCACAACCTTCGAATCATCCTTTTTAAAAGAGGTTTATCACCTCCTCCCTGTGACAGATACTTCTGACCCCTGCGTTTTTCTTATTTCTTATTTATGAACTCTTTTTCTGCCTTTGTTTTTGGCCATTTTAGGAGCTTGAGCTGGCTCACCTTACTTTGCTCTCTGCTATCCCTGACCCAACCTCCAACATTAGTCTACTTTATAGAAAGGAAACACCTAGCTAATTATATTCCCCCCAGTCTTCTGTTCAAGGCAGAGAAAATTGTGGAAGTTAAGAAAATGACAGCTATTGTAAAATTCTGAAGTGGAAAAAAAAGAAACAAAAGGATTTTCTAAATCTGAACCTGAACCTGATATCCTCAAGCCATAAAGGAAAACAGGAAGATATTTAATTGCATAAAAATTAAAAACATGTGCATACTTAAGACACATATATAGAGAACAAGTGAAAAATAAATGACAAACAAAAAATACCCTTTGCAATACATATAATGAGAAAGGATAAATTTCTTTAATATAAAAAAGCCTTTACAAATAAATATTTAAAGGAAAAAATAAAAAATGTTATAAGGCATAAATATAAAACTTACAGAAAAATAGATAATGGTAAATATATGAAATTTTGCTCAATCCCATGCTAATAAAATGAATAGAAATATAACAAACAACTATTCAGATGTCATAGTAGAAAAAATAATTTTATATACTATTGTTGTGAGTTTAAATGAATAAAAATTCTGGACAGTACCTCGGAACTATCTACAAAAAATTTTAAAGTGCAAATATATTTAGCTTAGCAATTTCAATTTTATAAAATTACCCTAGAGATAAAAATAACACAAACGTAAAAATATAGCTACATGCCCATTAAAAACTTATCGTAAAGTCAGAAATCTAGAAAAAAACAATTGTTCATTGATTTATTTAAGTCTTTAAAGGAACCTAATAATTAGTTCAGTTCCCAATCCTTTCCCCACCTTATATCTAAGCAGACTGATATCTGAGTGCGGTAAAGTTATCATTAGTACCAGTAAAGAGTGAGGTAGGGTGGTAGCCCAGTGCAGAGGGAATATTCAGCCCATCAGTGACCCCAAGTGTCAGACAGACGTAATTAGCCGACTACTGGATAACCGGCCTCAGGTGAACTTCCACATGCGGGTGTAGCAGAAGACCTGGGAAGACCGAGCTTAAAGTAGAAGCTGACTCATGTTCCCGGGAAGCCTGCTGAGCTTTTCCCAGTTTTCCCTGTCACATAGGTAGTTCTTCTCTTGGGGAAAAGTGGTCAGGAGTGGGAGGAAAGGAGGCGGAGAAAGATTAGAGTGCAGTCAGGTTGTTTTAGGGACAATCTCTCATCAAAGTCAAAATTGTGGAAGAGGTATCTCCCTGCATATTAAGGTTTGTTGTTGGTGGTGGTGTGTGTGTGCGTGTGTGTGCGTGTGTATGTTAAAAGCTTTTATTTAATGATACTAAATATAACTGATTAAAACAAAACAAGAATTTATTTAATAGAATGGCACATTTTAGACTTAAAAAAGAGAGAAACAAATGTAAACATTTATGCATGAGTGCATTTATATTTGTATACACATAAATATATCCCAAAAGACATATGTAAAAATGTAACAGGTCATGCGTGGGAGGAGAATTATGCAGGAGATCAATATGATTAAGAGAAAACAGAGTCTACGGCTAAATGAGAGTAAAAAAGGTAGGAGGAAATAAAATAAAAAGTTACATTAAAGAGAACATCAAAACCTAAAATAAATGGGGATATGTTATAATAGTATTGAAATAGATAACTGAAAATTCATATTTTAAAATCAGTTTTTCCTTTCTTATTTTTTTACCCTGTGTTCAGAATAAAATAAAAATGAATTTAAAAAGTTAAAGGCTTTTATACTACAGTCCATCTTCCACAAGTCCTAATAAAAATTGAATTGATTTATACTTAGGTTTAATAGACAAAGGATCTTATATTGCATTAACTATTGGATTCTTAAATTAAAGGTGAATTTTTAGGAACATGTGTGCCTAATACCAGAATCGTATCACTTTCCCATATGCTTAAATAATAGTCACTTTAAGTGGTTGTGACTTTGTATTTTTCATCCAGTCATATTTTTTTTATACTTAGTTTGCCATATAGCTCACCTAAAATATTAGATGTAAACTATAATGACACAAAAGATCAGATCGTTAAATGTCACTCGCACGAATCAGACATCTAACCCTGTATTATGGCTTTACCAATAGCTTTGATGATACGAATCATCTCAAGGCACAGGCTAACAAAGAAAAACCCAGCATAATGTAAGCAACTGCCTCTCTATGTTGCAGAAAATTGTCTGAGTCATAAAACATCTATATTTTTTGTACAAGTAGTCACATAGCTCACAGGACATTTTCCAGAAAGTTGCCCTGAAAATACAAAGCTTTATTTTGTTTTGTTCTGTTTTGTTTACCAGGAGCTATTACAGACAACCTGGTCCATCCAACCTGTTAAAATCATCCCATAGATATGGACTCTCCCACAAACTATTGGTTTGTTTTCCAAAAGTTCAGTCATTAACATATTTACAAGAAGACTAGACTGGGTCAAATTCTTTCCCAGAGTAAGTTTCTTCTAATGGGAGAATAAATTGCAGCCCTATTGCTTAACCGTTTATTGGTTGCCTGATCCTTAAATGGATTCCATAGAAGACCCCTTTGTAAAAAAGACTAATATGCAAATACAAATCACTCAGGAATAGGTAAAGAAGTATACACAAATAACTAATTTGAGATATAGAGAACAGTGTTATATATTTGTTTCTCAAATTGGTTGACAGAGGTCCTTTTTAATTATCAGTATCTTATATACATGCATTTGTTAACTTGTAAATTTTCATCATCTTTTACCATAACCAAGAGCAAAGAGCTCAAGTGTGTTAAGGAATAATAGCCTTGTGAGACAGTGCAATTTCAGGATTTATGCAAGTATGTAACTGATTAAGACAATATATTTTTCTACTAGTATTTCTGTTTCGCCTAGGGCTGCAGAACCATGCTGAACAATAGTATAAATTCTTGTGCTTGATTAAAATAATCATTAAATAAGTAAATGTAGACAGACCACAGCATATTATTGTTAGTTAATGTAGTTAATGTGGTAAATGTAGTAAGGTGTTAATGTAATTGAAGAATGTTATTCTCATTTTATAGGATATTGTTTACACTACAGATACATATCTGTTTTATCATGCTGCTATGATTTTACATATCCTCTTTGATGTATCTCAAATACAATAGTAAGAAAACATCTGGCAGTAGAATTGTTCGCAAAATATTTGTTAGAAGTCAGTAAAAAGAAATAGACTTTGAACAGCTTTCAAAGTCCAGATGTCAAAACCAAATGAGATTTTTAAAAATTGAAATATCATTTACATGCCTCTGGCAGAGCCAACTCATCTTCAGCTACTATCTGACCAAAAGATATGTCCATCAGTACATGCCAGATGGAGGGCCCATGTCCCTACAATGTGCTCTTTACATATTTTTAATATATTGGATTTTATGCTCAGCTTCTTCTTATTCTTATTAGAAGCCTTAATCGATCTGTTTTCAAAAGCATGGTTACATAATGCACTCCACTTAACTAAAACCTGGATGAAATGGGACAATTTTTTGAAGTGAATTAACTCTTGTTTATCTTAATAGTTTTCTTATATTTCACACAGACTTAAACTGAACTGTCACATGATTCTTTATTAAATTGACATATTAAATTTAAATATGAGTTAATGATTTCTATTCCAATTAGTAAAATATATGTGGGCTTTAAAGAATGACTAAATTGTCTTAATTTGCACGTTAATCTATTAAATAAAAACTGCTATTCTAATTAGTGATAATGTAACAAATCAAGATATAAAATTTGATTGGTTTCTTGAAATTTAACTTAATTAGTAATTACTATCTAATTAGCAAATGCAATAAACTTAGTGAAGTGTTTCATCTGGGAAAAGAGAAAAATGCAATAATGCCAACGAAAAGAAAGACTAATAAAGAACTTAAATTGTGTCCACTTCACCACTTAAGACTCAAAGTTATAAATAGAAATCTCCTAAGAGATCATTTAACCTACATGATTCCAAATCTGTCTTGTATTTCATCAACTATCATGGCATCAGAATTTTGTTATTTCAAGAACATACCAGATGTACATATCTGTGTTTGATAGCAATAACGATTTTGAAGTTTGTTAGTAAAAAGAAAAAAATGAGAGAACATACTGGAGAACAGCCATTCCTCAATAGGGAACTGGTGACAGAAAACCCTCGAGAAAATTCTTAATATAATTATTTAATGTTCTGGCACCACCATTCGCTTAAAACATATGGCATTTATAGTTTGTATCTATGACGTTAAAATATATCAGCTTATGTGTGCTCTTTCCAAGAGATACGTTGCAAATCTGCAGTGAAGGGGGGGAAAAATGCAGTGTCTACAAATTTCTTGTTAAAAGCCCTTTATTTATGCTAAGTGAAATAAGCCAGTCAGAGGAAGACAAGTATCACATGATCTCACTTATAGGTGGAATCTAATGAACAAAATAAACTGACAAGCAAAATAGGTCCAGAGGCATGGATGCATGGAACAGACTGATGTATCTAGAAGGGGGGGGGGGGGGGGGGGGCGGTGGTTGGAGGAGCCAGGAAGAGATAAACCAAACCAAAGAACATATATGCATATATTCATAGCCCACAGACACAGACAATAGTGTGTTGATGGCCTGAGGGGGCAGGGGGAAGGTTGGAGGGGGGTAAAATGGGGGAAATGAGGGACATTCATAATACTGTCAAAAATAAATAAATAAATAAATAAGATAAAAATAAATCAAGCTTGATTACTTGCTCTTTGATCTAGAAAGTAACCCCAATTTACAAGAAAGTAAATTATCTGAGTCTCAATGCTCACAGAATTGAGAAGATAAAGTATCCACAGCATAAAAGCATGTAGTCATCCATGCACTTATTTATTAACCGCCTACTATCAACAAGTCGGGAAGCTGCTGGGGATGCAAGGCCAAGCAAACAGACAAGGTCCCCGCCTCCTGTGACCTTGTGTGGCAGTGGGGAAGGGACACAATAAACACTAACAATTGAGGTGTAGTCTAACGTCAAAAGGGGACAAATACTCGGAGGAAAAGAAAATAGTGAAAGCATTGCCGCTTCAGATAGGATTGTCATGCTAAGCCTTTTTATGGAGCAGAAGCCTTAGTGACATGAGGGAGAGAACCATGTGAATTTCTGGGAAGGGCTCTCTAAGAGAGTGAATGTAAAGTGGAAAGGCTCCCTGAGCCGTGTTGCTCAGGGCTTAGACAGAGTCCACAGCCCAGGGGTCCCAGATTCCATCCCCAGTCAAGGGCACGGACCTGGGTTGCAGGTTTGATCCCCACCCCTAGTCCGGGAGCATTTGAGAGGCAACCAACCCATGTTTCTCTCATATTGATGTTTCTCTCTCTTTCTCCTTCCCTCCCTCCCTTCCACCCCCTCTAAAAATCAATTGAAAAAATATCCTCAGGTGAGGATTAACTAAAATAAAATAATAAATAGATAGATAGGTGATAGATAGATGATAGATGATAGATGATAGATAGATAGATGATAGATGATGATGATAGATAGATAGATAGATAGATAGATAGATAGATAGATAGATGATAGATAGATAGATAGATAGATAGATAGATAGATAGATAGATAGATAGATGATAGATAGATGATAGATAGATAGATGATAGATAGATAGATAGATATAGATAGATGATAGATAGATGATGATAGATAGATGATAGATAGATGATAGATAGATAGATAGATAGATAGATAGATAGATAGATAGATAGATAGATAGATAGATAGATAGATAGATAGATAGATATAGATAGCTAGATAGCTAGATAGCTAGATAGCTAGATGATAGATAGATAGATAGATAGATAGATAGATAGATAGATAGATAGATAGATAGATAGATAGATAGAGATAGATAGATGATAGATAAAATATAAGGGTCCTATGGTGATACTGTTCGATAGACATGAGCAGAGCAAGGACAATGGGCCAGGTACAAAAATTCATCAGGGCAGAAAGCCCGGGATGCCCAGCAGGGAGCAAAACTGGGAAAACAAGAACCTTGTCCCCAGGGCAACGTATCTTCCCTATCATATCACTAGGCATGCAGTTTAGACCCCCTGACCTTTTCCTCCCTAAAGATAACATCTAGGCCTCAGTTGTATTTCAGTTCCAGGCCCAGAAAAGCATCAAAGCCAGACAAGTGACGCCATGGCTGCCCCAGGACCAGCTGCATTGACTAATGATCTCTCCCCCACCCCTGCCCTGTCACCAACCAGTCAGTGGAGACCATGACCTTGCAAGAGCACAGCTGGAAAGCTGAGGATATTCTATTGAGACACTCCCCTGAGGCCTCCCCTAAGATTTTCACCTGCAAGAGAGAAATAACTATCCTCCAGGATATGCTACCTCCCCTCAGGGGAGCAAGCCAGTTCCATTCCCTTCTTCCCTGTGAAGGGACCCCAAGAGACTTGCACCAGGGGAGCAAAGGGCAGTGGCAGCTCATCTTAGGCTAACCCCCTGAACCTGCCTCCAAGGCCCCTTTTTCTCTGCATTCCCAGAGAGCCAAAGCAGCCCAGCCCAGGCTCTCCTGTTACTTCTGCTATGCCCTTCCTTGTTTCTCTGTCCTAAGTATATTTTTGCCGTGACCAATAAATTTTTACTTATTTTGCTACACTTGGTCTCTTGACTGAAATCTTTCCTTCAAGAGGACAAGAACTGAGGTCACCTTGTCTCCCCAGTAACATACATTTCCCAGATAACAATATCACATTTGATTTGTCAATGGCACACTAAGGAAATCATTGAGCCTATAATGGCAAGGCAGAGGAAGAGTGGTAGATCATACAGTTAAAAAAGTAGTGTGAATGAAAAACAGGGGTTGTATGAAAAGTAATCTGATCATAAAGTCCTAAGTGGGCAGGTCGTGGTGGGTAGCCACGCCTCAGGCCTAGAACCTCTTTAGTGAAATATTTAAGCCAGATCTGTCTATTGTTCTGCATCTAGGTTAACACTCCTTTGAAATACCAGAAGTAATACCCCTTGAAGGGGGTGTTAACCTTCAAGAGAGCACATAATCTTATAATATTGTAAGGTATCTTGTAATCCAATTCCTACTTTGCTTTCTCCAAACTTCATTACATCGCCTCCTCAATTTCAAATGCATAAAATAAGCTGCAAAAACATTAGTCTGCTGAGCATTCAAGATCTTACTTTTTAGCATATGTCATCGGTTTAGCTCAAATAAACTGCTCTGTAGATGTGGACATTTCTTATGTGGACAGCAGCTAGGAGCTGATCACATGTACTGTTTCCCTCTTACTAAGGGTTTGCAAGAATTTTTCTAGGTGTGGTAGGAAAATAAAAATGTTTTGAGCAGGGATGTTATAATTTATATTTCTAAGGGATCATTTGGCTGTTGTGAGAGGAGATTATTGGGGCTGGAGCCCACAATATAAACAGTAAACTTGTTTGAAGTCCATTGCAAAGATCAAGGTGAGAGACTTGGGTGATTTTGCTCCAGCATGGTAGGTCTGGAGGTGACTAGAAGTGGTAAATCTTGTTGCTTGATGGAATTCAAGTTTGAAAGCAAAGGTAGTAGGCTTTGCTTATCAGTGTCATGTCTTTATGAAGTAAAGAAGCGAAGGATTTCTCTGTTTTTAGCTTGAGCAACAAAAAGAACAGATTGTCCTTTACTAGAATAGGGAAGACTTGGGGAAGATAAACTCTTTCGTTGGGTGGGTGGGGAAGATTATAGGCAGTTTTATTTTGGACCTATTAATTTTGATTTGCATCTTAGTCAGGCAAGATAGCATAGTAAATAGAAAAGCAGGTATATTAGCCTAAAAGTCTGGGGGGAAATTGAGGCTAAAGAAATACATTTTAATATGATCTGTATTCGATCATGAGATAATGTCTGAGCCATAGAACTGGATAAATTACCTTGGGAGTGCATGCAGATAACAAAAAGAAGAGTATTTGGTTTCTGGCAGTCTATACACACAAAAATATCTCTAGTTGTTGATACCCACTAAGATTATATGTGGAAAATAAAGCTTTCTAAGTGATTCAACTTCCTATGATAATGTAGCTGGAGAATAAAAGCAGCCAGGGAAGAAAGACACATTATATATAAAATATGACTGACTCCTTATCAAAAATAATGGAGTCTTTTTTTAAAGTGTGGCAACACAAAATTCTATACCCAATAAATATGATGCATGAATTAAAACATTTTCAGATAAAAACGGAAATAAATATAGTGCCTACAGATCACAATGAAATGAATATAAATGCTAAAGAAAGGTTATTAAATTAAACTAAAAAAAAAAAATAGAGGAAATATAAATATGTAGGTAAATATAAAATGTTTTTTTCTTTTAATTTGTTTAGAAGCATAGTTAAAGCAAAAACATTAATATATGGTTATACTGCACATAAAAGTAAGATTTATGATAAGATAACAAAAGGGTTAAAAGGTACAAATGAAATTATACTTTTATAAGATTCTTAAATTTCACGTAAAGTGATACAATACTAACTTTAAGTAGACTGCAGTATGTTAAAAATGCACATTGTATTCAGAAACTAGAAACTAGTTTCTACTAGAAAAAAAAATTGAAGAGTTATAGTTATAAAGGCTTTAGAATAGTTAAAATGGAATAAACAAAATTTTTGGTTCTCTCAGAATTATGAACACAGAAATTAGGGAATGGAGAAATAACAACTAAATTAAATTATTAAAAAAGAAACATAGAAAATAAATACCAACCTAAAATATATTCAAAATCAATAACAATCAGCTATTTTTTTAAATCCCCATATTTTGAAAATAAACAAAACACTCTAAAATGATCCAAAAGACACAAGCAAAAGTTTTCAAACTGAATGATAATAAAAACATGATATATCAAAGTTCAACTTAAAGAAGTATTAAGTGTAGATTTGCAGCTTTAAATGCTTCTATTAGGAAAATATCTTGAGGCATAGAATCTATATTCCAAGCTTCCAACTTAAAAATCTAGACAAACAGATTTTTGGAAAACTAAATCCCAAGCTAAGTAGAATAATAAAATAATAAAGAAAAGAGCAGACGTCAATGACACAGCAAAACAAGAATATAAAACAGAATGAAAGGAAAGCCACAGAAATGGGAAAATCATTGATAACATATACACCTGATATCTGTATATATATATACACAATGTAAGTAGCTGAAATATATATATATATGTGTGTGTGTGTGTGTGTGTATATATATATATATATATATGATGCTAAGCATATGAAAAATCCTCAAATCATTGGTCTTCAGAGAAATGCAAATTGAAACCATGATGTGGTATCACTTTACACCCACACAAATGGCTAAAATGAAAAGAATGATAATAATGAATTTTGGGGTGGATTTGGATAAACCAGAACTCTCATACATTGCTATTGCTAGTGGGAGTACAAAATGATACAAAACTATTTTGGAAAATTGTTTTTTAGTTTCTTCTAAACTTAAACATGCACTCTATAACCCAGTAATTCAAATTCTAAGCTTTAAAACAAACAAGCAAACAAAACAACAACAACATGTCCACAAAAAAAATTACTAAGAGTGTCCATAGACGTTTAAGTCATAAGAGCCCCAAAATGGAAACAACCCAAACACCCATCAAAATGAGAATGGATAAACAAATTTTAAAATATTCAAACATGGATTACTATTCAACAATAAAAAGAAATATTAATAAATTCAAATTGCATAACTCTCAATGACAATATGTTGATTAAAAGAAGCAGACATGAAATATGACTTTATTTACATGAAATTCAAGTGGAGGCAAAACTAATCTATGGTGATGGATTGCAGATCGTCTTTGGTTTTGGGAGTAAAGATTGACTGCACAGGCACAGGTGGGAATGTTTTGAGTTAATTGGAATGCTCAATATTGTTATTGGGGTATTAGTTACATAGCTGTATACATTTGCCAAAACTCAAAACACAAACTTCACTCTATGTGAAACCTCAATATAAATAAATATATACATATACACACACACATACATATTCAGATAAAAGAATATATATAGTTATATATATTGTCAGATAAGGTATATATATTTATAAAGTATATATATTTATATATATACTTTTTCTGACAACCTATATCAAATAGTCACTTATCCCAACACACTATATAGTTTTCTTTTTCACTTCTTAACAACTTATTGTTACTTGGCATAATGTTAACTATCCACTTGTTTACAGCCTGGTTGCCCTATCAGAATGTAAATTCCACGAGAGAAGAAATTTTTCTTGTTCGACATTCAATACACAACACTTAGCACACGGCCTAGAATGAAGTGAGCACTTAATAAATGTGTGTTAATGATTGTGAGCTGCTTCATAGCACTCAATGTGCATGTACTTCGAAATTTTCTTTTGCCAAAATAAGCAAGATCTATATACCAGCCCTCCACTTATTAAAGTCATTATAAGATTTTCCCTTTCAAGTGATTCAGAATACTTTAGTTTTCAGTCTGGAAAATAAGTATCAGATGTGGCCTCCACTTATTAATCCATCCTAGTTGCCATTGATGCTATTTATTGTCCACATGACATATTCAGAGGGAACTAGTTGCAGTAAGAAAAATACTCCTTTCCAGTCCTCTCCTTCCAAGTTGTTCAAAAGTTGATTTTTATAGGTGTTGTGCTTGGGGCACCATTCTTCTTAGCACTCCACAGCCTTCTCCATTTTGAGGAATTTCTTTTACTTAATGAATAATTAGAAACTCGAGTATAGTTGATCTCTTCTCCAGGACTCAAAAGTTATGGAGCCACTTTTTCATTTATTCATTCATCAGCCCTTTAAGAGTGATGCAGCAAGACCTCAAATAGAAATATGTACATGCTTCATCAAGTCACCAGGGATCAGGGGCAGTCCTGCCAAGAACAGAGACACCTCAATCCCAGCACAGAAAAAGGGGAAAGGGCCATGAAGAGATGAACAAAATACTGTATTGGAATTTCAAGATGTGTGATATATGACGATGCACGACTTAATCCCTACGTAACCCTGGGCCTGAAACTGAGACACCATTCCAGGGAAAGCTGAGCAAACTTCAGGAAGTACAGAATTTAAGTTTTTTTATCAACTTGTTAGCAATGGAACTCAGAATTATAATTTAAATTATATATGTGTGTGTATATATATATATCAGATATTATTACATATATATACACCTACATATACAAATATATACATATCATAGTTGCTACAAAAGGAATGAAATAGACATTTTCCCAACAACTAATGATATATAATTTTTCTACAGCAGAAAATAATAATGCAATACATACTTAAGATCCCCCTATATTAATTTTTTTATAACCTATGGGTTGCACAAAAATTTAAGTCATTGAATACATGTTCTGCCATATCTATGTGTTATCATACTAAAGTGCCCTAGCCAGTTTTGCTCAGTGGTTAGAGAGCCAGCCCTTGGACTGAAGGGTCCCAGGTTCAACTCCAGCCAAGGGCATGTACCTCAGTTCCTGGCTTGATCCCTGGCTGAGGCCAGGGCTCGTGGGGGAGGCAATCAATCAATGTGTCTCTCTCATATTGTTTCTCTGCCTGTATGTCTGTCTGTCTCTCTTTCTCCCTTTCACTCTCTCTGAAAAGCAATGGAAAAATATCCTCGGGTAAAGATTAAAAATAATGCTAATAATACTAAACCATACCATAAAGCCTAATTTAGTAGAAAAACGTTTTTAAATAAAATGGCAAAGGAAGACTCATCTTATTCATATCTAGCATAGTGATGTTTGTTGATTAAATCAAGACACTAGAAGACATTAGCAGCATATTTTTCAGAAGTCCTGACATCATTTTGGGAAAGTTTGGGTCAAAAATAAAAAAGAGGTTATATATGATTTAAGACCATCTATGAATTAAAGGACTATTCCAAATATTTAATTCTTTTAAAAATCCTGGGACTTGCATACTGTCATATAATGAAACCACCACTTTTAAAAATAAATTACTTGACACTCCAATTAAAATATAAAAACAAGAGGCTCTGGGTTTAGAAGAGTTAGATTATTTAGACAACTCCTCTTCATCTAAAAAATAAAATAAAATAAAATAAAATAAAATAAAATAAAATAAAATAAAATAAAATAAAATAAAATAAAATAAAATAAAATAAAATAAAATAAAATAAAATAAAATAAAATAAAATAAAATAAAAAAATGGGGGGGTCCAGAACTCTTTTACCTCCAGTTCAGATAACTTCAATGGTTCCATCATTAATTCACACATTCCAGTTTCTGACCACAAACTCATCATTTTCGCATGCTTAATTTCTTTTCATTCCACAACTGATTTGGAATCTACTCCATTGGCCTCTGTTTTCTATACATCATCTACCTTCTTGTCTTCACTTACCCTTTGTCACTTTTTCCCACTCTACCTTCAAAATACCATTCCTATTTTACTTATCTAACTATCCACCTCCCAGGTCTTTGGGCATCATTGTTAAAATAATGCATAACCAGCAAAATTGGTACTCCCTTCCCAAACTCAGCTGGACACCCAATAAGCTCGGCAATACAATCCCCCTATTCTAGCCTTTGTGTTCTCCCATTCTCTGCAGCAATGACTTCAAGGCTTCTCTGCTCTCTCCAACCCTCTGACAAACCTCCTTCGCTTTTCACCCTAGGTAAATAACCCTACCTACTATTTCACATAGGAACTAGAAGTTACCAGAGCCAAACAATTCTTAACCTTATAACTGTGCTTGCAGCTGTTCTTTGTTACTTTTGCCATGTTACAGTGGAGTAGATCTGCAGTCTCTCCAGCTGTGTCTAATCTTACTCCTTTAAGGAAAATAATATGTTCAGTTATCTTTTCCCTTTTATATTATTAACCTTCCCTTGTCTACTGTCTCCTTTATATTTGAATTTAAATACCCTCCTTTCTCTTCCTCTATACTTTGTTAGAAGTTGAGGTGTAAGATTTGTTTGGAATTACATGGTTTTCAGAACAGGGATCTAGGATTGTTTAAGTTCTAATCTAATAACATTCCACAGTAGGGTCTCAACAGAGACCTGAATATAAAGAACTGTGGCAAAAAGAACCAGCATGTTACTTCTTTAAGAGTACACAAGCCCTGGCTGATGTTGCTCAGTGGTTAGAGCATCAGCCCACACACAGAAGGGTCATAGGTTCTATTCCCAGTCAAGGGCACATACCTGGGTTGCAGGTTTAATCCCCAGCCTTGGTCGGGGCTCATGCGAGAGGCAACCAATTGATGTGTTTCTCTCACATCAATGTTTCTCTCTCTCTCTCCCGCCCTCTCTCCCTTTCACTCTCTCTAAAAGTCAGTGTGAAAAAATATCCTTGGGTGGGTGAAGATTAACAACAACAAAAAAGAGGAGACAAGAACCTGATCACCTAGCTAACTCACATACTCCAAATTAGTTTGGAGAATCAATTGCTTCTTAAGACCTATGTGGGGCCACATCCTTTTTTATCTGCTGAGTAAGAAAAAGCAGGTCTGGAGAACAGGCACTGTTCTTAACTCACCCCCATTTTCAGGTGGTCAGATTATAGAGAACAAATAGAGATTGAGCACTATTTGCCCAAGTATGTCGTTCCTACCAAGGACTGTGAATAGAAATATAAGATATTGTACAGAGATGCTAAATTTAGAATACGGTAAACCATGTTTCAAATAAAATGTCACTCAACTAACTCCCTGGGCTGTAACCAATCATCCTAATGGCCCCCCTTCTCTTGGTGGTGGAGAGAGAGAAAATAGTAAAGAGGTGGGTAGAGGCAGAACAAGGGAAGAGAGGTGCAATTGACTAAGCTAACATTTTTTTTTTGTCTACATTTCTACTTCTACCACTCCTCAATTCTTGCCAATATCAAGAAAAAAATCTGATTTTTGACCAACAGAAACTTTTTAGTGTCTCCTGAGATCTCCATGTCAGCCCATCTAATTGTCATCTTTCAGACCATACCTTATTTCACTCTTCACACTCCAGTGTCACTTGATGTGGCTCATCTCTAGCTAATTCCTCTGCAATTCTAACACATCCTTTCTTTAGCTTTAATAACAAAATATTTTCTTAATTTTCTCCTATCTATCTGGCTGTTCCTTCTGAGAAATATTTGACAACTCCACCAGTAATTAACATTAATTAGTAATTATCTTTAATTAGTAATTACTGTTCTTCAACCAAATGCAGAATTATTTCCCTGAAACTTTTTATTCCAGTTTTTCCTATATCGCTAAGTGTTCATGCTGTCTACCAAGTTCTTTAATTTAGAATCTGGTTATTGTCCTCGACTCCTCCCTCTCCAATGTCCCTTATCGTTCATTTTCTCTAACCAAGTCTTCATAATGCAACTGTTAAACATACTACTTAAATTCATCCATTTTTTTCCATTCCCATTACTTCTTGAGGAAAGAGGCCCTATTTCTTACCTAGTATGTAATCCTTTCTGGTTTTTATGAATCCACTTTTGATCCTGTCTAATTCATCTTTACTACCTTTAGAGCAAAATTCTTAAAAGCATTTCTGATTTTGTCACTCCAGTAAATTATCTTTTGGATCAAGTTCAATAGCCAACAAGGCCCTACATTCCCTGCATGTCAGTTTCTTTCATGTTACACAGTTTTTCTTTTGTTTTTTTATACTCCAGTCACATTTTGTCCAATGAATGGTGATGAACTATCTAGACCAGGGCAATAGTTAGCTATTAATTACACATTGTTGAAAAAAGAAATTTATTTTTTAACAGTTCTAAAGGTTAGAAGATCAAAACCTCAGCAGGTTACTTCTCCTGACGACTTTTTCCTTGGTTTATAGATGGTGATTTCTTCCCATGTTTTCACACGGTCTTATTCTGGTGTCTATGTGTTCAAAATTCCTCTTCTTATAAGGACACCAGTCAAATTGAATTGGGGCCCACCCTAAAGATCTCATTTTAACTTAATCTTACCCTCAAACACTTTATCTCCAAATATGGTTACTTTCTGAGGTACTGGGGTTAATACTTGCAAATATAAATTTGGGAGGGACATGATTTAACTCATAATAAACCTGCTCAGAATGTTTTTCAAAATTCAAAGTTTTGAATTCTTGATTTTGAAGATTTGGTTTTCTTCCATCAATAAAGGTAACCCTAATCTAGGATTTCACTAATTTCCATGTGGCATAATTTTCCCTTCAGTTTATATACTTACAGTTAAAAATACAGACATTGGCTAAAAAAAGTGCCTGCCTGTTAGAAAATAAAGTGTAAAAAACTGTGTATGTAGAGGTAAAATGCGATCTTTTTTGTCTGAGACCCAAAGCTTTGGAAGGTTTTTATTTACCAAAATTAATTCATATACTAGAGTTTTTATTAGTGGATAAAATCAATTTTTATCATTGATATTTTACTTGCTCCCTTTGGAATTATTTTAATATTATTTTAATAAAATGTAGACAATATGTTCTTTTCAGCTATCATTTGTAGTAATACCCTACAGTTTATGTCAAAAGTATTTTTTAATGGATACATAGGCTGTATTTAATAGGCAATGGCATTTTAAAATGTTACCTATGTCAATACAAATGTGAACATTGCTACAATTTGAAGATAGATAACCATTGGAATAATTGTAATTGCTATATCACATTCAAAAATTACTTCCTGATGTTGGAAATCGTTTGCTCAGGATAATAGCTGAGCTTTGGAAAAATATGTATTATATCATATATTGCATACTCAATAACTTCCTACTACATTTTTGTCTTTCTCAAAATCTTAATGTCCAGAATATCGTACTATGACAAGCTATCTTCTTTCCAAATACTTGCTAAACTAAATAGTCTCTGTGGTGCCATCTTTGATATTTGGTTCACTATATTTTTCAACCCATTTCTTTTCTGGATTCTGCCACATACAAAGGTTAGGGAGACTGCAGTGGATATCTGTTGTTTGTGCTGCCCAGCACTTTCTGATGAACTCATCCCAATTTTCTTTTCACTCCATTTGCTTCTGTTAGAGCCAAATCCATCTCTCAATACTGTGGGACCTGGCTTGGAAATTTGGAGTATTGCATTTGCCTGTCCGCAGTAATGGTTAAGGAATGAACACATAACCCAAACTGAGCTTGCGATATAGAAGGAGATTTTACTCTAATTTCTGGAAAAGATACTCCTGCCCTTTCCTGTGAGACCTGAGATTATGTAAGAACTAGAGATCCTAAAATCATCTTGTGACCATTTGGAACCAAGCATGTGCAAGCAAGCCAAGAAATGACGCAAGACAAAATAAGCTCTAATGACATTGTTTGAACAGTGAAGCCATTGGACTTTCTAGTAAGGGGACCCAATAAATTTAATTTTGCTTAAGCAGTTTTTATTAGGATTCTGTTATTTACAACACCGAGTCTTGACTAATACAGAGAAAGATACTCTTTTAACTGAAAGATGTACAGGAGATGTGCCAGAAAATACATCTGTTCTTGGTTGTATGTGCAACAGAAAAGACTGCTAAGACACAGATGCAGAAAGAGAAGCTGCAAGAAGGGTAAGTCTCACAGCACAATCTCAGCAGACAAATGCAATAAGATCCGTGTTTCATATTAGAAAAGTTAAAATTATTGCTAATATGTAATGTAAAGTCTAAAGCTATAAATAGGAAGGCTAAGGTCATGTACAGAAATATCTCTATGTATTTTCAACCTGGCCCACAGGAGGATTTATGCCACTTCACAATTTGGCAATAACTACGGCATATGCAACAGACAGTGAAGGTGGGCAGTAAGAAGGAAGAGGGTGATGGGCTAGGAACCAGGGATAGGGCCTAGGTCCTCTCAAGCACAGACTGAGATGGAACATTTTCTTTCTCAACATGTGCCAGGTACAAACCCTCTTTGGTAGAACATATTAAAGGAAGGAAGTTGGGGGTTTGAATTAAATCAATGCATCTTAAGGAAGAAAAATTGAAAATCTAGGACCACTGCAAAAGAATGAACATATTCAAAGGATAATGTATAAAATAGCCAATTTAGCCCTGGCTGGTGTGGCTCAGTTAGTTGAGCATTAGCCCATGCACCAAAGGGTTACCCTATGATTCTGGTCAGGTCACATGCCCAGGTTTCAGGCTCAATCCCAAGTAGGGGGAATGTGGGGGTAGCTGATTGATGTTCCTCTCTCACATAGATGTTTCTCTCTCTCTTTCTCCCTTTCTCTCTCTCTAAAATAAATAAAAACATATATTTTTTAAAATAGCCAATTTATAAAGCAAAGCAATAAATGACAGCTTCCCACAGACAGTGGACCTAAACTCAGTGGAGCTAAGTGTGCAGGGGACTCTAAACTCCCTGCTGTGTGGTTACCTGTGGTTCAAGGGAGTTCATTTTTACCTGCTATGAAGAGAGGGAGTGGTAAAGCCTGAGGGGTTCTACCAGGGCAGAAGGTGGGGGAGCAGCTTTTAGTCGATCTCCCCCTAACCTCTTCTTCTTGGGCAACAGGAGGAGAAAGACATCATTTTCACATCAGAGAGATAAATTGATAGCAGCAATTTTCTGGACAATCAGAAAACTTTGATCTTTTATTTACCCCACTCTGAACCCAGTCTTTGGTCAGAGAACCATTTTCAACCCCATCCCAACCCCCACCTGTCATCTCCAACCAGCAACGGAAGTAGAGGGATCAGAGTGGCTAAATATAGATACAAAATGCAGACTACCAGAAGAAATAAGACTCTCAATAAGATGGAAAATAATTTAAGTGGGCTGAGAATTAATAGGGGAAGAAGCCCTAGAAAGAAGGGTTTGTGCTACCTGGGAAGGTATGTTAGGTCTAGAAGGCGGAGAGTTAATGACCTAAGTTTTCCGGAGGAAATGGGCCTGGTGGGGGTGGGACTGTTTTATGACCGTGATGAGCACTCTCATATTTCCAACATTCGGTGAACTCTAGGAATATTTTTCCTTTGAACATAAAATAATTTTTTTTTCTTTCCCACTCCAGATCCTCCCTTAAAATTTATTTTCAATTGTTTTCTATCCTTACATAACAATTGTTATTCTTTCTGCTGGGTGTTTTTAATAAATCATCTTATCTACCTGGATTAGTTCTATTTAGCTCAAATTCTCAGCTTCTAGAAGCTAGAAGTGTTTGCCATATGACTTGTATTGAACAGATTCTGAGGTCATGATATATGTAGGTGCTCTTGATGCTAATTTTTATAACGATTGATGTACAAGGTAAAAATCCTTTATAACTTCAGAGAAAGAGTGATGATCATTCTTTAAAAGCAGGATAAAAGAAATAAGAATGCGTCTGATAAAGGTATTATAAAATATAATTTCCTTTTCATTCCACCTTACTAAAAATTTATCATCAGGTAAGTTCCAGTGAAAATCATGTCTGCTTAGGATTTTAGTGGCCTAGCGAGGCAAGCTGTCGTAAACAGATTGTGCATAGTCGCTGAATTGGACCAAATAATTTAGGCTTTGTTTTTTTGCATAAAAAATAATCGCATTTGTATTTGTATAATGTATTACAGCTAACAGAAGCACTTATACATGTAAGCTACAAGGTTATGATGAGTGAATTTTAACTCCAATAATATCATTGGTGAAATGAGACAGAAAGGAAATTAAACTATGTATTTTCAGCCCACAGGATAAGACTGCTCATGTTCTGTATGTGGACCTGTTTATAATGATGCCATAGTATTATGTGATGTTCCTTTGCTAAGGCCATGGAAACAGATCATAAAGTTATGAATGGAGATGAGCTTTCTCCTGCAGGAAAGTGGACATGTCTTTATTGCTCAGGCTCCAGAAAAAAGTTAGGACTCAAGGTACAAGCCTTAATTTGGAGTGAGAGAAAAGCTTCCTTTTCTCTCCAGAGCAGAAGGGAAATTTAGTCAGAATCTAAGGTGTGAAGATCCTGGAAATTCTCAATGTGGGAGTTCAGATACTCCTGACCACACAAAGAACAGTGGGGAATGAGGCAGGATAAGGAGCTCTAGAATGAGATGGAATCCATATATTGGTGTAAATTTATTTCTGTGTTATATTTCTCTGGAACCTGGTCCCCTGGAACTTCTGAAAAATATCCTTAGAAGTTAGGGCCTGGTCTCAGATGTGCTTTGGAGAAAGGATCCTCAAATCATATGCTCTCCCAAGCTTCTGTTACAGCAGTAGATACGTGAATAATAGAAGAAAGGGTTATCCTTACAGCCAGGAAGGGGATGTCAACAACCAATCCAGCAGAGGACCTGTGTTTCCAAAGACTGGAGACTAGAGAATGACCTACAAAATAGGCAGTCATAGGGTGGCATGAGAGAGGGGCAGAGCAGAAGAACTTCAGGGACTTGACCTTGAGCACACAGGAGGCAGCACCCTAGAAATACCCCTGTGGGTAAAAGACCTTTTGAGCGGGATGGATTGCTAACAATTAGGCCAGTGAGACCTCAACCTATGATAATATGGGCATTAAAAATAATTTTGTAACTATAGGCTGGCAAAGTCTGAAGAAATTAATATATATTTTTAGTCGTGTCCAATTAGTTTCCAAATGCCATTCAGGCTATATCTTTAAACCCTCAAATCTCTGTATTTTACTTTATCCATTGCCATTGTCTTAGTTTGGCCATTGTTATCTCTTGCCTAGATTATCATAACTACCTAAATAGAATCCCTGCCCATTTTATATAATGCAGTCCAATGACCTTTAGAAAATGTGAAACTAATTGTGCCAATGTCCCTTTAAAACTCCTCACTGTAGGCTCCACATCCCACAGGGCCTGGTGTATGAAGCCTTTAGTGTTTTGGTTGGTGTTTACATATCCACAGTAATCTCCCAACATTCCACCTCGCCTCAGTGAGCACATCAATGCTTAATGCCCTCTCTGGCCTCCAAGTTTTTCCATGTTGTTCAACCTACTCAGAATGTCCCGCCCACTTCCATTATAGAATTTTTTTTCCTACTTTAGTTTCATCTTTCTCTCAATACAACACCTCTCTGGGAAGTCATCCCTCATTATTGCCCACAACTATGTACACAAAATGGGTTATGTGCTTAGCTTACCCCATAGCAGTATTTATACACTGTTGGAACTGCTATAATTTCTTAAGGAAAGAGACTGTCTTGTTCACTGTTATAGCTCTGACTTTTAGCACCATGCCAAATACACAGTAGATGCTCAAAAATTATCAGTTGAATGCATTAATAATGTGTTTTGTTAGCAACACAACCACTCTGTGAGTTAGAAGCAATTACCATCCCACTTTGAAACCAGGCCAGCAGAGTATAAAAAACATTAAATGACTTTTCTAATATAGCAAAGATAGTCAATGACCCAGGCAGGATTCAAAATTGGATCTTTTGACTACAAACCCAGGACTTTCTCTGCTATATTGCACTGCCTGATAGTATTCAGGTTTCATATACTATAGCATTTCTCTACAAAAAATGTCATTTTGCTAGAGGGCTATAATCCAGAGGTGAAAATTCAATTTTGCTATTACAGGAGAAAGAGTACATATTTGAATAGGGTATGTCTGTCCACATGCTTCTCACACTTTATTGTACATCAAAATTACCTGAAAGACGCATTAACACACGGATTTCCAAATGCCATTCAGGCTATATCTTTAAACCCTCAAATCTCTGTATTTTACTTTATCCATTGCCAAGATGGGAAAGGCATTTAAAGGGGATCTGATTGAGCTTTGTCACTATAACTCTACTTATGGAAAACATATAAAAGAGCTTTTCCCTAAATCTTTTTAAAATTTTAAAATTTATTTCTGTATTTTCCTTGTACAGTACATTAGTGGTAAGAAGGAAATTTTAAGTCAACCAGATACTCAGAAAACTAGTTCAAACAAGGTTCAAATCTAGTACTGGTAAGAACCCACCACACTATTGCCTAAGTAATTAGTAATTCTGGCACTCCTAAGTCTCTAAGTGTGGAAGCCACAAACATGGCCAGAGGGGCCACATTCCAGGCTTCACTACATTCACTTCACATCTTGAATGTTAAATGTCCAGAAACCTTGAATGGGTGGCCATACTCTTCCACAGTCAGGCATGAGTGAGATCTAAATTGGGGAGAAATTCAGAGCTGGAAACCTAGAAGTCTTTATGCTGATCACAGATGGCTAAAAAATTGTATTTGCCAAGAAAATGAATGGACAACACTCTGCCACACCAGATATCCCAATGTAGGACCATGGTTCCTTTTTATTTCATTTTCTAATTTAAAATTTTTTATTCCAAATGTTTGTTTGTTTTATTGGTTTTGTTTTCTTTTATGCATCTGTTCATTTAAGTAAAATCATCTAATTTTTGCTTCTGTTTCCTCTAGTTATAATGTCACATCTGCTTACCATCTTAATTTTTAATTGGTTTGTGATACATGACAATTTCATGCCTAACTCTATAGCTTTCAGTTTAGAGTTAGTATGCATAAACAAAAAACAAAATTTTACCCTCCTGCCTTTGTCTAAGATTCTAGGGTCACAAAAAGTAGATTTTTTTTCACATATGTCTTTCTTTGCTTGGATTAGATTATCAACTAAGAAATGTATGCTGTTTATCCACTGCCTACCCTAGTATAGACCTTCAATATTTGTGTGACAAGTAGTATTGATAGTGTAGCATGCTGGCCTCTATAGCCCAACTCTCAAGAAGCTGGCTACAGAGGATTAGAAGAAAATTCTGTTAAAAGTTAATAAAAAAAGAAATGTGTATTTTGCATCAGGCAAATCACAGCTACCACAATCCCCCTTATACCAAATATTTTCCAAAGTTGTCCCTAAAGAATCCTTTTCTAGTGAGCATTAGAATTAACAATTGCCAGAAGGTCATCTAAAATACCCTCTGCTGAGTGGTCTTCTCACAAAACTATATCATGATCTCCCGAATGATATTATCCACCTTTTCCCACCACAAATGTGCTCCTCTGCTGGGAGCCCTAACTCAATGGATTCTCTCAACCTAAGATATCTGGTGGTTTCATATGCCAATATAAGAAACGTTCAGCCCTGGCTGGTGTGGCTCAGTTGGTGGGAGCATTGTCCCGTACACCAAAAGGTGGCAGGTATGATTCCCAATCAGGGCACATACCCAGGTTGCAGGTTTGATCCTTAGTTGGGGCACATACAGGAGGCAGCTGATCAATATTTCTTTCACATTGATGTTTCTCTCTCTCTCTCTTTTTCTCTCTCTAAAATCAATAAAATAAAATAAAAAGAAACATCCAAACCTGTAGATAATTTTTATAAGAGTTTATTTGAGCCAAACTGATGACACATGCCAGGCAACAAGATCTCAAATGCTCCAGAGAATAACAGCTTTGCAGCTGCTTTTATGCATTTGAAATTAAGAAAGATTACATGGAAGTGGGAGAAAAGCAGTGGGGTTTGGATAACAGACTAGTTAACAAGATTCTGTGTTCTCCTGAGGGTGGTTATGGCTTACTTCAAAGGTTTGTTAACTTCGATGCACAGAAATTATGGACAGGGCTTACTTAAGGCAAAGATAAACCTTTTGCTAAAGAAGTTACAGTAGTATGCCTGGAGCACGACTACCCACCATGACCTGCCCAGTTAAGAAGTTATGATCAGATCACCCTGTGAGGTTACTTTACGTAGGCAGGCTTTTTCATATCCACACATAAATATTAGCAAGGGAGGTCTCCTAGTTTTCTTCTGCATCTAGCCACTGATTACAATGCCTTCAGGGACGTGTCATTAGAACAGTAAGTGCCCAAGTTGAAGCTGCCTAACTTTAGCACCCATTTTCTTCTCTAAATTTCAAATGCTAATATAATTTAATAAGGATAGACATATAATATAGTGCAAGGGGGGGTCTCACTTTTTTGTGTGCATCAAAGTCACTTGGAGAACTTAATACACAGATTGCTGGGCCTCATCCCCAGAGATTTTGATTCAATAGATCTGGATTAGGGCCTGATAAATTGCATTTTTTACATGTGATATTGATGCTTCTGGGCAGAGGACCACACTCTGAAAACCAATGTTGTAGTGTCAGTTCTGGCAGCAATAGAGCACAGGTGTTAGACTGGTGGAGTCAGAATGGACCTTGGGTCAGCAACCTCAGTACTTGAGTTCTGGCTAAGGAAGAATTCAGAGGTAAGACTCAATCTATAAGAGAAAGTTTAGTTAGAAAGTCACAGAGGTGGAAGTGAGCCTTAGGAGAAATGGGCTTAGGAAACAATTTACAGGGGCAACAGAAGGGACCTTGGAGCTTAGGAGAATAAGAGAGGCAAGGAAAATTCCTAGGGGGAAGGGGGTGGGCAAAAGCCAGGCATGCTCCATTGAGAGCGCTGAGATGGGCTCTCTGTCCTGAGGGATTTTAACTGGAGGTCTCAGGGGAGGACTTCATGGAATATTCATCAGCTTTCCAGGTGGGTCTTCTCAGGATTCTGGTCTCTACTGATTGATCAGGGTAAGGACAAGGGATCATTAGTCAATGCAGCTGGTCATGACTTTGGTCATGGCATCACTCCTTCTGGTTTTGTTGCTTTTCTGGACCTGTTGCTGAAACACAGCTAAGGCCTAGATGTCATCTCCAGGGGTTAATAATTAAGGTAGTGGTCATGCAAGGGCTTGTAGTTATGTCCATTGCTAAGCACCTAGGGCTCTTCACCCTGGTGATCCTCTGCAGCTGGCCTATCATATTCTGCACATGCCTATCTAACTGCCTACTACAGAAAGAATACCAATTTTAGAAGCAGGGGCTTGTGTTTGAATTGCAAGTGAATTATTTCCTAGCTGTGTAACACTGAGCAAAAGACAGTGTCTCAAATCCTCAGCAACCTGTATAGTACATTAAAGATGGCAATCAACACTACTAGGGTCATATTGGGGATTCAATTACATTTAGAAACACACACACACACACACACACACACCAGCCCATTATATGACTAAAAGGAATATCCTATAAATGTTCTCTTTCTTCCTTTTTTCTCTGGGTACAGAAGGATTCATCTTGAAGCCAGCTCAGCTGGTCTCTCCACAAAGAGCTCCCTCACTACTCTGAGCTACAGCAAAGCAAGTATCACTGACTCAAATCCCAAGATAGGTTCTCTTTCTCTTAAATATAGTATTAGTAATCCTTCCCCAAAGAAATCCTGCCAGTTTTTCTAAGAGCTGTCAAAGAGCTCCAGCTGCTCCCCAATTACTCTTATTAACTTCTCTGTGAAAACAGCCAAATGACAAAGGTATCTTTCTAATAACACTGATCACTGATTAAAAACTCACTTGGAGGTGGGTTGTTTAAAAGTTCCCAAACCCTGCCTGTGTTCGAAAGCCTTCCTAAATAATGCAAATTTAGCTTGAGCAGAAGAAAATTCAACCGGTTAATCCTCGGCAAAGGGTAAGGTAGGCAAGTAAGTGTCTTTCTGTTAGTGTTTTCATTTTCTTCCTTTTGAGAGTAGTTTTAAATTGAATTAAGTAAAATTATGTTAACCAACAGAATTATACCTTCTCCAAACTCTGCCTCAGATCTCTAAAGTTCCATATTCAGTTTTATTTTGAGTTCATATTGGCTATAGACATATAACACTTGAACAATAGGAATTGGGTGCAGGGGGGCTAGGAGAGGAATAGATGAGAGTCCCTATTTACAATGCCACTCTTTTGCTCAGCGCTCACTTTATACGAGGTGCTATGCTGAAGCATTTTGCATATATTCTCTCATTTGATCTTACCATAATCTTGTCAGGCAGAAATGTATTTCATCACCATTTTATATATGATGAAACTGAGGCTGTAAGAGGTGAAGCCAGTTTGCATACCTAGTAAATAGCCAGGTCAGCATTCAGACTTAGCTCTGTAATGCTTTTGGTCTTAATCATTACACCAAACTCTCTCTTCTTATTGGAATTGGGGGAAAAAAAAGACCCTAAAGAATCCCTTATACTTAAAGATGCATGGTGAAATATTCAAGGATGGATTAGAATACACACACACAGGCACATGCACAAATATGGTATACTTTAATCATTGCTGAGCCCAGATGAGGAGGATCAGGTGTTTGTTGTACTATTTTCTGCTGTATATTTTAATATTTTCATGATAAAACGTTGGAAGAAAAAGAGGCATTCATCAAACTTTGTAAGGTGATAGCACTGAGATGAGTGCAGGATGTGGATATAAAGAGAACAAAAGACATAATGCAAACAGTTGAGAGAAGAGGTCGCCAAATGAATTAAAATTCTCTGTGTAAAAGCTTTCCCTTCATTTCCTTGGACTTGACCATTAGCTTCCTCGATGGCTTTTTTTGTCTAAACATTTCCGACACTCTAAGCATTTACAGTCATAATGAAAGTTTACTTACTCATTTCAATAATAAAATTTTCAAGTGGTCCAAAGAGAACTCCCAGAGAGAGATACATCAATCTCTTTTTCTTTTAGACTTAGCATTGCAACTTATGTGTCCTACTAAATTGGTGATTATTTCAAAATACATAATGAACATTTCCATTCAATCTAAGCAGAAATATGCCGAATATTATTTTTTAAGTCAAAATAAAGCAAATTCAATATTTACATAGCACTATTTGGGTCATAATTTTTCAATAGCATAAGTAAGTTAAAGTGATACCTGTGCTGTGCAACCTCTTGTTACCAAAGATCCTGGATTTAAACAAGTCAACATTATAATCTATTTAAATGAATATGAGGTACATCACCCAGGAGGCTTGTACTATAATGATTAAATTTAACACTAAAACCTAGGCCTGTCTTTTTCTATATCTATCAACAACATATCTTACATGTAATTGGTTCACAAAAGATAATAATTTACCAGAAAATTTTTAAATGCCTCTAATTATTCTCTAGGCTGTAGGCCCAGTCATGTAATTAGAACCAGAAGAGTCTGTTTACAAAAATATTTAGGGCAACCAGAAGAAATTCAGAATTTCTGAAGACAATGCCCAATGATTTCCTTTTGAGAACTGGCCCTAGAAGAAAAATATGGAGTAGAGATAAGAAATTTGAGCTTTGGAAACAGACTGCTTATGTTTAATTATCTCAAAATTGCCCTGTGCCCTTTGATCAAGTTCTTTAAATTCTGTAATTCTCAGATTACTTACTGTTAAATGGATTTTTTAAAAATATGTTTTTATGGCCCTGGCTGGTTTTGCCCAGTGGTTAGAGCGTTGTCCAGCAGACCAAAGGGTAATGGGTTCGATTCCCGGTCAAGAGCACGTATCTCTGTTGCAGGTTCGATCCCTGGCCCCGATTGGGGCACATGCAGGAGGCAACCAATCCATGTGTCTCTCTCAAGTTGACGTTTTTCTCTCTCTCTCTTTCGCTCTCTCCCCCCCTCTGCCCTCCTTCCTCCCTTCCACTCTGTCTAAAAATCAATGGAAAAAATATCCTCAGATGATTAAATATATATATATTAAATATATATATATACATATATATATATGTTTTTATTTATTTTAGAGAGAGAGAAGGGAGAGAGAGATAGAACCACTGACGAGAGAGAAACATCAGTCACACTGATCAACACAACCCACCACCTGGGCATGTGCCCTGACTGGGGTTGGCACTGGCGAGCTCCTGGAGCATAGAATGACGCTCAACCAACTGAGCCACACCAGCCAGGCTCAGATTACTTATTGTTAAATGGAAGTAATGAGAGCAGCTATTAGATAATGTTGTCATGGGGATGAAACAAAATAATCCACGCAGGGTGCATCAAACAGGTTTCTGCAAAGGGACAACTAAGATGTCAGCCCTGTTGCCCTCTTACCTGAAGAATGGAATGGGGGAGGGTCTCTAAGCTACTGGACTGAGGGCCTATGTTCCTCGATGACTGTTGGCCAGAGGCCTCCCCTCGCTCCTCACCAGGTGAGCTCCTGTGAAGGGCAACTCTCGATATGGAAATTTACTCTCTCAAAGCTTCTGAGAGAGCAAGAATGAGAGTCACGGCAGGAGAGAGAAAGTAAGACCAAAGTCAGGATCTTTCTTAACCCATCTCAGAGTTGAAGCCCTGTGCAGTTTGTCACATACGATTCACTGTGAGTGAGTGAGTGACTAGGCTGGGCCTACTTTCCAGGGGAAGCGGTTACACAAAGGCACGACTGGCAGGAGGCAGGGATCTTGGGCCGCCTACTGTCCTTTAAAAGGACAGAACAGGAATTAAGCCATCAGGACAAAGTAAATGGAAAAAACAACAGCAGACAAGAAATCAAGAAAGTAAATGGACTGAGAGCATATTATTTAATGGCTCAAAAGAAGCTAAAAACCTAAACCCTTAAGAGAGAAAGCCAAGCAGAGGTTAACCCATTCATAACTCAGAAATTTTCTTTAGAGAGCTAATGGTGAATGTACTGCACTGAAATGAGGGAGAAATCATTTAAGAATACAGGAATTCAAAAACAGCAGAGGCAATACTGAAAACCTCTTTTTATGAAAAGAGATTTACAAGATGACAGTGTGTGAAATGAGCTAAGGAACAAATAGTACAAAGTACAGCAGTAAAACAAAGTGTTCTGACTATTTTCTGCTAAAAGGAAATTAAATGCATAGAATATCTGGTGAACATTTCTAAGACATTTTCAATTCTATCAAAGAATTAGTGATAAATTATTGATAGAATGGATAGAAAGGTAAGCAAATGAAAAACAAAGTGTTACTGACTATATTAAAAAACTGAAGTGTAAAATAAAAAGAAAATAATCATAGTACATGGTATATCTCAGCTGTAAAAAAATATGCACTTTTTTTTTTAAATGACTACAGGGTGTCCCAAAAACATGTATACACACTTTAACACCTGACAGCTCAATTGATGCTTTTTTCTTTTCAGCGAGACTAAGCTTTGAACAAAGGAAATTCATCCTAAAACGCTACTGGAAGTTTGAAAATGCAGTTGAAGTAAAACACTGCCTTCATAGTATTCAAAGTCTCTACATATTTGGGGGACACACTTTACCAGCTGATAACTCACTTAATTTTCAATTCTTTTTAGGTTTAACTGACTTGAAACAATGGGTGAAGCCAGACCAAGCTTTGAACAAAGAAAATTTATCTCCTAGACTTTTTAATGGAGATACTTAAAAGATAAAGTTTATGGCACAAAACTGTCACCAGTTGACAAATTGAGGGCACACAAATACCTAATGAAATGATTTTTGATGTTTGTGATTCTAGTGCTTCAAGTTATCAACAGTGCCTGGACCAGAACAGTCATCAGTTTAAAAACTGGCGTTCACAAAAAATTACCCATTTCTGTAGATCCTTTTAAATTTTGAAAATTAACTGTATGTGAATAAACACTGACTTTATAATCATTCAAAGTGTGTATGCATTTTTTTGAACACCCTATATTTAACCAAAAATTGTGGTGTAAATATATTGGAACAATAGAAGGTAAAGTTATATATACGAAGGAGGGAGAGTGAAAGGTTAATTTTTATTTTGCGGTATAGCACATTAATTTTAAATCTATTTTTAAATCTTAAATAAACTTTTAGCAAATATTGTGAAGCATGTAAACAAATCATTCAAAAATTTCTGAAATTCATTGCACCATCTAATCCCAAAGACTTTACATTCTATGCAAGTTCACAAAAGCAAAGTGAATTTCAAATAAATAAATCCCAACACAGGATAAATATTTTAGATTTTTTTTTTTCACTCAAGAATTTATTAGATGTAGTATACTTTATTTACATATTTATATAGGATTTTACCATGAAATCCCTATTGCATTGTTTTGCAGCAAAAATAACTAACCAAACAAAACAATATTGACATAGTTCTTCTAGTTTATCACACTGGCTTTCACTTGCGTTGTGTGGGAAGACTGCCTGACTTTACTTAAAACGTTTGTAATTTCTCTAAAATAAGGTGGGAGAATATGCATCTCGAACTTGGTGCAATATTTTTAAAACATGACAAAAAAAATCAATTGTATAAATTTTTTGAAAAAGAACTATTTGTATATGCATGTTACTTAGAAATACAGAAGAAAATACCAAAAGAAACACCATAAAGTGGGAGCATCCAGGAGGAATTGAGGTCTGCTGTTGTGCTTTACAACCCTTATAGTATAAAATTACTTTTAAAACTTGATATATGTATTATTTTGATAGAAGTAATACTTAAGTTTTTTAAAAGATCCTTCAGAATTAAACCCATTATAAAAAAGATTGGCTTCGATAATGTTTTTAGACTTAATCTCTTCGGACTTTACATCTTACACCAATGTCTCAACAGTAAAAAATTATACAGTTTCCCAAAACCTGTCCTCTGTGTCTCCGTGGCTTTTCCCAGGCCATTTCATTCCCTCTGTCCTATGCTTTCTCCTTTGAATGCTGCCCCCTTGGCTGGACGCAACTTAAATTTCACTCCCTTCAACTCTACCCTAGGTATAGACCTGCCATCCTATTTGCCCTCTGTGCACACCACAACACAAATATTTATCATATTATGTTGAATTCTTTTAACTTTTATTAAGAATTTCTCATCTCTGTCAGAAAATGGTGGCAATTTCTGTTTTGTTTTTAATTTATTTAGCTCATTAATGAAATTATTCTTTCAACATTTCCACTGATATTTAGAAAGGTACATTTAAATATATAAACTCATATTTGAGACAATTATGAAATGAATCATAATTATGCTACCCACAATTATTATAATGTAGTGGATCAGAATGTGAATTCTGGAGTTTAATAGCCTAAGTTCAAATTCAAGCTCCATGACTGCTAACAGTGTGGCTTAACAAGTTATTTAACAAGTTATTTAAACTATCCCTATCTTACATAAAAAAGTTAGGATAATAATCTGGCCTAACTGACAGGGATGTTGTGCGAATTAAATATATGAGTGCAAAGTACTTAAAATAGTGCGTTTATATAAAAACCTGCTACTTGTTATTTTAATTTCACTTCCATGAGCCATAAAAACCTAGGTAACATTTCTTAGTAGAATAAAGTTTTTGCAGCCTCTGTTCTCTAGCATTTCTCTTTTCCTTTATGTACTCTGATAATCTCTTATATTTTGCACTGTAGTTCATAGTTTCATAAGAGCTATAGCTTGCTTGTGTACTGTGCTGTTTATAAATATAAATGGCCATCTTTTTTCAATTTTATGTTTTCTACTTTGAATTGTACTTTGTCTCACAAGAATGTATTGATACCTGCTTTTAAAGTTATTTTATTTTTCATTTTGAATTTGCTTTATGTTCTCTGCATTTTAGCTTTCAGTGTTATTTTAAATGTAGCCCTGTCCTCATTATATAGATGAATTTTGCTTTGGAACCCATTCCAAGGAACTATTTGTTGTATAGAGAAGATTAACTGTTTACATTTATTGTCAAAGCTAACACATTCCTTCTTCTTTTGCATTTTATTTACTCACTATATTTTGGCTTCTTTGCTATTTGTTCATTGCATATGATTTTCTCTGTGTACAATGTTTTCTTGGATTTTTTTGTTCTTGGAATTTATCTGATGTACGTACTAGTTTTACTTTTATGAGGACTTATGTCTAAGTATTAAATTTATGTTTAGACTTATAATTCTCAAATTATCACCAAGGGGAAAGAGTATCCTGATTCTCTGGGAATTATAAAGAAATTAATAGTCACTTTCTCATTTTTGTGTGTGTTATCTGGAATTTTATTAACATTTTTACATTTTGTGTATTTTTTTTCCTCTCAAAAATTTGTTTTTGAAATTTGTTTTTAGCTGATGTAATTTTTCTCAACACAATAATGTATACAAAAATGATTATTTTAAAAATATCTTTATAATTGAAGTTAGTCTCTACTTCAAACTCCCATTTCATGTGACTGAAAAAAAAACTGAACCTAGACATTTTCAAGTAAACAGTAATTTCTGAGGTTTACTAATAATTTCAACTTTAAAATCTGTTATTAGAGAATTGTCCTTTATTCTTCCTTTTCCCTGTGATGGCACCTAGGGGAAGGATTTAAAGAGAGCAGCAGGTTTACATGGTACCCCTACATCAGGAACAAGCTGTCTTTAGAAGTCATTGAAATCTGTTATTTGTTGATATCAGAACTTTTTTTTTAATGTTTTTAATCATTTCAGAGAGAGGAAGGGAGAGAAAGATAGAAACATTAATGACATTCATTGATCAGCTGCCTTCCCATGCCCCCTACTGGGGATTGAGCCCCAAACCAGGCATGTGCCCTGACTGGGAATTGAACTGTGACCTTCTGGTTCATAGGTCCAGGCTCAGCCACTGAGCCGTGCCAGCCAGGCGCTATCAGGACTTTTCTGTCTAGAAACCCAGTGCTATCATTTCTGTTCTCCCGGGGCACCATGCTAGAGCAGTATAATGCAACTCCAGAAAACTGGTCACTTTGGGGCACCACCTGAGAAGTGAGGAGATACCGCCCTTGAGTTCTCAAATCCCCATCACCTCAAAGCTTCTCTTGCAGACCCCAGGCTGGCCTGGCTGAGGGTGAAAGCTTCTAATCTATGTCCTCTCCAATCTGTTCCCTTTATTTCCTATACAGCAGAAAAATCTTGTGATAGCACAGCACATTTTTCCAAATGTATTATTACAACATTTGACTCTGGATACTCTAAAGTTAAACTATTATCTATGCCAGAAATTTCAAAAGTCCATTTTAAAATGCAAAGTGTCAAAATTTTTGACGGTCTGCTCGTTCCATCAGCTTTTCTGTCCCCGAGGCCTAGGTATTCACGTTTCCAGAAAGTGTGGGACAAGTATCACATGGGAAGGTAAATGCCAGGAGCAAAAAATACAACATCAAAAATTTAACAGTCACTGTTTTAATAATATGTTTACAAAAATGTGTTGATTTAAGTCTACTTAACTGTTCAGAACTCAATGCAAGTCTTTTTGTACAATTATCACTGTTTATCTCTCACTGATTTCTTTTAAGAAGATTATATGAGTGCTATATTTGACTAGGTGAGAACTTATCACAGAACGTTTTGTTGCTAGATTTACCCCCTAGATCTTTGTGGTCTGCTAATTTGCCTTCTAGAGCTATATGTGCCAAGAAGTCAAAGTCTCTAAACTAAATACATTGTCACAAAAAGTGAGCTGCAGTCCTATAGGTTTTATGCATCTATAGGCCAAATAAAAGAGATAATTTATATATAAAATATATTGAATAATTGTTAAGAAAAATCAAAAGATAGAATCTCTGGCCATTCTTAAGATAATGTCCCTTATTAAGCCTGAAGTACCCTCAAAAATTACATACATTTAAAAATGTTCCTCTGTTTAATGAAAAAAAATTAAAAATACAAATTTTGACCATAAATAAGTTTTTAAGTAGTTCCACTTACATCCACATACACCCTTAAATTTCACATTCTTGCAGAAATAAATTGCCAAGCTTACAAAGTCTGTAGTGAAGTTCTGTCCAAGTAATATTTCCTTATAAATTAATGAAAATTATACAGTGTGGCTTCGTGCATAATGCTGCAGATAACAAACAGAGATAGACCTGCCCCTTCAAGCTGTCCTAAGTGGAGCCATGGAGTTAGGATCGAACGCTAGGGAACAGATCAGGCCTCCTCTCTTTGAAGGACATAACTGTAAGCAAAATCCATTCCGTTTGCCTCCATAAAGGCGACAGCCCAGGTCTGCTCAGTTACACAGAAAAGGGCAAAAAGCGAAAGAAAAAGTGTGCAGAGGACCCACACAGCTGCGGTAAGATTTCAGTGCCTCTCACGCTGCTTCTGGTGGAGAGTTCAGCGTCTACCCATAGTACACTACTCTATAAATAAAGCTCTTTGACCCATAAGCACAGCATGTGAAAATATTTAGAGGTGCTAAACATGTGGATGGATTCATTAGCTAGCTCTCGGTGTTATTATAGGTCATTCTTTATTTGTGTCCTAGTGATCATTGCCATAGGAAACTCAGGCATGAAATTACACATGCGTTCTCATTTCTGCTTCTTACAGGGAATTTGTTTATTTATTTATTTTTATTTCTTAAATAAAAAGACAGCATTTAGGGAGAGAGGGAAGATGGCAGCCCTGTGAGAAGCAGCAGCGCCCCCGCCCCAGCCACGGATTTGATTTCCTCCAAAAATCCTACGTAACCAGCTTGAAAAAAAAACAGAGAAACACACCTGAGTGGACGGAGTGTGAGTGGGGAGCACTGAGGAACCATCGCGGAGTCCGGTGAGAGAGGGGGCCCTTGGCAGGGGGAGTCCCCCTGAAGCCTGTGCTGGGCGCTGAGCCTGAAGGCTTGGAGGCTGCAAAGCCCCGCGGACGGCATCCAAAAGCGGGGACCCCACACCCAGAGCAGAGAAGGGAAGGAGCGCCCCGCGCACAGGGCAGAGGGACCCAGGGGAGCGGTGAGTCCCGGAGGAGACGGTGCCTTCCTAGGAAACAGAGCCTCTGGGGGCGGCTGTGACCAGGCCTCTGGTGCTCGGGGTGCCGACCACAGGGAAGGCTGTGCAAGGCCTGTGGCACCCAAGTGGTGAGGGACCAGAGGACTGCGCTGGCCTGCCGCACACGGGGCCCCTCTGCCTCCCTGTGGGGCACTGTGTTGAGCCCCAGAAAGCGCTGAATCTGCATGGCATGGGGGAGGGGAGGAGCCCTCCCGCCCTGAGCTCCCGCTGGGAGAGGCTGGGATCTGTGACCGGCCCTGAGGGGCGCCATGGTGGCCCATGAAGCCGCCCCAGCTTTGCTCAGACCAGCGGTGTGGGGAGCTGCGTGGAGCTGACTTTGGGTCCCCTTCCCTGGGTGCCTTGGTGCTGGGGCGGCGGGACCCCGCAGGGCGGACTCTCTGCCTGTGTGTTGCTTTGTGCGTTTGCCAGTTTGATTGCGGACCTGGTTCCCACCTTCCCGGCGTGCACTGGGGGACAGACCAGCAGAGGCTGGGATTGGGGTCTGCACAGGAGACGGTCTGAGGGGCGGGCCTGGTGCGACCAGCCAACCAGAGCTGAGCAGGGAGGGGCAGAGCCCGCTGGCCTCTCCTACAGCCGGGAGCACCGCCCCCAACAGGAAAGGGGCGGGTCCCGCTCTCTGAGGCCCCAGACACCCCGCAGGGCACAGTCCTGAGGGGGAAGGGAGAGCAGCTCATAGAAGGACTCTGCAAGAATAAGACTCTCAGGGACTGTTGTTTGGGAACTGGAGGAAACGCTGAAAACCCTGCTGGGGGCAGGGCGGGCAAAGGGCCCTCCAGAATGTGTTCTTAATCGAACCCACTGAGCCCAGGCTGCTGAAATGGCCCAGACAGAAGAAGCAACAGGCTGAAATCAATCTGAAGCTGTACCAGGCCAGAGCCTGGGGGACTAAAATCAGAGGACAGGGTAGGGACCGAAGAGCTGGTGGTGGAGCAGAGTGAGCGCCTGATAGCAACACCTCTAAGGGGGTGATACCCTGGGCTACACTAGCCACTCTGTACACTAAAGACTCTACAGAAGACTCTGCAGCAAGACCAGGCAACTGCAAGGTTGCAAAATAGCTGACAAGAGGAGGTGGCGCATGGAGAGCCTCAGATCAACCATCTACCTAAGGACACCAGAGCCAAACCTAGACAGCTCCTCACATTGGGTGATACACAAGCACCGCCCAGGAGAACTGAAACCAGCACACAAAACAGTGACCCTCAGACAACATAAGTTGCCCAGAAGAAACGCACCTGATTGACTACCTTTTTCTCTGCTGTATTTTTGTTTTGTTTGGTTTGGGTTTTTTTTTTTGGTTTTGGGTTTTTTGTTTGTTTGTTTTTTGTTTATGGGTTTATTTTTTCTCTTTTTTCCTTAGGAAGAAAAGAAACGGGAGAAAATTTGTTTTTTCTTCTTTTTTAAATTTTATAAAAATCTTTTTCTTTTTCTTTTTTAATTTTTTTTTTTAAATATTTTTTAACTACTTTTTTTTTTATAAAATAATTTTGTCTTGCTTAGCTTGTTTTTGGTTTTGTTTTCATTATTTGCTTTGTTTTGTTTTATCCTTGCTTCTACTATCAAGACTTTCTTGATATCCCAGCTTAATGACTGGGACTTTATCATTATAACCAAGTTTACTGCTTTGCTCTATAGTTTCCCCCAAATCTCTTACCAGACTCCCTGCCTGCCTGGGCTTTATCTCTCTCTCCTCTCAATCCATTGGCATAACTTTTTTCTTCTTTTTCTTCTTTCTTTTTCTACTTTTCTTTCATTCTTTCAATTTGCCCCCTTCAGTTTTCCTGTCCGATTGTTAGTTTCTCTAATTCTCTTTATTGTATTTTTGTTTTCTCATTTTCAACTATTATCCTATTCCTATTCTCTCCCTTAATTTTGTGCTGGCCCTTCTTTCAGAATCTTTTCTCTGCTTCTGTTATCTCCCAGTAGCTTCTCTATTTTTTATATTTTAGCTTATTATTATTTTCTAAATTTTCCCCAATATTAACAACAACATACACCTCTGGGCTCCACTGGACCCACAAGACAAAATCCCACACCACAAGACTGGGACACAGCAAATATATCTAATATATAGATATAAGCACTAAGACCTACCAAAATGGGGAGACAAAGAAACAAGCCCCAAATTAAAGAAAAGGAAACATCGCCAGAAAAAGATGTTGATGAGATGGAGTTGAGCAAGTTATCAGAAACGGAGTTCAGAGTATTGATGATGAAGATGTTCAAGGAACTTAAGAAGACTATAGATGATAAGATCGAGAACCTTAGTGAAAACATGAAAAAAGAGATACATACCATAAATACAACTCAGAGATAAAGAATGCTGTATCTGATATCAAGAATGCACTGGAAGGAAGTAAAAGCAGGCTCAATGAAGCAGAGGATAGAATAAGTGACTTAGAAGACAAAGTAGAGAAAATCACACAATCAGAACAGCAAAAAGAAAAAACACTTAAAAAGCATGAGGGCAGTCTAAGGGAACTTTGGGACAACATGAAGCGAAACAACATTCACATTATAGGAGTACCAGAGGGGGAGGAAAGAGAGCAAGGGATAGAGAACTTGGTGGAAGAAATAATTATAGAAAACTTACCTAGGCTGGCAAAGGAGAAAGCCACACAAGTTCAGGAAGCACAGAGGGTTCCAAACAAGAGGGACCCAAAGAGACCCACTTCGAGACACATCATAATTAAAATGGCAAATGTCAAGGACAAAGAGAAAATATTAAGGGCTGCAAGAGAGAGACAATCAGTGACCTACAAGGGAACCCCCATAAGGCTGACAGCGGATTTCTCAACAGAGACTCTTCAGGCCAGAAGGGAGTGGCATGAAGTTCTGCAAGTAATGAAGAGCAAGAACATGCAACCAAGATTGCTTTATCCAGCAAGGCTATCATTTAAATTTGAAGGTGGAATAAAGAGCTTCCCAGACAAAAAAAGACTAAGAGACTTTAGTACCACCAAACCAGCATTGCAAGAAATGCTAAAAGGACTGCTTTAAGAAAAAGAAGGAATAGTGAGAGAAAGGTACATCAGCATAAAGGGGAAAAATGGCATTAAATAAGTTGATATCAATAGTAACTTTAAATGTAAATGGAATAAATGGGCCAATCAAAAGACAAAGGGTAGCTGAATGGATAAGAAAACAGGACCCAAATATATGCTGTCTACAAGAGACCCACCTGAGAGCAAAAGACTCACACAGGCTAAAAGTGAAGGGGTGGAGTAAAATAGTCCATGCAAATGGAAAGGAAAAGAAAGCTGGAGTAGCAATTCTTATTTCTGACAAAACAGACTTCAAAATAAAGACCATAATGAGAGACAAAGATGGTCACTACATATTACTAAAGGGATCAATCCAACAGGAGGAAATAACCCTTATAAACATTTATGCACCCAATACAGGAGCACCTAAATATATAAAAAAATCTCTTGGGGGACTTCAAAGGGGAGATTGACAGCAACACAATCATAGTGGGGGATTTAACGCCCCATTGTCAGCATTGGACAGACCATCAAAACAAAAAATCAACAGGAAAACGCAGATCTTAAATGAATCACTAGACCTAATGGATTTAATTGACATTTATAGAACATTTCACCCCAAAGCAGCAGAATACACATTCTTCTCAAGTGCACATGGAACATTCTCAAAAATAGGCCACATGTTATATTTGTAGAGGCTTGCCTTGTGCTCTAAGAAGATTGAAATCATATCAAGCATCTTCTCAGATCACAATGCCATGAAACTAGAAATCAACCACCATAAAAAAACTCAAAAATATTCAAACACATGGAGGCTAAATAGCATGTTATTGAACAATGAATGGGTTACCAATGAGATCAAGGAAGAAATCAAACACTTCATGGAAAGTAACAAAAATGAACAGACAACAACTCAAAACCTATGGGACACGGTGAAAGCAGTCTTGGGAGGAAAATTCATATCGTTACAGGCCTATCTCAAGAAACAAGAAAAAGATCTAATGAACCATCTAACACAACAACTAAAAGAACTAGAACGAGAACAGCAAGAAAAGCCCCGAGGAAGTAGAAGGAAGGAAATAATAAAAATCAGAGCAGAGATTAACGACATAGAGACTAAAGAAACAATACAAAAAATCAATGAAATCAAGAGCTGGTTCTTTGAAAAGGTAAATAAGATTGATGCACCTTTAGCCAGACTCACTAAGAAACAAAGAGAGAGGACTCAAATAAATAAAATCAGAAATGAAAGAGGCGATATAACAACTGATCCAACAGAAATACAAAGGACTGTAAGAAAATATTATGAGCAACTGTATGCCAACAAATTGGACAACATGGGGGAAATGGACAAATTCCTAGAAGCATACAACCTTCCAAAGCTGAATCAAGAAGAGGCAGAAAACCTGAATAGGCCAATAACAACTAATGAAATTGAAGCAGTAATCAAAAAACTCCCAGCAAACAAAAGTCCTGGACCAGATGGATTTACAGGTGAGTTTTACGAAACATTCAAAGAAGAATGAACACCTATTCTATTCAAACTATTCCAGAAAATTCAAGAGGAGGGAAAACTCCCAAATTCTTTTTATGAGGCCAGCATCACTCTAATCCCAAAACCAGATAAAGATACTACAAAGAAAGAAAATTACAGGTCAATATCCCTGATGAACGTAGATGCTAAAATCCTCACTAAAATACTAGCAAACCAGATCCAGCAATACATTAAAAAGATCATACATCATGACCAAGTGGGATTTATTCCGGGGATGCAAGGCTGGTACAACATCTGCAAATCAATAAATGTGATACATCACATAAACAAAATGAAGGACAAAAATCATATGATCATATCAATAGATGCAGAAAAAGCATTTGACAAAATCCGGCACCCATTTCTGATAAAAACTCTCAGCAAAGTGGGAGTAGAGGGACCATACCTCAACATAATAAAGGCCATATACAACAGACCTACAGCCAACATCATACTCAATGGTCAAAAACTAAAACCATTTCCATTAAAAACCAGAACAAGACAGGGATGTCCACTTTCACCACTCTTATTCAACATAGTTCTGGAAGTCCTCGCCATAGCCATCAGACAGGAGGAAAACATAAAAGGTATCCAAATTGGAAAGGAGGAAGTAAAACTGTCATTATTTGCAGATGACATGATACTGTACATAGAAAACCCTAAAGACTCCATCAAAGTACTACTAGATTTGATAAAAGAATTTGGCAAGGTAGCTGGATACAAAATCAACATCTGGAAATCAATGGCATTGTTATACACCAACAATGAACTTTCAGAGAGAGAAACTAAAAAAGCAATACCATTTACCATTGCAACTAAAAAAATAAGATACCTAGGAATAAACTTAACCAAGGACGTAAAAGACCTGTACTCAGAAAACTACGTGACACTGAAAAAAGAAATAGAGGAAGATTTAAACAGATGGAAGAAGATACCATGCTCATGGATCGGGAGAATTAATATCATTAAAATGTCCATACTACCCAAAGCAATTTATAAATTTAATGCAATTCCTATGAAAATACCAACAGCATATTTCAGAGACCTAGAACAAACATTTCAAAAGTTTACATGGAACCAAAAAAGACCCCGAATAGCTGCAGCCATCTTGAGAAAAAAGGACGGAGTGGGAGGGATCACATTACCAGACTTCAAACTGTATTACAAAGCCACTGTAATCAAAACGGCCTGGTATTGGTACAACAACAGGCTTACAGATCAATGGAACAGAACAGAGACCCCAAAAATAGACCCATGCCACTATGGTCAGTTAATATTTGACAGAGGAGGCAAGAGCATCCAATGGAGTAAAGACAGTCTCTTCAATAAGTGGTGCTGGGAAAATTGGACAGATACATGCAAAAGAATGAAACTAGACCACCAACTTTCACCATACACAAAAATAAACTCAAAATGGATAAAAGACTTAAATGTAAGTCACGAAACCATAAAAATCCTGGAAGAAAACATAGGCAGTAAAGTCACAGACGTCCCACGTAGTGGACACTTCACTGATACATCTCCTAGGGCAAGAGAAACAAAGGAAAAAATAAACATATGGGACTACATCAAACTATAAAGCTTCTGCACAGCAAAAGAAAACAGCCTCAAAATACAAAGGAACCCCACAGTCTGGGAAAACATATTTGCCAAGGATGTATCTGATAAGGGGCTAATTTCCAAAGTGTACAAAGAACTCACAGCACTCAGCAAGAGGAAGACAAACAACCCAACTAAGAAATGGGCAAAGGACTTAAATAGACAGTTCTCCAAAGAGGACATACGGATGGCCAAGAGACACATGAGAAAATGCTCGACGTCGCTAATCATCAGAGAGATGCAAATTAAAACCACAATGAGGTATCACTTCACACCTGTCAGAATGGCTCCATCAACAAACAAACAACATGTGCTGGCGAGGGTGTGGGGAAAGGGGACCCTAGTGCACTGCCGGTGGGAATGTAGACTGGTGCAACCACTATGGAAAACAGTATGGAGGTTCCTCAAAAAATTAAAAATGGAGCTGCCGTTTGACCCAGTGATTCCACTCCTAGGAATGTATCCTAAGAATCCTGAAACACTAATCAGAAAGGATATACGTACCCCGATGTTCATAGCAGCGCAGTTTACAATAGCTAAGATCTGGAAACAGCCCAAGGGCCCATCAGTAGGTGAGTGGATAAAAAAGCTGTGGGACATTCACACCATGGAATACTACGCAGCTGTAAAGAAGAAGAATCTCGTACCCTTTGGGACAGTATGGATGGACCTGGAGAGCATTATGCTAAGTGAAATAAACCAGGCTGTGAAAGACAAATATCACATGATTTCGCTTATACGTGGAATCTAAAGAACTTAATAAATTGATGAACAGAATAGATTCAATGACATGGAAGCATAGATGAGACTGATGAATGTCAGAGGGATGGAGGAGGGCGGGTGGGTGGAGGCGGAGAGAGTAACCAAAGAATTTATGTGCATATATGCACAACCCAAGGACAGGGACAATGGTGGGGAGAGCGATTGGGGAGGGGGAAGGAACGGGGTGGAACGGGTCATTGGGGAGAAAAAAGGACATCTGTAATATTTTAAACAATAATAAAACTTAAAAAAAAAAAAGACAGCATTTTTATTTAAAATTTTATATTTGCTCTTGAGTTTTCATAAGAAAAATGTGACATGTATTCAGAAAGAAAATGGCATTATTTACTATTTGTCACTATCGCTGAAATTTATTGAAACCTTAAATGTGCATACAGGTGAGTGACAAAATTTCCACTTGAAAACTTAATATAGTATATGAGGTTTAAATTCAGCTAATTGTAAAAAGTCTCTTCTTTTAAATGATTTGACAAATTGATTTTAGAATGTATTAATTTTTAATATCTCTTTGAGGGCATATGATGTTCATTTCTTTTAGGTAATACTATCTCATATTCAATAAACATTATTTTTAGCAAATAACTTGTTATTCAAAAAAAATTAATGGGGCCAATATTTGAACCAGAAATGTTATTGGCTGCAAATTATGGCATAATCTATCCACAAATAACTAAATAAGTATTTGTTAGAAATAACAAGAAGTCTAAAGGTAGCTACTTCCAAGGTGAGTTACAGGTCTAAATTTAGTCAAGATCCAGAGACTTACCACTCCATCATTCTGAGAAAACTGGCTTGTGTTTTTAGGCTGTGACTTCATGGTTGCCAGATTAATATTGCATCTCTGTGTATAACATCCTTAAACAATAGCACCAAGGAAGAAAGGAAGTTAAGATTCTACCCTCGCAGCACTATCTTTTTTATCAAAGAGAATATCCCATGAGATATCCCAATATTCCATGCCTTGTATGGTTGTCTGTACAGGTTTTACACACATACACACACACACAGTTTTGCTCTATCATTTTGGCCAGAGCTATGGCCTAGCCTTGCTATAAGAGAGGCTGGAAAGCGATAACTTGACATTCAGCCTTAATAATGTAAGAACATTGGTAGGAAGTAAAAAGGGGAAAGGAAGTGGTTAGATTATCAAGGCACAGTGTCTGCACTTCATTACTGCATCAAAGTTCTGCACTGAACCAATTTTTAATGTTAATATATCAAATAATTGAGTGGATTGAGTATCGAATTATCAAAATATAGATACTGTGGGTTTTTAACTTATTATTTGGAAGACAACATTTAATTTGGGAAAATGAAAACAAAATTCTCCAAATCATATGTAAATATATCAAAAGGATTATTCTCAATAATCTTAACATGTTATTTATAGTTTACATGTAAAATATATTAAGTGTCATATCCCCCAAAAGACCATAAAAAATATGTTATTCAAGCAAAGTTATTTTTATTAGAGTGTTGGCCATAAGGGAGAACACCACTTTGTCAGAGTCTTAACTGTATCTCAAAAGAGAGGGATCAAGGAAAGATGCTTACAAAGTTTGGGAGACCAGGTGCAAGGTTCAAGACAAGAAATTGATTCGTATTGAGCATAGTTTGTGACACAGTGGTTTAGAATCGGTGGGCATGGCGAGGTGAGGATTTTGATAAGTAAAATGTTATGTGACATGTGAGCTCTTTGCACCAGTGATCATTCTGTTTTCCTGATAGGAGAGCTGTCTGCCCAGAGGAACAAACTGTTTGCCCAGATAAATTGGTTAACAGCAATTTCCTGAAGTAAACAGTAAAGTTATTTCTTTTTTTTCTTTTTTGTTAACACTCTAATCTTCCAAGTAAAGAACTTCCTGGGACAAAAAAATTGTGTCACATTGTCATAGGTAGCCACAGTTCTGTATCCCCTCTTCTAATTAGTGTCATACCTGGGCTAGACAACAAATCAGTATCATCGGGGGACATGATTGATCCAAGTTGGATTAACTCTTTGTGGAGCCCGATCAGTAAGTTACTGGTTGTGGTCATTTCACTCTCTATAAACTTTAGGTTTCGTATTGTTTTTGTTGTATGATTGCTTGGGGACAGTGACTGTATAATAGCATTTAAGACTCTGGAGATCACACATTTGAGCACTGCAACAAAGCAAATACTAAGAAAAGATTATCCAAGTTTTTAGTATTTTTCTAGGCCAGGAGCTAAGAGTGCCCAAATTAAACCAAGATAACAGATCCTTTCATCAATTTAAAAAATCCATAGAATTAAAAATTGAGGATTAACCAAACCACATGTATCATCTTGTGTGTGTATCATGTGTGTATAAATAAATATATATCTATGTATGTTGTGGGCTGAATTGTGTCTCCCTAAAATCCATATGTTGAAGTTCTAACCCATATTACCTCAAAATGTGACTGTATTTGGAAACAGGGCCTTTAAAGTGGTACTAAACTAAAATGAGATCCTTAGAATGAACCTTAATCAAGCATGACTGATGTCCTTACAGGATGAGAAGATTCAAACACAGACACAGAGAGAAGAGCATGTCAAAACACAGGGAGAAGGTGTGACACTGGTCAAAACCAAGGAGAGAGCCCTCAGAAGATATCAGCCCTGTTGGCACCTTGATCTTGGACTTCTAGCCTAGCCTCCAGAATAGTGAGAAAATACATTTGTGTTACTTAAACCACTTAGTCTCTGGTATTTTGCTATGTCAAGCTCACTAATATAATAATTTTCTATAACTCTTTAACGAAGTATTACCTAATAGCTATGTTAATTACTAATTTTATCTAAAGTATCCAAGGTTTGTTTTTCCAAACTTAAGAAAAAAGGTAGAAATCCAAAAAAAAAAAAATTGTTTTTATAAATATATCTTTTTTTTTTTAATTGATTTCAGATAGGGGAAGGGAGAGGGAGAGAGAGAAACATCAATGATGAGAGAGAGTCACTGACTGGCTGCCTCCTGCACACCCCTCACTAGGGATCGAGCCCAAAACCCAGGCAGGCGTGTGCCCTGACCGGGAACCAAACCATGATTTTCTGGATCCTAGGTCAATGCTCAACCACTGAGCCATGCCAGCCAGGCCAAAAAATATTTTTTAATAAGCAGAAATCTATTAGGTTAATAAATTTTAAGGTAGGTAATTTAAAGGTAATTGTATATACTTTTACTACACAGACATTCTATAATTCATAAAAATAAAAGATATAAACAATAATTAATGACTAATGTTTTACATGTTTTTCCTCTTAGAAATTGTCCAGGTGTGCAAAGATTAAATTATTAGCTCAGTAAAATATTACTCTAAGACTTAAAAGGAATGATCTAGATATTAAAATTAAGTGAATTCATTAAGTCTATGTAATTGGTAGGATTGTTAGTAATCTTAGACTTAAACAATTAACTGTTATTATTATTATTAAAAGTAGTTTTAGTTAAAATTGTATATTTTATAATATTAAAACAATTTGTGGAAACACTGATGACTCAACCCATACTTTATATGTAATATGTATAATTTAAAATGTAATATATAAAATAAAATTTTTGAAAGTTTAACTCATAAGAAATTAAACTCAAGGCATAGACTAACTAAATTATTGTGTTAAACTATCGTGGTAAAATCAAGGAGGTGATATAAAGTTTTTTAAGCTAAAATTAAAATAATCTTAATTTTCTCTCTTGTCTGGAATATCATACGAGCTCAGGATTTTATAGTCTCACAAGCAACGTTTGAGAGATCCAGTTCCTCGGCATCTTCATCAGCATTTGGTATTGTCACTATTTTTAATTTTAGCTCTTCCAATGTGTATATAGGGACATGTCATTTTGGTTAAAATTCGCCTAATGGCTAGTGATGCTGAGTATTTTTTCAGCTACTTATTAGCCACTCCTCTCGTTTTCTGAGTGGAACATTTACTTGTTTCCTCATGTCCTTTGCCCATTGCCTTATTGGAATGGTTATTTTGCAGACGTTTTTTGTTTACTGGTGAGTTTTAAGAGGTCTTTGCACATTCTAGATATGAATCTTTGTCACATGTATTTTGCAAACATTTTCTCTGTCTGTAGCTTGTCTTTTAACCATCTTAAGAGAACCTCAGGGCAAATGGTTTTAATTTTTACAAAGTCCAAATTATTGATTATTTTCTTTTCAGGGAAGCATGCTTTTAGCTTCATGTCTAAGAACCTTTCACCAAGCCCTAGTTTTTCCCCTGCGTTATCTTCTCGGATTGTACAGTTTTGAGTTCTCTGCTTTGACTTAGCCTTCAAGTAGGGCGTGGGATGTGGGGCACGATCCCTCTTTCTCTCTCTCTCTCTCTCTCTCTCTCTCTCCACCTTCCTTCCTTCCCTCCTTCCTTCCTTCCTTCCTTCCTTCCTTCCTTCCTTCCTTCCTTCCTTCCTTCCTTCCTTCCTCCCTCCCCTCCCCTCCCCTCCCCTCCCCTCCCCTCCCCTCCCCTCCCCTCCCCTCCCCTTCCCTTCCCTTCCCTTCCCTTCCCTTCCCTTCCCTTCCCTTCCCTTCCCTTCCCTTTTCTTTCTTTCTGTGGATGTTTAATTGCTCCAGCACAATTTGGTGAAAAGACTGCCCTTTTTCCCTTGAATTGCTGTTGCACTTTTATCAAAAATTTAAATGTTCATTTGTGTGGGTCTATTTCTGGGTCTAAAGTGCATTTAAATAAATTACTGAAATTGGTCATATTAATTTTCCCATTAGTTTTGTTACTCTGATATAAGTTTTTAGTTTCTGAACTTTATTCATATAATCCTTGAAGACTTGTAAAACTGCAAAATTTGCTATCATTTTCTAATATAACCCATTACACATTAATATAAAGAACATTTGAGCATTTAAATTTATTTTAAATGTTTATTTAAACATTTCTTTCTTGATCATTCTGCCACCTTCATCCAAATAATAAAATAGAAAGTATGTCCTACAACATTAGATTGTTTTCACAATGTAAAAGCTCTGTTCTCTAAGTAGATGAAACATTCAGCACAGTGATGGGGACAGCTTTCCTGCTGTACTCGATATCGTCAGGAACACTGTAATTAAGTACTAGAAATGAGCTGTTGTTGACATGAGAACACTGCCTAAAGGAATAATCTTGACTTACACGATCTTCACAATGTTTAAACATTGGTCAGAAAACTGTGTCCTTATAAAAATGATCTGAAATCTAATGTCTTCCCATTTAATTCTCTATACAGATAAGAGGAAAGAGAAGTTGTTTCATTGATGATCAACACAGGGCAACTTTAACTGAACTACTCTAGAGAAACAGCCACTGGTTCCATTAAAATCATCAAGTGTTATCTTCATTCCCCAGCAATCTGCACAGTGTGCTAACTGTCTGCAGAGGAGAGGAGAGACAGAAGCCAGATGAGTCAAGTGCTGACCTTCTCTTTTCCATCAAGTACACTACCTGAATACAGTTTAACTGATGCCCATGTTTAGGACTGGTCCTTTTCAATATTCTTCATTTCATTCTTGTTGTAAATAGTTCAGATTCAACAATACCTGTGCAACTCAGCATATGGAGAGCTGCTCACTGTCCTTTGAGCTAGAGTGAAAACAAAGCTACACCCACGGTATATAAATCATAAGACACTTTTACATGATTCCTTCATTTTTTATGTTCAGATTTCCAATATAAAATGGTGCAATTCCTCCAATTATTGCCATATTCACCTGCAATGGTTAATTTTTTGTGTTAACTTGACTGGCTATGGGGTACCTGGATTAAACATAATTTCTTGGGGGGAAGGGGGAGACTATTTCTGAATGAGACCAGGATTTGAATTTGATGTGTGAACTCAATAAAGTAGGTTGCCTTCCTCAGTGTAGGCAGGCACCACCCAATCCACTGAGAGCTGAATGGAACAAATGCTGGAGGGAAGAGGAATTGCCCTTTCTTCTGATCACCGTTGAGCTAGAATATCTTACCTCATCCTTTCCTGCCCTTAGACAGGGATTTACAAACTCCCCTGGTTTTCAGGCCTTCAGACGCAGGCTGAATTATATCACTGACCTTCCTGGGTCTCTAGCATACAGATGGCAGATCATGGGCATTCTCAACATGCATAATCACATGAGCCAATTCCTCACAATCTCCCCGTCTCCTCTCTCAACTTGGTTCTCTTGACGACCCTGACAAATACATTGCTCTTAAATCACCTCTAAGTGTTGCAAGTTGAAAGTAGTGCTGTAAACTATATTATAAATATATGTGATAACAAAATAATGTAAGTGTTTATTTCCTTGAGAACTCATATTGTTCAGTATCATAAGGCTAAAGAAGCCCTCATTTTCTTCTCTTAAACAGAGATGATTACTATTTCATAGAATTATAGAACTGGAAGGATCTCAGTTATCTTATTGCAATTACGGTCATAATAACTGTGTTAAGCATATCCTACACCCCTTACATATACTTGACAGACGAGGAAATGGAGTGCCCGAGATCACACTCTTAATAAATGGCAAAGCCAGTTAAACTCAGGCAGCCCATCTCAAGAGTTCATACTCTCAACGCATATGCCATGCATGCCTCAAATCATGAACCCCTAGTGGGAAATTATCCTTTTACAGATATGAACCAATTCCTATAGACACTTTGCATTTTTAATCTTTTATAACAGAATTTGCTAGTATCAATGTCAAATAATGTTTGTGTTTTACCTCAGTATAGCATGCTGGGAACTATTTAATATAATTTGAGTTGTTTGTTTTATAAATAATTTCAATTACAATGTTAGAGTTTGATATTTTTATTATTTATAAGTTAAATATCACTTAATGTCAGGATAACTTATAGTCTAAAAGTTACTATAAATCAGAAATCTGCAATAATTTGAAATGATTTCAATGCTCTAAGGATGTATATATATTTATATATATCATATATGAGGATGGATAGATGGATGAACAGCTTGATAGTCCTTGACATACAGTGTGGTTTCATCCAGATAAACTCATTATAAGTTGAAAACGCATTTAACACACCTAACCTACCAAACATCATGGCTTAGCCTAGCCTACCTGAAATATATTCAGAACACTTACTTTAGCCTACTGTGGGACATAATCACAATTAATATACACAGCCGAAAGCACACTGGCACGCATATGGGTATTCTGTAGACATGATGGGGTAAAAAACACAAAACACAATATCTAAAAATGCTGGCAACACAGTACACACTGTAGAGTATCTGGTGTTCACCTTCATGTTGGATAGCTGGCTGTGGCTCACTGACACTGCCCCAGTACCAAAAGAGAGTATAGTGCCACATATCACTAGCCCTAGAAAAGATCAACATTTGAAGTATGGTCCCTGATGAATGCATATCGATTTTACACCATTGTAAAGTTAAAGAATCATAAATTAAACCATCGTAGGTTGGGAACTGTTTGTATAAACACACATACACCATTGCCATCATTGTATCTGTTCCTCCAGGTGTGCTGTGTATTTATGTGTGTATGTATGCATATACATATATGTATATGTATGTGCATGTTATATATATATATATATATATATACATACACATATATATTTACATATATGGAGAAGTGGTAACAATGATGCCATAATTTCTTATGTGTTGATAAATATAAAATGTATAAGGGCTCCTTTTTCCTTTTAATATTGATGTCTAAATAATTTTGTCTCAATATATATATTAGAGAAATTCAGTAGATTTGAACAGTTTTCCTTCCCCCATTTTAAACAAAATTATCTGATTAGCATGTGTGGCAAATCCAATTGGGTACATTTTCTAAAGAGAAGAGCTAGTTCTGTAAATATAGCACTTAAATCTTAAATACTCTGATTAACTTCAAGCTCAGTGGACTATAAACTTGAGACCTAAAATTTCCTCTAAGACCAAGAATTAACAGTAACTAAATACAACATTTTCAGTAGGTAGAGTGTACTTGGCTATATTTGAATTTTTTTCTAATTTTTCATGTAGCTGCTTAACAATAAAGCATGTTTTTGTGTCAAGACTATAAATTAATGTTGATGTTTTACAGGTATGATGGGCTTTAAATATAAACTTCCACATTATGTAAATAAATAAACTAAAATCTCCAGATAGTAAATCATTTATTCTGGATGCACAGCAAATTAATGACACAGAAATGATTGAATAGCTAGAAAAGTGCTTATTCCACTAAACACAATCTTCATCTACCAAGAAAAAAAGGAATGTATATGTCCTTAGACCCTTAGCAAGATGATCAGGGAGGATTTTCTACACCTGGCCTTAGGAATTGAACTGGGAATTTTAGAAAAATGAAAAGAAGATGTATATTATTACAGGGCCAATCAAAGGTAGGGTCTATTTTAAATAATTGTGACTAATATTAATTATATATGATGTGTGAGATGCTATTTTAAGCAATTACAAATATTGTCAGTTAACATTAACAATTTTCAGACGAAGTAACTAAGTTACAGTGAAGTTAAAATAACTTGCCTGAAAGTCACCCACAGGTAAGGGTCTCACTCTAGAATTCACACATTTAACAACTGTGCTCTAGTGCTGCTCTGAGTAGGCTGCGACCTTTTTGAGCACAGAGGTACTATCATTTTATGTCCTTAGAAGCTGGTTCATAACCTAGCATGTGATAGGCATATGGAAAACATTAATTGTGCTTCTATTGAAAAACAATAGCTGGGAAGCCCAAAGTCTAAGGCAGCAGCCTGACACATTTTTAAGTCTTTAGGGAACAGACCAAACAGTCTTTCGCCCTCAGAGTGGCTCGTAATATCTTAGCCTCATGAGCTTCAAGGCTTCTCTTTGACTCACTGAGTTGTCCAAAGTGAGTAGAGCCTTGACTCCTTTCTCCTCAGCAAAACCCAGCCTCTGTGATCTCCTGTCCTAAATGCTCTAAAAGACTGAGTAGTTCTTACAACATGCTTGAACAAAATTTTCCTAAGTGGCCAGTTCTGTACCTTACTTCCACTAGAGCTCAGCCTGGCCCCTCCAGGCTCTCACAGGACTTCCTAAATGGAGGGACTATCCAGTTTACCCTCGACGCGCATGAAAAATGGAAGAAGAGGAAAGGCTCTCCCCAAACAGAATAACATTACCAAATAAACAAATACCATACAAACAAATGCCAAAAAGACTATCTTTTTGGAAGAGAGAGTTTTTAACTTCCCAGCTTCCCCTCTCCCTCTGCCCTCTTAAGTCTCAGGCCCGTTGTGTATATTAAATATTCCATTTTGGCTATCTACCCTTTCATCCCTGATATGGAAGAAAAGAGAAAAACTTCTTTTGTTTTCTCACATCCTAAATTTTTTAAGTCATTCACCATTACAAGATAATTAACAAGTTCGCTGAATTGAAGAGGCCATAGGACATATTAAAGTATTAAAAATTTTTTTCTAAATTTTACTTTTTAAAACATGAAAATATTTGACAAGTTCTATAAGAGCACCTTTACTAACATTTCTGTTTATGGCTATCAGATGAAAATTATTTACTATATATTTTCAGATATACCCTAATTTGTTAAATTGAAATGTTTACCTTAAATTAATAGTATTTCCATAATATTTTGCTCATCATAATAAGTTTAACATTTAATATCCCAATAAACCAGCAGTGATAAAAGTAACTTTACAGGCTATCCATCGCTTATTTTATATCCATAAAGTCTTTTAACCAAAAATTATTGTTTATTACCCTAATGACATGAAGTTATCTGTATATTTAACTTAACACATAAAAAGATAAATGCAAAGAAAAACTACATTGAGGTGGTATTTCTCAAGTGTTAGGCAAAAATCCAAAAGTTTTACAGTCTACTCTGTTGGCAAACTTGTGGGGAAGCAAGCATCCTAAAATATTTGGAAATGCAAAATAGAACATCCCTAATGCTAGAGAATTTGAAATGTCTAGCATAATTTCATAGGTATCTATCCAAAATATACACTGGCAAAAATAGAAACCAAGTACCCACAAAGCTATTCACTACAGCATTATCAAACACTAAAGACTGCAAACCACTCAAATGTCTATCTATAGCAGATTTGTTTAGTAAGTCATAGCAGTTTTACACAAGTATAAGTTATGCTCCGAAGTCAGCAAAACCTAGGCTGCAGGTAATTCTACATGACAAACACTAGGTCTCTTTAATAGAAAAATTCTAAGGAAAATAATTAAATGGAGATGTATTGGTCAGAGACTCAAGAAATATCAATTCTTTATGTGTGCATGGAGATTATTTTGAGTGTAATTTTTTAAAATATGTTTTTATTGATTTCAGAGAGGAAGAGAGAGATAGAAACATCAGTGATGAGAGAGAATCATCTATTGGCTGCTTCCTGCATAACCCCTACTGAGGATCAAGCCCGCAACCCAAGCATGTGCCCTGACCAGAAATCAAACAGTGAACTGGTTCATAAGTTGACCCTCAACCACTCAGCCATGTTGGTTGGGCTGATTTTTTTTTTTTTTTTTTAATATGTCTTTATTGATTTCAAAGAGAGGAAGGAAGAGGAAGAGAGAGAATAAATAGAAACATCAATGATGATTTCAGAGAGAGGAAGGGAGAGGGAGAAATAGAAATAGAAACATCAATGATGAGAGAGTCATTGACTGGCCACCGTCAGCATGCCCCCCACTAGGGGTCAAGCCCACAACCCAGGCATGTGCCCTGACTGGGAATCAAGCCTCGATCTGCTGGATCCTAGGTCAATGCTCAACTGCTAAGCCATGCCAGCTGGGCCAGTTGGGCTAATCTTAATTTAGGCAGACAAATAATCAGGAAATGTAAATACTAACTGGATATTTGATTACATTAAAAATTATTAATTATTTAGATATGATAGTTGATGTGTCATTGTGATTTTAAAGAGACTTTATATTCTAAAAATCATAGTGAAATATTTACAGGTAAGCTGATATAATACCTATTTTATGACCCAGGAATTTTACTTCTGGGCATATATCTGAAGAAATCCAAAACACTAATTCAAAAATTATTTGCACTCCCATGTTCCCTGCAGCAATATTTACAATAACCAAGATATGGTAGCAAGCTGGTGTCCACCGGTAGAAGAGTGGATAAAGAAGATGTGGTACATACATACAATGGGATATTACTCAGCCATGAAAAACATGAATGGACTAGTGTGTATTATGTTAAGTGAAATAAGTCAGACAAAGGCGAATGCCATATGATTTCACTCATATGTGGAATCTAAAGAACTATATAAACACACACACACCAAACAGACTCACCGATACAAAGAACAGTTGCCAGATGGGAGGGAGGTTAGGGAGGCTGGGTGAAAAAGGTGAAGGAATTAAGAAGTACTAATTGGAAGTTACACAATAGTCATAGGGATGTAACATAGGGAAGAGTCAAATTGTAATAACTATGAATGATGCAAGATGGGTACTACACTTATCAAGGGGATCACTTAGAAAATTATATAAATGTCAAACCACCATGCTGCACACCTAAGAGTAATGTAAAGTAATATTGAATGTCAACTGTAATTGAAAAATAAAAAATAAAATGAAAGAACCGTGTGGAGACCATGGATGAGGCTATGAATGAAACAGGATTGGATGTGTCTTGACAGTTGTTGAAACTGAATGCCGGGCGTTTCACACTCTCTTCACTGTTCTCTTCCACGTTGAATGTTTCGAATGTTATATAATAAAAAGTAACATTTTATTCTACCTTTGAATATATATGAAACTTCAAAAAGTTTTATCGTACCCTGTTATTTTATTTTATTAAGAGAGAGTATTCCCATATTTCAAAATGTCTGAATTCTTTGGTTTATTTGTTTTTCAGTTTTTAATTTGGCATCAAAACTACCACATCTATGGAATGATTCAGAAATACCCTGTGAGGAACAGACAAGTAGCAAAGCATTTAGCCTTTACCAAGTATTTGTAAGAGGACTTGTGTAATGGAAAGTAAGTCAGAAACAACCCTTTGGGAATTGAGAGTCTTCAAGAACCTAAGAAATACCATATGTGAGACCCAGATTTTGTTTTTATATTCTCTTATATAAGGCACATAAGAATATTAGAATAACTAGAGTGGATTAAATAGCACTAAGCAATGCTAGTGGCATGCTAACACATATTGCATTTCATTTTTATTTATATTTATTTTATTTATAATTATAACACTTTATATATTGTGCTTTCATATGTATGGGTGTGTGTTTAACAGATATATATATTTATTACAAGCAAAGATGATGAAGTCCTTGAATGTCCTTTACCACACTAAATATTCCCCAACTCAGCTCATGAAATCCTAAAATCAATGGAATCATCTTCAGTGGCTTTTTATTCCCTTACAGCCCCCCCTTCAGCAAATATTGTTAGCCCTATCTCCAAAAGATATCCTGAATTGCACCAACTGTCACCAAAATCACAGTGAATCAAGCTCAAATATTTTCTTACTTTACTTTTAAAAATGAATTGTCATTTATATATGGTAAAGTACATAAATTTTAAATTTACAACATCAATAATTTCTACATATGTATAAATTATATAGAAATCTATATAAATATAAATTTTATATAAAATATAAATTTATATACATTTTATATAAGTATACAGAAATACATTCAAATCAAGATACAAAACATTTTCAGCACCTCAGTAGGCTTCCTCATGACCCACTCAGTCAATATACCTCCAAAGGAAAAGCCCATTCTTATAATTATAGATAATGTTTTGTTTGTTCTTGAACTTAATATAACTGGAGTCATACAACATAGACACTGGTATCTAGCTCCTTCCACTCAAACTTATACCTATAAGAATTATCCATGTTGATGTGTAATGATACTTCATTTTTTTCATTTCATTCCAAAATGGAAAAAAAAATACAATTATATTCTAAACATTTATTTTGTAAACATACCTCAATTTATTTATTCATTCCATTGGTGGACCGTTGGATTTTTTCCAGTTTGAAAACACTTATGAATAAAGCTGCTACTAACATTCTTGTACATATCTTTTGATGTTCAAATACATTCATTTCTGCCCTGGCCAGTTTGGCTCAGTGTTTAGAGCCTAGGATCACGAACTGAAGGGTCCCAGGTTTGATTCCAGTCAAGGGCACATACCTTGGTTGCAGGTTCCATCCCTGGCCCCTACTGGGGCAAGTGCAGAAGGCAACCTATCATTGTGTCTCTCTCACATTGATATCTCTGTCTTTGTCTCTGTCTCTGTCTCTGTCTCTCTCTGTCTCTCTCTCTCTCTTTCTCCTTTCCACTCTCCGGAAGAGCAAATGGAAAAATATATCCTCTGGTGAGAATTAAAAAACAAAAACGAAACAAAAACAAGACACACATTCATTTATCTTGAGTAGGTAATTAGAAGTAGAATGGCTGGATCTTATGACACACATATATTCAGCTTTAGCAATATTGCCAAGAGTTTTCCAAACTGGTCGCCATCAGTGTATGCACATGTCTCTATGAACCTGCCAGAATAACCTGCCTGAACTAGCTGTGATGGTATTGTAACTGGTCTCTCTTCCTCAACACCGGGCTTTCTACCATCCATTTTGCTACACAACACTCAGAAAAATGACAGTCTATCTGAGGAATTAATATTTGAGCAGTGATATAAATGAAAAGAAAAGTAAACTGTGTGAATCTTGGGTAGAAGGAAAAACAAATGTGAGAAACCTGAGATAATCTCATGACTGACAAAGTTGAGGAAAGCAAGGAGGACTTTGAGGTTGGTGGGAAGGGGGTACAGCAGAAAAGCTATGGGAGCACCCATACGGCTGTCAGCTGATTTCTCAACAGAAGCTTTGCAGGCCAGAAGGAGGTGGCAAGAAATATTCAAAGTGATGAAAAACATGGAACTACAACCAAGATTGCTCTACCCAGCAATGCTATCATTTAGAACTGAAGGTCAGATAAAGAGCTTCACAAATAAGAAAAATGCTAAAGGAGTTCATCACCACCAGACCAGCATTACAGGAAAAGTTGAAGGGTCTTCTTTAACAAGAAGCTAATGAACAAAAGAATCTGATGAACTAAATAGATCCAGAGACATTGACGCATGTAACAGATGATCATATTTCAGAGGAAAGAAGGAAGGGGGGTGGAGGGTGGGAAGAGATTAACCAAAGAAGCTATATGCACATATGCATAACCCATGGAAACAGTCAATAATGGGGTGAAGGACTGGGGAGGGGGTGGGAGCGAGGTGGAGGGGGTCAATTGGGGGGGAAATGGGACACCTGTAACACTTTCAACAATAAAGATAAATTTAAAAAATTTTTAAAAAGCTATGGGAGATGAGATCAGAGTGGTAGCCGGGGTCCAGATGCAGGCCATATTGAGAAATATGGAATATTTCTGAATGTGATGGGAAACCACTGGAGAATTTTGACATGGGATTTACTTTAAATGACATTCCTTTTAACCCCAAAGACCATGCTTTTAAAAATCATTTTACATCTGCTGCGGTTTCCTCACCTACAAAAGTTAAATAAACTAACATTTTCAACTTATCATTATAAATCAATAGTCCTTTAAAAATTGAAGTGATGAAAGAAAAAAAAAGAAAAGGATTGTAGTTATGGAAGATTACCCTGAATAGTTTACTGAAAGGGATTAACTTCTGTATTTTTCTTACATATCAAGCAGTGCAATTGCTACAGCTACGGTTGTTCAATTTCAGCATAAATTATTAAAATAAAAACTTCCTAAACAACTGTCCTAAAGTGGATTTTAAAAACAATTACCATCATGTGGATTACAGGTAATTTTTACTGATTTTTTGCCTTTGCAACTGCCACAGATTCAGGTGATGTTTCTCTGAACTGTTAGAGTATACCCACCCTTTAAAGTCCCACCTGTGTTCTTGGTCAGTAGTTCTTAGAATTTTCTGATTTTCAAACTGGGGAACTCTTAAAAATAATTTATAGAGTTAAAAAGTTTGTCCTAAAGTTCACGTGGAAAGAAAAGCATGGAAAAATATCCAGGAAAATAAATTTTTAAAAATTAAAAATTAAAAAAACTAGAAGAGGTGATTAGCCCTGCCAGAAATTAAAGCATACCATAAGACCTTGGCAATTAAAACAGTGTGATACTCAAGTACAAACAGAAAGTAGACTAGTGTAATTAAACGGGAATCCCAGAAATAGACCCAAGCACATATGACATTTAGATATGTGATAAAGGTGACATCTCAAATTACTGGGGCAAAAAATAAAGCAATTAAAATAATAAAAGTCATAATTTCCTATTCTCCCTCCATATCTTAAACTATTATTCTCTGGGGGGTGGGGTGGGAACCTATAATCTTTACAGCTTTCAATCACCAGCCTGACACAGATCCTACGTTCATTTCCAATTGCTGTTGTAACAAATCACTGCAAATCCAGTGGCTTAAAACAATAAAAATGTATTAACTTACTGTTCTGGCGGTCAGAAATCTGAAATGTGTGTGTGGTCAGAGGCCTGGTGGTAGAAGTCCTCAAATCTTGGCCAAACCACTTTGGCCTATGATTCCATCCTCACATCTTCCTCTTCGACTCTGACCCTCCTGCCTCCCTCTTACAAGGATACTTGCGAATACATTAGAGCCACCTGAACAATCTCCCCATCTCCAAGCCCTTAAATTAACCCAACGGAGGGAAAACATTCACAGACTTCAAGGATTAGTATGGATATCTAACAGACGTGAAATCTATTGTGGTCGCATGTTGTTTTGGTTGATGTATGGGCAGAAAATCTGACCTCACACAAATGTGTAGTTAAGGAAGGGAGACCACCTCCTGCCCCCAGACGTGTTTGGGCCACACTTAGAAATCCACTGGTGTGGAGGAAATGCACACAGGATTAAGATTAGGAATTACAGTATTGCCTTCATTTAGAAGGGGAAATCAAAACAGACCATCAGAAAAAGGAGAAGTAAAAATAGAAGAGTAGACGGTAAGGAGAAAAAGTAAAGAAGGAAACATCAGGTGGAAAAAGAGAGAAAGGGAGAAATAAGGAGAAGGAACGAAAAGAAGTGCTGGATATAGCAGAAGAAAATAACACGTGTGCAAGATACACCAGAGATACTGAGAAATAAGCATAACATTATAGAACTAATAGAAAGCAATGAAGAGATTTCAGCAGTATTAAAAGCTAGAGAAATCTCAAGTGTTCTTAGGAAACACCAACTGATTTGGTGACAAATATTATAATGATTATTATTATGATCAATATTTATTATCAGTGACCCTAAGACATAAGTTCTTAAAATATAATAAAAATGCTAGAAAAATAAAATGGCATTCCACAGATTTAAGATATAAGCATAGATAGATTTTGCTATATTTAATTACATTGTAATTCAATTAAAAATTTAGTTTCAATTAAAGAGCTATACATTGCAATTACCCAGTGAGTTAACTGAAAATAATTTGGCACAAATTCAATACCCTATAATGTGGATTTAATTAGGGTATAAAATTAAATGTCCAACAAGAGGGAATTAATTGGAACATACTAAATGTTTTTCACACCTAAGCATGAAATGGAAACAGTCAAACAAGCAGAAGGGAAATAATCGGTTTATAATGAATTATAATTTTGAAGTATAAATCACCAAGATTCCTCCAAACTCACTTATTGCAGTACATTTTATTTTTAGATTAACGCTCAGTTTTCTTGATCACAAATGCAATACTTAGTTCAGAATAATTACGACATAAGTGAAAAAAGGCATAAAAAAAATCACATGCACCCAGACAGAGTACTTCATGTATCCAAACACCACCACTTGCAAAACCTTGATGTTTAAATTTCCAAATCCTACCCTATGTTTAAGTAAGTTTTATTTACTTTGGGTACACTGTCATATTTTAAGCATTCCATCAATTGTGGAACATTTAAAGTGTTCCACCCAAACAAACAAATAATAAAAAATAAATAAAAATAATAAACAAACAAACAAACAAATAAATAAATAAGTAAATAAAGTGTTCCACCCAAGACACTATTGTTAATGTTGTTCCACCCAGGATACTTCAGTTTTCCAAAAGAAGCCTTACTATTTGGTATTAATATTGGCCCAACTTTTTTATGTTACAAATAGTGTATGTATAATTTACTTAAAATTGATTAGAAAAGTACAAAATTGAGGTAAATTCTAAAATAAACTGTAAGAAATAGAGATCCATAAAAATTTACAAAAACCACAACATAATACATCAAAATTGCCCGTGCTCAAAACACTAGTAAATGAAACTCGATTCTCAACAAAAATTATCATGGTGATGAATTTGTTTTCTCTTAAATTGCTTTAGGCAATTAGCAAGGGAAAGAGTTAGGAAGCTGGACAAAAAGCAAAAGCTAACTTCACAATCCTCCCAGGGACTGGAATAAATGATTTCTCCAGGAAATAGATTTATAAGGAAATAAGTTACACTCTATCAGTCACCAGATTTTATTCTTTTAACCTAAAGGTCTTAACAATTAACCCTTAATAATTAAAAGCTGAGATGTGGCCGTGCCCCTGGGTGGAGGAGACCACTATTCTCTCAGGTTAGTCCTGCTGTCACTTCCTAATGTAATTGCCCTAAACCAAACACATGCATTTCTTAAGATCATCCTGGGACTGCTTGATGTGGGGTTAGCTTTTGCCTCAATAAAATATTATATTAAGTCAAAATATTATGCAAAATTAATTTCAGGTCCACATTACCCCCACAGGCAAATACAGTAAAATAAAATAAAATTGCTTCCTAGAATAATTTATACCTAAATATGTTACTCTGTCCCAAAGACTGATATAACTTACTTGAAATTTGGTAACCAGCTCAATGATGGCAGAAATACACCTCAAATAGCACAAAGAAATACTATTCATTCCCCTCTCCTTTATCTAAATTCAGGAAGAAATTAAAGTCCAAAATTTAATTCCACATCAAAATTACTAAAATTTCAAGAAATAAATTTCACAATTACCATCCTCAATTTCTTCCTCTACTCCCTCTCTACCAGAGGGGTCTCATGGAATCCCAGGTAATTTTTCTCTTAATCGGTTTTCCCAGGAATGAAAAAGCTCTTTCAGGCTTTAAAGTTGAATTAATTGAACCCTAATCTATTTATATTTTAGATTATAAACAAACACCTTAAAACAACAATGCCTGGCACATACTAAGAATGATCAATAAAATTATTATTATTGTATGTATATATCGTTGTATCTAAAGAATCTTTAATAACTACAAAGGCATGGCATTATTATACCAGCCCTATATTCACAAAATTTAGAGGATACAAGAAATTCCCGAGTGTTTATAAGTGATATTATATTCTTAGTGTTATCCATACTCTGTATGAAAGTTGCCAAAGGTTCCTGTTATTGAAGGAAGCTTCAGATCACCAAGATATTATGAATAGAGGAAAAATCTTTTTGGTTTCACTTCAGCAGGGTGCCAATTAGCCTCTGTGCAGACTGGTGGAGCATACAACCTGTAAATTTAATATCAATGGACAGAGCAAGCGGTTAACTATGTCACCGTGTTTACCCTGTATCAGGAGGTGAGGACGGTGGGATAGATGAAACAATCCTTTGACTTCTTTTCTGGCAATTAACATTTGTGATGACCCGTCTTCATGTAAAATTGGGCGTCTGCAGTGGTGATGCCCATAGTCCCGGGTCTTCCGTGGTAAGCTCCCTGCTCTCCTACCTGGCATTTTAACCCGCTTACCACAGCTTCTTTCTCTGCAAACTGCTTAGCCCTGTAAAACCTGCCTACTAAAGAGAAGTTTCTCCTCACTACATTTTTCCCCAGCTGGAAAATTACCCTCAGCAGAATCTTCAATCAAAAGTACATCTGATCCTTCTGAAGCATGTGCCTTGAAATTCTGAAGAGGACCATAAACCTACCTCGAAAATTGTCCTTTTGATAAATTCTCCATTTTCCATACCTTGAATAACTTCTAGTACTTTAACAGTAGCAGACACATTTTGTTTTGCCATTTTTTTTCTGCTTTAATGGAATATCCCCCTAGTGTTCTGTTTTCTTCTGTTGTAGGCAGGCTCAGCAGATTTTAATCTTCTTAAGTTGTCCCTTTACTTCTCTCCTAAGTGTGCTTTTTTTTTTAATTCTTGCTCTTTGCTTTTGGATCAAGATATTATTTTTTAAATTATTGTTAGTATTAAATGCTTAACTAACCCCAGATTAAACTTCATCTGTTAATATGCTGCCCGATTTCCCTTTAGTATATTTTATGTTCCTTATGTCTTTCCTTTGTGTCCTAATTACATATATTTCCCTGGTGTGCTACTTAAGGATCTTGTCCTATTGAAACTAATCTAAAAATAAGATATGTCAATATTATCTTCTCTGGCTCCTTTAAATCTATCCTAATTTTTTTCTTATCATGTTAATGTGTCCCATTCTTCAATTAATGATTAGCCTAAGTGCTTTAATTATTGACTTTATGTCTGAAGTTTAACTGGGTATCTTTCAATACTTTTTGGATCCAGGCCTTCTCCAGGGCATCGCTCCACGTTATTCCATGGGGTCAGGCCTCTTCTTTTTCTTTAATCTTCACCCGAGGATATATTTCCCATTGCTTCTCAGAGAGTGGAAGGGGAAGAGGGAAAGAGAGAGAAACATTCGTGTGAGAGAGACGTATTGATTGGTTGCCTCCTGCTTGCACCCCAACAGGGGCCCGGGATTGAGCCTGCAACCGAGGTACATGCCCTTGGCCAGAATCGAACCTGGGACCCTTCAGTCCACGGGCTGACGCTCTAACCACTGAACCAAACCGTCCAGGGCTGGCCTCTTCTTTTCTGTTAGGTTTCTCTGACTCAAGTCAAACTAGTAATAATTCAGATATTGCTGCCCTTATAATACCATTTTAATAGCAGTGAGTTCTCAATAAATCTGCTAGGACATGAGCTCTATAAATGGCAGGGATTTTTGTCTTTTTTTTCTCCTTGAGGTATTGAAAGTATTTAAGAAAGCATTTTTTAAAACAAATAAATAAATCTATATTTTTAGCCTGTCACATAGATCCAGTTTGGCTTCAATAACCGTGCCTCCTTTTAAGTATGTTTCTCCTATACTCATTGATACTTCCCCAGTGTGCATGCTGCTATTTCCAGATTTAAAATAATTGCCCAAGCTTTATTCCTCTAACATCTTGAATTTTCTCTGGTGCTCCAGGTTCTTATACTCTTTTGGTGACAACAGACTCTTCACAACAAAGCACCCTATGTATAAGGTTTCTTTACTGAGATTGACCTTGGGATGTGGGGTAATCTCATTCAAAGTTTCTTCTATCCCTTGAAAATGAAAGCAATATTTCTACAGAAATAGAGACCCCATTTCTATTTATCTATTCATTAATAAGTATTTACAACTCCTCTGTGGTTGAATATGCTGCCTGGCTCCTGAAGGCTTATATAATTAATAAATCAAACATGATTTGCAACCACGTGTTAGAGGAGAGGTGGAGGTGGCCCTCCAACTGATGGCAAACCACATAGATTCAGGAAGTTATCTACTTTACAGTGTTTTTACTTTGGTCCTGAATACAACTAATAGCAAGAGTAAGTGGAACAATGATTTTATGATCTTGGCAACTGATTTAATATACCAACTAATGTTCAGCACTAAAGTGATAAGGCAAAGCCCTCCTCTCTAGCCAAGCCCTCATGCTCTAATGCTCTGTAGCCACGGTACACATAGCTTGTCTTTGAGGTTTAAAGTCACAGCTTGTGTGCTTTATTGAGAAAATGCAGGGAGGAAAAGGTCCCCGAACAACCAGTGTATACAAAGCCTGTATACTGCTCCCCTTGAGGAAAGCTTCAATGAGGCCAAAAGACTCTCTTCTTCTGGTTCTCTCATCCCTGGCTTGGAGGCACCTACTTAGGTTACCTCTGTTATTTAAGGTCAGCCACAGAGGTGTGGATAATCACGTTGCTAAAAACAGCCATCATTTTCTCTCCTTTTGAAAAAAATCTACCTTGAATCTTATCACTAAATACTTAGAAAGGTTGAACATATTTATTTTTCTAAATGGTATTGATGAACACAGCCTAAATGACTGAAAGTGCCCTAGATGCTAGAAATGAAATGGTTCACAAAAGCCACATCGTTCCGTCTAGCCACAGGGCAGGTGTTAAATAAATAATAACACAAACAGTTATATATAGTATTTTATCAGTTTTAAAACACATTTTGTTCACATTTTACTGTACTTCACCATTCTATTGTGTCTTCACAATCAGTGGTATTTTACAATCTCTGAATGCCAGGTAGCAGTCATCAAGCAATTGTCATTGTCAGCATACAACTGAGCTGTCTGCTGTTGACACTTAGTCTGAATTAAATGGTGAATTTCGGTGACATTTTAAATGCCTACAAAAGATAATATAATTATTTTTCCCTGGAATTAAAAATGTTATTTGTCTACAAAAAGAGCAACAACAAAAAAAGAGAGAGAAACAGGGCAAGGTTGTGTAAGTATAGTATGAGGGGAAATGTAGTTAGTAGTCAGGTCATGATAGTAACCTATAGGCTGTATTAGTGAATTTTAATTTTCTCCTAAATGTCGTGGTAAACCATTGCAATATTTTTAATCAGGTAAATAGCATGATCCAATTTGTGTTCTAAAAGATCAGTCTGCCTGCATGGTCTAAGCTGAGGGAAACAATACCAGAAGGGGGACCACTTAAGAACTTTCTAACAATGTAGGCCGGCAGAGTAGCGTGGAGACTGGAAAAGTGTACAGTGTGGAATACATCTGAAGGTAGAATCTATAGACTTTGATAGTGAACTGCATTTAGGAGGCGAGAAAAAGAGAAGTGTCAGGGTGACTCCCAGATTTCTAGGTTGAATGTTTGGGCATAAGCCTTATTAAGAGGGTATATTTTATACTGTGGATAAGGCTGGAAGACTGGTTCAGACTAGAGCCCCTTGAAAACTGAGGACAAGGATACCTGTGGGAAAATTTACTTCTCACTCATGTCAGCCAGGGCAGTCAGGAGACAGAAGCTACACTGCTTATTTGAAAAAAGATACGGAATTTCAATATCAAGAACTGCTAACCAGTGAAACTAAAAGCCGTAAGGGGACTTGAAGGGGACCTAGAAGCAGTAGGTGAGAAAGGCAGCCACGACCCCTGCACTGAGCATGAAGATGACCAGGGAGAAAGGAGCTAAGAACCCCGAGACCCGCAGCCCGGCCGGCGCTGAGACGCGGGCTCTCGCAGAGAGTACAGGGCTGCCCCAGGACGCCCAGCCTGCGGGGAGGAAGCGGGTGCGGGGGCTGGCAGCTCTGTAGAAGGAGTCAGCTCTCAGAGCGGGGCAGCCTGCGGCCTCAGAAAGGCTGCTGGTGGGGAGGACAGGCCTGAGCGTGCAGCCGGAGCTTGTCTGCGCAGGCCTCTGGAGTCCCAGGCTCCGTAACAGGAATGGAGACCTTGAACCTCAAAGAAAGCCCTTTCCTACGGCTGTCACCTTGCAGAGTCACCCCAGTGCCCTCTACTGATGAGTCATAACCTGCTGCCTGCCGGCAAAGAGTTTACGTATCCCAGCTCCATCATCACAAAGCAAGGTAAACAAGAGTAAATTTGGAGCTGAAAGTCAATGAATTGATCATTGGTACAGTGATAACATGTTAATTCTTTTGATAATAATTTACTATAAATATAGACAGCTCTGCCCATGAGATCTTTAAGGGTCTCAAAAGTCAGGCAGGAAAGTGTGGTTTTTTTCTTTTATAAGGAGTAAATAAAGCTAAAATGGGTGGGGGGGGACAAAAATATAGTAGATTGTAGATAAAAAATGTTTTAGCCTAAGGCCTCAACAATAACTTGGGAGAGGCTGTTAAGGAAGGTGGTGTGCTGGTTTAGGCTGAGGTACATCAGTGTTTGGGGCCTGAGGGAAGGAGAGAAACTTAACCAAAGTTTGATTAACAAGCATTTTGTTCAGAATAATCAGCTGGACAAGCAGTTTAGCTAAGAATTTAGAATACAAAAATAAATGGCAATTTGGAAGGTCTGTGTCTGGCCTTGTCACAGGTAAACCAGGAAGATCCACGAGTCGATCTAACTCACGTGGGGAGGGATGTTCCTCAGAGTAAGGCCTTTTCAAATGCACAGAGGGGCTGGGGTTCCTTTAACCGTCACTGTCCCAGGATCACAGGGCTCAGTTAAAGTTTAACGTTGTCACTACTGATAATTCAAAAAACATAAGAGAAAAGAAAAAGCTAGAACAACAAAATTATACAGTAAGGCTTTCCTATAAAAGCACCCTTTTGGCCCAGCTGACGTGACCCAGCACCTGAGCATCGACCTATGATCCAGGGGATCTGGTTCAATTTCGGGTCAGGGCAGGGCATTCAGGAGGCAGACAATAGATATTTCTCTTATTGATGTTTCTATCTCTCTATCCCTCTTTCTTCCTCTCTCTCTAAAAATCAATAAAAACATTTTGTTTTTTTTAAAAAAATCCTTTTGTACCAGATTTTTATTAAAAGGACTGGAAGCTAAAGTATTGCATGGTGCTTACAACCAAGGACAAATCCTGACATTGCTTATACAAAACAATATAAGAAAATAAATTTGTAATTAGAGCTAAGAAAAATAAAAAAGAGACAAAGATAACGTGTGGAGTTTAACAAGGAGCTACTTTACTTACTGCTTCTCTAGCTGAAATTCTGAAAGACAAGGAATGGATGTTTTTTTACCTTCCATCATCTCTTTTTCCTGTGTTTTCAAACATAGACCTGAGCAGGGAAAGCCTGAACCACAATACTCAGAAGCACCTATCATGTGCTGTCAGCATCTGGAGAGTGTTATTAAGCATATTTCAGCATGAAGTGCTGACGTGACTAGTGTCATGACAATGACAATGTTGGTGAAAGTAATGTTGTTAACAATGATGAGGAGGATGCCAAAGGTCGCTCCCCACGAAGGTCACGACCTTTAACAGGATAGAAGAGATTTTAACATCAGGCCACAGACCAATATAATATTAATTCTTATTTTTTTCTATATTCTCTTAACTACATCTCAATTTTAACTGCCATTGATAGGAGGACACTATTTTTTTTAACTGAGAAAGGCTATTGCAAGGAGAATTAACCTAATTTGTGAAGCCCTTTGTGATTTCAGGTTATTCTTAAATCATCCCTTTCAACCACTCTAGTAAGGAGATATATCCAATGTCATGCTTTAAAAGACAATTAATTTTTAAAGTTAGAAAGATATAAAATAAGTATGTGCCTGCCCCGAGAGAATTTTGTTTATTACTCTGCCTTATAGAAGGTTCTAAGTTTAGAATTAAAGGTATGTCTGCCATATTATTAAAATATATTTAAAGTCACAAACTGTAAATTAGCCAAGATAAATGATACTATATACCTCTCCTTGTCTAATCCTCGGTAATAGGCTTTAATTCTGTGTGACTGCACACCATAAAGAACCTTTCTTCTTTTTCTCGACCATTACAATTAGCCGTATAAACTCAAACGCGCCAATTAATCAGAAGCAAAGACACTGCCCTGTTCCACAGTGCCCGGAACAGGGTCAGTCCCCAGCGACTGGGCCTCCACAAACTCAGCACTCTCACCCCGACAACACTCACACAAGAGCACTGCTGGGTCAATTTTTGAGAGTCTTAATAGCTTCCACACTTCATTTACTGGTTATTTCAGAGCACATTTTAATAATTTCTCTTGTTTTAATGTTCTTTTAAAATAGGTAGCACTTATTTCTTAATGGCTTCTTCCATTATCCTAAAGAAATTATCGCTAAATAACACACATCTTTCATAAACTTTCAGTTTAGCCCAGCTGGGCAGCTCAGTTGGTTGGAGCATCATCCCATACACCAAAAAGGTTGCGGGTTTGATTCCCAAAAAGGTTGCGGGTTTGATTCCTGTCAAGCACATGCCTAGGTTGCGGGTTCGATCCCTAGTTGGGGCGAGTGTGGGGAGCAACTGCTGGATGCTTCTCTCTCACATTGATGTTTCTCTCTCTCTCTAAAAATCAATAAACATTCTCGGGAGAGGATTAAAAAAAATAAAACAATAAATAAATACATTATCAGTTTATTCTCTCAATCTCATTTGCAACTAACCCATGTCCACACAGCAAAGCACACCTTGAAATTATTTTTAATTTCAAATTCATCTTGGTCCGAATACACAGAATAGTGTCTAGTAAGTTTCTATATTCAACACATGTAGAGAAATTTATTTTTTCACAAGGAAATGAGTGAAAGGGATAGGGAGCTACTAATAGGAAACATGGAGGACTGCAGTGGGATCTTATATAGGAACAGAGGCCCCCGAAATAACTCACAACTGCAGTTTGAGGAGGTAAAAGTTACCCCAAACCACACCGAATGGAAATTCTCATATTTCTGATTGAGAAAGGTTGAATGAAAAGAATTTCGTGTGAGGCAAAGAAAAGGAGAGGCAGTGGTAGCAGGAGAGAGTGAGAAGTAATGGCCATAAGACGAGAAATAGAAGGGAGGGAGCAGAAAGCAGTCATTTTTGTTCTAGACCTTGGAATGGCCTTTGCAGATCCCAACAGTTTGTTTTTGTGCACATGGAGCCACTCTGATGTGATCTAGTTGACTCAAATGGATCATTCTTTCACGTTTCTCGCCTAGATAATCCACACCAAATTTTATTGAGCAAACCCAACGTTTTGTCATGAAAATGACTTCAGAGAAAGGAAAGTATATATACTATGCATACATGAGTATAGTAGTCACAACTGTTAAGTGCCTAGTAATGTTTGGATGAAAGTTGCTGTACAATGTAAGCCCATCGTTTACATAAATAGATTGCACCTCCAATTGGTTTTCGTAAGTTTCTTAAGAGATTTCCACCTCTTAATTATTTTCTCTGAGCTCCTTCTTGCAATAACCATTCATTATTGACAGCACCAGTAATGCAATTCTTTTTCCCCATAAAGGGTTTTATTGATTTAACTAGCAAAGCACAGTAACTCAGAGACCCTTGGAGAAGCTTCCATAATGATAAGGAGAGATAAAGCAAGCAAAAAGACAACAAAACCTCAGTTAGATAATTAAATGCAAGTAGCCGCCAAACAATCATGATTTCTCGTGCGTTTTGCACAGAAAGAGGGGTCTTCCAAATGTAGACAAAAGGGAAAGTTTGTTCACTTCAGTTGCACCGTTATTTTGTTCTGAATGGTACCTTAGCAGAGATTGCAAATACTGCTAGTAGAAGAGCTGATTGGAAAAAAGATCTCTCAGGGGTACGTGTTTGTTCACATGGACGGCAGCTCTTGAGATTCTGAAGCATTCGGTTGTTGAGTCAAACAGCTCTCCAAGAGTGTTATTGGGGAAATGAAACTCTTCTTGAACGAGCTCATTAGTGGAGGAAATCAAGCCTAGCAAGCTACTTCTAGGAGGAGGCACAGACTCGGGAAACAAGAGACTAGGTCATATTGATAACCACTTTTTTTGCTTTGTGGTTTTGGTTTTTTGGTGTCTTTTTGCTTTATAATTGGCTAGATAGTACAAACAAAATTTTATGTTGATATTTCAAAGCTTCCTACAGATTCTGTTGTCTACTAGTAGTATTTGCAAAATATTTTTTGTTTTTTTATGCTATGAATTTTCAGTGCAAATCAAGGGAAGAAATGGGGGGGAAAGAACGATTCTCTGAGAGGGTAAAATTAAGAAAGCACAGTTTTCACCAAAGTGAGATGTTCTCTGAAGTCTGTTTTTTATTTTTTGTTTTTATTTTGTTTTTGCTTTTTAAGAATACATAGGGTAGGAGTTAACAGAACAGTTAAAGACTTAAAGGAGGGTGAAATTGAAACCATTATTCTGTTTATTATAATCCTTCTCACTTATTTTGAGATTTTGTACTTAGTGTACCCACTGTTGCATAATTTCACTTCAGAATTTTTACCTCTATTGATCTTATGATAACTTGCATCTTTTGTATACTTGACGGTAACATGCTTAATCTGTAAACAATTTGAGCATAGTAGTGTTTAATATTATCTAGGTAGTACTCGGATTTCAGAAAAGACCAAAAACATGGGATGGGATACCTCTTACAAGACATATATATTTTGAGATTTACAAAGCCTAAGGAAGTATATTCTGTGGTTCCTTCTCAAAAGCCCAAGATCTAAAACCACTCCAATACAGGAATTTCAGATTCCCTTCTGGAGTTTAAATTGATATGCCACACACCATAAAAATGACTGGCATGGCTTAATTGGTTTTTACAACATGCAAACAAATTGTGGCCAATTACAGTGTGTACATGTGAAAAGGGAAGATAATTTTCTTGTCATCTAAGGCCTGTTACACAAGAATTTGAACTTCCTTGCCTTCCTTCTTACAACTGTAAATAACCAGTATGGCTTTGGAAGGACGCTTGGAAATCACCGGCCTGCCCCTTATTCTCTAAGCCTGTAGAGCAAAGCCAGGAGGGACTCAGCAGCTTGCCTGCTACCCCAGGAAGGACTGAAAGTCAGGGCTCCGGCTTACCCAGCCCAGACTTCTTCCCACGAAATGCCTCGCCTTCTTCACAATGATTGTTTGAACTTCAACCCTACTCCTCAGCTGGTTTTCGCCTTCGGCCAGTTTTATGCGTATTTCTTTCGCAGCCCATTATCACTGATGCGTTTATCACCACACACCTTGATGGTCTGGAGTCAGCCTCAAAGCTAAGGCAGCCGCGGTTTGCAAGGCTTTGTCAGTTTTTCAATAAAGGAACGACGGGGAGGTATGTACCTGTTCCATTAACAAGCAGAGCAGCGGGACTATCAGTGGGAACCACGTTTGGTGTCCGATCACAGGAGGCCTTGCCGGAGGAGCGGGAGCCGGATGCCGGTTGATGAGTGTGCCCGGCGCACGCACGGCAGCTGGCCGCCTGGGCAGGGGCCCTGCCTTGCTGCCCTGTGTGCCCTGAGGTCTGTCCAAAGGCGATCGCTCCAGTGCTGCTCTGCGGCCATCCCCCAAAGGAATGTCATACATTTTATATGAGTTTCTCAGGACACAGACATGTTCAATAAAGAAAAACAACTGTGACAGTGGCATGCAATATTTCACGAATGCTGTTTTGTGGGGTTTTGCCTACTTGCTTTTTTAGCTGTTGTCTTCTAATACACTTCTACTTTGCTGTTGATCATTCTCCCCACCTCCATGTCTACAACCTGAGGAATGTGAAGGTTTGGTAAATGTGTTTTACTGTTTTGGTTGCCATTTTGTTTCTGGGAAATAGCTAATAATGTGGAGAACAGAACATTATACAATTCTTTCCTAGGTTTTTCCCTCTCTTAACTTCAACATTTTGTTTTCTTTTTTAGAAGCCATGCAAACTCTAATAAATAAAGAATATCCGGTTGTATACATAGTATTCAGGATGCAGTTCAGTTACTCTAACCCCAAACATTACTTTATAAATTGTTTACAGTTATTTTTCTTAATTAGTTCCTGTTTTCTTTACTTGTAGTTCTCATGCTGAGTTTAAAATATAGCAAATACCAAAGGGGCTGGAAAGGAGGCAGTTGTTGCTTAGAGAATATTACTTACTAGAGCATTTTATGTACTGATACTGATCCTATCTCCTCAAATCAATTATCTCAATGGTGAAGACTTTCATGCGTTCAACGCGGATCAATTAGGCCTTAGTGCAGATACATCTCATCCTTCCAAAGTATTTAATATTCATCAGATGAGGTGCACATTTAGATAGCTATCTCTCTTCCCTAGCATTTTTAATAATTTTACAAATACACTTGCTTCAGAGGCAAAGCTCATCTGCCAGTCATAATTAAGTTCTCTACTTTAAAATATGCTCTTATTACCATGGAATATAGGCATATATTATATTGACACTAGGTGAAATTAACCTCTTGGGGATATTGTCCTGTAATACATATTGTTTTCTAGTTTTGTCCACTTTAAATACAAATATTTGGTTGGAATAGTGAAACTCCACCTAAATCAAGGATATTTTTTAAACATCACTTTATGAAGACAAAGATTTACTGAAAGTAAATGGATTATAACTATTTAAAATAATATACATATAGCAAGGTGTGTGTGTGAGAGAGAGAGAGAGAGAGAGAGAGAGAGAGATTTAGAAAATTCTCAAATCCATTTTCAGTTTCTCAGTAAGGAAGTGCATTGATCCTTGACTGGCTGTGTTAAGATCATTCTCTCTATTCTGACCTTGTATGGACTTCTCTATGAATGTTTCAAGGCAGGTTACAGTTTCAAACAGGTATAGTTTGTCCCAAGCTCTTTGCATTAGGATATGTATTTATTACTTTAGGAAACTTACTACTGTTTGAAAACCTCTTTGTTGAAATGACAGAAATCGCATGCCATTTCTTAAAAAGTTGATGTAGTAAAGTGACTCACTGAGGACTGAGAGAGCATGCTATTCCTTCTGCACCTTTCTCCATGAATATCTACTAGCAATAGATGGAGAAGGGAAAGGTAGGGCGGGGCTCACATGACTGCACCTCTGAAGAAAGAAGTCAGAGGTACTGACTGCCATGCTTGAATGATAGCCAAGGGAACCATCCTGATTTCCTGCGATGTGGCAGCACTATAGGCATCCTGATGAACTCTATGGTATAGCACATAAAAGATGGCAGAGTGTATGAAGCTGATGTAGATGTATGTTAAAAATTGCCGAAGACTACAGGTTGCAATATAACTGAAGAGTTCTTTAGGGATACCCAGCATGGACAGGGTGCAATCCTTTACCTTCAAAGGATCATGTTGGTTTCTTCTGGGAATTAGAGCCTAGTCAGACTTCATGCATTGCAGATGATAAAGGCTCAATTGTGGCCACATGTGGAAGTCATAATAAAGATGTAACAGAATTCAGAGAAACATGACAAGGTAAATTCACAGGAATATGGAAGGTAAACTTACTTATCACCTTTTTGAAATATGTCAGCCCCTAAGGTTTCTTGGTCAATCAGACAAGAAGAAAGTCCTATAAGAATACTACCATAATTCCAAGACTTGAATGGGATTTGATTCCACTTAAGCATTAATTAAACAAATAAGACTCTCATGTAATTCAGAAACCAATATTATTCTTCCCTCCTTGGTGCTCATCTAAATCCATCCTTTGATCTGGTTCTTTCCTATCTCTGAGTGAAACCTTGGATAGACCTAAAAACCTATCTCCTTGATTTCAGACAATAAAACTTCTCTATTTACTGTTAGTTACCAGCCTAATCTCATTTATGCAATTAAAATGTCCATTATATGTAATAGTCAGAACTCTGAATTACAGTATAAGTTTCTTGCCTTCCAGGACTTGAACAAGATGTTAGTTGGAGGGTCTTATATGACTTGTGCTGTCATGAGGGTCACGGTATACTATGGGCTGGGAAGGTATTTAAAGCACTCTTTCTTCCATGGAGCAGTATTATGGTTCTCTGGATTCTCCCCCACTACTCAAGATTATTATGCTCTTGGATAGTGTCTAAGACAACCCAAGACTGGCTTTCTCTTTGCATATGGCCTAGATTTGGTCAACAAGAAACATATAGCCTTGATCTATTATGTTGGGAATGGCAATGCAGTTACTTTCCTAATGCAGCACTCTATTAGCTGCTACAGGCCATTTTAGCCAGTCTTTTGACTCCAATTTTTTTGAAGAGGAGAACATGAGAGGGGAGATGTTCAGGCATGCATCTGATATCATAGGAGTCCCCTGTGCTCCCAAACTGCATCTACTATAAATCAAGACCCACACACTTGACTTGAAGTGAGGCAAAGCATAGTCTCCCTTACTACTTTTTGAACAAATAGAAGCCTCTCCTAAGAAAATTTCCCTCTAATTCCCAAGTATAATCTTTGAGGTTGAGGTAGACCTTGAACTAAGGATTGCAGAATTGAGTTTTGACCTCTTCAGTTGCATGTATAGCATAAGTGTCTAACACCTCACTTTGGAATGCTAGAGCCCTTGCTACCTGACATTTTATTTTTGGCCTTCTGGGATCACTTGGACATTCTGGTACACAGACAAATAACTAAATATAAGAGCACTCACACATTAAATTAGTAGAACTATTCATACCAGTTTTTTTCTTTTCAATATGTTATCCAAAATGGTGGCTGCCAGCTTACTTAACTGAAAAGAATGACTGGTTATTTTTGTACTCTTTAACCTCAGCTTTCTTGTTTTGTTTGATTAGAAGCTATATTCTTTCTTCCTTAGTCAGTATTCTTATTATCATCACAGTTTTGCCTACTGTGATGATGATAGAGATATTTAAATTCCTTTGACAAACAGATTAATTTCTTGCTTGAGGTCCCATATAGGCTGAACTACTTTCCCCAAAAATTATGTGTTGAAATTCTAACCACCAGTACCTCAGAATGTGACTATATTTGTAGAAAGAGCTTTTAAAGAGGTAATTAAAGTTAAATGAGGTCATTCAGGTGGGCTCTAATCTACCATAACGGTGTCCTTTTAAGAAGAGAAGACTTGACCCCGCCAGGCATGGCTCAACAGTTGAGCATTAACCTAGGATCCAGGAGATCTCGGTTCGATTCCCATTCAGGGCAGATGTTCAGGGCACATGCCCGGGTTGTGGGCTTGATCCCTGGTCAGGGGTGTGCAGGAGGCAGCCAATCAATGACAACTCTCTCATCATTGATGTTTCAACTCTCTCTCTCTTTCCCCCTTCCTCTCTCTGAAATCAATAAAGATATATTAAAAAAAAAAAAAAGACTTGGACACAGACAGGCACAGAGGATAGACCATGTGAAAACACAGAGAGAACATAGGTACCTTACAAGCCAAGGAGGAAGGTCTCAGAATAAATCAACCCTTCTGACACCTTGATCTTGAACTTCTAGCCTCCAAAACTATGAGATAATCATTTCTGTTGAAGCCATGCAGTCTGTGGTACTTTGTTAGGGCAACACTAGCAAACCAATACAAGGTCCAAGCAGAAAACATATCTACATTGGCCAGAAACAGGGACATCACGACATTGTTTTGTGCAAGCCCATTAAAATAATAGCCTTCTCTCTTAGCCTTCACACTACAGAAACTCAGGAAGGACTTTTATTTAATCATTTCAAGCTCATTACCATAGCGTTCTGACAGTCCATGCATCACAACAGTGAGTACTTATGTACACCAACATCTTCCCTTCAAGGAAAAGGAAGACATTATGAACAAGGTGCATTTTTTAAAAGACCCCCAAAAATTAATTCCTATTAAAATATCGATTAAATTAAAATATTTGTGTAAAAAATGAGTTTAATCTAGAAATGTGGAAGAACACAATGAAGCTTTAACCATCAGATTGCTGTTTAAATTGTGTATAATGTAAATAATACGTTTAATGAGGACCTGTTTTCTTAATTCCCCATATTTGACTAATTACAAATGTATACACAGATTGAAATAAGCTTTTAATTTTTATTTAAATATATTGGTTTGTGTGGATATGGTTCAGTGCTACTTTCAACAAGTAAGATAATAGGCTAAATTGGTTTTTGCCACTTTTTTGATAAGAATAAAGATAAATCATAAATAAATAATTCATGTCCACAAGTAATTCTCTTATCTGAAAGAAGCAGTTCATTTCCTCATATGTTCAAAGATATATATCCAGCAAAGTGATCAATTTAGGTCTTGAATTAACATTAACCGAAATAAAAGCAATTATTTACTTGAGTCAAGAAAAGTTTCATTAAACTTTCTCCCTAAGAACCAAGGCAGTTATTCTTTTAAAACACTCATAGACTTCAGATACAGACTTAGTTCTGGCACATAAGGTCTATTTATTTCATGAATAATAATAATAATGAAGTTAAGGACAAGAAACTAATTATTACATTATCAATTTTCTCATAAATTTCTGTATCTTCTCTGTGTTAAAAACTTTTCAGTTTTCTAATGGCAAACATATTAGAATTTTTAAAAAAATCATTTCATGTTCATTTTCAGATAAGACTTTTCTTCTGGAGTTAGTGACTTTATCGTAATTGATCCTTCTTGAGATCAATTGCTCTGTTAAGGTAACATTTGTTTAAGTAAGGTCAGACCTTTTAAAGATCTATGAATATTCAATTTGATTTAAAGGTGGTTTTCTTTTCCAAAATGTAATGATTTCTAAGTAGCTAGCAGACATTTCATAGTTGTTGAAATAAAATATGTTCAACTAGACGCTCTAAGAATAAATAGAAACCTGAGAACTGCAGAGACCTCTTGGATGGCAGCAAAGCAATAAAGTATATTAAGCTGAAACACACTATTGGGAAGTACACAGTAACAAAACTTGAGAGGCTATAAAGCAGACTAACAGGTTTATATATCTTATGCTTTATGCGTACCTCAGGACAATGTACTGGATTGATCTACCAGAACTTATGGGTAAAGCCATGGTTTCATATTATGCATTAGATGATGAAATTATGCATGATACAGATTTGTCCATCTCAAGAAAACCTATCAGTATAGTGTAAAAATCCTGCCAATTCTAAGTCCTCTATGAATTGAAATTAAGGCTTTTTTTGCAAATGCTAGTGCTTAATTATCAGGCCCCATGATCATACCAGACTATCAGCAAAATACTTCCCAGTTAAGGGTTCTGTAACCTGCACTCCCCTGCCCTTTGCCTGGGCTTCAGTCGTGTCTTTATGTTCGCTTTCTTCACCACTTTTATTTTTAAATATGTTTCGGAATATTCAAGTGTTTTTATAAAATGTTAATCTAGCAAATTTATCAGTCCTTTCTTTGTGATATAATTTTCAGCAAGGCTAAAAAAAAAAAACCCTTTTCGATTTGAAATCAAATAATTACCAGTGTTTACTAGATTTTTAAATTCACTTGTGTTCTTGTTTTTTTGTTTATGTATTTACTTTTAATACTTTAATTCATCTGGAATTTGGGTGTTTTGGATATAACAATGGTCTAACTTGATATTGTTTTTAAGACCACTTTCCCATGTATTTGTTGAAAATTTTACTTTATTCCTAATCGTTTTTAATGATGTCTTTATTATGTACCACGTATGTGATAAATATATGTGTATATTTTATTTTGTTTTGTGACGATTTGTTCTTTTCTATTTATCTGGCTTCTAATCCTTGTTATTTTCATAATTGCATTGCTTTTTATTTTTAATAACATGATAACATGTTTTTATCTCTGGTAGGGCAAATCTATCCTTGTTACAATTTTTAAAATCTTAATACTTTGTCCTTATACTTTTGAGAATCAAGATGAAGAGAAAAAACACACTGGCATTTCATTGGTTTTAAGCTAAATCAATAAATTAATTTAGAAATAATTGATTTTTAAAAGCCATTCTAATTTCCACCCAAAATATGGTATGGTCACTAATTATCAAAAACTTTCCTTACATCTTACAATAGAGTTGTATAAAGAACTTCAATTAGGTATTATGCATTTCTTTTTAGAGTAATTTCTTTTTTTTTTTTCTTTTTTTAAAAATATATCTTTATTGATTTCAGAGAGAGGAAAGAAGAGGGAGAGAGGGAAATAGAAACATCATTGAGCCCACAACCTGGGCCTGGGCCCTGACCGGGAATCGAACCCCGATCGTCTGGATCCTAGGTCGACACTCAACCGCTGAGCCACGCCCGGCCGGGCGTAGAGTAATTTCTAAGTATTTATGGTTTATTTTTCTTAGTGTTTCTAATTGTTTGCACGTATCAACTTCTGAGTGTAGCTGGCATATAAAAATTAATTTGGATTTTGTATATCTGCCTTAAATATAATCAGCATACTAAATGTTTTCATTTTATCCAAGAATTCTCAGTTGCTTCTCTTTGGTTTCCTAACATTAAATCATAGCAGAGACTGCCTTTGTCCTACCCAGTGATCTTCCCCATCCCCCTTACTAAGAGATTCCTGATTTTATTTGATGTATCCATGCAACTTTAAAAACTGTCTGCCAGCCTCACTTGGAGAGTAGAAATGATCGTGGGGCATAGTCCGTGTAAGTGAAAATTCTTAGGTGACTTTACAGGAAAAATAGTTGAGTAGCAGGACAGACTCGCCTGGCCACGATCTTTTTGGTGTGTTCACCTTTGTGCTGACCCTTCTTGCCCAGGGTAGACAATGGTGGTTGGGGTCCAGCAGCTCCTTTGAAAACAAGAACAATAATCTTGCCTAACAAAGATGGAGCAAAAACCAGAAGAAGCATCATTGTCTCATGATATCAGGAAACTCATACCAGCACCCATCACTTCCATATTATTTTATATGCAGGGATAAGTAATAATAATAAACTCTCATTTTGTGTAAGCAGCTGTTTTTCAGGACTCGCAACTGGGATGCAATTTCAAACAAATACAATAGCTATATCTTTTCTAAATGATGGCAATCTTTTTTTGTTTTATCTCTTACTACATACAATCTTCCTACATTCACAGGACTTCACAGTCCATGTTATATAATAATGGTGACAGCTTTTTGGATCTAGAACTCAGTTCAAACATATTTCCAATGCTATTAGAGTCTCACCAGCCTATATACTAACTCCCAATATTGGACATATTTTGGCTCATATTATGGTGGGCATTCTTAGAATGAACAGTTCCCTGTATTTGTTGCCACACCCAGTCCCAAAGCATTGGCCTGCCTTGAGGGGGTCACTGTTTATTCGTACTGAAAGTGATGGCAATGACGTCGCTGTGGCCCTTCCTCCACTTGTAGCTGCAGCCAGCGTAACGCAGGGACCGCGCTGGAGTGAGGTGTTCCTTACAATAGCCCCGTGGGTGGTTCGGAAGCTACACAGAATTCTACTACTACTTGAAGTTCAAAAATAAGTTGCTGAAAGAGAATTAAAACCTGTGATCATAATGTGAAAAACTGCATCAAGTAAGCGAGATAAAAGCTAGCATTTAGCCCTTTATGAAAAGGCTTCAGGAAATTATATGTGGTCATGAAAATATTATGTTTCAAAAGTCCCTTTCAAAAGAATAGTACAAAACTGGCTTTGGGGGCACTTTTGTGACTATAAAAGAGAAGTATTCCCTCTATAGAACAATGCGCCCAGCATGGCTGAAATGGGAAAGTCATTTTTTTATACATAAGTGCTTCTATAATTATCAATAAGAGCAAATATTAAAGTGTATAACAGAAAAAACCCTCAATCAGATAATAAATCCATTAAGAACTATGGTCTGAAAAATATGAGTTTCAATTCAATATCTGATGTAGTGAAATTCTCAGTCAACTGCCATAAAATCAATGTAATAATTTTATTAAAAGTAAAGAAGTATGATAAAATTTTAAGAACTAACCAAAACTACGTAAAACAGATTAAGTAATGCATGAAGCCATAGTTTGTTTGGACAAATAGTGATTAAAAGGCTATAAGTATTAAGAAATTATAATAACTAATTACAGATATAGAAATATGATACATGGAGTATTTTTTTGTGGCAGTTAAAATTTTGTATTAAAAACTGATTTGTTTTAATTTCCATTGAATATTTTCTTGTCCCTCATAAGGACATCGAAGAAAAAGGAAGGCTGCATTATAATCTCCAATATTAAAAGAATTCTATACCTGGTTTCAAAAAGAAAGGGGAGGAACAAAAGACCAATGGTTAAACATGAATTAAGAAAATTGATATTTTCCCTCTCAGCTAGGGAAAAATTAAACTAGGCTGAAAATTAGTGAGAAGAGTTGTGATAAAAAACAGGTAAGAGCCCATCTAGTGCTGTCTTCCGCTCAAATCTACTCCACCGCACTACTGCCCTCAATTCCTGCCAGGGAAGGAAGGCAAAAAAAGACATAAACCGTGAGCCCAGGAAAGTTATCTGCTGAGTACAGAGAGACAGAATTGGAGTCTGGTGATTTGGGAGATTTAATCTCTCCACCCAGCTATCTCTCAGTATTCTGGCCTTGCCTGCAGTCTAATTCTGCATATAGTAGAAGCCAGCATCCACGTTACCAGGCATCTTCAAATGCCCATTCAACATAATGCCCAGAGGAACTGTCTCTCTTTTTCAAAAATCCTCGGTCTACTTCTTCTCATATCTCAATATGAGAATTGTTTCTTATGCCCACAGCTAGTATTTTTTTCTTATGTCCAGAATTTGTTCTTATGTCCAACACCAACACAATTATCTTGAAGAATGAAATCACCAAGATAGGGTTAAACCAACAGGGCAAATGATACACTGGGCCAGGTCTAGGGCAGGGATATCAGTGTTTTGTTTTGTTTTTTCAATCAGATTCTAGTAAACAATGGAATGACAGTAATAATATTTACTGTAATTCTGTGCCTACCACCAAATCCTATAATGATGATTTGTCTTCCCATGTTGCTTGTCTATAAGTAAATAACATATAAGGCAGGAGTGTCTGGGCCTTTCATAGTTATCCCTCACCCTGAGCAACTTTGTGTTAATGGAACCTAAACCTTTTATAATGGGGTAATCATATATTGACAGCCATATCAGATAGGTAATTTTAGGTGTCATTATCAAAACTATATATTATTTATACTGTAATATGGTGACAATAATCCCCAGCTCACCAGACTATTTTGACCCTTAAATAAAATAAAATGTATAAATGTATGTACAGGGTAACTGGGATATAATGATAGCATTTAATAAATGTGAGTTTTCTTTTTTTATATATATTTTCCCCTGTGAAACAGACATCCTCCAAATGCCACACCCTAGCTCCCCACATTCCATGCCCACTGTCTGCTTAAAATTTGACTTTCTTTTACCAAGGAAAGTTGTCACACTCCAAAATTATGGATATTGTTAATAAATACTTGCCCTGTGTAAAGTGATGAAAGAAAGAAGAGGTGGGTTTGAGAATACAAGTGAATCAGTGAATGAAGGAAACATGGACAAAATAGGGAAAAATATTTCAGAAAATGAAGCTAGAGTCAGAAAAGACAAATGTAGTTTATTTTTCAATTTAGCATTTAGATGAGCCCAAACTACTAACCACCCACATAACCCTGTCTAAGCAATACATTTTCCTCTGTCTGACCTCTTTTATAAGTAAGACATGGAAAATTTTTGCCCAAGTTTAACCAAGAACAATTTGGCAATTCCTAACTTAGACTAAATAAAGGCATTAATTCAATGTCCTTAAACTAACCAAATGGCTTGTTTACAAGCCCAATAAAATCATAAATGAATGATAGATTGAATAAATGAATATAAACAATTAAGTTCAGTTTGTACTGTAGCCTATAAACCCATTATCACAATTGGAAAGATAGGTTGTGTTTGTGTCTGAATGCTCGATATCTTTTTAGTATTTCTATTTTCTATGTTTTATCAAGGCCAGTAGTTTTGAAATAATTAGATAACATTTCAAAGAGGTATGGATCATTTCTTGTTGAAGTTTAAATTTTAAAATTAAATAGTTGTTTCATAATTTTTAAAATGTTCACCCAAATTGATTATATTTTGAAAGCAATATTGACATATTTCCCAGCTATGAGCTTATTAAACTGAGAGCATAAGGTGGGTTTTTTGTTTGTCCCCCTTTATCATGCGCATCTAGCACAAACCCAAAATAGCGTTGCTTAAGTCACCTTTTTTACAATACTCTTTTAAAAGAAATATTTCTAATAAGTTTGAAATATTGCTAAATGTCATTTATTCCATTTTTTCTAATAAATTATCTACTCTGCATTACAGAGGGTAACCTTTTATGATTGGGTGACAGCAGCATTTAGGATCTCAATAGTACATTTATAGAAATATGTCACAATAACATGTCTCTATTTATGTATAATATTATAAACACATTGGGAAAAGATTTTAAATAACTAACCCAATCTTTAGTGTATCATTATACTTTATAGCAATGTTTTACAGAATTTAAAGGAAGTCACTAATAGCCATAAAAAATATCATTCATAACTATAGAAACTTTCAAACGTAAGATTATTTATTCTTAATATAAATGGCGCCCTCAGCTTCTGTATGTCACCTATAGTCTTTGGTTATAGTTACGGCTTTAGTAGAAAATAAGAAAATCATGTCACCAATTAAGGTTTCCTTATTATTTTGTAAATCAACACCTTGTCGTCTGAGTATTTCAACATTTTTAATCTTCATATTTCCTTGTTTTTGCTTCATATTCTAGGAATACACAGCTCAGATCTCCAGTCATTTACTCTTTGTATCCTTTATTCTTTCCTACTAGCGTTTTCCATCTCTGTCTGTCAATTATTCTTTCACACAGCCATTCAAAATGGATTTCTTTCTATTTCAATATCATGCAGCCCAGAAAGGCACAGGTTTCTGTCAATATGGCAATAAAAGGAAAGGAATAAAGGAGCAGGAAAACACACCCACCCACATGAAACACAGAGGCATCCGCACAAAATCACAAACACACAAGACAATATCAAAGGTAGCCACGGGAAAAAATTGGTTGTGCTACATCCTCCCACCCCAATATTAAAAATGTCATACTTAGTTGCCTCCTCTCCACTAACTAAATACCCCAAGGAATAAAATGATCCTGGGGCAGAGTGTTTTTCAGATGGAGAGGGTGATGAATTGACAGCTTCTAAATCAAAGGGCGAGAGAAGGCAATGTGTGTATGCTGGCCTACGGCAATAGTGAGAAACTGTATGCCAGCCCTTGTAGACATCCTCATGAAAATGTGCTTAGGGCTTCCCAAGTGAAATCCAGGCTAGGCTGATAAATCCCTGTTGTGAGAGCCACAGCCGGCACAGTCTACAGTTCTGCTCACAATGGTGCTGCCTCATCTGTCTTGTCAGAAAGACAGCACTTCATTGAACACAGGCATACTGAGCTCTACACTTGAGCACAAAGACAAGTGATGCCTTTACACCACTTCCTTCAGGAAGCCGAGGTGTTAAATACCTGGCTTCATGTTCGTAAAAAATGCAGGAAGGTAATTTTAAATGGAACTATGCATGAAAGAAATTAGAAGTAGGTGGTGTGAAAGAAAGCATTTAATAGTTCTTAAATGTAATTCTGGTTCTGGCTGGGTAGTTCAGTTGGTTAGCACATTGTCCCCATGTGCCAAAGTGGCAGATTCCATCCCAGGTCAGGGTACATACAAGAGTCAACCAATGAATGCATAAATAAGCGGAACAACAAATCCATCTCTCCCTCTCTCTCAATCAATTTTTTAAAAAGTAGAGAGGAAAAAAAGACTAATTCTTACCCAATATCTCTGTGCATGGTGTACCCTCCCAGGAAATGCCCTTTCTTCACTTTGTGTGTTCTTCAGAGGTTATTTTAAAGCTCACACCCTCTAGGAAGCCTTCCCTGCACGCTTTTTTTTTAATCATTTTTCAATTTTTCAATTACAGTTGAAATATAATATTATATTAGTTTCAGGTGTACACTCCAGGGATTAGATATGATATAACTTACTAAGTGATCTTCCTGATAAATCTCACACCCTTCTGACACCATACATAGTTATTAGAATACTATTAAATACATTCCCTATGTTGTAATTTAGATCCCCACGACTATTCTGTAACAATCAATTTGTACTTAATCCCTTCACTTTTTTCACCCATCCCTCCAACCCCCTCCCATCTGGAAACACCAAAATGTTCTCTGTATCTATGAGTCTTTTGTGTTCTACCTGATCATTTATTTTGATTTTTTGATCTAATTGTTGATAGATATGTATTTATTGCCATTTTATTGTTCATATTTTTTTATCTTTTTTTTTCTTTATCTTAAAAAAGACCTTTTAATATTTTATGTAATACTGATTTAGTGGTTATGAACTTCTTTAGCTTTTTCTTTTCTGGGAAGTTCTTTATATGTCCTTCAATTCTAAATGATAGCTTTGCTGGGTATAGTAATATTGACTGTGGGTCCTTGCTTTTCATCACTTTGAATATTTCTTGCCACTCCCTTCTGGTGTGCAAAGTTTCTGTTAAGAAATCAGCTATCAGTCTTATGGGAACTTCTTTATAGGTAACTAATTGCTTTCTCTTGCTGCTTTTAAAAGTCTATCTTTAACCTTTGGTATTTTGATTATGATGTGTCTTGGTGTGGGCCTTTTTGGGTTTTTCAATTTCTTGCGCCTTCTCTTCTCCTTCAGGTTTCATTCATCATAATGCAAATGTTGGTATGCTTGAAGTTGTCCTCATTTTTTTATTCTTTTTTCTATTTGCCATGTTTTTAACTATATCAGTTCTCTCATCCTTGAACCTTGAATTATGGTCCACAGTGGGCATTTTGCTATTCAGTTTATTCTAGTTATTTCACTCTATAATTAAATTATAACTTTCTATGAAGAGAAAGATCTACCTTTATAGAAATGTTTTAAAATAACTTTTTCCTTCATATACTAAGGATACACAGTTCAAGAAAAACAGGAACCTTGTGCACATTTAGGTTCCTTTTTATTGGAAGGAGTTAACATGTGATAAAATATAATATATTTAGATAGTCATAGATAACATATGGAAATTAAAATATGTTGCTATGATAGAAGTGATGAAGGGGCAGTATTTTATATTGCGAGTTTAAGAAAAGCCTCTCAAGGGAAGTGATATATAAGCTGAGTCTTAACATGAGAAATAGCTAACCAGTAATCAATCTAGAAGAGTGTACAAAGCAGAAGAACAAGTTATTAATTAGTGAATTAAATTTTGTTCCCTTCAGAGAGAAAAACATTTAGCTGTGTGTCTACAATTCCATTCCCATTATACTTTGTGCCTCCTTAGCCTTCACCCTAGCTGTTGAGCTTATCTTTTTAATCTCTCCAATTATGTTTGCTTATCTTTTCCTCACTTTCCAGAGTTGGTAAGTGATTGATCTAATCTAAAGAAAAATCAGAAGGAAAGAGATTAGCGGAGGAAACAGATATTAATAAAAATCAATGAAAAATGATAAAAACATATAAACAAACAGGTCTGACAAGCAAGGGGTGTTTTCTATGACCATGGAAGAGCAAAATGATTTGAAGGAAAGTATGTCTGCCCAAATCAACGCAGTCTGTTCAGGGTGGCTTTTTTTTAGCAGAAATATAGAAGAATGTTTGAATAATACTGTTCTATGCAGACCAGAAATTAGCTCAAACTTTTTTTTAAGAAAGAAAAACACTAAATTTTAACAGTAAAGATATCACCCAATGAGTTAGGACACAACTAAGGTTTGCTTGAAATATGTTTTGGGGATGGGGACAACACCTTTCTATTCAATTAAAAGAAAAAACAGAGGCCTAACTTTTATAACTCAGAGGGAAGTTTATTTGTTTGAATACCCATTATGCCATGAATTCATAAAAAATGGGTCCCAGCATCTTGGGCTAATTCCATTGGTTCTCACAAAGTGTGCTTCTCCGGATGGAGCAGGCCAAGGATTCAGTCAAACCTAGGAACAGTTTCTTTCTCTTTGGCTTCCTTCTTTTCTGATTATTTTCCTTCACAAGTTTCAGGAAACTAAGACAGCTCATAAGGTGTATAAACTCAATAGATACATTAATTCTCTTGGCAAGAAGAATCTTGCCTTAACTTATTTGTTTACAACAATGCCAACAGCATGCTGGGTAACACTCTAGACTCCTTTAGTTTTGCTATGGTAAAATTTGTGGGGCACAACTTTTTGATAGGTACCCATTCCCTTGATATCTACAATATCACCTTTCTTATAGACTCTCATGTGTGTGGCCAAAGGAACAACTCCATGCTGTTTAAAAGGCCTAGAGAACATAAGCAGAAGCCTCTCCTCTTCCTTTTTTTGTTAGTCATTCAGGTAAATTACTGGAAAATGGTGGTTCTTATTGAAAGGAGTTCAAATTTTTTAATACGTGTGAAAATGACACCTATTGTTTCACTGTAATTTTGAGGGGAACCACATGGAAATGTAGTCATAGAGATGCACCATTTTAGGGAACGTAAGCCAAGCAAAAATGTCAAAATGAAAACTAATGCTTCTATTTGCATATGAAAATTAAAGGTGGCTATTGCCTATAGATTTGACTATATGGTTGCCTGATGTAATTGAGGGTTATTATCTACTTCATATTATACAGTGGTTTTAGAATGTATCTGTTGACAAACATTTCAGTTTACGAATGCAGTGAACCCAGAAGAAAATGCTTTGGCTTTTGAACACACCTCAGAAGTCGAACATGCCACACAGTTTCCACTGAGGGCATGATCCTGAGGCCTAGCTGTCAGCTGTTGATCTCTTGGTTTTCAAATGTTTCAGAACTTGAACGGTCTTCCGGAATGGATTACATTAAAAAACCGAGGTATTTTCTTTGTAGTGCCTCAAGATGACATTCTTACAATACCAAATAATCTCTCTTTATTTGCCACAACCCTCCTCTTGATTAATTCATTCAAGAATACTATGCACATATATATTTTAATTAGCTCAGGAAAAAAGTGAATATATAGTTGTTAAGTAAATAGGAAAGTGAGGTATCAAGAGGAGTTTTCCTGGCTATCAAAGTCATTATTGGTTGGTTGTTGTTGTTTTTTCTGATTGATGAGGGTAACAGCTTTGTATAGCTTCAGATCTGGAAGTCTCTTTCAGCAAATGTTTAAGTGCACACTTTAATATTTATGTGGGAAAGTGGCTGCAATATTTATAGCACAATAAAATATCAATTGGTACCATACTGTGTTAGTCATAATTATTATTAAAAATTACTTAACTTGGTTTTTCACATTTTATATCTTCATTAAACACTTGTAGTCCTTGCTCTCTTCTAACTCCCTCATGTCTCTGAGGTGGGAGAATTAGCTAATACTATTTTCACTTTCTTTCCTAGAAGCATTAGGACTATTTATAATTTATTTATTGAGATGATTTAAAGATGTGTCCAAAAGAAAAACAGAAAGTAAGAAAATGCCCTTAAGAATGTTAATTAGAGTTCATGTTAAAAACAAGCCTGTGAAGTAAGGTTAAATGCACCGTGGCCGGTGTGGTTCAGTGGTTAGAGCGTTGGCCTGCCCACTAAAGGTTCTCGGGTTCAATTCCTGATCAAGGCCATGTATCTGGGTTGCAGATTCTCTCTCTCTCTCTCTCTCTCTCTCTCTCTCTCTGTTTCTCTCTCTCCCCTCATTAATAGGTGTCTCTGGGACCACTTACAATGTGACAGTTATAATACATGTAAAAGCACAATAACATGCTAGCTAGGCTCTAGCCAGTGAATTATCTTATTTTCTTTTCTGTATTTTAACCTATTAGAAAGTAATGTATGTCCCTCTGTTTATCTCCTCCCTTCTTCCTTCCTTCTTACCCTTTTTTCCCTTTCTTTCTTTCTTTCTTTCTTTCTTTCTTTCTTTCTTTCTTTCTTTTCTTTCTTTCTTTCTTTTCTTTCTTTTCTTTCTTTCTTTCTTTCTTTCTTTTCTTTCTTTCTTTCTTTCTTTCTTTCTTTCTTTCTTTCTTTCTTGTCTTCCTTTCTTTCTTTTCTTCTTTTTCTTTCCAAAAATGTTTAATTATCTAAAAGAAATTATCAGTTCTTTTGAAGACTGCTGCATCCTATAGTCCCCTATTGCATATCCATAATGCATATAATCATATTAAACTTTAATATTCCTGTGGTGACAAAATTTATCTCACTTTATTTAACCCAGCATTTTCCAAACAGAGAATTGTTAGTATATAATGTCAACATCTAACTAAAAATAATCCAAAAAATGCACTTGGGGACTATGATCAGAGAATTATAAAGATAATTTGCTTATGAAAATGCCTGAACAAATAGCAGCATGTTGTAGCTAGATGTTTTGTAAGGAGAAGTGTGTGCGTGTGTGTGTGTGTGCATGTGTGATTAGATAGCTTCCTATTACTTATTTTAATGGAGACGCAAAAACAATTAAGGTACTTCTTATGCACATTTTAATATAAGATGTCATCTGTTACATAGTAAAAATTATTGCAATTATTACCTTGCCTATTTTATTAACTGTTATATAATTATACACTGATTTTCTCTGGAAAAAATTGTATTTTTGCATGTATGTATGTGTGTATGTTCATATACATTAGTCTGTATGTATATGTATATAAATGCACATTGACATTTACCTATAAAGTGGTAAAGATGAAAATGCTGAAGCTTCTATATACACATAAAGGCTGTAAAAGATTGGAAGAAAGCTGAGGCTGCAGGCTGCTGCTTTGAGCTGTGGAGGTGCTAGTTATATAAATAATGTTGAAAGAATTCTCCTTTTGTACAAATAAAAGGATCAGTGATACTAGAGGTTCCTGGTACCAGAGCCATAATATAGCAAGGCCAAGACTGATGGATTGAAATCAATGCCCTTTGACCAATTAAAACCATAGCAATGTGGATGAATGAGAAAGATCAAACTCTGTTATTCCAAGGGCATTGGTGTAAGCTCGGAAAGCAAGGACAGGAGTCATGAAGATCAAGGCTGCTTCTTCTGACCAGCCTGTCTACTGCTGTTTTTTGAGGCAGCCCAGATCTGTACAGAACTAAGTCTCCTCTAGGTGACCTAGCAAGAGAGCTAGAGCAGCCACTCTGACTTAATTTTATCACTTTAGACTAAAGTTGTGCAAATATTTAGGATATTTACTTTTTAAGAGACCAGAGTTTTAGGACAAAATTAATGTACATTAAACATATTTTTTGTGCCCAATTGGCCATTTAATAGATTTGTCATAATGCAAAATCACATTTCTTCTCAAGTTCACTATTTTTACTCTTTGGCTTGTGAGAATGACCATTCTTATAGTCTAGTTTGATTATATTTAGAAAAGCAGGGAGAGATTTAAGAGACAGAGGAAAGAACTCTATATAAATTAATAATATTGCCCTTACATAACCTATCTCTAGATATGATATTCCTATGATATCTTATGGTATGATATAATAAGAAACATTTAATATCTCATAGTCTTTAAGGGTTAGAGATTCAAAAGTAACTTAGCTGGATGTTTTTGCCTCAGCATCTCTCACAAGGCCAGGGCTGCTGTCATCTCAGGAGTCAACTAGGGAGGATTGCTCCTGAGCTCACATATGGCTCACAGTCCTCAGGAGGTCTATGCCCAAACTCTCTCACATGGCTGTTTGCAGGGCTCAGAAGACCTGATTTCAAGCTGGCTCATATGAGATCTTCCAAAAGGCTGCTTTAAGGCATGAAAGCTGACTCACTTCTCCCAGAACAAGCAATACAATAGGAAGTGAGAGAGAACACCCAAGACAGAAACCATAGACTTCGTATAACCCAGTCTCAGAAATGACTACCCATCATTTGTCCTTATAGTCTATTCATCAGAAATGAGTCAATTTAAGTGCATCTCACAGTCAAAGGGATAGAACTACACAAGGATGTGATACCAGGTAAGGACCATTGCGGCCATCTTAGTGGCTGCCTACTACATAGGAAAAAGGAATTAAGTGGGTCCTCAAAAAGATAACTGACTTGATCATTAGAACCCAGATCTCTTGACAAGTGTGCATTCAAGTGTCAATTTCTAGGAATAATGTATGACTGCTTTACATTTTTGGACAATGATTTTGAGGCATGATCTTAAAGCTAATTGTTATAAGTAATATCTAATAAGTGAAGAATATTGAACATATTTGGTATAATGAACACAAAACATTATTCTCTGAATTTACTACAGTGAAAATTAAAAGGTTTATAACTGATGTGTTATAAATGTTAACAACAAATGTAATTTTAAAATTCTTGCAACATGGCATAAGATAGCAGTAGTTTCCATATCCTATAAATAGTGGTAATTGAATGTATGCTATTTGTAATTTCTTTGGTACTCACATCAATGGTTCAAAATTCCCCCATAAGGAGTTGAATAAACATTTTGGAAATAGACACTATAACACTGCAACAGAAACTGATTTCATCACCTTTTCAGTATTCTGAGAGAGCATCTGGTTCAATTCCAGGTATCCCAATGTAAGAATTTCTTGTAATTGCAGAACCAAAGTCATAAAAATTTTCTTAGAAATTATTTGGTCTAGTGGCTATTAAATTTATTTTTTAGTGCCTGCTCTGGAGAAACGGTAAGCTAGTCATAGTGAATAGGAAATTTAAAAATCCTGAAGGAGAAGCATAATTAAAGTTTGTGCATGTAGCAAAGATGCCCAGAAGCCAGCTAGAACAAAGCAAGCAAGAAGAGGTTGGAAAGGGGTGAGATGAGAGAGAGTGAGGAGAGAGGAGCAGCTCACACAGGGTGGTTTGAGGTACCATATGGGGCAGGTCGGATGGGGTGTAAGCGATATGGAATACCACTGAGGAGTCATGGGCACAGAAGTGACCTGATTTTACTTATCTTTTTAAAAGAATTATGCCAGCTGTTCTGTTGAGAATGGACTGTAGGATAACAAAGAACCAGTTGGGAGGTTATTGCAATAACATAGGTGAAAAATAATAACGTTTTTGAACGTGGTGATTAACTGTGAGGATAGTAGGAAATGTCAGACTTTTGAAACTAGAAGCAGGAAGACTTGTGTCAGATATGGGCTGTGAGAAAAATAGAGGAATAAAAGTGATTCTAATACCATTATTTTAGTAGCAAAATCTTTTCAATTAAAACACTTTTAACAAGTAGGAACAAAGTGATTGAAGCAGGGCCGTTGTACTCAGATCCCTCACTCAAGACACCTTTTTGCCCTGATGTCACTCTGAGGACCTGTAGAACTTCTGAGTTTGAAAAGCACCTGTAGTCGGTACACATTTTTGAATCTAATATGTATTTTTTATTTTTTATTTTTATTTTTTATATATCTTTATTGATTTCAGAGAGAGGAAAGGAGAGGGAAAGAGAGATAGAAACATCAATGATGAGAGTCATTGATCGGCTGCAGCCCGCAACCAGGCATGTGCCCTGACCCGGAATCGAACTCCGATCGCCTGGATCTTAGGTCAAAGCTCAACCACTGAGCCACGCCCGGCTGGGCACTTAATATGTATTTTTTATACTTAGTTTCAAACTTTCATTCCAAGTGATTGCCAAAAATATACTATAATATTATTCAACTTAGGAACAGCCATTTTAGGTTATGATCAGTCAGATTAGAACCTTCTACAGCTCCTTTTACTCAGGGATTTGAAAGAGCCATCGTGACCGTAGGGAGGGGTGATAACATTTGGTATTGTTACTATGCCGCCATTCGTATCTATTGCAATGTATATTGTTAAACAGTCTCTTCACTTATCCAAATGCCCCAAGTTAAATACAATCTCCTTAGGTATGTCTCCTTCAACTGCTGTGTCCTTTTAAATTGAATGGGACACAGTAAAATGCCACTGCCTTCTTATTCCAATCTAGCGCCTGGGGAACGTGGTAGGCCTACTTCAGAGCCTCTTTGCCAATTACAGCTGGAGTGATTATCCAATTAATCATCCAAAATTGGGACAGGTGGTCTGAGACAAATGCTATTGGAAAAAAAGATGTAAAGCAGGACTGTCTTGGGCAAACTAGACTATGTAATTACCCTTCCTCCAACTCTGATAATCATCTACCTTTCTTTGTTCTAGTGCCATAATGGCCCAGTGAATGTCTGCAAGACTGCAGTTTTCCAGACAAATTTAATGAGCATGGTTTCTTTACATTCTCAGATATCAAACTTATCTGGCAGTTTTATTATACCAAATGTGAATGCTAACACCCAGGAGTTGAGGGCTTAGAGCACAGACTCTCTTCCTTCACTCGCTTCCCATCATTGCCAGAACTTTAATCTCTTCCAGTACGGGCACAATTCACCCAGTGCCTACGATTTTGGGGGCTGCTATAAAACAAATACCATAGACTGGTGGCTATAAACAATAGATATTTATTTCTAACAATTCCGGAGGCTGGGAAGTCCAAGGTCAAAGCAGATTCAGTGTCTGGTGAGAGCCTGCTTGTTGGTTCATAGACGGTCCCTTCTAACTGTAACATCACACGGCAGAAGGGACACGGGAGCTTGCTGGGGTCTTTACCATAAGGGCACTAATCCCATTCATGAGGGCTCCACCCCTATGACCCTCGTACCTTTGAAGTAATTAGGACACCTCCAAATACTATCACATTGAGAGGATTTAAATATGAATTGGTGGGAACCCAAACACTCAGTCTGTAGCATCCAGGAAGCAGTCTCTCAGATCTCTTAATTTTACCTGTGCACTGTCACTGAAAAGTTAAGCATGTACTCTATTCACTGGTTTGGCAACTGTACCATGTGAGCAAATGTGACCTTATGACTCAAATGGGCTCATGTATGGTATTAAAAGGGAGAGCGTGGTGGAGTTAAAACACAGTAGAAATGTATACTACTATTCACTCAACGTTGATCAAACACAATCATTTTATAGATGACCTTACTTATATCCCAGATCACATAGCCAGTAAATAGCAAAGTTGGGGCAACAAATCAGTTTTCCTAATGCCTCTTCTATTGAACTTAATTCTTTGATGATACCTTTAAAAGCACTGAATTTGAAACTTACCTTCTCTTCAAAATAGTAAATCAAAGCAGATCTTGCTTTTCTTGTGGTTGTTGCCTCCAAAGTTCCACCAAATAATATTGGTTCAAGGATTTAAATCCCTAGGCTTTGTAATATGAACAACAGCTTGAGATAAACTCAAACTGTCTACCTGCACCCTGTATATGTCAACTTCTTGATTTAAGAAACTGTATTTTAACTTATCTCACTAAGTTTTAAAGGCTACTATAAAATATGTCATGAAATAATTCAATCAATTAGCTTCAGTGAAAAAGGAAATCTTTATATAAGTTAATATTGCTATAACCACAATACTTTCAGAAATCTATTCAATTCCAAAAATTATAGGAGTTATATAATTTACAGGGTATAGTAAAATGTATCCACCACCTTACACTGAGTTTCAGAAGCTTAAATGTGCAAAACATTGACATTTTTTAGATTGATGCCATGTTGGGATAATTAAAGATTATACTGTTCCATTTATAAAATGACTGTCAGCCAGTAGAGAGCAATTAGGAACATGCTTTGTTTCAAAATATAGATGGATAATAGTGTAAAGGATAACACCAAATTAAACTTGCATTCATATAAACTCCTAAATTATTATTTACAAGTATATTTAATTTTATTCAAAATGTTTTCTTAACCCTCTTTGAATTTACATATACAACAAGAATAGAAAAAAATACATGTTAAATTGAGCAACTGAATTTCTCTTTTATGAATAACTTTGCTAACTACCTACTTAAGAACAATACAATTAAAAGGTAAATAAAAGTTAACTATTTCAAATTCATTTACTTATTCATATGTTCATTTATTTGACAAATATTTGTTTTAGAATCTACTATTGCTTAGGTCCTATTTTATCGAGGATAAAGTAGTAAACAGTACAAAGTATCTGAACACAGAATAGCTTAGAATCTAATAAGGGCATTGTTTAAATAAATATTTAAAAATTTATTTAAAAATATAATGTAAAGTGGGTTTGAAATATGTAAAAAATAAAATAAAATGGGTGAGAGGACAGAGTATGAAAGGTGGTAGGGAGAGTGGGAAGCTGTTTCAGATGTGATAGGGCTGGTTCCCTAAAGAAGAACTTAAGTTGGGGATTAATGTTCAGAAGACTTATTGGGGAAGCTCAGGAGGAGGGAAGCACTCAGCATCGGTAAAGCAGAAGTAGAAAGCGCCATGACCACGTGGTCTCTGCTAAAGACCAGTTTCAGCTGATCCCATGGGGAGCGTGAAGGACAGCAACTCACCCACACACATGGCCATTCCTCTTCCTGCCAGTCAGTGAATGGCTGGTGCTTTTTTTTTTTTTAATGTTTTTATTGATTTCAGAGAGAGAAAGGGAGAGGGAGAGAGAGAGAAACATCAATGATGAGAGTCATTGATCAGCTGCCTGCCTCCTGCACGCCCCCCCCTGGGGATCAAGCCCGAAACCTGAGCATGTGCCTTGACTGGGAATCGAACCGTGACCTCCTGGTTCATAGGTTGACGCTCAACCACTGAACCACGCCGGCAGGGCTAGTGTTTTCTTATTTACTATCTTGAGGAGAGGGTAAATTTCCAGAGCTTCCTCCTGGACTCTCCTTCTGGCTCTTACTCTACAGATCAAGGAAGAAATATGAGGGTTGTGCCAATAGCCAAATATATCATTTAGGTGCCCTAGGAATGAGCATATGCTGGGTCCAAGTAGGTCCAGTGGACCCCCTGTAAGATGGACCTGAGCTCTATTTATTACCTAATCACATACATGCTTCTTCTAACAGGAGGGCCAGGACACTTTGGATCCCAAATTTTCGTATCAATTGAGATCCTGCATCCAAGAGTCCCCTAAAGGTCTATTATTCCCCTTTCCTTAATGTATAGTTACCCAAATAATTTACCATAAGCCCTCTGAGGGAGGGAACAAGTAGATTACTACTGTTCAATCCATGATTTCTGGGTCTTAGAGTCGGCTCGTGTCTAAGTACTAAGCAAACTATCATAACTTTCCATTGGGGCAGGTGACCTCCGCTTCTGCTTGCCCACTCATGGTCTTCTAATTATGTATTAAGTAGTAGCCTGTTAGCTGCTTATTGATCTTGTTCCAAGAACAAGATAGATTCCTTCACAGCTAATCAAAAGCCACATGCCATCAGAATTTATTTTCAATAATTTTATCTTCCACCATTGCTACATAATTAATGTTACTAAATGATGTTCATGTGATCATTTTACTTCAACATACCACTTAATATTTTTAAAGTAGAAAATAATTATCTTTTATATATAAAAAATGAACATCTACCCTGTGTTAGGCACTGTGCTAGGCATAGTGTTGATTTGGAACTAGAAGAGTTGCATTTGATTTCTTGGCAATTTTGGAGGACCACGGACAAATTCTCTCAGTCTGTTTTCCAGTCTTCACTATGAAAACAAAATACTTGCCCTATATTATTACTTCTCTCTTTTGAAGTTCAAATTAAATATACCTTTTGAAAAACATAAAAGTCCTATGTACATACATTTACATAATTACCTTCAGTTGAGCAGACGTCTCAGGTGCCTTCTATTTTAGAATATATGTTTATGTACACATATGTACGTACATGTATACAGAGAGAGAGAAATTAATACATAAATGTTGACATGAGTTAGAACATGAAAAGAATTTGGTCTATTGATAATTTTCTACTAATAACCATTTTGTTAGCTCATAGAACAATGCTACTTTTTTTCCACTTTTTAAAATTTACTGTTCTGTTCCTAAAATAAGAACCTTTTTTAGTGAAAATTTAAAACTGGCCTTTCCAATACATGACTTTCCTTGCTTCAGAAAAGGCCTCCTTGTAAAAGCTACAAAGGACTCTCACACTTCAAATAGTTCCCTCAGACATTTTGATAAGTGTAAATGAATTTTTTAATCTTCTGGCACATTCATATGCCTCGCAGATATGTGCCTGGCTAAGAAAATCACACAGACGTCTGTAAGAGGAATGCTGCCCACTAGCAGCTGCTCTATTGCTTCCAGTGCCTAAAGTGCTGTTCCCAGCTGCCGTTTCATTCTTCCCAGAGTGCTTTTATGTTGCAAACTTCAAGTCAGAAGAGCATCTCTTATTACAGCTGTTCAGGAGTGTCTTCCTTCCGACAGACTCCATTGCATATGGCTTGGGACTTGAATGAGAAAACAGTCACTGAGTTGCTTTGAAGTTAACTTGTCAGGAAGGAAGTTTCCCTGAGAGGACAGAGAAAGAAGGAGGAAGGGCCTGAGAGAGGTTTACACAGAAGCAACTTGTTTCTGTGTTACAGGTAGAATTTATTTTTTTGCCCAGAAGCATCTGTGTATCTAAGGAAATATTACTGAGACATGTTTTTCAGCAGCATTTGCTCCGAGGAACCTGAAGGGTAGATGGGAAATGGAAGAATTCAATCTGAACATTGCCCAGTGGTACAATTCAAAACTTCTCATCTATGAATCATATCGCCCCATAAACTCAATTTTCAATATCAGATTTTTTAAAGTTAACGCAAAGCAATCTATAATACTACAGTTTGATCATATGAATTAAAATAACATAGAGCAAAAACACTTCTTGAGCATGACACTTGCTATTTTGTGTTACTTCTACTGTTATAGTTTTTTTTATTTTAATGAGGCATGAACAAAAAAGTAAATTTTACAGGTTACCAGGTTTCATTTTTTTCTTCAAGGATCAGGCATTTTATTTCAGTGCCTTGCTTTTCAATTTCTTTTAATCATTATAAAAATGTATTCATTTTAAAGATCTTCTAGTTTAATAGGTGTTCACTTCAGAGGGCTTTCCTGGAATGGGTTTTCTACCAGAAACATAATTTATCATATTGACTACTGTCTCTCAAACTAAAAAGGAAATTGGTACATAAACATTCTCAAAGCACCCTTAGTCTTTGCAAGTGCAGTCTTTAAAATAAGAGGGATACGGTTTAAGCAGTTTAAACAATGTGGGATGCGGTGCCTAACAGGTGTGTACGTTTAGTCCAAACTATTTTTTGGAACTGGCTGATTTCATTGGCACACTATAATAAAGCATTTGTAAAGGTTAAAACCTGGCCATGCTTTAAGATAACCAGAAGTGCTACTCTTATTTTACAACACATGTACTTATTACAGATACATTCTGTTTTAAGAAATCCAGCTTTCTAAATGTTTGTATATTTTTATAAAAGCAATATCTAAATGGTAAATATGAGATGTTTTTACCAAAATATTCTATTTTTTCAAAATCTATTTTAATAAAAATTGACTTTATCACCAAGTTTTTAGGAATATACGCATTTTTTTCAGTAAATTCTTTTTTTTAATCCTCACATGAGGATATGTTGAGAGAGAGACAGAGACAGAGACAGAGACAGAGACAGAGACAGAGACAGAGATCGCTGCCTCTAGCATGCACCCCATTGGAGATCGAACTGTAACCTAGGTATGTGCCCTGACCAGGAACTAAACCCACAACATTTTAGTGTATGAGATGATGCTCCAACCAACTGACCTACCCGTCCAGGGCATGAATATATGCATTTTTAAGAAAAGAATGCTAAGGATTGTGTCTAATCTGTAAATTCATGATTAGCATTTAAAACGCGTTTTTCAGTGTGGAAGGCTCAGTTGAGGGAAATTTCTGCATCTCTTCTTGTGTCTAAGTGCCAAACTATATTTTGTAAACACGCCTTCAGTGGGAGACTGGACAAAACACTTTGCAGAGGCTTTGATGGCCTTCCTGAGCCTTCCTCACCATTCCAGCTGTGCAGAAACTACAGCCTCACGCAGGACTGTGGCCCCATATGATGACCTGCCAAGGCCTCTCCAGAACTTCATTCATTTACACAACACAAACCCATCACGCACCTCCCATTGGCTATACTTTTATGTGATATGAATACGGCAGTTAACAAAATACTCTTTTCCCCATGGAACTTCATTCTAGGGGGATTTTTCTTTTCCATTTTCATCTATTTTTCCCCTTAATGCAAACAAATATTTCAGATAAGTGCTATCAAGAATAAATTTGATAAATATATAAATACATAAATGAAATCCTCAATTTTAAAAAAAGAATATTAAGTGATGGAGGGGACAGAGACTGACAGGGTTGTGGAGTAGGAAGTGAATGTTAAATGCAATGGTCAGGAGAGCCTCGCTGAGGGAGGCGTATGAACAGAGGGAGAAGAGCCCTGCTGCAGGCCAGGAAGGCAGGAAAACGAACAGACATGGGGGAGAGAGGGAACTCACATCACGTCAGTTGGAATCCCTGAACCATGGCTTCTACTCTTAGTTTACTCTAGGTGCAAAGGAAAAACATTTTCTTGAACGGTTTAAGAAAGGAAATATATGATAAGATTTAAAATGAAATTTTAAAAAATCACATAAGTGGAAAAAACGGAGCATTCCAAGGGACTGAGCAAGTCGGCGGGAAGAATAATAGGTAGAATGTTTGGTTTTGCATCTCCGTTGTCCAGCACAGTCCTAAATGTCATGGCGATTACTCAATAGCTGGATGTTTAATTAATGATGTCAAAGTGGTTATGAAAACAATCCCCAGAAGGCAAACCTTAAGCCCCCTCTTGGTGGTTTCCTCCAGTTTTTGAGGAAAGTTTTAAACTGTTGGTCTGGCCCTAGCCGGTTTGGTTCAGTTGTTTGAGCTTTGGACTGTGGACTGAAGGATCCCAGGTTCGATTCCAGTCAAGGGCATGTACCTCGGCTGTAGGTTCAATGCCCGGCCTCCGGGAGGCAACCAACGGATTTGTCTCTCACATAGATGTCTCTCTCCCTCTCTCTCCTTCCACCCTCTCTGAAAAGTAATGGAAAAAATATCCTCGGGTAAGGGTTAAAGACAAAAACAAAAACCTGCTGGTCTGTTACTTCTAACTGGGCAAACATAGTCTCTAGTCAACTGTATTTTGTTTGCCAAAGATTTCCAGTTCGAGGAGTGAAGTTGCAGTAACAGGGTGTTACCTCGGCCCACACAGTCCAAAAGGTAAGCTTTCCTCTCAGGGCAGCGAGGCAGTTTTTTATACTCACAGAAGCAGCATGATTCGTAAGAATGATTTTCTAACACTTTCACTCACAGTCCACAGAGGACTTGATATGCTCAATATGTACTTTATTTAAAGGAATACAATAGTAATACAAAGGTTTCTAAAGGACTGAGCACCCTTGAGACAAAGGAAAAAAAAGTACCATAATTTTTTTGTAGCTATCACAGAGTCAAAGCCTCTATCTAAAATAAAGGGTAATTTTATTCTGAAATTTATTATCTGACTAAATGTTTATAAACTTGGACCCGGCTTCTGATGAAGCTGATAGCATATATTCAGAAATGATAGGTTTTTAGCACAGTCATTACACAGGCGTTCTTTCTTCTGGGAGTGTTTTGAATGTGAGTTTCGTTTTCCATGCTTCACTCACTTTCAATCACTTTTCAGTTTCATTGTTTGGAGAATAAAGCTCTAATTCATCACCACAGGGAGTTTACAACGTTGATGTTTGGGTGGACAGTTTTTCTCTTGAAAGGTGCACGCACACACTGCGGCGGGGCCTGCTGTCTTTGAGAGCAACCTCATAATGATAGCTGCCGTCCCTGTTAGCAGCTGGATGTGCGGCCACAGAACCTCAGCTCCCGAAAGCCTCTCTGTGTCAGAGGGACTGTCCTTTTTCCCTCTTCCTTTTGGTTAATTTGGCCGCTGTGCTTCAGTTTTTCAATTTATCCCAGGTGTCAGTTTATACAATAGATCAGCATCTTTCAAGTGTCTCTTTGTATCATGTAAGCTGAAAAAAATACAACTGATGACCTGATTCTTGGGATCCAAAAATACAGAAAAACTATACAGTGTAGAAAATGATAGAAACAGAAAAGAAAATGTTGAAAATAGCAAGAGAAATATAATTAAAGAAAACTTGGGGATAATTACTCTGTCACTAATTCCCTGGCATATTAAAAACTGATATATATTAGAAGGAGGGATTCCATAATCGAATAATTTATTCAGTAATTTCAGCCCTCCTGAATGCCTACTATGTGCCACATTCAAAACGAGTGCTACATTTCGAGCAGTGAGCAAGGCAGGCTTCCTTGTTCACCTCTTAAGAAGCTTGTATTTTAGTACTATATTTACTGGTAAAAACAAATGTAATTTCAATATTATGAGAGAAACGATATCACAAGAGAAGTATGAATTAATAAAACACACAAAAAGGGAGTTTTCGGTGGTACCTTCAAGAGCACCTCTTCCAGACTCAAAGGTCAATCAAGGCTTCCTGTAGGAAGTAATATCTAAACCGATATCACTAAAATGGACTAAAATTTCACCATGTACAAAGTACCAGAGGTAAGAGAGAATATGATATTTCTCAAGAAATATAACGTTGGTCTGGCTGAAGCATAAGGTATAAGGGGTGAGCAAGAAAAAGAAGGGATGGAGAGGTAGACAGAGGACAGAGGTACAGAAGTTATTTTAGATCATGAAGAGAATTTCATTCAGTCCCTTGGTCAACGGGAAATGCTGAAGAGTTTATGCAAAGATCATTCTGATTGTTGAACTGAGAAGGAATTAGAAGGAATTAAAATTGGGAGGAATGGCAGAAATACCAATATTAAAATTTCCATACTAATCTAGCCAAGATATAAATTAACATATTCATAATGCGACTGGAGAAAAGATGATAGGTTGGATGGATATTTAGGAGAGAGACCAAGTTTTATTTTCTCAGATAAATTCATTAACTACCAGCTGAGTGAAGAGTTATGACTGGTTCCCAGAGACTTTCCATTCTTGATGGGTCCACACAAATTACCAGTCAGTATAAGACAAACCCACTTTTCAGAGAATGTACTACTTCGCTGGTTACTCAGGGTACTTTTTAGAGTTTCTCATTGTTTGACAAATCTAAACCCTTGTAACTCTCCGTTATCAACTGAATTGTGTCCCCTTCAGTATGCTGAAACCCTTTCCAGACAGGCTTTTTAAAGAGGTAATTACGGTTAAACGAAGTCATAGGGTGTGCCCTAATCTGATACAATTGCTTTCCTTATAAGAAAGTAGAGGGGTCAATGGGGAAGAAAGGGATATCTGTAATACTTTCAACAATAAAAATACATTTTTTAAAAAGAAGGGGAAAAAAGGAGATTAGGACCTAGAGAGAGACATCCTGCAGAGAAGGTGCCATCTGCAAGGCAGGAAGAGAGGCCTCAGGAGAAACCAAATCTGCTGACATCATGATCTTGCACTTCAACCCCATAGTTTCTCAGAACTATGAGAAAATTAATTTTTGATGCTTAAGCAACCCAATCTATGGTATTTTGTTATAGCAATCCTAGCAAACAAATACACACCCTAAAGCAGAATTTATCTAAAGAGCAAATTCACTACCAGTATATGGGAAATGCATCACATTTATCAGAGATCAGGCTAAAGTCCTAGTACTATGCAAATACTGTTATACATCTATTCTTTCTTAGTTAGTGCCATTACAAGTAATTTCAGAATTTGTTCGAGCCAATGGATAATATTCCAAGAAAGTACCCACAAGAAATTAGGTTATTTAACACAGTAAAACCATTCAGTTAATGATCTAACTCAGTGATCACGACATAGTTGGCTTAAGGGTAGAATCCCTCTCCATCTTCACCAGCCCCTAGACACCCCAATACACCTATACGCTAAGAAAAACTGAGGAGCACCCTAAATAAACACAAGTTCAAGTCCACTGATCCATCTTCCAACCAGATTCCTGGCCCTAAGACTAATTAATAAAAACCTGTCCCGCCGTGAGTCTCCTGCAAGCTTTTAAAGTTTTCCATGTCTCCTGGGAGCTGTGGTAGTTTAACTACTATTTGGTTTCTAGATTATAAACAAGTGGCTCAGCATCGCATTCACAATAGTCATACTTTTCTTCAATAGGCTAGAATAATTTACGCCCATGATTTCTACCTTCACAATTTCATAAATAGTTATGTGGGATTAAAACTCACATATCAGAACATTATCTTTCAAAGAGTTATATACTGTACCCAGGATTTTCTACAATGCTTGCCCTACTAGCTAAAATCAAGTAAAACTAACAATTGTACCCTTTTAGATCAGAAGCACTGAATTTGTAAAGAGCCTTTCTTCAAGAATATTTTGAAAATAAAAATGTGGTGACAGTAAAATTTGCAGAAGGTGTCTTTAAAATAACTTGCCACACCAAAACTTCAGATATCTTAAGGGTACTCATGTATTATTATGTGGAAATAGAATAACAATGAAAAACACTCCCTTCTCTGAACTCTCACAATACATTTTACCATTTTTAGAATATTGTCTATGCTTTAATTTTAATATGTTTGCTTGCAATTTTCTAATATTCCCTAAGGTATTAGAGTAACTTGAGAAAATTACCTTATATTGTTTGTTTTGATTCCTACACTATGTCATTCAAAATAGCTCACGTACAATATATACCCCTAGATTGAATGAAACCAAATATACTCATAGATCTGAAAAATCAAAAGACTTTCTAGAGAGAGACTGAGGATTTCTGAGTCTACAGAAACATACTTAATATTATTCACGTCAGTTCAAAACTGAACCACACAGGACAACTAGTCTTCATCATCGACGTAGCTCTTGTCAGGCAGCTCTTACTGAGAAATAAACTAAGCTTAAACCACGTTGAAGAGAAAAATCCATAGTGAATGTTTACCCTTTTTAATTATGAGCATCAAAGGGCAAGTTCCATGGCACTAATCCAGGCTTGAAAGAAGGCATGCTACCTTAGAAAAAGATAGTTCCGCAGGGAATCCTTTTATAAAACCAGTGAAACTGAAAATGTGATAATATTCAACAAGTCTGAAATAAAAATAGTTGAAAACTGCTTGCATAAATAATCCAGCCTTTTTCCAAATTAGTGGCTCAGGAGGCTCATAGAAAATAACTTCAGGGCTCCAAAGCACCGTTTAGGGGAGGAAGGATTTCTGTTCTATATGGCATCACAGGGGCACTTCCCCATGTCTGATCCACTGGGAGACTTGGGGGGGTGGTGTGCATAATGGTGGTGGAAATAAAAGGGGGTCACAAGACAAACATGATAAAGATGCAAAAATTACTTGACTGTTAATGCGACAGTTATATGACAACATCTTCAAAATACAGAATTGATAGGCCTTTGATATGCAAACAATGACATAAACAGCATGTCAATCAGAACAGGGATTTATGAGTGCTTGGGCTAATGGAGTTTTGATCCTAAGACACATGTTGGGCTCTCAAATATTGGCCCCTAGACATTCAGAGATCTCGTTTATTTGGTCCTGCACAGACAGTTGAAGAGAGAAGAAAGCATAAAGCATAGCAAGGGGGAGAGCCTGCATGACATGAAGGCCTGGGGGGATAAAAATGAGAAAGATGAGGACAACTCCCAGGCCCGAGCCAGAGCCTGGAGTTCCCACGGAGAGGAGGCGCCCTCGCGACCCCTTGCGACTAGGGGTCCGGAGATGGAAAGCAGCATCGGGGTCACGGACCTCAGGAGACGGCTCTGGGCGCCAGCCACTGCACGGATCACGTGGGATTTCAAACAGCACATTCCTCCAGCTCCAGAATTCGGGACATTGCCTAATATCATTTTCACTTGCGGACTATTTTCTCATAGCAATTCACAGAAGTTTAATGTTGATGTAAAATGAATTTGCAATTTAGTTTCTAACACCTCGTGCTTTTGGAACAACCAGTGCACATAGACCTCTTGTCACCATTCACTTATTCATAGAATCTTATTACATCATACATAAAATTTTCTAACATCTAAATGTAAGATATTTATTTCTCTGACTTTTATAAGCACTAGTAGCTCAAAAGAACAGTGCCATCCAAGCAAATGAGAACAGATAACACATTCAATGTGAGCAGTTAGTGCTCTAAAATAGGAGTATTAGAGAGAGCTAATGAACCAATCGAGTATTTCGGATAAGTCAGTGGAATACATTCATGTATAAAAACTAACCTGGCGATGGCATTCTCCTTTTACTCTTGCATATGTGTGCAATTTAAGACTGGAGGTATTGATACCATTGTAATAACCTGGTTATTAATTAACAGAAAAGGAGTAGAGGAAAGGCCAGATAATGTAGACATGCCACTTGTGCCAGGAAGCCGCAGGCCTGCTTCCCACGGATCGATGGCGGAAGGGGCTGGACGACAGCCACATGCCCAGTAAGGTCTGGGTGATGTGGGCAAGTGTTTATCTGTTGGTCACACCCGGGAGCAGGCCACTGGCCAGAATAGGCGTGGCCGCTGCAAGGGCATGAAACCTGAGAGCCTTAACTTCTCTGGGCCCTCTACGCTCCTGGCTTTCCTATTGCGGGGGGCTCACTCCCCTGCTTTCACCCACATGGCTCAGAGCCATGTGGACCCGCACAATAGACAGTGATTAGCCTGATGCTATACCAGACTCAACTCCACCACGGAACAAAAACTCTGGACACTGGCTCTGCTTCTAGCTCTGCAGAAGCCCCAGCTGCCCATTTTCCAGGCCTCGTTTAAGGAAAATGGGACCCTGCAACCTGAGGAATATAATTGCATGCAAGTAAAGCTTCCTAACACATCTCATTCTCCCGTGTGAGTCTTAGAAAATTCTTTTTCTCAAGATATCACAAGAACCCAACCCTCAGCTCCCAGTGGGGAATGGGGTGATAGCCCACATCCACTAGCAACGGAGGAATCTCACCTGTGCAATCCTCCAATATCAGTATGAGGATTGAGTTTTTACTAATTCAATTGTTGGTTCCATTTAGAAATCCAACAAAAACATGCCTTAAAGAAACCAAAATGCATCTCTAATTTCTAAAATTGATTATAAAATAGATTGCAATCTTTGAACTACAAAACCCTTTATGTTTGGCTACCATTATACAGCTGTACAATTGGCATAGATTTTTCTCAATGAAATGTGTCACCATCACAGATGGAAGAGTTTAAGGGCTTGTCTTGCACAGAGAGTAGGTGTTAGAATCACAGCGCCGTAACATTTCTGCAAAGCAGCATGAGCTTTTCCTTCTTGCAAATAAACCAGGTGATAATTTGAAAATTTTGCACCTGTCTTGGCACCTGCAAAAATATTTGTCATAAAGTTTAAATAACAATATGCTCCCGGTTTGTATCTCTCGGGCTTGCATGTAATGTTGGAGCCTCATTTGTTACATTAGTAACAAAATCAATACAAGATCTAGTGTGTACACACAGGTGCACACACACACACTACATAAGAAGGAATATTTTTATTTTCCTAAGTAGATGCCAAGTTTCAGCTGCTTTCACTATTTAATTAGATTTTCCCCCTCAAAGCTTCACAAAGGAGATTTACAGCTTCTATCAAAAGTTTGAAAATGACTCAGAGCATTTTCCTTCGCAAGAAAATTCTTCACTTGAGATTTGCTTACTAAATAATTGTTACTTGAGTTTTACTTCAGATATGTGGATATTTTTTCCAAAATTATTATTTTTAAGTCAGGAGAACCATTGAATTTTATGTGAGTAATAGGATGTACCACTACAATGTCAACTCAAGAGGGGACAGAAAGCATATATTTATATCCCTTTTGTTATGTTAAAATAACATACAACAGCGTTAACACCTTATTAGGTAATATGGCCAGCTATAGGATTAACATGCTAAATCCAAAAGCTGCAAAATTTCTATGGTATATTTAACAAGCTAAAGTTATTTTAATTCACTATATCCTGTTTACCTCAATGGAAAATATCTTTACTGACATTAAAATAGAAATTATCTTCATCAATTCAAGCATACTTCCTATTACCCTGCAAGGCCCACTACTGCTCTGGGCAGGTAAGTTTACCTTCCTGTCATTAAAATAAGGTCTCGTCTACCTCTGGCCTTGGCCAGTATCCCCTCACTTTGGGACTCTCCTAACTACTCTCTCTAGGGACCCAAACATCACTCTTTCGACAATCCACGTGTGTAAATGATATGCCATTTTAATAAGTGATTAAACAAATCGGAAATATTACTAATGATAAATGTTCTAACTATTGAATCTATTTTTATATTCCATGGCTATAGAAAAATTAAAACTTTAAATAAAATCTTGTGTAGGTTCAAAGCCTCTTAAAGAAATACCTCAGCAAAGAAAATTGCTAGCATGTATTTACTATATACTAATATATGTCAGAAAGTGTGAAAACACAAGTAATTTAGCTTTAAAGAAAAGCACTGGGTAAAATGTAAATGCATATATGTGCCTGTGTTATGTAATGCTAATTTAAATTGATAGCTGCTCCAGGCCCTGTTGCTAGTCCAGTCCACCCAAGGCAGCCTCGGAATGAGCGCTCCCAACTCTGGGAGAGCTGAGCTCATTAGGCTTCAGAATTTCTTGGCATGTATGTTCACCCTGAGAGAAGTTCTCAGAAAATTTCCTAAGGACAGTTTTGCAGAGCATTTGATTAAAGAATGTCTTTTCTTTTGATCTAACTTCTCCGCTTCCTCCAGATGAAAGATGAACTTGGAGAGTTGGTGGGGTTGCCACACTGGGGGTCAGAGAGAGACGGACAAGGTGCGAAGGAGCTTGCAGGGACTGGGTGGAAATGAGCGGGGAAGGGCCTTGCAGTCGGAGGACCTAGTTTCAAGGTTGACAGGGTCAGAAAAGCAATAGGTGGGGGAAGAAATTCAGAAAGAGGATGGAGTTGCTGACTGATAACACACCAGCTAAAACAATGCTAGTTTTGTAGTTAAAAGTAGCACGGTACAGCAGGTCTAGAATCATGAAAGTGTTATAACAACCATTACTTCGGAAATAAACCTTAATACTTGTAAGCCATAAGGAAATGGCTTAGTCTCTGCTAACTCTGAGGAGCTGGGAGCTGGGTCAGAGTCCTTTTCAAAATCTCTCTTTTGAGGGGAGGTGAACCGAATCCCCATGTACGTTGATGGGTTGAGGCGAAGAGACTTCTAATTCAAAAACTCTGTGAATACGTTTGAATGTGTGGATTCTACAAACATTTAAGTGCATTAATTAATTCAACACAGCTTTATGTGGCCAACTCTCCTGGGTGCAGGAGGAATGGGGTTGAGGTGGGCTCCCGGTGAGAGTGGCTTTCCTGAGCATCCTTTCTTTAAAGTTCTTTGTATTATATTTCTCTTCTATTGTTCCCAAGCCTTCAGTAAAATCTTGTTAAACATTACAACCTGTTCTCAGTGATTCCTGTGGGGAACTGAAAATCTAGCTTTCCGCCCAAACTTAAAGCAGTTTGGACCAGCAACAGTCACCTGAGAGAAGTTAGTCTTAAGACAAAGGATGAGATGACAGGATACAGAGCACATAGTAAACTGTGAGTGGAGTGGAGATCAGGATCCTAGGGCCAGGTGGCTGCTTAATGTGACAAACACTGACCAGAAAGATGTACAGGCGTACTCCAGAGACATTGTGGGTTTGGTTCCAGGCCACATAATAAAGCAAATATAGTGAGTCACACAAAATTTTTGGTTTCCTGGTGCATATAAAAGCTCCATTTGCACTTTATTGTAGCATTATGTCTTTAAAAAAAAAAAGTACATACCTTAATTTTTAAAATGCTTTGTTACTAAAAAATATTAACCATCATCTTTAGCAAATTGTAATTTTTTTGCTGGTGGTGGGTCTTGCCTCTATGTTGATGGCTGCTGACTGATCAGGGTGGTGGCTGCTGAAGGGTGGGGTGGCTGTGAATATTTTTTAAAATAAGACAGCAATGAAGTTTGCTGCCTCAATTGACTCTTCCTTTCACGAATGATTTCTCTGTAGCATGTGATACTGTTTGATAGCATTTTATCCACAGTAGAACGTCTTTCAAAATTGGAATAAATCCTTTCAAACCCTGCCACTGCTTTATCAACCGAGCGTATGTAATATTCTAAATCCTTTGTTATCATTTGAACAATCTTCACAGCATCTTCACCAGAAGTAGATTCCATCTCAAAATAGTGCTTTCTTTGCTCATCCATAAAAAGCAACTCCTCATTTGTTAAAGTTTTATCATGAGACTGTAGCAATTCAATCATATCTTTGGGCTCCAATTCCAATTCTAGTTCTCTTGCTATTCCCACCACATCTACCGTTACTTCTCCCTGAATTTTTGAACACCCTAAAAGTCATCCATGAGGGTTGAACCAACTTCTTCCAAACTTCTGTTATTTTTGATATTTATTTTGACATCTTCCTGTGAATCACAAATGTTCTTAATGGATCTAGAATGGCGAATCCTTTGCAGAAGGTTTTCAATTTACTTTGCCCAGATCCATCAGAGGAATCACTATCTATGGCAGCTACAGCCTTACAAAATGCATTCCTTAAATAATGAGACTTGAAAGTAAAAATTACTCCTTGATCTGTGGGCTACAGATGGGTCTTGTGCTAGCAGGCATGAAACAACACGAATCTTGTTGCACATCTCCATCAGAGCCTTGGGTGACCAGGTTCATTGTCAATGAGCAGTATTATTTTGAAAGACATCTATTTTTTCTGAACAGTAGTTCACAACAGTGGGCTTAAAATATTCAGTTAACTACGTTATAAACAGGTATGCCGTCATCTAGGCTTCGTTGTATTGTTTATAGATTATGGGCAGAGTAGACTTAACATAATTCTTAAGGGCTTTAGATTTTCTAATGGTAAATGAGCATTGGTTTCAACTTAAATTCACCAGCTGCATTAGTGCCTAATACGAGAGTCAGCATGTCTTTTGAAGTTCTGAAGCCAGGCATTGACTCCTCCAAGCTATGAAAGTCCTAGATGACATCTTCTTCCAATACAAGGCTGTTTCATCTCTATTGCAAATCTGTGTAGTGTAGGCACCTTCATTAATTCTCAGTTAGGTCTTCTGGATAACTTATTGCAGCCTCTCCATCAGCACTTACTGCTTCACCTTGCACTTTTATGCTGTGGAAACAGCTTCTTTCCTTAAGCGTCATGAACCAGCCTCTGCCAGCTTCAAACTTTTCTTCTGCAGCTTCCTCTCCTCTCTCAGCCTCCATAGAATTGAACAGTTATGGCCTTGCTCTGGAAGAGGCTTTGGCTCAAGGGAACGTTGTGGCTGGTTTGATAGTCTATCCAGGCCACTGTAGCTTTCTCCGTATGAGCAATAAAGCTCTTCTGCTTCCTTATCATTTGTGTGTTCACTGGAGTAACACTTTTAATTTCCTTCCAGAACCTTTTCTTTGCATTCACAACTTGGCTCACAGTTGGGCACAAAAGGCCCAGCTTTCAGCCTCTCTGGGCTTTCAAGGTGCCTTCCTCACTCAGCTTAATCATCTCCAGCTTTTGATTTAAAGTGAGAGATGTGCAACTCTTTCTTTCACTTGAGCCCTTAGAAGACATTGTACGATTATTAATTGGTCTGATTTTAATACTGTCATGTTTAAGGGAATAGGGAGGCCCAAGGAGAAGGAGAGAGACCAGGGAATAGCCATCTGGTGAAGCAGCCAGAACACAGGTCTATCAGTTAAGGTCACCATCTTATACAGATGCTGTTTGCGATGCCTCAAAACAGTTACAGTTGTAACATCAAACATAACAATGTAATATAGAACATAAAAATATGTATGACATCAAATATAACAATATGATATACATAAATATAATAATAGAAATATCTGAAACATTGTATGAATTATGAACATGTAACACAAAGACGCAAAGTGAGTAAATGCTTTTGGAAATGTGGCATAGATCGACTTGTTTAATCAATGCAGGGTTGCCACAACCTTCCATTTTTAAAAATACACAATATCTGCCAAGTGAAGTAAAACGAAGTGCAATAAAATGAGGTGTGCCTGAGTAAACAGTCCTTAGAGACGGCCAGAAGTTCTAAACTAGGATCATCTGGTACAAGCTTGGACGTAGTGTAGCTCAGTGGAAGCCCAACTGTAGGCTGCACTGGAGGGAACGGCCATGTGACAGACAGGTGGCCAGCTGGCTAGCATCACCGGTAGGTTACAATAACTGCTCAGATAACTGTATGCTGTAAACATTAATACCTGCGTGCACAATAATTACATATACTTTGAATATGTTAATATTTTTTAAAGAGTAAATGGGTTTAAGACTTATTTTCACTTTGGTGCATTTTACAATTTTATATCCCATGGCTGAAAAAAAGTTAAAGGATATATTGATGTCAAACTAAGTAACGTTAGTTATATATTCACCTATTCATTTCAACTTCTAAAGCTCTTTAATTCAGAGCTAATGCATTTTCTCAGGAAAATACTTAAAAATATAATCATTATTTCCCAAATGCCCAAATGGTCTCCCGCCATTCAGTGGAGGGGAACCGATTCACCTTAGTAGCAAATCTAGAAATAAATCTGACCATTATTCTTGGACTGTATGTGAACCTGGGCTGTGCATAGGTGAGCAAGTGAGACAAGGAGACTAGAAAAACAAACAAACGAAAAAACAGAAAATCAAATAGAGAAGGGCTTCCTCCACCTCGGACACCAGTGCCAGCCTCAGCACATTCCAGGTATGAAGGGGCTCTACCCTGGACACTCTGTCAGATGTATATGCACAGAGGAAATACGTTAACATACTATATTCCCACCTTTTTTTAAAAAAAAGTTATATCTTTTGGACCTATGTAGCTCACACATTATTCCAGAAGGAATAGAAATTTCAGAGGATATTTCATAGTTATTCTTAAGAAAAAAATGATAGAATTCTTACCTAAGCTTTTGCTGGTAAAGGCTGTAATGCCATGCATTTCCTACCCACCCCTCCCCCTTTGGCTATGCAGTATTCCAAGAAAATGCAATACATTTTAAAATAAAATACTGTAACATTGCCTTATCCTTATCACATACGTTTACTAATTTTGTGGTTTAAGATACATTTTCTAAATTCATATTTTAGGAATCTTGCAAATTAATAAAACAATTAAAGACAGATATTTCTATGCTTGTAAAATAAAAATACGAGCTAATTATAATTATTAGTGTAAACTGGAGTTGCTTCACAGATGCTAAAAATAAAAATTACTGGTGAATGTTTAATAATTTCATAGTTATTACCTACCATGTGTGCAGGATCTGATAAGGTGACAGATTTACCACTATTTTAACTTAATAGAATAAAGTTATATGTTCATAAGACCATAAATTTTATTCTAACTTAAATTCTTTCTAGGATTCAGTATAACTGTAATTTTTGCCAGCAGTACTATAAATTTTAAGACTATAAAAGTTGTGAATCTTAAATTAAATCTTTATAAATATTTTCACCTAATTTGCCTTAGCAAGTCACAAGGTAGTTAGGTAAATTTCCTTTCACTTTCAAAGATTGTAACTGTTCAGAAATAGGAAACTCAGGTCAGAAGGACATGGATTCAACAAATGTGGACAATGAATGAAGAGTATTATTTCCAATTGACACTGAGTTATTCTAAATAAACAGGTTTAAAAGTCTAATTTTTAATCTTATTGTGTTCATTGTTTTTCAATAACAACTCAGTATTTAACTTCAAACCTTTGTTGAGAACTAAAATTTATATTTTAAAACTATTTGTGTTACAGTCCCCTTGATTCATTCTTAATGTATAATTTCTCAGATAGTTTACATACCACTCTACCATTTACAAAAAATATCCTCATTGGTGTTTTTTTAAACTATATTCTTTTGTAGTTATATCCTGTTTTATCATATAATCCACAAATATTCCAGATTCTAGCTGTGTGCTCCATTGGTTAAGAAAGAAAACACTATTTCCAATGTCCCTTACTTAAACAAAGGTTCTTATTGAATCTGATGTTTCAAATAACACACTTGACAATTTTATTGTTGTCAGTGACAAGAGTGCAGCTCAAACAAAACAAATGTCCTCTGCTGTCAAAGACAAGGATATCTCCTGTCTTGAATGCCATTGCCGACAGGAAATTGCTAGCACTAGTTTGAAATAGGGATTTTAGGAAGGAAAAGGAAAGGCTTCTTGACAAACTACATTTTTAAAAATTGTCCATCAATCGAAAGAGGAAAACAATTCTTTAGATTAAATGTTAACTCTTTCAATAGATTCATATGGTTATGCCAAGTATTCTGCATGCAAAAAAAGCCCAGGAATTGTAGCAATCAGAAGGATATATTTTGAAAAACTTAACAAGTTTCACTTATTTTGTTGAAATGCTGTTAATTAAATCACATGTAATAAAATGAAACTATATGGAAACATGTGTGGTAACTATAACTTTAAACCATGTTGGTTAAACACCATGGCAAAACATGTAAATAAATCTGAGAATAAATAAACCTTGACTGTTTTAATTTTTAAATGTAATCACAATTTATAATGGATGTATGTAAATCAAATGCATGTGATAAATAAATCAGCCAAGTAATTTAAAGATCACACCCTTCGAATACAGCTTTGGGATAGTCTCTCCACATTCAGTGTTACTGATGTCTTATGTTATCTGGGGTGAAATCTCAATTGACTGGCAACTGATTATCCAGGTACTTTTGCTGCCAGAGCAACAAGATATTTTATTGCATTTTCTTTCCTTTGCACCTTGCCATAGTCTTTTTTTTATCAAGATATACTACTGCGAGTGTGCTCAGCACATTTTGAAGAAGAAAAGTCTTCACTTTTCAATTGCCTTTAGGATGTGGAAAGAAAATTAATTAAATGTATCATATCATATTATTGACTGTAAGACTTCAATGTCATTATTTACATTTCTCAAAATATTGCTACATTTCACAAAGGCAAGTCTGATTTATGAAACAAATCTTAGCCCATGAGAAATGAAGTTAAAAAGTAGTTGCTCAAAAATGAGTAGGATTTTATCAATAATCCTTGCTAACCCATTCTATTGGTAAGTTCTTGCAGAACTCATATTTCATGATAAAAAGATATAAAGTAAAAACAGGGGAAAATATCATATTACTTTGTCTGGAAATTAATAGAATAGGAACATAAAGATTTAGGAAGCATTTGTATGTTTGGGGCTCTGGGCAAGAGAGGTGCTAGATGAATTGGCTAACAAAGAGCCTATGCTTAAACCCACAACTGAACTGGAAAAATATTGTCACTAATGGAAAAAGGGGCAGCGGCTTTACATCTTTCCTGTATTCTATCTCGCTGTGAAGTCAATGGGGTGAGAAATACAGGCAAGTACAAAGATTCATGACTGAGAACCTACTGAGAAACAGTTTAACATCTTAGAGAGAACAGAGGAGGCATCCGTAGTCATTAATTATAGAAATGTCACAATAAAAAGCGTTGCATCCAGCCTGTTATCCACCAGGCTGGTAGCATGTAGCTGGAGGCAATATTATGTAGGACTCAACTAAGACTCGGGTGTCAGACAGCATAGGCTCTTTTTCCGGCTCTGTCACTCCAATGTTTTGTAATCTTGGCAAACCCAATTAATCTTTCTTAGCCTTCATGGCTCCATATTGACAAATGGAGCTAATAACTACAGTCCTAACGTATACCTACGCCTGCGAGTCAATCTCTGCTGCATTAGACGCTGCGCTGATGAACCTTGTATATTGACTTACAACAACTTCCTGCAAGTCATCAATGGATTAAAATTGCCATGGTACTCCATTAGTTACTGATAGTCTCTTAAGATCTCAAAGTAAAGATCTGCTCAAAGTCATGACATTGAAAGTTTTACAGTAAGTTAAAAGGTATATACTTGCCAATTCTCCCAGGTAAAGGAACGGAAATCCATGATTTCACAAAAAAAAAAAAAGAAGAAGAATCCTACGTGATAGTTACACTAGCTGAACAAGTTCAAGCTGTCTGAAAAAAGTAATATAAGGAGTGGTTTGTGTTTATTTTTATATTTAAACAAAAATATTTGAATGGCATTGGCTGAAATTTCTTGCTCCATGGTACTGATAGAACTTTATATAACATTTCTGGATATATCTATAATGAAAGACATTTCTTATGAAAACAAGACTCATTCTGCACTTAGAACATATGACTTGATTTTGCAATGAGTATCTAAGAAATACAATGTTTCTAATTATAATAATTCAAACAAAGAAAGAGCTTAATATAAAATTAAGCTATATTTCATTGTTATTAAATGTTGAAAACCTGAATAGGCCAAATTGTTTGTATTAGTATAGCCAGGATTATTCTAGCAAATACATGAAAAGTCATAATGCTAACAATTACGCTTTATGCCTTTTAGATGCTCCTGGGACTTCTTTCTGATCTGCAACAACCTTAGACAAGTTTCCACTCCCTAAGCTTTGCGCTTGTTGTTGCTTTGGATGGTACGCTCCCCCCGCACACGTTCAGGTAACAACATTTTCATTATTCAGATTTCAGTCAAAACGCCACCTTTTCAGGGTCCTTGCTGACCACACTGGTCAAAGTTCCTGCCCCAGTAGCATTCTATCACATGACGGTGTTTCGGTCCTTCGGAGAACTTACTGCTCTCAGAACTCAGCTTTCTTACATTCCTAGTTACATAGTTGTGTCTGTCTCCAGTACAGTCCGGTCAATACAGACAACATGCCTCAAGATTAATATGCGGGATTAGAGTGGGAAGAGTGAGAAGATTCTAGACTTCATTGCCTGGGGCCTTTTTTTTAGAGATGCTTAGGCCCCATTTATCTTCAGCGTTCAGTCTTATATTCAATTTTGGGGCGCCAGAGAAGTTCCACGTAGCTTACATTTTCATTGCTATTTAACAGAAACTAATCTGCAACCATGGGGCCAGGTGAGCTAGAGGTGGGGCACGGGGCACAGCTTTCCTCACTGCACACCTCACTGAGATTCCAGTTATATAATATTAATTTCTGTTTACAGGGGAAAAAATCTGTGAACTAATGGCAGCAATTCAAACCTCAGATAAACTAAAGCCAAAGACAAATGAAAAATTGTGTTAGTATCCTGTTATAGTTTACTTATCTAAATTTAATGTTCAATATTGTAAAAATATATATTTTTTATGCAGATATAACAAATTTCGGAAGTTCTGTTAATTTCTTAAGTATGTTAAAGTTAAACAAACTTTAATAAAATTATCCTTCTCACTAGTAATTAGTAGAATTACGTGTATCTTTCTTTTCTCCCCCAATACAATTAAATTCATTGGCTTAGGGTTTTTGTTGTTGTTTATGTTTTGTTTTATTTTTCTTTAGAGAAACAGAAACCTAAGTCTCAGGAAGTCAGCAAATCAGAAGGTTTCAAGGGACCAGGGTATGCTCTTTCCATCTCTCATATCTGCTTCTTTCTGATAATGTGTTTAAATGATTTTTTTCCAACATTCCTGCTATCTCTGCAACTCAGGCTACGTGAAAGGAAGAAGATGACTGCCAACAGTCCCTTAAATTCACACGAAAAAGGTGCTGTCACATGGAGAGAGACAAAATTTCAATGTCTATTTTTTCCCTCTTTCCATTTCTCTAGCTCAACTCCAAATTCCTCTTATCCGCCATCCCCCGAACCCCCCAAAAAAGGCCTGGGATTGCCTTGTTATCGTCTATTGCCCATGCCTGGACCAACCAAAGCCTGCCAAATGAACTCAGCAGTGGATTCTCTTTACAGTTAAGGAAGTGCCTTGGATTAGCAGTGCCATCCAGTGGGTCAAGGTGATGAACTTGGCATGCTCCCTGAGGTATCTGGGCACCTAACAGCTGGTAATTCAGTGTCCTTTAAGGCTATCTATCTTAAATTTGATGGTATTATATCTGTGTTTTGTAACAAAAATTAGTGGAAGAGAAGAGAATAGTTTAGAGACACAAATTCTGGAGATAGGCACAAGAATCAGGAAGGTATTTTAATAGTTCAGAATACAGACACTGCATTTCTAACATAAGCACTGTCAGTGAGGGTGTGACCAGAGAGGGCAAATTTGGAAGTTATATCAGGAAGAATATTGACAAGACTCCATGAATGATTAAAAAAGTGAAGGGGCGACGCAAACGTTAAGGATGACTCTTCCTTCTATCTTGGGAGGTAAGTTAGATGGTCTTTCATGCACTGATTCAGGGAGTGAGAAGAGCAGATTTGGACGAGGACAATGCGTTTAGGAAAGAAAAGAGACGAAACGGTGGATAAGATCAAGAGCGGTGTAAAACCAGGCAGGCATGCTCTAGCTATAAAAGCCAGGACTCGTCGCAGAGTCTACAAAAATAAACCAAACTCTAAAGCAGAAAGCACAAATGACAGAAGCATGATTCAGATACACGTAGAGTATACTACTATGAAAGTAGAAATTATACATTTTTTTCAACAGATTATGGGACATTCATAGAAATTAATTGTATGAGTCCTGTCCGGTGTGACTCAGTTTGTTGGGCTTCGTCCCATGCACCGAAAGGTTGCTGGTTCGATTTCCGACAGGGGACATGCAGGAGACAGCTGATCAATGTTCCACCCTCACATCTATGTTTCTTTTTTTCTCTCTCTCTCTCCCTTTTTCTCTCTTCAAAAAAATCAATAAAAAATATATATATATATTTTTTAAATATATCTTTATTGATTTCAGAGAGAGGAAAGGAGAGGAAGAGAGAGATAAAAACATCAATGATGAGAGAGTCATTGATCGAGCCCGCAACCCGGGCATGTGCCCTGACCGGGAATCGAACCCCGATCGCCTGGATCCTAGGTCGACACTCAACCACTGAGCCACGCCTGGCCGGGCTATTTTCAAATTAATTATATGAAATCCTCAATAATTTGTAAAATATTTTTTAAACTACAGAGCCTTAGATAACTATGTAATTATTCTGAAGTTTTAGAACTTAGAAACAAAAATACTTAAGCAACTGGAATTCTTAAAACATCTTAAACTACTTGGTTTAAAAAGTACTTAGGAAGCTAAATGTCTGATTATTCAGGAAATAATTACAGTAGTAATTAGGATTCTTCATGAACCTATTTCTCCTTTTCTGGTGGGCATATGGTATATTCCCCTACCCTTTCTACCTTGATATATCCATGTCAATAAGTATTTTTACAATTTCACTGAAACATTGTCTTTCCACTCTTCAATAACCATGCCACTTCTGACATAAATTAGGGCAATAAACACGTGTGTCTATTTCCAAGCCCTCTATTCTATCCTATTCCATTCCACTCCATTCCATCCCCTATGGGAATACCTGTCTTAATGATTATAGATTCATAACTCCTGGTATCTAGAAGGGCTAGTCTTCTATTCTTTTTTTTAATTCTCACCTGAGGACATGTTTTTATTGATTTTAGAAAGAGAGGAAGGGAGGAGGGGGGACAGAGAAAGAAACATTGATGTGTGAGAGAAACATGGATAGGTTGCCACTTGAATGAGCCCCGACCAGGGATCAAACCCGCAGCTTTTGGTGCTCGGGACAACACTCCAACCCACTGCATCGGTCACCAAGCCAGGGCTAGTCTTCTATTCTTAATTTCATTCTGAAGGAACATCTTGGTTACTCTTGGCTCTTTACTCTTCCATGTAAGTAGAGACATCGGAAGTTCTACTTTCTGAATTTATATATTTAATATATGTAAGTGGTAGTGTGCTGGAAACTGTGTTATGATTCTTGGGGTTTTCTTACACAACACTGTGTTCCTAAGAACTGTCCAGTTCTGTGTGCATATTCTAGTCAGTTTTCAGCTGCTGCAGGTATGTTGTAGAGGATACCACCGTGTTACACATGTCCATTCTAGTGAGGGTAGATTGCCTCTGTTTCCTACTACAAATCATCATCCATGTCTCCTTACATCCTGTGTAGAATTTATTTGGGTTGTAGGGTGGACATATTTAATTTCATGAAGTGGTATAAGATGTCTTGACAAGGACACTTTCATCATCAATATACAAGATTCCTTTCTACCTAAGTATCTTCCAGTACCTGGAGTTATAAAACTATCTGATGAATAAAAATATCAAAATTTATTTTCATTTGTGTGATTACAAATAAGTCTGAGTATCTCTTCATGTACCTATTTGTCCCTTGGGTTTTCCTCATTTGCATTTTATAACTTGCCCTTTTTGGGGGGGATAGTTAAAAGAATGAAAATCATATCAATACCTTTTCATCAATAACATTCAATCCTGAAAATAATACCACAAAAGGAACATTATTTTATTTTGAACTATGAATTCAATCAAAACAAGCCCCCAAGTTGAAATGTTTTCCTACTAAAGAAAAGAAACTCAAAGGTGCAAAAAAATTAAATAAATCTTAAAGCACAAATTCTTAAACTAGAAAACAAAGAGGTATGCAAATAAAGAGAGAGAGAAACACAACAGAAGACATTAATAATACCAAGTTGGCTCTCATAAAATTACAACATAAAATTATAAATATTTTCAATTTTTATCAAAATAAAAAATGTTGTTAGGCCTGTATACAAAGATAACTATGAATATAATGGAAATCTAAAAACTATAAGTAACTATTATACACCATTATACCACCAAGGCACTTGAAGATAAAAATGAAATGATAGAATTCCTTGTTCATAAAATCAAACAATTACTTTTTATTAAAAAATACAGGAAGAACAATTACTATCAGTTTCTACCAGATGCAAGAATGAGATAATGAAATTCTAGTCAATATAATAACTAATAAAAATGAGTTTGAATACATAAAAGAAAATGAAAAATGATCAGTATACGAGATTACCTACTTTCAACCGAGAAAATAAATATTGAAACTGAGGCACTATTAGATCTACTAATTATTAAGATAGTCAATACTAAGCATACAGTAGAAATCAATAGTTTTCCTATAAACAACACAAACCAGATGTAGAAGAAAACACACCGTCAGCTTGGAAGTTGTCACCCCATCCTAACAAGTAAAGTTGATAGCTTGAAAAGTCAATAACTCTTCTAGGATCCTTAAGAGAGGGAAGGACACAGGGCCATCTGAAGCCCCCCCGATTGGAGAGCCAGACAGGGAAATACCAGAAACGGCAGCTTCCTGGAGGACCCAGTGGGGGTGGGAAAACCTGGACTGTAATTGAGGAGCTGCTGGGACTCGCTGTGGACAACTCGGACAGAAAAGACTCCGGAGGGAACCCAGTCAAAGGGGGGCGGGGGGCTCACCAGCTTTATCTCGTACCTCACAGAGCTTGCCCAGGTTCCCACAGTACACATCAAGGAAAAATGCCCCTGGACTTGCAGCAGGGGGAAGGGAAAAGGAGCCGTTTTAATTACAGTGGAACATTCTGTTCTGCTTAACAGGGCTGAGCTCTGGGGAAACCAGTTAACCAGGGCCTAACCTGCTGGGGTGTTATCAGAGCCTAACTAACCACAAGAAAGTAAATTCCTAACTGTAGCTCTAGCCTTCTGTGTGAGAGAGAGAAAATACCCAACCCCAGCCCACTCTAGCCATCCTGTCCCACCAAAGGAGGGAGTAAAAGAAACTAAAAACCCTTATAAAGCGCACAGTTCGGTGTGACAGGCTCAGTAAAAGGCTGAAACCTAATGACAGGAATACAGAACACTCCTGCCACCAACGCACTACCACAAAATTAGAGGCCTCTTTACAGCAGGTTTTGTTTCTTTTTAACTGGTACATTACGCCCAGTTATCAAGAAAAAATTACAAAGCATACTAAAAGACAAAAACCCTTTGAAGAGACTGAAGAAGCATCAGAACCCGCGCGGAAAGTTTGCAGCTGATCAGACTGGGAGTAAATTCCTCCCACTGACGTGCCAGCAGCAATCAGGGCCCAACTACAAGAGGAGGGTGCGCTCAGCCCATGGGGGGGGGGGTGTGCACCTCAAGGCCCAGCTTGTGTGACGGAGGAGCCTGTGCCGCTGGACCCTGCAGAGCTCCTACTACAAGGCCACCTCCCTGAGGGGTGTAGCAGCTCAGCCTAACGCACGGAAACCAAAGAGAGGCCGCCAAAATGAGACCACAGGACAGAACCCCAGAAAAAGACCTAAACAAAACGGAAACAAGCAATCAATCAGACGCATGAAAAATCAAATCGCTGCAAAAATTGCAAAAAGGCAAATAAACTCAATGCGTTATTATTATTATTATTATTATTATTACAGTACTGTAACCCTATGGTCCCATCAGTAGTATATCGTACTACCCACAGAATAACATAAATTATATATATGCATATTGGGTAACACATATACATTCACAGGTATGTATATATCATTTTACTTACTCCTACAATCTTAACTTCTTTCTGTAAGATTGTCCTTTGGTAAACCTGAAAAACAGCCTTATCTATAAAGAGCCCATTCGGGCAGTATTTATAAAATATGCATCAAAATGAAGTTCAGTTTCAGAAGAAGCTTCACATACCCTGAAATCACATTTTGCCTTTATTTATAAATGAAGTGTACATTTTTACTAAAAGTACTGATTTCTCCCTTTTGGGAGGAAAAAAGCAGAAAAATCAACTTAATTTCTGGAAACAGTTTTCACGCATCACAGGGTATTAAACTGATGGCCGTTGATTTCTACTCACTTGTGTCCACGCCGAGGCACGTGGCCAGGCCCACCTCCCGCTCACCCGGCCGCCTGCGCTGTGAGAAGCCGGTTCTTCCCGACACCCGTTATGCCCACATAGGAAATCAACCATCCCTCACGGGCGTGGGCTTGCATTTACTTGCCTGGATCAAGGAGGCTGAGGGTAACGGGCCATTAAGAACTGTGCTTTCCTAGCCACAGAATACCACGAGGTTTACTGGCAAAGAACGGGTTTTTAGATAAGAATGAAAATCTTAAGAGGGTCAATTTGTTTATAACTCACTTGGAAGACTGCCCTTTCCTTTAAGGCCCCGCGACCAATTATTTTAAATTAGGACTACACATTGACGGCATTACAGACACTGGAAATTTCTTATGAAAAACAAACAAAATCCTCTCTGATGATAAACTTTAACATCAGATTAATAACGGAAAGCTGTCTTGAAAGAAAGAACAATGTGTCTTTGTAAAAGTTAATGTTAATTGTATCCAAACTCTGGAGAAAAGGGTAACTAAACATTTAGAGCAGAATTCCACTGGGTTTTTCTCTTCCCCAAACTAAGCAGCATATTAGAATTGATCATTTACTAAGCTCAAAAAAAAACAAAAAAACAAAAACACACGCAACAATACTCCACTCCTACTTGAACTCGGTTACTTGCAATAAAATAATAACAACAAATGTGTGTGACTTTACAGTTCTGGAAAATCGCAAATGTGAAAATGTTTCCCCTCTGGTAGAGGCTTGTCTCTAAGGTCCCCTCCCTCGATGGATCACTGTAAACAGTGGCCTTAAGACGGCTACAGGGCAGAGGCTGGAACAGCCGCGCTTACTTACCGGGGACACTTTCTCTTCATTACTCTTCTCTCTCTCAGGCTCGCCCACTCAGAAGCGGCCGCACAGCACCCAGGGGCTCTTGTTCAGAGAGGCTATTTATTTGTGGAGAGGAGGCTAGCTGCCCCGAGGGAGCGGGTGGGGGACATCCGTGTCTCCCCTGCGCCCGAGGCTGGTGGGGGCAGGTTTCCCAGCTTCCCAAACGCCCTCCGCCTGGCACAGCGGCCTGCATCTTGGGAGCCGGTCCTTCCATTTAAACCCTCCAGCAAAAGGCAAATGCCCTTCAAATACAAGGCAAAAAACAAAAGGCATTAGAAGGTGCCCCGAAGTTAGCTTTCATTTCCCCTTCTGTTGTAGTATATTGAAGTTGCTATAGTAAAAGAGAAGAAGGCGTTGGGTGAACTCTAGCAATTTCGAAGGCCTCTTGCCATTGTAGGTAAAGGGGGCAGACGGCCTTTTCTATAGCTCATGATTACTTTAAATTAATAAGGGTTCCTTTCAAAGGTTTCTAGCTGGCAGCTATTCTTTGTTAGTGAGCTATTGTTAAATGTCATGGACAGTGTCTTATCAATAACCACATTTCTAAGCCAAGGATTCATGGTTTTAAATTATTTTCAAAAATATATATTTTTTTACTTTCTCAGTGAATTCTTTTTTTTATATATATAATTTCATAAATATAAAGTGACACACAGATGGTAAATATAGGACCATAATTTTGTGGGTGAGAAAGCTAAATCCTGTGTGCAAATTAAGGATTTTAGAATCCCAGCTGTTGGTTCAGCTGCCAGAGCAAAACCTCCCAAATGTGGTACCAGTAGCAGCTACTCGGTGCTGAGCTCACCCACCACGTCTGCTCCCCACGTGTGAACTGAGGTGACCCCAATTTAAAAAACAACTTATTAATAAAGTATCTGTTGCCTGAAGAACAGGATTAGATCACTTTCCACACCTTGGTCTCACTCAAAACCTAGGCCAACTCCAAGGAAAAATCACTCTCCCGAGTCACACAGGAAGGCACATAACAAATACCACTTGCGCTCAATCCCTTACGATAAGGTCCGCGAGAGCAAGGGCTTGTCTGTTTTGTCCAATGCTTTATCCCCTGTCTAGATTAACAATGCCTTAAAAGAGCCTGTTTGGAATTGGGAAGCTGGGAGATTTATTACTCATTTTCAGGACAAACCCGAGTATTTTCAATGTTGGGTTTTTTCTTGTTCCTGAATGCAGCACTCTAGCTGACCTGCTACGGACGCGGCATGCTTAGTGCTTGAGGATGCTTATTTTTTATACTAATGAAAAAGGAGGAAGAAAGAAAAACATTTTCCAAAATTATAAATTATTTACCACGTTTTCATTTCTGAAAATTTCTTCCCTTTAGCTAATCATTCACATGTGTTTAAATAAGAAAATTTAAAAGTATCAACAGAAAAAAAGTTTGGCCATAAGAATGGAAAGAAACAAATACTATTCAGCCAGAGAAAGGAATTCTACATTTGGGGCATAACTTACCTGGCACGGTCAGTATGTATTTTAATGGTGGAAAGGTCCTAAGTAATTAGATGTGCACTGGAGACAGTCTTTTGCCATACACTGCACTTTTTAATTGCTCACTTATTTGAGACATGCTGATGTGGCAAAGAAGTTCTTGCATATTTTTAAAAGTAAAAATGAAAAGTTAATAAGTGTGGTTTTTTTTTTTAAGAATGGAAGTAGGTCTTCCTACTGAGAGAATTTGCATTTACCCATATAGGCAAAGCATACCCATCCCCCCCACTTTGTCCAATTACTTGCAAACCTCTTTCCTAATGCCCATGACTATTTTAATTCATTCATTTACTAGATTTTGCGAAGAACCTATAATGTGTGAGGTGTTCAGCTAATTACTGGATATGGTGAAGAATAAGACCTACAGAGTTACCTGCCTTAGTAGAATTTGTGATATAGAGGAGGAGGGGAGAGATATCAAACATAAAACTGCAATGGCATGTGAGTGAGTGAGTGAGTGAGTGAGTGAGTGAGTGAGTGAGTGAGTGAATTAATGAATACATGTCAATTTTACCAATTTGATAAAACCATGAAGGAAAATCAAATCTTAATAAAACCATTAAGAAAGTTTAAAAAAAGAAAAAGGTAAAAAAAAAAAATAGACGTCTATAAAAGGAATAATAGGGAAACTATCATCTCAGGCGAGAAAGGCTTCCTGGAAAAAGTGACATTTAACAAGGAACCAAATGAAGCATATCGTTATCCAACTGAAGGGGTGAGGAAAGCACATTCCAGGAACAGGAGACAAGCTCGACGGGTTAAGGCCAATGGAAGAAAAGTTATAAAGTTTGCACGATAAAGTTCTTGTCCTTTCGGAGAAAGTCATATATTCAAATTTGTAATTAATATAAAGGTGAGACTTGCCCAGTTAAGATTTCTGCTGCTTGAACAACTCTCAAGGGTCTTCAAACTCTCAAAATGTTTCTTCAAATAATTCCTTATGAAATCTGATTTTGATTAAAACAAAAACTAAAAACAAACATAAATATAGCTTCTACTCACCATGGGATAGCTAACCAAATATGACACTCTGTAGAGAACTATTTAAGTACAGAGACTCTAATTCTATTTGGGAAATCTTAGTTAACATAAATGAACTTAGGATGGCTTTCTTTTATAAGACTGATGTTGAGAATTATCAGCTGCTTTCAGAAAAACTACAGAAACAAGCCACAGAGACTGCACATATATAATTGTAGGGCTTAATTTATAAGACAGACCTGATCACATGAGTAATAGAGAGAATATCTTTGTTTACTTTTCCACATGTTGAAAAAGTCTGTGTTATAAATGATCCTGTATTCTTAAGAAGTTTATATCCATTCAGATTTTTTCTATATATAGTGTATGCCTATTATCTGCCATGCCTTATGCTTTGAATTAGAATTGGAAAAATGAATAATAACCAGTACTACTTTCTATTAAGAGGAGAGAGCTGAACTATCTAAAAACTCAAAAGCTTCTTCAACCACCTTCATGTTTTTATCGGTGTAGTTATTATTATAGTTCTTCTATATGTGATTAATGTAGATTGTTGAAAGCTACTATAAAGAAAAGCACAGAGGCAAAGAGAGGAGAACCTTGTAGAAGAACTGGTACAATCATTTAGCCATGAAGAAGGATTAGACTTGTGTCCAGAGCCTACATAGAGATTACGTGATTTATGCAGAAAGAAGAGCATGCGTGAAGCCACAGAGGTGGGTAGAAAACATGGAACATTATGATAAGAATCAGCTAAGGGAGACTGAATCTATGTAACTAAGATCGGAATGAAACCAGGCAATTATATCTTTTACCAAGATGTCGACAAGAAATAAATCACAGAGATATGTCTTTAGACACTATTCTACTTTTTAAAAATGTTTTAATTCATCTTTATTGTTGAAAGTATTACAAATGTCCCCTTTTTCCCCCGTTGATCCCCTCTACCCTGTACCCCCCACCCCCCCCTTCCCTCTGAGATCCCTCAGTCTGTTCCATGCTTCTATGTCACTGCATCTATTTTGTTCATTGGTTTATTTTGTTCATTAGGTTCCACAGATGAGTGGGATCATGTGATGTTTGTCTTTCTCTGACTGGCTTTTTTCACTTAGCATAATACTCCCCAGGTCCCACCATGCCGTCCCAAAGGGTAAGGGATCTTTTTTTTACAACTGCATAGTATTCCATGGTGTAAATGTCCAAGAAGATGCTGGATAGGATTTTAATCTTCTTGAACTTGTAGAGACTTGTTTTTTGCCCTAACATGTGATCTATCTTTGAGAATGTCTCATGTGCACTTGAGGAGAATGTATATTCTGTGAATTTGGGGTGAAATGTTCTGTAAATATCAATTAAATCCATATGACTCGGTGTGTTGTTTAGAGTCACTGCTCCCTTGTTGATTTTTTTTAAATATTTTTTTATTGATTTCAGAGAGAGAGGAAGGGAGAGGAAGAGAGAGACAGAAACATCAATAATGAGAAAGTCATTGATCAGCTGCCTCCTGCACGTCCTACACTGGGGATCAAGCCCATAACATAGACATGTACCCTGACAGGGAATCGAACCCATGATCTCCTGGATCATAGATCGATGCTCAACCGCTGAGCCACGCCCGGCCGGGCTCCTTGTTGATTTTTTTGTCTGGAAGACCTACCCCATAAATCAGTGGGGAGACACCATTCTACTTCTTTCAAGGCATTCATTCCATTTGCCATTATTTTCCACATTGCAAAGGAGAGTGTAACATGAAACACAGTCTTCCCTACGCGTGCCTCAGATCCGTGGAGCCCCAGTCCAGGAACATTACCATTGTTAGCAGTCTGGCTGTTAAATTTTATTACCTTACTCTAATCCTAATTAACCCTTTTGAGTTTTGCTTATAGGATGTTTCTAAGGTGGGGAAGAGGAGAAGAGAGGTGGGTTTAGGGGACAGTGGACTGGGTATGACTCATAATTTAAAAATATAGATGTAAAGTGCCATACCAATTAGCTGCTTTGGGGGGGGGGGGAGTAGACATTGCCTTAAGATCAGGTTCCAGACTAGGCTGGATACAGAATTCCTGAGTGGTTCTCATGGACCAGATGTGTGCTATATATAAGACAGAGGTGTCTTAAATAGAACCCAAGGGGACCACCTTGGAGTGTGCTGTTAGCCACAGGAAAGAATATATGTGGAATAGACTGACCAAAGACCGGACAGTTGGCAGCTGTAGAAAAATGCATCAACCATGTTATATATGCATAGTCAAAGTTTTCCAAGTAAGGAGTCTTCCAAATGCCTACAAAATTTCCTGCAATTGAAAAATTTTAAACCCTTGTCAGCCCCAGAGCACACAAAACCATCCTTCTAAAGTATCACTGAAGTTATAATAATAATCATAGTAATTATAGCTAATACATAGAGCGGGCTTAATATTTGCCAGATACTGATCACGCACGCACACATGCATACACGTATGCGGGTATCCTATTTCACAGTTTCAAGCCGTCACATTGCCACATGGTAACCCTTCTGAAACCTGGCTGTGTCTTGGAGTAAGTGTTATGAACCTCCAGCAGCAGGGAAGGCACCCTCTGCGCACACCTTTATTTCGTTGTTGCTGTGGCATGACTTGACAACTGCCCCTCTAAACAATTTAGTAAACAAACCGTTGTAAGGGATTTTTTTTTAAAGAAAAAATATTTCTCCTGACTTTTTTCTAAAAACCCCAAGTGGAAACCCCTCTTCCCCAACAGCATTTTACAAGTTAAAAAAGGGTATATAAAGATTTTTCTGAGGGGTGAGGGGTCTTTATTCCTGCAGCCATTGTTCAAGTCTATGTTTTACCTCAAATCTCACTGTGCTTCTTAGGACACAATGAACTCACCCCTGAGGATAATTGCAAACTGTTTCTAGAGCAGTTCCCTGGCTTGAGCCTAAGGGTAAAAGTCACTGCTGCCAGCCTATTTATTTGCAAGGAAGAGAAACAGGCAGCTCTTTAATGAATCACTGTGCTGATTGCTCCCTGGCCCACTGTCCTTTGTACTTGTTGAGTCTGACCTTGGAGTTTCTAAAGAAGATCTATGCTTATGTCTACTGCCCAGGGGCCACACATTTTTTTTGTTTTTTTCTTTCTCCTTCAGTATTATTACTTGATTTCTCTTCTCTAGGAATCCCTTTAACCTAGAAACTTTTCTTGACTTCTATTGACAATATTCTCTGTTGGGGGTGGGTGAAGTTGTTAAGGTTTTTCAGAATTTCAGTAGAATCCTCACAGAAGAGAAAATAATTGCCTGCACTTAGTATTCAGAGATTCTTTTAAATGGTTGAATTCAGCCAGTGGGATATTTTTTTTTTCCAAATGATTGCAGTAATTCACAAAAATATAATAACTGGGTTTACAAAAGAATTTGAATGGCTATTTTCTACATTCAGCTGAAATCATTCAAATATTTTAGAATTTTAAACTATTCTTTGTGCAGCGATATTGGTGGAAAGAAGTAGAACTATCTTCCCATTTTCTAAGAATTAAAGCAAAATTAAAAGTGTTTTTTGAATTTATCACTTACTTGAGAACATCAGACTCTTTTAACTGCTTTCATTTAAAAAAATAAATAAAAATGGAAGAGAAGAACCTCATGACTCAGTAGCCATGGACTGGAGATAGAAAAATGGGAAACCAGGGCCACCTTCTCTCTCTTCTGAATGTACTTCCTCTCAAACATGACGTTTTTGCTCCCCCATAACATCAGTTTGCATGTGGCTTTGCTACCTCCAGCTCCACCTCTACTTAAACTTGCCAGTTGGTATCTCAGAGATAAAATCTAGCTGTTTTCATATTATTTATTGTGTTTTCCTGTGACCTGAAAAAGGCTAATAACCTGAGGTTAGAGGCACAGTGGAGTCAATAATGGACCAAAAATCAGACAATCTCAGTTCAAGCTCTAACTCAGATGTTCAGCCGCTCATTAAACCTGCAAGACTCTTTCTTTTCCTGTAAAATGAGATTAATAAGAAATTTCACAGGGAGAGGTTAGGATCACATGTGTATTAGAACAGATGGGGAGGGCATTATAAAATCTATATAAAGCTTGGTTCATATTACTAATTGGAAAACATTATATTTTATAGTCATAGATGACATTGTCCAGCCAAAAACTTAATTTGATGTAAATTACAAACGTGAAAAAAAGGACTTTTTTTTTCTTTCCAATTTGAACATAACACAACACAATTCAAGATATACACTCACCACCTTAGGAACAAAAACAATCTGTTGTTCTCTGAAATTGATGGCTCCACTTCCTCACTAGTAAGCTAAGCAAAAAAGGTATATGCCGGTCAGATATAACAGGCTAAAAAAAAATTATAAATAACTCCTGACCAGACCAAGAGATTTGCTTTCTCTAGAACAGTCTTTCAACTGCTGAAAAGTGAACTTGTTCAGAAGTTCAGAAGTTCAGTTCAGCTAAGCAACCCCAAAATTTGGCAGTTGATCCACATGTTATTTGAACCTTTAGAGCACATATAATTAGGCTGAAAATCTCGTTAAAACAGAATCACTGTCTGGTACTATTTCCATGAATTTTGCCTCTTGATATAGACATAACAGAGGACTAGAAACATATGTAAAAGTAATTGATGAAAATTACCCACATTTTTTGGAAATACAGGACAAGACTCAAGTTGGATCATGCACATGTATAAAGTTCAAGTTGTTTTAAATGTATTCCCATGTGGCAGTTCAAGAGGGCGAAAAGTGAATGGTCCAGGTGATGGCTTTCTCCTAAACTGAATTGTGAAGGCAGATTAAAGAAGCCAAGTAAAGAAAGCCACCAACTCTTTCACATATAATAAAACAAGAATTGTCATTCTCCGTGTAAAATACTGAAGAATATAGGGTGGAGCAAAAGTAGGTTTACAGTTGTGAGCACATGAAACACAGTTTATTTTTGTACTACTATTTATTAATTATTGTATTATTTTCCATTTGTACAGCTGTAAACCTTCTTTTGTCCAACCGTGTATATACATATATACATATAGAATAGCAGTCCTCTTGCAGGCTGATAAAGATCTGCTTGGTCAAAGGTTACGAATTCTTAAGAACAGAAACCGTACTGTCTTTTAAAAAGACATCAACTGATTTGATTACCTTCATCCAGCTCAGAACCATAGGCTTGCAAATGTAGGCTATAAATTTAAATCCCCTCTTCTCAAACCGTATTCTACAGCAGAACTGCCTGCCACTATCAGCGATGCCATTTCACAACACCGACAAGAACATGACCTTCGACAAGCCTAAGGAGTGCTCCCAAGCCCTGTGCAAACTCTGAGCTCGGCCACTGCCTCATTTCCTAGAGAAAGAAAAAGAGGAAGGAGCATCTCTGCTGCTCTATGTCAGGTTTAGTTTTCTCATATTATTTCATCCGTCATCAATCTACCTTTCGATAAAAAGGACTGTGGATCATGCACATAAGTGATAGATACTGTTCAAATGTGCGGTAGAGAAAACAACTGTTGAGTACAGACAGAACCTACAACTTCAAGTCAAGCTTTATTTCCTTTTATTCAAAGTGTATTTTGGCATATGTATACCCATGGCATAGAAATATATGCGTATATATCTTCCCAGCCCAAAAGGAGAGGGGCTGGGGGGAGAGAGAGAGAGAAGGAGGGAGAGAGAGATTAATTCCTGCTGTTTCTCCTCTCCAACGTGCTTGGATAAATGTATCAGTTCGTATAAACGAACAGGTCTTACAGGGTTACACAAAAAGCCGTAATTCTTCCTGACAGGTAGTCCAAGGCGGAGATGGCAGCACCAGAGTCAGCAGCCTCCAAGTTCCGTTTCCCCTTTGCTCCAACACCCTGGCCTCTGGCCTTGAGGTAGCCTTGTTCCTCGGGATCCGAGAAGTCTCAGGGACTAAAATTCCTTGTTAAAAATGTTCTTTTCGCCCGGCCGGGCGTGGCTCAGCGGTTGGGCATCGACCTAGGATCCAGGCGATCCGGGTTCGATTCCCGGTCAGGGCACATGCCTGGGTTGCGGGCTCAATCAATGATCAGTGACTCTCTCATCATTGATGTTTCTCTCTCTCTCTCTCCCTCTCCTTTCCTCTCTCTGGAATCAATAAAGATATTTTTTTTTTTTAAAAAAAGTGTTCTTTTCAATAAAAGAATATAATCGCGTATCCAACCATTATCTTATAATTTAAAGAGCTTTCCTCACAAGTCAAGTTTTCAAGATGCCATCTCTTATATTTTGATTACCACCTAATTCAATAAGTGGAAACTCAAATCAAGTCGCCTTGGAGGGCGGACTCCCGAGGAGCTAGCCACAGGAAGAAAGGACCCTGAGCTCTGTGCGCCAGCTCTTTAGGGGGCAGGCGGCAAACTCTGGCTCTCAAACGATTTGCTTTTGAATCGTTTTACACAGCTCCGTCGAAATGTGGTGTTTCTGCAGTGAATTAAAAAGTAATGCCTTTTTTATATAGAAGGAAAAAAATCAATGAATAAAAAAATCCAAACTAGTTTTTCCAAAATCATGTAAAATAAGAAACAAAATAATCAGATAACAGAAATAACCTCACTCATGTAGTCTTAATGCAGAAAGCTCACTCTGCCTAAAGAACAACCTGTGTGCTTTTAGAAAGCTACCAGGGTGTGCTCCTCAAAGCATTTCATTTTTATTTTTATTTTTTTCCTCACCTGAGGATATTTTTTTCCATTCAGATGAATAGAGAGAGAAAGAGAGAGAGAGAGAAACATTGATGGATTGGTTGTCTCCTGCACCTACCCTGGCTGGGGCAGGGGATGGAGCCTACAACCAAGGTACGTGCCATTGGCTGGAATCGAACCTGGGACACTTCAGTCCACCGGCCGATGCTTTAACCACTGAGCAAAACTGGCTAAGGCCTCAAGGCATTTTGTAAATGGATATTTGGACTGAAATTTATGTGTAGTACAAATCCTACTCCATTTAATAATTTCTCGATTCTATTCCAACTGTCAAAGTCATTCACATTTAGTTTAGATTTATAAATGTCTTAAGAATAAGGAAATTATCTGGATATTGTTATTCTTTGGCTCATAGCGTCATTGCAAGCTTTAGATGCAGCTGGCTGTCAATCTCTTAGCACTAGCAAAAAGACCTTAAGATTAGAAATAGTAGATACAGAGCCAGAACTGGCCCTTAAGAAACTATGAGAATGTCTCCTCTTGGGGGTGCAATTTTACTCATTATCAATACCAAAAATAAAGAAATGGCCTAATGGCTAAATGTCATTTTGATGTTCCAGCAAATCTAATAGTCTCCTTATATCACATGGGACACATCAAATACAATATTCAAGGAGCTGATTCAAGAGACAGTGAGCTTCAGCTATTTGCCATTGTCATTTCAACTATTAAAACTGTCATCTCACCTTAAATCTTCCTCAATTATTTTAACTACATTGTTTTCGAAAGAAAATTTTAAATTTCCGTAACTATTGAACACAGCCTCTGAGGCAGGCAGATAATTCTTGCCCATTGTCATTTCGAAAACTTCCTTTATGTTGAATTTAGCTATAATAGATGAAAAAATATCTGGAAATTATATAACAGAAGTGATGTTCTCTTTTTCTTTTTTGATAATTGATGTCTTCTCGAAGACTCCCTAGAAATCCTCTTGCCGTACAGGTCTTAAATTGACACCTGTCACAGACAGACAGCCCCACCAATTAACAACAAATCTTATTGCTGCTAAATCCTGGCAGCAGACCTGTATTTCTGTAGAAAAGAGCCTCCAGAAATCTCATGAATTGCTTTTTCCTCAGAGGGCAAGAGAAATGAACCTCTATATTAGCAGAAAGACAATATTAAACAGCTGCTCACAAGTCTCTCTCCAAAAGCACTTGATTTCTGTAATAAACAGAATTAAATTTTGTCCATTTTGGGTCCTAAACAACAGGGTTGGGCTTTAAAATGTAGACCAGGCACATAAAACGCTACTGTAAAATCTACCCTCTATCATAAATAGGGCGGTCTAGGGAAATTCCAGATTAAAACTGTAAGCCAAAGCTTATTAACCAACCGCTTTAAAAGGACATAGGCAAGTTTTGTTTTAATTATTTTTTTCTTTATTCCTGGAAACCAAATTTTAAAACAGAACTTTTTGTTTAAAAAAACAAAACAGGGCCTTCCTTCCTTCCTTCCTTCCTTCCTTCCTTCCTTCCTTCCTTCCTTCCTTCCTTCCTTCCTTCCTTCCTTCCTTCCTTCCTTCCTTCCTTCCCTCCCTTTGCTAATTTGGAATGAAGATAAAATTAAAATTGCCATTCTCGTTTAAATACCAACACGTCGTTTGTGCCAAAATGGCTTTATACTGTGTACCAGCCCCATCGATTAAAATCCACACACAGAATGGAGCAGGAGATTTAGTGCTTTGCTTGTTGAGAAGCCAGTGAGCAGAGTAGAGAATTTCTTTTCTTTCAGATATAATCCCCGCTGATGACATGCATGTACACAAACTCTGATGAGAATAGCTGTATGGTTTTTAGGCTCCGTACACCTGTCTAAAACCCTTGGAGGCCCAGTTTCTGTTTTGCTCTGTGTGCTCTGAAGACATCAGAACTGAGCTCTTGGATCTATACACCGAGGACTACATTCCTTTGGTCTATTTATTTTAAGTATTCCCACTTCAAACACCTGAATAAAAGAAAGCACTAGACACCAGAGGAAACAAAGGCAGAAAGCCCAGAAAAAATATTTGAATGTCAAGAGGCCTGAAGAATAGATATTTTAGAAGTCTTCTCTATTGTTTGTGTTCGTGTTGTTTTTTCTCTTTAATGGTGAGGAGATTCCATCCTAAACATCAAGATAAATACAATAGTGACTTAAGATTACAAACCCGCACAAACTTCGTGCCTCTCAGATTCCTCACTCAGGTGTGAGAGCCTAATAAAATAGCATTCTGCATGGGAACTGGGCCATTCAGAGACAAGCACCAGACTGGAAATGGCCAGTTTATTAGCTTGGGCCATCTGAACTAATGAAAAGATTGCCTTTGACGCGATCCAGTTGCTTAAGTAGTTAAAAACTAATTGTTTTAGGTGCTTCCCAATTCATTCAAAATAGGTTTAATTCAGTTACTGAGAAGCTCGGACTTGATTAGCAATGACATGAAATCATAGCAAACATTTACAGGTATAAGTTTTAAAAATATAAGTTTATTTTTATAAAATAATATGCATCACTAAAATACAGAAAAGCAAACATAAGTACTGGGACTTATCAGATAACTAAACAAAGAATAAAAACAGTAGTCTCAAACTATTAAAAATTATTTTAAATAAAAATAACGTTCTGAAAGTCATACATGTTATATATACTCTTCCATATTATTTTAAGTAAAAATTGAGAATTTTCTCTTGTTATTATTGGATTATTAAGTAGAAATACCATGAAATTAAAAAAAACTGTGACACTATTTCCAAAAGTTCAGCTGAGTCATGTTGAGAATCTCCTATTTTTTTTTCTATCATAAAGATACTTGGAAAATAAATAATTTATTTCACCAAATAAGTGTAAAAATAAAAAATAGTATGAAAACTTACATACTAGGTATTCTAAAAATAAATAAATATTCCTATTGAACTAATTCAATGTTTTACATATACACACCTGTATATATGTATATAATTTTTCTTCAAGATTGTTTGTCCTTTGAGTTCCATTATATTTAGGAAGCATATTATATGTAAATAGACACATATGGAACAATTGGATTATGTATGTGTCTAGAAGTATGAGCACACATCCAGGCATATGTGCAGAACACACACACATGCCATATGTTTATTTACATGTGATTAGCAGACGTTTGGTTTACAGATCATTTTGCATGGAAAATGAGAGGTATTCCTCAGAATCCTTCTCATGGGGATATTTATTCTTCCCCACTGTCTTTCAGGAAGTCCCCTGAGTCCTACTCTAACAGTGCAGAGGTCCATGTTTCCGATATGCCATGCAGGATGATCTCTGAACCAAACCAAGCTCAATTTGTTTCCTTCTCTGCTAATTAGTCATTGAAAACTTCTTATGAGTTCACAGGTATGAATTAACGAATGGATGAACTCACTTGGTGGTGGAGGGTTAGTAGACATGCCTAAGTTTATTGCTTAGTACATCAGGTAACACCCAATACATGATGGTAGCTCCTCTTCTAAATAAAACTATTAAGTGGATGCTTCTATTGGCAGAACCTTCTAATTCCATGAACTAGTTGCAGGGAGGCTGGGGAAATAAATTCATGGGATCTTAGATAAGAAAACAGGACTTAAAAGAAAGACAATTTCCCCAGACATAAAGAGTGTTCAAAATGTAGTGGACTCGGTATGAAAAATAGTTACTGTGACATAACCATAAATCCTGGATGCAAATGGAAATGGGATTTAATTGAAGATAATGGAGGAAAAATATGAAATAGAAACACATTACATATTTTGAAGATAGTAGTAAACAAAGCAAAGCCTCAAATTGTCTGATGTGAACTATTCTCTCAAAGGAAGTTCTGAAAATCCACCTGGGGGAGAAATGATTTATCCCTCTTGTTTATTCACAGCACATGACGCGATGCTTCACTGCCAAGCACTGAAGCTGGAACAGCGGGCTCGCGTTCCGACAGCAAAGCCTAAAGAAGCGCAGAATTCGAAGTCAGACGGGCTTTAGGACACAGGCCTTCAGCACAGCCCAATATAAGCTAGTCCCAGAAAAAGAGGCAGCCCGGTTGCTGACTGAATAAAAGTGAGCAACGCCAACACAATTAGAGATAAAAATGATAAATAATAGAACATCACTTAAAATAATAGAACTTTTATGTCATTATAAAAATGTTTGTTCAGAAATGAGTTCTGCCGAGTGACCCTAATTTCTAATCCATTCTCAAATAGTAATTAAAGAGCTTAAGGAGATTTCTTGGTCCTTTCTGTCCTCTGATGTTTTCTATGCGTTGCTTCTGCAGTGGCTAAAAGTCAGAAAAGGTGAAAAATAAAATGAAAATGACAGAGTCATTGATTTCTAGTCAACGAGTTCCAAGTTGACAAATTATTTCCAGATCAGGCTTCCAGTCATGTTGTACGAAGCTTTTCTAGCTGAAGTTATTTTTAAAAGCACAATATCAGGTATCACTTTTGTATGTATGTATGTACATGTGTATGTGTTTGTATGTATGTGTATATGTGCGTATGCATGCATGCATGTATGTATGTGTTTGCTCGTGAACATTTTTTGAATCAACTATATTGAGGGATGTAATGTACAAACAGTAAAAATCACCCATCTTAGGTGCACAGTTCTATGAGTTCTTGCAAATGTACACATGCATGTAAACACCACAATCAAGATATAGAACATGTTCATCACCTTAAAGTAATCCTTTCTCCTTTTTTCAACTTAATCTCTCCCTGGACTCTTAGTCATCTTTTTTATTTTTTTTTAACTTAAAAATGCTAACATTTGTATTCTCAGCTTCTAAATAGAAATTTCTTTGTCTTTGGTTCTCTCTAACCTTCTCATAAAATTTTACAACAGCTTACAAGGTTAAACCCATTCTGCATTTGGCCAAACTTCATTATGTATAGCTGGCTGTGAACTGTTGTTAAATCTGTGAGTGTATCTCTTTATGCCTGCCATAGGAATAATT